>NC_092372.1:10176283-11515033 GCF_030028105.1 Mobula birostris
CTAAGTAAATAAATAAAATAGGAAAATAAATAAGATGCTGGAGGATGCAGTTGGGGGATGTTCTGCTGAGAACCTTCTCTGTGTTCACCATGGCTGTCTGGACCTGCCAATAGCCACCAAATTTAAATCTGCTTCACAGATCCTTGGCCTTCTCCACTGACAAATAAGGCTAGATGCAGATTTCAGGAACATCACCTCATATTCCTCCTGCATAGTCTCCAACCTGGCAGCATGAGCATTCAATTATATAACTGTAATCGCTCCCCCCCTTCCCATATTTTCCTTTTGTCTCTCTTCTCCTGATCCACCAGAAAGAGGGGAGATCTGACAGGGGTATAGACAGGGAGTACATCAATAAGCCTGAAAGAGTGCAGAGAAAATTCACAAGGAGTGTGCTGGGACCGGAGGACCTGAGTTATAGGGAAAGGTTGAATAGGTTAGGACTTTATTTCCTAGATCGTAGGACATTGAGGGGCAATTTAATAATACAAAATTCTGAGGGGTATAGATAGGGTAAATGCAAGCAGGCTTTCTCCATTCAGGTTGCGTGAGACTAGAACTAGAAATCACAGGTTAAGCATGAAAGTTAAAATATTTAAGGGGAATGTCTTCATGCAGAGTGTGGTGTGAGTGTAAAAGAACTGCTGGTGGAAATGGTGGATGCAGATTTCATTGCAACATTTAAGAGAAGCTTGGTAAATACATGGATGAGAGGCGTATGGAGGGCTATGGTCCAGGTGCAGGTAGATGGGTCCTGGCATAAAATCTGGTAGACATGGATTAGATCGGCCGAAGGGTCTGTTTCTGGATGAGAGGGCTATGGAGGGCTGTGATCTGGGTGCAGGCAGACGATTCCAGACAGAGGATTGGGTTGGCATTGACTGGATGAGCTGAGGGCCTGTTTCTATGCTGTAGTGCTCTATGACTTTATGAACTGGCCCCTGTCACTCCATCACTTTCCATTCTGTATCTCCATTTACCCATCATCTGTGCACACCACCCACCAGTTGAACACCCTCCCTTTACTCCATGCCTAACTTCATCTCCAATCAGATTCCATCATTTTCATCCCTCTGCTACTTCCACCTATCACCTCCCAGCCTCTGACACCATCCACAATTTTCCCCCTACTTCATCTGCCTATTACACCCCCTTCAACTGGATCCACCTATCACCTGCCACGTCTTTCTCCATCCTTTCCTTTGTTACGGCTCCAAGCAGGCCTTCCAGCCCTTCAAAGCAGTCTGCCCCAGCAACCCCACAAGCCCGATTGTCCAAGCTCAATCACAGGACAACTTGCAATGACCGATTAACCTGCCTTGTACACCGTTGCACCATGGGAGGAAACCAGAGCACACTGGGACAACACACACACTTCATGGGGAGGGCGTAGAGAAACTCCTTACAGAACAGTGCCATAGTTGAACTCTGAACTCCCAAACATGCTGAGTGGTAATAGCATCACGCTAACTGCTACGTTACTGTGGTGCTCACCATTTTTACTGGATAGGTCCCCTGTGTCTTCCAGTTTAGGATAGGGGTTTCCAACCACAGACCTCTTGCTTAATGGTATTGGTCCTTGGCATAAAAATGGCTGTGAAATCCTGGTATAGAGCAAGAGTCTCGACTTGTAACATCAACCGTCCATTTCACTCCACCGAGTTCCCCCAGAATGTTGCTCTGGATTCCAGTGTCTGCAATCTCTTGTGTCCCAGTGTTTCCTTTGCTTCCATTTTCCTCCATTTAATCCATTCTCTCTCTACATCAACACAAGTGATTCAGCAGACGCTGGGCATGCAGAGCTACGCACACAAAATGCTGAGGGTCGCAGCAGTTCAGGCAGCATCGATATTTCGGGCTGAGACCCTATATCAGGACAGGAAAGACACGGAGAAGATGCCAGAATAAGGAGGTGCGGGGAGAGGAAGAAGACAAACAAGAAGGTAGTAGGAAATCCAACCACAAACAAGAGAAAACCTGCAGTTGCTGGAAATCCAGGTGATAGTTGAGACCAGGAGGGTGGGGAAGGAGGACGAAGGAAGAAACTGGGAGGAGATGGGTAGTAAAAGTAAAGGACTGGGAAAGAAGGAATCTGATAGGAGAGGAGAGTGGACCATGGGAGAAATGGGACAAACAGGGGTGCCAAAGAGAGGTAATAGGCGGGTGAGCTGAAGAAAAGTAGCAGCAGAATGGGGAATGGAAGATGGGGGAAGGGGCTGAGGAAAAACTGCTGGAAGTTATAGAAATCTTTTTTCACTACATTCTATTATCTGTGACATCAAATTCACAAATGTAACTCATTCATCTAATTTCAATTCTATCCTACCTCTGAATAATTCTTCAGTTATTAGCTAAGCAAATATATAGTGGTTTTCCTTGAACATTCAGGCCATAATGATATTATGTTCTCCCACTAACGTCGACTTTCTCTGCAATAAGTCAGAGGAATCAAAGAGATAAAAATAAATCAAACAATAGGTAGCACACACCCAAACACGCAACAGACATAGAATGCTGGAGGAACTCAACAGGTCAGACAGCATTTATGGAGGGGGAATAAAGAGTCGACGTTTCAAAAGGGCCTCGGCTCAAAGCGCTGACTGTTTAATTCCACCTCCCCCAACAGATGCTGTCTGACCGACTGAGTTCCTCCGGCATTCTATGTCTGTTGCTCTGGATTTTTCAGCATCTCCAGAACCTCTGGTGTTTCTAAAAAAAAATCGGCAATCAAGCCTGGACAATTATGTCAATGAGACATAAGACTGTAGACTCTGGAATCTGCAGCAACACACAACGTGCTGGAGGAGCTCAATGGGTTGAGCAGCATCTATGGGTGAAATGAAGGTGTTGAAGTTCTAGGTCGAAACCTTGTATTAGCTCTGAGAAGTGAGATGGCAGAATATAGAGGAGAAGAGAAGTGGGGGGAAAAGATTCTGAGGCAATTGGTAGACTTCAGAATCAGAATGAGGTTTAATATCAGGGGCAGACATTGTGAAATACTGTATGTTGTTTTGCGTCAACAGTACATTGCAATATATAATTCTTTTGCCAATTACCACGCTGCCCTTTAGGGCAGCAATGAAGGTTTCCATCGCTGGTGGCATTCACAGCTGCCTTCATTATGTCAGTAGCTACCTCTCGGTTTTTGCTACTGTCAGTCATGCAAGTCTCGGGTGGAGACTCAGGAATACCGTCACGCTCAGATGTAGAAGGATTCTTAATTGCTGTTTCCATAAAAGTTTCATTTGACCAGTTAGGATTGTTAGCCCTGAGCTGAACCCCCAAATCTGCAGGACCAGTAGACCACCCTTGGTCTGACCTCTATCCTTTCACCTGTTTGGATGGGTGACCCTACCAAGAGCCAAAACATAAAGCCTTGACTCCAGCCAGCATAGCTCTCCGGGTCATTGAAGCATGCAAGCCTCCAAACCCCAACAAGGTTGTGGTCCTCTGGGAGGAATATGTAATTAAGAAACTATAAATTACAATAGGAAGTATATATTAAAAAATAAATTAAGTAAGTAGTGCAAAAAGTGAGCAAAACCAAAATTTTTATGGGTTCAATGTTCATTCAGAAATCAGATGGCAGAGAGGAAGAAGCTATTCCTGAATCATTGAGTCTGTTCAGGCTCCTGTACCTCTTCCTTGATGGTAACAATGAGAAGGGGGCATCGTCTGGGTAATGGGGGTCCTTAAAGATGGATGTCACCTTTTTAAGGCATTGCCTTTGGAAAATGTTTTCAGTGCTGGGGAGGCTAGTGCCTGTGATGGAGCTGGTTAGTTTGGCATGCGTATATTTGAATGTTTTCAGTCTTCTTTTTTAAATAGAATTTCACTCTGTGCAAATGTTAATAAAATTAGCATAAAATAGCATCCCTTGTGACCCATTTTAGTAAGTGAATAATATTTCCAAGCCCTTTAAGCCCTTTATGCATCTATAGGCATTTTGAATAGCAACCGCAGACTTGACATAGTACCAAACTAGACCTGCATTTTGTAATAAATCTGTACAAGCGTGGTAAGCTGTGATAATGATAAAATCAACAAAGATAAATGTAGTTTATATATTAGTAAGAAGCAATTACGTAGATGTTTGCAACAAGTTGTGTCGCAGTCTCAACAGGTTTATGGAATTTTAACCCTGCTCATATATTCATCTTCCCTTTCAAGATGTGATTCATCTCCAACAATTAGTTCAAAGTAAATTTATTATCAAAGTACATATATGTCAGCATATACAACCCTGAGATTCATTTTCTTGCAAGTGATCACATCAGAACAGAGAACTACAATAGAAGCAATGAAAAGCTACACACAAAGACTGACAAACAGCCAATGTGCAAAAGACAAACAATGCAAATAATGAAAAATAAATAAACAATACAGTACTGAGAAAATGAGTTGTAGAGCCTTTGAAAGTGAGTCCATAGCTTGTAGAATCAATTCAGAGTTGAGGTGAGTGAAGTTATCCTTGCTGGATCAGGAGCCTGATGATTGAACTGTTCCTGAATTTGGTGGTGTGGGACCTAAGGCTCCTGCACCTCCTTCCTTATGGTAGTTTAGAGCCAACATAAAATTTTCTACTTGAAAAGCATTCAGGTAAAAACTGCAGAATGGATTAGTTTTGACTTGGGAATTTTTACCTCAGAAAGACTTTTTTCTAAGATTATTTTTATTTTGCTTTGCAAATCTCAAGGCTTTACTTCGTAGTTAGGTTAGTCCCAGAATGTTTAATGAAGTCTCTCAGGTGAGCCAGTTGATGCATATTCTCTGCAGCTGACTACATACTTTGTTCTCATGAATCTATCTGAAGAGCAAATGAAGAATTGCTCCTGTTTCCTTCGGGTTAGTTACTAGAGTAACATTTCTGCCAACATGTGATTCATCTCACTTTAATTCTATATTGAGGCCTCTGCTTTAAACTGTCACATTCTAATAATGTTGTCTTTTCTTACAGTTGAACACCCTGACAAAATGGCCAACGACCAAGGTAGAGTAATCTCTGTCTACCTACTTTTCAGATTGTTTGAGAAATGTGTCTGACATTATTTAACACCAATTCTTCAAAACTGCTTATAGAAGGGAAAAACCACTCTCCTGGTGATTAATGAAAATATTTATTTATTCGGAAATAATTTGGTAAGATGTGTAGCTCAGTGTACTGATAATGTCTGCTCGCATAGTAACGAAATGCGTGTAAGTAAATTGCTAAGATTGGAGAACAATTCAATAAACCACCAACGCAGCAACCCCCAACAACTCCAACTTAACTCCCTGTCTTAATCATAGGACAATTTACAATGACTAACTAACCTACTGGGTATGTGGATTGTGGGAGGAAATCGGAGCAGCCAGGAAACACTCACACATTCCACAGGAAGGACATACAGAGATTCCTATAGAGGACGCTGGAATTGAACTCTGACCTTTGACCACCCCGATCTCCAATAGGATCGTACGAACCACTACGCCACCAAGCTGAATCTTGATGCTTATCAAATAGGTAGTCTTCATCAACAGAAGTTGGTTCTTTTTCTTGCCAGTCAGATGCTTCGATGAATTGATTTCATTTCAGTCCTCTTACAAAGAATGCAATTTATGAATAATCCTTGAATGAGTGCATACGATAGTCAGATAAAAGCTCTGGGTTTTGGTTGTTACAAAATGAACTTCTCTTTTATCTACTTTCCCTTTGTAATCAAAGATCTTTGATTTAGTATCATTAAGGTATGAGCAAGTATCAACCATGCATATCATGCACACAATCCAATTACTTTAAACATCAAAGGAACAAATCACTTTGGCAAATCAAATGGCTGCTGCCTGAACATCGATTTCTTTAACTTTTGTGTTTTTCTTCCCCCTCACTTTCTCTTTTTTTTTGATTTTCCCATTCTGGTTCCCCTCTCACCCCTTCTCTTCTTCTCAACTGCCCATTACCTCCATCTGGTGCCCCTCCTCCTTCCTTTTCTCCCATGGTCCATTTCCCTCCCCTATCAGATTGCTTCTTCTTCAAACCTTTAACTTTTCCACCGATCACCTCCCAGCTTCTCACTTAATTTGCCCTCCCCTGTCTACCCAGCTGACTTCCACCTCACCTGGGCTCACCTGTCTCCTGCCAGATTGTACTCCTTCTCCTACCCCACCTTATTATTCTGACTTCTGCCCCCTTTCCAGTCTTGGCTCAAAAGGGGGCAGAAATCAGAATAACTGTGTATTCCTCTCCATCGATGCTGCTTGACCTACTGAGTTCCTCCAGCATTTGTGTGTGTGTGTTGCTCCTTTACTTCTAAAATGCTTCCTGTCAGAATCAGAATTACATTTATTATCACTGACATATGTTGTGAAATTTGTTGTTTTGTGGTCACAGTACAGAGCAAGATGTAAAAAGCTATAAGTTATAATGCAGAATACATCTTAAAAAATAAATCAGTAGATCAAAAGGAGAGCAAAATCATGAATAGTGTTTATAGATTTATGGAACATTCCAAAATCTGATTGCAGGGGGGAAGAAGCAGAGGAGATTTATAAGGATGTTGCCTGGATCGGGGAGCATGCCTTATGAGAATGGTTGATCATGTGGGATAGTCAGAGGCTTTTTTCCAGGACTGAAATGGCTAGCATGAGAGGGCATAGTTTTAAGGTGCTTGGAAGTAGGTACAGAGGAGATGTCAGGGGTAAGTTTTTTACACAGAGATTGGTGAGTGCATGCAATGGGCTGCCGGTAGCAGTGGTCGAAACGGAAATGATAGGATCTTTTAAGAGATTCCTGGATGGATGCATGGAGCTAAGAAAAATAGAGGGCTATGGGTAAGCCTAGGTAGTTCTAAGGTAAGGACATGTTTGGCACAGCTTTGTGGGCTGAAGGGTCTGTATTGTGCTGTAGGTGTTCTATGTTTCGAAGCTGTTACTAAAATGTTGAGTGTGTATCTTCAGGCTCCTGTACATCCTCCTTGATGGTAACAATGAGTAGAAGGCACATCCCAGATGGGGGGCAGTCCTTAATGATGACTGCAGTCTTTTTGAAGCAGTCCCTTTAAAGGATCTCCTCAATGATGGGGAGGCTTGTGCAGTGATGGAGCTGGTTGAGTCTACAACCCTTTGCATCCTTGTCCAATCCTGTGCATTGGTGCCTCCATAACATATGATGATTCAACCAGTCAGAAAGCTCTTCAGGACACATCTGTAGAAATGTGAGAGTCTTTGGTGACGTACCAGATCTTCTTAAACTTTCAATGTTAATGTACCTTCTTTATAATTGCAACAATATGTTGGGCCCAGGATAGATCTTCAGATATTTTGACACCCAGGAACTTGAAACTGCTCACACTTTCCACTGCTGATCCTTCGATGAGGACCAGTGTCTGTTCACTGACCTCCTCTTCCTGAAGTTCACTATCAGTTCCTTGGTCTTACTGACATTGGGTGCAAGGTTGTTGTGGCAACACCACCCAATCAGCTGATCTATCTCACCCCCATATGCCTCCTCATCACCATTTGAGATTCTGTCAACAGTAGTAGTGTCATCAGTAAATTTATAGATGGAGCTTGTCGCACAGTCATGAGTGTAGAGAGACTAGAGCAGCGGGTTAAGTGCGAATCCGTGAGGTTTGTTGGTGTTAATTGTCAGCGAGGAGGAGATGAGTGGAAGCAGTCTTTACCTTTGTCTTTTTGTCTTTGATGACATACCAAATGCAAAGTGCAAAATCACACAGGATAAAGTAGAATAGAACTTTATTGTTATTGCTCAAGCCAACGAGATTGTGGTACTACTGCAGTCCATGCAAAATCGTTATTTACAACGCATGCAGTACGGCTTCATATTTACATGCAACATGACTTTGATAGTCCATAACACTCAAAGGCCATTGGCAAGCCGGAGTGTAGCATTATTCAGCTGCACAACAACCCTTGAGAAGAAGCTGTTTCTCAGTCTTACTGTCTTGGCTAAGATGTTCTGTATCTCCTACTAGATGGCAGAAAATTGATTCAACAGTGTCCGGGATGGGATAGGTCTGTAATGATGCTACGAGTACGCCATAGACATCAAGAGTTGTAGATTGTCTCCAGGTCCAGTAACTGAGTCCCAATGTTTAGTTGAGCTGTTCTAATCACCTGTTGGAGTGTTTTGTGATCTGTTTTGCTGCAGCTCAAATACCATACTGTCATTCCGTATGTCAGTATGCTCTCTAATGCACATCAATAAAAGATGACCAGCAATTTTTGAGGCAGATTAGCGCTCCTGAAGCACCTCAGGTAGCATAGCTGCTGTTGTGCCTTCCGTACTATTGAGGTCGTGTTGATGGACCAAGGGAACTTCTTGGTGACGTTCATCCCCAAAAACTGGAGACCCTGTCCTTTACTTCACCATTAATGAAGAGTGGAGCTTGTTCAGGACCTCTTGCCTTCCTGAAGTCAATTATTCCTGCCCTTAGTGAATTAAACTTGCCTGATCTTTCGCCATGAAGGTTCAACTCTATAGAAAACGATAAATGACCAGTTGCATCCTCAAGGTTTACTCAAGGTTTTACTTCCAGGGCACCTAGGTGTGACTCGAGTAGCAGCAGTACTTTCAATGAATACGATTAAATATTCCAGTTTCAGCCTGTTACAACTAAAAAGCAAAACTGCTTCCAAAGGTCAGTACAGTCAACAAAGGTGTCTTAATGCGTTTAAATGAACTACTGTTGCTTAAAACTGATGGAAGCAGCACTGATTGTGGTTGGAAGGGCCCACGGAGGGCACCTCAGAGGAAGTGCAGATGTAGATCTGGGTTACAAGTGCATTTAAGGAAATGGGGTTTTAAACTCCGTATACCAACTACCTTGCTGGTGAATGTGCAGTCTCTGGTGAATAAAAACGATGATCTGAGAACCAGGGTGCTGAATCAGAGGGACATTAGGATCACGTGTATCCTTTGTTACATGGGATCCTGGTTAACCCTTTCTGTACCAGATGCAGTGATTCAGATTGACGGGTTTACTGTACACCGTCAGGATAGATCTACAGAGTCTCTCAAAAGCAGAGGTGGAGGAGTATGCCTCATGATCAACTCTTCTTGGTCCACAAATGTATCAGTGCTGTCCCAATTCTGCTCACCAGACCTGGAATATCTAGCAGTAAAGTGTCGTCCCTTTTACCTACCACGAGAGTTCTCTAGGGTCATTTTGGTAGCAGTTTACATTCCACCTCAGGCCAATGTCAAGCAGGCTTTAGATAGTCTGAGCAATGGGATCAACATGCACGAAACAGCGCACCCTAATGCCTTCATCATCGTTTTGGGAGATTTTAAACAGGCAGTCTGAAAAAATCACTAAGCAACTACCATCAACAGATCACTTGCAATACCAGAGGAAACAACACACTGGACCATTGCTACACCACCATCAAGAATGCCTACCGTGCTATTCCACGCCCTCACTTCGGGAAGGCTGATCACCCAGCTGTACTTCTACTCCCTGAGTATAGGCAGAGACTGAAGATTGCAGCATCAGCAGTGAGGACCAAGAAGGTATGGACAAGCAAAGCACAGGAGCGCCTACAGGACTGCTTTGAATCGATGGACTGAACTGTATTCAGGGATTTATCTTCGAACCTGGATGAGTATGCTGCAGTTGTTACTGACTTCTCTAAAACCTGTGTGGATGAGTGTGTGCCCACAAAGACTTACTGTACATTCCCAAACCAAAAGCCGTGGATGAACCAGGAGGTGCATTATCTGCTGAAGGCTAGATCTGTGGCATTGAAGTCTGGCAACCAAGGCCTGTACCAGAAAACCAGGCATGATTTGCGGAGGGCTATTTCAAAGGCGAAGAGCCAATTTTGAATGAAGTTGGAGGTGACATCTGATACACAGCAACTCTGGCAGGGTCTGCAAGATATACTTCCAGAAAGCAAAACCCAATAGCATGAATAGCAGTGATGTTTCACTGCCAGATGAACTCAACACCTTCTGTGCACGCTTTGAAAGGGAGAGCACAACTACAGCTGTGAAGATCCCTGCTGCACCTGATGACCTTGTGATCTCCGTCTCAGAGGCCGATGTTAGGCTGTATTCAAAGAGAGTGAATCCTCGCAAGGCGCAAGGTCCCGATGGAGTACCTGGTAAGGCTCTGAAAACCTGTGCCAACCAACTAGCGGGAGTAGTCAAGGACCTTTTCAACCTCTCACTGCTACGGGTGGAAGTTCCCACTTGCTTCAAAAAGGCAACAATTATACCAGTGCCTAAGAAGAATAATTGGGCGGCCTTAATAACTATCGCCCGATAGCACTCCCATTGACAGTCTTGGAATGCTTTGAGAGGTTGGTCATGACTAGTCTGAACTCCTGCCTCAGCAAGGACCTGAATCCATTCCAACTTGCCTATCGCCACAATAGGTCAATGGCAGATGCAATCTCAATGGCTCTCCGCATAGTTTTAGACCAACTGGACAACACAAACACATACGTCAGGATGCTGTTCACCGACTATAGCTCAGCATTTAATAGCATCCCACAATCTTGATTGAGAAGTTGCAGAAGCTGGGCCTCTATATCTCCCCCTGCAATTGGATCCTTGACTTCCTAACCGGAAGACCACAATCTGTACAGGTTAGTGATAGCAGATCCTCCTCGCTGACGATCAACACTGGTGCACCTCAGAGGTGTGTGCTTAGCCCACTGCTCTACTCTGTATATACACATGACTGTGTGGCTAGGCATAGCTCAAATACCACCTTTAAATTTGCTGACAATACAACCATTGTTGGTAGAATCTCAGGTGGTGACGAGAGGGCGTACAGGAGTGAGATATGCCAACTAGCGGAGTGGTGCTGCAGCAACAACCTGGCACTCAGCATCAGTAAGGCAAAAGAGCTGATTGTGGACTTCAGGAAGGGTAAGAGGAAGGAACACATACCAATCCTCATAGAGGGATCAGAAGTGGAGAGTGAACAGCTTGAAGTTCCTCGGTGTCAAGATCTCTGAGGATCTAACCTGGTCCCAGCATATCGATCTAGTTATAAAGAAGGCAAAACAGCGGCTATACCTTATTAGGAGTTCGAAGAGAATTGGCATGTCAACAAATGCACTCAAAAACTTCTATAGTTGTACCATGGAGAGCATTCTGAGAAGCTGTATCACTGTCTGGTAAGGGGGTGGGGGTGGGGTGTTACTGCACAGGACCGAAAGAAGCTGCAGAGGGTTGTAAATCTAGTCAGCTCCATCTTGGGTACTAACCTACAAAGCACCCGGGACATCTTTAGGGAGTGGTGTCTCAGAAAGGCAGCGTCCATTATTAAGGACCTCCAGCACCCAGGGCATGCCCTTTTCTCACTGTTGCCATCAGCTGGGAGGTACAGAAGCCTCAGTGATTCATGAACAGCTTCTTCCCCATTGCCATCCGGTTTCTAAATGGATTTTGAATCTTTGGACACTACCTCACTTTTTTTAAATATACAGTATTTCTGTTTTTGCACTTTTTGTGTAATCTATGCAATATACATAATTGATTTACTTGTTTATTTATTATTATAATTTTTATTTTATTTATTATTATTATTATTTTCTCTCTGCCAGATTATGTATTGTATTGTATTGAACTGCTGCTGCTAAATTAACAAATTTCACGTCTCATGCCGGTGATAATAAACCTGATTCAGATTCTGATGTCTGTCACTCTAGTCCTGGAGTTTGAGCTGCTGACAGGTGCCTTTCTCAGGTTGAAGAGGGGCTCATAGTCTCAGGAAGAATGGCGGAGGTCTGAAATAATGAGATGATTCTTTACTCTGGCAATCCCTGTCACAGAGGGTTGTTGATGTTCAGTTGTAAGTAGGTTCAAAGCTGACCATGATAAGTTTTAGGATGATACAAGAAAAGAATTATTTATTGTATTTATTTATTGAGATACCATGCAGAACAGACCCTTCCGGCTCTTTGAGCAACTCTGCCCAGCAATCCCCCAATTTAATCTGAGCTTAATCATAGGAAAATTTACAATGACCAATTAACCCACCAACCAGCACTTCTTTGGACTGTAGCAGGAAACTGGAGCAGCGGAGGAAACCCACGCGGTCACGGGGAGAATGTACAAACTCCTTACAGATGCAGCGGGAAGAAAACCCGGGTTGCCTGTACTGTGAAGAATAATGAGAGGGAGATCTCATTGAAACCTATTGAATATTGAAAGTCGCAGATACAGTTGATGCGGAGGGGATATTCCCTATAGGATCGGAGGGTACAGACTCAGAATAGAAGGATGTCCCTTTAGAACAGAGATGAGGAGGAATTTCTTTAGCCAGTGTGGTAAACCATATATATATATATGTTGTAACTGGGTTACCTGTCTGGACATGCCCCTCTGCTGACTGCCCCTGTGGCTCCTCCCACAGACCCCTGAATAAAGGTGATTTTGCCTTGCCCCTCCCCCTCAGACCAGGGGCAGACACTCAGCATGGAGGTCACGTCTTACTGCGAATAAAAGCCTTTCAGTATTTACCCTACTTCAGTCTTTTGGAGCTATTGAAGGTGTTTCAGCCAGACAGTGGTGAATCTGTGGAATTCATTACCACAGACAGCTGTGGAGCCCAAGTCAATGAATATAGTTAAAATAGACTTTGATAGTTTCTTGATTAGTAAGGGTGTCAAAGATTATGGGAGAAGACAGGGGAATGGGGTTGAGAGGAAAAATAAATCAGCCATGTTGGAATAACAGAGCAGGCCCGATGGAACAAATGGCCTAATTCTACTCCCATGTCTTATTTTATTGAATGGGACAGGCTCATTCCGAGCAGACTTCAGGGGCCATAAGATCTAGTCATAAAGTCATAGAACCATAGAACTGTAAAAGGACAGAAGGGTTTATTTGGCTGATTAACTTCATGTCAGTTCCTTGTAGACTAATCCAGTCAATTTCCCCCTCTCTCTCTCTCTCTCTCTCTCTCTCTCTCATATATATATCTATTTGACTCTCTTCTTCTCTCATTCGCACACATTCCTTCCTTGTTTCCCTTCCTCCCTTTCTCTTCTCTCTATTTTTCACCCTCTCTGTCTCTTCTCTCTCTCTCTCTCTCTCTCTCTCTCTCTCTCCCTCACACCCTCTCTCTACCTCCTCATCCCATCTCTATCTGTCTCTCTTCTTTCCCTCTCCCTCTTTGTCTTCTCTCTCTCTTTCTCTATCTATCTCTATCTCTCTTTCTCTCTCATTCACACACTGTCGCCCTCCTTCCTTGTCTCCCTCCTTCTCTTTCCCTCTAGTTCTCACCACCTTTCCTTGTCTCTCTGACTCTATCTTTGTGTGTGTGTGTCTGTCTCTCTCCCTCTCTCTTTCTGTCTTTGTTTCTCTCTTTCTTTCTCTCTTTCTCTCCCTGTACTCCCCTCTCCATCTCTCTATCTTCTTTCCCTCATCCCCAGTCTTCTCGATCTCTCTCGCTCTCTCCTCCCTCTCTTTCTGTCTCTGTCTCACTCTCTGTCTCTTTCTCTCAAACCCTGTGCATTATTTAGCCTCAGGTACCAGCCCAATCCTCCTTTGAAAGACCCAATCATTGCAGTTTCTGCTTAAATTCTCATCCTGTGTTTGGAAGGCATTGCTGTGAAACCAAATACTGTGGTAAATGAACCACAAATAATTTTTGGAGAGGGGATAGTTAATGCGATCTCAGCAGTTTTCACCATTCACGGCCGATTTTATTATTTTCAGTGCGCACTACTTTCCCCTTTGTCAGCAGAAGTTCTTGTCCAGTTAAGACTCAGCAAAATGTCAAAAATACCAGTTGAGAAATTGAGTGAAATGGTGTTTGTCAGAGACAAAGAATGAGAGAGTGACACAGGAAAAAAAAAATGCAAGATTTATAAAGAGAAAGGGGAATCAGAAAGTGAAAGGCGCAACACAGCAGGACATTAATTCAATTGAATTTAGCTCTATGAATTCCACCTTGACTCTTTATCATTACCTTTTGTATTTTCCTTTGAAGGGAAGGTCTTAAACAAGTAATTGCCACAAATGGAGGAATGCAAATGAAAAGAAAGAGTGTACTAGGCACAGAGTGAGGTAAAAACACCAGAGGACACATAAATCCAACTTTTAAAATGCTTTTGTTGTGAGCAATTAAGCTTTTTTTATGTTATACACTCAACTTTATTGGTTTCCGTTAGAAACTGCTCTTTATTGCAAAAATCTAATCAGCCAATCATGTGGCAACAACTCAATACATAAAAGCATGCAGACATGGTCAAGAGATTCAGTTGCTGTTCAGGGCAAACAACAAAATGAGGAAGAAGTTTGATTTAAGTGACTTTGACTATGGAATGATTGTTGGTGCCAGATGGGGTGGTTTGAGTATCTCAGAAACTGCTGATCTTTTGAGATTTTCACTCACAACAGTCTCCGGAGCAGGAATTTCTTTGTATAGATTGGGCTCATCAGCCTTGGCTGGCAGTTCATCTAGGAGAAGGAAAACTCTGGTCTCAAACCTCTGCACCCTTATGGCTACACCCACTCATGAGGAGGACTTCAGGAATAAACCCCAAGGAAAAGACCGGAGCTGAAAACCCAAAGGCAGTCCTACGTTGAGTTCAACACTGACTGGCAACTCCTGTGTTGCCGCTGATGCCAAACTGCATCAGTCGCTACAGTTCCTTTAGAGACATCAGTTGCATGGGGAGGGGGAGCCTGCTATTTGGGCAACAGTTTGCTCTCCGTTGCGTCCTGCCCAGGTTTGCCGATCACAATATGGGACATAACATTCATGGTTACCCCCGAATGACAAAGTGTCTCGATGGTCACATGGTGTAATTGGACAGCACATGTTCACTAGCCCCGAAGACCCTGTTATCATGTTGTATTTCTAAACAACATTCAACAAGTCACGTCTCTTACCTCTGCAATCTCATTCAGAGATAGGAATGAAGAAAGGTCAGATAATAGTTCGTGGAAACAGTCCTCAGAGGAATATTTTAGATCAGTTGATAAAGGGCATCCTTACAATTCCAGTGTATTTGGTGAAGAGTAGATATCTTCTTCAAAATTGGTGTATTTGTGTATCCACTGTGGTTTCAATGGAATTATTTTCCCTCCATGCAGTAAGATGCCACATCATCGGTGCCATAGAATTAATTAAAATGGAAACCAAAGTCAAGCTCAAAGTAAATTTATTATCCGTATAAATATATTACCATATACTACCTTCAAATTCATTTTCTTGTGAGCATTTACAGGAAGATAAAGAAATAAATACAATAAAATTTATACATAAATAAATAACCAATGGGCAAAAGGAGATATAAGACCATAAGACCACAAAATATCAGAGTAGAATTAGGCCATTTGGCCCATTGAATCTGCTATGCCATTTCATCATGGCTGATCCATTTTGCCTCTCAGCCCCAATTTCCTGCCTTCTCCCCGTATCCCTTCATGCCCTGACCAATCAAGAATCTATCAAACTCTTTCTTAAACATACGTAAAGACTTGGCCTCCACAGCTGTCTGTGGCAACAAGTTCCACAGATTCACCACTTTCTGGGTGGAAATTCCTCCTCATCTCTTCCCAACACTGTATTCCATCTGCCATTTATTTGCCCATTCTGCTCATGTGTCTAGGTCCTTCTGTGCCTCTCTACTTCCTCAAAACTCCCTGTCTCTCCACCTATCTTCAAATCATCTGCAACCTTTGCAGCAACAGAGCTATCAATTCCATCATCCAAATCATTAACATATAATGTAAAAAGAATCGATCCCAAAACAGACCCCTGTGGAACACCACTAGTCACTGGTAGCCAACCAGAAAAAAGGTCCCTTTATTCCCACTTTTTGCTTCCTGCCAGTCAGCCACTGCTTTATCCAATTTAGAATCTTTCCTGTTACACCATGGGCTGGTAGCTTGTTAAGCAGCTTCATGTGTGGCACTTTGTCAAAGTCCTTCTGAAAACTCAAGTACACAATGTCAACCAATTCTGCTTCGTCTACCTTGCTTGTTATTTCTTCAAAGATTTTTCAGGCATGATTTTCCTTCAAGGAAACCATGTTGGCTATGGCATATTTTATCATGTGCCTCCAAGTACCCCTAAACGACATCCTTAAAATCCTTGTAAGCCATGGTTAGGTCAACTTTCCTTTAGAATACTTCTTCCTCTTTGAGATATATATACCTTTTGCCTTCCAATTTGCTTCCAGAAATTCCACCCATTGCTGCTCTGCTATCAGTCCTGACAGTGTTTTTTTCCAATCAATTCTAGCCAACTCTTCTCTCATGCCTCTGTAATTTTCTTTACTCTACTGAAATACTCTGACTTTAGCCACTTCTCAAACTTCAGGGTGAATTTGATCATAATATGATCACTCGCCCCTTAGATTTCTTTTGCTTTAAACACTCGAATCAATTCCAACTCATTGCACAACACCTAATCCAGAATAGTTGACCCCCCCCCCCCAGTGGGCTCAACCATGAGCTGTTCCAAAAATAAGCCATTTTGTAAGCTTTTTAGAAATTTCCCCTCCTGAAATCCAGCACCAACCTGATTTTCCCAATCTACCTGCAAATTGAAATCTCCCATGACTATTGTAACATTGCCCTCTTGGCATGCATTTTTCTATCTCCCATTGTAATTTGTAGAACACTTGTATATTATGCAAATAAGAATAAGTAATATTGAGAACAGGAGTTGTAGAGTCCTTGAAAGTGAGTCTGTAGTTTGTGGAATCAGTTCAAAGTTGTGAGTGAAGTTATCCATGCCAGTTCAGGATCCTGATGGTTGGAGGGTAATAACTGTAACTGAGCATTCTGAACTCTGCTGACCATCAACACAGGTGCACCACAAGGCTGTGTGCTTAACCCCCTGCTCTACTTGATTTATACTTATGACTGTGAGGCTAAGTACATCTCAAATGTCATGTTTTAAGTTTGATAACATACCACTGTCATTGTCCGAATCAAAAGTGGTGGAAATGATAGGGTCTTTTAAGAGACTCCTGGATGGATACATGGAGCTTAGAAAAATAGAGAGCTATGGGTAAAGCCTAGGTAGTTCTAAGGTAAGGACATGTTCAGCACAGCTTTGTGGGCCAAAGGGCCTGTATTATGCTGTAGGTTTTCTATGTTTCTAAATCACCATATAGGAGGGAAATTGAAAATCTGGCTGAATCATGTCACAATAACAACCTGTCACTGAATCTTAGCAAGACCAAGGGGTGATTATAGACTTCGGGTGGAGGAAATCAGAGGTACGTGAGCCAACTCTCATCGAGGGACCAGAGATGGAGACAGTCAGCAACTTTAAATTTCCCAGCGTTGTCAGAATTAGAATTAAGTTTAAAATCACCAGCATATGCTGTGAAATTTGGTAACAGCGGCAGCAGTACAGGCAATACATGATAAATATAGAAAAATAAATAAATCAATGAATTACGGTAGATATATATATATATATATGTATATTAAATGATTATATTAAAAATACTGCAAAAACGGAGGACTTTCGGGTCATCAAGGGAATGGCAGCGTAAGGAAAAGGTCTCTCGACAAAAAAGGTAAACTGCCCCATAATCGAATTTAGACAAATACTTAATATTGCATAACTATATTAATAAAAGGGGCAAGGATGATGTCTAAGAATAAGATTAAAAAGTCCGCTCCGAAGGCTGATAAACATAAAGAGACGCAGCAAGGCGACGGGCCTAGCTCCCCCACAGCAAGCCAGGACGGAGATAATGAGGGGGAATCGGTGACTCTGTCCTTGATTCTCGGAGAGATTCGCGAGTTCTGACAAGATAACAGCAAACAGCTGGAAGATATTAAAGGAGAAACAGTAAAAACTAACTCACGGATAGATGAAGCCGAAGCGAGGATTGTTGGAATTGAACAGAAGCTACAAAACGCAGAGGAGCTGATAGCAGAAATGCTGAAGCTGCAAGACCAGCTCCAGTGGAAACTAATAGATCAAGAAGGCCGCTCGAGAAGGGAAAATGTGAGGATTTACGGAGTTCCCGAAGGAACTGAAGGTAAACCCGGATTGATGATTCCCTTCGTGGAGAAGCTACTTAGAGAGAACCTTGATATACCGGCCGCAAAAGACCTACAGATAGAAAGAGCTCACCGCGCGTTGGCACCAGAGCCTCCAGCAGGCGCCCAACCCAGATCGATTCTGGTCAGATTTCTCAGTTACAGAACGAAGGAAGAGGTGCTTAAAAGGGCATGGCAAAAGAAAGGTTTCATGTGGAACAACTGTAAAATCAGTTTAGACCACGACTACGCACCGGGGATTCTTGCCAGACGGAAGGAATATACAGAAACACAGAGAGTCCTGAAGGAAAACAACATCAAATTCCAGGCCCTGTATCCAGCTTGGCTGAGAGTCTTTTACGACGAAGGGACAAAAACTTACGCTACGGTGGAGGAGGCAACGTTGGACCTGGCGGACCGGGACTACCTATTAAAGTTATCACCCAACCGGAGTCGCTACTGGAGAGGATTCGGCAGAAGTCGTGGCAGTTAGTGCGGCGAGGACGCTCCACTTGAACCAGAGTGTCAAACTACAAGGAAAAGCTGCAAATATTCAGACATGAATGTACAGAGAACACAGATTAATTAAGAGAAATGACTGAAAAGAGTAAATCAGACTTAAAGATAAAATGAAAACTGGTAACTGAAAATAAACTAGACGGAATAACTTGAATGATAACAATATGGTCGAGACGTAAATAGGAGAAAATTCTCTATGATTATTCAAACTGCTGAGGGCCCTCTAACACAGGGTGAAGATAGAGGTTATCCCTCTGAACTGAGGCGGGTCGGTGCTCAGGCCTCACTGTGGGAAGTCGGGAAAAATTTTCAAATGTTGCACATTCAAAAATGTCTAGGGTGTGGTTATATGTCTTGGTTTACTGTTGAGAAGGGATTGCTTACTGTTTGGTTAGAAAAGGAGAGTGTTTTTTTTTCTACTAGAGAAAAATGCAAACTGAATTGGTAAAAATAATTTCCTATAATGTTAATGGAGTTTTGAATCCAATTAAAAGAAATAAGATTATGTCTAAATTGAAAAAAGAGAGGGCACAAATAGTTTTCCTCCAGGAAACACATATGAGCCAATCTGAACATGGAAAATTAAAAAGAATGGGCTTTAAGCATGTATTTTATTCATCATATAAATTGAGTCACAAAAGAGGGGTAGCTACTTTAATATCAAGTACTCTTAATTATGAACATATTTCAGAGACTAGAGACAAAGAAGGACGGTTCGTAAAAATCACAGGAAGAATAGAAGGTACAAAAATAACATTGCTGAATGTTTATGCTCCTCCAGGTTGTGAATGGTCATTTTATAGACACATTTTTGACCTAATGGTCAGTTCTCAAGGAGTAGTAATTTGTGGAGGGGATTTTAATATTAGATTAAATCCTATATTAGATTCTTCAAGAATAGTTACTCAGAATAAACCTCTGACTCGGAAAGTGAATTCATTGATGGAGGAGTTGGGAATTATAGATGTCTGGAGGGAATTACACCCTACTAGTAAAGATTATACATATTACTCTTTCCCTCATTCAGCCTATTCAAGGATAGACTATTTCTTTATCTTTAATACAGATAGACTCAGGATAAAAAACTGTAATGTTGCAACAATTGATCTGTCAGATCATAGCCCAGTCTCTATGTCTCTAATCCTGGAAAGGAAAATGAGGAAAACACTATGGAGGCTAAACTCACATATACTCAATAACCCGAAAGTAATGGAGAGATTAAGGGGAGAAATCAAAGAATATCTAGACCTTAATGACACGGGAGAAACATCACCAGTGATCTTATGGGATACATTGAAAGCTGTACTGAGAGGGAAAATTATTTCCATTACCACTCACATGAAAAAAATCAATGCACAAAAATTAGCAGACCTTCAAGGAAAATTAAAACAACTTCAAGTTGTAGATAGCAACAAAAGTAATTCAAATCGAAAACAGGAAATTAGGAAATTGCAAAGTGAAATTGACGATATCTATACGTTGGAAACTCAAAGAAATTTTCTTTACCTGAGACAAAAGAATTATGAAGTAGGAGGTAAATCAACTAGATTATTAGCATATAAATTACGAAAACAACAAGCAGACAATACAATTCATAAAATAAAGAATCCAAAGACAAAGCTTGTGGAGAGTACAATAGAGAAAATTCAAGAGAGTTTTGAAACATATTATCGAGAGCTGTACTCCCAACCCCGGGCCCCCAATGAGCCCTATATAGACAGTGTATTGAATTTTTTAGATCTACCTAAGCTTACAGATTTACAAAATGAAAGTTTATTAGAACCAGTAACTGTCAAAGAACTGAACGTGGCCATCTCTAGGTTAAAGGCTGGAAAGTCCCTGGGTTCTGATGGGTTTACCTCAGAGTGGTACAAGTCCCTGAAGACACAGTTAGCCCCATTACTACTTAACACCTTTAATTGGATCTTGCAGAGAGGAGAAATTCCACCTTCCTGGAGAGAAGCGATTATTTCAGTTATTCCTAAAGAGGGTAAAGATAAACTAGAATGTGGCAATTATCGGGCAATTAGTGTTCTTAATTTAGATTACAAACTATTTACATCTATATTAGCGCGCAGATTGGAAAAGCTTTTACCTGGCCTAATCCATTTAGACCAGACTGGATTTATTCAACAAAGACAAACACAGGACAACATAAGGAGAACTCTGCACATATTAGAACAGGTTAATAAGAACGAGACAGAGACAATGGTAGTAGGATTGGACGCTGAGAAAGCTTTTGATTCAGTTAGTTGGGCATTCCTATACAGAGTGTTAGGAAGATTCGGCTTTCAAGAAAAGTTTATTAAAGTAATTCAGACTCCATATGACAGCCCTACAGCCCGAATTAAGATAAATGGGGACCTCTCTGACTCCTTCATCTTAGAGAGAGGCACTAAACAGGGATGCCCAATTTCTCCTCTCCTTTTTGCGCTATATATTGAACCGCTTGCCCAACTAATAAGACAGAGCGAAATCGTAAAAGGTATCAAGGTGGCAGGGATTGAACAGAAAGTGGCGTTATTCACAGATGATGTTTTGGTCTATCTGAGTGAACCAGAAAAATCATTTATAGGATTGTTTACACTGTTGGATGACTTTGGGAAAATATCAGGTTATAAAATAAATGTAAAGAAAACGCAGGTTATGTCCCTAAATTATACACCATCCAAAAAGTTGCAGGATACATATGATCTTAAGTGGGAAGCTAAATCATTAAAATATTTAGGAATAACCCTGCCGAAGGATCTTTCAACACTGTCACAGGTAAATTATGGGCCATTAATCTCAGAGATAAAAGCAGATATGCATAGATGGAATCTTATCCCCTTTTTAAGTTTAAATTCAAGGATAAATACTATAAAAATGAATATTCTTCCTCGGTTATTGTATCTTTTCTGTACTTTACCGGTGGAGGTGGATGATAATCAATTCAGGGAATGGGACAAATGGATTTCCCGCTTCATTTGGCAAGGAAAGAAACCTAGAATTCGATATAACACCTTACAGTTAGGGAAGGTATGGTTCTTCCTTGCCTGAGAAATTATTTTTATGCCTCACAGATAACCCCTCTGTTATATTGGTGTAATAGGGAATATCAGGCTAGATGGAAGGAAATAGAATTTGGATTAGTTGACAGTTTTCCTCTTCAGGCCTCAATAGCTGACAAAGGATTGATGACCCAGTTGGAAAAATTTAAAAACGCTTGGATAAATCTTACATTAAAAGTATGGCAGAAGGTGGTAATTCATGTGGAATTAATAACATGTTAAAACTCTTCAGATGGTGTGCATATGATACCGAATTCCTTCCCAACAGAGGAGATAAAAGGTTTGAGCTATGGATAAAGAAAGGTCTTACAACCTACCTCTCATTTATAGATAAAAGAGTATTACAAAGTTTCCAAATCCTGCAGGACAAACATGGCCTAGAACATAATGACTTTTTTAGGTACCTTCAAGTACGAAACTATGTTAACCAGAGTTGTAGATATACAGACCTATCAACAGTAGAATTAGAATTTTTCAAGATTCTGAATTCGGCTTGCAGTTCAATACCTAGTAAATCAGTTTCTCGGTTATATAATGCACTCTCCCATGCTAAAAATGTAAATACACTGTATATTAAAGAGAAGTGGGAGAAAGAAGCGGGGTTGGTACTTTCAGAGGAGGCTTGGGGGAAAGTCTGCAGCTTTCAATGGTCCTCGACTAATTCTTGACTTGGAGAGAACATTGTTGGAAAAACATTATAAGATACTTCAAGACCCCATATCAGGAAAAATATAAAGATACAAATGTGATGTGTTGAAGAAGGTGCGGCTCCAAGGAGGCAAATCATTTTCATATTTTTTGGGATTGCCCTAAATTAAGTCTATTTTGGGAAGGTATTCATAGAACATTAGTTAAGGTACTTAGGTCCCAGATACCTCTGAACTTTGAGACACTCTATTTGGGGCATGTATTGTTTCTTGAACAGAAGGAAGATATAAAGTTGCTGCAGGCCCTCTTAGCGGCAAGTAAGAAATCAATCACTAGAAAATGGCTAAATCCAATACCACCTACATTAGAAGATTGGTACGAAATTATCTTGGAAATATTTAAAATGGAAAAGTTGACTTACTCCCTGAGAACTCAAAAAGAAAAATTTTATCAAATCTGGAATAAATGGATTGAATATATAACCCCAATGCGAGCAGACTTTAGATGACTCTCCTAATGATTTATACTGCTCTTCTCATCAACACAGTAATATTGCTAACGTAAGCACCCCTAGTCTAAATGTTTGTTTTTTTTGTTTTCTTTTGGAAAATAGAGAATTAGCACAAGTAAAGGGAAAGATTTGGGAAAGGGATAAAAAAATGAAAAAATTAAGTAAATAAGTACATAGGGATTGGATAATTATGTCTGCGGGCAGGAGCAAGCATGAACAAATTAGGATATAAACACCTACAATGGTTGATACATAGGCTTATATACAACATTTTGGACCAGTGGAAATGGTCCAGAAGGGTTATATGGAAACTATTATTACCATTTTTCTTAACAACTAATTCCATTACTTAGCCTAATAGGTTAGATTTACCACAGTACATAGTTATCCATTTAAATGTTTATTTTCCTTTTATATCATCTCAATGTGTACTTAAGAATATATAAATAATTGTAGTTTTATACATATAAAAAAATGGAAAAGGTTATATGTGTGAAAAAAGTACATGATATTTGTGAATTCCTTATTCAAATAAAAATAAAATTAAAAAAAAATAAAAATACTGCAAAAACAGAAATAATAAATAAAGTAGTGAGGTAGTGTTCATGGGTTCAATGTCCATTCAGAAATTGGATGTCGAGGAGTAGAAGCTGTTCATGAATCGTTGAGTGTGAGCCTTCAGGCTTCTATACCTCCTTCCTAATGGTAACAATGAGAAGAGGGCATGTCCTTTGTGATGGTGATCCTTAATAATGGAGGCTGCCTTTTCAAGGCACTACTCCTTGAAGATGTCTTGGATACTGCGGAGGCTGGTACCCATGATGGAGCTGATTCATTTGACAATTTTCTGCAGCTGCTTTTGATGCTGTGCGGTAGCCCCACCTCCCAACTGCATACCAGATGGTGACACAGCCAGTCAGAATGCTCTCCATGGTACATCTGTAGAGGTTTTTGAGTGTTTTAGATGACAAACCAAATCTCCTCAAAGTCCTGATGAAATACAGCCACTGTCTTGCCTTTTTTATGGCAACTTTGATACATTTGGCCCAAGTTAGTTCCTCAGAGATATTGACACCCAGGAATGTGAATTTCTCACTGTCTCCACTTCTGATCCCCCTATGAGAATTAGTTCATGACCCTTTGTCTTACCCTTTCTGAATCCACAATCAGCTCTTTTGTCCTACTGATGTTGGATGCAAGAGTGTTACTGCAACTGGTATATCTCGCTTCTGTACAGCCTCTTGTCTCTGTAGCTTTTCAATCAGGGCTGTAGGAATGATGGAATATCATTTCAGAGGACCTGTCCTGTGTCCAGCTCATAAATGCAGTTACAGAGAAAGGACAGAGGTGATCAACTTCCTTAGAAATTTGTGAAGATTCAGCAAAATGTTGCAGCTATATGGGACCCTGGTCAGACCCCACTTGGAGTACTGTGCTCAATTCTGGTCTCCTCACTACAGGAAGGATGTGGAAACTATAGAACGGGTGCAGAGGAGATTACAAGGATGTTGCCTGGATTAAGGAGCATGCCTTATGAGAACAAGTTGGGTGAACTCAGCCTTTTCTCCTTGGAGTGACGGAGGATGAGAGGTGACCTGATAGAGGTGTACAAGATAGTGAGAGTCATTGATCGTGTGGATAGTCAGAGGCTTTTTTCCAGGGCTGAAATGGCAAGCGTGAGAGAGCATAGTTTTAGGGTGCTTGGAAGTAGGTACAGAGGAGATGTCAGGGGTAAGTTTTTTACGCAGAGAGCGGTGAGTGCGTGGAATGGGCTGCCAGCAGTGGTGGTGGAGGCGGATACAATAGGGTCTTATAAGAGACTCCTGGATGGATACATGGAGTTTAGAAAAATAGAGGGCTATGTGTAAGCCAAGATAGTTCTAAGGTAAGGATATTTTTGGCACAGCTTTGTGGGCCAAAGGGCCTGTATTGTGCTGTAGGTTTTCTATCTTTCTATGACATCCAAAGTTTTGACAATCTTCTATAGATGTGTGCTGGAGAGTATATTGATTGGTTTCATCATGGCCTGGTATGAAAGTACCATTGCCTTTAAACAGATAATCCTACAAAAAGTAAGGGATAAGGCTCTGTCCATTACGGGTAATCCTTCCCCACCATTAACTGCATCTACACGGAGCGCTGTCACAGGAAAGCAACATCTATCATCAAGGACCCCCACCATCAAGGTCAGGCTCATTTCTCGCTGCTGCCATCAGGAAGAAGGCCAGGTGCCTCAAGACCACACCAATAGGTTCAGGAACAGTTACTACCCCTCAGCCATCAGTCTCTTGAACCAGAGGGGATAAATTCACTCAACTTCACTCACCCTGTCACTGAACTGTTCCCACAATCTACGGAATTACTTTCAAGCACTCTTCATCTCATGTTCTCGATATTTATTGCTTTTTTTTATTCAATATTTGCACACATTGTTGCCTTTAGCACATTGGTTGTTCGTCCATCTTGTTGGGTGCGGACTTTCATTGATTCTGTTGTGTTTCTTGGATATACTGTGTATGCTTGCAAGAAAATGACCCTTAAGGTTGTATATGGTAACATATATGTACTTTGATAATAAGCTTACTTTGAAATTTGATCCTGGTGGTGTGGGACCTGAGGGTGAATGAATGAATGAATGAATGAATAAATAAATAAATAAATAAATAAACCAACCAACAGGTAAATAGATAATCCTGAGAACTGCAGTTGTAGAGTCATTGAAAGTGAGTCAGTAGGTTGTGGAATCAGCTCAGAGATGAGGTGAGTGAAGTTATTCGCATTGGTTCAGGAGCCTGATGCTTGAGGGGCAGTAACTGTTCCTCAACCTGGAGGTTTGAGACCTAAGGCTCCTGTACCTCCTTCCTGATGGTGGGAGTGAGAAAAGGACATGGCCTGGATGGTGGGGTCCTTGATGATAGATGCTCCTTGCCCGTGGCAGAGCTCCTTGGAAATGTGCTCCATGATGAGGACTCAAGATAGAAATAAACAAAAGGAGAGATTTTACAATATAATTCAAGAAATAATACAATCTTAAAATAAGTATTACGAGCAGGATGAATCTCCGGAAATGTACCAGGAGAGTTTTTTTTTCCTTTCATTTGTTGCTCTTTCTACCTTTCAACTGACTAATCAGATTGAAGTAATTTTGTGAAAGGACTTCAGGATTAATCTATAGTGTTGGTTTGTTTTCTGTCTGATGAAGTCTGAGAGACCAGGGATTGACTGAAACCTGGTGAATATTGAATGCCCTAGAGAGAGTGGATGTAGAGCAGATGTTTCCTATACTTGGGGATCCAGGACCAGAGGGCCCAGCCTCAGAATAGATGAGCATCCCTTAAGAACAGAGAGGAAGAGGAATTTCTTCAGCCAGTGGGTGAAGTATCTGTGGAATCCGTTGCCATAGATAGCTGTGGAGGCCAAGTCATTAGTTATATTTAAAGCAGAGGTTGATTAGTAAGGTTATCAAAGTTTACAGGAAGAAGACAGGAGAATGGAGTTGAGAGAGAAAATAGTTCAGACACGATTGAATAATGGAGCTTACTTGATTGGACCAGATGGACTGATTCTACTCCTGTGTGCTCTGGAATACTCCTTGAAGTGGAGTAGCTCACATAGCATACAAATTATTATTTGTGAGAATTAATTACTTCATCTCACCCCTCTCCATTATTCAACTGCAGATTTTTTATTCTGCTCAAGATAACGCTAATGGGTTTGTTTCTATTATTAGTGACGATGCTGATAGCTATCTCTGTCTGGAAGCTCTGACGTGCTTTCTTTGCTCAACAGGAAGGAGTATACATGGAGATGGATCCTTCTGGCCAGCAGACACCAATCTAATCGACAGAAGCAGCTTAAATGGTGAGTTTTTGTAACATCCAAACAAAACAGTGTTGTTTTCTTCTCTCTGTAAAGATGCTGTAGGATTGGTTCCACAAAATGTGATTGCTCACTGGTACAATGCTCTCCAGATGAAGGCTTAAGCACAGAATATTGATAAGCAGTTTTGAGATTGCAAATCTCACGCACGGTGTCAGAATCAGAATGAGAACCAGAATCAGGTTTATTATCACTGACATACATCATGAAATTTGTTATTTTGCGGCAGTGGTACAGTGCAATACATAAAATACTTACTGTAAGTTACATTCAGAATTAGGTGGCAGCATGGAGATACATCGCCACCAAATGAGGTGTAAGGCACTCCTTCCCTCCACAGCCTGCAGATCATCCTTGGGTAAAATATACCACCTGCTTAGCACCCCCTCCCCCCGATCACGGTCACATGAAGCTGCCTGAGCAGCTGGTGCACATCACAAATCCTGGTTATGCGACCACTGGCGCCAGGCAGACAATCTCGAAGAGTATTGATAATGGCTGGGGTCACCCATCTTGTAAAGACACTGCCCAGAAGGTGGCAATAGCAAACCACTTGTGTAGAATAATTTCCCAAAACAGTGATGGAATGGAAAGTCCACGTCATATGATGCGACACATAATGAACAAAGCAACAATAAGCAATATAAAAAATAAATAAATAGTGCAAAAAGAAAGCAAGAATGGTGAGATAGTGTTCATGGATTCATGGACTGTTCAGAAATCTGATGGTGGAACAGAAGAGACTGTATTTGAATCTGTGAGTGTGGCTCCTGTATCTTGTCCTCCGTGATAGCAATGTGAAAAGGGCATGTTCTAGATGATGAGGGTCCTTAATGACGGATGCTGTCATGCCTCAGTCTGAACAGCTGGAGATGCCTATGTCCTCCAGACTCTTACATTTCTCCTGCCCTGATGAATAGTTGATTATTTTCACTAGTGTTTAGTTTTAACTATCAGAGCACCTGTGCCTTGTTTCATTTGTCTATTAGATTCCCTCTGTTTTGTTTGTAACGCTCAGCTATATTGGCTCGTATATATCTAGGGGAAATCCCGCCCGGCGTCCGCCTGGACGCTTCCCGTTGTGTTGGTTGCTGTACCACTGCCACCGAAATCAGTTTCAAACATCAATCATCAGCCAGCACACAGTACGTTTTACCAAGTACTCTTTATAGATATTACTGAGTCTATGAAATTAATATAAGTTCGATACAGAAAAAGGGAATGGAAAAGGCGCCAGACTTATCAAAGTTCAAGTTCTTCGTGCACAAGTTGGAGCTCGGGAATTCCTTCGGGACCACCCTGACCCTGTCGACTCGTGGCTCGGGTCCACCCAGAGTGATCGATCTGAGCCGTCCCCGCACGTCCGTCGTCCTCCTGGTCTCTTGTCCGACTCCCCGCCAAAAGCCCCTCGTTTCCAGTCATATGAGACAGCATTATCACCCCAAGAAAGAATAACATGGACACCTATTGGCTAATAGCCCCCTGCTATCTGTATTAATCCAAGCAAATTTCCAGCTGGAGACTTTCTCAGCATTTAACACAACATAGAAACCATTTTAATCCACATACGCAGCAGTTTAGAAGATTAACATAACAAAGAAGCCATTTTAAATTTAACATAACAAAGAAGAAACCCTGTACATGTTCTTTATTGAACTCTCCTTGTCTCTGGTCTCCTCTGCATTTGGGTCCACCTGGTCTAAGTCTCTGCTAAGAGTCCAGTGTTTAAAGATACTGGCCTTCACCATGACAAACTTGGTTAAAACCTGGCAAATGCCCCTGTTACAGGATGCATTCTTGAGGCATATGTGAAGGGAAAGATGCTACCTTGGAATCAAAATCAGAATAACAAAAGGAATGATGTTTCATATCACTGACTTTTTACTGCCTATTACACCTCTGACGTTTAAGGCATCAATGAAGGTTCTCCATCTCTAGTGGTATTCGGAGTCAGTAGCCTCCTCTCGGTTTTCACGTAAGTTCCAGGCAGAGATTCAGGAATACCTTCACCTTCAGGTGTAGAAGGATTCTTCATTGCTGTTTCTGTAACAATTTTGTTTTACCAGTCAGGATGGTTAGCCCTGAGCTGAATCTGGAGAACCAGTGGACCAATATCAGGGGTGACTTTACCAAGAGCCAAAGCATAAAGCCCTGACTCCAGCCAACAAGGCTCTCCAGGTCTTTGAGGCACACAAGTCTCCAAACCCAATGATAAGGTTGTGTCCTCTGTAATGCATAAAAAATTACTATCAGCTACAATGACAATTAGATATAACAATAAGTAGCACAAAAAGAGAGCAAAACGTGCACTAATGTTCATGGGTGTATGGTCTGTTCATGGAGAAGAAGTGTACCTGAAGCATTGAGTGTGTATTTAGACTCCTGTACCTCATCCCTGATGACAGCAATGAGAAGAGTGCATGACCTGGATGGTGAGGGTCTTTAATGATGGATGCCATTTTCTTGAGGCGTCACCTATTGAAGATGTCCTCAACCAGTAAGACTCACATCCACTGTGATGAAGTGTACTGAGAGGATGGTTATGGCTAGCATTAATTCTTTCTAAGCAAAGACCAGTCATGTTCTCATTGTATGTCCAACTCTAATTGGAAGGTCAATCTTTATTTCATGTTTCTTAAAGTTCAAGGTGAATTGAACTATTGGTCCAGGGAATTGAAGCTAACTGCAGCCAAACTGCTTCCACCAATATTAACGTTGCCTGGAATGCCCCTGACCCATTTAACCTTCCTGCCATTGGAACAGACATGATCAGCACACACTCAGAAGTTTACATAATTGGGATTTTAGAACAGCATTTTTTTAAATGATAGGTAAAGAAAAATGTGAAAACTTCAGAAAGCATGCAAAGATTTACCACGATACTGACTGGACTAGAGAGCATGTTAATGAGAATAGGTTGAGTGAGCTAGGGCTTTTTTCTTTGGAGTGAAGTTAGACGAGAGGTGACTTGATACGGTTTGTGGAGGAGATAGAGGTGTACAAGATGATAAAGTGGCATAGATTGAGTGGATAGCCAGAGATATTTCTCAGGATGGAATGCCTATGAGATGGCTTTTTAGAGCAGCTTGTGATTGTGTCTACTGGGGAACGGTAATTCTGGACTGGGTGCTATGTAATGACCCGGATTTGATGAGGAAGCAGAAGGTAAAGGAAGCCTTAGGAGGCAGTGATTATAATACGATAGAATCTACCCTGCACTTTGAGGAGAAGCTAAACTCAGGTTTATCAGAATTACAGTGGAGTAAAGGGGTATGAGAGAGGAGCTGGCCAAAGTTGATTTGAAGGTGGCGTGAGCAGGGATGTTGACAGAACTGCAATGGCTGGTGTGTCTGGCAGAAATCTGGAAGGCACAGATATGATACTTTCCAAAAATGAAGTATTCCAAAGGAAGAATGAGACAACCGTGGCTGTCATGGGAAGTCAAAGACAATATAAAAGCAAAAAGGAGGGCATATAACAGCAAAACTTAATGGGAAGGTGGAGGATTGAGGAAATTTTAAAAACCAACAGAAGGCAAGTGAAAAAGCCATAAAGAGAGAAAAGGTTAAATATGAAGGCAAGCTAGCCAATAATATTAATGAGGGTACAAAAACTTTTTATAGGTATATACTATAAGGAGTAAAAGAAAGACAAGTGTGGGTATAGAACCACTGGAAAATGATGCTGGAGAGACAAAGAAATACTGGGGGATTTTGCATCGGTCTTCACTGTGAATGACACTAGCAGATTGCCAGAAGCGCAGAAGTCTCAGGGGGCAGAAGTGAGTGTCATTGCTATTACTATGTAGAAGGTGCTCGGGAAGCTGAAAAGTCTGAAGGTAGATAAGTCGACTGGACCAGATGAACTACACGCCAGTGTTCTGAAAGAGGTAGCTGAAGAGATTGTGGAGGTATTAGTAATGATCTTTCAAGGATCATTAGATTCTGGAATGGCTCTGGAAGACTGGAAAATTGTAAATATTACTCCATTTTTTAAAAAACGAGGGAAGCAGAAGAGAGGAAATTATAGGCCAACTAACCTGATCTCAGTGGTTGGAAAGATGTTGGAGTCTATTTTTAATTTTGTGATTTTGGGATACTTGGAGGCACGTGATAAAATAGGCCAAAGACAGCTTGGTTTTCTAAAGGGCAAATCTCGTCTGACTAATTTGTTAGAATACCTTGAGGAAACAACAGGCAGATTATACAAAGGATATTCAGTGGATGTTGTTTATTTGGAGTTTCAGAAGGCCTTTGACAAGGGGTCGCACATGAGCACGTGAAGCTGCTTAACAAGATGACAGCCCATGGTATTACAGGAAAGGTACTGAAGTGGATAGAAGATTGCTGACTGGCTGGAAACAAAGAGTGGGAATAAAGCGGGTCTTTTCTGGTAGGCTGTTGCTGACTAGTGGTGTTCTGCAAGGATTAGTGTTGGAACCATTCTTTTCACTTTGTATGTCAATGATTTGGATGAAAAAATGGATGGCTTTGTGGCCAAGTTTGAGAACGATACAATGATAGGTCGAAAGGCAGGTAGTGTTGTGGAAGCAGAGTGTCTGCAGAAGGACTTGGATAGATTGGGGGAAGGAGCAAAGAAGCAGCAGATGGAATATAGTGTACGGAAGTGTATGGACATGCTCTTTGGTAGAAGGATAAAAGGTGCAGAATATCTTGTAAATGGGGGGAAATTACAAAAATCAGAGGGACTTGGGAGTTCTTGTGGAGGATTCCCTAAAGGTTAACTTGCAGATTGAGTCGGTGGTGAGGCCAGCAAATGCAATCTTAGCATTCATTTCGGAAGGTCAAGAATACAAAAACAAGGATGTGATGCTGAAGTTTTATAAGGAATTGGTCAGACCACACTTGGAGTATCATGAGCAATTTTGAGTTCTTTATCTAAGAAAAGAGATACTAGCATTGGAGAGAGTCCAGAGGAGGTGCTGGAGAATGGTTTGAGGAATGAAAGGGTTAACATAGGAGGAGTGTTTGATGGCTCTAGGCCTGCACTCGCTAGATTTTAGAAGAATTCAAAGAATCAAAGTACAGTTATTATCAAAGAATGTATAAATTATACAACCTTGAGCTTTGTCTGTTTACAGGCAGGGGCGGCGCTAAGGTGGTGCTATCTGGGGCTATAGCCCCAGCAGAAATTGCAATAGCACCACCATAGCACCACCAAGAAATTAACTACAGCTGCTTTGCTTTCTCTGTATAGTTTTGAATGCAGCTTGTTTCTCCAGTTGATCTAGTGAAACAGCGCCCCCAATTACCATAGCACCCACGCAACAATAAAGTTATAAACTCTGTCAGATCTACTCTACACTTCTGCTTATTTGTTCGTTGTCAATGTCTTGCCGTTGCTGTCCTCAGATCAGTTAAGCTGATCTAAGATCACTTAAGGTGGTGATGTCACTCACTCTCACTCACGCGAGAGATTGATAGTATACATCCAGGCGCAGATCCATGGTCTCGCGAGACTAATGGATACCACACGCGCACATTATGCTTTTACAAGCAAGCGTGGGCCTGGCACGTGCATTATTTTGGCCAGTGTGAAATGGATTGATTTTTAGTCAGAAAACGACCTCATCCAGAGGAATCAGTGGTGTCTCAGCCTGAGCCTGTCTTAACTGAAAGTGACATGCAGAAAGAAAGAAGTAAGTGCAGATGAGGACGACAGCAGTTCGTCGAAGGAGTGTGAGGGCAAAGTAGAGGAACAAGAAATGGAGCAGGATTCGGAAGAGAATATAGATGAAGCTGCTCTTATTGCCAGTGGGAATACTGTTAGCCATGTTAGCCAGCAGCCTGAGCAAGGACCCCGTCGGCCCGCATTGAAAAAGTACGCTTCGCAACAGTTTGGCAATCAGCAAAGGAGTATTCGTGGCTGGTTTGACCTGTACCCCTGACTGGAATATTCAATCACAAAAGATGCTATGTTCTGCTTCGCATGCAGGCATTTCCTGTGTGGAGGACATGGGTTCCATTCTGAGTCTACCTTCACTGTCACTGTTTACCGCAACTGGTGGAAAGCTACAACAGCTTTCAAAACCCACCATATAAGTGCAGCTCATAAGTTTGCGATGGAGGCATGGGCCGAATTCAGATTGAGAGAACAAGACGGTTCAAGATTGGGAAATATGCTTGATAAAGGACATGCAAAGTTTGTCCAAGAAAATCGTGAGTATATGAGAGCAGTAGTTGAGTCTCTACGCTATACTGCGTGCCAAGGCATTGCCCAGCGAGGACACCGGGAGAATGATGGATCTGGCAATAGGGGAAACTTTGTTGAGTTGCTCAGTGTAATTGGGAAATTTGATACGACTGTAGCTAAAAAAAAGAGGACAATCCTGGAAATGCAAAAAACACCCATCACGATATCCAAAATGAAATTATGGGTATTATGGCAGATATAATCAGATGTCAAATAAGTGCAGAAATCAGAGGCTGGACATTTTGCCATCATGGTGGATGAAAGTAAAGACTTGAGTAAAAAGGAGCAAATATCAGTGGTGGTGCGATATTTGAATAACGAAACAGTGCGTGAAGAATTCTTGCATTTCACTCCAGCAGAAGGGTTGGACGCAGAGTTGCTTCTTAAAAGCATTGAACAGACACTTGCCCAGTGTGTTATTGATAAGAACGCGTGTATAGGTCAGTGTTATGACGGGGCGGCAGTGATGTCCGGGTGCAATAACGAGGTACAAGAGAGGTTCAGGAAAGAGGTCCCGCAGGCATTATATATACACTGCCATGCTCACAGACTTAACCTTATTTTAGTGGATGCTGTGAGCAATGTATAACAAGCGGGTGAGTTTTTTGAAACTGTGCAGCTGCTTTACAACTTCTTTTCAAACTCTGTTGCCCACGATCATTTCATGAAGAAACAGAGAGAACTGGAATCAACTGCACAGCCTGTGGAGTTGAAGAAATTGTAAGATACACGCTGGGCATGGCGTGTGGGCTATAAGGAAATCACTCCTGCCATTCTAGCTACACTACAGGATATTATGGGTCAACCAAATGCACGGAGGAAAACAGAGGCCAGAGCTGTAAATGGACTGATTGACGAGCAGTTTGCTTTACTTCTCACTCTGTTTGAGGATTTATTCCAAGTAACCAAGTTCATGTCAGACCAGCTACAATCTCCCAGTTTGGAAATTTCATCCGCTGTGGACTTGGCTCACTCTGTTATCGATGCACTCTCAGCAAAATGGGGAGACGACTCATGGAGTAAAATTCAGACAAGAGCTAGGGACCTGTGCGTCAAGTCCGGTATGCAGAGCAGAACACGTGATAGGAGACAGGCCCAGCCACCCCGCCGCCTACATGATTTTGTTGTTGAGGCCCAAACTGAACACACACCTGTCACATCCTCTGATGACCTTCGCAAGCACTGTTTCTATCCAGTTATAGACAGACCTCTGACTGAAATGAAAAGACGGTTCTCAATTGAGACTGGGGGTGTTCTGACTGGAGTCTCAGCATTGAGTCCCAAACACAAGTTCTTCCTAGACAAGGATTGTCTTTGGCCAGTGGCCCAATACTATGGAGTGACTGAAGTGAACCTGACTGCAGAGCTACATCAGGTTCGGCGTCTGCTGGAAATAAAACAAAAGCAAGGACAGACAGTGAATAACGCAGTGGAATTTCTAGCTCTAATGAGTCCCTACCGCGATGCATTTATAGATTTATACAAACTAATCTGCATATCACTGACTCTGCCTGTTACATCTGCATCATGCGAACAGAGTTTCTCTGGCCTCAGATGCCTCAAAAACTACCTAAGGAATAGCAGTGGCGAAGCTCGGAACAGCGACTTGGCTCTGTTGGCCATAAACAGCCGGAGGACCAAAGCACCTGACATCCAGAAAATCACTGATGCCTTCACCACCAATCACAACAACAGACGGATTGTGCTTCTCGGAAAACATTAATGGTGAGTGCAGTTGATTTTTTAAAAATTTGGGCCAAGACTAATGCTGATTATTGTTATTATTTTATGGTGGATACCCCATAGTTCTTATGTTTCCTGCAAATTCTAAAACATTACATTTACTGCTATTAAGCCTACTGGTTTTGCTTAGACTTCCAAGCGGTGATTCTGTTGATTTTTGTTTTAAATTCAATAGCCGAATTAATTGAGGTATTACGTGGTCAGAGTATGATTTGTCCAACTCCTGGTAAAGCCTTGCATCTGTTGCTTGCCTTATTTGACTTTAATAACGATGTATCTTTTGGCATTGCTGTCTATGTAATGCGAATAGCACTGGGTTCGTTTTGTGTTTTTCAGTTGAAAAGCACGCATTTGACGCTGATTGTGGGATTGGTGCGTGATTCACGTTGTGCGCTGTGGGTCGGATGCTCTGTTTGCTTTTTTTTGTTTATGCTTCGTGTAGCCCGGGCTGTCTCCAATGCTGTTGACACTGTCACAGTTCACTTCTATATTATATTTATCAATTGCTGTTGCTTGTGAATCAACAGAGGCATTTATAGTAGTCGCATAATGCTTGAAACTGACTTTTTAATGCCACGCGTCTGGCTTTGCGAATACGTATACCGTACAGTGCATCCCTCAGCACCATCACTGAATCATTCAGCCCCTCCGTAGCACCAGCAAGAAAAAATCTCTGGCGCCACCACTGCTTACATGCAGCCACAAAACAAGAAACCTAAAAGAATCCAATTAAAAAAAAATAAAGACCAACACTCAATGTCCAGAAAAAGAGGGGAAAAAAACACAAATCAAACAAAAAATAGAAGCGAGCGATGCCATTCCAAACCAAATTTGAGTCCTTATATCAGAATCCCCAGAATAGGCCGAAAGCCTCAGTCTCAGTTCATCATATTAAGGGGCAAATTGCCACGAAGCTTACAGACACGAAGCACAGCAGCCGGTGCAATCTCACAGCCTCGGCGTCATGAAGAGAGGAGCGAATATCGTGGGAGAGCACACAAAATCAGACAAACTCTCTCCTCCAGTGCCGACAACCTGCCTTTCCAGTTTACCTGGGCCAGCATTTAAATTGTTCAAGCAACGGATTGTGCCTCGCATTAGGACCTGGACCCTGCTGCAGCTCTGGCCTAGAACATGGCACTCAGCAACTTGCTCTGGGCCTAATCCTCTCCACCCAGCCCAAAGCTGTTTTCACCCTCTCCAAATCAGCTCAATGATTCAACGATCCAACCTTGCACCCAGGTTAGTAGGACAGGCATCAAAACTCCTCTACCTCACTCCAACGACATCTGCATCAATTTTGCAACTCACCAGCATGGCTCATCCCTCAAATTCGCTCACCTCTTCATTGCTTACATTGATAGTTTACCACAACTTACTTCAGAAAAGGTGTTATTCATAATGTTTTTCATAGAATAAGGGGGTTATCTCATTGAAATCGATCAAATATTGAACAGCCTAGATAGAGTGGATGTTGAGTGGATGTTTCCAATAATTAAAGAGTTTAGGAATAGAGGTCATAGCATCAGAATAGAGGGATATCTATTTAGAAAAGAGCTTTAGCCAGAGGGTGGTGAATGTGTGGCATTCTTTGCCACAATTGGCTGTGCAGATAAAGTCATTGGGTATGTTTAGTGCAGAAGTTGATAGGTTTTTGATTAATCAGGGCATCAAAGGTTATGGGGAGAAGGCAGGAAAATTGAATTGAGAGGGATAATAAATCAGCCATGATGGAATGGCAGAGCAGACTCATTAGGTCTTATAGCTTATATGTGGGGGCATAATTTTAAGGTGATTGGAAGAAAGTCTAGAGGGGATGTCAGAGGCAGGTTGGGGACACAAAGTGATAAGTGTGTGGAATGCCCTCTGGGAGTTGTGGTAGAGGTAGATATATTGGAAAGATTTAAGAGACTTCGAGAAGCACATGGATGAAGAAAAATGGAGGGCTATGTGAGAACGATGGATTAGATTGATCATGGAGCAGGTTATAGGGTTGGCACAGCTTCATGGCCCAGAGGGCCTGTACTGTGCAGTCATGTCCCATTTTCTATTTTCTGTGTTCTAGTAGTTGGTGTCACACTCTGATCTTCTATCCTGGTCAACTTTCTGTGGGGTTGAGTGGGATCCAGGATCAGCCACGATGGAATGGTGGAGCAGACTCCATGGGCTGACTGGCCTAATTCTGCTCCTATGTGTTATGGTCTTATAGAATTTCATGCTTGGATTAAATGATACTGTTACATACTGAGTTGAGAAAGAATAATGAATCAGCCAAGATGATATGACGAAGCAGCCTTGATGAGCTGAATGGCCCAATTCTGCTCCTAAGTACTCTGCAAAAGTCTTAGGCACATATATATCACTAGGATGTCTAAGACTTTTGCACAGTACTGTAGAAATTTTATTTATTGCACTGTACTGCTACCACAAAAGAAACAAATTTCATGACATATGTGAGTGATGATCAATCTGATTCTGATATGGGTCCCCATTGTGGACTAAGAGTGGAAAGGGGGCAGGAAGAAGGGAATTATGGTTGGGAAAAAAAGGAAGAGAGAGGGGGAAGGAGCAAGAAGAACCACAGAGACATTCTGCAATGATCAATCAACCAATTGCTTGGAATCAAATGCCCTTGCCTGGTGTCATAAGGCTGGGTGTGCCTGCACCTGCACCAGCCCCTGTCCCTGGCACTGCTTCTCTGCCACCTGTCCCACACCACCCCTACAACGTTCCACACTCACCATTCCCAACAGCCTTTGCTCCCTCTCCACATAACATTGACAAATACAGTCCTGCGCAAAAGTCTTAGGCACCTAGCTATTTATATGTGCCTTAGACTTTTGCAGAGTACAGCATGTCTTATGATCTTATGATGTTATACTGCAAGAAGCCCTTTTGGTTATTTAAGGAATCCTTGAAGTTTTACACTGCAGCTAAATAATTCAGAATCAGAACCTGGTTTATTATCACCAGTATGTGACGTGAGATTTGTTAACTTAGCAGCAGCAGTTCAATGCAATACATAATCTAGCAGAGAGAAAAAATAATAATCAATAAACAAGTAAATCTATTACGTACATTGAATAGATTTGGAAAAAAATGTGCAAAAACAGAAATACTGTATATTTTTTAAAAAGTGAGGTAGTGTCCAAAGATTCAATGTCCATTTAGGAATCAGATGGCAGAGGGGAAGAAGCTGTTCCTGAATCACTGAGTGTGTGCCTTCAGGCTTCTGTACCTCCTACCTGATGGTAACAGTGAGAAAAGGGCATGCCCTGGGTGCTGGAGGTCCTTAATAATGGATGCTGCCTTTCTGAGACACTGCTCCCTAAAGATGTCCTGGTTACTTTGTAGGGTAGTGCCCAAGATGGAGCTGACTAGATTTACAGCCTTCTGCAGCTTCTTTCAGTCCTGTGCAGTAGCCCCTCCATACCAGACAGTGATGCAGCCTGTCAGAATGCTCTCCACAGTACAACTATAGAAGGTTTTGAGTGTGTTTGTTGACATGCCAAATCTCTTCAAATTCCTAATAAGGTACAGCCGCTGTCTTGCCTTCTTTATAACTACTTCGATATGTTGTGACCAGGTTAGATCCTCAGAGATCTTGACACCCATGAACTTGAAGCTGCTCACTCTCTCCACTTCTGATCCCTCTATGAGGATTGGTATGTGTTCCTTCGTCTTACCCTTCCTGAAGTCCACAAACAGCTCTTTTGTCTTACTGATGTTGAGTGCCAGGTTGTTGCTGTGGCACCACTCCACCAGTTGGCATATCTCACTCCTGTACACCCTCTCGTCACTATCTGAGATTCTACCAACAATGGTTGTATTGTCAGCAAATTTACAGATGGTATTTGATCTATGCCTACCCACACAGTCATGTGTATATAGAGAGTAGAGCAGTGGGCTAAACACACACCCCTGAGGTGCGCCAGTGTAGTCAGTGAGGAGGATCTGTTATCACCAATCCGCGCAGATTGTGGCCTTCCAGTTAGGAAGTCAAGGATCCAATTGCAGAGGGAGGTACAGAGGCCCAGGTTCTGCAACTTCTCAATCAGGATTGTGGGAATGATGGTATTAAATGCTGAGCTATAGTCGATGAACTGCATCCTGATGCAGGTGTTTGTGTTGTCCAGGTGGTCTAAAGCCGTGTGCAGAGCTATTGAGATTGTGTCTGTCATTGACCTATTGTGGCGATAGGCAAATTCCAATGGGTCCAGGTCCTTACTGAGGCAGGAGTTCAGTCTAGTCATGACCAACCTCTCAAAGCATTTCATCACTGTCGATGTGAGTGCTACCGGGCGATAGTCATTAAGGCAGCCCACATTATTCTTCTTAGGCACTGGTATAATTGTTGCCTTTTTGAAGCAAGTGGGAACTTCCACCTGTAGCAGTGAGAGGTTGAAAATGTCCTCGAATACTCCTGCTAGTTGGTTGGCACAGGTTTTCAGAGCCTTACCAGGTACTCCATCGGGACCTCCCACCTTGCGAGGGTTCACTCTCTTTAAAGACAGCTTAACATCAGCCTCTGAGACGGAGATCACAGGGTCATTAGGTGCAGCAGAGATCTTCACAGCTGTAGTTGTGTTCTCCCTTTCAAAGCGGGCAAAGAAGGCGTTGAGTTCATCTGGTAGTGAAGCATCACTGCCATTCATGCTATTAGATTTCGCTTTGTAGGAAGCAATGTCTTGCAGACCCTGCCAGAGTTGCCGTTCATCCGATGTCGCCTCCAACCTCATTCAAAATTCCCTCTTCGCCCTTAAAATAGCCCTTCACAAATCATACCTAGTTTTCTGGTACAGGCCTGGGTTGCCAGACTTGAATGTCACAGATCTTGCCTTCAGCAGACATGCACCTCCTGGTTCATCCGTGGCTTTTTGTGTGGAATGTACAGTAAGGCTTTGTGGGCACACACTCATCCACATTGCAAGTGTGGTATTGCAAGTGATCTGTTGATGGTAATTGCTTAGTGATTTTTTCAGACTGGCCTGGTTAAAATCTTCCAAAATGAAGGTGTTAGGGTGTAGATTCATCTGTAGATCTTCAGCTCAAATTAAATCTATCAGTGAATTACTATCACATACTGTAGGTTTAAACTGATTCATAGAATAAATTTTTAAAGTACTTTCAAAAGTTCCAAGCAAGTTAATGAAGGACTTTGAACTTTCCAGCTGTCTGTAGCCAATCTTTCTGAATGAGCTTTAAGATATCTGCTAACACCATCACAGGTTCCATTTTCAACCACGATGTACTCGTGGAGTCATTCCGTGTGAATAAGCCCTTCAGCCCTTCAAATCCACTTGTTCTTCTCCCCAGTTACAGTAATCCGACCATAATCACTCTCTTTTCTCCGTACGTACCTCCTGTGGGGGTGAGTTAGAGTGGCCAATTAGCAGACTGATCTGTATGCCTCTGTGATGTTTGAGGAAACGAGAGCACATGAGAGAGATCAGCATGATGACAGACAGAAAGCGCAAACTCTTCATAAATAACACTGGAGATCAGGGTTCAAACGCCACACCTCGAGCTACACTACTGTGCTGCTGTGAAGCCTTTAATTATTTACTGTTCTATATTTTCTCTGGTGGCTTCTGTACATACAAAGACCGCTGCTGAAGGAAAACAGATAAGCAGTTGTTTCCAGGTGCTCTGTCATGATGCACTAAGACCAAGCGTCAGGATTACACATACATTCTGGGACAATAGCCACACGGAGTAGGTTAGTATTTCGGACTTAGATGCAGATTGACTTATCACATGTACGTTGAAACATGCAGTGAAAAGTGTCATCTCTGTTAACACCAACACGACCGAACACAACACGCACAAAATGCTGCAGGAACCCAGCAGGTCGGCCAGCATCTATGGAATTGAATAAACAGTCAATGTTTTGAGCCGAGACTGGACTGGAAAGGAAGGGAGAAGACGCCAGGAGGAGGATAGCTGGAAGGTGATAGATGAAACCAGGTGGATGGGGAAGGTGAAGGGCTGGAGAGGAAGGAATCTGATAGGAGAGGAGAGTGGACCATGGGAGAAGGGAAGGAGGAGGGGACTCAGGGGGAGACAGTTGAGAAGAGGTAACAGGACAGAGTGCAGAATAGAAGAAGAGGGGAGGGGGAAGGAATTTTTTTACCGGAAAGAGAAATCGTTATTCATGCTCTACCCAGACGGAATATAAGGTGCTCCACCTTGAGGGCAGCATCATCATGGCGCAAAAGGAGGCCATGGACCAACATGTTGGAACAGAAATGCGAGTGGGACTGAAAATGTTTGGGCAGTTCTACTTTTGGTGGATGGAGCCGACGGGATCTGCAGAATCTAAGGATGTGTTGGGGCAGCCCACGAGTGTCACTACACATTTCAGTGCCAACATAGCAAGCCCATAGTGCTCAGCAGAACAACACAGAGCACAACAAGCCCCTCTCCTCCGTCCCACCCACTCAGATGGCACAGTTCTCAAACCCCATGACCGGGTTATTGAAAATCCACAATTCTTCACAAAAACTCAGTCAAGCCTGGTAAACCAAACATTTAAAACTTCTGATTAATTTACTTATCACATGTACAGTACATCAAAACAGACAGTGAAGTGTTTTGTTTGCATTAACAACCAACACAACCTAGGAGTGTTCAGGGGACAGCCTGCAGTGTCACCACACATTTCTTTCCTCCCTCCCTCCTACCCACCCACACACACAGATCATTGGGTGGTGCAGCTTCAAAATAGACTTTCAACTCCCCTCTCCAATATCTAAGCCAGCTATCAGCTGACTTTGTTATTCCTATTGTTCAGCACCTCGCACATAGCCACCTATGGCTAGAGGCAGGATATTTCACTATTTGGACTAACCACTGCTTAAATGTGAGATTATCCATTCAGACAACGCATTCCAGATTTCTGTTGCCTTGTGGGTAAAACTCTCTTTCAAATTCTCTCTGTCTCCTACCATTTACCTTCAAGTTCAAGTTTAATTGTCACTCAGCCATACACAGTTCAAGGCACATATAGACAAAATAAATATATAGTCGAAGTCCCTGAGTCCATGAATGTTGCAGCAGTCTGTATAGTCATAGTTTATGGATATAAGCAAAGTACATATATAGTAAGATAATAAGAGGAATAGATAGAGTGGATAGCCAGCGCCTCTTCCCCAGGGCACCACTGCTCAATACAAGAGGACGTGGCTTTAAGATAAGGGGTGGGAAGTACAAGGGGGATATTAGAGGAAGGTTTTTTACTCAGAGAGTGGTTGGTGCGTGGAATGCACTGCCTGAGTCAGTGGTGGAGGCAGATACACTAGTGAAGTTTAAGAGACTACTAGACAGGTATATGGAGGAATTTAAGGTGGGGGCTTATATGGGAGGCAGGGTTTAGGGTTGGCACAACATTGTGGGCTGAAGGGCCTGTACTGTGCTGTACTATTCTACGTTCTATGTTTTATATCCGTTCAAGTTCATGTTCAAGTTTAATTGTCATTCAGACATAAATGAGAACCCATGAATACAGACAAACAAAATAGCATTACTCCAGGGCCAAGGTGAAAAACACAGTACCAACAGTCACAAACAGCACAAGACACATATAAGATAGCAGTAAACATGCAGCCCAAGTTCCTGAGTGTCATGGCCTGCAGATTGATAGTGCACAGGATCAGCAACAACAAGCCTGCAGCAGTCTGATCATCATGCGCTATAAAAAAGTGTAGCTGCAGAAGAATGTAATCTTGCTTACCTTCCTCTGAGCAAACACTGGAGACTTGCAGCACTGATGATAGGGGTCAGCCCCCAACCCAGCATGGACTCCAGCAAGCTCAGCAGACCTCTGGTCTCTCCCCACGGCCTCTAGCATCTCTCCCCTGAACGGCTGCAACAGGTGAGCCCATAGCATGAAGGCCTGGTCAGCACTACAACCAAGTCCACACAGCTTTCCCTGCCATCGGTCTCACCAATGAACCAGTGAACTAGGTATGTCCAATGTCCAACAGGGTCTCGTGATCGCAAGAAAAATGTCGAAGACAATCACTCACTCTGTTTGTTTGGCAAAATCTGTTGATTATAGACATCTCTGCTGAGGGGAAAAGTTTCTCACTATCTCCTTCATCAGTGCCCCTCACAATTTTGTTTCTCTTCAGCTTTTTCAGTACTAAACCCAACCTGTCCTTCATAGAACATAGAACATAGAAGTCTACAGCACATTCCAGGCACTTCAGCCCACGATGTTGTACCGACCATGTAACCTACTCTAGAAGCTGCCTACAATTTCCCTACTGCATAGCCCTCTATTTTCCTAAGCTCCATGTAGCTAACTAAGAGTGCCTTAAGAAACCCTATTGTATCCACCTCTACCACCTTCGCTGGCAGTGCATTCCATGTACTCACCACTCTCTGTGTGAAAAACTTATCCCTGACATCCCCTCTGTACCTGCGTCCAAGCACCTTAAAACCATGCCCTCTCTTGCTAGCCATTTCAGTCCTGGGAAAAAGCCTCTGACTTTCCACACGATCAATGCCTCTCATCATCTTGTACACCTCTATCAGCTCACCTCTAGTCCTCCGTCACTCCAAGGAGAAAGGGCCAAGTTCACTCAACCTATTCTCATAAGGCATACTCTCCAATCCAGGCAACATCCTTGTAAATCTTCCACGATAACTGAAATGTTTCATTCTGGGCAATATCCTGGTGAATCTCCTCCACACCACAATCTTGAGTGCAATACTGTCCTTCAGGTTCAGATTCCAGCTTCGATTCAGATTTTGTCTTAAACCTGAATCTGAATTCTAGGTTGTGTTCGTTGTTAACACAAATGATGCTTTTCACTGTATGTCGAAGCATATTGTGAAATGTGATATTTGCGTTAACAACCAGCACAGCTTAGGAATTTGCCTGGGGCCAGCCTGGGAGCGTTGCCACACATTCTGGGACCAACATAGAATGCCTACAACACTTGGCAAAACAGCACAGAATGCAGCGCTACAAAACAAGCCCCTTTCCTCCCTCTCACCAACTCACCCCTCCCGTACACACAGGTGATAGAGTGTTGCAGCATCAAAATAGGTTTTCATCTCTACCCCACACCCATAGTGATCTATGACTCTATGAGTCCAGATGAAACCAACATAGATACCACGAACCCAAAGGCTTCCTTCTGCACTGCACAAGGCAATGATTCAATATGTTATTGGCCAGTTTGTTAAGCAGAGTTGCCATCTTCATAAATAATGCTTAACTCCTCCCTGGATTACAACCATAGAACCATAGAACACTACAGCAGAGAAAACAGGCCATTCGGCCCTTCTAGTCTGTGCCGAAACATTATTCCGCTAGTCCCATTGACCTGCATCCAGTCCATAACCCTCCAGACCTCTCCCATTCATGTACCTATCCAATTTATTCTTAAAACTTAAGAGTGAGCCCACATTTACCACGTCAGATGGCAGCTCTTTCCACACTCCCACCACTCTCTGAGTGAAGAAGTTCCCCCTAATGTTCCCCCTAAACCTTTCCCCTTTCACCCTAAAGCCATGTCCTCTCCTAATCTAAGTGGAAAGAGCCTATTCACATTTACTCTGTCTATACCCCTCATAATTTTGTAAATCTCTATCAAATCCCCCTCATTCTTCTACACTCCAAGGAATAAAGTCCTAACCTGTTCAATCTTTCCCTGTAACTCAACTCCTGAAGACCTGGCAACATCCTAGTAAATCTTCTCTGCACTCTTTCAATCTTACTGATTCTGTTATTCTGTCTCCTTTAAGCATATTATTTAATGTGTATTTATTTTCCTCATTCTTTGTAGTTACGTATTACCTCATGTTTCACTTGAAACAACAAAACATTGAGGGTGAGATTGCAGACTGCAGACTGAGATTCAACATACACACCTGAGCTGTACCTGTTGAATAAGGCTTTTCCATGCTTCATGGCTTAAATGCTCTAACATTTATCTCTCTTTGAGTCTCACTAGTTTAAAAGCTCCAGTCTCTATTTATTCTCGCTGCAGAATCTTTCGTTCTGGTTCAGTTTAGACAAAGCTATTTCCATCTTTATAATATTCCACATGTTCTGTCTATGAATGTTCTCCGTTATCCAGGTCATTGCATATAAAGCAGTAGTAAATCAAGACAACAGGACTTGCTGTGTTGTCTCGAAGACATTTCGCCACTCATCCAAGAGGCTTCTTCAGTTCTGATCCATGGCGGGTAGTTTGTTGGGTAGAAAACCATCCCTAAGCAGAGGGATTACCACACTACCTTGCAGCTACCTACAATGTAGTCCTAACATCGATGTAGTCTTTATCTCTATGACACTTAACGACCCTTGTGTGATTGCTATACATTTAAACAACTCATAAATTTATAAACTTATGTAGCCTGGGGGAAAATACACACTCAGGACAACAAATACTTTTTTGGGTTTTAATTCCTTTATCTGCTTTAGATGTTTAAGTGCAAGAAGAGGGTCGCAAAATAAAACGAACGAATTTACAACCAGTTCTTGCCATTACAATCTCAGTGCAACTTTCGATCCACACCCTCGTGTACGGACAGACTTGTGTATGCAGTATAAAAAATACCAGAACTAATACGGTACTAATACGGTGGTGGCAATTTTGAAGGAACACAATACAAACAGCATTAGAATCCCACCCACCCTGCATCTTATACATAACAGCGAAAAATGTAAGTGAATACATCTCATCTAAGATGCACACACATGCTGAACAGAGACTAAACATTCACGTTACGCGGTTACATGCACAATCGGTCCTGATACAATAAAGTTAGACAGAAGATACACTTTGGCACAACTTTTACAGGGTATTGCCTGGTAGTTAAATTACAGGAAGACTGACCTACTTGGATGGTGGGGAACTTTGCACAAGCCATGCTATCCAGCGTTGCTTTCTTCACTCATGGAAATCTAAAGCATCCAAATATAAAACGTCAAATTACCGATATTCTCGATTCGCCAACAAGCATAAACAAATTCACATAGATATCGTTAATTAATGCTTACCTTTCCTCACCATGCCCAGTCTCAGGAAGGAACTCAATTCCAATGCCCCAACAGCGTCTTCAGCAGAAAACAAAATGGTCTCCCCACTAACCCGCGCATGCGTAATGACATCACCATCTCCCTTAAAGGCACAGACAACTATTCTAGCATTACCCGGATGGATGCCTAAGTACACTTTTAACGATACTGAATAAGATCCGATGGTCACCTGGTTACACATATAAACCGGAAAGCTACCCACCATGGATTAGAACTGCAGAAGCCTCTCGGATGAGTGGTGAAATGTCTTCTGGACAACCCAGCAAGTCCAGTTGCCTTGATTTACGAATGTTTGGTATTGCGTGCTTTCACGTTTTCTGAATAAAGAAAGAAAGCAAAGCTCACTTCCTTAAATCAAGATCCTGAAATCCTGTAGGGGTTTCCCCACCTTTAGAGATACAACACAGTAACAGACCCTTCTATCTGAATGAGCCACACCGCTCAATTACACCCAAGTGACCAACTAACTGACTACCCCATAGCATCTTTGGAGAAAACCGGAGCACCCAGAGGTTACAGGGGGAACGTACAAACAGCGGAATTTAATCCAGGTCACTGGCGCTGTAATAACGTCACACTAACTGCCAGCCCACACTTAAAGCAGAGGCTGACAGCTCCCTGATTAGTATGCAATGAGCTCGAGTGACCCCGAGATCTATGGTCAGAAGATATTGTGTCGTAAGTGGGTGTTGACTCTGATATCATTGATCCAAGGCTCTTTCGGAAGCTAGGCAAGAGGCACAAGGCTTGTTGCTTCACAATCATTTTATTAAGTGCAAAGAGAATTGGAAATGTAGAGCTGCAAAACCCTGGCAACTAAGAACAGAGCAACTAAAAAAAAGAAAGATGGCGGGGCAGTGTGGTCAGCTCTTTATATACTGTAGATAAGAAACATTCCTTTCAAATTTAGAAATGAGCGTTAACCAATCAAATAGCTCTTATTCAAATAACGCAAATCCAAGAGAACCCTACAGAATGATACAAAGAACTGTAACCACTAGGGGACGCTCTGAACAATTACATATGCATACTGTGACCACTAGGAAACATACCAAACAAGAGGTTATAAAAATTCAAGCAGGTACAAAAACTAAGCTGCAAAGAAAATAATGATTAAAGAGTCTAATCCAACTGGGGTGATAACTGACTACAGCAGATGCTGATGAAGCTATACAGATGGAATTTTTGGATTAAGTTGTTTTCTTTTCAAAAAAAAAATTAAGTTTGTACGTAAATGATGTGCAAATTAACTTATGGCAGATGTTTGGTTCTACTCAGCCAAGATGACCTCATGGATACCTGTAGGTTAAACCACTTGTCAAATAGCTTGTTGTCCTTCATCATGTATGTTTGTTGCCTTGCGAGTTGGAGGGTGTCTTAATGGACTGTTACAAGCCCCATATATCCGGCGTCTACTCAAATAGGGGAAAATACAGCAATCCATTGCATAACCATGAAGCTGAATAAATAGATAAATGAGTGTATCAGAGTCAGAATCAGGTTAGTTATGATCGACAGCAGTACAGAGACATAAGTTACAATAAGGTAGGACTCCATAGCAGCAAAACAATTAGCACAATACTCTTACAGCTCAGGGCAGCGAAGTTCAAAGATCAGTTCTGGCCTCCTCTGTAGGGAAGTTTGTATGTTCTTCCAATGAGCACATGTGTTTCCTCCATTCCTCCAAGTGCTCCGGTTTCCTCCCACAGTCCAAAGACATACGGGTTGGTAGGTTAATTGCTTATTGCTTATTGTCCTGTGATTCGACTAGGGTTAAGTATGTGGGTTGCTGGTTGGTGCAGCTCATTGTGGTGGATGAGCCTGTTCCATGTCCTATCTCTAAAGAAAAATAAATAAAAATGAAATATATTAACAATAAATGCAGAGTGAAAAAATAGAGCACAAGAGGGGGGTAATGCGCATGTGATTATGGACCATTCAGAAATCTGATGGCTGAAAGGAAGAAGCTGTTCCTAAAATATGTGTGTGTCTTCTGGCTCCTGTACCTGCTCCCTGCTGGTAGCAGTGAGAAGAAGGCACAGAATTGTCAGGACAAAAGCAGTAGAGGTCGTGGTTGATGGGAGACCAGCCATGGATAATAATCTAGCCACGATACAATTGTCACTGAGAGATTCACTAGTAAATGAACTGAGGCAGGAGGGATGTGTGTGGTTATATTATTGGGTCATAATTAGCTGGTCCAAAAAGCTGCAGGAAGTTATGAACTCTGCCAGTTCTATCATGGGCACTTGCCTCCCCGCCATCGAGGACATCTCCCAAGGCAATAACTCAAGAAGGTGGCATCCATTATTAAGGACCCCCATCACCCAGGACATGCCCTCTTCTCATTGTTACCATCAGGGTGCAGGTACAGGAGATTGAAGACGTGCTCTCACATTTTAGAAACAGCTTTTCCCCCTCCGCCATCAGATTTCTTAATTGGCATTGAACTCATATACACGACCTCACCCGTGTACCTTGACTGAGTCACCTTGACTTCGCTCCATCCCTTCTGTTGGAATTCTTTGAGAAATAACAGGAAAGATAGAAAAGGAGAGAAGCTGATGTTGTATACATGGGTTTTAAAAAGGCATTTGACAAGGTGCCACACATGAAGCTGCTAAATATAATTCATCTATTATGGGAAAGGTACTAGCATGGATTGAAGATTGGCTGATTGGCAAAGAGTGGGAATAAAGGAGACCTTTTCTCGCTGGCTGCCGGTGACTAGTGATGTTCCATAAGACATAGGAGCAGAATTAGACAATTCAGCCCATTGAGTCTGCTCCATCATGGCTTATCCTCTCAGCCCCAATCTCCTGCCTTCCCCCCCCACCCCGACTCCATATCCATTCATGCCCTGACCAATCAAGAATCAAGTTCCACAGGGGTCGGTGCCAGGACAGAATCTTTTCACATTATATATCAATCATTTTGATAGGAAATTGATGTTTTTGTGGCCAGGTTTGGGATGATACGAAGATAGGCTGAGGAGTGGGTAGCTTTGAGGAGGCAGAGATTCTGCAGAAAGACAGATTAGGAGAATGGGCAAAGAAGTGGAAGATGGAATATAGTGTTGGGAAGATAATGATCATGCATTTTGGTGGAAGGAATAAAGACATAGAGAATTTTCTAAACGGAGAGGAAATTCAGAAATCAGAGGTGCAAAGAGACTTGGGAGCCCTTGTGCAGGATTCCCTAAAGGTTAACTTACAGGTTGAGTCAGTGGTAAGGCATGCAATGTTAGCATTAATTTCCAGAGGACTAGAATGTAAAAGCAAGCATGTTATGCTGAGGTTTTTTAAGACACTGGTCTAGCTATCCTTGGAGTATTCTGAGCAAGTTTTAGAAACATAGAAACATAGAAAACCTACAGCACAATACAGGCCCTTCGGCTCACAAAGCTGTGCTGAACATGTCCTTACCGTAGAACTACCTAGGTTTACCCATAGTCCTCTATTTTTTTTAGATGATGAGGACGCTCAGTCCTCCTTTATTGTCACTTAGAAATGCATGCATTAAAAAATGATAGAACATTCCTCCAGAATGATATCACAAGAAAACACAGGACAAACCAAGACTAAAACTGACAAAACCACATAATTATAACATATAGTTACAACAGTGCAAAGCAATACCAGAATTTGATAAAGAGCAGACCATGGGCATGGTAAAAAAAAGTCTCAAAGTCCCAATAGAGTCATCATCTCACGCAGGCGGTAGAACCTCCAAGCACCGCCAACTTGCCGATGCAGCACCATTGGAAGCACTCGACCGCAGCAGACTCTGAGTCCATTCGAAAACTTCGAGCCTCCAACCAGCCCCTCCGACACAGCCTCTCTGAGCCTGATTCTCTGCCGAGTGCTTCAACCACGCTCCTGCCACCGAGCAACAAGCAAAGCCGAGGACTTGGGGCCTTCTCCTCTGGAGATTCTGGACCACACAGTAGCAGCAGCAGCGAAGCAGGCATTTCAGAAGTTTCACCAGATGTTCCTCCGTGCTCTCACGTCTGTCTCCATCAAATCAGGATTGTGCACGGCCTCCTACTTGACAAATAACAGACATCACCACCGGAGTGGCCGCTGTGAGCTGCATCGCGCCGCCATCTTCTCCTCCCACCTATTTTGGGACACTGATCTAAGAAAAGATGTGCTAAAATTGGAGAGGGTCCTGAATCAGTTCATGAAAATGATCCTGGGATGGAATAAGTAAACATATGAGGTAAGTTTGATGGCACTGGGCCTGTAGTTGTTGGAGTTTAGAAAAATGAGAGATCATCTCAATGAAACCCATTGAATATTACAAAGCTGACTGGCCCACTGTATCTGCCTGCTCCTGCCTCACTGAACCTGTGTCTTCGTACCTCAACTTCATTGTATCCCCCTTGGTTCAGTCCCTTCCAACCGACATCCGCGACACTTCACTTGCTCTTGATCTCTTCACTAACTTTCAATTCCTGGGCCCTAACTGCCTCATTTTCACCATGGATCTCCAGTCCCTGCACACTTCTATCCCCCATCAAAAAGACCTCAAAGCTCTCTGCTCCTTCTCAATAAAAGAACTAACTATTTCCCGTCCGTCACTACTCTCCTCCATCCGGCAGAACTTGTCCTTATCCTCAACAATTTTACTTCAGCTTCTCTCACTTTCTCCAGAATCGAAGAGTAGCCATGGGCAACCACATGGGCCCCATCTATGCCTGCCTTTATGTTGATTATGTAGATCAGTCCATGTTCCAAGCCTTCTACGGTAATGCTCCCCAACTCCTCCATTGTTACGTTGATGACTGCATGCACCCATGCAGAGCTCGTCGATCTTATCAATTTTGCCTCCAACTTTTACCTTTCCTTAAATTCACTTGGTCCATTTCTAACACCTCCCTCCCCTTTCTCAATCTCATTGCCTCCATCTCTGGAGACAAACTGTCAACCAACATCATTTATAAACCTACCAATTCCCACGGTTATCTTCTCTGTACCTCTTCCAATCCTGTCTCCTGTAAAAATGCTATTCCCTTTTTCTCAGTTCCTTAGTCTCTGTTGCATCTGTTCCCAGGACGCGGCTTTCCTTTCCAGGACATCAAAGATGTCCTCCTTCTTCAAAAAATAGGTGTTCCCTTTCTCTATTATTGATGCTGCTCTCACTGACATCTCCTCCATTTCCCAGACATCTGCGCTCACCCCATCTTCATACTGCCTTAAAAGTGATAGGGTTCCTCTTGTCCTTACCTACTAACCCATGAACTTCTGCATCCAACACATCTTTCTTGGCAACCTCAAAGGGATCCTAACACCAAACATATCTTTACCTCCCTCCCGGTACTTATCCCTGCAAGTACTAAGTACGACATTTGTCCATTCACATCCTCCCTCACCTACATTCAGGGCCCCAAATAGCTCCTTGTGTGAGACAACATTTCACCTGCAAACCTTCTGGGGTTGTCTATTGTGTCTGGTGCATCCATTGTGGCCTCCTGTACATTGGTGAGACCCATCATAAATTGGGAAACCGCTTCTTCGAGCACCTCTGCACCATCTGCCAATAATGGTATTTCCTGGTGGCCAAGCTTGTTGGTTCCTAACCCCATTCCCATTCCAACATATTGGTCCATGATCTCCTCTTTTACCATGATGAGGCCACTTTTAGGGTGGAGGAGCAATGTATGATATTTCATCTAGGCAGCCTCCAGCCAGTTGGAAGTATAAATATCCCCTTCTGATAAAAACAGAATTTTCCTCTCCTTCCCCTCTTTTATTCCTCACTATGACCCCTGAACAATCCTCACCTGCCTATCACCTCCCCCTGGGTTCCCTCCTCCTTCCCTTTCTCCTTTGATCCACTCTCTTCTCCTATCGGATTCCTTCTCTGCTGGTCCTTCACCTTTCCTACACACCAGGCTTCACCTGTCACCTTCAACCTATCCTCCTTCCCCTCCCCATACCTTTTTTATTCTGTTGTCTTCCCCCTTCCTTTCCAGTCCTGAAGAAGGGTGTCAGCCTGAAACATCAACTGTTAATTTATTTCCATAGATGCTGCCTGACCTGCTGAGTTCCTCCGGCATTTTGTGTATGTGTTGCTCTGGATTTCCAGCACCTGCAGAATTTCTCATGTTTAAGAATATTGAAAGGTCTGGATAGAGTTCATGTGGAGGGGATGTTTCCTATAGTGGGGGAGTCTGGGACCAGAGGGCACAGCCTCAGAATAGATGTCCCTTTAGAGCAGAGATGAGGAGGGATTTCTTTAGCCGGAGGGTGGTGAATTTGTGGAAGTCATTGCCACAGACAGCTGTGGGGATCAAGTCATTGGGTATATTACAGCGGAGGCCGAGAGCTTCTTGATTATTATGGATGTCAAAGGTTATGAGGAGAAGACAGGAGAATGATGGGGTGAGTGGCCTAATTCTGCTCCTATGTTTTATGTTTTCATGGTCTTATTTCACTGCATGTTTTGGTATTTTAGCGTACATATGACAAATAAAGCTAACCTTAAAAATCTCTTGTGGCTCCAACTCAATGCCAGCCTTATCTCCCCACTGCAACTACAAGATTAGTATTGGTTAACAGTTACGATCTTTTGGCACTGCTTTAACATGTTAGGGAGAGAATTATACAGTTTGATGCTGCGTCTTTAGGGCAAGATTTATTGCTTTCTATTATTTACTTTCCACAGTGGTACAACCTTGGGCTTGGAACTGGCTGAACAAAAAACTTTTTAAATTAATCCACTAGTCTCCAGCGTGCTACTGATTTCTGTCCACACGAGCTGCTCTTGGGACTGCTTATTCACTTCTTATTTCTCTGGCTTCTCCGAGTCCATGGCACTTTGAGCAGTGATTGTTATAAACTGCATATTCCCATTCCATTTATCAATACCCTTTTCTTTTACTCATTCACCACTGAGCCACTGAGTGTAAATGTGTGCAGTTCTGGTCACCTATCTACAGGAAAGATGTCAGTAAGATTGAAAGAATGCAGAGAAAACTTACAAGGCTGTTGCCAGGACTTTAGGACCAGAGTTATAGGGAAAGGTTGAATAGATTAAGGCTTTACCAAATCAGAATCAGGTTTAATATCATTCGACATATGTCATGAAATTTGCTAACTTTGTGGCAGCAGTACAATGCAATACATGGTAAATATAGAAAAAAACTGAATTACAGTAAGTATATGAAATTGTTAAATAAGTTGTGCAAAAACAGAAATTTAAAAATTAGTTGAGGCAGTATTAAAAGGTTCAATATTCATCCAGAAATTGGATGGCAGAGGGGAAGCAGCTGTTTCTGAATCGCTGAGTGCGTGCCTTCAGGCTCCTGTACCTCCTTCCTGATGGTAACAGTGAGAGGAGGAGATGTCCTGGGTGGTGCGGTGGGTCCTTAATGACGGATGCCGCCTTTTTGAGGAACTGCTCCTTGAAGATGTCTTGGATGCTACAGTGGCTAGTGTCCATGATGGAGCAGAATAAGTTTACAACTCTCTGCAACTTACTTTGATCCTTGAAGTCAAGTCAAGTCAAGTTTATTGTCATTTCGACCATAAGCTGCTGGTACGATACACAGTAAAAATTAAACAACTTTCCTCCAGGACCCCGGTGCTACATGAAACAACACAAAACTACACTAGACTATGTGAGACAGTGCACGGCTACATTAGGCTACATAAAACAACATAAAAACGGTACTAGACTACGGACCTGCACAGGACTACATAAAGTGTACAAAAACAGTGCAGGGCAGTACAATAATTAATAAACAAGACAGGGCATAAAGACATAAAGACCCTGCTGCCCCCCTCACTGGACCCCCTGCAGTTCGTGTATCGTCCCAAACGCTCAACAGATGATGCCACATTAGAGCACAGTAGAGGACAAATTACAATATAATAATAAATGATGTAGATGTCCGTCCAGACTCTGAGTAATGAAGAATCTGATGGCTTGGGGGAAGAAACTGTTGCCCAGTCCGGTCGTGACAGCCCGAAAGCTTCAGTGCCTTTTGCCAGATGGCAGGAGGGAGAAGAGTTTGTGTCAGGGGTGCCTGGGGTCCTTCACAATACTGTTAGCTTTGTCGGTGCAGCGTGTGGTGTAAATGTCTGTAATGGCGGGAAGAGAGACCCCGATAATCTTCTCAGCTGATCTCACTATCCGCTGCAGGGTCTTGTGATCCAAGACGGTGCAATTTACGAACCAGGCAGTGATGCAGCTGCTCAGGATGCTCTCAATACCACCTCTGTAGAATGTGGTGAGGATGAGGAATGGGAGATGGACTTTTCTCAGCCTTCGCAGAAAGTAGAGATGCTGCTGGGCTTTCTTGGCTATGGAGCTGGTGTTGAGGGACCAGGTGAGATTCTCCGCCAGGTGAACACCAAGAAATTTGGTGCTCTTAACGATCTCAACGGAGGAGCCGTCAATGTTCAGTGGAGAGTGGTCTGTCCATGCTCTCCTGAAGTCAACAACCATCTCTTTTGTTTTGTTCACATTCAGAGACAAGTTGTTGATTCTGCACCAGTCCGTTAGCCGCTGCACCTCCTCTCTGTATGCTGACTCGTCATTCTTGCTGATGAGACCCACAATGGTCATGTCATTGGCGAACTTGATGATGTGGTTCAAGCTGTGTGTAGCAGCACAGTCATGGGTCAGCAGAGTGAACAGCAGTGGACTGAGCACACAGCCCTGGGGGGGATGCCCGTGCTCAGTGTGATGGTGTTGGAGATGCTGCTTCCAATCCGGACTGACTGAGGTCTCCCAGTCAGGAAGTCTAGGATCCAGTTGCAGAGGGAGGTGTTCAGGTCCAGCAGTTTCAACTTTCCAGTCAGGTGCTGAGGAATGATTGTGTTGACTGCTGAACTGAAGTCTATGAACAGCGTTGGAACATATGTGTCTTTTTTGTCCAGGTGGACGGTGGTGGCGATGGTGTTCTCTGTTGAACGGTTGGGATGGTACGCGAACTGCAGGGGTTCCAGTGAGGGGGGCAGCAGGGCCTTGATGTGCCTCATGATAAGCCTCTTGAGACATTTCATGATGATGGATGTGAGAGCAGAGGCAGGACCCTGAAGACTTCTTCAGCATGGGGACGACGGTGGCAGCCTTGAAGCACGTTGGAACAACGGCGCTGCTCAGGAAGGTGTTGAAGATGCCAGTGAGAACATAGGAGAATTAGGGGAGATCTGATAAAGTTATACAAAATTATGAGGGGTGTAGATAGGGAAAATGCAAGCAGGTTTTTTCCACTGAGTTTGGGTGGGACTAACACTTGAGGTCATGGGTTAAGAGTGAAAGGTGAAATGTTTTAGAGGAACAGGAAGGGGGCCATGCAGGTGTGGAAAGACTGGCAAGCAGAAGTGGTAGATGTGGGTTTGATTTCAACATTTAAGAGAAGTTTGCGTAAGTATATGGATGGGAGGGGTATGAAAGGTTATGGTCTGGGTGCAGGTCACTGTGACTAGGTAGAATAATAGTTTTGACAGATTAGATGGGGCAAAGCCACTTTCTGTGCTATAGTGTTCTATGACTTCTATCACTTTATTCAGTACCTCCTGTATCTAATAAAATGCCTACTGTATATGTTTGTGGTCTTCTGTTACTGTAGACCATAAGATATAGGAGCAGAATTAGGCCATTCAGCCCATCAAGTCTGCTCCACCATTCCATCATGGCTGTTCCTAGATCCAGCTCAACCCCTTACACCTGCCTTCTCCTTTGATGCCCTGATTGATCAGGAAACAATCAACTTCTACCTTAAATATAGGAACTGTAGCTCATCCACTTCAAGGTTTGACATGTTGTGCATCCAGAGATGCTCTTCTGCACACCACTGTTGTAATGCATGGTTATTTGAGTTACTGTTGCCTTCCTGTCTACTTGAAACAGTCTGGCCATTCTTCTCTGACCTCTCTCGTTAGTAAGGTGTTTTTGCCAACAGAACTGCCGTTCATAGGATGTTTTCAGTTTCTCACACCATTCTCTGTAAACTCTAGAGTCTGTGTGAAAATTCGAGAAGATCAGCAGCTACTGAGATACTCAAACCATCCTGTCTGGCACCAACAATCATTCCATGTTCAAAGTCACTTAGATCACATTTCTTCCCCATTCTCATGCTTAGGCTGAACAACAATTGAACCTTTTGACAATGTCTGTATGCTTTTATGCATTGAATTGCTGCCATGTGATTGGTTGATTAGATATTTGCATTAATGAGCAGGTCTACAAAATGGTGACCAAGTGTAGGTTACATTAAGATATGGCAGATACTTGCATTTTGATCTTTTGTAATTAAGGATTCTGGAAGTCACATCCTAAAAGGACATTCAAAGCAAGTAAAATGAGATTTTTAAATTATTTTGTAGTGGATCTTATTCAAAGATTAAAGAAAGGCATTTATGCCTGGGGCAGATTACTCGAGAGGATTGGAATGTATGATAGACAGAATTTAAGCAAGATAAAATGAAAATTGAATAGCAGAATAGACACATCGCATTATAGATGTTTGGGATAACAGAGAAATGAAATTATAGTTAGATAGATATGTAGTGGAATAGGTAATAATGACAGCAAGTCATACATTATAATGTTTTCATTATTTCTTATTCCTATATTTTGCTTGATTTTGTAACAAAGATTGTTGTGGTTGTTATTGAGGGAGAGTGCAGAACACATCAGGACACTAGCATGCAGGATATTCCCCTCAACTTTATTGATAACTCTGCTTAAACAGTATGTGAATGCCTCCCATGAGGGCATGGCTGACTGAGTATCATCAGAGTAAAACTGTTAACTACCACTAGAAAGATGAGTTGGCATAATTTTCCCAGAATAGATTCTACTATGAAGTTCTCTAGTTAATAATAGACCATCCAAAATATGTAAATTTTAAAGTCAAACATTATGATGTTTTCATTCTTTCTTATTCCTATATTTTGCATCATCTAGTTAAAGAGATAAGCTGTCATGATATTTCCAGAATGGATTCGACCATAAAGTTCTCTAGTTATTAAGAGGCTCTACTCCGACAGTACTTCGCAAAAGCCTTGTACACATACTGTATATGTAGCCAGCAAACCTCAGACTTTTGCATGAAACTGCACTTGGCTACACGGAGTGGAGAGTGAGTTTGTAAATCTGGCGGGAGCTAAGAATGTTGGGAATGCTGAGGAGAGAGCATCACGGGAGGGATGTGGGACAGGTGGCAGAGAAAGAATACCAGCGGTGGGGGGATGGTGTGGGTATAGACACACCTGGCCATAAGACACCAGGCAAAGTAATTTGATTCCAGTCATTACTGATCATTACCAAAGCTCTCTCTCCCTCAATGCTGTCAGAACAAGGTTTAATCGATGAGGATTGTAATTTGGACCCTAACTCAGTTTTTATGATGTGTTCTAGTTCTAGTTATGCTCACTCTTCTTTGTTACTACTAGTGGGCAATTTTTGATTTGGGCAGCCTGTATATAATGAACATTGACATAAATTGCACTGAAATATGCCTTTTGATTCTTATATTCTGTGCTTTAATTTTTTTTATTGTTGTTGTTTATGCAATTTTATGCGTGAGGAGGAAGGGGGCCTGATGTTTGATGTGTTTCTTTGAACGGGTTGGTTCTATGGTCCTTCTTTGTTTTTGACTGTCCGTGGGGAAGATGAATATCAGGGTTGTATACTGCATACATACTTAGATAATAAATATACTTTGAACTTTGCTTCCCGCTCCCTCCCCTCTCCCGTTCCCTTTTCCCAACCATGGTTCCCCTCTCCCTGTCCCCTTCCCACTCTGAATCCACAACAGAGACCCAGATCAGAATCAGGTTTATCATCACTCATGTACAGTATGTCAGGAAATTTGTTTTTTAAATGGCAGCTGTACAGTGCAATACATAAAATTACTCCATTATTGTGCAAAAGTCTTAGGCACCCTAGCTATACATTTGTGCGTAAGACTTTTGCACAGTACTGAATGTAAAATTTAAGCCAGAAATTTGAATTCATTTTTATAAAATTTCCACTGTACATTGATAAAGTGTGTTGTGGAAAACATTTTCCTGATACTCACCATTAGGAGGATGTTACATTACTACATTCCTGACTCAAATTCCATGTGACAGGAATACAGATTGGGAATTCAATCTCAGCCCCACACACATTTGTTAGAAACAACGCATAAATAACATTGAGCACATCTACAAGGAGAGATACCACAAGAAAGCAGCATCCATCACAAGGGCCCCCACCATCCAGGCCATGCGGCTCTCTTCTCACAACTACCACCAGGTTCAGGAACAGTTATTACCCTACAAACGTCAGGCTCCTGAACCAGTGTGGGTAACTTCACTCACCTTAAAGATAAAGGCATCCGTTAGTCTTGCGAGACCGTGGATCTGCACCTGGAAAGTCTTCACTCTCCAGGGCGCAGGCCTGGGCAAGGTTGTATGGAAGACCAGCAGTTGCCCATGCTGCAAGTCTCCCCTCTCCACGACATCAGTGTTGTCCAAGGGAAGGGCATTAGGACCCATACAGCTTGGCACCAGTGTCGTCGCAGAGCAATATGTGGTTAAGTGCCTTGCTCAAGGACACAACTCGTTCCCTCAGCTGGGGCTCAAACTCACGACCTTCAGGTAGCTAGTCCAATGCCTTAGCCACTTGGCCACGTGCCCACAACTCACCTTAACACTGAACTGATTCCACCACCTACTGACTCACTTTCAAAGACTCTGCAGCTTAAGTGCTCAGTATTTTTTTTTGCATAATCTGTCTTCTTTTGCACCTTGGTTGTATGTCAGCCTTTGTTTATATGTAGTCATTCATAAACTCTATTGTACTTTTTATTTTCCTGTAAATGAATCTCAGGGTAGTATATGGTGACATGTACCTACTTTGCTAATAAAATTACTTTGAAGTTTGAACTTAATAAAATAATGCATCATGACTTACACATCCAAACTTTTGATACATTTCAGAGCAGCATTTTTGGAAAGCAGGAGTGACATTAGTAAAATATCTTTCATATCCTTTGTGTTCAGTTCTGGTCGCCTCATTATACATAGGAAGAATATGGAAGCTTAGGAGGATACGGAGGAGGTTTACCGGGATGCTGCCTGGATCAGAGAACATGTTATATGAAGATAGGTTGAGCGAGCTAGGGTTTTTCTCATTGGAGTGAAGCAGAATGCGAGGTGACTTGATAGAGTTGTACAAGGTGATAAGAGAAATAGACCTAGAGGACAGGAAGAGACTTTTCCTTAGGCTGGAGATAGCTAATATAATGGCATAATTTTAAGGTGATTGGAGGAAAGTATAGAGGGGGATGTCAGCAGTTATTTCTTTACACAAAGAGTGGTGAGTCACGAGGTAATGTTGCAGCTGTATAAAACCCTAGTTACACCACACTTAGAGTATTGTGTTCATTTCTGGTCACCTCATTATAGGAAGGATGCGGAAGCTTTAGAGAAGGTGCAGAGGAGACTTAGCAGCATGCTGCCTGGATTAGAGAGCATGTTTTAGTAGGATAGGTTGAGCGAGCTAAGGCTTTACTCTTTGGAGCAAAGGAGGATAAGAGATGACTTAAGAGGTGTTCAAGATGATAAGAGGCATACCTTGAATGGACAGCCAGAGACTTTTCTCCCAGGGTGGAAGTGGCTAATATGAAAGGGTATAATTTTTAGGCGATTAGAGGAAAGTATAGGGGGTATGTCAGAGGTAGGTTTTTTACACAGAGAATAGTGAATACATCGAACATTTTGCCAGGGGTGGTGGTAGAGGCAGATATATCATAGATCCTTAGATGGGCTGATGGATGATGTAAAAATGAAAGTCTATGTGGGAAGGAAGGGTTAGATTGATCTTAGAGTTGGTTAAAAGTTTGACACAACATTGTGAGCCAAAGAGCTTGTACTGTGCTGCCACATTTTATGCCCTTTGTTTTATCTCTTAATAATGTACATTTGTGTTGAATAAAGGGATTTTTGAATGCTGATCCATAATTCCTTCAAAGTGGCATCACGGGTAGATAGAGTTGTAAAGCAAGCCTTTGGCACATATCATCATCATTATTATGTGCCAAGTTATCTGACACAGGCAATCATGACCTTTGAACATGGTCTTTGACCATGATTGTTCTCGGCAAATTTTTCTACAAAAGTGGTTTGTCATAGCCTTCATCTGGGCAGTGTTTTTACAAGATGGGTGACCCCTGCATTATCAATACTCCTTAGAGATTATCTGCCTGGATTCAATGGTCACATAACCAGGACTTGTGATATGCACCAGGGACTCTAATGACCATCCACCACCTGCTCCTATGGCTTCACGTGACCCTGATCAGTGGGGGGGAGGGGGGGTGTTGCTAAACAGGAGCTGCACCTTGTTCAAAGGTGATCTGTAGGATAGCAGAGGGAAAGAGTGTCTTACAGCTCCTTTGGTAGAGATACATCTCCACCCCACTATCCAATTTGGCACATAGGCCTTCAAAAATTATTGAGTACAGGAGATGGGACATTCTGTTAAAGTTGTATAAGACACTAGTGAGGCCAATTTGGAATACAGTGGGCAATTCTGATCAGTCACCTTCAGGAAAGATATCAATAAGTTTGAAAAAGTACAGAGAAAATTTACAATGCTATTGCTGGGACTTGAAGATGAGGCATATGGAAAGATTAAGTAGGTTAGGACTTTATTTCTTGGAGCATAAAAGAAAAAGGAGAAATATAACAGAGGTATATGAAATTATGAGGGGTATAGATAGGGAAAATCCAAGTGGACTTTTTCCACTGAAGTTGAGTGAAACAGGAATTAGAGAGCATAGGTTAAGGGTGAAATGTGAAATATTTAAGGAGAATCTGAGGGGAAACTTTTTCACTTAGAGTGTGGAATAAGTTGCCAGTGGTGGATGTGGGTTTCACTGCAACATTGAAGAGAAATCTGGATAAGTAAATGGATGGGAGTGTCCTGGGAAGCCAACCCCCAACCTGCCCCACTCCCCTCCCGTGGTGCTGCGCACCTGCTATTCCCAACGGCTCAAGTCGACGAGACTTGGCAGAATTTTAGCATAGACTAGATGGGCCAAAAAGGCTTGTTTCAATGCTGAAGTCCTCCATAATACTCTGTCTCCCTGACTCCATGAAATTATTTTTGAAGTACGATCACTATTGTAGCATGAGGAGTAAAGAACCCACTTCTGCACACAGCCAGGTCCCAACGGCGTTGACAAGAATAGCAGAATAATCTTGAACATAAGAGAGTCTTCACAGCTGGAAAACACACACAGAATGTTGAAGGAATTCAGCAGGTCAGGCAACACCTATGGAGAGAAATAAAGACTCAACAACTCGAGAAGGTGGTTTCGGTCAGAAGCATCGGCTGGGTATTCATTTCTATAGATGTTGCCTGACCTGCTGATTTCCTGTGTGAGCATTTCGTGTGTGAGCTGGATAATCATTCCCAATATTGATTGTGCAATAATGTTTGGACCAGAGCAGGAAAATAGCTCCCTGATTCTTGTACGCACAACATCAAAAGAACTTGTACAATCATCTGAGAGAACATGTATCTCTGGAGGGCGATTTAATTGCACAGCCTGTTGAACCAGAGGCGAAGACATTGTAGCTACAATGAAGCAGGTACATTCTCTCCATCGTAACAGGAAAACTGTGAAAGCATTCCTTTCTCTGGATTAGATACAAGCTAGTTTTTTCTCTAAATGTACAGGCAGTGGAGAAGCCACCCAGATACACCTGTGTTCTGCGAACAAGCAAATCAAATCTAATTCAAGTTTAGTTATCATTTCAACCATACATGAATACAGCCAAACAAAACAGCCAGGGTGCAAAACATACACAGCACATTCAAAATAATGAGCACACACACAGTCAAGTAAAAAAAAACATGTATAGCCCAAGTCCCTGAGCGATTTGTTCCTCGAATGGATGGTGCAGTTCCCAGCAGTGCGCAGACAAGCATGTGCAAGCAATCCAGCCTGTCATTTCACTGATGGAACACTGGAGGGCAGCTCCGATGGGAGAGGCCAGCCCTTAACCAAACATGATCACCATATGACACAACCTCCAGCATCTCCTCTCCCGGATTGCAGCCTCATCAAACTGCACACTTTAAAATATCACAGAAATTTGAACTCAGATGTATTATCCAAATATATATTGGACAGACTTATAGCCTCAATATTATGTCTTGCTATTATCCAAATATGTATCTTGGATAATATATATGGCGGGCTGGAGATAAGTCTCTACCAAAGGAGGTGTAAGGCACTCCTTCTCTACACTAGACTGCAGGTTAAAGACTAGCTTACTTCCTTGTCTAGTCTTTGTGGTGAGGTCTAGCAGCCAATGCCCACTTCCTGAGTGGTGGGTTCCACCTCCCCACCAAGGAGGAGAGGATGGTGGAGTGGAGATACATCTCCACCAAAGGAGGTGAAAGTCACTTCTTCCCTCCACTAGCCTGCAGGCCATCCCTTGAGCAAGGTGTAGCACCTGCTTATCCCCTCCAGTTAGGGTCATGTGAAGGCATGAGAGCAGGTGGTGGATGGTCGTATGGTGCATATCACATGCCCTGGTTATGCGACCACTGATGCCAGGCAGACAATCTCTGAAGAGTATTGACAATGGCTGGGGTCACCTGTCTTGTAAAGACACTGCCCAGAAGAAAGCAATGGTAAACAACTTCTGAAGAGAAAATACCAAGAACAATCACAGTCATGGAAAGACCGTGATCACCCACATCATATGACAGGGCACATAATGAATGAATGACATATATTATCCAAACAACTAGCAAGGCGTAATGTGCGAATTATAATCCACAAAGCATTGGACAGACCACCTTTGGAGTGCTGTAAACAGCTCTGGGTCCCATATCTAAGAATGGATATGCTGGCATTGGAGAGGATCCTGTGGAGATTTACAAGAATGATTGTGGAAATGAAAGGGTTAATGTAAGAGGGGTGTTTGATGATTCTGGTTCCATATTCACTGGAGTTTAGAATGAGGGGGATCTCAATGAAACCTACCAAATATCAAAAGGCCCAGCTAGGACATGGAGAGGATATTTCCAGTAGCAGAGGTGTCTAGGGCACAGCCTCAGAGTAGAGGGATGTCCCTTCAAAACAGCAATGAGGAGGAACTTCTTGAGCCAGGATGTGGTGAAACTGTGTAATTCATTGCCTGAGACAGCTCTGGAGGCCAAGTCATTGGATGTACTTATTGTGGAGGTTCTTGATCAGTTAAGAGCATCTAAGGTCATGTGGAGAAGGCAGGAGACTGTGCTTGAGAGGGAACATAAACCAGCCATAATGGACTGGTGGAGCAGGCTCGATAAGCCAAATGATCCATTGAGTCTTATAGTCTTATCTGGACAGTGCTCAAGATTTGTCTACCTGTCCAATCCATTCCTCAATCTCTGACTGTGAACTGCTCTCCACCTATAAAACTAGCCCAGGTCCTCCAGTCTGGACATCCCCCTGTTGTGTTTCTAACTCTCCACCTCTCCAGAGTCGGAACTGGTGAAAGCTAATCAGGTGAAGCACGCGGGCAGTACTGCAGGGAAGAAAAGAAATGAGAATGCAAAAGTGATTCATGGTGCTCCTTATATTCCTGAGGCCATGGTATTGTTTAAACACTTGGTGAAGTTAAGCTACTGCCTTACTTCTTATCAGACTCCTGCTGTTTATGATGGTCAAGATTTCAGAATCAGAATCAGAATCAGAATCATGTTTAATATTACTAGCATATATCATGAATGTTTCTGTTTTGTGGCAGCAGTACGTTACAATACATAATAATTTTTAAAAACTAGAAATTACAAAAAGAACTATATATTACAAATAAATTAAGTAAGTAGTGCAAAAATAGAGCAAAATGATAGTGAGTTAATGTTCATGGGTTCACTGTCCATTCAGAAATCTGATGGTGGAGAAGAAGCTGTTTCTGAAAAGTTGAGTGCGTGCCTTCAGGCTCCTGTGCCTCCTGTAATTGATCTTTTAGCCCAGCAGGAGGCCATTATTCAATCACAATTTTTATTTCAGAGCAACTTTATGTTCAACACAATGAGGTGCGGTATGCTCTAACTTTCTATTTCACTTGATGGATTTTCTGACACTGCTATTAATCAGGTTAAAAACGAAACAGTTAGTGCAATGCTATTACAGCACCGGTGGCACGAGTTCAGTTCTGTCCCTGTTTGTAAGGAGTTTGTATATTCTCCCCATGATCACGTGGGTTTCCTCTGGGTTCTCCGGTTTCCTCCTACTTTCCAAAGGCGTTTGAGTGAATAGTTAGTTGGTCACATGGGTGTGATTGGGCGGTGTGGGTTTGCTGGGCCATAAGGGCCTGGTACCATGCTGTATCTCTAAATAATATAAAAATAAAATTAAAAACTGTAGAGCTGCGCTCTCCCAATTACTGGCCCAAAACAGGCCACAGCTGGTCTGGTGAGCATGAAGGCTAAGTAATTGAGTTATAAGGTGTGAGGCAGAATCTTCTTGGGTTTACTGAATATCAGTTTATAACTCCTTTAAGGTCAGGAAGATTCCCGGACCCTTCTTGACCATTAAACCAGTGATTAATAAGGTGATACTGATTGCAACTACACAACTGTACTGACACCAGAGATTCTGCAGATGCTGAAAATCCAGAGCAACACCCACACACAATGCTGGAGGAACTCAGCGGGCTAGGCGACATCAATGGAAATGAATAAACAGTCAACATTTCAAAATGAGTCCCTGCTTCAGGACTGGAAAGGAAGTTTGAAGGCACCAGAATAAAAAGGTGGGGGAACGGGAAGGAGGACTAGCTAGAGGGTGATAGGTGAAGCCAGATGAGTGGGAAAGGTAAAGGGCTGACAAGAGAGGAGAGTGAACCATAAGGAGGGGCATCAGGGGGAGGTTAACAGGCCACAATGGCCACTGAAGAGATGTAAAACGGTATCCCAATTTTAAAAAAAGACTCTGCAATGACTGTATCAATGGGTTCCTTTGATCTGGTAACCCTGTAACATTGCACAATTCATTACTGTTGAAAGTGAAATAGTGAATGACTAAAAGCATGCAGTAGGCTCTGAGGGAATTTAAATGAGTTCCATTGCTGAGATATTGACCTGATTACCAGTAACCTGTGAAGGACAAATTTTCCTTTGATGTTTGGGGATTTATTTGCATCTCTTTAGTTCAAACAGGGACCCAGTTAGCAAACCTTGTTCTGGACTTTTCCAGGGATGAGCTGCTTCCAGAGGTCAACCTACCTGATGGGATCATTAAGCTTAATTTTCTTTAGTGTTGTGGGAGTTTAGTGCTGTCTAATTTCATGATACTAATTACACTGATAGTTGGAAATTGTCCTTTAGATGCACATTGAGTGTGTTTTGCCTCACTGACTCATGCGTACTCATGGAAAATTGTGTGAGTAAGGAAGAATTTCAGGGCATGACGGTTTAACATGAAGAGATGCATAAAGCCCACCTGGGAAATGTAATAACCAGATGCATAACTTGCATGTAGAATTTAAAACCGATTACTTTCTACACTTGTGCTTCTGAAAAGGGCAAGGGGAATAATATCAGATTCTTTCATCTTCAGCCTTTTCCACCTATCACCTCCCAGCTTCTTACTTCATACCCCCTCTCCCGGTCACCTGGCTTCAACTATCCCCTTATAGTTTGTCCTCCTTCCCTTCCCCCACCTTCTTATTATGTCATCTAACCTCTTCATTTTCAGTCCTGGTGAAGCATCTCAGCCTGAAACGTCAGCTGTTTATTCATTTCCACAGATGCTGTCTGACCTGCTGAGTTCCTCCAGCATCTTGTGTGTGTTGCTCTGGCTTTCCAGCATCTGCACAATCTCTTGTCTTTCAAGAGGACCACAATCTTGTTGTATGGTTTGGAGGCCTGTGTGGCTCAATGACCTGGAGAGCTATGTTGGCTAGAGTCAGGGATTTGGCTCTTGATAGAGTTACACGTGTCAAACGTGTCACAGGTGTCTTAGATGCCAGACTAAGAGTGGTCCACAGGTCCTCCAGGTCTGGAGGTTCAGCTAAGGACTAATAACCCTGACTGGTAAAACAAAATTGACATGGAAACAGCAATGAAGAATCCTTCTACATCTGAGTGTGATGGTATTCTTGAGTCTCCAGCTGGGACTTGCATGATTGACAGTATTTAACACCAAGAGGAAGCTACTGACATGATGAAGGAAGCTCTGAGCACCACCAGAGATGGAGGACCTTCATTGCTGTCCTCAATGCCAGCAGCGTAAGTAAGAATTTCTTGTATTTGAGTCCTGACCTAAATCTGCTCCTTTGTCTTATGGTCTAACTTACTTATAGGACAAGTGAGTTTCCTCTTGAGTTCATGTTCAAGTGTGTGGTGCTACAGTAACGTAGTGGTTAGGGCAATGCTATTATTCTGCACTGATCTTGCAAAACTACAAATTTCATGATATACATCAGTGATAATAAACATGATTCTGATTCTGATATTTCAACTGGAGCACTATTCCCTCTAAGCTGTGCACGTGTACAGCCACGCAATAACTGAAATTCTCCCAGCACATAGCCTTTGTTGCTGTGTAGCCCATATTTTCTTACTCAGCTACTGTTACGAACTATGACAAAGTTATTGCCTCAAAAATATCACAGCAACACTGCGATTTCAAATTTGTAATTTCTGAGAAAGTTAAAACTGGTTGAATTAAGATGTGCCCTGATATGTTAAACTATGTGCTTAGAAACAAAGAATTTGAAGAGCTGTCTATTCTTGTTGACGTTACTGGAACATTGCAAGCTTCTAATGCTGACTGCGAATGTAGATTCAGTCTTATGAATTCAATCAAATGTAAATCCAGAAGAAATGGAACATTTGGATGATCTAAAGAGGATTAAGACATATCTTTCATCTGCATGCAAAATTAATCTGAACAGTGTTTATAGACAATGGATTTATAATGAAGACAGACGAGAAAATGTTTATGAAACGTAAAAGATTTTCTTTGTTGTATTGTATTTTATTATACTCTAATGAATAAAATCAAAAGTTTGTAATTTTTCAATTTTCATTCTAAATATTTATAGTGTGCATATTACAAAACAAAACATGTTAATTGCTGGCAGTTTTCAGGCCGTATAAAAATTTCCTGCTCAGAGCAATGCACGCAGCTGTAAAAAAGAATGTAGAGGGAACATTGCTTAGAGGTCAATGTCAAGCTGGTGATTTTGACTCTGTTAGCCTTCCAGTTGGTAGACGTGGTGGGATTGGAAGGTGCTTTCTAGGGATTCTTGATGTGTGCCACAGTGCATCATGTAGGAGGTACTTCCTGCTGCTAACATGTGTCAGTGGTGGACTGAGCTGTGGAAAGGTTGGCTATAGCTCCCAAACTATCAGTATCTATTCATGCCATCACATTATGATTACTCTTCCCCCAAAGCCCCTTTACTATCTGGTTGTAAGTTGGCATGCTATCATTACATGGGGTGTTCATTGATTGGTTCCTCTGGAAAACCATCATATATGTATATGAACCGTATCGGATCACCTGCAAGAACGTGGCAAGTGCATACGCAGCCGATTGATTATGCGGTGAATTGATTGGGCCTCCCGCCGTCTCTCTTTGCACGGGATTTCAAGTGCACATGTTTTTTTCATCTTCGTGGGCCTGGTTCGTCACTCCTACGCTGTAAATTGCTCAGTGTGTACCATAGCTGACATGTTTCGGTAAAAACATTTAATTCTACTGCCCCATGTTCACTCATGTATACAGCACTACATTTGCGGGTGATTGTCCGTTTTATCTGACGATGACAGGAAACCTGTGCCAGAGAGTTTTTAAAGTGGAAAAGCCATTGCACTGGGTCAGATCCATTCTGTCAATCTGAGAAGTCTGGGTTCAGTGGCACGAGTAGACATCATAACTGGGGTCCTTGGTTGCAGTGGATAACCGTGACTTCTTCAGTTCTTTCCACAGAGTGTTGCAGACTGCCGTTCTGGCATTTGGATCTCATTGTAGATCTCATCGGCCCAGTCCATCACATGCTAGGGCAGGGATGTCCACATCTCACCAGGCATGAGGCTGTCAGCTACTCTCACCTGGTTTAGCCTGCCTGTCAAAGTGGTGTACCGGGGCATGGCCGCTGTCACATGCAAACAGCTACTCAGAGCCCCAGGTAAGAACTGAGTGGGGGGCCAACACTGAGTGAGTTGTCTGAGAATGGACCCGACAAGCCCATTCACCAGAGATACCAGGGAAACAACACTCACAACACGCTGGAGGAACTCAGCAGGTCAGGCAGCATCAGTGGAAACGATGAGTCGACGTTTCGGGCCGGAGCCCTTCATCACGACTGAGATACCACACTTCCCTGGACATCTCATACACACCCTACATGCATGTGCCTGTCGATTGATCACATGGGGAATCAATTGGGCCTCCTATGTGTGTGAGGCCCTTGCTTTTTAATGTGCTTTTGAGTTGTATGTTTTCATCTCAGCGGACCTGGTTAGTTGCTCCCTCAGTGTAAGTTACCAAGTGTGTACTGTGGCTAAGGTGACTCAGTAAAAGCATTTAATCCTATTATGTTTCCTGCAGGCAACTGCAAGAAATATAAAGTTGTGGTGGTAGGGGATTTAATTTTCCATATATTGATTGGGATTCCCATACTGTTAGGGGTCTAGATGGTTTAGAGTTTGTAAAATGTGTTCAGGAAAGTTTTCTAAATCAATATATAGAGGGACCAACTAGGGGGGATGCAATATTGGATCTCCTGTTAGGTAACGAATTAGGGCAAGTGACAGAAGTCTGTGTAGGGGAGCACTTTGGTTCCAGTGATCATAACACCATTAGTTTCAACTTGATCATGGACAAGGATAGATCTGGTCCTAGGGTTGAGGTTCTTAACTGGAAGAAGGCCAAATTTGAAGAAATGAGAAAGGATCTAAAAAGCGTGGATTGGGATAGGTTGTTCTCTGGCAAGGATGTGATTGGTAGGTGGGAAGCCTTCAAAGTAGAAATTTTGAAAGTGCAGAATTTGTATGTTCCTGTCAGGATTAAAGGCAAAGTGAATAGGAATAAAGAACGTTGGTTCTCAAGGGATATTGCAACTCTGATAAAGAAGAAGAGTGAGTTGTATGAAATGTATAGGAAACAGGGGGTAAATCAGGTGCTTGAGGAGTATAAGAAGTGCAAGCAAATATTTAAGAAAGAAATCAAGAGGGCTAAAAGAAGACATGAGGTTGTCTTGGCAGTCAAAGTGAAGGATAATCCAAAGAGCTTTTACAGGTATATTAAGAGCAAAAAGATTGTAAGGGATAAAATTGGTCCTCTTGAAGATCAGAGTGGTCGGCTATGTGCGGAACCAAAGGAAATGGGGGAGATCTTAAATAGGTTTTTTGCGTCTATATTTACTAAGGAAACTGGCATGAAGTCTATGGAATTAAGGGAAACAAGTAGTGAGATCATGGAAACTGTACAGATCGAAAAGGAGGAGGTCATTGCTGTCTTGAGGAAAATTAAAGTGGATAAATCCCTGGGACCTGACGGGGTGTTCCCTCGGACCTTGAAGGAGATAGTGTTGAAATTGCAGGGGCCCCGGCAGAAATATTTAAAATGTCGCTGTCTACAGGTGAGGTGCCGGAGGATTGGAGAGTGGCTCATGTTGTTCAATTGTTTAAAAAAGGATTGAAAAGTTATCCGGGAAATTATAGGCCAGTAAGTTTAACGTCGGTAGTAGGTAAGTTATTGGAGGGAGTACTAAGAGACAGAATCTACAAGCATTTGGATAGACAGGGACTTATAAGCGAGAGTCAACATGGCTTTGTGCGTGGTAGGTCATGTTTGACCAATCTATTGGAGTTTTTTGAGGAGGTTACCAAGAAAATGGATGAAGGGAAGGCGGTGGATATTGTCTACATGGACTTCAGTAAGGCCTTTGACAAGGTCCTGCATGGGAGGTTAGTTAGGAAAATTTAGTTGCTAGGTATACATGGAGAGGTGGTAAATTGGATTAGACATTGGCTCAATGGAAGAAGCCAAAGTGTGGTAGTAGAGAATTGCTTCTCTGAGTGGAGGCCTGTGACTAGTGGTGTGCCACAGGGATCAGTGCTGGGTCCATTATTATTTGTCATCTATATCAATGATCTGGATGATAATGTGGTAAATTGGATCAGCAAATTTGCTGATGATACAAAGATTGGAGGTGTAGTAGACAGTGAGGAAGGTTTTCAGAGCTTGCAGAGGGACTTGGACCAGCTGGAAAAATGGGCTGAAAAATGGCAGATGGAGATTAATACAGACAAGTGTGAGGTATTTCACGTTGGAAGGACAAACCAAGGTAGAACATACAGGGTTAATGGTAAGGCACTGAGGAGTGCAGTGGAACAGAGGGATCTGGGAATACAGATACAAAATTCCTAAAAGTGGCGTCACAGGTAGATAGGGTTGTAAAGAGAGCTTTTGGTACATTGGCCTTTATTAATCAAAGTATTGAGTATAAGAGCTGGAATGTTATGATGAGGTCGTATAAGGCATTGGTGAGGCCGAATCTGGAGTATTGTGTTCAGTTTTGGTCACCAAATTACAGGAAGGATATAAATAAGGTTGAAAGAGTGCAGAGAAGGTTTACAAGGGTGTCGCCGGGACTTGAGAAACTCAGTTACAGAGAAAGGTTGAATAGGTTAGGACTTTATTCCCTGGAGCGTAGAAGGATGAGGGGAGATTTGATAGAGGTATATAAAATTATGATGGGTATAGATAGTGAATACAAGCAGGCTTTTTCCACTGAGGCAAGGGGAGAAAAAAACCAGAGGACGTGGGTTAAGGGTGAGGGGGGAAAAGTTTAAAGGGGACATTAGGGGGGGGCTTCTTCACACAGAGAGTGGTGGGAGTATGGAATGAGCTGCCAGACGAGGTGGTAAATGTGGGTTCTTTTTTAACATTTAAAAATAAATTGGACAGATACATGGATGGGAGGTGTATAGAGGGATATGGTCCATGTGCAGGTCAGTGGGACTAGGCAGAAAATGGTTTGGCACAGCCAAGAAGGGCCAAAAGGCATGTTTCTGTGCTGTAGTTTCTATGGTTCTATGGTTCTATACCGTTGTCGTTCTTGCTCCTTGAATAAATAATAGGATACTTGCAACAAAGTAGTAAAGAAACATCTGGCCAAACAAAGTGCCAAAAATGATTGCTTTACATTTATAATCCTTTGCCATGAGCTTTACAACAGCATTGCCCAACCCTCAAAATGGGTGCTTGTGGAATTGTGAACAGCAAGTTGGGCAGCAAGATAATTTAATTCCACATTTGAAATCGCTGAGGGAACTATGAAAGCTGTTTGAATCTCATTGTCTTTCCCTCCACCCAATCCACGTCAGCCTCCTCCTTTCTACAGACTTAGTTGCTCAAAGCTCATTGTTCTCATTTAATTGACTTCATGCCCAAGACTTGGATATAAAATGCCATAAGCCATATGCCATTTTTGTCATGAATGTTTTCACATGTAGATGCTTATATAGCTGCATATTGTGAAGAAAATATCCCTGATGCCACGGACATGACAGGTCCTTATAAAATCAGTAAACACAAAATAATCTGCAGATGCTGTGATCAAAGCAACACTTTCAGTACACTGGATGAACTCAGCGGGTCGGGCAGCATCAGTTAGAAACGATGAGTCGACGTTTCGGGCCGGAACCCTTCGTCAGGACTGAAGAATGAAAGATAGGGAAGGATTTGAAGAATGCTTGTAGCTTCAGTTGAAAGTTATAAGGTCCTTATAAAATCAGAATCAGGTTGAATAGCACAAACAAGAGAAAATCTGCAGATGCTGGAAATCAAAGTAATAAGATGATGAGAGTCATTGATCGTGTGGATAGCCAGAGGCTTTTACCCAGGGCTGATATAGCTAACACGAGGGGGCATAGTTTTAAGGTGCTTGAAAGCAGGTGCAGAGGGGATGTCAGGGGTAAGTTTTTCACACAGAGAATGGTGGGTGCCTAGAATGGGCTGCTGGTGATGGTGGGGGAGGCAGATACTCTTTAAGAGACTCTTAGATAGGTACATGGAGCTTAGCAAAATAGAGGGCCATGCGGTAGGGAAATTCTAGGCAGTTTCTAGGGCAGGTTACATGGTCGGCACAACATTGTGGGCTGAAGGGCCTGTAACGTACTGTAGATCTCTATGTTCTATGTTGTAACACACACAAATGCTGGAGGAACTCAGCAGGCCAGGCAGCATCTATGCAAAAGAGTAAATAGTCGACGTTTTGAGCTGAGACTCCTCATGGATACTGTCTGGTCTGAGCTCCTCCAGCACTTTGGTGTGTATTGCTCAGGTTTAATGTTACTGGCATATAAACTCTTAAAGGGCTTCCAGCCAGGTACAGGTATTGATTTTAACTGACATTTCGATGACAAACTCTGCCATCTTCAGGAAGATTGATACCTGTACCCAGCTGAAAACCTGAGAAGAGTTTATTCGTCATATACGCCAGGAGAGCACTAGATCCTTTTTCACTGGCACACGTTGAGAGATTTTTTCTTTCTGTGGCAGCAGTACAAAGGAATACATAATAATAAAAATTGTGAATTATAATAAATATATATATATATAAATATAATTTCACCCAGAGAGTGGTGGATATATGGAATGCTCTGCCCCAGAAGGCTGTGGAGGCCAAGTCTCTGGATGCTTTCAAGAAAGAGATGGATAGAGCTCTTAAAGATAGTGGAATCAAAGGTTATGGGGATAAGGCAGGAACTGGATACTGATTGTGGATGATCAGCCATGATCACAGTGAATGGCGGTGCTGGCTCGAAGGGTCGAATGGCCTACTCCTGCACCTATTGTCTATTGTCTATAATAGTTAAATTAAATAAGTTGTGCAAAAAAAGGAGTGAGGTAGTGTTCATGGGTTCAATGTCCATTCAGAGGGGAAGAAGCTGTTCCTGAATTGCTAAGTGTGTACCTTCAGGCTCCTGTACCTCCTCCCCGATGGTAGCAATGAGAAGAGAGCATGACCTGGGTGATGGGGGTCCTTTATGATGGATGCCGCTTTTTTGAGGGATCACTCAAGAAAGGGGGTATTATGTTCCATTCTAGTCGCCTCATTATAGGAAGGATGTGGAAGCTTTATAGGGGGGTGCAGAGGAGATTTATCAGGATGCTGCCTAGACTAGAGACCACGTATGAAGATAGGTTGAATGAGCTCAGGTTTTTCTCTTTGGAATGAAGGAGAGTGAGAGGCGGCTTGGTAGGGGTGTATAAAATGATGAGAGGCATAGACTCAGTGGACAGCCCCACCTTCTCTCCAGAGTGAAATGGCTAATATGAGGAAGCATAAATTTAATGTATAGGGGAGATGTCAGAGGTGTGGGTGCGTGGAACGTGCTGACAAGGGTGGTGGGTATAGACAGATACATTAGGAGCATTTAAGAGGCTCTCAGTTTGGCGCATCAATGAAAGAAAAATGGAGGGTGATGTAGGAGGGCCAGGTTAAACTGGTCTTGGAATAGGTTAAAATGTCAGCACAACATTGCATGCCAAAGCATCCGTACTATGTTGTAGAGTTCTATGTTCTTTGTTAAATATCAATGAAGATAAAAGTGCACTGGAATTTTGACCATTACAGAAATGAGATGAATGCAAATATTTGCTCTCTTACCCTCAGTGATTACCCATAGAGTTCTAAACTGAAATTATCTGTGAGGAATCACTAGATTGCTGCTGGCATTTTCTAGTACATAAAATTGTTATTCATAGGTTCAAATGAAGGTCACTTGAGGATTCACATGAAAAGATAAATAGGTGGTGACATAATGAAGGTAGGTGTAAACTATTAAAACTAACAAATGTCAGTAACCAGTGTGCGTACATACATTATGTGGCGCACAGCATTGCATGCCAATTGACATTAGACAATATCTGTGCAGTAGCTATTACAGCAACCCAGGTATAACTATAGTTCCCATTCAACATTGCCATCATATATTTATACAGCAGATGTGACAAAGGCCATAGTTTAAATGAATCCAAATCGGAAAAAAATTTATTATTTTATTTTATTTATTTAACAATACAGCATGAAACTGGCCCTTCTGGTCCTTTGAGATACACCGCCCCGCATCTCCCGATTAACTCTAGTCTAATCGCAAGACAATTTACATTGACCAACTAACCTACTAACTAGTACGTCTTTGGACTGTGGGAGGAAACCAGAACTCCTGGAGAAAACCCACACGTTCCATGGGGACAACATACGAACTCCTTACAGATGACTGCTGATTGAACCTTGAACTCTATCGCCTAAAGACTGCAAGACATAGGAGCAGAATTAGGCCATTCATCCCATCGAGTCTGCTCTGCTATTCCATCATGGCTGATACCAGATCCCACTCATCCCCATACACCTGCTTTCTCGCCATATCCTTTGATGCCTTGACCAATCAGGAAACTATCAACTTCCACCTTAAATATACCAACAGACTTGGCCTCCAACGCAGTCTGTGGCAGAGCATTCCACAGATTTACTATTCTCTGGCTAAAAAATATTCTCATTATCTCTGTTCTGAAAGGTTACCCCTCAATTTTGAGGCTGTGCCCTCTAGTTCTGGATACCCCCCACCATAGGAAACATCCTCTCCACATCCACCTTATCTAGTCCTTTCAACATTTGGTAGGTTTCAATGAGATCCCCCCGCATTCTTCTAAATTCCAGTGAGTACAGACTTAAAACTGCCAAATGTTACTCATATGTTAACCCCATAATTCCTTGAATCATCCTTGTGAACCTTCTCTGGAGATATGGGGCCAATACTATTGACAATGCTCCAAGTGTGTACTGACTAGTGTCTTATAAAGCCTCAGCATTATCTCCTTGCTTTTATATTCTATTCCCCTTGAAGTAAGTGCCAACATTGCATTTGCCTTCTTCACCTGAGCCCTTAGCTGTAATAACATCACGCGAATTGCTACACCACCACGATGCCTGGAGTACTGGCTTCGATGATAAGAAACTGTTTGTTTTTGTTTGGTTGGTTAAAGATTTGTTTATTGTCATTCTTCATACCCGAGTGTAAAGGAGAACAAAATGATAGCTGCTCCGGTTATGAGGCAGCTTAAAAAAACACAATAAATCTACACTCAGTGCCTCTTTATTAGGTACAGGAGAGAAACCGGGTGTGGTCTTCTGCAACTCTCGCTATCCACTTACGTGTTCAACATGTTGTACATTCAGAAAAGCTCTTCTGCACGCCACTGCTATAACATGTGGTTGCTTGAGTTACTGTAGCCTTCCTGTCAGCTTGAACCAGGTACATTCTCCTCTGGCCTCTCTCATTAACAAGGCATTTTTGCCCACAGAACTGCCACTCACTGGATGTCATTTGTTTTCCGCACCATTCTCTGTAAACTCTAGAGATGTTGTGCCTGAAAATGCCAAAAGATCAGCTGTTTTTGAGATACTCAAACTACCCCATCTGGCACCAACAGTCAAAGTCAGTTAGATCACGTTCTGATGTTTGGTCTGAAACCTCTCTACCATGTCTGCGTGCTTTTATGCATTGAGTTGCTGCCACATGATTGGCTGATTACAGTTTTGTATTAACAGGCGGTGTACAGGTGTACCTAATAAAGTAGCCACTGAGTGTAAATATAAAACAATTCTATAAAACAGAACGTCCAAGTAACTGAGTGTCTATGTATATACATAAGATTAGCTTATATGCACAGACTGATTGTATATACATAAAGTGCAGGAGTATTTGTACATAAGGTGACTCTGACAGGAAACGATAAAGTGAAGTGTATTGTTTAGCAGCAGCACTACAGTGCAAAGACATAAAATGTTATCAATTACAAGAAGTAACTAAGTGGTGCAGAAAGAAATAATAAGGTAATGTTCACGGGTTCATGGACCGTTCAGAAATATGATCGAAGAGTGGTGAAGAAGCTGTTCCCGAATCAGGCTCTGGTGTGGGTCTTCAGGCCCCTGTACCTCATCCCCGATGGCAATAAAATGGTACAGTGGTTCATTATCGTACTGAGGGACAGTGAAAATAAACTTTGTTTTGTATGCCATATGGTACATACAGATCATTTCATCACATCTGGGTATCAAGGGCCAGTGGCATAACAGACTATAAGTACATTGAGGTAATACAAGGGGGTAAGCAATAACAGAAAACAGTGTCATAGTTACAGAAAAGGGTAGTGCAGATAGGCACTAAGGTGTAAGGCAAACGCAAGGTAGCTGAGAGGTCAATAAACCGCCCTTGAGCACTTTCAGGCTTTTGTATCTTCTAACCTATGGGAGAGAGGAGAAGGGAAAATGTCTGGGGTGGGTGGGGGTCTTTGATTATGCTGGCTGCTTTACTGAGGCACTCAGAAGAGTCGATGGAGGGAAGGCTAGTTCCCATAATTTGCTGAAATGTGTACACAACTCTGCAGTCTCTTGTGGTCTTGTACAGATCAGTTGCCGTACCAAGTCATGATGCATCCAGATAGGGTGGTACAGCAATAAAAACAAGCTTGGGCGGCCAGGGACAGGCCACATTTCTTTAGCCTCATGGTGAAGTGGAGGTAATGGTGTTCTTTCTTGGCCATCACATACATGGTTGGACCACAGAAGACAATGCGGGTAATGTTCACTCCATGGAACTTGAAACTCTTGACCCTTTCAACCTCAGCACCCTTGAGGTAGAGAGGAACAAGTGAACCACCACTACCTTCTTTCCTAAAGTCCACGACATTGAGGAAAGGTTATTTTCATGACACCATTTCAGTAGGCTATCTGTCTCCTTCTTGTGCACGGTATATCCCACTGTGGTGGTATTCTCTGAGAACTTGCAAGTGGAGTTCGAGTAAAATCTGCCCATGGAGTCTTGAATGTACAGGGAGTAGAATAGGGAATGAGGACTCTACTTCCCCACTGTAGAGCACCATTGTTTAGAACAATCATGGCAGAAGTGTTGCTCATCCTTAATGATTGTTATCTGATGGTCAAGAAGTCAAGGGAGGCAATGACTCCCAGGTCGAGGAGTTTGGAGATTGAAGATTAGCTTTATTTTTTCACATATGCATCAAAATATCGAAACACACTATGAAATGCATTGTTTGGATCAAATCAAATCAGCAATGATTGTGCTGGGCAGCCCGCAAGTATCACGATACTTCAGCACCAACTTAGGATGTCCACAACTCACTAACCCCAACCATAGGTCTTTGTAATGTGGGTGGAAACCGTAGAACCCAGAGGAAGCCTTCACAGTCACAGGGAGACCATACAAACTCCTACAGACAGTGGCAGGAATTGAACCCTGATCGGTGATCGCTGTCACTGTTAAGCTTTGTACTAAATGTTACTCCACCGTGCCTCAGAGCTTGCTTGGAATTATGGTAATGATGAAAGAATAATCGTCGATAAACAATTACCTAACATTTAAATTCAAATCCCTCGAGCTCTGCAAATGCTGCTTGACCTCGTGAGTCTGTTTAGCTCTGCTTAAGTCCATGTGATCAGTTTGCTAGCTGTAAATGCTATGTACAAAGCAGGCCTGGTAGCACTGTAGTTAGCATTGCATTGTGCGTCTATTACAGCTCGGAGCATTCTCGATTTCAGAGTTCAATTCCGGTGCCCTCTGTAAGGAGCTTGTATGTCCCTCCCATGAACACGTGGGTTTCCTCTGGGTGCTCGGGATTCCTCCCACTGTGCAAAGGCATACCAGTTAGCAGGTTAATTGGTCATTGTAAATTGTTCTATGATAGATATAGGTGGGTTGTTGGGCAGTGTGGCTTATTAGGCCAGAAAGGCCTGTTCTGCGTTGTATCTATAAATTAAAAAAAATTTCCAGCAACGCAGGTCTCAAAGTGTGAGTTCAAACTCTTGATGAGTAATCTGCAAACATGCCATCTGCACTCACGCAGAATGACTGGGTGAGATAGTAGCAATTTAAACCTGGGCTCCAGTTTGTGACCTCCTTCAAAAGAAAGAGGAGTTGTGATTCCAAGCAGTGGGCTTATGTCTTGATGCCAGTGAGAAATCATCACAATAAAAGCTGAAGTATTAAAGGTGGCACTTTGCATGATCAGTACACCAACCTATTTTGTGTCCACCATTTGGTACTCGATGTCGTAAAGTATTTCACACCCCTCAACGCCACTACTTTGTCATTTCCCATCAGTTGCCTAATGTGCAGACACTCCTGTGCCTAGCATCAATCTATGTATATAAACTATCTTACGTTTTTATATTTGTTGTGTTTCATTTTAATATTATTGTGTTTTATCTTATTGTGTTTCTTGTGCTGCTTCAGATCCAAAATAAAAATTATTTTGTTCTCCTTTGCACTTGTATACTGGAAAAGATATTATACTATCTTGAATCTTATTGTACAACTATGCTCATCTCCACAGTGAAAATGGAAATTATTTCATCAATGACAAGCAACAGGATTGATTTGTTTAAACCTTCCTCAGATTTGTACAGGCACAACAAAGATAAAGACACAGCAAGAATTCGGGAAAACAATTCAATTGATATTCATATGCTCACATTGGTTTTAGTGGGCTGATATCCTGCTGTGCTTTGGAGGTAGAACATTTGTTCAAATTTCAAAGTAACTACGACTACTACTATGTCGACTCAGGCCTAGGGGGCCGGCGTCAGGCACGATGACGGACTCTCCACTTCTCCCTCTCCCTCATCAGTGTGTTCAGTTCATCTACATTAGCCACGCTGCTGTCTTCTAGGAGCGTGTTGACCATAGTATTGGGAGGGCGCCCAGGGTTCATCCTCCCGTGCTTGGGCTCCCATATCACTAGGCTGGCTGGTAGCTTGGGGTGGCGCAGACAGTGCCCTGCTAGTTGCAGTCTTCTCGCCTCAATTTTAGTGGAGAGCATCGGTAGGTTGTTATAGAGCTCAACGTTCATCATGTGCTGTTGCCAACTCACATCAAGAGCCATCCGAAGCAAACTTCAAAGTAACTTATTATCAAAGTATATATATATGTCACCATGTACTGCCCTAAAATTAATTTTCTTGCAGGCATTCACAGCAGAAAAAGAGAAACACAATAGAATCAGTGAAAAACTAGGCAAAAACAAATACTGACGAACAACCAATTGGGCAACAGACAACAAATACAAAAAGAAAAAACAAATTAGTAATAATAAGTTATGGTTGGGTTGCGTTATTCTCCAATCTTGGTACACTGATGATGTTTCCTCATATGGTGATCAGACATTTGCAAATGGATTGACAAGATCAGAGAACAACTCAACCCAACCATCAAGCACCCGAGCGACATATTTTCTGAGTTATTTGCAGTGTTGAGAACATGAGTTGTAGAGTTTTTGAAAGTGAGTCCATCGGTTGTGGAATCAGTTCAGAGTTGTGGTGAGTGATGTTGTCCACCCTGGTTCAAGTGCTGGTTGAGGGGCAATAGCTTGTGGTGTGGGAATCTCAGGTTGTTTTATCTCCTTCCCAATGGCAGCAGTGCGAAGAGAGCAAATGATTCCCTGATCCCTGCTGGAACTGTCTTGAAAAGTGCGCAGAGAATACACATTCTTATCCTTAAAGATGTAAGCGACTGTCTACCTGTAGGAAGAAAATACTCAACTGTCAATATGTGATGGATGTTTGACACCACTAATATCTTTAAAAAGAGCAGAACTATTATTAATATTCATTTTTTATTGACAGAACTCCTGCCCCACTGGAGATGAGAATCTGCTTTGAAAAATTGTAGAGCAAGTATATGAATTAAAATTAATTGGTGTCTTCTGAACTCTAGCAAGCAAGGATACAAGTAATATTAAATCTCCTTTCCATATGAGTGATATATACCCCTGACATAACCATTAATTTTGCTCTGTTCATCTAAGGAACTGCATAAGTACTTCAAAACATACGTAAATGTGTTAGAACACAAGAAATTATTGGAAGGGAGTAGTTGATTTTTTTTTCAAATCAGCTGTCTCAGAGCAACAAAATGCTGGAGGAACTCAGCAAGTTAGGCAGCATCTATGGAAATGAATAAACAGTTAACGTCTCGAGCCAAAACCCTTCAGCAGTTATGGAAAAGATGGGGACTGAAGTCAGAAGAAGAAGGTGGGGGGAGAGGAATCTGTACAAGCTGGCAGGTGATAGGTGAATCCAGGTGAGGGGGAAGGTCAGTGGGTGGAGGAAGGGGATAAGTGAGAAACTGGGAGGTGATAGGTGGAAAAAGTAAGGCGCTGATAAAAGATGGAATCTGATAGGAGAGGAAAGTGGGCCGTGGGAGAAAGGGGAAGCTGTCATTTTCATTTAATCTCATCACTACAGATTAAGTACTTTAAGGACTCATAAGCCACTTGAGAGCCCATAAGTAGATCAACAGAACGAAGACTATCATTCTCGACCTCGAGGGATAGCCACGACAACGACAAACTTTCCTAATGAGCATGATACAGTGGCTTGGTAACTTCACTGCCTAGTCCTGAGGTGGTGACCAACCACGGACAAAATCTATAAGATAAATCAGATAGCTCCTTAAGAGCTAAAAATCTTTAAAGCTTTAGGGGCAGGGCAGGGGGGGTGGAAGAGCATTTAATGACAATTCCTTCGGCGAGCCAGCAGAGGCAGGATGGAATGAATGGCTTCCTCCTCCCGTCTCAAAGGTTTAAGTTTAAAATGGTGCCACGGTGACGTAATGGTTGGCACATCACTTTTACAGCTCGGAATTCAGAGTCCAATTTCGGAGCCGGCTGTGTGACCACGTAGGTTTCCTCCATGTGCTCTGGTTAACAAAGCTTGATTGGTCATTGCAAGTTGTCCTGTGATTGGCTAGAGTTAAATAGGGGTTTGCTGGTTAGTTCAGCTCATTGGGCTAGAAGGCCCTGTTCCACACTGTATCTCTAAATAAATAACTGAAGTTAATTTATTTTCATAGTACATGTATGTTACCAAATGCTACTTTGAAATTCATTTTCTTGCAGGCATTTACAGTAAAAATAGATAAATAATAGAATCTACGAAAAAGTACATAAAGAAAGAACAACCAATATTTAGAAGTAGACAAAGTGTGTAAATAAAAAATTATACTGAGAACATGAATTGTAAAAGAATCCTTGAAAGTGAGTCTGTAGGTTGTAGTGTTGGGGTGAGTAAAGTTATCCATGCCAGTTCAGGAGCCTGCTGGGTAATAACTGTTCCTGAACCTGGTGGTGTGGGTCCCAAGGCTCCTGTACCTCCTTGATGGTCGTAGTGAGAAGAGAGCATGGCCTGGATGATGGGAATCTTTGATGATGGATGATGCTCTCTTGTGGCAGCACTCCAGGCAAATGTGAAAAATGGTGGAGAGGGCTTTGCCTGTTAAGAATTGGGCTGTATCCACCACTCCCTATAGACTTTTCTGTTCCTAGCTATTGGTGTTTCCGTACCAGGCTATGATGCAAACAGTTAGGATACTCTGTACTGTGCATCTAGAACATTCAGATTGAGGAAGGTGAGCAATACACTCATCCACAAGTCCATAGTCTTTTTCATAGTCATAGTCATAGTCATAGTCATACTTTATTGATCCCAGGGGGAAATTGGTTTTCGTTACAGTTGCACCATAAATAATAAATAGTAATAGAACCATAAATAGTTAAATAGTAATATGTAAATTATGCCAGTAAATTAAGAGATAAGTCCAGGACCAGCCTATCGGCACAGGGTGTCTGACCCTCCAAGGGAGGAGTTGTAAAGTTTGATGGCCACAGGCAGGAATGACTTCCTATGACACTCTGTGCTGCATCTTAGCGGAATGAGTCTCTGGCTGAATGTACTCCTGTGCCCACCCAGTATATTATGTAGTGGATGGGAGATATTGACCAAGATGGCATGCAACTTAGACAGCATCCTCTTTTCAGACACCGCCGTGAGAGAGTCCAGTTCCATCCCCACAACATCACTGGCCTTTCGAATAAGTTTGTTGATTCTGTTGGTGTCTGCCACCCTCAGCCTGCTGCCCCAGCACACAACAGCAAACATGATAGCACTGGCCACCACAGACTCGTAGGACATCCTCAGCATCGTCTGGCAGATGTTAAAGGACCTCAGTCTCCTCAGGAAATAGAGATGGCTCTGACCCTTCTTGTAGACAGCCTCAGTGTTCTTTGACCAGTCCAGTTTATTGTCAATACATATCCCCAGGTATTTGTAATCCTCCACCATGTCCACACTGACCCCCTGGATGGAAACAGGGGTCACCGGTACCTTAGCTCTCCTCAGGACTACCACCAGCTCCTTAGTCTTTTTCACATTAAGCTGCAGATAATTCTGCTCACACCACGTGACAAAGTTTCCTACAGTAGCCCTGTACTCGACCTCATCTCCGTTGCTGATACATCCAACTATGGCAGGGTCATCCGAAAACTTCTGAAGATGACAAGACTCTGTGCAGTAGTTGAAGTCCAAGGTGTAAATGGTGAAGGGAAAGGAAGACAAGACAGTCCCCTGTGGAGCCCCAGTGCTGCTGATCACTCTGTTGGACACACAGTGTTGCAAGCACACGTACTGTGGTCTGCCAGTCGGGTAATCAAGAATCCATGACACCAGGGGAGCATCCACCTGCATCGTTGTCAGCTTCTCCCCCAGCAGAGCAGGGCGGATGGTGTTGAACGCACTGGAGAAGTCAAATGACATGACCCTCACAGTGCTCGCTGGCTTGTCCAGGTGGGCATAGACACGGTTCAGCAGGTAGACGATAGCATCCTCAACTCCTAGTCGGGGCTGGTAGGCGAACTGGAGGGGATCTAAGTGTGTCCTGACCATTGGCCGGAGCAGCTCCAGAACAAGTCTCTCCAGGGTCTTCATGATGTGGGAGGTCAATGCCACCGGTCTGTAGTCATTGAGGCCGCTGGGGCGCGGCGTCTTCGACACAGGGACGAGGCAGGACGTCTTCCACAGTACAGGAACCCTCCGGAGCCTCAGGCTCAGGTTGAATACATGGTGAAGTACTCCACATAGCTGAGGGGCACAGGCTTTGAGCACCCTGGTACTGACACCATCCGGTCCTGCAGCCTTGCTTGGGTTGAGACGTTTCAGCTGTCCTCTCACCTGTTCAGCCGTGAAGCTCACCGTGGTGGTTTCATATGGGGGAGGGGTATAGTCATGAGAGCAGGCTGGGAGACTGTGAGGAGGGGTAGGAGGGGAGAGTGGAACATGTGTTGATTTGGGGCCGACAACAGATGGCTCATGTGGGGGATGGGCAGGGGTCACAATGTCAAATCTGTTAAAGCAGGTTAAGTTCGTTGGCCCTGTCCACACTGCCCTCAGCTCCTCTGTTGCTAGTTTGCCGAAACCCAGTGATGGTCCTCATCCCCCTCCAGACCTTTCTCATGTTGTTCTGCTGGAATTTCCACTCAAGCTTCCTCCTGTAGCTGTCTTTAGCCTCCCTGATCCTGGCTTTCAGGTCACTCTGTATTGCCCTCAGCTCCTCCCTGTTTCCATCTCTAAACGCCCTCTTTTTAATGTTCAGGATGTCCTTAATGTCCTTTGCCACCCATGGCTTGTTATTTGAATAACAAAGGACAGTTCTTGTCGGAACATTGCAGTCCACACAGAAGTTGATGTAATCCGTCATGCGTTCTGTGAGCCCATCAATATCCTGTCCATGTGGCTCACAGAGTGCCTGCCAGTCTGTCACCTCAAAACAACCCTGGAGTGTCTCATAAGCTTCCTCTGACCATTTCCTCACTGCCCTCGAGGTTGCAGGTTTACTCTTCACCAGATGCACGTAGCAGGGTTTTAGATGCACCAGGTTGTGATCTGACCTTCCCAGTGGGGGGAGGGGAGAGGAGCTGTAAGCATCCTTAACGTTAGCGTACATCAAATCCAGAGTCCTCTCCCCTCTGGTTGTACAGCTCACATACTGTGTGAAGTTGGGCAGTGTTCTAACCATGGTAACCTGGTTGAAGTCACCCGAGATGGTAATAAGGGCAGTCGGGTGCTGGGTTTGTAATCTGGCTATGACGGTGTAAATGATGTTACACGTCGACATCCAGACCTTTTCTGCTGTCCAGCCATGAGGTTGCACGGTGAGATCCTGAAACTTGTGAACTACATCCCATATCTTGGGAACGGCAGATATCAATGATTAAATTCACCATTATCCTCCACCTTTGATCAAAAGAGAAGATGAGTTCTTGAAAACAGGACCACAAGACTCATGGTAATGGTGATCTGATGCCACAATAGCATAGCAATTAACGTGATAATATTACAGGTCGAGAAGTCGGAATTCAATACCAACTCTGTCTGTAGGAATTTTGTACATTCTTCCATGAGCGCATAGGTTTCCTCCCGGTGCTCCTGTTTCCTCCCACAGACAGAAGATCTACCGGTTGGTACGTTAATTGGACGTTGTAAATTGTCCTGTGATTAGGCTAGGGTTAAATCAGTGTGTTGCTGGGTGGTGCGGCTCACTGGGCCGGAAGGGTCTGTTCTGCACTATATCTCTAAATAAAATAAAATCTCTGTCCTTCCTGATGCTTCTGAGGCCTGGTGATTCCACGTCAGGCACCTCAAAAAACTAAACAATACCACCCACACTGTCTCTGCTGCATAGTCTCGTGAGGAAAACTCGAGCAAGCAAGGGCATTTCCTTTGGAACGAAGGAAGATGAGAGGTGACTTCATAGATTAAGGTGTTTGATGTTGTGGTGTTCTCCTAGCTCGGCAATTAGCCTGCAGATGTTTCATCACCAGTCGAAGTGACACCCTCAGTGCACAGTTGTTGGTGTTTCTCTCTGGCAGTGCTTGTATTTAAATAGGCTCCCATTTGCTTGCTCCAGTCGTGATTGGTTATCCTTTCAGTTGATTTTTGAGTTCCATTGGTTCGCATTTCTTTGGCTCTTAAGGGTTCATGACTGGTTTCTGTTTCAATATGTTTGTCTATGGAGTTGTCAGAAAAGAGCCACACTTCTAAAAATTCACATGCCTGCTTCATGGTTGCCTGCACCAGAACCTCTGCGGTGTCCCTCTTGGTCTTCATGTACCGAGATCAGTGACAGTGGATCATGTCTGCATACCAACACACATCAAAGTTGCTGGTGAACGCAGCAGGCCAGGCAGCATCTCTAGGAAGAGGTACAGTCGACGTTTCGGGCCGAGACCCTTCGTCAGGACTAACTGAAGGAAGAGCTAGTAAGAGATTTGAAAGTGGGAAGGGGAGGGGGAGATCCAAAGTGATAGGAGAAGACAGGAGGGGGAGGGATGGAGCTAAGAGCTGGACAGGTGATTGGCAAAAGGGATATGAGAGGATCATGGGACAGGAGGCCCAGGGAGAAAGAAAAGGAGGAAGGGCAAGGGGTATAGTCAGAGGGACAGAGGGAGAAAAAGGAGAGAGAGAGAAAGAATGTGTGTATATAAATAAATAATGGATGGGGTACGAGGGGGAGGTGGGGCATTAGCAGAAGTTTGAGAAGTCAATGTTCATGCCATCAGGTTGGAGGCTACCCAGACGGAATATAAGGTGTTGTTCCTCCAACCTGAGTGTGGCTTCATCTTTACAGTAGAGGAGGCCGTGGATAGACATGTCAGAATGGGAATGGGATGTGGAATTAAAATGTGTGGCCACTGGGAGATCCTGCTTTCTCTGGCAGACAGAGAAAGTACGGTCAGTCTGTGTTCCTGTAAGCAAGTTGAGAGCTTAAGTCCTGTCTGGCTGATGTAGTTCTTGTTGAAGTCTCCGCAGGTGAGCCTGCACACCACATTGCTTTTGTCGGTTTTCCTTACTGGTACCTTGGTTCCTGAGACTTTCCTGTACTTATAGTAATTTATAGTTTTTATAAAAGATTATGTATTGCATTGTACTGCTGCCACAAAAGGACAAATTTCATAACATATGCCAATAATATTAAACGTGATTCTGATTCTCATTCTGAAATCTTGACCATCATAAACAGCAGGGATCTGATAAAAAGGAAGGCAGTAGCTTAACTTCACAAACAATACCATGGCCTCAGGAATAGAAGAAGCATCATGATTCACTCTTGCACCCTCCTTTCTTTTCTTCCCTCACAGTACTGTCTAGCGCGTTTCATTCGATTAGTTTCACTGCTCCAAGTAGCAATCTGCGATTAATTATTCTATTTCAGTTCCAATGTGTGTGTTTTACCTGCTGTGCTAACAACCTTTGATGGTGATTGCAGTACTTGTACGCGTTGCTCCAAACTGCAGATTTCGTCTAGCTGGCTGATATTGGTTGTCTGTCGTATCTAACGATGACAGGAAAGCTGTGCTGGGACAGCTTTTGAAGTGAAAAAGCTGTCACACTGGGGTAGTTCCACGGTCTCCACCTCAGAGCTCTGGCTCCAGTGGTACAAGTAGTTGGCTGCAGTGGGTGACCATGGGTGTCCATGATTTCTTCTGTACCTTGTCATGCCCTTCAATCTCCAGAGAGTGTTGCAGAGCTGCCTTCCTGGCCGTTGGATCTCACTGTCGAGCTCGTCCGCCCAGTCCACCAGAGCTGACTTTGCATGCTGGGACAGGCATGTCCCTGTCTCACCTGGGTGTGAGTCCCACTGGCTATCCTCATCTGGTTTAGCCCGACTGTCAAAGTGGATGCTGCTGCTGTCACCTGCAGACAGCTACTTGAAACCACAGGTGTGAGCTGAGAGCCCTGATGGGATCAAAGGCTTGTAAGCTGCACCGGACAGGGCACAACAACCCCTTCACCAGAGGTGCAACCCCTTACACCCCACAGGCTGATAATAATCCGTGAAAAATGATGCTGCTAATTCCTCTCACAGATGGTGGGTTTCTCCTCTCTGATATGAGTGCATCCCACCCAACTACTGTCTGCGATGCAACCATTTCTGTTACGTCACACACAGTGGCTCTAGACTGCCGAAAAATGCATCAGTGGCTTTCATTAAATATAGTATATTTGATGCAACAACCTACTTCACTTTACAAGGGCTATGGTCCTGGTGCAGGTCATTGGGACGAGGCAGATTAATAGTTTGGCAAGGACTAGATGGGCCAAAAGGCCTGTTTATGTGCTGTGGTGTTTTATGACTGTACAATTGTGAGGATTCTTTTATGCAATACATTACAACTTGGCTCTGTAAGTATGCCTAATAAAATTTGAATTTCAGAATCAGAATCAACACAAGGTTCCAGAGATGCTGAGAATTCAGCGCAACAAATTCAAAATGCTGGAGGAGTTTGAGAAGTCAGGAAGCTTCTATAAATAAATAAATAATCATCTTTTTAGAAACATAGAAAACCTACTGCACAATACAGGCCCTTCGGCCCACAATGCTGTGCCAGATATGTACTTACTTTAGAGATTACCTAGGGTTACCCATGGCCCTCTAGTTTTCTAAGCTCTATGTACCTATCCAGGAGTCTCTTAAAAGACCCTATCATATCCGCCTCCACCACTGCAGCCGGCAACCCATTCCACGCACTCACCACTCTCTGTGTAAAAAACGTACCCCTGGCATCCCCTCTGTACCTACTCCCCAGCACCTTAAAACTGTGCCCTCTCATGCTAGTCATTTCAGCCCTGGGAAAAAGCCTCTGACTATCCACACGATTAATGCCTCTCATTATCTTGCACACCTCTATCAGATCACTTTTCATCCTCTGTCGCTCCAAGGAGAAAAGGCCGAGTACACTCAACCTATTCTCATAAGGCATGCTCCCCAATCCAGGCAACATCCTTGCAAATCTCCTCTGCACCCTTTCTATGGTTTCCACATCCTTCCTGTAGTGAGGTGACCAGAACTGAGCACAGTACTCCAAGTGGAGTCTGACCAGGGTCCTATATAGCTGTAACATTGCCTCTCGGCTCTTATACTCAATCCCACAGTTGATGAAGGCCAAGGCACCGTATGCCTTCTTTACCACACAGACAACCTGCGGAGCAGCTTTGAGTGTCCTATGGACTCGGACCCCAAGATCTCTCTGATCCTCCACACTCTGATCCTTTTTAGGCAAAGACCCTTCATCAGGACTGAAAAGGAAGAGGGGAGAAGCTTTCTGACCTCCTGACTTCCTCCAGCTTTTAGTGTTTGATACTCTGGTTTATTATCACTGACATATATCATGTTTTTTTTTGTTTTGTTACAGCAGTACAGTGCGAGAAATAGAAGTTACTATGAGCTACAAAAATAAATAAATAGTGCAAAACTTTGTTGTCCATTCTGAACAATGATGGCAGAGGGAAAGAAGCTGTTCCTAAAACATTGAGTGTGTGTCTTCAGGTTCATGTACCTCCTCCCCAATGGTGGAGGACATGACCTGGATGGTGAGGATCGTTAATGATGGGTGCACTTTCTTGAAGCACTGCCTCTTGAAGACGTCCTCAGTGGTGGGGCGGGTTGTGCCTGTGATGGATCTGGCTGAGTCTGCAACCCTGTGTAGCCTCTTGTAATCCCGTGCATTTGGAGCCTCCTTACCAGTCGGTGAAGCAACCAGTCAGAATGCTCTCCATGGTACACCTATAGTAATTTGCAGGTCTTTAGTGACAGACCGAATCTCCTCAAACTCCTAATGAAGTTTAGCCAGTGGCATGCCTTCTTCGTGATTGCATCACTATGTCGGGCCCGAGGTACATTCTCTGAGCTGTTAATGCCCTGGAACCTGAAGCTGCTCACACTTTCCTTCTCTGACCCTTCAATCAGGACTGAAAAGGAAGGGAGGGGAGAAGAATCTTAGTTATCCCAATTTCTCTAACTAATTAGATCTAGAGTTTTTAGATTAGATTTTTTTTAGATTGTGAGGACACTCAGTCCTCATTTATTGTCATTTAGAAATGCATGCATTAAACAATGATACAATGTTCCTCCAGAGTGATATCACAGAGACACAGGACAAACCAAGACTAAAACTGACAAAACCACATAATTATAACATATAGTTACAACAGTGCAAAGCAATACCGTAATTTGATAAAGAGCAGACCATGGGCATGGTAAAAAAAAGTCTCAAGTTATTTCCTATTTAAAGGTTTACAGACTAACCTTCCCTATATTTGAAAACTAATTGAATTCCTATTCTTAAGTATTATGGTAACTTCAGTTTCAGTTCAAGTCAGTATGTCTACAAACTGAAATTCAAGTTCAGAAATTATATATCTATACAGCTTAACTCCTTTCACAGCAGTTCTCCAACATCACAACTTTTAAACAAAGTAAATCTCATTCAATAACTTATCAAAGTCTTTGCAAAAATAATCAGTTCTTGCAGAAAGTCAAATTCAGATCCTTCAGATGAAAAATAAGCATATACATATGACCGTATTAAATCCTCTATGACATGAAGCATTTCATTCCCACGCTCGTTCCACGATCTTGGGTGGCTCGCCATCTTGTTTCTTGGTTCATTGGATGAGTAGTTGACTATCCACAAAAAGTCAATTCACAAACTTATACAGAAAAAAACCTGATCAAATTCCTTGGTGTGATTTAACAGAACTAAGTTCCCCGTTACATGGTAGAGATCTTGGACATTCGTCTCTGCCGATATTGTCTCGTTATAGATGCTGCTTGTTATAGCTGTAGCTTTAGTAGATCTTTTATCATTATCATCTCTCCTCCAGGGGTTTCACCCTGAGGTTTTCAGGTAAGTAAGGTAGAGATACCAACTATTAACTCCACTTTTAACAACATATATCTTTAGTTTCTAATAGTTTATTGCATTTCCCTCGCTTTCCCACGCTGCGTCAGCCACACCTCGTTCTCACATAGCTTTTTTTTATCCAAGTTTTCTTTTTTTTAAAATTCTGTAAATCTCATTTTCATCCTTTCACAGATGGAGCTTTCTAACATTACATCTTTGGGTTTAATTAATCTGAGTTACATAAGACTTTTGCATAGTCCTGTAGAGTTTTTTGCTGCAGATTCCTGCTTCTGCGGTACCTTGTGTCTACGTCTCACTGTCAGTATAGTTCTCTGACATAGCAAAAAGAGGATGTCATTTCAATATCAGTACTACTGTGCAATTTCTAGTTCATTTCTGAAATCCTTTACTCAGTTTGGAATTGGTTCATTATTGTCACATGTACTGAGATACGGTGAAAAGCTTGTCTTGCATATTGTTCATGTGGGTCGAATCATTATTGCCTTGAGGTAGAACAACGTAAAACAATAACAATGCAGAATAAAGTGTAACAGCTACAGAGAAAGTGCAGTACATAATCATTAAGTGTCACGTTGTACGTCGTGTCAGTCATGGTCTTTCCATGACCACAATTGTTCTTGGCAAATTTTTATACAGAAGTGGTTTGCCATTGCCTTCTTCTGAGCAGTGTCTTTGCAAGACGGGTGACCCCAGCCATTATCAATACTCTTCAGAGACTGTCTGCCTGGCATCAGTGGTCTCATAACTGGGACTGTGATATGCACCATCTGCTCATAGGACCATCCACCACCTGCTCCAATAGCTTCACATGACCCTGATCGGGGGAGCTAAGTAGAGGCTACACCTTGCCCAAGGGTGACCTGCAGGCTAGCAGAGGGAAGGAGCGCCTCACACCTCCTTTGGTAGAGATCTATCTCCACCCTCCGCCCAGTCAACACTGTGCAGGATCATAACGAGGTAGATTGAGAGGTCAAGAGTCCATCTAATGTTTTTAGAGTTTGTTAACAGTCAGATAGAAACTGTCCTTAAGCCTGATGGTACATCCATTTGACTTCAGCAAAATATTCATTGTATGAATTGTGAACCTTTCAACATAGGAAACATCACCTGCCATGATCTGTCTCCTGACTTCCAGTACCTACAGTATCTACTACCTTCTGAGCATCTTCTGTGGATTGCAAATCAACTAACCTTACTTCCAATATTTACCACTTCGTTCAAGCTGATTTCAATGATTAGCATAAGCTCTGCTCAGGTGCAAGAAAGAGGATTCTTTTAGTAACACACATGAAATGCTGGAGGGACTTAGCAGACCAGGCAACATCTATGGAAAAGAGTCAACAGTCGACATTTCGGGCCGAGACCCTTCATCGGGACACTCTTGTTGGTATGGGATGCTGAGATGATATCAAAATGGGTATTGTCAATTTCCCTGCCTTTGGTACTGTTCAGACTTACCCCAGCTGCCCAAAATTTCAGATCGGATTGCTGATATTTCTTCCTCCAAATGTAAAAGGACAGTTAGCTACTTTCAGTATCCCGGTAATGTGACACTGGCAATAATAAAAGATAGCAACACACATCAAAATCACTGGTAACGCAGCAGGCCAGGCAGCATCTCTAGGAAGAGGTACAGTCGACGTTTCGGGCTGAGACCCAGATATATCTTTTTGTGGGGGGAAATGGTGAACACGAGATTCTGCAGATGTTGAAGATTTGGAGCAACACACACAAAATGCAGGAGGAACTCAGCAGGTCAGGTAGGATCTATTTGGAGAAATAAACAGTCAATGTTTCAGGCTGAGGTCCTTCATCAAGGACGGGAAAGAAAGAGGGAAGACACCAGGATAAGCTGGTGGGGAAGTGAAGGGAGTATTACCTTGCAGGTGATAGGTGAAGCCAATGAGTGGCAGGGGGAAGTGGAGTAAGAATCTGGTATTTGATAGGTTTAAGAGGTAAAGAGCTCAATAAGAAGAAATCTGATAGGCAAGCACAATGGACCATGGAAGAAAGGGAAGGAGGAGGGGCACCAGAGCGAAGTGATGGGAAGGTGAGGAGAAGAGAAGAAGGTGTGAATGGGGAGCCAGAATGGGGAATGATAAAAGGGAGAAGGGGGAAAGGTGAAGAATTACCAGAAGTCAGAGAAATCAATGTTCATTCTACCAATTTGGAAGCTACCCAGATGGAATATGAGGTGTTGCTCCTTCAACCTGAGTTTGGCCTCACCATGACAGTAGAGAGGGCCATGGACTGGCATGTCAGAATGGGAATAGGAAGTTGAATTGAATTGGATGGCCACTGGGAGATTCTGTCTTTGAGGTGGACAGAACAAAGATGCTCGGCGAAGACTTCTTACTGGACAAGCTGATTCTGGAAAGGTGCTCACAAAATCATGTCTTGGAAAAACAACAGAGTTCTTGTTTTTAATTTATCCTTTGTTCTGTGATAACTCACTTTCTGCAGAATGATTGAATGGAAGAGGCTGATTGTAACAGACCTGTTGGCAATCTGTCAATGAGAGATCAGCAATTCTCGAAACGTAGTTGAAATAGAAAAAGAACGAAGTGTTGTACTAATCAGGCCTGCCACTCTATCACAATCAGTGGTGCTGTTGCTCAGTGCATTAGAAATGCTCACCTTACGTAGCCTACCCTGTCCTGATCTTCCTGGCAATTTCACCTGTTTACACATTTTCTAATCTATTCAATATACGTATACCCTGTACTGTAATTGATTGATTGATTTCTTCTATGTTATGTATTGCATTGAACTGCTTCTGCTAAGTTAACAAATTTCACAACACATGCCAGTGATAATAAACCTGATTCTGATTCTGATTCTGATCTTATTGTACAAGAAGTCTGTTCAAGTGTCTGATAACAGTTGGATGGAAGCCATCCTTAAGTCTGGTGGTACATGTTCTCAGGCTTTTCTATCTTCTGCCTTTGTGACATTTTGTGGTATTGTACTCCTGGAAGAAGCTCATTATCAGAACAATGTGGAAGCTTTAGAGAGGGTGCAGAAGAGATTTAACAGGATGCTGCCTGGATTAGAGACCATGTCTTATGAGCAAGCCAGGGCTCTTTGCAGCGAAGGAGGATGAGAAGTGACATGATAGAGGTGGACAGGATAGTAAGAGGTATAGATTGAATAGACAGCCAGGATGGAGGAATGTATGGGGGGGGCGGATTTCAGAGGCAAGTTTTTACGCAGAGAGTGATAGGTGTATGGAACATGCTGCCAGGGGTGGTGATAGAGGCAGATACATTAGAGACATTTAAGAGACTCTTAGATAGGCAGATGGATGATATAAAAATAGAAGCCTATGTAGAAGGGAAGGGTTAGAATGATCTTAGAGTAGGTTAAAAGGTCAGCATAACATCATGGGCCAAAGGGCCTGTACTATGCTCTGATGTTCTATGATCTCTGAAGCTAAGAAAATTCTTCCAATGTCCTCAGTTTATATTTTTGGGACCAATTTTTGAATGAATATTTCATGCCATTTTTTTTTCTTCCAGAGCCTCCTATTGGTCAAATGCATCCGCCTCATGGCAGCGCGACCCCTCAGAAGAACGGAAATCTGCTGGTGATCATCGTGGTCTCCATTGGAGCAATAATGGTCGTGGTGGTCATCGTTGTTGCTGTGATTTGTACCCGTCGATCCTCAGCACAGCAGAGAAAGTACGTTTGCATTTCATTAATGCCTGATTGCTGTTTCCTTACAAACATTCTCGTAGTGTCGTAACATTAGAAGGAAGTCACCTGATGTTTAACACAAGAGATTCTGCAGATGCTGGAAATCCAGACTAAAACAGACAAGGTACTGGAGGAGCTCAGCAGGTCAGGCAGCATCAATGGAAATGAATAAACAGTCAACATTTCAGGCCAAAACCTTTTATCCGGACTTAATGATGAAGGGTTCTGATGAAGGATCTTGGCCTGAAATGTCAATTGTTTATTCATTTCCATAGATGCTGCCTGACCTGCTGAATTCCTCCAGCATTTTGTGTGCCTCACCTGATGTCTACGTGTTAACCTGCGTGTAACTGAGACGTCTACACCCACAAGGACAGCATGGTGGTGTAGCGGGTATCACAATCGCTTTACAGCACCAGAGATAGAGGTTCAATTCCCTCTACTGTCTGTAAGGAGTTTGTACATCCTCCCCATGACCACATGGGTTTCCTTTGGATACTCCAGTTTCCTCCCCTATTTCAAAGATGTGGTACCACTCTGCCAGATTTCCAGTCCCCTTCCCATATGCTGATTCATCACCACCTTTGATTCAGCCAGCGGCAGTGATGTCATCAGCAAGATGGCATTGGAGCTGTGCTTGGCCACACAGTTATAAGTGTAAAGTAAGTTGGGGGGTGGGGAAGGAATTCAGAGGTACAGTACTGTGTAAAAGTCTTAGGCACATATTGATAGCTAGGGCACCTGACGTTTGCACAGTACTGTAGTAATTTGATGTATTGCACTGTACTGCTGACGCAAAAAAAAAACAAACTTCATGATATATGTGAGTGATGATAAACTTGATTCTGGTATGGGTCTCCATTGTGGACTGAGAGTGGGAAGCGGGCAGGGAGAGGGGAATCACCATCAGAAAAAGTGGAAGGGAGAGGAAAGGGAGCGGGAAGCATGCAAGAGACATTCCGTAATGACCAAATGACCTTGCCAGGTGTCTCAGTACGGGTGTGTCTGCACCTACACTGCGCCACCCCCTGGCACTCCTTCTCTGCCACCTGTCCCATACCCTTCTCACAGTGCTCAACCCTTGCCATTCTCAAAATCCGTTCCTACTGCCAGATTTACAAACTCGCTCTCCACTCCACGTTGACAAATACAGCTCTGTGAAAAGTCTTTGGCACCTTAATATCTATATGTGCCTAAGACATTTGTATAGCACTGTATGTTCCAACAGTTTTGTGTTTGTTGTTACTAAGGCTTTATTTTTAATGCCAGATTATTTAATTAATTGAATTAAATTCCACCCGTGCCTCTGTGGGATTTAAACTCATGCTTCAAGAATATTTGACCATTACGAGTCATGATTTAACAAAGGGTGGAGTGTATTACAGGGTTCTATACTTAATATTGATCTGTCGATTGGAAGGCATGAGCAAAAGCAAAGAAAAAATATTTCTCTTTCAGGGTAAGATTAGAATTAGAAGTCATAGGTTAAGGGTGAAAGGTGAGACATTAAAGGGAGCATGATGGGGAACATCTTCACTGAGAGGGTGGTTCAAGTGTGGAATGAGCTGCCAACAGAAGTGATTGATGTGCGTTTGATTTTAACATTTAAGTAAGACTCTTGGTAGTGTGGAAGATCGGAGGGATCTTGGGGTCCAAGTCCATAGGACACTCAAAGCTGCTATGCAGGTTGACTCTGTGGTGAAGAAGGCATAAGGTGCATTGGCCTTCATCAATCGTGAGATTGAGTTTAAGAGTCGAGAAGTAATGTTGCAGCTATAAAGGACCCTGGTCAGACCCCACTTGGAGTACTGTGCTCAATTCTGGTCGCCTCGCTACAGGAAGGATGTGGAAACCATAGAAAGGGTGCAAAGGAAATTTAGAAGGATGTTGTCTGGATTGGGGAGCATGCCTTATGAGAATAGGTTGAGTGAACTCAGCCTTTTCTCCTTGGAGTGACAGAGGAGGAGAGGTGACCTGACAGAGGCGTACAAAATATTGAGAGGCATTGATCATGTGGATAGCCAGAGGCTTTTTCCCAGGGCTGAAATGGCAAGCATGAGAGGGCATAGTTTTAAGGTGCTTGGAAGTAGGTACAGAGGAGACGTCAGGGGTAAGTTTTTTACGCAGGGAGTGGTGAGTGTATGGAATGGGCTGCCGGCAACGGTGGTGGAGGTGGAAAGGATAGGGTCTTTTAAGAGACTCCTGGATGGCTACAATAAGCTTAGAAAATTAAAGGGCTATGGTTAAAGCCTAGGTAGTTCTAAGGTAGGGACATGTTCGGCACAGCTTTGTGAGCTAAAGGGCCCGTATTGTGCTGTAGGTTTTCTATGTTTCTATGTTTGTTTTAAATTTGGATAGGTAAGTTGATGGGAAAGGTAGAGATTGCTATGGTCCAGGTGCAGGCCGATGGGACTAGATTAATAGTTCAACACAGACTAGATAGGCTGAAGGGCCTGTGATTGTGTTGTAGTGTTCTATGACTCTAATTAAATCAGTCTATCTAGAGCAGGGGGTCCCAAACTGAAGTCTATGGATACCTTTCTTAATGGGATTGGTCCATGGCATAAAAAAGGTTGGGAACCACAGATCTAGAGGTATTAAAACTACCTTTGTTATCACTGAAATGTGTACAATATTTTCAGATGACAGCTCAGTTTTGCTAATATTCAGTTAATAGGGCATAGAACATAGGACATATTTATGATCTGTGAAATTATATTTTGATTGACATGGTAAAAATCAAAGATAAGTGTAGTTTATTTATTCATACAATATGTTCTGACGTATTTCATCTTAAATTATTTGCTATATTCAAAGGACCTATTACTTGTCTTAGCCATGGGAGATATTAATTTTGTTTATACAAATATTGAAGTGTGAATTGTAAAGACAGTCCATGTAAGACAATTATCTTAATATCCACAGTAACAAGGCGGAGATTAATATAATAGCTTTGTGCGAATTGTTTAATTGCGAAATGACTAGTGCACCACTTGGTACAATTAAACAACTTGCATTTATATTGGTCCTGTGCTGTAATAAAACATCATATGTGCTTCACAAGAGTGATTATAAAACGTAATTTGACATCGAGTTACTTTAGGAGTTATTAATGCAGGTGACCTGCATGGTAATCAAAGATTTTACATAGAGAATGAAAAAGCATTCAGTTGAGTCAGGAAATTCCAGTTAATTGTGGAACGGCTTCCAGTGAGGCAGGAAATTCCACTCATTTGTGGAATGGGTTCCAGTGAGGCGGAAAATTCCAGTCAATGTGGAATGGGTTCCAGTGAGGCAGGAAAGTAAACTAAAGTTGATCATGGTATTTTAATTGGAGAAGCACAAAAATTGCTAATGTGTGTGTGGTTTTTGAAGGCTCATAAGCCTGCTCTGAACCCAAACTGCAATATGCAGAGTTATAGAGCACTACATCACAAAAAGAGGCACTTGGGCCCATCTAGTCCATGCTAAACTGTTATTCTGCCGAGTTCCATTGGCTCACACCTGGGTCGGCCACCATACCTCTCCCATCCATATACTTATCCAAACTTCTCTTAAATGTTACAGTCATTACCACTTCTGCAGGCAGTGTGCTTGAGAAATCATGAGATGTCTTCTGCTGTCTGCTGGTCTAAGAATCCAAGGAAAAGGACTGGGGACCTGAAAGTGACCTGTCCTGGAAATGGTGGTCTGTCTGAGTGTGTCAATAGGTTTCAATAGGTACATTTAATGTCAGAGAAATGTATACAATATACGTGCTGAAGTTCTCTTTCTTCGCAACCGTCCACGAAATCAGAGGAGTGCCCCAAAGAATGAATGACAGTTAAATGTTAGAACCCCAAAGACCCCCCAAGCTCCCCCCACCCACGCATAAGCAGCAGCAAAGCCACGACCCCAATAGCCCACCAGCAAAAAAAAGTATTGGCACTCCCCCTACCGAGCTCTCAAACGTGTAGCAAAGCATCAATAAAGACCCAGACTTGAAGTACCCCTAAGACTACACCTAATTCAACATACCACAGGCTCTCTCTCTCCATATTTAGGGAAAAAGAGGTGTTCCCGTTTCACAGTGAGAGCAGAGACATAACAAATCAACTCACTAATTAATGGTGTTAAATGTCTGTTGCATCGCTTTTTCTGAGCTCTGTGCCCAAAGAACTTGGGTCTCTGGACACATAACCAGCAGTCAGCTTGTTGCTTTTGATCTTCCATGTATGCCCACAACACATCAGGTGGTGGCACTGGCCTCAAATCCGCCCGCCTCCAGAGCCACGAAAATCCTGCACCCTGAAGGCATGCTAGTCTTCCAGGCCACGTACTTAGTATATTGAAAATCTACCGGTCGTGAGGTCTTGAGAGTGGGTCCCACTTCCGCAAAGCACCGAAGTCAGCATGTAACTCCAGATCAGGGTCGTCAAAAGAACCTTGAAAGGGAAAAAAGAGATATCAAAGAAGGAAATAGAGCTGTTTCCAAAGATGCAAGCAAAAGAGTCTCCGTTTAACGCCATCATCCTCCTAAGCTCCGCTCAATGGATAGAGGTTGGGAAGGATGGGAAAGGGTCTTGTCTACCTATTGTCATTCTGATTTGTTGTTGTTGTTGCTTGCATTGTTCTGCTGATCATTGTGGGCATGCTATGTTGGTGCCAAGATGTGTGGTGACAATTTCGGGCTGCCCCAGCATACTTGGTTGTTAACGCAAATGACTCAGTCCACTGCATGTTTTGATGTACATGTGATAAATAAATCTTAATCTGAAACGGATGGTCCCTGTAAGGGAGGTATTCCTATAGTGCTCACAAACATGAGAAAATCATGGGGGACTTCAATATGCAAGTAGATTGAGAAAATCAGGCTGGTGCTGGATTCCAGGAGAGTGAATTTCCAGAGTGCCTACAAGATGGCTTCTTAGAGCAGCTCGTGGTTGAGCCCATTGGAGGATTAGTTGTTCTGGATTAGGTGTTGTGCAATGAACCAGAATTAATTAGAGTGCTTAAGGTAGAAGATCCTCAGGGCAAGTGATCATCATATGATCGAATTCTCCTGTAAATTTGAAAAGGAGAAGCTGAAGTCAGATGTGTCAGTATTGCAGTGGAGTAAAGGGAATTACAGAGGCATGAGAGAGGAGTTGGCCAGAATTAACTGGAAAAGCACACTGGCAGGGATAACAGTAGAGCAACAATGGCTGGATTTTCCGGAAGCAATTCAGGAGACACAGGATATATACATCCCAAAGAGGAAGAAGTATTCTAAAGGCAGGATGACACAACCATGGTTAGCAAGAGAAATCAAAGCCAATATAGAAACCAAAGAGAAGGCATATAATAGAACAAAAATTAGTGGGAAGTTAGAGGATTGGGAAGCTTTTAAAAACCAACAGAAGGCAACTAAAAAATTTATTAATGAGGTAAGGATGGAATACGAAAGTAAGCTAGCCAGTAACATTAAAGAGGATACTAAAAGCTTCTTCAGATACATTAAAGTGTAAAAGAAAGGCGAGAGTGGATATCAGACCACTAGAAAAAGTTGCTGGAGAAGTGGTAATGGGGACAACGAAATAGCGGGCAAACTGACTAAGTATTTTACATCAGTCTTCATGGTGGAAGACACTAACAGTACGGTGGAAATTCCTGGTGTCAGGGGTCATGAAGTGTGTGAGGTTACCATTATTAGGGACAAGGTTCTTGGGAAACTGAAAGGTTTGAAGGTAGATAAGTCACCTGGACCAGATGGTGAACACTCCAAAGTTCTGAGAGAGGTGGTTGAAGAGATCATGGAGGCATTAGTAATGATCTTTCAAGAATCACTAGTGGCTGGAATGGTTCCGAAAGATCGGAAAATTGCAAATGTCACACCACTCTCTAAAAACTGAGCGAAGCAGAATAAAGGAAACTATAGGCCAGTTAGTCAGACCTCAGTGACTGGAAAAAATTTAGAGTTGATTATTAGGGATGATGTCTCAGGACACTTGGAGGCACAAGATAAAATAGTCCATAGTCAGCATGGTTTCCTCAAGGCAAAATCTTGTCTGACAAATCTGTTGGAATTTTTTAAAGAAATAGCAAGTAGAATAGGCAAAGGAGAATCAGTTCATGTTGTGTACTTGGACCTTCAGAAGGCCTTAGACAAGAGCCACACGTGAGGTTGGTTATCAAGTTACAACCCCATGGTATAACAGGAAAGATCTGAGCATGGATAAAGCAGTGATTGATTAGCAGGAGGCAAAGGATGTGAATAAAGAGAACATTTTCTGGCTGGCTGCTGGTGACGAGTGATGTTCCACAGGGGTCTATGTTAGGACCGATTCTTTTTACATGGTATGTCAATGATTTGGATGATGGAATTAATGGCTTTGTTGCAAAGTTTGCAGATGGTATGAGGATAGGTGAAGGGGCAGATAGTTTGGAGGAAGTAGAGAGGCTACAGAAGGACATAGATTAGGAGAATGGGCAAAGAAATGTCAGATGGAATACAGTATCAGGGAATATATGGTCATGCACTTTGGTAGAAGAAATGAAAAGGTTGACTATTTTCTAAATGCAAAAAATGAGGTGCAAAGCGACTTGGGAAGTCCTTGTGCAGGATTCCCTAAAGATTAATTTTCAGGTTGAGTCTGTGGTGAGGAAGCAAATACAATGTTTACATTCATTTCAAGAGGAGTAGAATAAACAAAGCAAGGATGCAATGTTGAGACTTTATAAAGCACTGGCGAGGCCTCACTTGCAGTATTGTGAGTAGTTTTGAATTAGAATTTATTTAAATCTTGCATTCATTCCACAACTTGAGAGAGTAAAAATCTTTGCGTTATGAATCTGTTGCAATGTACAGGCATGTGGATTTAAAAGTCTAATGGCTTGTGAAAAAAAACTGTCCCATAGCCTGTTGATTCTGGCTTTAATGCTGCAGTAGCGTTTGCCATTCTCCGTGGATTGTCACCTTGTCGCGGTGGAGAGGCTTCTGTGGTGCTGAGATCCCGAGAGCGATGCCGTCTGGAGCTATACTCCGGGTAGGGTCACCCATGGTGGTAAGGTCGAGGGTGAGGTCCCTGACAAAGAACAATCCAACCAAAACCTCAACTGTGGAACAGGCAGAAGAAGTTACTTTAAACTCTATGGCTGTGACGGCGGATGAAGGCAGCAACAAATCCATCAGCTCCAATCGTCGTGGTTTCCATGCCATTGGAATCAGTTGGTTGATTTGTGAAGTATCGTGTGCTTCTTGGAGTGCAACATCAAGTACACATTAAACAAATACACGCACAGGCGTCTTCGCTCTGTGGACGACGACGAGAGTGTTTGCCGGACGGAAGCAGCTGAAGCAGTTTGTGGTTGGGGTGACTGGTGTCCCCAATGATCTTCCTGGCCTTCTTTCAGCCCCCACCGCTATAAATGTCCTCAATGGAGGGAAGTTCACATCCACAGATGTAATGGGCTCTCCACACCACTCTCTGCAGTGCCCAGCGATCAAGGTTGGTGCAGTTCCCGTACCAGGCGGTGATACAGCCAGTCAGGATGCTCTCAGTGGTTCCCCTGTAGAAGGTCTTGAGGATTTGGGGCCCATGTCAAACTTCTTCAGTTGCCTGAGGTGAAAGAGACTCTGTTGTGCTTTTTTGCCACAAAGCCAGTGTGAGATCATCGGTGATGTGTATACCGAGGAACTTGAAACTACTCACGTTCTCAACTGCAGACCCATTGATGTTGATCTCCGTACCTCCTGTAATCCACAATCAGCTGTTTTGTTTTTTGGACATTGAGGGAGAGGTTGTTATCCTGGCACCACTGTGTCAGGGTGTCAACCTCTCCTTTGTAGGCTGTCTCATTACTGCCAGAAATAAGGCCGATCAGAGTTGTGAATTCTGCGAATCTGATCAGCAGATTGGAGCTGCATGTGGCAGTGCAGTCATGGGTGTAAAGGGAGTAGAGGAGGGGGCTCAGAGACAACACTAGGGGGCACCTGTGTTGAGAGTCAGAGAGGCAGAGGTGAGGGAGCCCATCCTTACCACCTGTCAGCGATCTGATAGGATGTCTAGGATCCAGCTGCACAAGGTGGGGTGCAGGCCGAGGTCTCTGAACTTCCTGTCAAGTCTGGGCCCCTTATCTTTAAAAGGATGTGCTGAAACTGGAGAGGATTCAAAGGAGGTTCACAAAAATGATTCCAAGATTGAATGGCTTGTCACATGAAGAGTGTTTGATGGCTCTGGGCATGTATTCACTAGAATTCTGAAGAATGAAGGGTGACCTCATTGAAACCTATCAAATGCTGAAAAGGCCTTGATAGAGTGCATGAGGAGAGGATGTTTCCTATGGTGGGAGAGTCCAGGACCGGGCAGACAGTCTCAGAATAGAGGAGTGTCCTTTTACAATGCAGATCAGGAGGAATTTCTTTAGCCAGTAAGTGGTGAATCTGTGGAATCCTTTGCCAAGGCAACTGTGGAGGTCAAATCTTTATGTACATGTAAAGCAGAAGTTGATGGATGCTTGATTGGTAGCGGCATGAAGGGATACGGGAAGTAGGCAGGAGATTGGGGCTGAGAGGAAGATTGAATCAGCCATGATGAAATGGCAGAACAGACTCGATGGGCCAAATGGCCTAATTCTGCACCTATATCTTATGGGTTTATGGTCTAAAATCTGTAGATGCTGGAAATCAAGAGCAACACACACAAAATGCTGGAGGAACTCAGCAGGCCAGACAGTATCTATGGAAAGGGTAAACAGTTGACACTTTGAGTCAAGGGTGGATAAAAAGATGGAGAAATTGGAATAAGAAGGTGAGAGGAGGAGCGGAAGAAATACAAGTTAGTAGGTGATGGGTGAAACCAGGAGAGGGGGAGGGGTGAAGTAAAGAGCTGGGAAGTTGATTGGTGAAAAAAATGAAAGGTGGGAGAAGGGGAAATTTGATAGGAGAGGGTAGAAGATCATGGAAGAGGGGGAAGGGGGAGGAGCACCAGTGGGAAATGACAGAGAGATAAGATGAGAGAGGGAAACGGGAATGGGGAATGGTGAAGGGGGTAGGAGGCTGTTAAGGAAAGTCTGAGAAGTCGTTGTTCATGCCATCAGGTTGGAGACTACCCAGGCAGAATATAAGGTTTATATAGGATATACAGGAGGCTACTACTCCAGCATCACCGGATACAGTAGATGAACCCAACAGACTCACGGTGAATTGTCGCCTCACTTGGAAGGACCCTGGGGTCCTAAGTAGTAGTGAGGGAGGAGGTGTAGGGAGAGGTGTGACACTTGTTCCGTTTGCATTCCTATAATGCTCTTAGGGAGGTATCTCCAGGAACTTAATCCAGTGACAAAGAGGGAAAGGTGACACATACAGTATCTAAATGTGTACGTTACGTAACTTAGAAGCATTCTAACAGGTGGTGGCACTGACTTGCACCTGTTACTGTTGGCCCCCTAATTGCTTGAGAAGGTAAGTATAGGAGGGTTGTATGTAAGCAGCCTTGGCAGATATTTCTGTAAATGGTGCACACTACTGTCCCAGTACATCAGCTGCAGAAATTGTGAATCTTTGGGTGGTGGTTAGGGTGCTGCTCAAGTAGATTGCTTTGATCTGAATAGAGCCAAATCTCAAAGTTCAAATAAATTTATTGTCAAAGTACATATATGTCACCATATACAACCCTGACATTCATTTTCTTGTAGGCGTACTCAGTGAATACAAGATAAACAATGATAGACTGCACTCAAGAGGATGGACAAACAATCAATGTGCAAAAGACTGTGAAAATACAAAGAGAAAAAGATGAAATAATAATAATAACTTTATTTTTATTAATAACTCAGCCAGCTCCATCATGGTCACTTGGCCAATGTAAATTCTTGCTGTTATCAAATTTCTACACATGTACTCTGGAGAGCATTCTAACTGGTGTCCAGAAGCACTAATGCACAGGATCAGAAAAAGGCATAGATGATTGTAGACTCAACCAGCTCCATTATGAGCAATAGCCTCCCTACCACAGCCTCAGAATAGAGGAATGTCCGTTTAGAAACGAGATGAGAAGATTTTTTTAGTCAGAGAATTTGTTGTCACAGGCTGCTGTGGAGGCCAGATCATTGAGTATATTTAAGGCAGAGGTTGATAGATCCTTGATTAGTCTGGGCATGAAGCGATACGGGGAGAAGGCACGAGATTGGGACTGAGAGGGAAATAAATCAGCCACGATGAAATGGCAGAGCAGACTCGATGGGCCAAATGGCCTAATTCTCCTCCTATATCTATGGTCTAATATTCACTTTCCAGGCCCACAGGGACTTATATTAATTAGCTTGCAGCAAACCAGACAACACAGGCTAAGCTATTTGCATCATTGTCACGGAGTTCAAAGAAGCTTGCATTCAACACTGATTTTGTCACTTAGCACATCGAACATGATCACAGGTATAGCTGATCAATCAGTGGTTGGGATATTTCTGTACTCAGAGAGTCACACCTCACAGCACTATTTTTTTCTCTAGGATCCCTGTCAATCAGTATGAATTACTTTGTCCCAGCAAAACATCTCATGTAGATAATGCTAACCAGTATCTGGAATTATCTCCTCCTTGGTAGGGAGGGGGAACCAACCACTCAAGCAATGGGTATTGGCAGCTAACCTCATTGTAGAGACTAGACAGGAGAGTAAGTTAGTCTTGATAGAGTGGGTGGATACAGTATAACTCCCCAGAGTGAGGGTACCTGTAGATACGTAGAAATGCATGCATTAAAAAATGATACAACATTCCTCCAGGATGATATCACAAGAAATCACAGGACAAACCAAGACTAAAACTGACAAAACCACATAATTATAACATATAGTTACAACAGTGCAAAGCAATACCATAATTTGATAAAGAGCAGACCATGGACACAGTAAAAAAAAGTCTCAAAGTCCCGATAGACTCATCATCTCACGCAGGCGGCAGAACCTCCAGGCGCCGCCAACTTGCCGGTGCAGCACCATTGGAAGCACTCGACCGCAGCGGACTCTGAGTCCGTCCAAAAACTCTGCGCCTCCGGCCAGCCCCTCCAAGCACCATCCTCTGCCAAGCACTTCGATAGGGCTTAAACTTTTCTTCTGAGTGTAAGGCTTTGCAGACAGTGAACCCCCAATTCCATCACAAGGAGTTCATGACTCCATGAAAACTATCTCACTATTTTGATCTCTTTTTGCACTGCTTGTTTTTTATATTTCTTATTGTATCATAATAATTTCTTGGGTATTACTGTATTGCTTACGCAAAACAATAAATATCAGAACATTTGTCAGTGATGATAATCCTGATTCTGATTCTGAGTAACTTTCTTCTCTACACAGAAAGCGTGCTGCGCACAGCGGTGGCAAGCGAAAAGGGAGCCAAAAAGACCTGAGACCACCTGACCTCTGGATACATCATGAAGAAATGGAGATGAAGAATATTGAAAAGCCTTCAGGGCCTGAACCATCCGTGAGAGATTCACCCATGCAGCAAAGCTGCCAGGATATAACCCCTGTCAGCCATAGCCACTCAGAGAACCAGCTCACCAGCAAAAGTGGCTCCCATTCAGGTAGGCCCAAGTACTTTTATAAGATCCTTAGAATCATAGTGCACTTAGTTACTTATGGCCTGTTACACCACTGGCATTTAGGGCACCAACAAAGGCCTTCCATCTCTGGTGCTGCTTCCTTCATTGTGTCAGTAACTTCCTCTTGGTTTTCAACTCTGTCAGTCAGGCAAGTCCTGGATGGAGACTCAAGAATACCGTTGCACTCAGGTGCAGAAGGATTCTTCATTGCTGTTTCTGTAACAATTTGTTTGACCAGTGAGGGATGTTAGCCCTGAGCTGACCTCCTGAACCTGGAGGACTGGTGGACCACTCTTAGTCTGGTCTCTACCGGCTGTCCTGTTTGGTGTAGGTGAGCCAACCAAGGGCCAAAGCATAAGGCCCTGACTCCAGCGAACATAACTCTCTGGGTCATTGAGGCATGCAAGCCCCCAAACCCAACTACAGCGTTGTGGCCCTCTTGGAGGTCATAGTTCACTACAGCACAGGAAGTGTTATTTTGCCTAGTCCCACAGTCCTCTGAACCCCTCCCACCCATGTACTTATCCAAACTGCTCAAATCAAACTGGCATCCAGCACTTCTGCTGGCAGCTCATCCCACGTTCACACCACCCTCTGAGTGAAGAAGTTACCCCTTATTTTCCCCTCAAACAGTTCACCTTTCACTGCAACACAAACAAAATGCTGGAGGAACTCAGCAGGTCAGGCAGCATCTGTGGAATTGAATAAGCAGTCAATATTTCGGGCTGAGACTGCTCATCAGGACTGGAAAGGAAGGGGGAAGATGCAAGAATGAAAAGGTGGAGGGGGTGTGGAGAGGAAGGAGGCTAGCTGGAAGGTGATAGATGAAGCCAAATGGCTGGGAAAGACAAAGGGGTGGAGAGGAAGGAATCTGATAGGAGAGGAGAGTGGGCTATAAGAGAAAAGGAAGGAGGAGGGACATCAGGTAAGAGGCCAGAATGGGGAATAAAAGAGGAGAGGGATATTCATGCCACCAGGTTGGAACCTACCAAGACAGAATATATGGTGTTGCTCCTTCACCGGGAGTGTAACCTCACCTTTCACCCTTAACCTAAGACCTCCAGATCTAGTTGCACCCAACCTGAGTAGAAAAACTGCTTACATTTACCCTACCTAAGCACTCACAGTTTTGTATACCTCTCCCTCAATCTCCTATGATCCATGGAATAAAGCCCTAATCTATTCAGCCTTTCCCTAGAACTTGCCAAGTGTCCAATCATGCAAGTATTATGAATTCATTGGTTCAGCTGGAACTTCATCCACTGGGAGATCTTTGTGAATTTCTTGAATTCTAACGCAATGTCCTCTTGAGCCCAATATATAATGTGGTGAGGCCAACTACGAAAGATTATACAATGAGTCATGCACAGAAAGCTTAACATTATAATCACGCTTAAGGTAAAATGTCGCTTTCAAGAGAAAGGTTATTTCATCTGCTTAACAGTATCATGGGGGGGATCATTCCCAGCCTCTCTGCCTTCCTACAAATATCAGTAAAATAAATCTATATTATTCCAGATATCTCAATTATTTATTTCACTGCAAAACTAGGGATTTCCTGCTCTTCAATAATCGCAGTCAAAGGAAGACACAGTACAGGAAGAGGCTCTTCAGCCATAATATCACTTCCAAACCCAAGGCCAAATTAAACTTAATCACTTGTGCTGCATGTGTTCCACACCCTTCCACCCTACATATTCATGTCCCTGTCTAAAAGCTTTTTAAACACCACTGTCATATCTACATCCAACTTTACCCCTCCAGCCAGTAAAATACTTTCCTCTATTACACCCTGTCTTCTGTGAGTAAACCAGTTCTACTGAGGATCCTGTATACACTATCCTGTATATCAGAATCAAGTTTTATATCACCAGAATACAGTACTGTGCAAAAGTCTTTGGGCACATATATACAGCCAGGGTGCCTGAGCCATTTTGCACAGTACTGTGCCGCACACAAAATGCTGGAGGAACTCAGCAGGCCAGGCAGCATCTATGGAAAAAAGTACAGTTGACATTTACCTCGACTGTACTCTTTTCCATAGATGTTGCCTGGCCTGCTGAGTTCCTCCAGCATTTTGTTTGTGTTGCTCGTACTTCCAGCATCTGCAGATTTTCTTCTGTTTGCACAGTACTGTAGTACTTTTATGTATAAAATTACATAATTTTATACCACAAAAAAACGAATTTCATGACGTGTGAGTGATGAGTAAACCTAATTCTGATTGGGTCTCTATTGCGAACTGAGAGTGGGAAGGGGACAGTGAGAGGGGAATCATGGTTGGGAAAAGTGGAAGGGAGAAGGGAGGGAGCAGAAAGTACCAGAGAGTCATTCTATGATGATCGATAAACTAATTGATTGAAATCAAATGACGTTACTTGGTGTTTCAGGATGGGTGTGCCTGAACCTGTGCCACCTCATGCCCCTGGCACTCCTCTGCCACGTCTCATGCGCCTCCCACGGCGCTCCACTCTCACCATTCCCAACATCCTTTACTCCCACCAGATTTACAAACTCACTCTGTGCTCCATGTTGACAAATATAGTACTGTGCAAAAGTCTTAGGCACCCAAACTATATATACATGCCTGTAACGGGGTCCTGAATTACCCCTATGAACTGTGCTTCTGAAAAGAGAGAGCGTTATTTAACACTGACATCTTGTTTTTGAGAGGGAGAGAGATGAAGACTGCTCACAGTTTGTATATACTTTCCCAAGTACATCGCCTGCTTATACATTCTTACACAGGCAGAGAAGGGAGGAGTTATTTGAGAGACAGTTGGTACTCAGTACGGTGAGATAGGTCAGATGATAGACCCGACACACATGATTTTGGACACTGAATGAGCTTTGTTGTGCCCACAGAAAAAGTGGGTTTTGGAGGATCGATCAAGTGGATCGATCAGTGGCTCTTGCAATGTGAACAGGGCGTGACCGGTGGGGAGTGTCCGACCCTCGCCTGGGTTGATAGCTCCACTACAGAAGAACAGTCCCCTTTGTTGTGGTCACAGTCAGTGACTTTTAAAGGATTTCAGAGGACAATGAGAAGATTGATGGCATCAGCTCACCTGAAGACTCAAACCTCTCCATCTCTCTCTCTCCATCACTACTCAACTCAATATCATGAATTGAACTGAACTTTACTCATTATCATAAGACTATCTATTTACCCCTAGACTTGAAGAAGCTTGGTTTTCATAAATATTCCATACTTATCTATATATAATCATTTGCTAACCTGTTTGATTTATCTGCATTTATATTATTGTATTGCGTAGTTACTAATAAATATCATTAGATAATAGCAATATCGGACTCCAAAGTGTTTTCCATCTCTGCTGGTTCTTTAACCCATCATGGGGTACGTGACAATGCCTAAAACCTTTGCATATGTACTGTATGTTGTGAAATTTGGAGTTTTGCAGCAGCAGTGCATTGCAATATATAATAAGAATGATAAATTACAGTAAGTATATATAAGGAAGAAAACTCAATTAAATCAAATAATGCAAAAAGAGAGTCAAAAAATAGTAAGGTAGTGTTCATGAGACCAATGTCAATTCAGAAATCTGATGGTAGATGGGAAGAAGCTGTTCCTGAAATGTTGAGTGTGTGTCTTCAGACTCCTATACTTCCACCCTGATGGTTGCAATGAGCAGAGGACATGTCCTGAGTGATGGGGGTCCTTCATGATGGATGCCGCCTTTTTTGAAACATCATCTCTTGAAGGTATCCTGGATGCTCGGGAGCCTCGTGCCCATGATGGAGCTGGTTGAGTTTACAACTTCCTGCTGCTTTTTCCGATACCTTGCAGTGCCTCCTCCATACCAGACGGTGATACAACAGTTAGAATGCTTCTGGACCAGCCAACCATCAGAGACCTTGTTACATTTCCTTACTAAAATCCATGTAAATAATGTCAACTGCCCTACAACACACACAAAATGCTGGAGGAACTCAGCAGGTCAGGCAGCATCTATGGAAAAGAGTACAGTCGACATTCTGGGCTGAGACCCTTTGGCAGAACTGGAGGAAATAAGCTGAGGTGTAGGTTTAAAAGGTGGCGGAGGGGACAGAGAAACATAAGGTGACCTGTGAAACCTGAAGGCGGAGAGTTGAAGTAAAGAGCTGGGAAGAAAGGTGGGGAGGAACACCAGAAGAAGGCGGCCAGTGCTTCCGGTGTGGTGTCTTGTATAATGGCGAGACCTGATGTAGACTGGAAGACTGCTTTGCCAAGCATCTATGTCTGCCAGAAAAAGTGGTATCTTCCAGTGGCCACCCATTTTAATTCCACTTTCCATTCCCATTCTGATATGTCTATCCATGACCTCCTCCACTGTCCAGATGAGGCCATATTTAAGTTGGAAGAATAACTTGTATTCCGTTTGGGTAGCATCCAACCTGATGGCATGATCATCAATTTCTTAAATTTCTGCTGATTCCCCCCACCTTCTGCCCCCTTCACCATTTCCCCTCCCTTCTTCCCTCTCTCATCTTATCTCCTTGCCCGCCCATCACCTCCCTCTGGTGCTCCTTCCCCCTTTATCTTTCTTCCATGGACTTCTGTCTCTTTCACCAGTCAACCTCCCAGCTTTTTACTTCATCCCTCCCCCTCCAGGTTTCAGCTATCACCTGATGGTTCTCTTCCCTCCCCCCACCTTTTAAATCTACTCCTCAGCATTTTTTGTCCAGCCCTGCCAAAGGGTTTCAGCCTGAAACATCGGTTGTACTGTATTCTTTTCCATAGATGCTGCCTGGCCTGCTGAGTTCTTCCAGCATTTTGTGTGTGTTGCTTGGATTTCCAGCATCTCCAGATTTTTTCTTGTTTGTCAACTACCCTACCCTCATCAACCACCACCCACTCATTGAGACCTATTCTACATTACTCCTCTTTCCACTGCTTCACCTGTGACTCTGTCAGTGTTGCTTATTACAGCTGGTGCTCCAATGCCGCCTCCTCTCCATCGATAAGACCAGACGTAGATTGGGGGACCACTTAATGCCCCCAGCATATCCTCAGACTGTGTTAATCGTTGATGCAAACCATGCATTTCACTGCTTCAATGGTACATGTGACAAATTAAGCTAATCTTTATCTCTTCTGTCTTATTGTTTTGTCCAAAGGTCATGATCCTGATGAGGCTGGAAGTAGTATGTCAACTTTGGAACGTTCTCTAGCAGCTCGAAGAGGAACCCGACCCAAACTGATGATTCCTATGGATTCACAGCCCAGCAATCCATGTAAGGAAGCTGCTTTTTTTTTTGTGTCAACACTATGATTGCATGGAAATATACAACGTGGACTCAGTGGCCTTCTGCTTCTGTAGCCCATCTAATTTGGGGTTCAATTTGTGGTACGTTCACAGATACCCTTCTGCACACCACTGTTGTAATGTGTGGCTGAGATAATGCCACTTTCGTAGATGACATGCTTTAGATGGCTTGAAATGATCTGGCTATTCTCCTCCAACCTCCCTCATTAACCAAAACTGCAGTTCACTGGATGTCTTATTTTGTTTCTCACGCCATTCTCTGTAAACTTTAGAGACTATTGTACATGAAAATCCCAGGAGATCAGCAGTTTCTGAGATACTCAAATCACCCTGCCTGGCACCAACAATCATTCCACGGTCAAAGTCACTTAGATCACATTTCTTCCCCATTCTGATGTTTGGTCTGAACAACAACTGAACCTCTTGACCATGTCTGTGAGCTTTTATGCATTGAGTTGCTGTCACATGATTGGCTGATTAGATATTTACATTAACAAGCAGGTGTACTGGTGTACCTAATTAAGTAGCTACTGAATGTATTCTGGGCAGAGAAGAGCCTTGGACGGCTGTCTTATGTTGATTCATGATGGGGATGTCACAATCACAAAGGCAACTTATACTGTCACAGACTCGAGAGATTTTTCAGATAATGGATATCTTGAGCAACAAACCCAAAATGCTGGAGGAACTCAGCAAGTCAGGCAGCATCAATGGAGAGGAATTCTGACTCTTCTGATCTATGGAGAGGAATAAATTGTCAACAGTTGGACAGAGACCCTTCATCGGGAAAGGAAGGGGCAGAAGCTAGAATAAGATGATGAGTCAAAGGGGAGGAATACGAGCTGGCAGATGAGAGGTAAGACAAGGCGAGGGGGAAGGTGTGCCGGTGGGGGTGGGCCCCTCTCTGATTTTTTCATTCCACATTCTAATCACCTACTCACCCCTTCTCCTCATCTCCCTCTGATTTCCCCTCCTCTTTCCCTTTCTCCCATGGTCTACTCTCATCTTCTCAGTTTCCCCTTATCTCCAGCCCTTTGCATTTTCTATCTATCATCTCCCAGCATCTTACTTCATCCTCTCTGGCACACCACTCCCCTCCTCCTTCTCCTGGTCTCCTTCCCCTCCCTGCACCTTCTTATTCTGGCTACTTCCCCCTTCCTTTCCACGCCTGATGAAGGATCTCGGCCCGATATGTTGACTGTTTATTCCCCCACCACCCCCCACCATAGTTGCTGCCTGACCTGCTGAGTTCTCCAGCAGTTGTGTGTTCAGTTTATACTCATTCACTCGTTATCTCCCGTGTCATATAGTCATAGTCATAGTCATACTTTATTGATCCCGGGGGAAAATGGTTTTCGTTACAGTTGCTCCATAAATAATAAATAGTAATAGAAATAGTAATAGTAATGTTACTATTAGTAAATAGTAAATAGTGATAGTCATAGAAATAATAAATAGTAATAGAATAGTAATAGAAAATAGTAATAAATAGTTACATAGTAATATGTAAATTATGAAATAAGTCCAGGACCAGCCTATTGTCTCAGGGTGTCTGACCCTCCAAGGGAGGAGTTGTAAAGTTTGATGGCCACAGGCAGAAATGACTTCCTATGACGCTCTGTGCTGCATCTCGGAGGAATGAGTCTCTGGCTGAATGTACTCCTGTGCCCACCCAGTACACTATGTAGTGGATGGGAGACATTGTCCAAGATGGCATGCAATTTAGACAGCATCCTCTTTTCAGACACCACTGTGAGAGAGTCCAGTTCCATCCCCACAACATCACTGGCCTTACGAATGAGTTTGTTGATTCTGTTGGTGTCTGCTACCCTCAGCCTGCTGCCCCAGCACACAACAGCAAACATGATAGCACTGGCCACCACAGACTCGTAAAACATCCTCAGCATCATCCGGCAGATGTTAATGACATAGGTGATCATGGTGTTTCCATGACCAGTATTGTCCTTGGCAAATTTTTCTACAAAAGTGGTTTGCCAGCCATTATCAATACTCTTCAGAGATTGTCTGCCTGGCGTCAGTGGTCGCATAACCAGGACTTGTGATATGGACCAGCTGCTCATATGACCATCCAACACCTGCTCCCATCGTCTCATGTGACCCTGGATGGGGAGGGAAGGGGAGTAGCAAAGCAGGTGCTACGTCTTGTCTAAGGACAACCTGCAGGCTAGTAGAGGGAAGGAGCACCTTACACCTCCTTTGGTAGAGACGTATCTCCACCCCACCAGCAATCAGTTCATACTACCTACCCTGAACTTTTATTGAGAGATTGATGATGAAAGGCGTTCTTGAACCATGCTGAGAACATTCACGCAATGTTTTTAGGAAGGAACTTGCACAATATTTTATTAACAGTGATAAATGGAAATTGAAATAGTGTGTAATTTACAGTGGAACTTGTAAGTGGTTGTTCTTCCAATGTTCTTTGACACCAGCAGATAAGGGTTATGAGTCTGGAATCTGATATTGAAGATCTGCTTATGAAATAATTCAAAGCATTTTGTAAACCGCATAACTTTACAACCCTGAGGCATACAGCATAAATATTTAATTTGCTATTGGATACAAATTAAGCGGCTGTTTTATTAGGGGTAGTGTCGAGTCTCTTGAGCATTATAGGAACGCCGTTCATCATGTTAAGTGACGGGTTTCTTTTATTCTCCTGGCCTGAACATTGCATTTGAGAGAAAAAGCCCTTGGGCAATAAGGAGCTACTGTTTCTGCAGTAAGATTTAGTTTCTGGTTAATTGCTGTCTCCCAGCGAAAACATAGTGGAGGATTTAGTGATTTTAAGGGGCTAATGAGCAATAGAGGCATAGAACACTACAGAACAGAAACAGGCCCTTTGGCCAATCTAGTCTCCATTGTCCCATTGACCTGTACCAGGACTATATTCCACTATACCCCTCCCATCTATGTACCTATCCAAATCTCTCTTAAATTCTCTTTTAAAGTCTCTCTTAAAGGGGTACCACGATAGAGTAGCAGTTAGCGCAACACTATTACAGCCCGGGGCGTTTGGAGTTTGGAGTTCAATTCCAGTGTCTTCTACTAGGAGCTTTTGTACATTCTCACTGTGACAGAACGGCTCTCCTCCAGGTGCTCTGGTGTCCTTCCATAATCCAAAGTTGTACCAGTTAGTGGGTTAATTGTAAATTGTCCCGCGATTAGCTGAGTGTTAAATGGTTTGCGGGCGGTGCACCTCATTAGGTCAGAAGGGTTTGTATCTCCAAATAAAATGAAACAAATAAAAATTATTTGTCCGAATCAAACCACAACCACCGCTTATGCTGGCAGTTCATTCCACACACTCACCACCCTCTGAGTGAAGAAGCTCCCCCTTGTCTCTTGTGCCCACTCTTACGAAGGATGAATTTAGTTATTGCTTTATTGTATATTATCACTCACAGCAGGTAATTGCGCTATCAAACAGGTTAATCTGTTTCAGATATAGAAGGTAGAACATAGACCATTGCAGCACAGTCCTTCAGCCCACAATGTTGTACCAACATTTTAACCAACTCTAAAATCAATCCAACCCTTCCTCCCCCATCACCCTCCATTTTTCTATCAGCTATGTGCCTAACTAAGAATCTCATAAATGTCCCTAATGTATCTGCCTCGACCACTAGCCCTGGCAGCATGATCCACTCACCACCACTCCCTGTGTAAAAACAGCCTCTGTCATCCCCCTGTGCTTTCCTCCAATCATACCATAGCTATTTCTCACACATGCATTTTCTGCATGTTGTGTATGTGTGCCTTTCTTATTAACAGAATCTGGTTGGACAGAGTGCTCAGTGGGGCTTGAAGATGTGTTCTTGCCCGTTATGCTACCGGCGTTTAGAGCAATGATGAAGATCCTCCATCTCAGGTAGTGTTCAAGCATTCCTTCATTGTGTCAGTAGCTTCCTCTCTCTTCTCACTACTGTCCCTTTTGCAAGTCCTGGGTGGAGGCTCAGGGCTACCCTCACACTCAGATGTAGAAGGATTCTTCTTTGCTGGTTCCATAACAATATTGTTTTGTCTGTCTGTCTGGGTACCATTTCTAATGCGGACTTCGGTGACCATGGTTTTCCATAAAGATCTATCCTTCATTTTTTGGATGACCTCTATTTCCTCGATGTGTAGCCACCTGGCTATGCTTCTGATGTACATAAGCCAAGGTCTTCCTCGAGGTTTACTCCTCTCAATCCTTCCAGAGAGTATCAGTTTTTCTAGTTCATCTTTCCGCATGATGTGTCCTAGGAATCTGAGTTGTCTTTACGAGTCAGAATTGCTGGCCCTGAGCTGAACCCCTGAACCTGGAGCATTGGTGGCCCCTATTAGTCTGGCATCTACCTTTGACCTGTTTAGCATGGGTGACCCTACCAAGAGCCAAAGCACAAGGCTGCCTCTAGCCAACGTAGCTCTACGGGTTATTGAGGCACGCAAGCCTCCAAACCCAACAACAAGGCTGTGGTACTCTTGGTGGACTTGAAGATGTGGAATGTTAAAAACCAGAGAGCTGATTTAGTGTAATAGACATTTCATTATTCCACCAGTCTGTGTAGCTCACTTTACAGATGATGAAAGACACTCTTTCTCAACTAAATAGAGCATAATAGTGGACAAATGAATGCCCCATATCTGAGTGAAATCTAAATGAGGGAATATAAGTGAACATTTTGCGTTTGGCTCACAGTGTCATCTGAGCAAGCACCACACTAGCAAAGAGCCAAAGCCAATGCAGAGATGTAATTTTCCTTACTGTTGTAGTTTAACAAGCAACATCAAAACATCATGAATTTTCTCTGAAATTTAAAAATGTCCATAGAACAAAAAAGATTGTACAGCATCTGTGCCAGATCCAGAGTAACAATCACTGTGTCCTCTTTTACACTTATGTACTGAAGAATGACAACAAACAATCTTGAATCTTGAATCACGAGGGATAGAACATAGAACACTACAGCACAGTACAGATCCATTGGCCCACGATGTTATACCAGCCTTTTAACCTATGCTAAGATCAATCTAACCCCTCCCTCTTACATAAGCCTCTATTTTTCTCCCATGCACGTGCCTATCTAAGGGCTTCTTAAATTCCCCTAATGTATCTGCCTCTATCACCACCACCTTGCAAGGTGTTCCATGCATCCACCACTCTCCGTATAAAAAACCCTGCTTCAAAGTGAATAGGAATAAGGAACCTTGGTTCTCAAGGGATATTGCAACTCTGATAAAGAAGAAGAGGGAGTTGTATGACATGCATAGGAAACAGGGAGTAAATAAGGTGCTTGAGGAGTATAAGAAGTGCAAGAAAATACTTAAGAAAGAAATCAGGAGTGCTAAAAGAAGACATGAGGTTGCCTTGGCGGTCAAAGTGAAGGATAATCCAAAGAGCTTTTACAGGTATATTAAGAGCAAAAGGATTGTAAGGGATAAAATTGGTCTTCTTGAAGATCAGAGTGGTCGGTTATGTGCGGAACCAAAGGAAATGGGGGAGATCTTAAATAGGTATTTTGCGTCTGTATTTACTAAGGAAACTGGAATGAAGTCTATGGAATTAAGGGAAACAAGTGGTGAGATCATGGAAACTGTACAGATCTAAAAGGAGGAGGTGCTTGCTGTCTTGAGGAAAATTAAAGTGGATAAATCCCCGGGACCTGACAGGGTGTTCCCTTGGACCTTGAAGGAGACTAGTGTTGAAATTGCAGGGGCCCTGGCAGAAATATTTAAAATGTCGCTGTCTACAGGTGAGGTGCTGGAGGATTGGAGAGTGGCTCATGTTGTTCAGTTGTTTAAAAAAGGATCAAAAAGTAATCCGGGAAATTATAGGCCAGTAAGTTTAACGTCGGTAGTAGGTAAGTTATTGGAGGGAGTACTAAGAGACAGAATCTACAAGCATTTGGATAGACAGGGACTTATAAGGGAGAGTCAACATGGCTTTGTGCGTGGTAGGTCATGTTTGACCAATCTCTTGGAGTTTTTCGACGAGGTTACCAGGAAAGTGGATGAAGGGAAGGCAGTGGATATTGTCTACATGGACTTCAGTAAGGCCTTTGACAAGGTCCCGCATGGGAGGTTAGTTAGGAAAATTCAGTCGCTAGGTATACATGGAGAGGTGGTAAATTGGATTAGACATTGGCTCAATGGTAGAAGCCAAAGAGTGGTAGTAGAGAATTGCTTCTCTGAGTGGAGGCCTGTGACTAGTGGTGTGCCACAGGGATCAGTGCTGGGTCCATTGTTATTTGTCATCTATATCAATGATCTGGATGATAATGTGGTAAATTGGATCAGCAAATTTGCGGATGATACAAAGATTGGAGGTGTAGTAGACAGTGAGGAAGGTTTTCAGACTTCAGCCTGCAGAGGGAATTGGACCAGCTGGAAAAATGGGCTGAAAAATGGCAGATGGAGTTTAATACTGACAAGTGTGAAGTATTGCACGTTGGAAGGACAAACCAACGTAGAACATACAGGGTTAATGGTAAGGCACTGAGGAGTGCAGTAGAACAGAGGGATCTGGGAATACAGATACAAAATTCCCTAAAAGTGTCGTCACAGGTAGATAGGGTCGTAAAGAGAGCTTTTGGTACATTGGCCTTTATTAATCAAAGTATTGAGTATAAGAGCTGGAATGTTATGATGAGATTGTATAAGGCATTGGTGAGGCCGAATCTGGAGTATTGTGTTCAGCTTTGGTCACCAAATTACAAGAAGGATATAAATAAGGTTGAAAGAGTGCAGAGAAGGTTTACAAGGATGTTGCCAGGACTTGAAAAACTCAGTTACAGAGAAAGGTTGAATAGGTTAGGACTTTATTCCCTGGAGCGTAGAAGAATGAGGGGAGATTTGATAGAGGTATATAAAATTATGATGGGTATAGATAGAGTGAATGCAAGCAGGCTTTTTCCACTGAGGCAAGGGGAGAAAAAAACCAGAGGACATGGGTTAAGGGTGAGGGGGGAAAAGTTTAAAGGGAACATTAGTGGGGGCTTCTTCACACAGAGAGTGGTGGGAGTATGGAATGAGCTGCCAGATGAGGTGGCAAATGCGGGTTCTTTTTTAACATTTAAGAATAAATTGGACAGATACATGGATGGGAGGTGTATGGAGGGATATAGTCCGTGTGCAGGTCAGTGGGACTAGGCAGAAAATGGTTCGGCACAGCCAAGAAGGGCCAAAGGGCCTGTTTCTGTGCTGTAGTTTTTCTATGGTTTCTATGGTTTTCTATGGTTTCTGACATCTCCTCTATACTTTCCTCCAAACACATTAAAATCATGCCCCCCTCATTTTAGACATTTTCACCATGAGAAAATGTTTCTGTCACAAGATCTGTGCATTTTATCATCTTGTCATCAAAATCATGTGCCGTGTCATGTGCTGTAGGCCATCATGGTCTTGACCATGATCGTTCTTGGCAAATTTTTCTACAGAAATGGTTTGCAGTGCCTTCTTCTGGGCAGTATCTTTAAAACATAGAAACATAGAAACATAGAAAATAGGTGCAGGAGTAGGCCATTCGGCCCTTCGAGCCTGCACCGCCATTTATTATGATCATGGCTGATCATCCAACTCAGAACCCCGCCCCAGTCTTCCCTCCATACCCCGTGATCCCCGTAGCCACAAGGGCCATATCTAACTCCCTCTTAAATACAGCCAATGAACTGGCCTCAACTGTTTCCTGTGGCAGAGAATTCCACAGATTCGCCACTCTCTGTGTGAAGATGTTTTTCCTAATCTCGGTCCTAAAAGTCATCCTCTTTATCCGCAAACTGTGACCCCTTGTTCTGGACTTCCCCAACATCGGGAACAATCTTCCTGCATCTAGCCTGTCCAATCTAAAAGATGGGTAACCACAGCCATTATCAATATCTTTCAGAGATTGTCTACCTGATGTCAGTGGTCGCATAACCAGGACATGATATACACCAGCCGTTCTTACGGCCATCCACCACTTGCTCCCATGGCTTCACCTGACCCAGGGGGCTAAGCAAGTGCTACACCTTGCCCAAGGGTGACCTGCAGGTTAGCAGAGGGAAGGAACACCTTACAACCCCTTTGGTAGAGACATATCTCCATCCTACCACCCTTATCATCTCTACGCCTCTATACAGTCACCTCTCATCCTCCATTCCTCCAAAGATAGATTGAGCAAGCTCTAGTTCACTCAACCTCTCCTCATAAGATAAGTTCCTAATCCAGGCAGCATCCTAGTAAATCTCCTCTGCACCCTCTCTAAAACTTCCACATTCTTCCGAGCAACACATACAAAATGCTGGAGGAACTCAGCAGGCCAGGCAGCATCTACGCCAGGCAGCGACGTTTCGGGCCGAGACCCTTCAGCAGGTCTCCCACATTCTTCCTTTAATGAGGTGACCAGAACTGAACACAATACTCCAAGTGAGTAATTGCAAGCTCCTTTCTGCATGTGTCTTAAGGACATTGAATTGAAGGACAGATTTGTCTCTCAATATCCAGCCGGATTTCTAACAAAACTGTTGTGCTTAGTGTAGAAGATGTTCAGATTCAGCTTTATTCAGATTCAGATACAGTTTTATTTAAATGTACATAAAAACATACAGTATAATGTGTGATTTACAGCCAAAACACCTCAGGATGTGCTGGGGGCAGCACACAAATGTCATCACATATTCTGCGCCAACATAGCCTGCCCACAGTGCTCAGCAGAATAACAAAGAACACAGCAAGCAATAGAAACAAACCCCATTCTTCCCTTTCACCCTCCCACTCACACACACAGACAGTCCTCCAGCTCCAGGACAGGCCTCCATTGCTCTATTATTTTCCATTCATAAGGCATAGGAGCAGAACCAGACCATTCGGCCGATCAAGTCTGTTCCGTCATTCCAAATGGCTGACTTATTATCCCTCTCAACCCCATTCTCCTGCCTTCTTCCCATAACATTTGACACACTGACTAATCAAGAACCTATCAATCTCGGCTTTAAATACTCCCAATGACTTTGCCACCACAGCTGTCTGTGGCAACGAATTCTCTGGCTAAAGAAATTCCTCTTCTTCATTCATAAGGTTGACCTTTTACTCTTGTTAAATAGATTGCCTTCGGATTTATTTATTTCGAGATATAGGACAGAACAGGCTCTTCCAGCCCATCGAGCTGCACTGCCCGGCAAATCTCCTATTTAACCCTAGCCTAATCACTAGACAATTTACAATTTAAAATTTACAACTTACAACTGGACTGGAGTAACACCGCCATCTTGTTGTCCTGAGCAATGACAATAAAGTTCTATTCTGTTCTATCTACAATGACCAATTAACCTCGTAACCTGTACATATTGGACTGTGGAAGGAAACTGGGGTACCTGGAGGAAACACCTGTGGCTCACAGAGAGAACATACAAACTCCTTACAGAAGACATTAGAATTGCCAAACTCCAATACCCTGAGCTGTAATAGCATCACACTAACTACTAGGCTACCACAAGGCAAATTGAACTCTAATCTCTGACACCCCGATCTGTAATAGCATTGTGCACCACCCAAGTTGATACCATTAACTCTAAAAACAGCCATTTGCCACAAACCCCAATTTAACCCAATAAAAACCTGCCGTGTCTCCAACTGAACGACAAATGCACAGCTGCCATTAGAAACAACATTGTTGTTACTGGTCAGTGTGGAAAAGATTACCTCTTACCTCTTGCCACTTGCCACCATATTTAGAGTAATTTTATGTTTTCAAAATGTCTCTACTCACTTGATTGAACTTACTCTATCTTCTTCAGTGGAGGTTTTGCCTATTCAATAGAGTGTAGACTCTGCATGAATGTTAAAACCAGACACAGGGAAAATTAATTCAGTAAGAAGTCTTCCATATACTAACTTGCTATTGATTTCACACTAACATTTTGCAAATGCTATATTCTGGAAAAGCTGTAATCATCACTTTCCTGGGTTGAATGATGAATAATGGACACAGCTTTCAACTAAAATTATGATTCATTTTTAAGGAAAGAGGTGAATGGATGAAATTGCCAGCGTAATCTTTGACAATTAAGGGAACCAGCTCAGTGCATTCTTGTGAAAGGATAAATCACTGCAGCCTCAACAACTAACCAATTGGCATGCAAAGTTAAGGATTGATGATGTTAGCCATCTGGCTATTTTCAATTATAAAAGATATTTTTGTCTGTTCTTTCATTTATACATTTAAAGTCTCGATGTTGACGGCATACTTCCATTGTTCATGTCTCTCTCCCAGCACTCATCCGTGGCAATCGAGCATATGGATTGCTTAATCTATGCAAAAGCCAAAGGCTTTATCATGACTAATGGTTTTCTTCATATTCCTAAGCATCCTTGAGTTCTTATGCAAAACGTTACAAAAGGATAATACTTTTAAGGATAATCAAAATGCCTTAACCTTTTGCAGAGGCTATCTGTTAAATTCTGATGAAGGATTGCACTTTAGAAATGACTCGCCAGTTTTCTGACCCAGATGCAGATTGGCTTGTTATGTACACTCTGTGGCCACTTTAATAGGTATACCTGGACACCTGCTCATTAATGTAAATTATGCATTATGTGACAGCCAATCATGTGGCAGCAACTCAATGTATAAGAGCATGCAGTCTTGGTCAAGAGGTTCAGTTGTTGTTCAGACTAAATATCAGAATGGGGAAGAAATGTGACCTAAGTGACTTTGATCATGTAATGATTATTGGTGCTATACAGGGTAGTTTGAGTATCTCAGAAACTGCTGATCTCCTGAGGTTTCCATGCACAGCAGTCTCTAGAGTTTACAGAGAATGGTGCAAAAAACAAAAAAAGAACGTCCCGTGTGCGGCAATTCTGTCGGAAGAAATGTTGGAGGTCAGAGGAGAATGGCCAGACTGGTTCAAGCTGACAGGAAGGCAACAGTAACTCAAAGGGATTGAAGGGTATAATAAATCAGCATGTGGGAATAGCAGAATGTAGAATGGCCTAATCCTCCTCCTACGTCTTATGGCTTTATGGACAATTGTTGATGAGGACATGGTGGACTGTGGGTGTGTGACTCTTCAAATCTATGACTTTTCTACCAAAACACTTGTGAAGAAGAAAATCTTTGCAAAATTTCACTCTAACATGATTCAACAGAAAATTATCTCTACTACTACTGCCCATTATGCCACTGGCATTTAGAGCAGCAATGAAGGTCCTCCATCTCAGGCGGTGGTCAGGGCTTCCTTCATTGTGACAGCGACTTAGTTTCCACTACTGTCAGCCCTGCAAGTTCTGGGTGGAGACTTGGGAATACCATCGCACACAGATGTAAATAAAATTCTTCATTGCTGTTTCCATAACAATTTTGTTTGACTAGTTAGTGTTGTTAGCCCTGAGCTGAACCACTGAACCTGGAGGACCGGTGGACCACTCATAGTCTAGCCTCTACCCTTTGACCTGTTTGGCATGGGTGACCCTATCAATAGCCAAAGCAGAAAGCCCTGACTCCAGCCAGCATAGCTCCCTGAGACATTAAGGCATGCAAGCCTCCAAACCCTAACAAAGCTGTGGTCCGTTTGGAGGAAAAGATTATCAATTCCCTCTAAAATAGACAAAATTAGGCCATTTATGGCAAATTGCATTCTGTGTTAATTCCATTGGTTTAGAAATTAAAGACTTCTTAGGATTGAGAACCAATACTGACATTTATCATTCTTGACTTTCGTTTATAAAGTCAATCTATTTTTCCTTAGAAATACAGTTTGTTGTTCTTTAAACTCATTGGGGTAGAGATTTCATTAGTTTTTCCATTACAATATGCTTAAGAAACAATATCCTAATAGACTGAAACATTTTTAAGTGCAAATTGCAGTGTCTGTGATCATTAGCTTTTGTTCAAGAAACATCCCTCCGGAAGCTGCCCACAGATCTATACATTGTTTTGAACTAATTACCATTGCAAGTTTCTACTAATTGCATATGCTTCCAAGAAGACTCCACTAATTAATCTTTCTGAGACTATAAGGCACAAGAGTGGAATTAAACCATCCGGCCATTCAAGTCTGCTCCCCCATTCCATTATGGCTGATTTATTATCGTTCTCAGCCTCATTCTCCTGCCTTTTCCCCGTAACTTTTGACACCCTCACAAATCAAGAACCTATCAATCTCCTCTTTAAGTATACCCAATGAATATCTCCAAGCTGTCTCTGGTTATGAATTCCATAGTTTCACCATCCTCTGGCTAAAGAAATTCCTCCTCATCACTGTTCTAATAGAACACCCTTCCTTTCGGATCCTAGACTCCCATACTATAAGAAACATCCTCTCCACATCCACTCTACGTCCCCTTTCAATATATAATAAGTTTCAATGAGAGATCCCCTCTTATTCTTCTAAAGTACAGTGAGTGCAAGCTCAGAGCTGTCAAATGCTCTTCTTACATTAACTCCTTCATTCCCAGAATCATTCTGAGAACCTTCTCTGGACCCTCTCCACTGCTAGCACGTTCTTCCTTCGATAAGGACCCATAACCTCTCACAATAGTTCCATTTGACCAATGCCTTATGCCTTGTTTTTCTTCATGAGACTGAATCTTGAGGTATTTAAGAATTGATAGAACCTATTAAAATAAAAGAAGTCTGTCAAACAGCCAATGTACAGAGAGAAGAAAAACAAATCATGCAAACAATAAAAGTAAGCAAATAGCATTCAGAACTGAAATTCACTAAAGGGAGTCCACAGCCAGGCATCACTGCAGCTGATGCAGGAACCAATTTGTTGTAGGCCACAGCCTCAGTTCAGTGCAGAGATAGATAGACCCCGTGGAGCAGTGAGCTGAACATTGGCCTGTCCCTCTGCCCCGATCCCAACCCCTGACTTTTTCAATCTGGTCCAGCACTTAAATTGTCCAAACCTCAGGTTGTTCCTCACCCACGGATCCAGGCCCTGCCGCTTCAATATGCTCTCGGGATAATGGAAACAACTACTATATATATAATACTGAGGAATACTGACGACGTGAGTTACAGAGTTCTTGAAAGTGAGTCCGCAGGTTGTAGATTCAGTTCAGACTTGAGGTGAGTTAAGTTATCCACACTGGTTCAAGAGCCTGAAGCTTGAAGGTATGTGGAAGTTAAGGCTCCTGTATCTCTCGCGCATTAGCAGCCCAATGGAAACTTGATAGAGCTGTATAAGATGATAAGAGGCCTTGATGGTGTTGACAGTTAGCACCTTTTTTTTTCCCAGAGCAGGAATGGCTAATACAAGGAGACATGTTTTTGAAGTGATTGGAGGAAAGTATGTTGGGAGGTAGTTTTTTTTTGAAACAGAGAGTGGTATGTGTGTGGAATTGCTGCAAGGAAAGATGGTAGTGACACTTAAACAACGGGAATCCTGCAGATGCTGGAAATTCAAGCAACACACATCAAAGTTGCTGGTGAACGCAGCAGACCAGGCAGCATCTCTAGGAAGAGGTACAGTCGATGTTCCAGGCCGGGACCCTTCATCAGAACTAACTGAAGGAAGAGCTAGTAAGAGATTTGAAAGTGGGAGGGAGAGGGGAGATCCAAAATGATAGGAGAAGACAGGAGGGGGAGCGATGGAGCCAAGAGCTGGACAGGTGATTGGCAAAAGGGGATACGAGAGGATCATGGGACAGGAGGCCCAGGGAGAAAGACAAGGGGGGGCGGGAACCCAGAGGATGGGCAAGGGGTATAGTCAGAGGGACAGAGGGAGAAAAAGGACAGTGAGAGAAAGAATGTGTGTATAAAAATAAATAACAGATGGGGTACGAGGGGGAGGTGGGGCATTAGCGGAAGTTAGAGAAGTCAATGTTCATGCCATCAGGTTGGAGGCTGCCCAGACGGAATATAAGGTGTTGTTCCTCCGACCTGAGTGTGGCTTCATCTTTACAGTAGAGGAGGCCGAGGATAGACATGTCAGAATGGGAGTGGGATGTGGAATTAAAATGTGTGGCCACTGGGAGATCCTGCTTTCTCTGGCGGACAGAGTGTAGGTGTTCAGCAAAGCGGTCTCCCAGTCTGAGTCGGGTCTCACCAACATATAGAAGGCCACATCGGGAGCACTGGATGCAGTATATCACCCCAGCCGACTCACAGGTGAAGTGTCGCCTCACCTGGAAGGACTGTCTGGGGCCCTGAATGGTGGTAAGGGAGGAAGTGTAAGGAGATGTGTAGCACTTGTTTCACTTACAAGGATAAGTGCCAGGAGGGAGATCAGTGGGGATGGATGGGGGGGACGAATGGACAAGGGAGTCACGTAGGGAGCGATCCCTGCGGAAAGCAGAGAGAGGTGGGGAGGGAAAGATGTGCTTAGTGGTGGGATCCCGTTGGAGGTGGCGGAAGTTACGGAGAATAATATGTTGGACCCGGAGGCTGGTGGGGTGGTAGGTGAGGACCAGGGGAACCCTATTCCTAGTGGGGTGGCGGGAGGATGGAGTGAGAGCAGATGTGTGTGAAATGGCGGAGATGTGTTAGAGAGCAGAGTTGATGGTGGAGGAAAGGAAGCCCCTTTCTTTAAAAAAGGAGGACATCTCCCTCGTCCTGGAATGAAAAGCCTCATCCTGAAAGCAGATGCAGCGGAGACAGAGGAATTGCGAGAAGGGGATGGCATTTTTGTGAGAGACAGGGTGAGAAGAGGAATAGTCCAGACAGCTGTGAGAGTCAGTAGGCTTTTCGTAGACATCAGTGGATAAGCTGTCTCCGGACATAGAGACAGAAAGATCTAGAAAGGGGAGGGAGGTGTCGGAAATGGACCAGGTAAACTTGAGGGCAGGGTGAAAGTTGGAGGCAAAGTTAATAAAGTCAACGAGCTCAGCATGCATGCAGGAAGCAGCGCCAATGCAGTTGTCGATGTAGTGAAGGATAAGTGGGGGACAGATACCAGAATAGGTACGGAACATAGATTGTTCCACAAAGCCAACAAAAAGGCAGGCATAGCTAGGACCCATATGGGTGCCCATAGCTACACCTTTAGTTTGGAGGAAGTGGGAGGAGCCAAAGGAGAAATTATTAAGAGTAAGGACTAATTCCGCTAGACGAGCCAAAGGAGAAGTTTGTGACATTTAAACGACTTGTATATAGACACAGGGATGATAGAAAAATGTAGGGCTATGTGGGAGAAAAGGGTTAGATTGATTTACAGTAGGTTAAAAGGTCAGTACAACGTCGTGGACCGAAGATCGTCTACTATGCCGTTCTGTGCTCTCCATGTTCTAAATTTTCACGTCACCAGTTACAAATTAAAGTGAAATTCTTTCCCCAGTGTTTCAATGGTAATCCTTAGGCATATGTGTCACAGTTTTCCTCCCTAACCCTGGGCAGCATAGTAGCATAGTAGTTCGTGCATTGGTTTACAGCGCCAGTGAAAACCGATCAGTGCTCAATACCTGCCACTGCCTGTAAGGGATTTGTATAGTGTATTCTCACCATTATCTCATGGGTTTCCTCCAGGTGCTCTGGTTTTCTCCCATATCGCTGAGATTCATTTTCTTGCGGGCATACTCAGTAAATCCAAGAGTCATAATAGAATCTATGAAAGACTGCACCAAACAGGACGGGCAAGCAACCAATCTGCAAAAGACAACAAACTGTGCAAAATAAAAGGAAAAAAGGAAATAATAATAAATAAATAAATAAATAAGCAATAAATATCAAAAACATGAGATGAAGAATCCTTGAAAGTGAGTCCATAGGTTGTGGGAACAATTCAGTGATGGGACCATAAGACATAGGTGCAGAATTAGGCCTTTTGGACCATGGAGTCTGCTTCACCATTCAATCATGGCTGATCCTTTTTTTCCCTCCTCAGCCCCACTCCTTTGATGCCCTGGCCAATCAAGAACATATCAAGCTCTGCTTTAAATACACCCAACGACCTGGCCTCCACAGCTGCCTATGGTAACAAAATCCACAAATTCACCAACCTCTGGCTAAAGAAACTTCACCTCATCTTTGTTTTAAATGGATGTCACTCTATCCTGAGCCTGTGTCCTCTTGTCTTAGACTGCCCCACCATGAGAAACATCCTTTCCACATCTACTCTGTCTCGGCCTTTCAACATTTGAAAGGTTTCAATGAAAACCCCCTTCAACCTTCTAAATTCCAGCGAGAACAGACCCAGAGCCATCAAACGTTCCTCATATGATAACCCTTTCATTCCTGGAATCATCCTTGTGAACCTCTTCTGGACCCTGTCCAATGACAGCACATCTTTTTTATGGTAGCATTGTGGTTAGCACAATACTGTACTGTATGCGTGACCGGGTTCAACTCCCACCACTGTCGTAAGGAGTTTGTACGTTCACCTCGTGCTTTAAGGGTTTCCTCAGTGTGCTCTGGTTTTCGGTTTCCCTCCAGAATCCAAAGTCACACCAGTTGATAGGACAATTGGTCATTGTAAATTGTCCTGTGATTAGACTAAGATTGAATCATATGTTGCTGGGCAGCATGGCTCAAAGGGCCAGAAGGACCTTTTCTGCATTGTATCACCATAATTTCTTGTAAGAACCTGGTAGTGTGGGTACTGAGGCTCCTGTTCCTTCTTCCTGAGTTATTCCTATTGAATAAAAAATTATTTTATGTTCCTGGCTTTGGGTCTCATTAATAAATGTGGGCAAGGGAACACAACACTTTGACTCAATATAAAGATGTAGGATTGCAATAGGGTCACTAGATATGATGTTGACATCCCATAATCATCTAAGCTGCTGTTCATGTCTTCTAAGCTTCGAAGGATTTTGGAGAATTTGTTTTTTATTTTAAGTGACGTTTTCATGGAGTGTCCTCTAATGGAAGGTGACCCTTTGTTCATCATAATTAATGTGGGAAGTAGATTAATTACAAGAATACACTGCATTAATGCATCATAATTATGAAACAAAACTGCTTTAGCTTATTGTTAATTTGCACTCAGTGAACATTTTGTTACATACACCTGCTTATTAAAGCAAATATCTAATCAGCCAATCATGTGGCACCAACTCAATGCATAAAAGCATGCAGTCATTGTCAAGAGGTTCAGTTGTTGTTCAGACCAAACACTAGAATGGAAGAAGAAATGTAATCTAGGTGACCTTGACCGTGGAATGATTGTTGGTGCCAGACGCAGTGATCTGAGTATCTCAGAAACTGCTGGTCTTCTGGGATCACAACAGTTTCTAGAGTTTACAGAGAATGGTGTGGGAAACAAAAAAAATAAATCCAGTGAGCGGAAGTTCTGTAGGCAAAAATATTATGTTCACGAGAGGAGTCAGAGGAGAATGGCCAGGCTAGTTCAAGCTGACAGGAAGGCAACAGTAACTCAAATAACCATGCATTACAACAGTGATGTGCAGAACAGCATCTCTAAAGACACAACGTGTCGAACCTTGATGTGGATGGGCTACAGCAGCACAAGACCATGAACAAACATTCAGTGGTGACTTTATTAGGTGCATGACATACAGGAGGTACATAATAACATGGCTACTGGAGTGTAAGTACATCCAGTGTTTCACGTTTGGGGTACCTGTGTATTTGTTTGCCATGTAACCAAACAATGTTGTACTATTTTCTATTTGTAGCTGTTGTCAGTGCGATTCCTGTTCCAACGTTGGAAAGTGCCCAGTATCCCGGCATCCTGCCATCTCCAACATGTGGATATCCACATCCACAATTTCCACTGCGTACCATGCCATTTCCAACACTGGCAGTTGACCGTGGATACGGACCAAGTAAGAATCTTTATTTATTAAACATTAACAGGAGATTTGCACCAAAGGAAACCTATTGCATTATCTCTCTTCAAAATAAGTATGATGCATTGTAAGTTTTAATATTTATCTCCATGGGGTTGATGGGAGAGAATGAGGGGGGACCTCAATGAAGCATATCAAATATTGAAAGGCCTGGATAGAGTGGATGTGGTGAGGATGTTTCTTATGGTGGTGGGAGACCAAGACCAGAGGGCACAACTTTAGAATAGAAGAACATTCCTCTAGAATAGAGTTGAGGATGAATTACTTTATCCAGAGGGTGATGAGTCTGTAGAATTCATTTCCATAGGTGGCTGTGGAGGCCAAGTCATTTGGGTATATTTAAAGCAGAGGTTGATAGGTTTTGGATTAATAAGGCTGTCAAAGGTTACGGGGAGAAGGCAGGAGAATGGGGTTGAGTGAGATAATAGTTCAGCCATGATGGAATGGTGGAGCATAGTTGATGGGTCAAATGGCCTAATTCTGCTCCTATGTCTTTTGGTTTTATGGATTTTGGGAAAATTTTCCCTACAATCTTTTTTGTGGGTTAAAATCAATGAAACATTGCACTGGATTGGGAATTTTGCAAAAATAGACAACCAAGGAACGAAGCCAACATTTGTTAAGAGGGCGGAACCAGTCCCAGTAACTTCACAATTTTATTTTATAATTGTACAGAAAAAATACTGTTCGTAATGGATTAGATGGAGGACTAATTGTGGCAGAAATAAATCCTTGGGAACTGGTGCAAAAATACTAGTTGCTTAATTTTCTACCATGTGTGATTGGACATTGAGGTTGAAAGTTTAAAGTATTTGATGGAAAGATGAATGGAAAATTGAAAAGAAAATTTTTTTCATTTTCGGATGGTAAATTACTGAAGTTCATCGCCTACATGAAAACAGCAAATGTTGGTTAAAAAATAAATCAACAGGTCAGGCAACATAAACACAAGAGATTCCGCAGCTGCCGGAAACCCAGAGTAACTCATACAAAATGCTGGAGGAATTCAGCATGTCAGATAGCCTCTATGGAAATTAATAATAACAGTTGACATTTTGGGCGGAGGTATTTCAGGCCGAGATCTTTCTTCAGGACTGGAAAGGAAGGGGACAGATGGCAGAATATGAAGTTGGGGTGAGAAGTACAGGCTAGAAGGTGGGTAGGGAAGGGAGGATGAAGTGAGAAGCTGGGAAGTGATAGGAGGAAAAGGTAAAGGGCTGAAATCTGATAGGAGAGGAGAATGGATCATGGGAGAAAGGGAAGGAGGAAGGGCAGCATAGGGAAGCGATAGGCAAGTGAAGAAAGAGAAGAGTTAAGAAGGGAGTCAGAGGAGGGAATGGAAGAAGGGGTTCGAGGAGTTACCGGAAGTTGGATAAATCAATGGTCATGCTATCAGTTTGGAGGCTACCCAGATGGAATAGGAGGTGTTACTCCTTTAACTCCTCATTGTGGCAGTAGAAGAGTCCATGGACCAACATGTCGGAATGGGTCAGGCAATATCTATGGAAAGAGCTCTGGGACTCTTTAACAGGGGTAACATGTACAAAATGCTGAAGGAAGTCTGCAAACCAGGCAGCATCTGTGGAAAGGAATAAACAGTTGGTGTATCAGATCAGGGCAGGCTCTCTCCACAGATGTTCTCTAACTGATTTGGTCTTTCAACATTTTCAGTAGTCTTGATAAAGAAGAGCTCCAAACTGGAGCTTGGAATTGTTTTCCCATAGATTACTCTCTTCAGGCTGATGTCTCACCATCTTGCAGTGCCATGGTAGTGGAGCGTTTAGCACAATGCTATTACAGCACGTAGTATCCGTGCTCGGAGTTCAATTCCAGCATTTCCCATGAACGTGTGGGTTTCCCCTGGGTGCTCCAGTTTTCTCCCGCAGTCTGAAGGCACAGGTTAATTAGCCATTGTAAATTGCCCTGTGATTAGGCTAGGGTTAAAGAGGAGGGTTACTGTGCAGTGGCAGCTCATTGGACCAGAAGGGCTTGTCCCACACCGTATCTCTAAATAAATTAATTAATGAAATTCTGTTTTTTAAAATTTGTTTGCTGCTGTTCCTATTACACAGTGTAACTTGGTTCATCCTTTGGTTTCTCAAAGCCATGAGCGAAGTTCAAACAACGCATCTCCAACAGCCTGCCGTGTTAACTCAAACACAACCCGAGCATTCTTCAGGGGAGGAGGCCCCAAGCAGAACGATTCCTACAGCGTGCGTCCGCCCCACTCATCCTCTGCGCAGTTTCGCAAACCCCCTGCTACCCCCGCCCATGACTGCAATGGAGCCCAAAGTCCCCTACACACCCCTTCTCTCTCAACCAGGTGAGTGGATATCAGTCTTCTGTTTGTAAACTGACATTGATTGAGTTGATAGTTCATTGCAAAAGGGATCGATTTAAACACAAGAGATTCTGTAGATGCTGGAAATCCAGAGCAACACACACAAAGTTCTGGAGGAACTCAGCAGGTCTGGCGGTATCTATGGAGGCGAATATACAGTCAATGTTTCGGGCCGAACCCCTTCATCAGGACTGGAAAGGAAGTGGGGAGAAGCCAGAGTAAGATGGTGGGGGGAGGAGAAGAAAGACAAGCTTGTAGGTAATAGGTGAGAGCAGTTGAGGAGGACGTCAGGTGGGTGGGGGAAGGGGTAATAGAGTGAGAATCTGGGAGGTGATAGGTGGAAGAGGTAAAGGGCTGAAGAAGAAGGATTCTGATAGGAGAGGACAGTTGACCATGGGAGAAAGAGAAGGAGGAGGGTCAGCAGAGTACATGAGGAAAAGGGAAGGTATGCAGGTGCAGGTCAAAGGGACTAGGCAGAATGATACTTTAGCACAGACTAAAAGGACCAAAGGGCCTGTTTCTAAGCTGAAATGCTCTATAACTCTATGACTAGGTGAACATTGTGATTACAGGTGAGTTCAGCATTTAAATTAGTCAGTGGATGAAGGAACATTTTAAAGATATATTTCGCCTGACTGACTCAGAAGACTGCATAAGATGATTTACGAGTAGTTCAGATCAGATCAGAACAACCTGTGACCAGGCAGTGATATTTTACAATCCAGCATGAATATTTCAGCGTCTGTAGAATCTCATGTCCCAACCTCTTATTTCTCTGATCTCTTACTGTCGGTATGTTTACGAAAGGATTGTTCATTCCTCCTCCTGATACAAGCTGACTTAATCACGTGACTTCTTTTTGCAGCTTGAGTTGCTTTTGCCTTCCCTAACCTTTGGCAGAAAATCTCAGATGTAATTTAATCAATCTGGATTGGTCTCGGATATAAGTAACATAAAGATTCAGGGTAATTGTGAAGGAAACATAATGGTACAGGTGCATGTTGATGAGATGAGACAAAATAATTGTTCAGCACAGACTAGATGGGCTGAAGAGCTGTTTCTGTGCTGCAGTACTCTGATTTGAATTATCGTGACACAGTAGAGCAGCAATTAGCACAACCACTTTACAGTGCCAGCGATCACTGACTGATACACAAACACGAGGAAATCTGCGATACTGGAATTTCTAGCAACACACATAAAGGTTGCTGGTGAACGCAGCAGGCCAGGCAGCATCTCTAGGAAGAGGTACAGTCGTCATTTCGGGCCGAGACCCTTCGTCAGGACTAACTGAAAGAAGAGCTAGTAAGAGATTTGAAAGTGGGAGGGGGAGGGGGAGATCCAAAATGATAGGAGAAGACAGGAGGGGGAGGGATGGAGCCAAGAGCTGGACAGGTGATTGGCAAAAGGGATATGAGAGGATCATGGGACAGGAGGCCAAGAGCGAAAGAAAGGGGGAGGGGGGAAAGCCCAGAGGATGGGCAATAACGGATGGGGTACGAGGGGGAGGTGGGGCATTGATGGAAGTTAGAGAAGTCAATGTTCATGCCATCAGGTTGGAGGCTACCCAGACGGAATATAAGGTGTTGTTCCTCCAACCTGAATGTGGCTTCATCTTTACAGTAGAGAAGGCCGTGGATAGACATATCAGAATGGGGATGGGACATGGAATTAAAGCGTGTGGTCACTGGGAGTTCCTGCTTTCTCTGGCAGACAGAGCGTAGGTGTTCAGTGAAACGGTCTCCCAGTCTGCGTCGGGTCTCGCCAATATATAGAAGCCCGCATTGGGAGCATCGGACACAGTATATCACCCTAACCAACTCACAGGTGAAGTGTTGCCTCACCTGGAAGGACTGTCTGGGGCCCTGAATGGTAGTGAGGGAGGAAGTGTAGGGGCATGTGTAGCACTTGTTCCACTTACAAGGATAAGTGCCGGGAGGGAGATCGGTGGGGAGGGACGAATGGACAAGGGAGTCGCGTAGGGAGCAATCACTGTGGAAAATGGGGGGCAGGGGGAGGGAAATGTGTGCTTATTGGTGGGATCCCATTGGAGGTGGTGGAAGTTACGAAGAATTATAAGTTGGACCCGGAGGCTGGTGGGGTGGTAGGTGAGGACAAGGGGAACCCTATTCCTAGTGGAGTGGCAGGAGGTTGGGGTGAGAGCAGATGTGCATGATCACTGACTGGGCTCCAGTTCTCTCTGTAAGGAGTTTGTACTTTCTTCACGTGACTAGGTGGGTTTCCACCGAGCGCTCTAGTTTCCTATTGCTAGGATGTATTCTGGAGTGAGGGTATATAGCAAATATTAATTTCAGTAGCAACTGATCCTCAGATGTGAATATGGATTGTAAATTGAATTTAAAATGCAGCTCTGAACAGTAGTCTTCCTGGAGCTGCAGACTGGGGCTGATTACATAGGAAGCATGCATTCACTTGATATCTGCACATGCACAAATTCAAAGTCAGACAATGTTGATTACTATTCACTTTGGGTGTCTGGAGTGTGGGTGGGAAGAAGAAGGTGTTCGAAAATTATATGTAATTGGCACCAGAAGTGTGGCAATCCCTGCAGGCTTCCCTGGCGTAGTCATTGGACTGTGTTGGTCATTGACACAAAATGTTGCATTTCACTTTATCTTTTGATGTACATGTGGCAAATATAGCTCGTCTTGTCTTTAAAAGAGTATCTGTTGAGTTGGAATCCATATAATTTGTGGAAGTAATGACTCAGTGTACTTCATCTAAATGCAGACTAAACAAACATTTATCTCAGACTGTCACTGTGGGTCAGCTGGAAGACAGGCGCAGTTTCAACTTGCCAGCTATGTTATCAATTTGATGGAAAAGACTTCATCCATCAAACATTACTAAGTACAGCCAGACAGAGATTCATCTGTGCAATCCATAGAGGAGGCAGGAGACTGGGCAGAGAGGGAAAATGAATCAGCCATGATGAAATGGTGGAGCAGACTCAATGGGCCTAATGGCTTAATTCTCCTCCTACAGTGTATCTCATGATAATAATATTCTTCTCTCTAGTTACTCCAAATGAGTAAGCCACCTGCCCATGGTATGGTGTCTCTCTTACAAGTGGAATGTGGACAACACACTCAAAATGCTGGAGAAACTCAGCAGTCAGGCAGCACATGTACAGATGAATGAACAGTCGATGTTTCAGGATGCGACCCTTCATCAGGACTGGAAAGGAAAGATTGAATGATTGAATTCATGCCTCAGTTTGAGAGGGAAAAGCATAAGTCACATGTATCAGTATAGCTATGGAATGAATGGTTGGCCAGTGGGAAATTCCAGAGGTGCTAGACAATACGGTGCCCCCTCCCCCTAGTCTCATTGGGTCTCACCACCTCTTTCTCTCCTGCAACAGGCAAGAAATTGTTTAATTTTAAAACAAAAAAATCAACGTCTTGTGTCCAAGTGTTTACATTGTTAGCTGCTATGTCTTCATTTGTGTGCAGTTTTTCATTGATTCTTGTACTTACTGAGTGCCTACAAGAAAATGAATCAGAGTGTGACATATACATACTCTGATAATGAAGTTACATTGAACTTTGAGTCATATTACTGACATTGACAATTCAGAAGCAGCCACTGGAAGCTAGCAGAGACCTACCACCAGAGACCCTAAAGAGTCTACAGACACTGGAAATTATTACCATTCAGATTCTGATACTGTAGAATGCAGCAAAACCCACAAAATGCAGGGGGATCTCAGCAGCCCATGCAGCATTTATGGAGAGGAATGGTAATTAGAATCAGGTTTATTATCACGGACATGTGTCCTGAAATTTGTTTTGTGGCAGCAGTACAATGCAAGACATTAAAATTACTATAAATCACAAATCATGCATCACACAATTTGCAAGTGTCTTCAGTGACATACCAAATCTTCTCAAGCTCCTAATGAAGGAAAGCCTTCATGATTATCATAAGACCATAAGACAAAGGAGCAGAAGTCGGCCATTTGGCCCATCGAGTCTGCTCCGCCATTTTATCATGAGCTGATCCATTCTCCCATTTAGTCCCACTCCCCCGCCTTCTCACCATAACCTTTGATGCCATGGCTACTCAGATACCCATCAATCTCTGCCTTAAATACACCCAATGACTTGACCACCATGGCAACAAATTCCACAGATTCACCACAAATTTCACAGATTACATCAGTGTGTTGGGTCCAGGATAGATTCTCTGAGGTGATGATGCCCAGAAACTTGAACCATCAACATTTTGGGCTGGCCCCCTTCAGCAGAGAGCTATCAACATCCAGAAGCCCTGGCCAGCTGTGTTTGGCCATAGTTCCATTTGCAGTATCTTACCCTGGAGGCAAGAAGTTATAGTTTAGGAAATGAAACACAAAAGTTCTGTGTGATACTTAACGTTCTGCTCAGAGGGAAAGCTTTACATTGCCTTTGTCGACTATGTTCTGCTGATATTTATCAGTGCCTTATCTACACTCAGTGGCCATTTTATTAGGTACCTCCTGTTTCTAATAAAGTAGTCACTGAGTCTGTGTGTGTGTGTGTGTGTGTATATGGCTTTCTGCTGCTGTAGTCCATCCACTTCAAGGTTTGATGTGTTATACATTCAGAGATGCTCTTCTGCACACCACTGTTGTAACACATTAGTTGAGTTACTGTCACCTTCTGGTCAGCTTGAACCAGTCCGGCCAACTTCCTCCAACCTCTCCCATTAACAGACATTTTTGACCACAGAATTGCCGCTCTCTGTTTTCCTCACCATTCTCTGTAAACTCTGGAGACTGTTGTGCATGAACATCAGCAATTTCTGAGATACTCAAACCACCCCATCTGGCACCAACAATCATTCCACATTCAAAGTCACTTAGTCCAATTTAGATTATGAGGACACACAGTCCTCTTTTATTGTCATTTAGTAATGCGTGCATTAAGAAATGATACAATATTCCTGCGATATGATATCACAGAAACACAGGACAGACCAAGACCGAAAAATTAACAAAAAACACATAATTATAACATATAGTTACAACAGTGCAACAATACCATAACTTGATGAAGAACAGGCCATGACACAGTAAAAAAATTTCAAAGTCTCTCGAATGTCCCACATCTTCCATAGACGGGAGAAGGGAAGAAAACTCTCCCTGCCATGCCCGACCACAGTCCGACTCTGAGTCGTTCGAAAACTTCGAGCCTCCGATCAGCCCTCCGACACCGAGTACCAAGCACCAAGCACCATCTCTATCTGAACACTTCAACCTCAGCCTCAGTTGCCAGCAGCAGACAAAGCTGGGGATGCTGGGGCCTTCCCTCCGGAAGATTCTCGATCGTGCAGTAACAGCGGCTGCGAACCGGCATTTCGGAAATTTCTCCAGATGTTCCTCTGTGCTTTCACGTCTGCCTCCATCAAATCAGAATTGTCCAGGGCCCCTATTTAACAGATACAATATCATTTCACCGGAGAGCTGCGTCGCGCTGCCATCTTCTCCTCCTGCTGCCACCTTCTCCCCCATTCTGATGTTTGGGCAGTCTGAGCAAGTGAATCGCTTGACCATGTCTGCATGATTTGATTCATTGAGCTGCTGCCGCATGATTGGCTGATAGCTATTTGCATTAATGAGCAGGTGTACCTATTAAAGTGGCCACTGAGTAGCCACAGACATTAGAGGAGGAGGGCAGTGCATCTTAACGTGGATAATAATCTGGTGTACGTCAAGGGAATGTATATTAAATAGTCATTTACCTTATGCTGACAGTCTGATAGACGAGACAGCACCACCAGCACAAGAGCTCTCTGTGTGCAGGTTTTCACTTTACCTTTCTTTTATCAGTATGTGCTGTTCTTCCAATATCACGGTAATTTCGGAAAGCCCTCCACTCCATAGCAATCTTTCATCAATCGATATGTCAGCAAGTACGACAGGGCTAAAAGGCACTTCACAGCACTGCAGAATTGAGTTTGATTTTTTTTGTCGCACCTCACAAACTGCATAATGGTCCAAAACTTCTCAACAGAAGCTCAATCGAATAAGTAGGTAATTGATCTGTGTTAGCCTTACTTGTCAGAGCGTTCTGCATTCCTGAAAATTAGCTCTATTCTTTCTGCCGGGTCCCAGCAGAACTGTCAACAGTAAAGGGATTAAGGAAATATATTAAAACCATGACAACATATCAGAGAATCTGTCCTTTACAAAGAAGGCAAGACAGCAGCACCTCTACTTTCTTAGAAGTTTCCATAGGTTCAGCATGTCATCTAAAACTTTGACTAGCTTCTATAGATGTACAGTGAAGAGAAGCTTGACTGCTTGCATCATGCCCAGGAACAAAAAAGCCTACAGAAATTTGTGTACACAGCCCAGTCCATCACAGGTAAAACCCTCCACACCACTGGGCACATCTACAAGGAGGGCTACCACAAGAAAGCAGACCTCCATCATTAAGGACCCCCATCACCCAGGCCATGCTCTCTTCTCATTGCTGCCATCAGAAAGAAGGTACAGGAGCCTCAGGACTCACATTACCAGGTTCAGGAACAGTTATTACATCTGACCCACCAGGCTCCAGAACTGACATTGATAACTTCACTCACCTCAATACTCAACTGATTCCATTAACCTATGGACTTGCTTTCAAGGACTCTACAACTCATGTTCTCAGTGTTATTTATTTCCGGTTTTGAATTATCTACTTTTGCACATTAGTTGTTTGACAGCCTTTGTGTGTAGTTTTTCATTGATTCTATTGCATTTCTTTCTTCTACTGTGAATGCCCATAAAAAATGAACCTCCAGGTATTATATGATGACATATACATAATTTGATAATAAATTTACTTTGAAACACTCTCCTAACATTTCAGAGGCTGTTCTCTGACCTTTCTGAACCTTGACAATATAGATGAAACATAAGTCTGTACTTACTTTGCTTTACTTTATATAGTACTTTATTGTCGCCAAAAAATTGATACTAGAACATACAATCATCACAGCGATATTTGATTCTGCACTTCCCGCTCCCTGGCGTACAAATCGATAGTAAATATTAAAAATTAAATTATAAATCATAAATAGAAAATAGAAAATGGAAAGTAAGGTAGTGCAAAAAAACCGAGAGGCAGGTCCGGATATTTGGAGGGTATGGCCCAGATTCGGGTCAGGATCCGTTCAGCAGTCTTATCACAGTTGGAAAGAAGCTGTTCCCAAATCTGGCCGAACAAGTCTTCAAGCTCCTGAGCCTTCTCCCGGAGGGAAGAGGGACGAAAAGTGTGTTGGCTGGGTGGGTCGCATCCTTGATTATCCTGGCAGCACTGCTCCGACAGCATGCGGTATAAAGTGAGTCCAAGGACGGAAGATTGGTTTGTGTGATGTGCTGCGCCATGTTCACAATCTTCTGCAGCTTCTTCCGGTCTTGGACAGGACAACTTCCATACCAGGTTGTGATGCACCTTAGAAGAATGCTTTCTACGGTGCACCTATATCTTTACCTTAGTCCTTGTGATATAGCTTTAGCTTGAGAAAGAATTTATCTGAAAAATGGTCCTGGCCTGAAACGTCGACTGTTTATTCATTTCCATGGGTGCTGCCTGACCTACTGAGTTGCTTCAGCATTTTGTGTGTGTTGCTCTGGATTTCCAGCATCGGCAGACTTTCTTGTGTTTAAAGGATTGATCTAATTCCCCCTCATAAATGAAACCCCTCCATGCCGGGTAACATCCTGTAAAGCTCCTCTGCATCCTCTCCAGGAATGTCACAGTTTTCCTATGGTACACTGAACAGAACTGTATGCAGGCCCCCTTGCAACATTGCTTGCTCACTGGTAAGGCACCCGATTTTGGAGCACTCACCTGTTTATCTATATTCCCAAAGAGTATGTCCAATACCAATTCATAACACATACTCCATAGCAAAAACATAAATCTCTTTGTTTTTTTTTCTTCTTAATTGAGTCTCACTACAAAGACATTACTGATAAAGTCCACGGTTATTACATAAACTATTAACGCAATGCTATTGCGACTCCGGGCATCAGAGTTCGGATTTCAGTTCTGCTGCTGTCTGTAAGGGGTTTGTACATTCTCCCCATGACTGCCAGGTACTCTGGCTTCCTCCCGCATTCCAAAGACATCCCAGTTAGAAGGTTAGTTCGTCATTGTAAATTGTCTGTGATTAATCATCATAATGTTCCATATGGTATGACCTAGGTAATCATGATTGTTCTGAGCAAATTTTTCTATAGAAGTGGTTTGCCATTGCCACCTTCTGGGCAGTGTCTTTACAGGACAGATGACCCCGGCCATTATCAATACTCTTCAGAGATTGTCTGCCTGGCGTCAATGGTCGCATAACCAGGACTTGTGATCTGCACCAGCTGCTCATATGACCATCCAACACCTGCTCCCATTGCTTCATGTGACCCTGATCAGGGGGATAAGCAGGTGCTACACCTTGCCCAAGGGGAATATTCAGGCTAGTGGAGGGAAGGCGTGACTTTGGAAGAGACTATCTCCACCCCATCTCCCACATGTGATTAAGCTTGGGTTAAGTAGTTTGGTTTCTTAGGCGGTGCGACTCTAAGGGCCTGAAGGGTCTGTTCCCCGGTTTATCGCTAAATAAATAATAATAAATAAACATATGAAACAGGAGGGAACTAAAGTAGGCTTTGAGCCTGCTCCACCAATTGTCAGCATCATCTCCCACCTCAGTAACATTTTCTGGCATTATTCCCAAGTCCCTTTGTTCCCTTCCTGCTCAGAAAAGGCAGGTACAGTAGCGTGACAGTTAGCATAAAGCTATTACAGTGAACTGGGCTGAATTCCCACCATTGCCTATAAGGAGTTTAAATGTTCTCTCCTTGACTGTCTCTGTTTCCTCCCACATTTCCAAATACAGTAGATATGGGTTAGTGGGTTAATTGGAATTAGGTGACGTGAGCTTGTGGCACCAGTAGGGCCTGTTATCATGCTGTACCTCTAAGTAAGAATATAAGACCAGAGCAGATTTCACCACTCGGCCCATTCAGTCTGTTCTGGCATTCCATCAGAGCTGATTTATATCCCTCTCACCCCATTCTCCTGCTTTCTCTCCATAACCATTTTTTGCCCTGACTCACCAAGAACCTATCAATCTCCCATTTAAATACACTCAGTAACTTGGCCTCCACAGCTGATTGCGTCAATGAATTCCACAGATTCACCACCCTCTGCTAAAGAAATTCCTTCTCATCTCTGTTCCAAATTGAACTCCCTCTATTCTGAGACTTTGCCTTCTGGTCTAGACGCACCCCCCCCCCCCCACCAAAGGAAACATCCTCTTCACATCCACTCTGTCTGGGCCTTTCAATATTTGATAAATTTCCATGAGATCCTCCCTCATTCTTTTAAATGGTCCTCATATATTAATTCTTGCATTTCCGGAATCATTCTGTATCTCTTGCTTTCAGATTATATGGTGATTACCCAGTAACTTCATTTCGTGTACAATTAAACCTGTGAACCAAATGCCCAATATGTTGACTCCACCTGCTCTTCTTGCTGGTCTCCAGGGTCCCGAGCATGTCTGGCAAGGTCCGACTAAACCTCTTTGGCTGGGGATCACCCTGTGGGTGATAGGACATGGTCGTCGACTTCTCAACTCCAAGCATGCCCAGTAACTCACGGACGAGTCTGCTCTCGAAATCCCGTCCCTTATCACTATGTATTCACCTGGGAAGGCCATAATAAATGAAATACTTCTCCCATAACAGTTTTGCCACCGTAGACGCCCTCTGGTCCTTGGGAGGAAAAGCCTGAGCATATCTGGTGTAGTGATCCATGATGACTAAGACATTCGCCGTGTTGCTGGAATTGGGTTCTATTGACAGTAAATCCATACACACCAGGTCCAGAGGCCCCGCACCCTGCAAGTGAGACAAGGGAGCTGCCCGCATAGGCAGTGCCTTCCGTCGTATGCATCGAATGCGTGACTTGTAGTATTCTTCGACCTCCGACTTCATTCAGGGCCAATAAAACTGGTCTCTGAGAAATTCATAGGTCTTTTCCACCCCCAAATGTCCAGAATCATCATGAAGTGATTTCCATGCCATCCTCCGATACGGGCAGAACCAGCTGGCAACACTGGGGTCGGTCTGGGTGTGACATGACCCGGTATAAGATCTGGTTCTTCAACTCCAACCGAGGCCATTCTTGTAGTAATGGAGGCACCGACGCATGTTTCATCCTCTCAGTCTGAGCCATATCTCCCTTTTTGACTACTGCCCAAATGGTACCAATGCCTGGATCATCTCGCTGAGCAGCACAACAAAAGATGGAGGGGGGTGCGTCTTACAAGACTCTCAGAGGTCCCACGCAATCAGGTCATGGGACTGGGCACCCCGGCTATCTGGTCCATTCTTAACTGATCCACCTCAGCTGCCTGAATGACCCCTCTGCACTGCAAGCAATTCAGCTGCCTCTCTAGCCGAAAAATAAAAGCAGAAAGCTTCTCCCCCTTCTCCTGACACATGTTCTGAAACCCCACCAGGCACTCCATTAGGCTTCCTGTCGGGACAAGAGCATTGCCCAGTGCTTGCATGCAATTGACAGCTGTCACTACCGGATATTTCAACCTGACAGCTCTCACAATGTCTGCAGCCCGCCCATTCAAACTTTCAACCAATCTCTGTCACTTTACGTCATCAGAGTACTGTCACTCATCTAACAACTGAGAGGTCCGCTCCGCCAAGTCTCATACCCCTCCTCCCCCTTAGGGGTGGGCATTATTCCAGAGAATAGGTGGAGCCTGCCACAGCTGGGACTTTGAATCTGATTTTTCCATGTATTCACCAGAGGAGTAAGGGTGGATATTAACTTAGAATTCTCACTCTTCACTGGGGGACGTGGACTAATTAGACATTCCAAATCTGACCACTGTTTCCCCTCACTCCTCAAAAATGAGAGAACCCTGTCTTTGAAATTTCCACCCCAGCTACTGCTACCTCAGCACTGGTCTGCATTAAAACGAGAGCTGCACCCACCATTTTATCAAACCTCCGCCCACAATCACAACTTTAACAGTACTTAACAGGCGAATTAACAATTCATCCAGAGTACAAATATCTGCCCCACTGGTTCGTTGCTCTGGGTAAACACACAGCATCCAACGGAATCAATCCCGGATGAGCCCCCAAAATTGTAACTCTTGCTTCGGCTAGCAGCTTAAATAAGTGGGTGATAGCCTCTGGCCCGGCCAAACTTAAGAAATCTCATTTGGGTGGATGCTGTGTGATGTGTCCTCTGTTACAAATCAGTACCCTGAAATAACAAACAGTGCACAATACGCAATTAAACGATTAAGCTTTATAATTCTTACTTTGACTATATGGTTAGTAAAGAAAACGGAAAAAATGAAAAAGGGCCCACTCTTATGAAACAGAATTTTACGCGAAGTTGGAGCTCACTGATAAGCTGGTCGTCCATCATCGACCTCCTTCAATCGTCGCTGCCCTTCAGACCCTCGCTCAAAATCCACTCTGTCCGGCGGTCTACCAACTCTCTCTATTCGCGTCTTCTCTCCTCATCTCTCCCCAGCAAAAGACCGCGAATATCTCTCTTCCAGACTCACAAGAAAGAACAACAGCATTCTAAACCCCGTTATCTCTACTCATAACCCAAACATTGCTGCTACAAAGAAGCCATTACATTATCAGTGAAATCTTACAGCATGTTACAGTTTTCTTGGCCATCTTCAGACCCCCTTCAAAGTCAGCACATCCTTTCTTAGATAGGGGGCCCAAGATCGCTTACAATACTCCCAAGTGTGGTCTATTCAACGTCTCATAAAGCCTCAGCATTACATTCCTACTTTTATAATCTAGTCCTCTTGAAATGAAAGCTAGCATTGCATTTGCCTTCCTTGCCACTATCTCAACCTACAAGTTAACCTTTAGGTAATCCTACACAAGGTCTCTCAGCTCTCTTTGCTCCTCTAATTTTTAAATTTTCTCCCTGTATACAAAATAGTCTACACCTTTATTCCTTCTAGCAAAGTGTATGACCATATAGTTCCTGACGCTATATTCCATCTGCCACCCCTTTGACAATTCTCCCTATCTGTCCACCTGTCCCTCCATCTATCTTTGTATCATCTGAAAATTTAGCCAGAAAGCCATCAATCCCACCATATAATTTGTTGTCATATAACCTGAAAAGAAGCTGTCCAAACAATGACCCCTGCTGAATACTAGTCACTGGCAGCCAATCAGAATATGCCTTCTTTATTCCGACACTTTGCTTCCTGCCAGTCAGCCATTCTTCTATCCATGCTAGTACGTTTCTTGTAATATAACATGTTCTATCTTATTAAGCAACGTCATGTGTGGTGCCTTTTCAAAGGCCTTTTGAAAATCCAAGTATATAACATCCACTGACTCTGCTTTGTCTGTTATTTCCCCAAAGAATTCCACCAGATTTGTCAGACAAGATTTCCAATTAAGGAAATCATGCTGACTTTGGCTTACTTTATCATCAGCCTCCAAGTATCATAAAATCTCATCCTTATTAATGGATTCCAACATCTTCCCAATCACTGAAGTCATAGAAGCATAGAAAAACTACAGCACAATAGAGGCCCTTTGGCTCACAATGCTGTGCCAAACATGTACGTACTTTAGAAATTACCTGGGGTTACCCATAGCCCTCTATTTTTCTAAGCTCCACGTACCTATCCACGAGTCTCTTAAAAGACCCTATCATATCCGCCTCTACCACTGTCGTCGGCAGCCCATTCCACGCACTCAGCACTCTCTGCATAAAAAACTTACCCCTGTCATCTCCTCTGTACCTACTTCCAAGCACCTTAAACCTGTGCCCTCTCATGTTAGCCATTTCAGTCCTGAGAAAAAGCCTCTGACTATCCACATGATCAATGCCCCTCATCATCTTATACACAAGATGGCCAATAATTTCCTTTCTTCTACTTCCTACACTGCTTAAAGAGTTCAGTGCCATTTGCTGTTTTCCAAACCTCTGGAACCATTTCAGAATCTAGTGATTCATGAAAGAGTCTTACTAATGCCTCCACAATCTCTTCAACTACCCCTTTCAGAACACTGGGGTGTAGTCCATCTGGTTCAGATGACTTACTGCCTTAGAACTTTCAGCTTCCCAAGCACCTTCTCCATAGTAATAGCAACCACACTCACTCTGCCGCTGATGTATCTATCCTGTGACTTCTGAATTGCTGTTCTACTCATCATTCTTGCTAGTGTCCCCTTTCAATCAACTTTGACCAGCTCCTTTCTCATCCCTCTGTAATCCCATTTACTCCACAGTAATTCTGATACATATGACTTTACCTTCTTCCTCTCAAACCGCAGGGTGAATTCTATCATATTATGATCACCGCCTACCAAGGTTTCCTTTACCTTGAACTCTCTAATCAAATCTGCTTAATTACACAACACCCAAACCAGAACTGCCATTCCCCTAATGGCTCAACCACAAGCTGCTCTAAATAGCCAACTCTTAGGCATTCTACAAATTTCCTCTCTTGGAATCCAGCATCAATCTGATTTTCCCAATCTGCCTACATATTGAAATCCCCCATGACTATTGTAAAATTGCCTTTCTTACATTTTTTTTCTATTTCTCATTAAAATTTACATCCCACATCCTGGCTATTGTTTGGAGGTCTGTTGGTGTCTTTCACCCTTGCAGTTTCGTCACTCTACCCCCTAAAGCATTCTACATCTGCTGATACTATGTTATCTCTTCATAAGGATTTGATTTCATTTTTTACCAATAGAGCCACCGCACCCCTCTGCCTACCTGCCTGTTTTTTCGATACATGGTGTATCATTGGATGTCTATGACCTTCGTTCAGCCACGTCTCAGTGATGCCCACAATGTCATATTTGCCAACGCCTAACTGCACTACAATATCATCTACCTTATTCCGTATACTCATGCATTAAAAAAACACTTTTAGTCCTATATTCATCATACTTCTTGATTTTGCCCCCAAGTTACACTTCATCTCATCCCACTAACTGCACTTTTGCCCTATCATCTGGCTGTCCATCCTGACACTCTCACTATACACTGCCTTGACTTGTATACCAATTGTGTCTACTCAGATCTATCACTCCGGTTTTTCAGTCCCTACCAAATGAGTTTAACCCCTCCCCAAAAGCGCTTGCAAACCTGCCCAATGGATAATAGTCCCCTCTGAGACAGCCTGGACCTGAACACTTGGGAGGCAACGTAACATCCTGGCTTCTCTTTCACATCAACAGTATCTCCTAGAGGAACTCAGCAGCTCAGGCAGCATCCATGGAAAAGATCGGTCGACGTTTCAGGCCGGAACCCTTCGTCAGGACTGAAGAGGGAAGGGGAAGAGGCCCTATAAAGAAGGTGGGGGGAGTGTGGGAAGGGGAAGGTTGGAAGGTTCCGCTTCCAAGGGGAAGAGGCCGCACCGGATGCAATAGATGATCCCAACAGACTCACAAGTGAAGTGTTGCCTCACTTGGAAGGACTGTTTGGGGCCCTGAATGGTGGCAAGAGAGGAGGTGTAGGGACAGGTGTAGCACTTGCGCTTACAGGGATAAGTGCCAGGTGGGAGATCCGTGGGGTGGGACTTGTGAACCAGGGAGTCGCGGAGGGACTGATCCCTGCGGAAGGCGGAGAGGGGTGGAGAGGGAAATCCGTCCCCACGGATACTAAGCACATCTTTCCCTCTCAAGGGATATACTTGTTACTGAGGGGAATGGCCACAGGGGAACCCTGCACTGACTGCTAACACCCTTTACTTCTTTGGTAGTCTCCCATCTACTATCTGAAGTATGCACTCTGGGTGTGACCACCTCAGTAAAAGAATTAATCTATGAAGTTTTCAGCCTCCGGACAGTTTTGAGTACATTCAGCTCCATACACAAAATGCTGGAGGAGCTCAGCAGGCCAGGTTTCACCTGTGGAAAAGAGTACAGTCGATATTTCAGCTGAGACCCTTCCTCTTCATCTTGTTGAGTCCTGATGAAGGGTCTCGGTCCAAAATCTCAACTGTACTCTTTTCCATAGATTCTGCCCGGCCTGCTGAGTTCCTCCAGCATTTTGTGTGTGTTGCTCGGATTTCCAGCATCTGCAGATTTTCTCTTGGTTGTGATTGGACATCCACCTCCAGCTCCAGTTTCTTGACCTTGTCAGTCTGGAGCTGAAGCTGCGTGCACTTCCTGCGGATGTAGTCGTCAGGGAGACCATTAGAAATCCCCTATATCACGGGAGGAGCATTTCATTGTCTGAACTACCATCCTGCCAACGCTTGTTATGTCTTTAACTTCTCAAACTTAAGTTCTAGTCTGTGCCTGTTCTCGCCTAAACCTGTTGAGCCAAAGCCTGACCATTCTAACATTGTCCACTTACACAATGATCAGTCTAACACAATAAATTAAAAATATCTATTCATCTCACCTTTGGATGAACACAGTGATAAAGCTTTCACTGTTGATGAACGAAAAGCAAAATATGTCAAATTGGGATGGTGAATTACTTGGAGGGGAATTGCAAATTATAGTCACTCCATGCATCTGTTGTCATTGTCTTCAAGTTGCTAACTTATCAGTGTTGCCATGGAAACTTTCATTACACACTGTAAACTCAAGAGATTCTGCAGATGCTGAAAAGCTTGAGCAATGCATGCAAAATGCTGAAGGTCAGGCAACATCTATCGAGGGAAATAATCATTCGATATTTCAAGTCAAAGCCCTTCATCAGAACTGGAAATAGAAGAAGGGGGAGGAAGAGAGGACCATCATCTCCCTTTAGTTCATCTCCCTGCTTCTCACATGATTCTCTCTCCCCCACCCAGTCACCTTCCCCCTCACCTGGCTTCACCTATCACCTTCTAGCTTGTCCTCCTTCCTCTCCTCCCACCTTCTTATTCTGGCTTCTTTCCCCTTCTCTTCCAGTACTGATGAAAGGTTTCAGCCTGAAACATCAACTGGTTATTCCTCTCCGTTATGCCTATTCCTGTCTATCCATTTGGAATTGGATTTGGTTTTGGAATTGGAGTTGATTTATTATTGTCACATGTGCTAAGATACCATGAAATACTTTTTCTTGCCTCCTGTTTATACCTATAAAAATATTACATTGTGCATTAAGGTAGAACAAGGTAAAACAATAACAGAATGCAGAATGATGTGTAACAGGTACAGAGAAAATTTATTATCAAAGTACATACATGACACCATACACAACCCTGAGATTCATTTTCTTGCAGGTATTCACAGTTTCTGCCGAGGCAGTTAATCTGATCAACGATTCCATTTGGCCACCCCCACCCCCTCAATCTATTGTCTCCTTCACTGCACTGCACTGTAAAACTTTTAAACAAGTTTTTATATTGCTGTTTTATTTGTAAGTACATGCTGGTATTTATGCATTTCTGCATATTTTATTCCATATATGTATTTTACCCACTAACTTCAAACTCTTAAACTTCCAGCCCATATCCTAAATCCTCTCATTTTATTGAAATCTGATGACGGGTGGCGGGATGGAGATAAGTCCACCTCGTACCAATGGAGGTGTAAGGTGATCCGTCCCTCAACTGGCCTGCAGGTCACACTTGGGCAAGGTATAGCTCCTGCTTATCTCCCCAATCAGTTTCATGTGAAGCCAAGGGAGCAGGTGGTGGATGGTCGTATGAGCAACTGGTACATATCACAAATTCTGGTTAGGCGACTACTGACTCCAGGAGACAATCTCCAATTTTCTCTGTACTACTTCAGTCTTATCTGTGATCAATACCTCTTATCATCTTGTACATCCCTCAAAATCACATAGAGTCATAGAGAAACACAGCAGGGAAACAGGGCTTTTGGCTCAAAGTAGTCCACGCCGAAACCATTTAAACTGCCCATTCTCATCAACCTGCACCAGGACCATTGCTCTCCATACCCCTACCACCAATGTACCTATCCAACTTCTCTTAAACATTGAAGTCAAGCTCACATGTACCACCTGTGCTGGCAGCTCATTCCACACTCTCATGATCCACTGAGTGAAGAAGTTTCCCCTCATGTTCCCCTTAAACTTCTCACCTTTCACCCTTAACACATGACCTCTGGTTGTAGTCCCACCCAACTTCAGTGGAAAAAGCTTGCTTGCATTTTCCCTATCCATACCCCCTTATAATTTTGTATACATCTATCAGACCTTCTCTCAATCTTCTACATTATAAGGAATACAATCCTAACCTATTCAATATTTCCGTATAACTCAGGTCTTCCAAACCTGGCAACATCCTCGTAAATTTTCTCTGCACTCTTTCAACCTCGTTTACGTCTTTCCTGTAGGTAGGTGACCAAAGGTGCACACAGTACTCCAAATTAGGCCTCACCAACATCTTACACAATGTCAACATAACATCTCATCTTCTGTACTCAATACGTTGATTTATGAAGGCCAATGTGCCAAAAGCCTTCTTTGCAAACCTATCTACCTATGACGCCACTTTCAACGAATTATGGGCCTGTATTATTCCCAATTCCCTTTGTCCTAACACATTCCTCAGTGCTCTACCATTCACTGTGTAAGACCTACCCTGGTTGATCCTAGTGAAGTACAAAACCTTGTGTTTGTCTGCATTAAATTCAGTCTGCCATTTTTCAACCTCTATTTCCAGCTAATGCAGACCTCTCTGCAAGCCATGATAGCCTTCCTAACTGTCTACTGCACCCCCAGTCTTGGTGTCATCCGCAAGTTTGTTGATCCAGTTAACCACATTATTATCCAGATCATTGATATAGATGACAAACAGTAAAGGACCCAGCACCAATCCCAGTGGCACACCACTAGTCACAGGACTCCAGTCAGAAAGTCAAATCTCTATGACCACCCTCTGGCTTCTCCGCAAAGTCAATGTCTAATCCAATTTACTATCTCATCCTGAATGCCAAGCGACTGAATCTTCTTGACCAGCCTCCCATGCAGGACCTTGTCAAGTGCCTTATTAAAGTCTATGTGGACAACATCCACTGCCTTGCCCTCATCCACTTTCCTGGTAAGAGTGTTGACAATGGCAGGAATCATCCATCTTCTCAAGATACTACCCAATGGCAAACCACTTCTGTAGAAAAAGATGCCAAGAACTCTCATGGTCATGGAAAGACCATGATCGCCCCCAGCATACAACACGGGACATAGCAAACGAATGACGAACGATGAGAGGATGCGGTTCCTGCTGTCTACCCTGTCATACTTCTCATGACGCTATGTTCCTCCACTCTAGGGAGAATAAACCAAGTCTTGCTAATCCTGCTTCATAAATGAAACACTCCATCCCAGTTACCATCCTGTGAAGCTCCTCTCCAGTGATACCACACCTTTCCATTTATGGTTTGTTCTGGTAGCCAGTTTGTCACCAGATAGTCCTGGTTCCCCAACCATTGGCAAGGTGCTCCACTCCCGGCGGCCTTGGGCTCGGCCTGAGTGTCGAAGGCATCCTGCTGATTCTTGCACCCAGTGTCCTTGCAGGAGCCCATGTTACCTGTGTTTGCTGCTGCAGCTGCCTGCCGGCTCATCTCAAAGAGTGGACATGGGTACAGGTTCAAGAGTGGAGTGACCATCAGCCACCTCCTGTAAACGGATGACATCAAGCTGTCTGCCAGAAATGGAAGAGACATTGACTCACTAATCCACCTGACAAGGGTGTAGTGAGGTAGTGTTCATGGGTTCAATGTCCATCCAGAAATCTGATGGTTGAGAGGAAGAAGCTGTTCCTGAATCATTGAGTGTGTATCTTCAGGCTCCTCAACTTTCAGTCTGATGGTAGCAATGAGAAAAGGGCATGTTCGAGGTGATGGGGGTCCTTAATGAGGGATGCTGCCTTTTTGAGGCATTGCTCCTAGAACTTCGAACTCCGACATCTCGAGCTGCAATAGCTTCCCACTAATTGCTACGCAACTGTGGCACCTATACTTTTGTATTTGATACCCCAAAGGGCCAGGATTCCTTGCATTTCCTTTATATTATCTACCTATAGTGGCGACTTTAAGCATCTGTGGACTTTAATCAGTTCACTTCTCCTCACCACCCTTTCTCTGCTACCTGGTAAATTCAGACACCAACAGAATCAACAAACTCATTCGTAAGGCCAGTGATGTTGTGGGGATGGAACTGGACTCTCTGACGGTGGTGTCTGAAAAGAGGATGCTGTCTAAGTTGCATGCCATCTTGGACAATGTCTCCCATCCACTACATAATGTACTGGGTGGGCACAGGAGTACATTCAGCCAGAGACTCATTCCACCGAGATGCAACACAGAGCGTCATAGGAAGTCATTCCTGCCTGTGGCCATCAAACTTTACAACTCCTCCCTTGGAGGCTCAGACACCCTGAGACAATAGGCTGGTCCTGGACTTATTTCATAATTTCCTGGCATAATTTACATATTACTATTTAACTATTTATGGTTTTATTACTATTTAATTATTTATGGTGCAACTGTAACGAAAACCAATTTCCCCTGGGATCAATAAAGTATGACTATGACTATGACTATGAAATTCACACTGCATAAAAAACAATGTGTCAAACTGTACACTCAAAGCATGTGCAAATGTGTTGACGCGTTAAAAGTCTGTTTGACTGCCTTCATGTTTAAAGAGAACTTCAAAAGGCATGAGTGTTATCCTCAAATAAGCTTACTTGTAAAACTTTAATTGAAAACACATGCATCCTTCATGTCTTTTTTTCATATTCTGTGGCCCAGGGAGACAGACAAGAGCCATCATCCTGTTTCCCAGAAGGAAGGAAATTGATAGAGATTTTCTCTTGAATATAAATATTCTGTGCTGTTGTATCCTGCTGAGACCCAGGAGCAATAGAAGGCATTGCAAACCAGTCTGAAAATAACAACAGCAATCCAGACTGTCAGGGTAAAAGCTTCAACGTTGACATGTCCCCTCAGTAGGGGATCGGAGGTGGAAAGGGTCAAGAAACTTTAAATTCCTTGGCAATACTATACCTGAAGATTTGTCCCAGGTCCAAAATGTAAGTGCCATCACAAAAATACGCACGCCGGGGCCTCTACTTTCTTGGAAGTTTGAAAGATTCAGCATGTCACTTTGACAAATTTCTAGAGAGGCACAATAGAGGGTATTCTTACTGTTTGCTTCACGGCCTGGTATGGAAACACCAGAGCCCAAGAAAGCATTGATGAAGGGTCTCTGCCTGAAACATTCGCTCTTTATTCCCCTCCGTAGATGCTGCCTGACCTGCTGAGTTCCTCCAGCATTTTGTGTGTGGTTGGTTTGTATTTATTATCTGATGCTACAGTATATACCTGTGATGTTGCTGCAGGTACGTTTTTCATTGCACCTCTGCATATCTATAATTACATCTATGGCAATAAACTTTGACTTTAACTCTGGTCACAGGTTCCAATCTCTCGCTGAGTCACGGTAAGACAGCCTCACTGGGATTGGCCGGGAAAGCAAGGTCACCGCTGCTTCCTGTCTCTGTCCCCACAGCCCCGGAGGTCACAGAGGAGAACAACAGGACAGAGGAGCAATCTAATGTAAGGTCAATAGAGTTGGTTACATTTTGAAATCAAAACTTCTGATGGTGGAGGCACAAAATATGATTGTTCTGTCACATACTGGCTGTATTTTCCCTTCAGGGAGATTATCGCTGGTATCAATGAAGTTAATAGACTGGTAGCTCGATGACAATTCTCTGCTGTTAAGTTATATGGAGAATCAAATTTTGTGGTAAGGTTGAGCAGGAATCATGTACGTGCAGTTTCCAGCTGCAAATTAACACAACAGGCAAAATATCAATTGGAGTTCGTATTTCTGCTTCAAACACATTTTAGACATATATAAAATGTAAAGTCCACAGAGTCATGGAGCACTACAGTATAGAAACAGGCTTTTTGGACCATCTGGACCATGCCGAACTGTTATTCTGCCTGGTCACATCAACTTGCACCTGGACCATCACCCTCAATACCCCTCTCATCCATGTACCTATCCAAATTACACCTTTCATCCTTAACCCATGAGCTCTGGTTGTAGACCCACCTAACCTCAATGGGAAAAGCCTGCTTGCAATTACCCTATCTAAACTCCTCAGAATTGTGTATACTTCTATAAAATCACAGCTCCAAAGAATAAAGTCCTGTGATTTTATTCACAGGACTTTCCTATTCGACCTTTCCCTATAATTCAGGTCCTCATCCCAGCAGCATCCTTGTAAATTTCCCCTGCACCCTTTCAATCTTTCCTGTAGGTAGGTGACTTGAACTGCACACAATACTCCAAATTAGACTTCATACAATTTCAACATAACATCCCAACTCCTGTACTCAATACTTTGATTTATGAAGGCCAAAGTGCCAAGAGCTTTCGTTATCTGCCTGTGATGCCACTTGCAAGGAATTATGGATCTGTATTCCATTTAATAACCTAACCAATTACAAGGACATTTGGATTTGACTCAGGATTAGTTTAGAATTGTGCAAAGTCACCATCATTAGCAAGTGGTCTCCGTGTTACCTTATGTTAGATTTGCCTTCATTGTGGCATTGCCACAGTTATTGCCCTTGGCTGAATGCCCTTGTATTTGAGTGGCTTGCCAATGCAGGGGGGCAGTTAAGACTCAGTCACATTGCCAGTTTGGAGTTACATATCCAGTACATTAAACAAGATAATGACAAAATAATTGCCTCCCTTATGGGCATTGGTAAGCTGAGAGGTTTCCCAACCTGCAGCATTAAGGTTACTGTTGCTGGCATTCACATTCAAATTCCCAGCTCTTTTGCAGGGTTTTAAATTGCATCTCTGAATTGTTGCTCCAGGCCTCTGGATTGCTAGTCTGGTAAACTAGTCATTATGCCACCATACCCCCTCATGTTTCATAGTATCATAGAGCTCTACAGCACAGAAACAGGCCTTTTGGCCCATCTAGTCCATGCCAAACTGTTAATTCTGCCTAGTCCCATCGACCCATACCTTGTACTTATCCAAGCTTCTCTTAAGTATTCCAATCAAACCCGTACCCACCACATTTGCTGGCAGCACATTCTACACTCTCACCACCTGAAACAGCCCCTTCAGTGATCTAGTCCGTGCTGAAACCTACTCTGCCTTTCTTTATAACTCAGGTCCTCAAGCCTCAACATCATTCTTGTAAATTTTCTCTGTACTTTTTCAAACTTATCTGTCATCTGTGCCTCTTATCATCTTCTACACCCCTCATAGTCACTTATTTTACATAAAACATTATAGTGAGGTAACTGAAAATGTATCTTAGAAAAACAGGATACAGTACTACACGGCAGTTTACAACTTTGGTAAATTGTACAACACTATTACAGCTCAGGGTGTTAGAGTTCAGAGTTCAGTCCCAATGCCTTCCATAAATGTGAGGATTTAGGATAAGGGCTAGAAGTTTAAGAGTTTGAAGTTAAATGTCGATATGGAATAACATGTGCAGAAATACATAAATGCCAGCACCTACTTGCAATGTAAACAACATTATAAAAAGTGGTTTAAAGCATGGCTTGAAGGGGAAGATGGGCTTATTTCATGCGGTAGCTCTAAATAAATAAATAAATTTCAATTCACAACTTGAAAGGTGATAAGTCAGTCATGAGGTATGTTATTAACCAAGTTTTGAACAGAGCTGGAAGCTTTAAGAGCCCTTGAAGTGAAACTGTTTTGTATTTTCCATACTTCAGAATGTATGCATGATATAAAATATGGCTGTCATGTCTCTTCATTCAGGTTTATGAGCAGAATGACTTGAGTGAGCAAATGGCCAGTCTGGAAGGCTTAATGAAGCAGCTGAATGCTATCACAGGCTCAGCGTTCTAAACTCCATCACTACCTGCTAGAGATATGTCCACCAGGAGTCAGGTAGCATGCCAGTATTTACGTACTCACCTTGGGGCACCCAAAGTGCCCCCCTCCTCTTCAGCAACTTTCAGGTCAAGCAAGGAAATGCCTCGAAGGGACATTGTTCATCTCGTCAACCATTCCATTGCTCATCTGTATATACCACACTGTCTTCCGGTCACACACTGGGATTTTGTTCATGCCTCGTTCAGTATTTCAATGTCAGTTCACCAAGGCAGCTTAATCAGAGAAGGTACAAGCCTGGCTGGCACAAGGAAGGGAGGTGGGATGGAGGGGGGGGGGGGGGGAGGGGGAACGCAGTTTGAAGGTTGGTGGTGAGGGGTGGGTGTGATGCGGGACGGAGGGGTGGGAAGTTTGGTGAGAATGCCCCGACTCTGTCACGGACAAATCCTTCTTCTGCCTCTAAGGCGAGAATGTAAATGTAGAATAGTCTTTGTGAACACCCTCCCTCCAGTTAGAAGTAATGAAGGGGTGGGGCGAAAGCAGGGGAAATGATCAGATTCTAGCTCATCTTTCATGATCACTAGATTATTAGGCATATAGAATAAGGGAAAAGAAATGTAATTTGATACCGGCAAATAAATATTGATTATTTGAAAAGAATATGTCTAGGTAGGATGTCATCGTAAGGTAGTATTTAAATAATTCCAGGTGTGTCAGCTTTCATTTAAGAGGGTTCTTTAGTCTCGGAAACCATAAGACCGTAAAATATAGGAGCAGATTTAGGCTGTTTGACCCATTGATTCTTCTCTACCATTCCATCATGGTTGATTTTTCATCCCTCTCAAACCCATTCTCCTGTAACATTTGATACCCTGACTAATTAACCTCGTCTTTAAATATACCCAATGACTCTGTCTGTGGCAATGAATTTCACAGATTCACCGCCCTCTGGCTAAAGAAATTCCTCCTCATCTCCATTCTAGAGGGACATCCTGAGGCTGTGCCCTCCGGTCCTAGCCGATTGTTAAACTAGTAGGCTACTTAATGGTGGTGTAGCGGTCAGCACTACGCTATTACAGCTTGGGGCATTGGAGTTTGGAGTTCAATTCTCCCACCATCTGTAAGGAGTTTGTACATTCTCCATGTAACCACGTGGGTTTCTTCTGGGAGCTCCAGTTTCCTCCCACAGTCCAAAGATGTACCAGTTAGTAGGTTAATGGGTGATTATAAATTGTCCTTTGATTAGGCTAGCATTAAATAGGTAGTTTGTTGGCTCCTCAGGCTGGGAGGCCTGATCCATGCTATATCTCTTGTTGAATAATCACTCTAGGCTAGAGAGAGTCAATGTTTCCTCTCTGCGTTGGTCTGTGCTGTGAGCTCACCAGCTCCTGGCAGAGCTGTTCAGTCACCCTTTCCCACCTCTATTAGCACTTTCACGTTCAACTTCCATCTGCTTCCATTGAAGCCAAGTTTCCAAAGCAGAGACTTACTTAAAGAGTTGCATATATAGCTCCAGCAATCTAAGGGCAAATTTTTCCCCAAATTTCTTAAAGTTTAAAGTTTTAACTAAATTTATTATCAAAGTGCATGTACAGTATGTCACCATAGGCTACCCTGAGATTCGTTTTCTTACAGGCATTCACGATAAGTAGCAGGAAACACAATAGAATCAATGAAAAACTGCACACAAAGATGGACAAACAACCAAAAGGCAACAAACTGTGCAAATACAAAAAGAAAAACAAAATAATAATAATAGATAAATAAGTCATCAATAATATTTCGAATATGAGTTGTAGAATCCTTGAAAGTGAGTCTGTAGGTTGTGGAAGCAGTTCAGTGTTCAGGTGAATGATGTTATCCACTCCGGTTCAGTTATTACTCAGGTTGAGGGGTAATAACAGTTCCTGAACCTGTTGGTGTGGGTTCTGAGGCTCCTGTACCTCCTTACCCTCTTGGTATTGTATGTACCATATGTACCATGATGTATTCATCAGCAGTTTTACTGCCAGTTAATTATATTCGCTACGTGATTCGACGACAAACATGTAGCCGTAAAAGTTTTGATGTTTTTTTTTTACTGTATTCAGTTGCTTAATAAGAAGCTGGGCACTGAAGCTTCCATCTGTATTGTGGAAACATTAATGCTAACAATGACAGAAAAAGCAGAGTACTGGACACCTTATCACCTTGTAATCTGCACCGTTAGGATGCCGCTGTTACATTTTCTTCACCTTTTCAGGTGCCACAGAGGCGTAGCTGTTAGCAGGAAACTATTACAGCTCAGGACATCGGAATCTGGAATTCAATTCCGATGCTGTCTGTCAGGAACTTGTAAGTTCTCCCTGTGACCATGTGGGTTTCCTCCAAGTGTTCTGGTTTCCTCACAGTCCAAAAATGTACCAGTTGGTAGGTAAATTAGTTATTATAAATTGTCCCATAATTAGGCCAGGATTAAATCAGGGGAGTTACTGAGTGGCATGGCTCAGTGAGTCAGAAGGGCCGATTCTGTACTGCATCTCTAAATAAAATTTTAAAAATTAAAATCAATATTATCAGTCTATAAATAGTGAATATACAAAAAAAAACACTTTAATGCGTTTTAGGCATTGATTCAAATTCCTTGTATAAATTTCACCATGTGTCTACACCATGGTGACTGCTGAAATGAATATGTGGCTCATTAGAATATATGTTAAGGCTACATAATTGCACATTTTAGGGCCCTTTCGGGATAATGGAGTCTAAGAGCCTTTTATAATGTTATATTTATGCTGACCCACAGGAAAAAAAATTGGCAAGAGAAAGCTACGTGAGGCTGTGATATTTAATAGGATCCCTGGCTTCATTAAGTATGTCCCTGGACAGAGGGGAGTTTTGAATCAGTTTCTAGCAGTTCATCAACTTGTCCTCTGAGATAGATGTAATATCGTTCTCTGCGCTGGATCTTGCTAAGGAAATGTCAAGTGTTATTGGAATATTACAATTGCTACCCCTCACCCTTTCAGAACGATAATCTCCGAGTTCTCTAGGAATGAAGGCTCCTTGAAGAAGATTGGCGAATGTCAAGTATGGCATGGGTGAGGTCAGAGATAGGGTGCGATAGTAGTGAATAAAATGTGCTGCTGAAGAAGGAGAGTATTGGTTTTAAATAGCTCAAGTTTGAGCCAGGAGTTACTGTAGATATAGAACAGGGAACATTATAGCACTCTACAGGTCCTTTGGCCCACAATGTTGTGCCATCCTTTTAACCTACTCTAACCCTACCTAGTCCTCCATTTTTTCACATGCCTATCCGCGAGATTCTTAAATGTCCCTCTGCCTCTACCACCACCCTCAGCACTGTGTTCCACACACCCACTGCTCTCTATGTAAAAATCTTACCTCTGACATCCCCCCGTATGCTTTTCTCCAATCACCTTAAAAATGCCCCCTGGTTTTAGTCATTTCCACCCTGGGGAGAACCTCTGTCTGTCCACTCTACCTATGCCTCATCTTGTATCATCTTGTACACCTCTATCGAGGTTGTCTCTCATTCATCCTTCATTCCCAAAGGAAAAGCCCCATCTTGCTCAACCTATCCTCATAAGGCATGCTGTCTAATCCAGGCACCATCCTGGTAAATCTACTTTGCACCCTCTCCAAAGCTTCCGTGCCCTCGCTATAATGAGGTGACCAGAACTGAACACAATATTCCAAGTGTGGTCTAATTAGGGTTTTGTAGAGCTGCAACACTGTCATTAGATATGCAAGATATCCATTAGAAGTTTAACTCCGAGCCCTTGCCACATCATTAAAAGTTGTCTTGCACATTAGCCAGGTCCATGGGATGGTGGATCTCCTTAACATGTTGAGGAGTTCTATCGAGCTCAGGTTCAAGTTTAATTAATAAAGCATACATGAATATATCCAAACGAAACAGCACTCCTCCGCGGCCAAGGTGCAAGACCTCAAAACGTCTTCCTTAAGAGATACTGCTTTTCAATTAGTGCACAAATACCCCATATTTGCAGAGCTGAATGTGCAAGTTGTCATGAAAAATATCCAACTAGTGCTAAGTGCCTCATATTAATAAGAGGTTCATGTCTAATTTTATTTGCAAATACCATCCTCTCAAAGCAACATGCAGTGCTAGGAAATTTACTATGCAGGATCCAAGAAGGCACTCATTTTTTTAACTTCCGAAAGTTTGAAATCTGAATCATTATCGATAAATTCATGGGGACTGTGTGGTTCCGTGGATTAATAAACCATCGTACAATCCAAAATAGGAGAAACGTAAGTGTAATTACAGGCTGAAATTTAGATCTATGCACCTGGAAACTCTGTAGATCCTGAAGACCCAGAGCAACGCAACGCAACACAACACACACACACACACACACACACACACACACACAGACTCACTGCTGCAGCATCTCTGAAAATGAATAAACAGTCGAAGTTTTGGGCCAAGACATAGGACTGGAAAGGAAGGGTGAAATTGCCAGAATAAAACAGGTGGGGGGGGGGGGGGGGGAGGTGCAGAGAGGAGGATAACTAGAAGGTGATAGCTGAAGCCAGGTGGGTGGGGGAGAGGGGATGAAGTAAGAAGCTGGGTGGTGATAGGTGGAAAACGTAAAGGGCTGGAGAAGAAGGAATCTGATAGGAGAGGCGAGTGGACCAAGGGAAAAAGGGAAGGAGGAGGGGCACCAGGGAGAGGTGATAGTCAGGCGAGAAGAGGTACGAGTGGGGAATGGAAGAAGGGGGAAGGGGAAGGGACAAAAATAAAAACACGAGAAATCAAAGCCTTACACACAATATGTGCTGCTTTGGATTTGTCGTGTTTTTGTTGTTTCCCTCCCCCTCCCCTCTTCTTCTATTCCCCACTCTGGCCTCGTACCTCAGCTGGCCAGGCTACATCTATGGGAAAGAGTAAACAGTTGACGTTTCGGACCAAGACCCTGATGAAAGGTCTCAGCCTGAAATGTAGACTGTTTACTCTTTTCCATTGAGGCTGCCTGGCCTGTTCAGTTGCTCCAGCGTTTTGTGTGTTGCTGTGGGGGAGGGAAATTTTTTATCGGAAGGAGAAATGAATATTCATGCCATCAAGTTGGAGGCTACTCAGGTGGAATATAAGGTGTTGTATATCATCAGGCTGTTTGTTGTCTCATATTGTTTATCATAAAAAGTCACAAGTTATTATTTGGGGACTAATAAATACATTGCATCTTGCAGCCATTAAATTTTTATAATCACTTTCAATAATTTCTGTCAATTAACTTTCACAATGTTGAAATCTACTTGAATGACCTGACCAGACTATGGCACTGAATATACATGCAGTGGTCGCTTTATTAGGTACACCTGTACACCTCCTCGATAATGCAAACATCTAATCAGCCAATCACATGGCAGCAACTCAATGCATAAAAGCATACAGACGTGGTCAAGAGATTCAGATGCTGGTCAGATCAACATCAGAGTGGGGGAAGGAATGTGATCTAAGTGAATTATAACTTTGACCATGGGATGATTGTTGGTACCAGATGGGCTGATATGAGTATCTCAGAAACTGCTAATCTCTTTGGATTTTCATGCACAATAGAGTCCTTAACGAAACAAAAAACATCATGTCAGGGGTATTCTTTGTTAATGAGAGGTCAGAGGAGAATGGCCAGACTTGTTCAAGTTGACAGGAAGGTGACAGTAACTCACATAACTACGCGTTACAACAGTGGTGTGCAGAAGAGCATCTCTGAATGCATATACTGTTGAACTTTGAAGTGATGGGCTACTGCAGCAAAAGACCCCACCAGGTTTGAAGGTGTACCTAATAATGTGGCCATTGAGTGTAATGCTTCCATACAGTTGAACTGGAATACTTAGGAAAGTCTAATGATAGCAGCAGGTTAGTGTTGAATAGTTGAAATGTGAGAATTAGTAAGCAAACACACAAAATGCTGAGGAACTCAGCAGACCAGGAAGCATCTATGGAAGGGAGTAAGATAGTCAACATTTCAGGGAGAGACTCTTCATGAACTCCTCCAGTACTTTGTCTGTGTTGCAAGGAATACTCAATGCATTAAAGACCAGGAGTGTCACCAAGCCCTGATAACTGGATATGAAGAAGCATCTAACTTTGTGCCTTTAGAAATGAGTGACAACATCTTTAGTCGCAATTTGAGGCCAGTATAAAACCGTAAGAGATTCTCTTCTGCATACTACTGATGTAAAGTGAGACTATTTAAGTTACTTTTCATTCCAGTCCATAGATACTGCCTGACCTGCTGAATTTCACCAGCATTTTGTAGGTGTTGCAGTTGGTAGGATTACCTGCATCTAAACATCTACATGTATTATTCTAGGCCAGGGTTTCCCAATCTTTTTTATGCCATGGACTCCTATCATTAACTGAGGGGTCTATAGACCCCAGGTTGGGGATCCCCTGCTCTAGTCTGAGAGGAGACTCCTAGTTGCAAATGTTCATAGCCTCCTTGTAATTCAGCCTTAACAGCGAATGACCTCCTCATCCTTACCTCACATCACATCATGCTGTATCAAAAGCAGCATCATTATCACTGGCTGTTATAAGACAATAAGACATAGGAGCAGAATTAGGCTATTTGGCCCATCGAGCCATCTCTGCTATTCTATCATGGCTGATTTATTATCCGTCTCAATCCCACTCTCTTTCTTTCTTCCCATAACCTTTGACACCCAGACTAATCAAAAATCTATCAACCTTTGTTTCAAATATACCCAAGGACTCTACAGCTGCCTGTGGTAATGAATTCCACAGATTCATCCACCTGTGTCTTAAAGCAATTCCTTCTCATTTCTGTTCTAAAAGGACACCCTTCTATTCTGAGGCTGTGCCCTCTGACCCCAGGCTCCCCCTACTACAGGAAACAACCTCTATATGTCCCATCTATCTATGCCTTTCAATCTTCAATAGTTTTCAATGAATTCCCCCCTTAAAAGAAGTGTTTTTTAAAACTCCAATGTGTACGGGCCCAGGGCCATCAAATGCTCCTCATAGGTTAGCCCATTCACTCCCAGGATATTGATGCTCCCTTTGAACAGTCAAAGAGTGCGTTCCCCAAACCAGATCCTATTTTTTAATAAACAGTAGAGATTCTGCAGATGCTGGAAGTCTTAAGCAACAAACGATTTTTTACATGTTGTGTGTGTTGCCTACATTTTAAACTGTTACTCTTCTGAGGAAAGGATGTGTGACAAATAAAGAGAATCTCTTCACTAATTTTTCCTCCCTCAAACTATCTGTAATCTTCATGCAGCCTGTTCTAATCATCTGTGACAAACATTAACACATTTCTGTCAGCGAACTCAATTAATTTTTGGCTCTTTGCCACTTCATTTCTGGAAGAACACAGGAAGTTTGTCACCAATCACCAGTGCTAACTATGCATTACAGTAGCAACCGTATTCAGCTTCTCATGTTTCATCCCGACATTCCCAACTGAATTCTATTGTTGGGCGCGACGCTATTACAGCTCGGGGCCACTCGGGAATTTGGAATTCAATTCCAGCGCTGCTCTGTAAGGGGTCTCTGTACATCCTCTGTGTGGAATGCATGGGTTTAAATTGGGTCCTCTGGATTTTCCCACAGTCCAAAGACAAGCCAGGCAGGTTAACTGGTCATTGTAAATTGTCCCGTGATTGGGTTAGAGTTAAACAGGTTTGTTGAGGGTTACTGGGCAGAACAGTTTGAACCCACGCATTCCACACAGAAGATGTACGGAAACCCCTTACAGAGCAGCGCCGGCATTGAATTCCGAATTCCCAAATGCCCCGACCCCAGCTTGAAGGACTGGAAGGACCTACTCTGAGTTGTATCACTGAATAAATAAAAGTTATGAAATACTTTTAGTGCAAGAGGCCAGGAGCAAATTTCTACCTCACAAACAGGCTGCTTTGCTTCGCAGATGTTGGACTAGCCTCCAAATTTGACACCAACATCTGTAATAAAAGTATGAGGCAGAATGACATTATTTTAAGGTTCAAAGGTGGAATTTAATGTCAGAGAAATGTATACAATATACATCCTGAAATGCTTTTTCTTCACAAACATCCTTTAAAAAAGAGAAGTGCCCCAAAGAATGAATGACAGTTAAACGTGAGAACCCCAAAGTACCCCCGAGCTCCCCACCCCTGCGTGTAAGTGGCAGTGAGCAACAATTCCCCCCCATCAGTAAAAAAAAACGCAACCACACTATCACCGAGCCCAAGCATGTGCTAAGCAATAGCAAAGACACAGACCAAAGTTTCCCAAAGGCTTTTCATTTCATCCGACATTCGACAAACCATAGGTTCTCTCTTTCCCTGCCAAGGGAGAGGGAGGTGTCCCCCATTTTCACAGCGAGCAGGAGACATAACAACAACCAGCTGGTTTACGATGTTAAAAGTCCGTTTCATCACTTTTATCGAGCTCTGTGTCCGAAGATCGCAAAGACCTTGGGTGTTCGGGCTCACAGCGAAAGATTTTCCCGCCTCCCCAACGACATACAAGCTCCTGCCCGCCTCCAGAGCCCCGAGATCTTTGGCTTCCGAACACGATCGAGACTCTCAGGCCAAACCCTTGGCATGTCGAATAATGGCCAGTTGTGGAACCCCGAGAACAGGTCCCATTCCCACAAAGAACCGAAGTCTGCGTGTAACTCCAGGTCAGGGTCTTCAAAAGAACCCTGAAAGGGAAAAATAAAGATACTAAAGGTGGAAGTAGAGCTGCTTCCGAAGATGCAAGCAGAGGAGTTGCTGTTAGGCGCCATTATCCCTACTAAGCTCATGACAAGGGTTTCTTAAAATATCTATCTCTAGCCTAGTAACTAAATGAAATATACCAGAACTTAAATAAAGCACACAGTATTGTACTGATTGCTTCATTTTCAAGTTCAATTTTATTGTCATTCAACCACGTACATGTATACAACCAAACCCAACATTGTTCCTCCGGGCAAGCACGAGGAATTCTGCAGATGCTGGAAATTCAAGCAACACACATCAAAGTTGCTGGTGAACGCAGCAGGTCAGGCAGCATCTCTAGGAAGAGGTACAGTCAACGTTTCCAGCAGAGACCCTTCGTCAGGACTGTACCTCTTCCTAGAGATGCTGCCTGACCTGCTGCATTCACCAGCAACTTTGATGTGTGTTGCATTGTTCCTCTGGGGTCAAGGTTGAAAACACAGTAGATATAGCCACACACAGCACAGAAAGTTACAATCAGCACCTACTGTCACATGAAAGTCTGCAGATGCTAGAAATCCAGTGCATCAGCCACAAAATGCTGGAGTAACTCAGCAAGTACAGACAGCATCTATAGTAATGAATAACAGTCGAAATTTCAGGCTGTGGTCATTCTTTGGGCCTGGAAAGGAAGGGGGAAGGGTAAGGAGGAAAGCTAGAAAGTGAAGCCAGGTGGGTGGGGAAAGTAAAGAGCTGGGGAGGAAGGAATCTGATGGAAGCAGAGAGTGGACCATGGGAGAAATGGAAGGAGGAGGGCACCCAGGGGGAAGTGATAGGCAGATGTGAAGAGGTAAGAGGGCGGAGTGGAGAACAGAAGAAGAGGGAAGGAGGAGAGAAAAATTTAAATAAGAGCACAAATCCTTGAGTGGCAAGGCCTGAAGATTGACAGGTCGACGTGAAGTGCAAGCTGCCCCTTTGTGTAAGATGCTATAACATTACTGGCACTGTTATAGTAAAACAAACAATGGTATAAATATGTGAAACAGTTGCAATAAAAGATGAAAAGTTACTGGTGCAGGATGAGAGTGTGTCTGTGAGTTGGGGAGTGGGTGGCAGGGTAGCCATACAGGATGTATATGAGTGCTGGGCGACAGCAGGGTCATATCTTTTAACCAAACAGGAGAAAAGGGGCGGGGTGGGGGGGGGGACTACAAACACAAGATATTCTGCAGATGCTGGAAATCCAGAACAACACACACAAAATTTTGGAGGAATTCAGCAGGTCAGGCAGCATCTATAGAGAGGAATAAATAGTTGACGTTTCAGGCTGAGGCCCTTCAACAGCACTGGAAAGGAAGGGGGAAGACACTACAATAAATAAGTGAGGGAGGGGAAGGAGGAGGTGATAGGTGAAGCCAGGCTGGCGGTAAGGTAAAGAAGGAATCTGACAGGAGAGGAGAGTGGATCATGGGAGAAAGGGAAAGAAGAAGATATTACTCAATTATTGAAACCATCTTGTATTACAAAGACGGTGTAAAATACAAGGCAACATCTTTGAAACCTTTCTCTGTGAAGAGTGTTCGGCATAATATTTAAATCTGTGTCAAACAATAAATCAGGCACAGACAGGGAAACATTTATTTCGGCACCGATCAGGTGGGTGACACTCATTAAATGAACTGAGGCAAATGATCCTAGTCATTTGCTCTTAGAGCTGAATTTATCATCTTGTACATGAGCTGAGCCAGTTTTCACTACTTTAAATTCAATTAACAATCAGTTTCATTTTTTTTTACCATTTTTCATGTTGTCTTGTTTCAAGGAAAAATGTATGTGCAGTTCAGCAGATTTCAGACCATACAAAATACATTCAGTGCCCACTATTATTAGTTACCTCCTGTACCCAATAAAGTGACTACTGCGTGTGTGTTCACGGTCTTCTGCTGCTGTAGCCCATCCACTTCAGGGTTCAATGTGTTGTGTGTTCAGAGATGCTCTTCTGCACAACACTGTTGTAACATGTGGTTATTTGAGTTACTGTCACCGTTCTGTCTGCTTGAACCAGTATCTTTCCTGATCTGCCTTCTAGCATTTTAGACGGAAAAAAAATAAATTCTTATATTTCACAGGAAAGACTATTCTTTTAAAAAGCTATTAGATTTATTTTGATCCTTTGAAGTGATTTTGTTAATTTTATATTGATGGGTATTGTTAGTAAATCACTTGATGGCCGAATTCTGCATCTATATATTATGGTCTTAAGACCATAGGACCATAAGTCATAGAAGTAGAATTAGGCCATTTGGCCCATCGAGTCTGCTCCACCATTCCATCATGGCTGATTTATTATCCCCCTCAACCCCATTCTCCTGCCTTCTCCCCCATAATGTTTGACACCCTAACTAATCAACCTTTTCATTAAATATACCCAAAGACTTGGCTCCACAGCTGTCTGTGTCAACGAATTCCACAGATTCACCACCCTCTGGCTAAAGAAATTCCTCTTCATTTCTGATCTAAAGAAACATATGCTGAAGCTGTGCTATTTGGCCCTAGACTCATCCACTACAGTACTGTAGTCATCCAGGAACTGGGTCCAATAATCTAGATGGTGTGAGTTCAAACATTATTTGGTGCATGGTGGGTTGAGAATTGGATACAGAAATTGACTGATTGGTAATGTTGTGAATGTTCAAATGGCTTATGTGCATGATCAATCACCAACCACACTACAATAATACAGGCATTAAGAATCTACACCAATAATACTTCAGAATTAGTAAAGCAACTGACCAATAGTAATTGTCATCCTAGAATCCTTCTTTTTTTGCATCTTTGTTGTGCCTTGGTTTGCCTAATAGCTCCAGTCCTCAGCTGGGCAAAGGGGAGCTCATCATCTTTATGAGACACGTGGTATGACATGGGCAATCATGGTCTTTCCATGACCGTGACTGCTCTTGGCAATTTTTTCTACAGAAGTGGTTCATTCTTCTGCATGGTATCTTAACAAAACGGCTGACTCCAGCCGTTATCAATACAGAGGTTGTCTGCCTGGTGTCGGTGGTTGTATAACCAGGACTTGTGATATTCACCGGCTGCTCATACGGCCATCCACCACCTGCTCCCATGGCTTCATGTAACCCTGACTGGCGGGGATAAACAGGTGCTACATCTTGCCCAAGAGTGACTTGCAGGCCAGCAAAGGGAAGGAGCACCTCACACCTCCTTTGGTAGAGACCACACCACCAGCTATGGTCTTCAGCCACCTTTCTTGCCTGGGTTGACTGTACACTGTCCATTCACTAGATGTTATCATAACCCATGGCTTGTCATGACACCTACAATACCACAGAGTATGCCACGATACAGTGGGATACAAAGAAAGGAACACCATTCAAATCCACAATATGTGGTTGATAGCATATGCATTGAGCCATAGAATGTCACAACAAAGAAACAAGTCCTTCAGCCCAGTTAGTCTGCGATCAACCTTACCACTGAATTTACAGCAATGGATTCTCACCACCCACCAAGGATGCAATGAGGGGCAGCTAATAGGAACTTCATTTCCAGCACCAAATAATGTTTTTTTTTAAATCCTGTTACACAGCTGCAAGAAACAACTGATATTAAAAATTTAATCTTTCCCAAAGGAAGCAGCGATTAGATCAACTTGCTAATTTTGGGTCAATATCAATATTAGAAACATAGAAAACCTACAGCACAATACAGGCCCTTCAGCCCACAGAGTTGTACCCTACCTTAGAAATTACTAGGCTTACCCATAGCCCTCTATTTTTCTAAGCTCCATGTACCTATCCTCAAGTCTCTTAAAAGACCTTATCGTGTCCATCTCCACCACCGTCACTGGCAGCCCATTCCACGCACTCACCACTCTCCGAGTAAAAAACTTACCCCTGACATCTCCTCTGTACCTACTCCCCAGCACCTTCAACCTGTGTCCTCTTGTGGCAACCATTTCAGCCCTGGGGGAAAGCCTCTAACTATCCACACGATCAATGCCTCTCATCATCTTATACGCTTCTATCAGGTCACCTCTCATCCTCCGTCACTCCAAGGAGAAAAGGCCAAGTTCACGCAACCTGTTTTCATAAGGCACTATCCCCAGACCAGGCAACACCTTTGTAAATTTCCTCTGCACCCTTTCTATGGTTTTCACATCCTTCTTATAGTGAGGTAACCAGAACTGAGCAAAGTACTCCAAGTGGGGTTTGACCAGGGTCCTATATAGCTGCAACATTACCTCTCGGCTCCTAAATTCAATTCCACAATTAATGAAGGCCAATACAGTGTATGCCTTCTTAACCACACAGTCAACCTGCGCAGCTGCTTTGAGCATCCTATGGACTCAGACCCCAAGATCCCTCTGATCCTCCACACTGCCAAGAGTCTTACCAATAATACTATATTCTGCCATCATACTTGACCTACCAAAGTGAACCACTTCACACTTATCTGGGTTGAACTCCATCTGCTACTTCTCAACCCAGTTTTCAATCCTATCAATGTCCTGCTGTAACCTCTGACAGCCCTCCACACTATCCACAACAACCCCAACCTTTGTGTCATCAGCAAACTTACTAACCCATCCCTCCACTTCCTCAACTAGGTCACTTATAAAAATCATGAAGAGTAAGGGTCCCAGAACAGATCCCCGAGGCACACCACTGGTCACCAGCCTCCATGCAGAATAAGACCCATCTACAACCACTCTTTGCCTTCTGTGGGCAAGCTCGTTCTGGATCCACAAAGCAATGTCCCCTTGGATCCCATGCCTCCTTACTTTCTCAATAAGGCTTGCATGGGGTACCTTATCAAATACCTTGCTGAATTCTATATACTCTACATCTACTGCTCTTCCTTCATCAATGTGTTTAGTCACATCCTCAAAAAATTCAATCAGGCTCGTAAGGCACGGCCTGCCCTTGACAAAGCCATGCTGACTATTCCTATTTATAACCTCTCCAAATGTTCATAAATCCTGCCTCTCAGGATCTTCTCCATCAACATACCAACCACTGAAGTAAGACTCACAGCTCTATAATTTCCTGGGCTATCTCTACTCCCTTTCTTGAATAGAGAAACAACATCCACAACCCTTCAATCCTCCGGAATCTCTCCCATCCCCATTGATGATTCAAAGATATCGCCAGAGGCTCAGCAATCTCCTCCCTCACCTCCCACAGTAGCCTGGGGTACATCTCATCCAGTCCCAGCGACTTATCCAACTTGATGCTTTCCAAAAGCTCCAGCACATCCTCTTTCTTAATATCTACATGCTCAAGCTTTTCAGTCTGCTGCAAGTCATCATTATAATCACCAAGATCCTTTTCCATAGTGAATATTGAAGTAAAGTATTCATTAAATACCTCTGTTATTTCCTCCATTTCCATAAACACTTGTCACACTTGATAGGTCCTATTCTTTCATGTCTTATCCTCTTGCTCTTGATATACTTGTAGAATGCCTTGGGGTTTTCCTTAATCCTGCCCGCCAAGGCCTTCTCATGGCCCTTTCTGGCTCTCCTAATTTCCTTTTTAAGCTCCTTCCTGTTAGTCTTATAATCTTCTAGATCTCTAACATTACCTAGCTCTCTGAAACTTTTGTAAGCTTTTCTTTTCTTCTTGACTAGATTTATTACAGCCTTTGTACGCCACGGTTCCTGTACCCTACCATAACTTCCCTGTCTCATTGGAACATACCTATGCAGAACTCCACACAAATATCCCCTGAACACTCACAACACACTGGAGGAACCCAGCAGGTCCGGCAGCATCAGTGGAAAAAACCAATCTTTTCCACTGATGCTGCCCGACCTGCTGAGTTCCTCCAGCATGTTGTGAGTGTTGCTTTGACCCCTGAACATTTACCACATTTCTTCTGTACCTTTCCCTGAGAACATCTGTTCCCAATTTAAGCTTCCAATTTCCTGCCTGATAGCCTCATAATTTCCCTTACTCTAATTAAATGCTCTTCTAACTTCTCAGTTCCTATCTCTCTCCAATGCTATTGTAAAGGAGATAGAATTATAATCACTATCTCCAAAATGCTCTCCCACTGAGAGACCTGACACCCGACCAGGATCATTTCCCAATACCAAATCAAGTGCAGCCTCTCCACTTGTAGGCTTACTATTGGGCAGCCTATAAAAAACACCCAGTAAAGTTATTGACCACTTTCTGTTCCTAATCTTCACCCACAGAGACTCTGTAGACAATCCCTCCATGACATCCACCTTTTCTGCAGCCGTGACACTATCTCTGATCAATAGTGCCACACCCCCACCTCTTTAGCCTCCCTCCCTGTCCTTTCTGAAACATCTAAAACCCCGCATTTGAAGTAACCATCCCTGTCCCCGAGCCATCCAAGTCTCTGTAATGGTCACCACATCATAGCTCCAAGTGCTGATCCACGCTCTAAGCTCATCCGCTTTGTTCACAACACTCCTTGTGTTAAAATAGACACATCTCAAACCTTCCGTCTGAGCACATCCCTTCTCTATCACCTGCCTATCCTCCCTCACACACTGTCTCCAAGCTTTCTCTATTTGTGAGCCAACCACCTCTTCTCCAGTCTGTTCAGTTCGGTTCCCACCCCACAGCAGTTCTAGTTTAAACTCTCCTCGATAGCCTTACCAAACCACCCCACCAAGATATTGGTTCCCCTGGGATTCAAGTGCAACTCCTCCTTACGTTTATATTCACAAATATAAAAATGAATCAGATTAAAAACTTGCCCAAATTAATAATTGTTAATTAAAAGTGTGTGTACAGAGAACAGGAGACTGACAAACAATGTTAATTTATGTTTATTCCCTAATGCCTGTACTAACTTCAATAAAAATTTATTATTACCTCTCAACTTTGCTTAATTAATTGTCTAAGCAGTAGCAAGCCATTTGCTGAATTCAGTAAAGTAACTGCTATTAAAAGAACATAATGGGAGCTTATGAAGCTTCATTTAAAGCTATCAATTTATTCCAGTGGAAATAGTAATTAAGAAAGGGAAAAACCAAAACAAAGTGATCACTCATACAGACTTGGCTACTGCTCTTTTGTTTTCCCTCATTTTAAAATAAATATGCCAAAATAAAAATGCAATGCTTATTCTCTGAATGAGATTCTTTTATAAAGGATTACTTTCTCACTGCTTTTCCATCTTTTCCTGTGTTACATGTGTTCAACCATTGTAGGAGTAAACTGAAAAGCCACACAGAAACGCTTCTCAATATAACAGGTAATTTATTAAAAACTGGAGTGCACCAGGAGTCCAGTCAAAGCCGATCTCTCTGAAAATGAATTTGGTACAACTTTTACATTCTCAGTTGACAAGGTTTTTATTTTTTTGTACAGCGCAGTCGGTCCTACTGGGTGCCGCGCCACACAGCAACCCCGATTTAATCCTAGCCTAACCACAGGACAATTTACAATAATCGGTACAATTAATCTACTAACCAGTACTTCTTTTGACTGGTTAGAAACCGGAGCACCCGGAGGAAACCCACGCATTCCACGGGGAGGATGTGCAAACTCCTTACAGGGGGCACCAGGATTGATCTCTGAGCTCCGGCATCTTGAGCTATAATGGTGTGGCATTAACCACGACACTACTTTGGCAGCCCTTCTGACTACCAGCAAAATGACACAACTCTCGCAGTAAATCCAGTTTCCTATTACAACAGTAGGTGCACAGTGTTAGACAACTAGGGAATTCCCTGAAAGTTTTGTGTTGGCACTGCTACATTCCACGTCACTACTTTTGCCTGCAGTTCCCTGTTACCATGTTAGCACAATTCACATCACTTACTTATTAACCCTCACTAATCATTCCCCTACAACACGCCCCTTCAAGTCTTACATTTGGGAAATGATTCGGGTGGAGTTCAAAGTTCAAAGTAAATTTATTACCGCAGAATCAAGGAAAGGCCACATCCAACAGGACAGACAAGCAACCAGTGTGCAAGAGACAAAAAAAACCTTGTAAGTACAAAAAGAAAGAAGAAAAATAAATAATAATAAATAAATAAGCAAGCAATAATTATCAAGAACATGAGGCGAAGAGTTCTTGAAAGTGAGTCCATATATTGGGAAAAACCTTCTACATGCTCCAGTTTCCTCCCAGGTCACAATGACTTGCTGGTGGTTCAACTACCTCTTATTTAGGTTGATTGCAAAGGGCTTCGAAGGGGAATTAACAGGCAAGTCTAGAGAGAGAATAGGTTACCGGGAAATAAGGAGAGAGGGAGTTGAATGAATGGAATTCTGGAAGCTAGCATTAACCCAACAGGCAGAATGGCCTCCTTAAGAGTGAAAGTGCAGAATGCCAGCAGTGTTTAGCAGACAAACTGAGACAGCTTGGCTTACCTGGGCAGAGGCAAGGGACAGGAAAGGAGCTAGGTACAGGGTGGCTCCTGGACCAGACGACAAGACAAGACAAGACAAGAACTTCAGGTGAGGCGAGAGTTACCAGCAAGACAAGGCAGGGCTTCAGATGAGGAAACAGAAGGCAGGGGAAGGGATACAAGGAGTAAGGACAAGAACAATCCAGCAGCCACACCCTGGTCTCTGGCAGTCTGTATGCAGCCAGCCCCAACAAGCATCACCTGCCTCAATTAGCTCAGCAAGGACAGAAACAGGGTGGATAGGAAAACCTGGAGCAAGGGTCGATGGACCGGACCGTGAACCGGAATATGGACTTCACGGACCGGACTATGACAGACCTGGATTTGGATTCAGATTCTGATTTTGATTTGGGCAATTCTGATTCAGATTCCAGTTCAGAATCGGATTCAGATTCTGATTCCAATTCAGATTCTGATTCGGAATCCAATTTGAATTATTTTTTAATTAAAACATGCACATCGAAACATACAGTGAAATGTGTTGTTTGAGTTAATAACCAATGCACCCTAAGATATGCCAACTGTTTTTGGACATAGACCATTACTATAGAGGGGACAGAAAACACTAGTTATTGGAAAACTGCTTGGATTTTAACAGTAGCTCTGATTTCCAAACCACTGAAGCTTTGCTCCAACAAAAGTTCAAATCACTCTATTCATTGAATGAACCGCAGCAAATTATTCCACAGACTTAAATTCACCTGAAAGTAATTTATCAAAAGAAACACACAAAATGCTGCAGGGACTCAGCAGGTCAGGCAGCATCTATGGAAATGAAAAAATAGTTAACTTTTTGGGCTGAGACCCTTATTCCGGACTGGAAAGGAAGGGGAAAGTTACTAGAATAACATGATGGGGGAGGGAAATGGGAAGGAGTCGAGTCTGGATGAGCACATTCTCTCTGTCTCTTCGACTATGTGCTCACCCTGGCTCGGCACCTCCCCTCTCACCACCACCACCCCCCCCCCCCCCACCTTCTTACTCTGGCTTCTTCCCCTTTCCTAAAAAAAAATCATTTTTATTTACCAAAGGCCAGCTCAGCTAAATTAAATTTCACTGAATGAAATTGGAGAAGACATCTTGTGGGAAAATTTGAAGGAAAGTGAGCACTGTGAAAAACACATTGCAGCTCATACTCATGAGAATATCATCCTCACACTCTCTTATACAAAACTGGCAAAGGGTTCTCAGCAGAGTGTTGCTTTAAAGCATGTTTTTGTGTGTTGAAGAATGTCTGGATCTTTAGTTTTCTGTTGTGAGCATTCCTTCCAAATATACGTAGTCCTCAAACAAAATGGCAGCCATAAACATAGACATAGACATACTTTATTGATCCCGAGGGAAATTGAGTTTCGTTACAGCTGCACCAACCAAGGTAGAGCATAGATATAGAAATACAAAAACCACAAACAATCAAACAACAAAATGCAAACTATGCCAGATGGAAATAAGTCCGGCACCAGCCTATTGGCTCAGGGTGTCTGTCCCTCCACGGGAGGAGCTGCAAAGTTCGATGGCCACAGGCAGGAACAACCTCCCATGACGCCCAGCATGTGACACTGGTTTTTCAGTACCAAATATAACTAACCATTTTGTGACACTTTTGCCAGCACATTTCCTTTCACGTTTGTCCAAGTCAAAGCTCTCTGCATGATCCCTCATGCCAAATTGAAATTCACCATCTCAAGGCACCAATGAAAAGACACAGAGCCAAATAACATGGCAAAGCTGTCCAGTCCTGAAATGTCAACTGTTTTTTTATTTCCATAGATGCTGCCTGACCTGCTGAGTTCCTCTTGCATTTTGTGTGTTGCTCTGGATTTCCAGCATCTACGGGATCTCTTGTGTTCATGAAAGTAATTAATTTTCTATTTTTAGAAGATTTATGATTTTTGCAGATTTATGATTTAAATTTAAAAAGGAACAAGGCAGGAAGGCAATGAATTATTCTTTCTGAATTGGTAGGCCATAGGTAGATCTATTACATCCACTATGAAATGGAAACTCGTAGAATAATATGTGTAATCAATAAAAAACATATGATTTGCAGCAAGAAATCTGGAAAGTTCTGCATGAACATCACCCTGACTCAATAAAAGTCATTTTATTGCCCAATTTCCTATATTAAATCTATTAAAATGTAGAGGATTAGCATAAGAACTGAGGAAGGCACATTTTGCAAGTGCTGCTTCTCCATTAGTGACATAACTGCACATACATGTTCCACACCAGTTTACTTTCTCTAAATGTTTATTTCTTCACGTTATAAATAGATGAAATGGTCCGTGTTAAGAATTGTTGCTCTGTTTCCTGTGCTTATATTCTGAGTGTCCCCATTGGAAAGTTACCACATATGGTTGTCGTGGTGACCATTACATCATCTCATTCAATGCAGCTTGACTTTATTGTGGTTGCTTTCTATTCTAATGGGGCATCTTGATTAATAGAAACATGCTTTTTCGTTAAAAGAAACAATCTATATAAAGGGTCGAGGTTCACAAACCCGGGCAAGGTTGCTGCCATGATATCTTTTAGTGATCAATATGCAGATGATTGGCCCTTGGTTCAGAAGAGAACTTGTGTTTTTGAACAATTTTATTGATCAATGTTAGTTTGCAGCTGATCACGCAAAAAACTTCGATTTTCAAACATTGGCTAGTTTTTTTTGTGTTTAAAATTTTTAACAATAAATTCATTGCCTGCTGGTAAGAAAAGAATCTCTTATTTGGCTATTGCATTGAATGTTGAGTAATTGAAGAATTGCAGAATTGTACCTAATTAACATTCAGATTCATGTGACCTTGTGTTAGACAATGTGGAACACATGCAATTAGGTTGCTAATGGGGAGGATTGATTAACTTTGACTAAGATTATGCAAATATTTACAAATGGGATCTTTTACCAGGTGACCCATTGGGATGAAGATGAATGGGTTTGGGTAGGACCCATGCTGGGTTTGGATGGGAACCAAGATGTATTATCTTTATGGTCTAAGACTACCAGTTAAAGCTATAATGCTGCCAGTTAGACCTCTTTTCTAACAAAGCATTATAAAAGAGTACAGTCCCTTCGGTCTTCCATAGTGTGCCAACCTTCTAACCTACTCCAAGATCAATCTAACCCTTTCTTCCCACATAGCCCTCCATTATTCTATCATCTATTTACAAAACTCTCTATTGTTCGATCTTACATGTGCCTATCTTAAAGTCTCTTAAATGTTCCTAATGTATCTGCCTCCACCCCCCTCCTCTGGCAGGGCATTTCACACACTCACCTCTCTCTGTGTGAAAAACTTTCTCCCATGAACTTTCATCCATTCACTTTAAAATTATGTATCCTCATAGCAGCCATTTCCACTCTGGGAAAAAAGTTGTTGATTATCCTTGAGGCTAAAATAATTCATGGAATATTTGAAAGCAAAAAGATATTCTTTTGCTCAGAAGACACTCAGTGAGTGGTGGTAACAAAGGAATTGAAAGGGACTATTATCTGTATAGTCCAAGAAATGCAATGACAGAAATACTACTGGAAGCTGCCTTTTGAGAAAATAAAAAAGAAAAAAAAATTGAAAAACATGCCTTACATTTTCAAGATTCAAGATTCAAGATACAAGATTATTTAATGTTATTTCCAGTACACAAGGGTAAAGGAGAATGAAATAATTGTTACTCCAGATCAAATATAGTACAAAAAAAACACAATAAGATAAAAAACATAATAATTTTAAAAAACACAATAAATATAAATACATAAGATAGCTTTTATACGTGGATTGATTATACATCCATAAGATGATGCTAGGCACAGGAGTGTCTGCATGGAAGGCAACTCTGACAAGAAATGATAAAGTAGTGGTGGTGGGGGTGTGGAGGGGTGGGTTAATGAGTAGGGGTGTTGATCAGCTTTACTGGGGGAAAGTTAGAAACATAGAAAACTGACAGCACAATACAGGCCCTTCGACCCACAATGCTGTGCCAAACATGTACTTACTTTAGAAATTACCTTGGGTCACCCATAGAACCTCTATTTTTCTAATCTCCTTGTACCTATCCTGGAGCCTCTTAAAAAAAAACCTATCGTATCTGCCTCCACCAACTTTCCCAGCAGCCCATGCCACGTACTCACCCCTCTCTGCTTAAAAATCTCACCCCTGACATCTCCTCTGTACCTACTTCCAAGCACCTTAAAACTGTGACCACTCGTGTTAGCTATTTCAGCCCTGGGAAAACGACTATCCACATGATCAATGCCTCTCATCCTCTTATACACCTCTATCAGGTCACCTCTCATCCTCCGCCGTTCCAAAGAGAAAAGGCCGAGTTCACTCAACCTGTTCTCCTAAGACATGCTCCCCAATCCAGACAACATCCTTGTAAATCTCCTTTGCACCTTTTCTATAGTTTCCACGTTCTTCCTATAGTAAGGTGACCAGAACTGAGCGCAGTACTACAAGTGGGGTCTGACCAGGGTCCTATATAGCTGCAACATTACCTCTCCGCTCTTAAACTTAATCCCACAGTCGATGAAGGCCAGTGCACCGTATGCCTTCTTAACCACAGAGTCAACTTGCGCAGAAGCTTTGAGTATCCTATGGACTCGGACCCCAAGATCCCTCTGATCCTCCACACTGTCACTAGTCTTACCATTAATATGATATTCTGCCATCATATTTGACCTACCAAAATGAACCACCTCACACTTATCTGGGTTGAACTCCATCTGCCACTTCTCAGCCCAGTGTTGTAACCTATTGATGTCCCAGTGTAACCTCTGACAGCCCTCCACGCTATCCACAACACCCCCAACTTTTGTGTCATTAGCAAACTTACTAACCCATCTCTCCACTTCCTCATCTAGGTCATTTATAAAAATCATGAAAAGAAGGGGTCCCAGAATAGATCCCTGAGGCACACCACTGGTCACCGACCTCCATGCTGAATATGACCCATCTACAACCACTCTTTGCCTTCTGTGGGCAAGCCAATTCTGGATCCACAAAGCAAGGTCCCCTTGGATCCCATGGCTGCTTACTTTCTCAATAAGCCTTGCATGGGTACCTTAGCAAATGCCTTGCTGAAATCCATATACGCTACATTTACTGCACTATCTTCATCAATGTGTTTAGTCACATCCTCAAAAAATTCAATCAGGCTCGTAAGGCATGACCTGCCTTTGACAAAGCCATGCTAACTATTTCTAATCATATTATGCCTCTCCAAATGTTCATAAGTCCTGCCTCTCAGGATCTTTTCCATCAGCTTACCAACCACTGAAGTAAGACTCACTGGTCTATAATTTCCTGGGCTATCCCTACTCCCTCTCTTGAATAAGGGAACAACATCTGCAACCCTCCAATCCTCTGGAGCCTTTCCCGTCCCCATTGATGATGCAAAGATCATTGCCAGAGGCTCAGCAATCTCCTCCCTCACCTCCTGGAGACTTATCCAACTTGATGCTTTCCAAAAGCTCCAGCACATCTTCTTCCTTAATGTCTATATGCTCAAGTTTTTCAATCTGCTGTAAGTCATCTGTACAATCACCAAGATCTTTTTCCATAGTGAATACTGAAGAAAAGTATTCATTACGTATCACTGCTATCTCCTTCGGTTCCATACGCACGTTTCCACTGTCACACTTGATCGGTTCTATTCTCTCATGTCTTATACTCTTGTTCTTCACATACTTGTAGAATACCTTGGGGTTTTCCTTAATCCTTCTTGCCAAAGCCTTCTCATGGCCCCTTCTGGCTCTCCTAATTTCATTCTTAAGCTCCTTCCTGCTAGCCTTATAATCTTCTAGATCTCTATTATTACCTAGTTCTTTGAACCTTTTATAAACTTTTCTTTTCTTCTTGACTAGATTTTCAACAGTCTTTGTACACCACAATTCCTGTACCCTATTATCCTTTCCCTGTCTCATTGGAATGTACCTATGCAGAACGCCACACCAATATCCCCTGAACATTTGCCGCATTTCTGCCATACATTTCCCTGAGAATATCTTTTCCTAATTTATGCATCCACGTTCCTGACTGATAGCTTCATATTTCCCCTTACTCCAATTAAGCGCTTTCCTAACTTTTCTGTTCCTATCTCTCTCCAATGCTATGGTAAAGGAGATAGAATTGTGATCACTATCTCCAAAATGCTCTCTCACTGAGAGACCTGACACCTGACCAGATTCATTTCCCAGTACCAGATCAAGTACAGCCTCTCCTCTTGTAGGCTTATCTACATATTGTGTCAAGAAACCTTCTTGAACACATCTAACAAACTCCACCCTATCTAAACCCCTCGCTCGGGGGACATGCCAATCGATATTTGTGAAAATAAAATCTCCCACCACAACTACCCTGTTATTATCACAGACTCTATCTCCCTATCTGCTCCTCGATGTCCCTGTTACTACTGGGTGTTCTATAAAAAGCACCCAGTAGAGTTATTGACCCCTTCCTGTTTCTAACTTCCACCCACAGAGACCCCATAGACAACCCCTCCATGACTTCCTCCTTTCCTGCAACCGTGACACTATCTCTGATCAACAGTGTCAATCCCCCACCTCTTTTGCCTCCCTTCCTTTCCTTTCTGAAACATCTAAAGCCTGGCCCTCTAAGTAACTATTTCTGCTCCTGAGCCATCCATGTCTCTGTAATGGCCACAACATCATAGCTCCAAGTATTGATCCACGGTCCAAGCTCATCTGTTTTGTTCATGATGCTTCTTGCATTGAAGTAGACACATCTCAAACCATCGGTCTGAGCACATCCCTTCTCTGTCACCTGCCTAACCTCCCTCTCACACTGTCTCCAACCTTTCTCTATTTGTGAACCAACAGCCCCTTCCTCCATCTCTTCAGTTTGATTCCCACCCCCAGCAATTCTAGTTTAAACTCTCCCCAACAGCCTTAGCAAACCTCCCTACCAGGATATTGGGCCCCCTTGGATTCAAGTGCAGCCCGTCCTTTTTGTACAGGTCACACCAGCCCCAAAAGAAGTCCCTCTGCTCCAATCCCTCAGCCACGTATTTATTCTCCACCTCACTCTATTCCGATACTCACTATCGCATGGCACAGGCAGTAATCCTGAGATTACTACCTTTGAGGTCCTGCTTCTCAACTTCCTTCCTAACTCCCTGCAGTCTGTTTTCCGGACCTCCTCCCTTTTCCTACCTTTGTCATTGGTACCAAGGTGTACCACAACCTCTGGCTGTTCACCTTCCTACTTCAGGATATTGTGGATGCAATCAGAAACATCCTGGACGCTGGCACGTGGGAGGCAATCAACCATCCATGTTTCTTTCTTGCATCTACAGAATCGCCTATCTAACCCCCTAACTATAGAGTCACCTATCACTGCTGCCATCCCCTTCCTTTCCCTACCCTTCTGAGCCACAGAGCCAGACTCTGTGCCAGAGACTTGCCCCAGGTAGGCCCCCCCCCAACAGTACTCAAACAGGAGTACTTATTGATAAGGGGGCCAGCCACAGGGGTACTCTCTAGTATCTGACCCTTGCCCTTCCCCTTCCTGACTGTTACCCACTTACCTGTCTCTCGAAGCCCTGGTGTGACCACCTGCCTATAGCTCCTCTCTATCACCTCCTCACTTTTCCTGACCAGACAAAGGTCATCAAGCTGCAGCTCCAGTTCCCTAACATGGTCCCTAAGGAGCTGCAGCTCGACGCACCTGATGCAGATGTGGCCATCCGGGAGGCTGGGAGTCTCCCAGATATCCTACATCTGACACCCAGTACAGAACACCGGCCTCACAGACATACTTCCAATTTCTATTCTACATAGGCAGCCTACCTCACCTCGACACATTATCACCGAAGCCCTGTTGAGCCAAAGCCCTCCTACTTTGTCTACCTCTACTCCGGCACCCCCTCTATAAAGCTGTCTTCTTTTTGAACTCTTCTCGCTGGTCTAACTCACTGACATCCATGTGCCTGCACAGTCGCTCCTCGATCAATCTGCCAAAGAAAAATTGATCGCCTTTCATACTCTTCCTGCCGCTCTAACTCACTGACGTCCATGCGCCTGTGCAGTCACTCCTCAATTGCACAGTTCTGAGAGGCATTGTATCATTTGCAAACATTGCGCAGTTCTGAGAGGCAGTGTATCATTTTTTTTAAAATGTCTTTCCGGAAAAAATTCAGTAACGTCAGAGAGTAGATATTCAAAATAGCATAAGTCATCAAATAACCAATAAAGCTCTGGAATCAAATATAAACAACTTTTCAAATGGATATCTGTCGTAATTCTAATATAGGAAGGAAATTGAATTAAAGAAACATTATCTGCCTCTCACTTAAATACCCTTTTAAATTTTAACTTTGGGACTTAACTGAGTCTGCAGGAAGTGAGGCAAAGTCACAGGTAGATAGGGTCGTAAAAAAGCTTTTGGCACATTGGCCTTCATATAGGAAATCAATGTAATGGGTACAGGAGTTGAGATGTTATGTTGGAGTTGTATAAGATGTTGGTGAGGCCTAACATCCACTTTTGGTCACCTACCACCAGGAATGATGTAAATAAAGTTGAAAGAGTACAGAAAAAAATTACGAGGATGTTGCCAAGACTGGAGGACCTAAGTTATAAGGAAGGGCTGAATAGTTAGAACTTTATTCCTCAGAGCGTAGAAGATTGAGAGGGGATTTGATAGTGGTATACAAAATTATGACAGGCATAGGTAGGGTGAATGCAAGCACTGATGTTAGGTGAGACTACAACTAGAGATCATAGGTTAAGGGTGAAAGGTGAAATGTTTAAGGAGAACATGCGAAGAAACCTTCACTTAGAGGATGGTGACAATGTGGAACAAGGTGCCAGTGCAAGTGGTGGAAGCAGCTGTGATTTCAATGATTAAGAGAAGTTTGGTTATGTACACAAAAGGGAGGGGTATGGAGGGCTATGTCTGGGTGCAGATCGACAGGAGTAGGCCATTTAAGGTTCAGCATGGACTAGATGGGCCAAAGGAACTGTTTCTCTGCTGTAATTTTCTATAACCCCATTGTCTCTTTCAAGGTCATTGGTATAGTCATAACAGTATTCAAAGCCAGGAATCTTCCTCCCCACAAGGCCTGCTGCATTCAGTAAGTCCCCTTGCACCTCTCCACCAAAGGGTAGGAGGAATAAGAATAATGATTGTTGTCTGTCTACTTTACCAGGCCTTGTGACCCTTAATTGCATTGAAAGAAGTAATTCCTTGGCAATACACTCTCGTGAAAGTATTTTGCTCCTTCTCCGAATAAAACTAAAACTGTTGAAAATATCATATAGGCTGTAACTGCCTTTCTGCTTGTTCAGAATCCAGCTGGTGATGTGTCTTTTCTGCATTCATGTGATCAAGGATATTGTAACTCTTGATACTCTATGTTGTGTAACGATAACCCTTCAACGGTAACATTACACTGCATTTGCAGGTTAAAGTAATGTTTGTAGAAGATGGTTTCCATTTTGCCTAATTTGCTCCATGTTCTTGTGCTGCTCATTTGTAACTGCAGTTTCCTTGTGGAACTTGGTTGGTTTCCTGTCACAGGAGAAGCCGTTATCAGATAGACCACTTTGGGGGTATTTCATTACCATTGCAAAAATATACACTTGGTTAAACTGGCATGAACCTGATACTATATACTGTAAATTAAGGCAAACTGAATATATGTGATTGCAAAAGAACAACACCATTTTTATTGTACAATAATGTTTAGTAGCTCCTTTCTTTGTGAGTTGCTAACTGGGGACTGGTGGGAGGGTGGGAACTGTATCTTTTTATAATTATTATTTAATTTATTAGGCTGTCTTTTTTCAATAATTTATGAAGGAAGAGTCAACATACTGGTTGGTCTGGAACAGGATCTTTTGTGTCAAAGATAAAGGTGTAACGTGATGGTATTTTACATGTACACACACACACACACACACACACACACACACACAAAATGAATGGCCAGACTCTCAGCCTGTCTCATGTTGAAATATAGACAATGTTAACCAAATTAGATTAGCAACTACGGTATTAAGTGTACAATTGACTTGCAAATGGTTGAAAGGAAAAAGATAGAATGACTGTTTCTACATAAAACTTGTACACAGAAAAGGGTTTTTGTAATACACTGTAGAACAGTCATATGTTCGTTTTTTATAGAAATGTTATTACAATGGTGCATTTTTGTTTGATAAATAAAATTTTGATACAAAACATAATTGACTTGAGCCTAGTTCATTATTTTACCTGTTAAAGATTGGATTTTTATATATGTGAACTCGCGTTGGCGTGCCTCGACTCCTTTTTATCCCCTTGGTTCAGTCACTACCCACCTACATCTGTGACACTTCACATGGTTCAAAGGTCCATTTATTATCAAAGTATGCAACTCTGAGAGCCTTCCTCTCCAGGTGCTCTTAATCTCTTCAACAACTTTCAGTTCCCTGGCCCTGATCACATCATTTTCATTATGGATATCCAGTCCTTATCCAGTCAGTTTTAGTCTTGGTTTGTCCTGTGTTTCATGTGATATCATTCTGGAGGAACATTGTATCATTTTTTAATGCATGCATTTCTAAATGACAATAAACGAGGACTGAGTGTCCTCATAATCTAATCTATACACTTGCTTTCCCCATCAGATTAAGCAGTCCTAATGAAGGGTCTTGGTCCCAAAATGTCAATTCTTCATTCCTCTCCTTAGATTCTGCCTGACCTGCTGAGTTCCTTCAGCATTTTGTACGTGTTGCTCTGGTTTTCCAGCATCCACAGAATCTCTTGTGTTGGACACTTTACATGATCCTTATAAAGGTTGACCTGAGGATCAAATGTTGAACATCTCATGTCAATTTATTCACAATAGCTCAATTTAAGGAAGAAATCTTCACATGTGCCCTGTCCACGGTGGCAATTTCCCTTGTGATCATTTTCAGATCCCACCACTACTGCTAGAGAACCACAAAGAATGAGCATGATTGACCATTTCTTCTGGGTTTTGATGGATGTACCATGTAGAAATTGTACCTTACAATGTTGATATTCATTTCCGAGACAATCAGTAAGGAGGATATTACCTCTGTCTACCCCATTGTAAGCTACAATTTGGTTTATCTTTGAAGAGAAATATGAAACTTAGTACATGCTCAGAAGATCACATTTGCTAAAGAAAACTTGAGAGGCATAGAGTTTGAAGAAATGAGATTGATATCATTTTTGTGGCTGTTTAGATCAGTTGTCCACAATAACATTAATGCAGGCTCCAGAGAAGGGAATAGTCGATGTTATTACTTAGAACCAGCAACAAACTGAAATTCCCGGTGAAATTCACTAAAACACCATGATGAGATCTAGGGAAGGTATCATTGTCCAGCAGTGGAGTGGAAGAGCAAAGTCAAAGTAATTTTATTATCAAGCTACATGCAGTATGTTGTGGCAAGTACTTGGTCCATAATGACAGATGAGGAAGCTTGTTAAACTCAACAACCGTTTTTATTTGGATAAACACAAAAACAGACCGGGCACTTCGACCTGGGAACAGAACCCCCTCAGTCATGTATAGACAGCTGAGGTGATTACACACTCCACTTACAGTCAGGGTGACCCACCACCACACATGCCCCAAGCTAACTGTATAAGCCAAACTAAAATGTATAAATAAATAATCTTGAACATCCCACCATAACCCCACAAAAGCATTTTAACACAAGAGCAATAAATAGCGCTGGTCATAAGGAATGCTGGGGCAGTGCATTGACCAGCCTCCCCCTCCTGCACCCCATGGTGTCAAAATATGTAACCAGATACAACCTTGAGATTCATTTTCTTGCAGACATTTACAGGGAAAAAAGACATATGAGAAAATTAGGCAGGGTGAAGATACGTCTCCACCAAAGGAGGTGTAAGGCACTCCATCCCTGCACTAGCTTGCAGGTCACCCTTGGGCAAGGTGTAGCACCTGCTTAGCCCCCAGTCAGGGTTACATGAAGCCATGGAAGCAGGTGGTGCATGTCACAAGTCCTGGTTATGCGACCACTGACACCAGGCAGACAATTTCTGAAGAGTATTGCTAATGGCTGGAGTAATCTGTCTTGTGAAGACACTGCCCAGAAGAAGGCAATGGCAAACCACTTCTGTAGAAAAATTTGCCAAGAACAGTCATGGTCATGGAAAGACCACGATCGCCCACATCATAAGACACAGGACATAACGAATGTATGATAAAATTTCCAAAGAACTATAGATAGAACAGCACAGCAAGGAACAAGCCCTTCAGCCCTCAATGTTGTGCCAAACCTATAAATTAGTAATCAACTGGACAACTAAACTAATCCCTTCTGCCTACACAATGTCTATATCCTTCCATTTTCCTCACACCATGAGCCTACTTAAATGTCTCATAAATGCCCTAATGTATCTGCCTCTACCACCAACCCTGGCAACATGTTCCACACACCCACCACTCTTTGTGTAAAAACTTCCCTCTCACAAAAGAAGAATAACTATGCAAATAAAATTAATGCTGATAACATGAACGTAGAATCCTTGAAAGTGAGTCTGTAGTTCAGTGTTGACGTTTTTGAAGTTATCCACACTGGTTCAAGAGCCTGATGGTTGAAGGGTAATAACTGTCCCAGAACCTGGTGGTAGGGGACCCGTGACTCCTTCCTGATGACAACAGAGAGAAGAGAGCATGGGCTGAATTATGGGTGTTCTTGATGATGGACCAGGGGCTGACCTTTAGTATCAGCTGAGATCCAGCCATGTTCTTGGGTTGTCTAAACTTGCTCATGGAAAGTCACTGCTCTCTACACTTGAAAAGTATGGAATTCTCAGGCCTCCTACATGCCTCCTTCCTCTTCATTCGTCCTTCAGACTGCCAGGTAGGACAAAACAGTCAGGCCTGAGTTAAAAATTTGTCAGGATCCAAAATATATCATTGATCACATTAACAATATTGAAGGAAAACACAGCTAACTTTAGTGAATGTTTTTTCCAGCCTGTCCGAGGACCATGTTAGCATCAAGCCCCATAAAATCCAATTAATTTTCAGAATCAGTATTAGAATAAGGTTTAATATCACTGACGTTCATGAAATTTATTGTTTTGCAGTGGTAGTACTGTGCAATACATAAAAAATTACTTTAAGTTACAATGAGTATTTTATATATAAGAAATAATTAAGTAGTACAAAAAGAGAGCAAAATAATGAAACGATGTACATGGGTTCAGGGTCTGTTCAGAAATCTGATGGCAGAGGGGAATAAAGTGTTTCTAAAATGTTGAGTGTGCATCTTCAGGTTTGTGTGTGGCCTCACTGATGATGGTATTGAAAAGAGAGCATAACCAGGGTGGAGGGTACTTAATGATGGATACCTGTTCTTGAGACACCACCTTTTGAAGATATCCTCAGTGGAGGGGAGGTTAATGCCCAGGATGGAGCTGATTGAGTCTACAACCCTCTATAGCTTTTTCCTGATGCTGAGCATTGGAGCTTCCATACCAGGTGGTGATGCCACCAGTCAGAAAGCTCTCCACAGTATAATAATAATAATGGCTCCGTCTGTCTAAGTAGACAATGGATACGCCCGGTTTAGTCGCAGACCTGGGCGATGAATATGGAGACCCTGGGCTGCCCAGCCATCAAGATCCCCCCCACTCGGCCTCACGGATGTGGTCCAAAGGAATGCGAAGCAGGACATTTAGCATCAGCTTGGCTGCAGGAGCTGCCGGGAGGTGACGTGATATATCATCCAACCACCTTAGGGGCTCCACTCCGGATTTGTGTAGGCTTTGCTCCTTAGCCTTCTCTTCTCCGGAAGATACCCACAAGGCAGTGGGATCCGTAACTCTGGATAGGGGCCCATACCGGAAACAGTCAGCCGGAGCCAGCTGAGCCCAGGACTCATGTAAGGCAGGGTCGTCACGTCCTGTAGTAGTGACATATGGAGCCACTACCCACTACCTACAGTATAATAACAACAAGTAAATTGCCAAAATGTTTTGAATGTCACGCTGCTATGTTGAGCCAAAGATTATGGTCTGAAATTTCCCCCATCACATTGTTTATCATTGCTGGCTGGTGGTGTAGTAGCATCAACACCAGACTTTGAGGCAAGTGGTCTCAGGTTTGAATCCGGCCAGCCCCTTGCATGCTTTCTATCCGTGCTGAGTTGAGAGTTGAGCTAGCAAATCAGCCTTGTAAAAAATAGACAAATGCTAAGGAAACGGTGAAAAAAAACTGTCCAATGTGCCACAAAGTATGAAAAGGAACAGCAACAACAACATCGTTCAATGACAGTCTAAATTCCAGGATAACATTTGCGTGAACATCAATGGGATTTAGTCATAATGGTGCTTCCCAATAAACCACCTTTTCATAACCTAGTTCAGCTTTTGAGGGGTCAATATTTTATCAGTTAGTTCAAAAGTCAAAGATTAAGGACAAGGATCAATTTTATTTGTTGGAGTTCTTTGAGGAGATTACAAGTAGGATAGGTAAAAGTGGATGCAGTGGATGCTGTATATTTGGACCTTCAGAAGGCCTTTGACAAGGTGCCACACATGAGGCTGCTTATCAACTTAAGAGTCCAAGGAAAGTTTAGAAATAACATGATTAGAGCATTGGCTGATTGGTAGGAGGCAGCGAGTGGGAATAAAAGGATCCTTTTCTGGTTGGCTGCCAGTGACTAGTGGTGTTCCTCAGGGGTTGGTGTTGGGACTGATTCTTTTTATGCTGTATATAAGTGACTTATATGATGGAATAGATGGCTTTCTGCCAAGTTTGCAGATGATGCAAAGATTGGTGGAGGGGCAGGTAGTGTTGAGGAAACAGGTAGGATGCAGAAGGACTTAGACAGATTAGGAACGTGGGCAAGAAAGTGGCAAATGAAATACAATGTTGGAAAATGCATGGTCATGCACTTTGGTAGTAGAAATAAATGTGCAGACTATTTTCTAAATGGAGAGAAAATCCAAAAATCTGAGATGTAAAGGGACTTGGGAATCCTTGTGTAGAACACCCTGAAGGTTAGCTTGTCGGCTGAGTCAGTGGTGAGGAAGGCAAATGCCATGTCAGCATTCATTTCAAGAGGTCTAGAATACAAGAGCAGGGACGTGATGCTGAGGCTTTATAAGGCACTGGTGGGGCCTCACCTTGAGTATTGTGAACAGTTTTGGTCCTTCATCTCAGAAAAGATGTGCTGGCATTGGAGAGGGTCCAGAGGAGGTTCACAAGGATGATTCCAGGAATGAAAGGCTTATCATATGAGGAACGTTTAATGGCTCTGGGTCTGTACTCGCTGGAATTCAGAAGGATGAGGGAGAATTTCATTGAAACCTTTCAAATGTTGAAAGGGCTAGACAGAGTAGATGAGAAAAGGCTGTTTCCTATGGTAGGAGAGTCTAGGACAAGAGGGTACAGCCTCAGGATAGAGGGGAGTCCATTCAAAACAGAGATACAGAGAAATCTCTTTAGCCAGAGGGTGGTGAATTTGTGGAATTTGTTGCCACAGGCAGCTGTGGAGGCCAGGTTGTTGGGTGTATTTAAGGCAGAGGTGGATAGGTCCTTGATTGGACATGGCATCAAAGGTTACGGGGAGAAGGCTGGGAACTGGGGTTGAGGAGAAAGAAAGAAAAAAAGGATCAGCCATGATCGAATGGCGGAGCAGACTCAATGGGCAAGATGGCCTAATTATGCTCCTATGTCTTCTGGTCTTATGGTTTTAATTGCCATGTACATTTACATATATAAAGAATTTGCTGTGTTGTGTTTGTCAGGGTGAGACATGCAACAAAAAACAACATTCAACAAATACAAAGAATAAAGAATTATAAAAAATAAAACCATAAAGACCTTGGAGCAGAATTGGCCATTCTATCCATCAAGTCTGTTCTGCCATTCCATCAAGGCAAATATATTATCCCCTGTACTGCATTCTCCTGCCTTCTCTCCTGCCTTCTCTCCATAACCTTTGCCACCCTGACTAATCAAGAACCTATTAAGTTCTACTTTAAATGTACCCAATAACTTGCCCTCCACAGCTTTCTGTGGGAATGAATACCACAGATTCACTACATTCTGGCTGAAGAAATTCCACTTCATCTCTGTTCTTTATTAATCTTTCTATTGATTTAATAGGAGCATAAATACAATCAGGAGAATTATCTCAAATATATATATATCAGTGACAATACAAACTGAGATTAAGATAGACATTGTCAAAATCATAGATATTGTTAAACTGGTATAAAATATATAATAAAAAATGAAAATAGCAATTCTCCTGTTATCAGTTTATGACGAGAAAAGAAAAAAACATTGAGTTTTAAATGAAGAGAAAAAAAATGAGAAAGAAAAGGACTGGGCAGTCCATTTTGAGGATACAACCAAAAAAAAGGTAAGAAAGATTTTCTGATCAAATCTAAAACTTCAAAAAAAAAGATTGAAAGAGTAATAAATCAAATTAAATGAAAATATTGGATAAAAGGTGGCCAGATTTGCTCAAATTTAAAGGATGTATCAAATGTCCATCTTCTTATTTTCTCTAAACTTAAACAGGACATAATGGAGGAGAGCCAGTAAAAGTGGATTACAATCCTTCCACTCATCTCTGTTCTCAATGGATGTTTCTCTATTCTTAGGTGGTGTCCTCTGGTCCTAGCTCCCCCCTCCCCCATCCTCTCTCCATCCACTTTATCTCGGCTGTTCATTAATAAACCCATTCCAATAGCAATACCATTACTAGCTGCACTCTCAGCAGTGGTGATGACGGAATTACTGGATTATTATATAAACCCTTCTGATTCACTAATAGCTTGCAATGAATTATATCTGTACTTATTCAGATCAACGGAAATGAAGTTTAGTCTTAAGTGACCCAGCAAGCCACTTAGTTCAGATAGAATTATCAAATTTCAAAGTACATTTATTATCAAAGTATGTATACTGGCTGGTGGTGTAGTGGCATCAGCACTGGACTTCGAGGCAGATGGTCCTGAGTTCAAACCCAGCCAGGTCCCAACCTGGGCAGCAGCAGTATCTGCGCAGAAAAAAAGGCCTGGCAATCTACTTCCGTACCTTGCCACGTAAATTCTATGGTCACGAAGAGTCAAACTTGACTAAACGACTGAACCATATACACCTTGAGATTCTTGCAGGCAGCCACAGAACAAAGAAACACAACAGAAACCAGTTAAAACACCCACACACAACAAAAGACCATCGAACACCCAGTGTGCAGTAAATGAATAAATTACACAAACAATACAAAGCAAGGAAATAACACCCAGAACATAAACCACAGATTTCCTGAAAGCGAGCCCACAACCACGGAACCAGTTCAACATTGCAGCCGGACTGTGGAGTTTAGACAAGCAATAAATCCTGACCTTGACACTGAGGCCTATTTCTTTTGAAGGCTTACTTTCTAAAGCCCCATAACCTCTAGTGAGGCTCTGTCCTGGGCCAGTCTTTCACACTGACTCCAGATGTTCTTGGTGTATCTTCCGTCTTTGGAGCTTCTATTGGTGTTTCTGTGCTCTGGGCTTTTACAGGATGGAGTTGTGAGCTCCATACTCAACCCTCCTCATTTTGCAACCAGGCTTGGGACTGTCAATGACAAGAGTTTCATATCAGAATCTGAATCAGCTTTATTATCACCAGTGTGAAATTTGTTAACTTAGCAGCAGCAGTTCAATACAATACATAATATAGAAGGGGAAAATAAATAAATACATCAATTACAGTATACATATATTGAATAGACTAAAAATAGTGCAAAAACAGAAAAAATATAAATGTATTTAAAAAGTGAGGTAGTGTTCACAGGTTCAATATCCATTTAAGAATTGGTCGGCAGAGGGGAAGAAGCTGTTCCTGAATCTCTGAGTGTGTGCCTTCAGGCTTCTGTACCTCCTACCTGATGGTAACAGTGAGAAAAGGGCATGTCCTGGGTGCTGGAGGTCCTTAATAATGGACGCTGCCTTTCTGAGACACTGCTGCTGGAAGATGTTCTGGTTACCTTATAGCCTAGTACCCAAGATGGAGCCGACTAAATTTATGACCCTCTGCAGCTTCTTTCGGTCCTGTGCAGTAGCCTTACCCCGCCCCCCCAAAATCCCCATACTAAACAGTGATGCAGGCTATCAGAATGCTCTCCACAGTACATCTATAGGAGTTTTTGAGTGTTTTTGTTGACACACATAGAACATAGAACATAGAAAACCTACAGCAAAATACAGGCCCTTCAGCCCACAAAGCTGTGCCGAACATGTCCTTACCTTAGAACTACCTAGGTTTACCCATTGCCCTCTATTTTCCTAAGCTCCATGTACCTGTCCAGGAGTCTCTTGAAAGACCGTATCATTTCTGCCTCCACCACTGCCACCGGCAGCCCATTCCACGCACTCACCACGCTCTGCACCAAAATTTACCCCTGACATCTCCTCTGTACCAACTTCCAGGCACTTTAAAACTATGCCCTTTCATGCTAGCCATTTCAGCCCTGGGGAAAAGCCTCTGACTATGCACACGATCAATCCCTCTCATTACTTTGTACACCTCTCTCAGGTCACCTCTCATCCTCCGTAGCTCCAAGGAGAAAAGGCCAAGTTCACTCAACCTATTCTCATAAGGCATGCTCCCCAATCCAGGCAATATCCTTGTCAATCTCCTCTGCACTCTTTCTATAGTTTCCACATCCTTCCTGTAGTGAGGTGACCAGAACTGAGCACAGTACTCCAGGTGGGGTCTGACCAGGGTCCTATACAGCTGCAACATTAACTCACGGCTCTTAAACTCAACCCCACAGTTGATGAAGGCCAATGCACCGTATGCCTTCTTGACCACAGAGTCAACCTGCGTAGCAGCTTTGAGTATCCTATGGACTCGAGCCCCAAGATCCCTCTGATACTCCACACTGCCAAGAGTCTTACCATTAATGCTATATTCTGCCATCATAGTTGACCTACCAAAATGAACCACCTCACACTTATCTGGGTTGAACTCCATCTGCCACTTCTCACCCATGTTTTGCATCCTATCAATGTCCTGCTGTAACCTCTGACAGTCCTCCACACTATCCACAACACCCTCAACCTTTGTGTCATCAGCAAATTTACTAACCCATCCCTCTACTTCCTCATCTAGGTCATTTATAAAAATCACAAACAATAGGTGTCCCAGAACAGATTCCTGAGATACACCACTGGTCACTGGCCTCCATGCAGAATATGACCCGTCTACAACCATTCTTTGCCTTCGTAAACACAAGAAATTCTGCAGATACTGGAAATTCAAGCAACACACTTCAAAGTTGCTGGTGTACACAGTAGGCCAGGCAGCATCTCTAGGAAGAGGTACAGTTGATGTTTCAGGCCGAGACCCTTCATCAGGATTAACTGAAGGAAGAGCTAGTAAGAGATTTGAAAGTGGGAGGGGGAGGGGGAGATCCAAAATGATAGGAGAAGACAGGAGTGGGAGGGATGGAGCCAAGAGCTGGACAGGTGATTGGCAAAAGGGATATGAGAGGATCATGGGACAGGAGGCCCAGGGAGAACGAAAAGGGGAAGGGGGGAAAAAACCCAGAGGATGGGCAAGGGGTATAGTCAGAGGGACAGAGGGAGGAAAAGGAGAGAGAGAGAAAGAATGTGTGTATACAGTATAAATAAATAACAGATGAGGTACGAGGGGGAGGTGGGGCGTTAGCGGAAGTTAGAGAAGTCAATGTTCATGCCATCAGGTTGGAGGCTACCCAGACGGAATATAAGGTGTTGTTCCTCCAACCTGAGTGTGGCTTCATCTTTACAGTAGAGGAGGCTGTGGATAGACATATCAGAATGGGAATGGGATGTGGAATTAAAATGTGTGGCCACTGGGAGATCCTGCTTTCTCTGGCGGACAGAGCGTAGGTGTTCAGCAAGACGATCTCCCAGTCTGCATCGGGTCTCTTCTGTGGGCAAGCCATTTCTGGATCCACAAAGCAATGTCCCCTTGGATCCCATGCCTCCTTACTTTCTCAATAAGCCTTGAATGAGTATATATTTCAATGCTAGGAGTATTGCGGGGAAGGCGGATGAGTTGAGGGCGTGGATTGACACATGGAATTATGATGTTGTAGCAATTAGTGAAACTTGGCTACAGGAGGGGCAGGACTGGCAGCTTAATATTCCAGGGTTCCTATGTTTCAGATATGATCGAGGCAGGGGAATGAAAGGTAGGGGAGTAGCATTGCTTGTTAGGGAAAATATTACAGCAGTGCTCAGGCAGGACAGATTAGAAGGATTGTCTACTGAGTCCTTATGGGTGGAGCTGAGAAACAGGAAAGGTATGGCCACATTAGTGGGATTGTATTACAGACCACCCAATATTCAACGAGACTTGGAAGAGCAAATCTGCAGAGAGATAGCAGGCAACTGCAGGAAACATAAAGTTGTGGTGGTAGGGGATTTTAATTTTCCATACATTGATTGGGACTCCCATACTGTTAGGGGTCTAGATGGTTTAGAGTTTGTAAAATGTGTTCAGGAAAGTTTTCTAAATCAATATATAGAGGGACCAACTAGAGGGGATGCAATATTGGATCTCCTGTTAGGTAACGAATTAGGGCAAGTGACAGAAGTCTGTGTAGGGGAGCACTTTGGTTCCAGTGATCATAACACCATTAGTTTCAATTTGATCATGGACAAGGATAGATCTGGTCCTAGGGTTGAGGTTCTGAACTGGAAGAAGGCCAAATTTGAAGAAATGAAAAAGGATCTAAAAAGCGTGGATTGGGACAGGTTGTTCTCTGGCAAAGATGTGATTGCTAGGTGGGAAGCCTTCAAAGGGGAAATTTTGAGAGTGCAGAGTTTATATGTTCCTGTCAGGATTAAAGGCAAATTGAATAGGAATAAGGAACCTTGGTTCTCAAGGGATATTGTAACTCTGATAAAGAAGAAGAGGGAGTTGTATGAAATGTATAGAAAACAGGGGGTAAATCAGGTGCTTGAGGAGTATAAGAAATGCAAGAAAATACTTAAGAAAGAAATCAGGAGGGCTAAAAGAAGACATGAGGTTGCCTTGGCAGTCAAAGTGAAGGATAATCCAAAGAGCTTTTACAAGTATATTAAGAGCAAAAGGATTCTAAGGGATAAAATTGGTCTTCTTGAAGATCAGAGTGGTCGGCTTTGTGCGGAACCAAAGGAAATGGGGGAGATCTTAAATAGGTTTTTGCATCTGTATTTACTAAGGAAGCTGGCATGAAATCCATGGAATTGAGGGAATCAAGTAGTGAGACCATGGAAACTGTACAGATTGAAAAGGAGGAGGTGCTTGCTGTCTTGAGGAAAATTAAAGTGGATAAATCCCCGGGACCTGACAGAGTGTTCCCTCGGACCTTGAAGGAGACTAGTGTTGAAATTGCGGGGGCCCTGGCAGAAACATTTAAAATGTCGCTGTCTACGGGTGAAGTGCCAGAGGATTGGAGAGTGGTTCATGTTGTTCCGTTGTTTAAAAAAGGATCGAAAAGTAATCCGGGAAATTATAGGCCGGTGAGTTTAATGTCAGTAGTAGGTAAGTTATTGGAGGGAGTACTAAGAGACAGAATCTACAAGCATTTGGATAGACAGGGGCTTATTAGGGAGAGTCAACATGGCTTTGTGCGTGGTAGGTCATGTTTGACCAACCTGTTGGAGTTTTTTGAGGAGGTTACCAGGAAAGTGGATGAAGGGAAGGCAGTGGATATTGTCTACATGGACTTCAGTAAGGCCTTTGACAAGGTCCCGCATGGGAGGTTAGTTAGGAAAATTCAGTCGCTAGGTATACATGGAGAGGTGGTAAATTGGATTAGACATTGGCTTGATGGAAGAAGCCAGAGAGTGGTGGTAGAGAATTGCTTCTCTGAGTGGAGGCCTGTGACTAGTGGTGTGCCACAGGGATCAGTGCTGGGTCCATTGTTATTTGTCATCTATATCAATGATCTGGATGATAATGTGGTAAATTGGATCAGCAAGTTTGCTGATGATACAAAGATTGGAGGTGTAGTAGACAGTGAGGAAGGTTTTCAGAGCCCGCAGAGGGACTTGGACCAGCTGGAAAAATGGGCTGAAAAATGGCAGCTGGAGTTTAATACTGACAAGTGTGAGATATTGCACGTTGGAAGGACAAACCAACGTAGAACATACAGGGTTAATGGTAAGGCACTGAGGAGTGCAGTGGAACAGAGGGATCTGGGAATACAGATACAAAATTCCCTAAAAGTGTCGTCACAGGTAGATAGGGTCGTAAAGAGAGCTTTTGGTACATTGGCCTTTATTAATCGAAGTATTGAGTATAAGAGCTGGAATGTTATGATGAGGTTGTATAAAGCATTGGTGAGGCTGAATCTAGAGTATTGTGTTCAGTTTTGGTCACCAAGTTACAGGAAGGATGTAAGTATGGTTGAAAGAGTGCAGAGAAGGTTTACAAGGATGTTGCCGGGACTTGAGAAACTCAGTTACAGAGAAAGGTTGAATAGGTTAGGACTTTATTCCCTGGAGCGTAGAAGAATGAGGGGAGATTTGATAGAGGTATATAAAATTATGATGGGTATAGATAGAGTAAATGCAAGCAGGCTTTTTCCACTGAGGCAAGGGGAGAAAAAAACCAGAGGACATGGGTTAAGGGTGAGGGGGGAAAAGTTTAATGGGAACATTAGGGGGGGCTTCTTCACACAGAGAGTGGTGGGAGTATGGAATGAGCTGCCAGACAAGGTGGTAAATGCAGGTTCTTTTTTAACATTTAAGAATAAATTGGACAGATACATGGATGGGAGCTGTATGGAGGGATATGGTCCATGTGCAGGTCAGTGGGACTAGGCAGAAAATGGTTCAGCACAGCCAAGAAGGGCCAAAAGGCCTGTTTCTGTGCTGTAGTTTCTATGGTTTCTATGGATTCTATGAGGTACCTTATCAGGTGCCTGGCTAAAATCCATATACACTACATCTACTGCTCTACCTTCATCAATGTGTTTCATCACATCCTCAAAAAATTCAATCGTCTCATAAGGCATGACCTGCCTTTGACAAAGCCATGCTAACTATTCCTAATCATACTATGCCTCTCCAAATATTCATAAATCCTGCCTCTCAGGATCTTCTCCATCAACTTACCAACCACTGAAGTAAGACTCACTGGTCTATAATTTCCTGGGCTATCCCTACTCCCTTTCTTGAATAAGGGAACAACATCCACAACCTTCCAATCCACCGGAAGCTCTTCCATCCTCATTGATGATGCAAAGATCATCGCCAGAGGCTCAGCAATCTCCTCCCTCGATTCCCACAATAGCCTGGGATACATCCCGTCTGGTCCCAGTAGCTTATCCAACTTGATGCTTTCCAAAAGCTCCAGCACATCTTCTTCCTTAATATCAACATGCTCAAGCTTTTCAGTCCGCTGCAAGTCATCACTGCAATCACCAAGACCCTTTTCCATAGTGAATACTGAAACAAAGTACTCATTAAGTACCTCTGCCATATCCTTCAGTTCCATACACACTTTTCCACTGTCACACTTGATTGGTCCTATTCTCTCACGTCTTATTCTCCTGCTCTTCACATACTTGTAGGATGCCTTGGTGTTTTCCTCAATCCTGTCTGCTAAGGCCTTCTCATAGCCCCTTCTGGCTCTCCTAGTTTCATTCTTAAGCTTCTTCCTGCTGCCTTATAATCTTCTAGTTTCGAACCTTTCATAAGCTCTTCTTTTCTTCTTGACTAGATATACAACAGCCTTTGTACACCATGGTTCCTGTACCCTACCATCCTTTCCCTGTCTTATTGGAACGCATCTACACAGAACTCCACGCAAATATCCCCTTTTCATTTGCCACATTTCTTCCGTATATTTCCCTGAGAACATCTGTTTCCAATTTATGCTTCCAAGTTCCTGCCTGATTACCTCATATTTCCCCTTACTCCAATTAAAAGTTTCCCTAACCTGTCTGTTCCTATCCCTCTCCAATGCTATGGTAAAGGAGATAGAATTGTGATCACTATCTCCAAAATGCTCTCCCACTGAGAGATCTGACACCTGACCAGGTTCATTTCCCAATACCAGATCAAGTACAGCCTCTCCTCTTGTAGGCTTATCCACATATTGTGTCAAGAAACCTTCCTGAATACACCTAACAAACTCTACCCCATCTAAACCCCTCACTCTAAGGAAATGCCAACCAATATTTGGGAAATTAACATCTCCCACCACAACAACCCTATTATTATTACTCCTTTCCAGAATCTGTCTCCCTATTCTGCTCCTCGATGTCCCTGTTACTATTGGGTGGTCTATAAAAAACAACCAGTAGAGTTATTGACCCCTTCCTGTTCCTAACTTCCACCCACAGAGACTCCATAGACAGCCCCTCCATGACTTCCTCCTTTTCTGCAGCCGTGACGCTATCTTTGATCAAAAGTGCCACGCCCCCACCTCTTTTGCCTCCTTCCCTGTCCTTTCTGAAACACCTAAAGCCTGGCACTTGAAGTAGCCATTCCTGCCCCTGCACCATCCAAGTCTCTGTAATGACCGCAACATCATAGCTCTAAGTGCTGATCCATGCTCTAATCTCATCCACGTTATTCATAATGCTGCTCGCATTAAAATGGACACAACTCAAACCATCGGTCTGAGTGTGTCCCTTCTCTATCACCTGCCTATCTTCCCTTTTGCATTGTCTCCAAGCTTTCTCTATTTGTGAGCCTACTTCCCTTTCCTCTGTTGCTTCAGTTCTGTTCCCATCCCCCAGCAATTCTAGTTTAAACTCTCCCAAATACCCTTTGCAAACCTCCCCACCAGGATATTGGTCCCCCTCAGATTCAAGTGCAACCCGTCCTTTTTGTACAGGTCACACCTGCCCCAGAAGAGTTCCCAATGATTCAGAAATCTGAATTCCCTTCTCCCTGCTCCAAGCCCTCAGCCACACACTGATCCTCCACCTCTTTCTCTTCCTATATTCACTGTCACGTGGCACAGGCAGTAATCCTGAGATTACTACCTTTGAGGTCCTGCTTCTTAACTTCCATCCTAACTCCCTGTAGTCTGCTCTCAGGACCTCCTCCCTTTTCCTGCCTATGTTGTTGGTACCAATATGTACCATGACCTCTGGCAGCTCTCCTTCCCACTTCAAGATATCGTGGGCGTGATCAGAAACATCCTGGACCCTAGCACCTGGGAGGCAAACTAACATCCGTGTTTTTTTCCTGCATCCACAGAATCGCCTGACTGACCCCTAACTATAGAGTCCCCTATCACTGTTGCCACCCTCGTCTTTTCCCTACCCTTCTGAGCCACAGGGCCAGACTCTGGGATCAAACAGGAGTACTTATTGATAAGAGGGACAGCCACTGGGGTACTCTCTAGTATCTGACTCTTGCCTTTCCCTCTCCTGACTGTTACCCACTTACCTGTCTCCCAAGGCCCTGGTGTGACCACTTGCCTATAGCTCCTCTTTATCACCTCCTCACTCTCCTTGACCAGGCAAAGGTCATCGAGCTGCATCTCCAGTTCCCTAACCAGGTCCCTAAGGAGCTGCAGCTCAACACACTTGGTGCAGATGTGGCCATCCGGGAGGCTGGGAGTCTCCAGGACCTCCCACATTTGACACCAAATCTGATACCAAATCTCTCTGATATGTTGGGACCAGATTAGGTCCTCAGAGATCTTGACACCCAGGAGCTTAAAACTGCTCACTCTCTTCACTTCTGATCCTTCTATGGGGATCGGTATATGTTTCTTTACCTTACTCTTCCTGAAGTCCACAATCAGCTCTTCCGTTTTACTAACGTTGAGTGCAAGGTTGTTGCTTCAACGTCACTCCGCTAACTGGTATACCTCGCTCCTGTATGCCCTCTCGTCTCCATCTGAGATTCTACCCACAATGCATCATCAGCAAATTTACAGATGGTATTTGAGCTATGCCTAGCCACATAGTGATGGGTATAGAGAGAATAGAGCAGTGGGCACCAGTGTTGATCGTTAGCAAGGAGAAGATATTATTACCAATCTGCACAGATTGTGGTCATCCTGTTAGGAAGTCAGGGATCCAATTGCAGAGGGAGGTAGGGAGGTACAGAGGCCCAGATTCTGTAACCTTTCAATCAGGATTGTGGGAATGATGGTATTAAATGCTGAGCTATAGTCGATGAACAGCATCCTGACGTAGGTGTTTGTCTTGTCCGGATGGTCAAAAGCCTTGTGGAGAGCCATTGAGATTGCATCTGCCATTGACCTATTGTGGCAATAGGCAAATTGCAGTGGGTCCAGGTCCTTGCTGATGCAGGAGTTCAGTCTAGTCATGACCAACCTCTCAAAGCATTTCATCACTGTCGATGTGAGTGCTATCAGGCGATTCTTCTTAGGCGCTGGTATAATTGTTCCTTTTTGAAGCAAGTTTATGAAAATCTAAAATAAAATTCCCTAACCAAAATGGAAGGAAGGTGACACATTCATCATAATGAAGAGATGTTAAACAGTTAGCCACAGAAAAGGGGAAAAATTAAATTAGTGTCAAAAAGTGATCATTAGCTTGTCTGCTGATCATTTGGTTTCCATTTTTCTGTACTTCCGGTGGGTAGAAATTACATTTATATAGAGCTTACAAGACATCCGCTGATCCCAGAGTGCTTAATAGCCAATGGAGTACTTTTAAAGTGATAACAACACTAGAAACTGATTTAGAGATTTTGGTTCAGGAAATGATTTGAGAATTTGTGAAAATATTTAAATAGTCAACATGGCAAACTTGTGATGGGGATTACAGGAAGGAAAGAACCAATTGATATGGTAGGTGGTGACAGCAAAAGGTTAATACAGACCCACATGGAGAAGTATATTCTACCAGATTCCTCGCTCTGTTCCCTTACACTTGACCATCTTTGAACCTTTTACTTGTGAAGTTACTGATGTTCTATTGTAGCTTTGGATAAATGGCACTTCTTCCTGTTGACTGTTATTTGAGCCTGTGCCTGCAGTGTGTGCATGTGCCCAGCACAAAGAAGCAAGTGGAAAAAGTCAGTGCAGACACTGCACACTGCTTTTCCAAAAACCGCATTCTGGAAAGCACTGTAGGGCTATTAATATAACAAATGATTATTGGGATATAACCATCAACATAGTGCTGAACTGACTGACTTGGTAGCTGTAGCCACGGCCATTGGTTCCTGGAATGGATTTACTCGCCTTAGTGGCTCATGGCTCTGGACTCACTGTTGGGGACCCTATGGCTTGAGGGCATCAAAATTTAAGGAGAATAGGCAGGAGAATGGGATTGAAAGGATTAATAAATTAGCAATGACAGAATTGTGGAGCAGACTTCATGGCTCGAATGGCCTAATTCTGCTGCTCAGTCTTGTGGTCTTATTATTGTCACATGCACCAAGATACAGTGAAACGTTTATCCTGTATCTTGCTTATACAGATCAATGCAATACACGGTGCATTGAGGTAAAACAAAGTAGAACAATAACAATGCAGAATAAAGTGTAAAAGCCACCAAAAAAGCGCAGTGTAGGTAGGCAATAATGTGCCAGATCATAGCAAGGTAGATTGTGACGCCAACAGTCCATCTCATCGTACACAAAGTCCAAACAAGAGTCAGAGAACAGTGGGATAGAAGCTGTCCTTCAGCCTGGTGGAATGTTCTTTCAAGCTTTTGTATCTTTTGGCCATTGGGGGAGGAGAGAAGAGAGAATATGCAGGGAGGCTGGGGTCTTTGATTATGCTGGCTGCTTTACTGAGGCAGCAAGAAGTTTTGTCAGAGTCCACAAAGGGGGATCATGGTAATATGAAGTTCAAAAAACGTAACACATGTGAATGAACTTCAACATTACATTTTAAATAGAACATAGAAGAGTACAGCACAGAAACAGGCCCTTCAGCCCACAATGTTGTGCTGAACCAATTAATGGTTAACTAATCTCTTCTGACTACGCAACATACATATCTTTCAGTTTTCCTCTTTTATCTATCTAAGATTTTCTTCAAAATGTTCTGTTCTAAGCTATATCTATTTCAAATTCTGTACCTGGACTTCAAACTCTTAGGTTATACGGGAGAGTTTTTACTGTAGCTGACAGAAGGTGCTCTTCGATGCTCTTAAATCAGGTATTTTCAGCCTTCTGCCCAGGGGCTACTGGAGGAGCCTAGAGCAGCTGACAAAAGTGGTTATTTATTTATTTATTGTTTGTTTGTTTGCTTACTTATTTAGAGATACTGCACAGAAATAGACCATTCTGGTCCATTGTGCCCACACTGCCCAATTACACCCACGTGATCAACTAATTTACTAAGCCATTAGAATATGGAAGGAAACTGGAGCCCCTAAAGAAAACCCACATGGTCACAAGGAGGATGTACGAACTCAATACAGGGAGAGATGGACACTGAATCTGGTCTCTGCCATGTAAATGAGTTATGCTAACCACTGTGCCACTGTGCCTGTAACCTCTTCTTGCAACCATGATATTTAAGTGGCTGATCTAATTGAGATTCTGGTCAACCTACAACTCTCAATGCCTAAGGCACGATTGTAACATTATTAAAGACCCATCCCATTCCAGATACTGTCTGTTCAAGCTCCTGTCATCTGGTAGGAGATACAGAAGCATCTTAAACAAGAGGAGGGACCCTTACTCTTCGTGATTTTTATAAATGATCTGGATGTGGAAGTGGAGGGAGGGGTTAGTGAATTTGCTGATGGCACAAAGGTTGGGGGTGTTGTGGATAGTGTGGAGGGCTGTCAGAGGTTACAGCAGGACATGGATAGGATGCAAAACTGGCCTGAGAAGTGGCAGATGGAGTTCAACCCAGATAAGTGTGAGATGGTTCATTTTGGTAGGTCAAATATGATGGCAGAATATAGCATTAATGGTAAGACTCTTGGCAGTGTGGAGGATCAGAGGGATCTTGGGGTCTAAGTCCATAGGACACTCAAAGCTTCTGTACAGGTTGACTCTGTGGTTAAGAAGGCCTTCATCGATCAGTCGTGGGATTGAGTTTAAGAGCTGAGAGGTAATGTTGCAGCTATATAGGACCCTGGTCAGACCCCACTTGGAGAACTGTGCTCAGTTCTGATCGCCTCACTACAGGAAGGATGTAGAAACCATAGAAAGGGTACAAAGAATACTTACAAGGATGTTGACTGGTTTGGTGAGCATGCTTTATGAGAATAGGTTGAATGAAATCGGCCTTTTCTCCTTGGAGCAACAGGGGATGAGAGGTGACCTGATAGACATGTACAAGATGATGAGAGGCATTGATGGTGTGGATAGTCAGAGGCTTTTTCCCAGGGCTGAAATGGCTCGTATGAGGGAAGTAAGTAAAGAGGAGATGTCAGAGGTAAGTTTTTTACGCAGAGAGTGGTGAGAGTGTAGAATGGGCTGCCAGCAACAGTGGTGGAGATGGAAACAATAGGGTCTTTTAAGAGACTCCTGGATAGGTGCATGGAGCTTAGAAAAATTGAGGGCTATAGGTAATCCTAGGTAATTTCTAAGGTAAAGACATGTTCGGCACAGCTTTGTGGGCCTAAGGGCCTGTATTGTGCTGTAGGTTTTCTATGTTTCTAAGAGAGTTAGACTGAAAACAGCTTCTTCCCGAGGGCCATTGTGCATCTGAATAAAGCTACACACCAGCTTGACAATAGCCTTTGAATGTTATTGACTATCAAAGCCATTTGTTGCATGCAAGTGTGGGATTTTTAAAATTAAGCTGTACTGCATACATTGTAAATATCAGTTTTGCACGAACAAATATCTAATACACAATGTTTAATCCAATTTACCACATCATCCTGAATGACAAGAGATTGGACATTCTGAACAAGCCTCCCATGTGAGTTTGCCAGCGGCCTTGCTTACATCCATGTAGACAGCATTCACTGCATTTCCTTCTTCAGCTTTCCTGGTGAAATCCTCAAAAAACAATACAAGATTGGTTAGATATGACCTACCAAGCGCAAAGTCATATTGACTTTCCCTGCTGAGTACCTGTGTTTGGTGCAGATCATTAAAACCCTACCCTCATACAGAGCCCTTCTTTTTCCCATCATCCATGGCCCATCTTAAATGTCTCTAATATACCTGTCTCTTCCACCATCCCTGGCAGGATGTTCCACTTACCATTCTATGTGGAAATTTTACCTCTGACATTCATCCTTCCTATACTTTCCTCCAATCACCTTAAAATGATACCCCCTCATATCATCCATTTCTGTCCTTTTTTTTGCAAGACTTACTTATATTACAAATTCAAATCATTACAGGAATGTATAATCATATTACAAAACAAAAGACCAGTCAGATCATAAGAAATATATTTTAAACTAACACATTCCCATCCTTATCAAGAAGGGCATAATTGACCAAAATGTGGCTATGTGTGATTGTGCAAACTGTTGGTGGTGGAAAAAGAAATGCTAAGGTGACAATAGCGTAGAATTAAGGGTGTAACAACATGGCGGCACCACCGGGAAGAGGACGTGAAAGAGGTGATTTGTTTGGAAATCTGCTGTCAGTGGGAAAGGACCTATTCTTGGATCTGAATGTCCAGACATTCAAGCTCCTGTATCTTCTGCTGGAAAGGGAATGTCGGGGAATTCAGGCACCCTTAACGTTACCCTTCCTGATCCATTGCACTCTGAAGATAAACCGAATGGGAGGAAGTGATGGGCCTGTAATGAACTGGGTATTGTTTACCACTCTCTGTAGTTTCCAATAGAATCATCAAGTTCAATTTTAAGTTTGTTGTCATCTGACTGTGCATATACACAACTGAATAAAACAATGTTCCTCTGGACCATAGTACACCCACAAAACATGCATCACACACAGCACATAAAACAAAATATTACCGCAAGTAAGTTAATAAATATATTTCAAAATGCATGTAATGTACAACATATGTAAATAATAAACAGTAAACAGCTCGCTGTCCTAGTGATAAGACCTCGGTAGTGGCAGGGTATTCATTAGTCTCATATCCTGAGAAAAGAAGCTGTTACCCAGTCTGGCAGTCCTAGTCCTGATGCTCCTTTACCTCCTTCCTGATGGTAGTGGGTCAAAGAGATATGGGATGGGTGGTAGGAATCAAAAACTCTTTGGACTCTTCATCTGCAACATTCCCAGTATATGTCACAGATGGGGGGAAGGAGGCCCCGATGTTCTTCTCCGTAGGATTTTGCAGTCTGATGCCTTGTATCTTCCTTAGCACACAACGATGCAACCAGACAGCACACTATCTGGCTGCATCATTGGATAGGTTTATACTTGAACCCAAGGATATGTGTGAATCAATCCAGCCCTTTATACTCACTGATTTATATTAACATTGGATACTTCAGTATCGATTTTCCAATCTTCACCAGTGCAGCAGGAAAGCCTTTAGGGTTATACTGCCAGTTAGGGACTGAAATGAGGAGAAATCTCTTCATTCAGAGAACAGTACCTCCTCCACCCTGGAGCATCCTGCAGGCTTCGTAATTGACTGCATTCTAATTTGAGATAGATAGATCTCTAGATGTTAGATAAATCTAGAGGTTTGAGGATTCGGAATGGAAGTGGTGTTGATGTGGAAAATTAGCCATTACTTTGTTGGATTCTGGAGCGGACTTCGGAGAGGAATGGCCAGCTCCTGCCCCACTCCCTTAGGTTCAAATTTTATGTTGCTCAGGCTCAGATAAACAACTTCTTTCTGGTGAATTGTCAGCAAATCAAAGGAGATGGGGGGAGGAAGTGGTGCACAACACAAAATAATCTGCAGATGCTGGGGTCAAAGCAACACGCACAACACGCTGGAGGAACTCAGCAGGTCGGGCAGCATCCGTGGAAACGATGAGTCGATGTTTCGGGCCGGATGAAGGGTTCCGGCCCGAAACGTCGACTCATCGTTTCCACGGATGCTGCCCGACCTGCTGAGTTCCTCCAACGTGTTTGTGAGTGTTGCAAGTGATGCACATTGTGCAATGTTGAGGCTGAGAGGGTTGAGAGGTGCAAGTCCCTATGAGTGATCATCACCTCTCCTCTGCTGATCCAATCACATTGATGTCACAGCTAGCAAATCAGGAAACGAGATTTACACACACTAGAATAGACCAACGAACTGGCGAAGCGTGACAGTGACGCCAGGGTTCTTATCCTCAGTTCGCTGATGGAAAGCAGGTGTGCTGTAACTAACGAAAACTGGGAACAATTGGAAATCAGACTAGGGGATTAAGACCTAATCAAGGAGATAATAGCAAGATGTAACATTGCTGGATGGGACCATGACACCTTGTCTTAAATATATTTACTGAGGTAGCCTCCACTGTTTCTTTGGGCAGAGAATTCCACAGATGTACCACTCTCTGGGAAAAGCAGTTTCTCCTCATCTCCATCCTAAATCTACTTCCCCAAATCTTGAGGCTATATTCCCTAATTCAAGTCTCACCTATCAGTGGAAACAACTTTCCTGCCTCCATCTTATCTGTCCCTTTCATAATTTTGCAGCGCTTCTTTCACCTCAGATGGTTAAGGAAGTTTGGTGTGGGCCCCCAAATCCTAAGAACTTTTTAAAGGGGCATGATTGGGAGCATCCTGGCTGGCTACACCACTGCCTGGTATGGGAAATGCACTTCCCTCAATCACAGGACTCTGCAGAGAGTGGTGTGGACAGCCTGGCACATTTGTAGATATGAACTTCCCACTGTTCAGGATATTTACAAAGACAGGTGTGTAAAAAGGGCCCGAAGGATCACTGGGGATCTGAGTCACCCCAACCACAAAGTGTTCCAGCTGCTATCATCCTGGAAACAGTACTGCAGCATATTAGCCAGGACTAACAGGCTTCAGGACAGCTTCTTCCACCAGGACAGCAGACTGCCTAACTCATGCTGACACAACTGTATTTTCATGCTATATTGACTATCCTGTTGTAGATACTATTTATTACAAATTATTTTAAATTGCAGATTGCACTTTTAGATAGAGACATAACATAAAGATTTTTATGCCTTGTGTATATGAAAGATGTAAGTAATAAAGTCAATTCAATTCAATTCAATTCTATAAGGTCTCTTCTCATTCTTCTGAATTCCAGTGAGTACAGTCCCAGGTGACTCAATCTCTCCTCATAGTCTAACCCACTCGTCTCTGGAATCAACCTGGTGCACCTCCTCTGCACAGCCTCCAAAGCCAGTATATCCTTCCTCAAGTAAGGAGACCAGAACTGCACACAGTACATCAGGTGCAGCCTCACCAGTACCCTGTACAGTTGCAGCATAACCTCCCTGCTCTTAAATTCAATCCCTCTAGCAATGAAGGCCAACCTTCCATTTGCCTTCTTGACAGCCTGCTGCACTTGCAAATCAACCTTTTGTGATTCATGCACAAGCACTCTCAAATCCCTCTGCACAGCAGCATGCTCCAACTTTTTTTTACCATTTAAATAATAATCTGCTCTTTCATTTTCCCTTCCAAAGTGGATGACCTCACATTTACCAACATTGTACTCCATCTGCCAGACCCTTGCACACTCATTTAACTTACCTACATCTCTCTGCAGACTCTCTGTATCTTCTGGACAATTTGTTTTTGCACTCAATTTAGTGTCATCAGCAAACTTAGATACACTACACTCGGTCCCCGCTTTCAGATCACTAATGTATATCATGAACAGTTGTGGGCCCAGCACCGACCCCTGTGGCACACCACTCACCACTGATTGCCAACCAGAGTAACACCCATGAATCCCAACTCTCTGCTTTCTATTGGTTAACCAATCCTCTATCCATGCTAATACATCACCCCCAGCTCTATGCATCCTTATCTTATGGAGAAGTCTTTTATGTGGCACCTTATCAAATGCCTTCTGGAAGTTCAAGTAAATAATGCCCATCTGTTCCCCTCTATCCATTGTGCTCATTATATTCTCAAAAGACTCCAGTAAGTTTGTCAAACAGGGCCTGCCTTTCCTAAATCCATGCTGCATCTGCCTGATAGATCCATTTCTTTCCAGATGCCTTGCTATTTCTTCTTTAATAATAGCTTCAAGCATTTTCCCAACTACAGGTGTTAAACTAACTGGCCTATAGTTGCCTGCCTTTTGCCTACATACTTTTTTGAACAGTGGCATTTCATTCGCAGTCTTCCAGTCCACTGGGACCTGCCCAGAGTCTAGAGAATTTTGATAAATTATCTCCAAAGCCTCTAATATAATTTCTGCCATTACTTTCAGTACCCTGGGATGCATTCTATCAGGACCAGGAGATTTATCTATCTTCAGTCCCACATGTTTTCTCAGCGCTACCTCTTTAGTGATAGCTATTGCATCAAGGTCCTCACCTCCCATCGCATCCATAACATTTCTCTTTGGCATGTTAGGTGTGACCTCCACCATGAAGACCGACACAAAATAAGGAGAAGAATAAGGAGAAGGGGAAAGGAGAAGATGGCAGTGCGACGGCAGCACACGCGGCCTTTCGGGTGATGAATATCTGTTTTCTGTCAAGTAGAGGACCATGCACAATTCTGATTTGATGGAGACAGACGTGAGGGTACAGAGGAACATCTGGAAAACTTCTGGAATACCCGCTTCGCTGCCGCTGCTACTGTGTGGTAACTAGAATTTCCGGAGCAGAAGGCCCCGAAATCCTCGGCTCTGCGTGTTTCAGCAGCCGGGGCGAGGTCGAAGGTGCTTGGCAGAGGATGGCGCTTGGGAGGCTGTATCGGAGAGCTGGTCGGGAGCTCAAAGTTTTCGGACGGATGGACTCAGTGTCGGCTGTGGTCGGCTGCTTCCAAGGCATCGGCAAGTTGACGGTGCCTGAAGGTTTATGGCAGGGAGTTTCTCCCTTTTGCCGCTGCTATCGGAGACTCGGGAGTCGATCAACTTGGGGACTTTTGAGACTTTTTTTTACCGTGCCCATGGTTTGTTCTTCATCAAATTATGGTATTGCTTTATACTGCTGTAACTATATGTTATAATGATGTGGTTCTGTCAGTGTTAGTCTTTGGTTTGTCCTGTTTTCTGTGATATCACTCCAGAGAAACATTGTATCATTTCTTAATGCATGTATGCATTTCTAAATGACAATAAAAGAGGACTGAGTGTTCTCATAATCTAAAAAAAAGTCATTCAAAGCCTCAGCCATTTCCTTATTACCCAATATCAATTCCCCCTTCTTGTCCTCCAAGGCACCCTTCACTTTAGCCACCCTTTACTCCAAATGTGATTGCCTGTTCTGGGACTAGAGGACTGCCTGTGTTTCTGTGAGTCAGAGGGAGGAAAGAGGCTTGTTTTGCTGGATATTTTTGTTGCTTCAGGGATTGTCTCCTTGTCACGGTGGAGAGGCTTGTAAGTTCCTGAGATCCCAAGAGTAATGCCATCTGCAACATAGCTCCTGGTAGGGTCATCCCAGGTGGAAAGGTCAAGTGTGAGTTTCCAAACAAAGAGTGATCCAACAGAGAGCTCAGTGGTGAAGCTAGCGGAAGATGGAGGAATGCTGCAGCAGTGAAGAGGTAACCATTTGTGTCTTCTATGCCACTGGTCCTTGACCCCTTACCTGTCAAGGATCGTGTATTGGCTGTCCTTGCATCAGCCTTCCCACATTAAACAAAGTTCTGTTTATTCTCCATTAAGGGAATCACCCCTTAGCACAAGGGTGCCCAACTTTTATTTTATGCCATGGGCCCCTACCAAAAGCTGGAAACCCTTGCCTTAGAAGAACATCATACTCGACTCAAGTGATTGCACTACTACCAGTGCTGGGTTGCTGTTGTTCTGCTGATCGTCGTGGGCATGCTGTGTTAGCAGGGGAATGTGTAGCAATACTTCCACTAGCCATATTTTCACTCACCCACCACTCTCTGCATAAAGAACTTACCTCTGACATCCCTCCTATATTTTCCTCCAATCACCTTATAATTATGCCCCCTGGAATTAAAGAAAGCACTCTGGCTTTGTGCAGTGGCAATATCACAGCCGACAGGGTTTACAAGACAGGTGATTATTGTTTATTATACAAATGTAAAACTGGACAATCTTTTTATATAGTGGTCTCTGATGACAGCAATAGATTGCTTGTTTTGTCAATACTGATTAAGCCTTCATCCTAAATCGTGGGGGACGAAATGAATTTTGTAAATGAGAAAGGGTCTTCTCTGCCATAATTCACGTGTTTACAACAAAAATAGCAGCATGCTCAGTTTTTTTTTAATACTGCAGATAATAAGTTCTGTCACACCCTGTTGCCTGTGGACTAAATTAAAAGACATGTGGAATCTGCAATTCTTCTAGAGGAACATTCATTCATATCACAGGCAGTTAATGATATTATCTTCTGCTGTCAGTCTGCGAGCATTTAATCGTCACAAGGAGTCAAAGTGACTCCAATATGACAGCACTTCTGCAAAGTTATGAAGGCAATCAACAAAGTAGAAACAGGCAAATTAAGCACAACGATGACAAATGGAATTGAGGAATATAGAAGCATGTTTGCCTTCCAATCAAGTATCAAATTTATACTTTTACACCACCAAACAAGCCAATGTTCCTCCAGGTCAAGTACACAATGCAGGACATATAACTCACACACAACACATAAAGTAATATTACCACAAATAAATTAACAAATAATGAAGTGCATTTATGATGTAAGTCAAAAAGCAATCAGTATAATGCTTTTGGTGCTTCATTCTTGGTGAGACCAGATGGGTGGCAGGGACTTCAGTAGTCTCTCAGCCTGGGGGAAGGAGTTGTTTCCCATTCTATCAGTTCTTGTCCTAAGGCCACTGTACCTCCTGCCTAATGGTAGGCGGGGTCAGAGAAATTGTTGGACAGATGGGGGGATAATTGACGTTGCTAAGGGCCCTGGATATATTTCCAATCCTCAGTGAATTATAATTGCTGAAACTTTTCAGCATGCTTTATGCCCACATTTATTGCCTCTCCTTTCTACCCACTTATCCTCACTGGCTCACATTTGCACTTTGTTCCACAACACAAATTTAAAATATCCATATTCAAATTCCAGATATTCAAGTTTCAGCATTTTCAAACCTTTCATGACCTTCCCTTATACAAACTTCATAATTTTGTTTATCATGAGAAAGGGAAGTGGGTGGACAATGAAAGGTGCAAGGTTATGAGGAATATACAGTATTGTGCAAAGGTCTTAGGCACATGTTTAGAGCTGTATTTGTCAACATGCCGTGGAGAGTGAGTTTGTAAATCTGGCAGGAGCACAAGATGTTGGGAATGGCAAGAGTGGAGTGTGGGAAAGGTGGCAGAGAACATGTGCCATGGGCAAAGGGTAGCACAGGTGCAGACACGCCCAGCTCTGAGACACCAGGCAACCTCATCTGATTCCAATCAATTGGTTTATTGATCATTACAGAATGTCTCTCAGGTGCTTTCTGCTCCCTCTCCTCTCCTTTCCCCTTTGCCCAACCATGATTCCCCTCTCCCTGCTCCTTTCCCACTCTCAGTCCAAAACAGAGACCCATATCAGAATCAGGTTTATCATCACTCACATATATCATGAAATGTGTTATTATTTGTGGCAGCAGTACAGTGCAATACATAAAATTACTACAGTACTGTGCAAAAGTCTTAGACACCCTAGCTATATATATCTTCTCTGTGGATTGTCACCTTGTCCTGGTGGAGAAGCTTGTGTGGTCCTGTGATCCCGAGAGCTATGCTCCGGGTAGGGTCACCCATGGTGGTAAGGTTGAGGGTGAGGTCCCTGACAAAGAACAATCCAACCAAGACCTCAACGGTGGAACAGGCGGACGAAGTTACTTCAAACTCAACGGCTGGGAAGGCGGATGAAGGTTGCAACAGATCCATCGTCGTGGTTTCCATGCAATTGGAATCAGTTGGTTGATTTGTGAAGTATCGTGTGTGTGTGTGTGCCTAAGACTTTTACACTGTACTTCAAATAGCATAAGTGCAAGCAGGTTTTTTCCACTAAGTTTGGGTGAAAAATGAAATTTTTAAGGGGAACTTGAGGAGGAACTTCACTCTGAGATTGATGTAAGTGTGGAATGAGCTGCCAGTGGAAGTAGCGGATGTGAATTTGATTGCAACATTTAAGAGAAGTTTGGATTGGTACATGGATGGGATGGGTATGGAGGCTCCAGGTTTGAATTGATGGGACTAGGCAGAATAACAGTTCAATACAGGCTAGATAGGCTACTGTGCTGTAGTGATAGCATCAGCTCCTGGAATCTGGCAAAGGGCAATGGACCAGGTCCTGCAGGGAATTCCAGGGACTCAGTGTTACCTGGATGACATCATTGTCACTGGCAAAGATGACGACGAACATCTTTCTGACCTAAAACAAGTGCTCACCAGGTTACGAGAATATGGGCTCAGAGAAAATCAACAGAAATATGAGTTTCTCAAAAGGAAATCTCATACTGTGGGCATGTGATAAACAAGGATGGCTTACACATGTCTCGAGACAAGATAGAAGCAGTGCTTAAGGCACCACCACCTGAAAAAGTGTCTCAGCTGAGAGCGTATCTTGGTCTAGTGAACTACTACCCCAAGTTCTTTCCTAACCTATCCACAGTCCTATACCCACTAAGTGCACTATTGCAGATAGGGACAAAATGGAAGTGGACTGAGAGCTGTGAGAAAGTGTTTCAAGAAACTAAAAGACTCATAACTTCAGAACGACGAGTGCTCACACACTTTGACCCCTCCTTACCAATCTGACTAGCTTGTAATGCCTCACCCCATCGGATAGGAGCTGTGTTATCGCTCAAGTTTCCAGATGGCTCTGAAAAACCAGTATCCTTTGCCTCAAGAACACTTACCTCAGCTGAATGCAACTACGTGCAGATTGACAGAGAGGCTCTAAGCCTCGTGTGGGGAGTCAAGAAATTCAGTCACTACCTGTATGGCCAAAGATTTACCCTGTTGACTGATCATCAGCCCTCTCATGTCAAACTTCAATACAAGAAAAGGCGTTCCAGTGATGACAGCACAAAGGCTGCAGCGATGGTCTCTTTTGTTAGGAGGTCACAGGTATGACATTGAACACAAGGGGACCTAGCAACATGGCAATGCAGATGTGTTGTCATGTTTACCATTGCCGACTTCCGAGATAACTACACAAATGGATTCAGCAGAGGTCTTTCACACAACAATAGTTGAACAATTACCAGTAACAAACAGCCTCATTGAAAGGGAAACACGCAATGCCCCTACGTTGTCAAAAGTGTATGACATCACGATAAAGGGATGGCCAGCGCGGGGTAACACACTGTGTCCAGCCTTCTCAGCGAGGAAGGAGCAGTTGTCAGTGTGTCGGGGAACACTAATGTGTGGTTCACGAGTTGTGATTCCTCCCAAGCTACGCACCAGGATGCTGGAGGAACTGCACGAGGGGCACCTGGGTACCATGAAGATGAAAAGCCTTGCCCATGCCTATGTGTGGTGGCCAGGAATCAATAAACAGATTGAGGACTTGATCAAGAACTGCTCTGGATGTTAAAAGATCCAGAACACACCACCACAAGCCCCTCTCCATTCATGGTAGTGGCCCTCATCACCATGGCAACGAGTGCACATCAACTTTGCTGGACCATTCATGGACTCTATCTTTTTAATCGCAGTCGATGCACATTCCAAATGGCCAGAGGTCATCAAGATGAAGGCAACCACATCAGAAAAGACCATTACAGTTCTGATGACCATGTTCACCAGGAATGGCATACCAGAACAAATCTGCACAGACAATGGACGACAATTTATCTCTGAAGAATTCCAAAGTTTTGTGAAGAGCAATGGAATCAAGCACTTTACATCTACCCCTTACCAGCCATCCACAAATTGCTTGACAGAAAGATTTGTGCAGACATTCAAGAAAGCCATCTGGGCAATGGATAGCGAAAATCAACCAATGCAAAACAAGATAAACAACTTCCTCCTTGCCGATTGTAATGCAGTACGTGCAACCACTAACCAGACTCCAGCGATGATGTTTCTGAACAGGAACCTGAGGTCCCACATGGATCTTCTCAAACCAGATGTACGACGTGTTGTGGAGAACAGACAGTTCAAACACTTGAATGCTAGGTCAACACAGAGTTTCAGTGTGGGACAGTCAGTTCTTGCACATGATTACTGGACTGAAAAGTGGCAGTCGGGTACAATTTCCGCCACAGACGGGCCACTGATGTATAGAGTACAGGTGGGAGAGAACGTATGGAGATGTCATTGGATCAAATCCTGAATGCTCCGTTGAAAAACACAGCAACACCTTGCTTGGACTCCCTGGACATAGAAGCAAACACTCCTGATGTGACCACATCAACCTAAACTACAGATGAGTCTGTCATCAGTGCTGAGGACCCACCTGATGTACCTGTGGAGACTCATTCCCCAAATCAAACAACCCAGGTCAGACGTTACACGGAGAGGCAGAGAAGAACCCCCCCTCCCCCAGAGACTTGAGTTATAAATAGGTCTTAGACCAAGAGTAAAACAAAAGGCTTGTTATAATTTGAAATTATTACATTACTTTGTCATAATTTGATATTATTAAATTACTAAGTAAATAAATGGTAGGTGTTTGCATATTAAGGGTTAACATATTTGCTTAGCATAGTGCCCCAGTAAAAAAAAAGCAGTTGATACACTATTAAAATAAAAGGGGAGGAGTGTACCGTAGAGACTATAGTATAATAAGGGACTACTTTCTGTTTTAGTAACACGTCGTTGCATGCGCTATTAGACGCGTATTGAGCATGCGCTATTGGGCACGTATTGATCTGTACATGTGTGCTGAGTTCGGATTCTGCCAGTAAAGAACCATGAAACTTAGCTCCCATCTCGTGTTTATATTAATAGCATTGTTCTGTAACCAGGACACATACACAACATTAGGGAAAAATAAAGACCTCGAACATGTAATTGAAAGAGAGGCTTCATTAGCATCAGAGTGATCATATGTCACTTAACGGTATGCTGGTCATGAAACAAGCAAAGATCTATCATGACAAACTGAAAATTGAAGGTAGTTGTGAATATTCAGCAGTCTGATTGCAGAAATTTAAGGAAAGGCATAGCATTAAATTTTTTAAAGTTTTTGCTGATAAAGTGTTTGATGATCAGGAAGCAGCAGAGAAATTCAGTGATGAGTTTGCCAAGATCGTCACCGATGAAAATCTAATACGCTGAATTTTTGCATCAGTACATATGAGTGATGAACAAGTGTAAGACAAAGGCATAAATTCAGAGTTAGAAATAATGGCGATCCCAGGCTATCTCATTCTATATTCCAAAATCCAAAACACTTCTGTCCCCAAGCATTTCAGGTAAGTGGTACTCACCCTGTAGAAGCAGAACATTATAAATGCATGAAAGCACTGGGGATTCTAAAGAATGACAAGGAAAATGACAGAAGGATGGGGTGACAGAAAGAACTAGAATTAATTCCTCAATCCTTGACTTCTGCAACAGATGACTCATTCTCCTGCAACTTGTTGGCATGTTTGTTTTGTTTGTAAAAATTCTACCCGTGCTTGGAAACACTGCTTAGCTTAAACACAGCTTGGGCTATTTTGTTAGCTAGAAGTATCTCATCCTTGGTAGAGCAGGGATCCCAGCACTCAAGCAAAGGGTATTGGTAGCTAGACCTCTCTGCAGACACTAGACAGGGAAGTCAGCTAGTCTTTGAAGGGTAGGCAGATACAGTATAACCTCCCTATAGTGAAGGCACCCATGGATAACTATATCGGATGGGGTTAAAATCTTCTTTAGAGTTTAAAGTTTTGCAGTTAACCATATAACCATATAACAATTACAGCACGGATACAGGCCATCTCGGCCCTTCTAGTCCATGCCGAACTCTTCCTCTTGCCTAGTCCCACTGACCTGCACTCAGCCCATAACCTCCATTCCTTTCCTGTCCATATATCTATCCAATTTAACTTTAAATGACAACATCGAACCTGCCTCAACCACTTCTGTTGGAAGCTTGTTCCACACAGCTACCGCTCTCTGAGTAAAGAAGTTCCCCCTCGTGTTACCCCTAAACTTTTGCCCTTTAACTCTCAACTCAAGTTAGTGAACCCAATATCATCACACTCCATCTATTAATCCAACCCTTCCCTCCTACTTAAGCCTCCATTTTTCTATCGTTCATGTACCTGTCTAAGGGTTTCTTAAATGACCCTAATGTGTCTGCCTGTACCATCTCAAATGGTGCAGAACAACTGGTGTGATATATTATCGACAATGAATATTTAAAAAAACACAGCCCTCTGAGACAATAATATATCTACTGAAATGCACAAAATAGCAAAGTTTGCACTACTATAAGTGATTTACTGTAAGCTCTGCAAACCCTCAAAAAGAACAAACAAGGTGAACTTGTGCCAACCTACAATGAGGCCAGTGTCAACGTTAAACCAATTCCTATTCTAATTCCAATTAACAACAAAGACAATATCAAAACTTGGCCTGATAGGGTACCAGTGCTTTTAGTTCCACACAAACATCAAATAATGGATCATCACAAGAACCAGCCTCCCCTCCATGGACTCTGTCTACACTTCTCACTACCTCAGTTAAAGCAGCCAGTATCATCAAAGACCCAATCCACCCTGGGCACTCTCTTCTCTTCTCCTATCAATCAGGCAAAAGATACAAAAGTTTGAAAGCTCCTACCACCAGGCTCAAGAGCAGCTTCTATCCCACTGCTATCAGATTCTTGAACACACATCTTGTGTGATAATATGGCCTCTTGGCCTTATAGTCTACCTTATTATGATCTTATATGTTATCGTTTACCTGCACTGCATTCTTTAAATCAAGACAAGTGAAGTTTATTGTCATTTAACTATGTACATGTATACTGTAAAATGAGACAATGTTTCTCCAAACCAGGGTGTAAAGCACAGTAGTACACATGACACACAATAATTTAGGAAAGTAAGAATTAAATCTATAAATGAATTACACATGGATTAACAAAGTAAAGTGTATAAATTAAATATTGTATGGTACAGTACAATTTATCCAGTGATACCTTGAATGTGATGTAGCAGGGAGTTTAGAAGCCTAATGGCCTGAGGGAAGAAGCTGTTCCTCATCCTGACCGTTCTTGTCTTTAAGCATCGGAGTCTCCTGCCTGATGGTAGAAAGTCAAAGAAGATGCCCGATGGATGGGTGGGATCCTTAATAATACTAACGGCCCTGCATACGCAGTGCTCTTGATAAATGTCCCCGATGGATGGTAGGGGGACCCCTATGATCCCCTCAGCCATTCTCACAGTCCTTTGCAGAGGCTTCCAGTCCAATGCTTGGCTGCTCCCATACCAGATTGAGATGCAACCTGGGAGTGACAAACCATGCCTGCCGAGACAAAGGACATAAGCACTCAAAAGCTTGCATCCAAAACAGAGAGCCCTCCTGGCACAGGAGGCCCAGTCGATTCACTGCACTGCCAAATGGCCACATGCACGCCTATCATATTTTCATAATCAATCTGATATGGTAATTCCCCTTCCCTACCAATAGGAATCACAGAGGAAAGGACTATGTGAGATAAATGGAGAAAAATAATGACATGTTTATCCTGCTTGGTACCGGTCAACTGGCCAGCATACTCTAATGGGCTGTCGCAGCCAGCAGCTCCTCCCTCTGTGCGCTCCTGGTCTGTTGATGTGGGGGTGGGCAATGGGGCTGTGAATTCATCCCCCCGTAATCTCATCTTGATGAAGAGTCCATTGGTTCATCTGCTGAGATGCTGATTTCATCACAGAAGATAATTCTCTTGCTTCCCTGGATCGCCTGTCCGTTTGAGTCATAGACTCATAGAACAACACTGCACAGAAACAGGCCCTTCAGCACATCTAGTCTGCACCAAACAGCTGTGCCCAATGATTTTCTGGGGGATGTGATCCAAATGTCACCTGACAATTTGTCCGTCAGCTCAATCTCTGCTAGTTGACCATGACATTTCTTCCTGCGTGATGTGCATTTGTTTAACTCCATTATCATCACAGGTCTGCATCTGGCATCACCCTGGGGAACACCAATGAACAGAACAGAGTGAATCTGACACATACGGCTGGTGGCTATAAGACAGGTCAGAGGCTGCAAATTATGTGGTTGTGACTCACCTTCTGATTCAGAACAGCTGTTCTAATAGCTTCAAGGCACAACTAAAACGTGCCATGCCGCACGCTTCACTTACCTGAGTAAGTACAGCTACAGCACTCAAGCAGAAGCAATCAAAAACAAGTGAGTTCCTTCATGAATATTTTGTTTGTCTTTGCCAAACCAAGTACTATTTACCGGGGCACCAGAGACGTAAGAGATTTTGCAATTTGTGCTGAGTTCCTCCAGCCTCCAGCATAAAATGCTGGAGGAATTCAGCAGGTCAGGCAGCATTTTATAGAGCGGATGATGCAGATTAAAGATAAGCTTTATTTATCACAGTTACATCAAAACTTCGAAACGTGCAGTGAAATGCATTATTTGCATCAACGGCCAACACTGTCCGAGGATGTGCTGGGGCCAGTCCGCAAGCATCACCAACAGCATTATTGCAACTTGCTTTACACCTTTAGACTGTGGGAGGAAACCGGAGCAACCTGAGGAAACCCACATGGTCACGGTCTGAACGTATAAACTCCTTACAGACAACAGAAGAATTGAACCCACGTTGCCCTACAGCCGAAATTTTGGACCGAGACCCTTCATCACGACTTGAAAAAGTGGTCAGAAGACACGATAAGAAGGTTGGGGGGGGAGAGAACAAGATGGCAGATGATTGCTGAGATTGGGTGGTGCCTGGCTGGGAGGGAGGGGGATGAAGTAAGAAGCTGGGAGGTGATAGGTGGATGAAGTAAAGGGCTGAAGAAGAAGGAATCTGATAGGAGAGGACTGTGGATTGTGGGAGAAATGGAAGGAGGTGGATGGACAGGTGAGGAGAAGAGAAGGGGCGAGGGAGGAGTCAGAGTGGGGAATGGAAAAAGGGAGAAGGTGATGGGAGAGAAAAAAAAAGGGTGGTAAGTTAGAGAAATTGATGTCCGTGCCATCAGGTTGGAGGGAGCCCAGACAGAATATGAGGTTTTACTCAAGCATTGACTATTTATTCCTCTCAATAGATGCTGCCTGATCTGCTGCATTCCAACAGCATTTGTGTGTGTTACTATAGGGCAGGGGGTCCCAACCTGGGGCCCACAGACCCCTTGCTTAATGGTATTGGTCCATGGCATCTGAAAGGTTAGGAATTCCCACTATAGGGCCATAAGACTATATGTCATTGGGCCTCTTGGATCCGCCAATCATGGCTGATCCTTTTTTTCCGCTCTTCAGTCCCGGCCTTCTCCCCATTACCTTTGATGCCATGGCCAATCAAGAACCTATCAAGCTCTGCCTTAAATACACCCAATGACCTGGCCTCCACTGCTGTCTGTGGTAATAAATTCCACAAATTCACCACATTCTGGTTAAAGGAAGTTCTCCACACCTCTGTTTTAAATGGATGCCCCTCTATCCTGAGGCTGTGCCCTCTTGTCCTGGACTCCCCCCACAGTGGGAAACATCCCTTCCACACCTACTCTGTCTAAGCCTTTCAACATTCGAAAAGTTTCAATGAGATCCCCCCTCATTGTTGTGAACCTCTTCTGAACCCTCTCCAATGCCAGCACATCTTTTCCAGATGAGGAGACCAAAACTGTTCACAATACTCAAGCTGAGGCCTCACCAGTGCCTTATAAAGCCTCAGCATCACATCCCAGCCCTTGTATTCTAGACCTCTTTAAAAGTATGGTAACAATGCACTTGCCTTGCTCACCATTGACTTTCCCTGCAAGTTAACCTTTAGCGTATTCTGTCAAGTCCCTTTGCATCTCAGATTTTTGGATTTTTTTTCCCCGTTTAAGAAATAGAGCCTGGACATTTATTTCTACTACCAAAGTGTATGACCATGCATTTTCCAATATTGTATTTCATTTGCCACTCACTTGCTCATTCTCTGAATCAGTCCTTCTGCAACCTAGCTGTTTCCTCAATACTACCTGATCCTCCACCAATCTTTGTATCATCTGCAAACTTGGCAAAAAAAAAAGCCATCTATTCTATCATTCAAATTGTTGATATACAGCATAAAAAGAAGTGTTGCTAACACCAACCCCTGCAGAGCACCACTCACTGGCAACCAACCAGAAAAGGATCCTTTTATTCCCACTCGCTGCCTCCCACCAATCAGCCAATGCTCTAACCATGCTAGTAACTTTCCTATAATGCCCATGGGCTCTTAACTTGGTAAGCAGCCTCATGTATGGCACCTTGTCAAAGGCCTCCTGAAAGTCCAAATATACAACATCCGCTGCATCCCCTTATCTATCCTACATGTAATCTCTTCAAAGGATTCCAACAGCTTCATCAAGCAGGATTTTACCTTAAGGAACCCATTCTGACTTTGTACTATCTTGTCCTGTGTCACCAAGTATTCCATAACCTTATCCTTAACAATTTACTCCAGCATCTTCCCGACCACTGAGTTCGGGCTAACTGGTCTATAATTTCCTTTCTGCTGCCTTCCTCCTTTCTTAAAGAATAGAGTGACATTTGCAATTTTCCATTCTTCTGGAATGATGCCAGAGTCCAATAATTTTTGTCCATCCCTTGACTCTGGCCCCAATACCCTGACCTTTTGAATCTGGCCCGGCGTTTAAATTGTCCAAACCATGGTGGTTCCTTGCTGTTGGATCTGGACCCTGCTGCTTTGATATGCTCTCCAAGAACAAGGAACCTGAGCTTTGGACAACTTAAACGCCGGGCCAGATTGAAAAGGTCAGGATGTTGAGGTTGGAGGCGAGGGATGGGTATTTATGCATATTTTTTATTCCATATCTGTACTATCAGGGTGTTAGTGATGACAAGGTTGTGTGTGGCACATGTCTTGAGGAGCAGAAGGCCGTTGTTGTTACACTTGCCAGTGCCGTGTCTTCTGATGATCCCTTCCCAGGTTTGGTAGTCTGTCCCTACTCTGGCATTGAAGTCCCCGAGAACGATGAGCTTCTCTGACTGTGGGATTGCTGAGATGAGGACATCGAGTTCTTCATAGAACTTGTCTTTAATGTCATCTGGGTTGGTCATGGTGGAAGCGTAGGCACTAATCAGCGTAGCACTCTTCTTGTTTGCAAGTGGGAGCTGAAGTGTCATCAGGGGGTCGTTGATGCTCTCTGGGTGCTTGGTGAGTTTACGGGCGAGGTTAGAATTGATGGCAAATCCCACCCCTGCTTCTCGTCGTTCAGCGCTGCTGCGAACGCTCCAGAAGAACGTGTATCCACCACTACGTTCTGTCAGCTTGCCCTTGTCTGCTAGGCGCGTTTCGCTGAGAGCTGCTATGTCCATGTTGTAGCCAGCTAGCTCTTTTGCAACCAGTGCAGTTCTCCTCTCTGGTCTGTCTGCCTTGATGTTATCTCGCAGAGTTCTCACGTTCCATGTGCCAAGGTTGAGCACGATCACTTTCTTCTTCACTGTTGTAGGTCGACTGCTGTGAGGGATCCCCACCAGCCACGGTAAACTGGCCAGGGTGAAGTGAAGCAGACTATGTTTGAGGCACCTTTTCCAGCCCCTTCCTCCATGGAGGTGAGCCGAGCGATCCTAAAGAGGGCTGCTCAGACACCCAGGGGGCTGCCGAACTCAACTGCTGCTTCAGTCCAGTAGAGAGCGACCCTATGCCCTGGGCCGCCTGTGTGCAGGTTTGTGACTACAGCTTCCAGTGTATCCGGACCTGCTGCTTCGCCGCTCCCCCGTCGCCACAGGACTTTAGGTTGCGTGTTGGGTTTGAAGTCATGACTTGTGCTTGACTTGGATTAAAGTGAGGGAGAGTTGCGCAGGTCGTCAGCCTCACCCTCTCATCCCGGCCTATCTGGACCCAGTGGCAAGACATAGTCGAGACGGCTGGAGATAGGTCAGGATGCAGTGGATGGCCAGCAGTGTTCTGTGTGTCTCACTGTGCCCTCTTAGCGCTCCACGACACATTGCTGAGAATCGCCTTTCTGCCCGTTGAACCAGTGACGGTTTCTTCCGCGCAGTCCGCCGAATCTGGGCTTCACACGCTAGGTAGACAAGCCCTGAGTGTCGTGGGTCTACGGCAGTTCTTGCGGCGTGCTCGCAAGCCTCCCTACCCATTGTTGGGCATCCTCATCCGCCTTTGCAGCCGTTGGGAGATGTCTCCTCTTCCGCCTGCTCTGCCGTTGGGATGATCACCTAGTGGTGTGGTAATGACACCACCCCCTCACTTGTTTTCGCCCGCTAGCTGCTCCACCTTGGCCGGGTCCTGCAGCTGCTCCAGACCCGCCGCCTCGTACTCGTCCTTGCTGTTGTAGCCAGCTCCTTGGTCTTCGGGTCCAGCCCCACCGGGGCTGCTGACGGCCACTACCCCCCCGCGCCGCTGGCCCCGCCGCTGCCCCCTCCGGCCACCGCCCCGGGGCCACAGGCTGCCGCTCCGCCGGCTGCCCCAGCCGCCGCGGGTACACTCGGAGCCCCGGGCGGCGCCGCCCCAGGGTGAGGCGCAGGCAGGGGGAGGCTGCGGGGCTCACCCGTAAGAAGGCGTCATGGATGCACCCACGCTCGAAGCACTGGCACCTGATTGACTACATCATCAGGAAGAGGGACAGGTTGGATGTCAGAGTGACGAGAGCCATGTGTGGTTCCGACTGCTGGACCGACCACCACCTCATTGTGTCCAAGTTCAGGCTTCGCATTCTGCCCATGAGGAGACCCCAAGGGCAGAAGACTGCAAAGAGGCTGAATGTCTCCAAGCTGAAAAGCAGCAGGGTTGCAGAAGAATTCGTCGATGACCTTGAAGGCAGACTGCCAGACACACCACAGGCAGACGGGACCAGCGTTGAGGAACAGTGGACGGCCTTCAGAGACGCTGTCTACACTACCGTCCTCGAACATCTCAGACCAGCAACCCGAAGAAACCAAGACTGGTTTGATGAGAATGATGAAGAAATACAGGCACTACTAACGGAGAAACATCAACATTACAGAGCGCATCAGAATGACCCCACGTCGCTAGCCAAGAAAGATGCCTTTACCAACGCAAGAAGAAAGGTGCAGAAAAAGCTTCGCGAGATGCAGGACAGCTGGTTCAGCAAGAAGGCCGATGAAATCCAGGGCTATGCAGACAGCCACGACATAAAGCGCTTCTACGATGCGCTTAAGGCTGAATACGGACCCCAGTCCTCCGGCTCCTCACCCCTCCTCAACGCAGATGAGACGCAGCTGCTGACAGAGAAGAAGCAGATTCTGGATCGGTGGGCTGAGAACTTTAACAACGTCCTTAACTGCCCTGCCGACATCAACGACGAGGCCATTGCCCGCCTGCCCCAGGTAGAGATCAACAAGAACCTCAACACCCTCCCCACAATAGATGAAGTCAGGAAGGCAGTGAAGCAACTCTCCTGTGGCAAAGCACCAGGACCCGATGCAATCCCTGCTGAGGTATACAAAGCAGGAGGCCCTGTCATGATGCAAAAGCTGACTGTACTCTTCCAGTCCATGTGGAAAAAGGGACAGGTCCCGCAACAGCTGAAAGATGCCAGCATAGTCCACATCTACAAGAGGAAAGGCAACCGCCAGTCTTGCGACAACCACCGAGGCATCTCCCTCTTGTCCATTGCGGGGAAGATTCTGGCCCGCGTCCTGCTCAACCGCCTTCTCCAACACCTTGAGCAAGGTCTGCTCCCAGAAAGCCAGTGTGGCTTCCGTGCTGAACGTGGGACCGCGGACATGATTTTTGCTGCGTGCCAACTCCAGGAAAAATGCCAGGAGCAACACAGCGACCTCTTCATGACCTTTGTCGATCTAACCAAGGCTTTCGATACGGTCAGCAGAGAAGGCTTGTGGAAGATCATGGAGAAGTTTGGCTGCCCCAGCAAGTTCATCACAATCGTGCGGCAGTTCCACGACGGTATGATGGTGAAAGTTCTGGATGACGGCGACGAGTCGGAGGCCTTCCCAGTGACAAATGGCGTCAGACAAGGCTGCGTTCTTGCTCCGACTCTGTTCAGTATGGTATTCTCTGCCATGCTGACAGATGCCTTCCATAACTACGAAGAAGGAATCCACGTCAGGTACAGGACTGACGGCAGGTTGTTCAACCTTAGGTGCCTGCAGGCAGTTACAAATGTGCGAGAGACTGTCATCAGAGACTTCTTGTTTGCTGATGACTGCACACTCAACGCCAGCACAGGGCAGGATATGCAGCGTGAAATGGACTGCTTCTCGCAAGCCTGCGACAACTTCGGTCTCAGTATCAGCACCAAAAAGACCGAAGTTATGTAGCAGCCTGCCCCAGGAAAGCCATACCAGGAGGCGCGCATCACGGTGAAGGGCCAGAACCTCTAGGCAGCCGACAACTTCACCTACCTGGGCAGCATACTCTCTCGCGCAGTGAACATAGACGCTGAGGTCAACAACAGGATTGCCAAAGCCAGCGCCGCCTTTGGGAGACTCCGTGAGAACGTCTGGGAGCGGAGAGGACTCAGCCTTACCGCCAAGCTGAAGGTCTACTGTGCAGTGGTCCTTACCACCCTCCTTTACGCCAGCGAGACCTGGACTGCCTACAGCAGACACACCAAACAGCTCAACCACTTTCACCTCAGCTGTCTCCACCAACTCCTCCACATCAGGTGGCAGGACAAAGTCCCCCACACGGAAATCCTGGAACGAGCTGGGCTCTGCAGCGTCTACACCCTCCTGCTGAAAGCCCAAGCCAGGTGGGCTGGACATGTGGTCAGAATGCCAGACAGCCGATTGCCTAAGCAGCTGCTGTACGGAGAACTGTGTCAGGGCAAGCGCTCAGTCAGGGGGCAGAAGAAACGTTTCAAAGACTGCCTGAAAGCGTCCCTCAAAGGCCTGGGTGTCAACATCAACACGTGGGAGACGCTTGCCCTCGACCGTCCAGCTTGGCGCAGCAAGATCACCACAGGAGCCCGTGCAGCTGAAGTCAGGCGCACCATCGAGGTGCAAGGAAAGCGTGCTGTGCGCAAGGCCCGAGCAGCATCCACTGCCACGACAGCACCCACCCACTTGTGTCCCACATGTGGGCGAGCCTTCAGGACCCGGATTGGCCTCATCAGTCACCTCCGGACCCACAGCCACCAATCTCCCATTTGATTTTGAAGCCATGGTCATCTTCGACTACGAAGGACGAACAACAACATCTGTACTATCATCTTTAACTTTATTGGTATATACTTATTTTTTTCTTTATAATTATTGAATGTTGTTTGTTATAAGTTGTGCCTGACCAACACACCACAGAAAATTCTAATACATGTAAATGTATTTGGTGCAAAAAAATTGTCCCTTGATCCTTGATCTTTATTCTTATATCACAGACACGTCACCCATTTTTTCTTCTGAACACAAGGGATTCTGCAGATGCTGTAAATCCTGAGCAATGCACACACAAAATGCTGGAGGTATTAAGAGGGTACAGATAGGGTAAATAAAAGCAAGCTTTTTCCACTGAAGTTGGGCGGGGCTAGAATTAGAAATCATGGGTTAAGGGTGAAAGATGAAATGTTTAAGAGGAACATTAGAGAGAATTTCTTCAATCAGAGTGTTGACAGTGTGGAACGAGCTTCTAGCCCTTGTAGATGTAGGTTCAATTGCAACGTTTAAGTTCAAATTTCAAGATTAAAAGTAAATTTATTAGCAAAGTACCTACACACTACTTTGAAATTCATTCTAAGAGAAGTTTGGGTAAGTACCTGGATGGGAGGTGTATGATTGATGGGACTAGGCAGAATAACAGTACAAGTTGATGGGACTAGGCAGAATAGCAGTTTGGAGCTGAGTAGATGGGGAGAAGGACTTTTTATGTGCTGTAGTGTTCTATGGCTCCTTAACTCAGGAAGTCAGGCAGAATTTATGGAAAGGAATAAACAATTGATATTTTGGCCTGAAATGTTAACTGCTCATTTCCCTTCAAAGGTGTTGCCTGACTTGTTGAGTTCCTCCTGCATTTTGTGTGTTTTCACTTTCTCTTCTTGATGCAGCATCAAATTCCTGGAGCTTCCTACGTTAACTTTGTAAACACAAGAGATCCTGCAGATGCTGGAAATGCAGAACAATGCACACAAAATGCTGGAGGAACTCAGCGGGTCAGGCAGCATCTATGGAGGGGAATAAACAGTCGATGTTTCAGGCTGAGACCTTTCATCGGGACTGGAAAGGAAGGGGGAAGGAGCCAGAATAGGAAGGTGGGCAAGCAGGGCAAGCTAGAAGATGATAGATGAAGCAAGGTGGGTGGGGGAATAAATGAAATAAGAAGCCGGGAGCTGATAGGTGGAAAAAGCAAAGGGCTGGAGAAGAAGTAATCTGAGAGGACAGAAGAGTGGACCATAGAGAAAGAGAAGGAGGAGGGGGTACACAGAGGGAGGTGAGGAGAAGAGAATCTATAGAAATAAATAAACAGTTGATGTTTTGAGCCGAGACCCTTCTTCAGGACTGCATGAGTTTGTGGATGTGGCTTCATTCCACATTCCGCAGTGGCACGGCAAGGAACTTCGACAAGCACCTTCTCAAGGGCAAGAAGGAACGGGCAATAAATGACACTGATGCCTGTAGCTCAGGAATGGTCTATTTTAAATGAATGTGCAGCCCGGAGTATACTGCTTAATAGCTATCCTGCAATCTGGTGAAATGAAAAGCAAAGGAATTTAAACCACAAGAGGCTCCGTAATTTGCATTGCAATCCAAACCACAGCAAGAGGTAAAACTATATGATCTATTGATAAATGTTTGCTAATGATCTGTTCCTAGAAATCAATAGCTGCTGGGGGGAAGAAGTATCTATAGAGTCATAGAAAAGTACACCACAGAAACAGGCCCTTCAGTCCATCTAGTCCGTGCCAAACCATTTAAACTGCCTAATCTTTTCGAACTGCACCGGTACCATGACGCTCCATACCCCCTACCATCCATGTACCAATCCAAACTTCTCTTAAACGTTAAAATCGAGCTTACATGCACTGCCTGTACTGGCAACTTATTCTACACTCTCAAAACCCTCTGAGTGAAGAAGCTTCCCCTCATGCTCCTCTTAAATTTTTCATCTTTCCAAAGAAAGAGCTGCCTTGTGTTACAGGATTGCATTTATTGGAATTGGAATGAGATTATGCGAACCTATTACACATTTTGCACTAACAACTGTAAAATAAATCATCGAGGACATCTTCAAAAGGCAATGCCTCAAGAAGACAGCATCCATCATTAAAAACCCCAAACACCCAGGACATGCCACTTCTCATTGCTACCAGCAGGGAGGAGGTACAGAAACACAAAATAATCTGCAGATACTGAGGTCAAAGCAACACTTACAACATGCTGGAGGAACTCAGCAGGTCAGGCAGCATCCGTGGAAACAATGAGTCAACGTTTCGGGCTGGAACCCTTTGTCAGGACTGAAGAGGGAAGGGGCAGGGGCCCTATAAAGAAGGTGGGGGGAGGGTGGGAAGGAGAAGGCTGGTAGGTTCCAGGTGAAAAACCAGAAAAACCAGAAAGATAAAGGGGTGGGGGAGGGGAGGCAGGGAGGTGATAGGCAGGAAAGGTGAGGAAGGAATAGGGGAAAGCACAATGGGTAGTAGAAGGAGGCAGAACCATGAGGGAGGTGATAGGCAGCTGGGGGAGGGGGCAGAGTGACATAGGGATAGAGGAAGGGAGGGGGAGGGAATTACTGGAAGTTGGAGAATTCTATGTTCATACCAAGGGGCTGGAGACTACCTAGACGGTATATGAGGTGTTGCTCCTCCAACCTGAGTTTAGCCTCATCATGGCAGTAGAAGAGGCATACACCTCCTTGTGCAATAGGATCCTAGACAACCTCCGTTCCTAGGTCAGCAGGACCAAGGAACTGATATGGACATATCCGAATGGGAATGTGAAGCAGAGTTGAAGTAGGTGGCTACTGGGAGATCCTGTCTGTTGTGGCGGACGGAGCGGAGGTGCTCGATGGAGGTCCAGAAACCTGAAGATACACATTCAACATTTTTTGGAGCAGCTTCTTCCCCTCTACCATCAGATTCCTGAATGGACAATGAACCCGTAAACACTAACTCACTATCTATGCTCTCTTTTTGCACTACTCATTTAATTTTGTTTTATATATTTCATATCATAATTTATAACATATTTTATGCACTGCTGCAAAACAACAAATTTCACAACGTATGTCAGTGATAATAAACCTGATTCTGAAATAATTCCAATGTCAAAATGGGATGAATTCAAATACAAATACCTAATGTTCCATTTAGGCAACAGCTTGCATAACCTCAAGATATTCCAAACTACTTCAGAGCACTGAAGTAATTTTGAATTGAAACAGAACATAGAATATTGCAACACAGAACAGGTGCTTAAACCCAGAATGCTGTGCTGATTTTGTAATCTACTCTATGATGCCATCTCACTGGCTCTTCACTCAACCCTGGAACATCTGGACTGCAAAGATGCATACAGCAGGATGCACTTTATCATCTACAGCTCAGCATTCAATATCATCTTCCCATTAAAGCCAATCAATAAGCTCCAAGACCTTGGCCTCAACACCTCCTTGTGCAATAGGATCCTAGACAACCTCCGTTCCTAGGTCAGCAGGACCAAGGAACTGATTATAGACTTCAGGGGGAGGAAACCAGAGGTCCATGAGCTAGACCTCATCAGAGGATCAGAGGTCCAGAGGGTTGGGAACTTTAACTACCTGGGTGTCACTATTTCAGAGGATCTGGCCTGGACCCAGCATGTAAGTGCAATAGTGAAGAAAGCATAGCAGTACCTCATCTTCATTAGCAGTCTGCAGAGGTGCGGCATGTCATCTACAACTTCGACAGACTTTTATAGATGTGGGTAGTGGACAGTAAATTGACTGCTGTATCATGACCTGATATGGAAATACCAATAGGTTTGAATGGGAAGTCCTACAAAAGGTAGTGGATTCAGCCCAGTACATCACAGGTAAAACCCTCCAAACCATTGAGCATATTTACATGAAATGCGGTCGTGGAAAAGCAGGATCCATCCTCAGAGATTCCCATCACCCAGGCCATGCTCTCTTCTCGCTGCTACCATCGGGTAGAAAGTATAGAAGCCTCATGACACACACCACGAGGTTCAAGAACAGTAACTACCCCACAAGCATTAGACTCTTGAATAAAAGGGGATAACTACTTTCACTTGCCCCATCATTGGGATGTTTCCCAGAACCAATAATTTCATTTAAGGACTCTTTATCTCATGTTCTTGTTATTTATTGCTATATATTTATACTTGCACTCTGTTGATTTTTCATTGATCCTACAATAGTTACTATTCTATATATTTGCTGAGTATGCCCACAAGAAAATCAACTTCAGGGTTGGATATGGTGACATATGTACTTTGATAATATATTTATTTTGACTTTGATCAATCTAATGCTTTCCTCCTCCATAGCCCTCCATTTCTCTCTCATCCGTGTGCTTAAGAGTGTTTTGAATGTCCGTTCTGTATCTGCCTCTCCGGACAACCCTGGCGGCGTGTTCCATGCACCTGGTACTTTCTGTGTGAAAAAAACCTAGCTCTGATATCTCCCTTTTACTTTCATCCAATCACCTTAAAATTATTGACACAGAAAACACAGAAAACCTAGAGCACAATACAGGTCCCTCGGCCCACAAAGCTGTGCCAAACATGTACCTACTTTGGAAATTACCTAGAGCTTAGAAAAATAGCCCTCTATTTTTCAAAGCTCCATTTTATTAGCCATTTTGAGCTTGGGAAAAAGTCCACTTGATATATGCCTCTTTTCATCCCTACAAGCCACCTCTATCAGGTCACCTTCCATCTTCCTCCTGTCGAGAGAGAAAAGCCCTGGCTCACTAAACCTATCCTCATAAGACATAAGCACAAGAGATTCTGCAGATGCAGATATTAAATACTACATTGAGATTCATTTTCTATGGTGGATGCCCGCAAAAATTGAACTTTGATGCTGGACATCCAGAGCAACTCACAAGATCCATGGAGACGGCATCTATGGAGAGGAGTAAACAGTTGACATTTTAGGTGAGAACCTTCACCAGGACTGGGAAAGAAAGGGGGAGGAAGACAGAATAAGATGGTGGGGGACGGAGAAAGAGTAGAAACTGGAAGGTGAGAAGTGAAACCAGGTGAGGGGGAAGGTAGGGACGACGATTTGAGAAGCTGGCAGGTGATAAGTAGAAGAGGCAAAGGGCATAAAAAGAAGGAATCTGGTAGGAAGAGGGAAGCGGGAGGGGACCCAAAGGGAGGTGATAGGCAGGTGAGAGGAAGGGAAGGCATTAAAGGGGAATCAGAAAGGGAAATGGAAAAGGAGAGGGTGGGTAGAAATCACCAGAAGTTAGAGAAATCAATCCCTGTCTGTAAAGAGTTTGTACTTACAACCTGTGGCTGAGTGGGTTTCCTCTGGGTGCTCCAGTTTCCTCCCACCACCCAAAGACATACCGGTGGTCGGTGAATTGGCCATTGTAAATTGTCCCGTGATTAGGCTAGGATTAAAGTGGGGGTTTGCTGGGTAGTGTGGCTCAAAAGGTCAGCACTGAATCTCAATAAATAACTAAACAATAACCTTTCTGTATATACGTCCTTGATTGCGGGCAGCCTGGAACAAATGACGCATTGGGCAGTTCCACTACTCACTGTGGAGCAAGAGGGTGAAAGTGAATGCTGGCAAAAGTACTCCTATTTCATGAAAGATGCTGACATTTGGATAAATAGCTGTAAATATTTCTCAGTCTGTTCCAGGGGATTTAAAAATGAAAACGCAGCACAGAGTGATTAATCAGAGCTCCCAGATGCAATACAAAAAAATATTCTTCTTGCTTAAGAAATAAGAATACAACTTAATTCCATTTCCTTTCAAGTGTTTTGGATCTTCTTCACCATTTAAATAGATTTAAAAGGGAAATTCTAACTCCTTGCTGAATCGAAGCACTACTCTCTGACATTTCTCCAACAGATGGAAATAGTGCTAACACCTTTAACAAGTTTTCATTCTATTTGCAATGCTCTGTTGAATAGCCGTGAAGTGATAGTTATTAGCATAACAATAGAGAAGTAGAGATATTCTTTAAAAATGCATTTAATCATTCAAGCTCTTTGATGCATCCAATTATGGGGATATATTTTCCTTTCAGCAAGGTTCAGATGTGTCTTAATGTGCTTGCATTTTACAGGGCCATTTTTTTAACCCTCTGTTCACACTGCTACATATGCAGCCCTGTTAGATGAGAAAATCTGCAGATGCTGGAAATCCAAGCAACACACACAAAATGCTGCCGGACTTCAGCAGGTCAGGCATTGTCGATAGAGAAGAGTAAACAGCTGTCGTCTCAGGTAGCCCTGATAACCGGGCCAGGTGGCGGGGTAGAGAGACTCCTTCCTTCCGCTAGCCTGCAGGTCACCCTAGGGGAAGGTGAAGCACCTGCTTTATGCCCGATCATGGTCACGTAAAGCCACGAGAGCAGGTGGTAGATGGTTGTACGAGCAGCTGGTGCATATCAGAAGTCCTCCTTATGCGACCACTGATGCCAGGAAGACAATCTCTGAAGTGTCAACACACACAAAATGCCGGAGGTAATCAGCAGGCCAGCCATCATTTATGGAAAAGAGTGAACAATCAACGTTTCGGGCTGAGACCCTTCATCATGTCTCCCAGATCTCTGAAGAGTATTGATAATGGCTAAGGGGTCACTTGCCCAGAGGAAGGCAATGGCAAACCATTTCTGTAGAAAAATTTGCCAAGGACAATCATGGTCATGGATAGAGAAAAGAATAAGAACAGAATGAAGGGACTCTTCCCCACAGGCAGATTAAAGACAAATGGAAGACCATGACCACCTATGTCATACGACACAGTGCATAATAATAACCATGATGTTAACTGGACAGGTGAGAGCAGAAGGCAGTAAGATTCGCTGACCACATGGACTGTGTAGGTCAGCGGTGGAAAGGATGAGCAACTACGAGTTCCTGGCCAACAACATCTTAGAAAGTCATTCCTGGGCCCAACACTGATGCAATGATGAGGAAGGCACGCCAGCAGCTACGCTTCATTAGGAGTTTTAAGAGTCATGTAATTTCTACAGATGTATATTGTTGAACATTCTGACTAACTGCATCACCACCCAGTAATATGATCACTGGAGTCGAGTATGAGTTCTTCTATTGGTGTGTCCCTGGTGCCTGTAGAGGCCGATATGGGATCCACACACTCTTGTGCTGCATGGGCATGACAAGTGACAGTTGTGGTTAGTGATTAAGTCTTTTAGTTGTTCAGTTCCTCCTTTCACAGCTGCCACTTGTTCTCTGCAGCACAGCGGAGGTCATTCTCATGCAATATAACTCCTTCCTGAACAGGTTACCTGCAGGTGTATCTATTGAATGCAATGTCTTCCAATTTTAGATGTAATGTTGAATTTCTTCAGGCTGATATTGATGGTATCTTTGAAACATTTCCTTTGCCCTCCAAGGGCTCATTGACCTTAATTCAATGAGCCCCTGTAAAGGATCTTCTTGGGAGACGTGAGTTAGGCATTGGGGTGACAGGATCTATCCATCGGAGTTGGTGTTGCTTTATCATGGTGGAGATGCCGTACATGTTGGCCTCCTCCAGTACACTGGCGTTAGTGCATCTGTCCTTCCAGCTGATCCTCAAAATCTTTCGTAAGGATCTTTGGTGGTATTGTTCAAGGGTTTTCTAGTGTCTACTGTAGGTTGTCCATGATTTAGATCCATGCAGTAAGGTAAGAAGAACGACAGCTGGATAGACCCAAATTTTGGTTTGGATCTGAGTCAATGGCAATGCACACAAAATGCTGGAGGATCGCAGCAGGTCAGGCAATATTGTGGCTGTTGCTCTGGATTTCCAGCATCTGTAGAACCTCTTTTGTCACTGAGTTGACATCTCTTTTTGAGGAGAGAATGCTGCCAAGGTAGGGAAAGTAATCAACATTTTCAAGGGTCGATCCACAGGATCAAAAGAGGCTGCAAAGGCTCAAATGTGTAGCATTGCAAAAGGGTTGGAAACTCAGTCAGCTCCATCACAAACACAACCATCCCCAACATCAAGGACAAGTTCAAAATGCAGAGACTTAACAGAAGACATCCTTCAGTGAGGAGTCTCACTATTCAGGGCATGTCCTCTTCTAATTACTAGCATCCACAAGGAGGTGCAGGAGCCTGAATACTCATACTCTACTTTTTAAGACCAGCTTCTTCCCCTGCACCATCATGATACTATGAATAATACCCTGTTATTCCTCCTTTGCACTATTTATTTATTTTTTTTTTGCTGGTTCAGCAGAACATTGTGGACTGAAGTGCCTGATCCTGTGCTGTACTGTTCCATGTTCTATGTTCTAACTCAGCAAGTCAAGCAGGATCCATGGTGGGAAATGGACAGTTGATGTTTCGGGTTAAGATTCTGCTTCAGGACTCAGTCAAATGTCCCATCTATACTAGTCCCGTTTAGCAGTGCTCAGCCTTCTACTCATTAGTGGTGGACGGTTGATTGGAGGTTGACAGAGCCCTGAGCCTGCAAGTCCATTGCCGCGGAAGTCGAAGACACAATGTCTGCGAATCTGCGAGTCCACTGCATGCTCGAGATGGCCTGTCCTGGGTTTACTGGACTGTCCATATGTGTGTGGGTGGATGGGACGAACAGGCTTGTTTTGCTGTTGTCGTTGTGTTCTGCGTTGTTTTGTTCCATGTTGTTCTATCGAGCAACGTGGGCACACCGCGTTGACACCAGAATGTGTGGTGGCATTTATGAACTGCCCCTTCCCTGCATCAGGCTCCTGAGCTGCTTGGCCCACTAAATTCATTCAGTGGATTATTCATCGTTCCAGATTCCAGCATCTTCCATCTCTTGTGTATGCAAGCTACTTGCTCAGATTTGTTGATTTTACAATACATGGGTTACGACCAAAGGAAAAAATGATGGGTGTTGCTTAGCACTCCCATGCAAATAGGTGTTTATTTGATGTGTCAAAAATCAAACTTACAAACATTAGCAAAAATAGCCAAAAGCTAACTGCCAATATTTATGAAAAGATATCTAGCAGAAAGCTCCACACTGTTTCCAGTGTGAACTTCTGGCAGCTCAGTCTCTCTCCCTCTGTCTCTTTTACCGAGAGCGATTCTCCGCTTTTTTTAGGCACCAGGATATTCTATCTTTAATGACCCACAAAGTTAATTTAAGACTACACAGGAATCAGAACATAATCCTCCTCACAATGTAGTTTACAATCAAATTACAAAATAAACAGAGATATCTAACTTAAATACAGTATACAAACAAGATACACACATTTACACATCCCCACTACTGAGGAAATAGAACATAAAGCCATAAGATAAAGGAGCAGGAGTAGGCCATTCTGCCCATCGAGTCTGCTCCGCCATTCAAACATGAGCTGATCCAATTCTTCCAGTCATCCCCACTCCCTTGCCTTCTCCCCATACCTTTTGATGCCCTGGCTAATCAAGAACCTATCTATCTCTGCCTTAAATACACCCAATGAATTGGCCTCCACAGCCGTGTGTGGCAACAAATTCCACAGATTTGCCACCCTCTGACTAAGGTAATTTCTCTGCATCTCTGTTCTTAATGGACATCCTCCAATCCTGAAGTAGTGCCCTTTTGTTCTAGTATCCCCTACCATGCGAAATGACTTTGCCATATCTAATCTGTTCAGGCCTTTTAACATTCGGAATGTTTCTATGAGATCCCCTCTCATTCTCCTGAGCTCCAGGGAATACAGCCCAAGAGCATCCAGACGTTCCTCATACAGTAACCCTTTCATTCCTGGAATCATTCTCGTGAATCTTCTCTGAACTATCTCCAATGTCAGTATATCCTTTCTAAAATAAGGAGTTCAAAACTGTACACAATAGTCCAAGTGTGGTCTCACGAGTGCCTTATACAGCCTCAGCATCACATCCTTGCTCTTATATTCTGAAAAAGAATATTTCGCTGTGTATGGCAGGAAAGGCACTGTAAAGCCAAAACTATAAGAATACACAAAAATATACAAGCGTGTGTGTGTGTGTATCTGCGTGCGTAAATGCGCGAGTGTACGGAGTGCGTTTACCAAGTGCTCTCCGTCACAGTTGACTATAGGAAAAAATGGAACAGAGGCAGGGCAGGCTGGATGGAAGAGGCACTATATAAATTCAAGTAATTTGTTCTGTGACTGAGACGCAGAGTTCAATGCTGTCTTCTACAACCGCAACATGAAAAACGGCGACCCTGTTCAAATAAACAATGAAAACTTTTGTCACTAGGGATGACAAGCTCACAAAGAGCTGATGCAATGAAATATTAATCATTTGGGAGAGACATATTTCAAAATAATCTAAAATAAAAAAGAAATTCATCAACCATATCAACTTCATGTTATCTTGCTCCCTGTCTCTGAACACTTTGTACCAATGGATGAACTCGCTGCATTTCCAGATCAATGGATCTGTCATCTCTGTCTGAACAGACCTGTGATGTCCTCAGTGTGCTTCCTTTGAGGTTGAAGGAGGCTGTAACATAAAATGTCGGTTTTTGTGGTATCTTTTGCAATTATTAGCAAAGTTTTTTTGATTTCTGTACTGAGCAAGGCGCACAAAATGCTGTAGGAACTCACCATCTATGAGAGGAACAAACAGTGGATGTTTCAGGCCGAGACCATCCATCAGGAGAATCTCATGACAGGGAACACTACAGCACAGAGACATGCACTTCAGCCCATCTAGTCTTTACCAAAGCAATAATCTGCCTACTCCCATCGACTTGCTCCTGTACCATACTCCAAACTCCTCTTATCGATGTACCTACCAAATTTCTTTTAAATGTGGAAATTGAGTCCACATCCACCACTTGCCCTGGCACCTCATTCTGCACTTTCACCACCCTCTGAATGAAGAAGCTCCCCCCCAAGGTCCCCTTAAACATTTCACATTTCACCCTTAACCCATGACCACTAGTTGCAGTCTCAGCTAACGTCAGTGGAAAAAGCCTGCTTGCATTTACCCTCATACTTCTGTATACCTCCATCAAATCTCCCCTCATTCTTCTACACTCCAGGGAATAAAATCCTAACTTATTCAATCTTTCCCAATAACTCATGTCCTCAGGTCCCACCAACATCCTTGTAAATTTTCTCTGCACTTTTTCAATCTTATTTACATTTCTCCTGCAGGTAAGTGACCAAAACTGCACACAATAGTCCAAATTAGGCCTTTCCAATGTCCTATACAATTTCAACATAACATCCTAACTTGTATTCAATACTTTGATGTATGAAGGCTAATATGCCAAAAGCTTTCTTTATGACCCTATCAACCTGTGACACCACTTTCAAGGAATTATGGATCCATATTTCCAGATCCCTCAGTTCTACTGCACTCCTCCGTGCCCCACCATTCACCATGTAAGACCTACCCTGACTGGTCCTCCCACAGTGCAATATCTCACACTTGTTTGCATTAAATACCATCCACCATTTTCAGCCTATTTTCCCATCTGACCCAGATCCCACTATAAGCTTCGATAGTCTTCCTCGCTGTCCACTACACCCCCAGTCTTGGTGTCATCCACAAAATTATTCATCCAGTTTACCACATTATCATTCAGATCATTGATATAAATGACAAGTAACAATTGACCCAGCACTGATCCCTGCAGCACATCACTAGTCAGAGGCAACCATCCAAAACCACCTTCTGGCATCTCCCTCGAAGCCAATGTCTAATCCAATTTCCTACCTCATCTTGAATGCCAAGTGAATGAACCTTCTTGAGCAACCTCCTCAATTTAGAATCTCAACCTGAGGATCAGACCTATCCTTTCCATAATCACCTTGAAACTAATGACATTATGATCAGTAGATGCAATATGTTTCCCTACAGAAACTTCTGTAACCTGCTCTGTCTCATCTTCAACTAGGAGAACTAATATCACACTCCCTCTCATTGGTACTTCTATGTACTGATTAAGGAACCTTTCCTGAACACACTTGACAAACTCCTGCCCATCCTGCCCTTTTATGGTATGGGTGTCTAATCGATATGTAGTAAGTTAAAATCAGCTACCATCAAAACCTTACATTTCTTGCAAGTTTGCAATTACTCTACAGATTTGCTCTTCTAAACCCTGCAGACTGTTGGGTAGTCTAAAAAAAAATCCCTATTAATATGGTCATACAACACACACAAAATACTGGAGGAACTCGGCAGGTCAGGCAGCATCACATAGAGTCATAGAGAAGTTCAGTACAGAAGCAGGCCCTTCGGCCCAACTAGTCCATGCCAAAACCATTAAAAAGCTACCTACTCCAGGACCACAGCCCTTCATATCCCTATTATCCATGTAGGGATTTCTCACCATTCACCCTTAACCCATGACCTCTGGTTGTAGTCCCACCCAATCTCATCCTTGTAAATTTTCTCTGCACTCTTTCAACCTCGTTTAAGTCTTTCCAATAGATAGATGACCAAAACTGCACACAATACTCCAAATTAGGCCTCATCAACATCTTATACAACTTCAATGTCACATCTCATCTTCTGTACTCAGTACATTGATTTATAAAGGCCAATGTGCCAAAAACATTCTTTACAACCCCATCTACCTATGACATCACTTTCAGCAAATTATGTACCTGGTATTCCCAGATCCCTTTGTTCTACCATACTCTTCAGTGTCCTACCAATCACTGAGCAAAACCTACCTTGGTTTTTCCTACCAAAGTACAAAGCCTTGCACTTGTCTACAGTATATTCAATCTGCTATTTTCAGTCCGTTTTTCCAGCTGATGCAGATCCCTCTGCAAGCCATGATAGCCTTCCTTGCAGTCCACTACACCTCCAGTCTTGGCAATCAACCACAAATTTGTTGATCCAATTAACCACATTATAATCTAGATCATTAATATAGACGACAAACAACAAAGGACCCAGCATCGATTCCTGCAGCCTTCAGTCAGAGAGGCAACTTTCTACATCCACTCTCTGGCTTCTCCCACAAAGACAATGTCTAAGCCAATTTACTACCTCATTTTACTAGTTGACTCGAGTTATAAGGGAAGATTGAATAGTTTAGGACTGTATTGTTTAGAACATAGAAGATAGAGAAGAGATTTAACGGAGGTGTACAAAATTATGAGGGGTATAGATAGGGTAAATGCAACTGGCTCTTTCCACTGAGATCTATGGAACAAAGTACAGTTGACGCTTTGGGCTGAAACCCTTCAGCAGGACTGCAGAAAAAAAGCTGAGAAGCAGATTTAAAAGGTGGGGGGAGGAGAGAGAAAACCACTAGGTGATAGGTGAAATCTGGAGGGGGAGGGATGAAGTAAAGATCTGGGAAGTTGATTGGTGAAAGGGACAGAAGGCCCATGGAAGAAAGAAAAAGGGGGGGGGGGGAGAAGCACCAGAGGGAGGCGATGGGCAGGCAAGGAGGTAAGGTGGGAGAGGGAAAAGCAGATGGGAAATGGTGAAGGAGGACTAGTGGGGAGCATTACTGGAGGCTTAAGAAATTGATGTTCATGCCATAAGTTTGCAGGCTACCCAAACAGAATATAAGGTATTGTTCCTCCAACCTAAGTGTGACCCCATCACAACAGTGGAGGAGGCCATGGATAGACATATTGGAATGGGAATGGGAAGTGGAATTAACAAGGGTGGCCAATGGAAGATCTCGCTTGTTCTGGCGGACAGAGTGTGGATGCTCGGCGAAGTGGTCTCCCAAACTACGTCGGGTCTCACCGATATACAGGATTCCACACCCGGAGCACCAGATACAGTAGATGACTCAGACTCACAGGTGAAGTGTCACCTCACCTGGAAGGACTGTTTACAGCATTGAATGGTAGTGAGGGGAGAGGTGTAGGGGCAGGTATGGCACTTGTTCCGCTTGCAAGGATAATTGCCAGGAGGGAGATTAGTGGGGAGGGACGAATGAACAAGGGAATTGTGCAGGGAGCGATCCCGGTGGAAAGCAGAAAGTAGGGGGAAGGGAAAGATATGCGTGGTGGTGGGATCCTATTGGAGGTGAGGGAAGTTTTGATACATTATGTGCTAGGTGTGAAGGCTGGTGAGGACAAGAGGAATTCTATCCCAAGTTGGGAGGCAGGAAGATAGGGTAAGAGCAGACATGCGTGAAATGGAAAAGTTACTGTTGATGGTAGAGGAAGGCAAGTCCTTTTCTTTGAAAAAGAAGGGCATCTCCTTTGTTCTAGAATGAAAAGGGCCCTAAACAGTCCTTCTAGGTGAGGCAACATTTCACCTGTGAGTCTGTTGGGCTCACTTACTGTGTCCGGTGCTCCCGGTGTGGCTTCCTGTATATCGGTGAGACCTAATGTAGATTGGGATACTGCTTCGCCGGGCATCTATGCTTTGCTAGAACAAGTGGAATCTCGCAGTGGCCCCACTTCCCATTTTCATGCCGATACGTTCATCCATGGCCTCCTCCACTGTCGTAATGAGGTCACACTTAGGTTGGAGGGACAACACCTTATATTCCGTTTGGTTAGCCTCCAACCTGATGGCAGGAATATCGATTGCTCAAACTTCCGATAATATTCCCCACCTTCCCTCCTTCAACATTTCCCACCCCCTTTTCCCTCTCTCACCTTCACTCCTTGCCTGCCCATCGACTCCCTTTGGTGCTCCTCCCCCACCCCTTTTCTTTTTCCCATGGCCATTTGTCCCTTTCACCAATCACCCTTCCAGCTCTTTACTTCATCTCTCTCCCTCCATATCTCACCTATTACCTGGTGGTTTTCTCACCCTTCCCCCTCCACCTTTCAAATCTACTCCTCAGCTTTTATTCTCCAGTCCTGCCGAAGGGTTTCGGCACGAAACATCGACTGTATTTTTTTCCCATACTGCATATGCTGCCTGGCCTGCTGAGTTCCTCCAGCATTTTGTGTGTGTTGCTTGGATTTCCAGCATCTGCAGATTTTCTTTTTGTTTGTAATGTGGTCATACATTTCTTATTCCTCAGTTCCACCCACAAAGCCTCACAAGATGTGTTCTCCAGTCTGTCCTGACTGAGCATTTCCATACCATTTTCCCTGACTAGTAATATCAGCCCCCTGCCCCCACTCTATCACATCTAAAACAACAGAATCCTGGCCAACTGAGTTGCCAGTCCTGCCCCTCTTGCAACCACGTCTCACTGATGGCTACAAGATCCTAATACCACTTATCCATGCCCTGAGCTCATCCACCTTTCCAACAATATTCCTTGCATTGCATTATATGCAGCTCAGACCATTAGTCCCACCATGCTCAATCTTTTGATTTCTAGCCTTGTGTGCAGGCTTAACAGCATGTTTCTCCACAACCACTCCACAACTCTGGCACTCTGGTTCCCATACCCCTGCAACTCCAGGTTAAAGCTCACCCCACATCTATGCAGCACTAGCAAACCTTTTGACTAGGATATTAGTCACCCTTTAGTTCAGGTGCAAACCATCCCTTCTGTACAGGTCCCACCTCCCATGGCAGAGAGTTCAATAATCCAGACATCTGAAGCCCTTCCTCCTGTACCTTTGCCACATAACTGTTTGATCTTCCTATTTCTGGCATCACTATCACATAGCACTGGTAGAAATCTTGAGATCACAACACAAGAAGTCCTGTTCTTTAACTTAGCACCAAACTCCTTGAGTCACTTTGCAGGACCTCATCATCCATCCCACTGGTACTAACATGGACCACAACATCTACCTTACCCTTCAGTTTCCCAAGAACTTTCTCCCTAGAAATGGTAACTTCACACACTTCATGACCCCTGACACCTGGAACTTCCACAGTACTGCTAGGTGGGAGGAGAGAGAGCAGCGCGTCGTGCGTACGCAGCCCTCTGGTGAAAATGATATCGTATCTGTTAAATAGGGGCAGTGGACAATTCTGATTTGATGGAGACAGACATGAAATCACAGAGGAACATCTGGAAAAATTTCTGAAACGCCAGTTCGCTACTGTTGTTACTGCGCGGTCTGGAATCTTCCAGAGGGAAGGTCTCAAAATCCCCGGCTTTGCCTGCTGTTGGCGACCGAGATGGTGGTCGAATCATTCGGATAGAGATGGCACTCAGTACTCGGTGTCAGGGAGCTGATCGGAGCTCGAAGTTTTCGGATGACTCAGAGTCGGACCGTATGGCAGGGAGAGTTTTTCTTCCTTCCCCCGTCTGCGTGAGATGTGGGATGTTTGAGAGACTTTGAACTTTTTACTGTGCTCATGGACTTCTTCATCAAGTTATGGTGTTGTTGCACTGTTGTAACTATATGTTATAATTATATGGTTTTGTTAGTTTTTTCATTCTTGGTCTGTCCTTTGTTTTGTGATATCACACCGGAGGAAATATTGTATCATTTCTTAATGCATGCATTACTAAATGACAATAAAAGAGGACTGTGTGTCTTCATAATCTAGTGTCTTCCACGGTGAAGACTGATGCAAGATACTTGTTCAGTTTGTCCGCCATTTTCTTGACCCCGTCCTGCCCAGGAGTTGCCTAGTCCTGTCTCATGCATATGAATTTTGTGTACACCAGGTAAGCATCCGAGCTCCTCAAAGATATCTGCGCACTCTTCCATGAGTGTGGGAGCGGTCATCTTTGGTCTGTAAAGCACTCTGTTCACCAGGTTGAACTTTTCATGTGCACTCAGATCTAATTTGGCTGTACTTGATTTTCTACAATCAGCAGGTGCTGTCCCTTGTGCTTGAAAGTCACTGTACAGCCCCATTTTACTTGAATGTTCTCTGCATTATAGCCTGCCACTTTTAACTTCACAGGCTCTTGCTCTTTACTTTGAGAATCTTGTATTCATCCACGGATAACAGTTTCACCTGGGCTCCAGTGTCAAGCCTGAATAGAATTACTGCCTCGTTCACAGTCACTGGAACAATCCAATCACAAACGAAAGAATCAGAGTTGTAGGGATCACAGTGAGGAAGCAGTGAGAGAGAGTTTCACTGAACAATCCATTCTGTTTTATCATCACCAGCAGTCTGTAGAGAACCCACAAAGACTTCCTCCATTTCCTCAGGAATCGTGTGCACCTTTCTCTTGGTAGTCCCAGCTTTCCAGCACTTTGCAAAGTGATTCTTCTCTCCACAATTATTGCAGCACTCTCCATAAGCAAAGACATCTTTGGGAGGTGACCACCTCCACGTTTCATGCATTTGCTGTTTGAGCCTTCCTTTTTGTTTTACTGTTTCTTTAGGAAACGCCTTTTGCGTTGCTCCTCTGTTTTCACAGCATGCAGTGTTGTGCAGTTCCTTAGCTTCTGCTTGTGTGATCTCCGCGGCCCTACACATACTCTCAGCCTTTTCCAATGTCAAATCCTTTTTATGGAGCGATCTTCCTCAGAGCCCATTATCTGGGATTCCACAAATTATTCTATCTCCAACAAGTGAGTCTCTCAAATCTCCAAACTCACAGGACTTCAATGTCTGAAGTCCACTGTATTGGGTGAAGCTAACACTTTGATTCTGGTCACAGGAAAAGAACTTGTATCTTTCAAACGTGATGCTTTTACTGGGGATAAAAATACTCCTCACACTTTATTATCGGAATGTCTAATGTAAAGGCTGTCTCATCAATTTGAAAGCTGTTATAGATGTCCAAAGCATCCTCACCAATTACATGCAGAAAGACAGATGCTTTCAATTCTTCATCAGCCCCTCCTGCTCAGCGAACTGCTAAATATATATCGAATCGCTGTTTGAAGCTTTTCTAGTTGTCTGTTAGATTGCTGATAAACTGCATAGGTACAGGAGGACTTATGTTATCTATGATGGGAATTCTCGGCCTCTCATCTGAATTCGGGATGCAATATGCTCTCTGGCCAGCAGCTTCTCTCTGTTGAAACCTAGCATCCGTTTCACAATCACACTCAGTATTCATTTACGCTCTGTGTTTAGCCTTCTGACACCATGTTAAGTTTATTCTTAATGAAGACAAACTTGGTGTAGGTTTAACGCTAGAACATTTTATTACTCAACACTGTTCAACGGGGAACGCGTGTGACCAGCTCCTCCCCGAGGCTTCTGGTTCCGGATGAACCACCCACATTGCCCACTGGGAATTGAAGTGCTTTATTATACATACATAAAAACACAATGGGTTAGTAGGGTAGTTAGTCTAATCAGAGGATGGTTTACACTGACTAGGGTTAATTAGGTGGTTTGCTGGGCAGCAAGGCTCGATGGGCTAGAAGTGCCTGTTCAGCACTATATTTCTGGAATGAGAAAAAGCACTCATTATCAAAGACTTGCCTCATCATCCTGCCCTTGCCCTTCAGGAAGGAGGTACAGTAGCCTTACATCGCACACCAGCAGATTCAGGAACTGTTATAACTCCTCAATCATCAGGTTTTTGAACCAGAGTGGATAACTTCGCTCACTTCAGCACTGAACTGATTCCACCACCGACAGACTCACTTTCAAAGACTCTATAACGCATGTTCTCAGTATTATTGATTTACTATTTTTTTATTTATTGTATTTGCAGTTTTGAAGTTTGGGCTAATGTGCACGTTGGTTGTCAGTCTTTGCATGTAGGTTTTCATTGATCCTATTGTATTTCTTTGCTCTTCTGTGAATGCCCGCAAGAAAATGAATCTCAAGTGACATACATGTACTTTGATAATAAACTTACTTTGAGCTTTGAAGTTGTTCAGGGTTTGCAATCAAATGATTTTTTTATAGATTCACTGCCTACTCCCTGTTCTATTCACAGTGAGTGGTTAATGCCCCTTCTAATCAAAGACGGACATAGGCTGTGTTTTCATCAGCAGAACAAGGACTGTGGGTGCTGAAGTCACAGAAAATGGATTTAAATTGTTTAAGGTAAATTTTGTGGTTAAACAAAAGGCAACTATTACCATCTAAATCCATATGAAGCAGAAACAAGGTAGAGAGGAGAACAAGCTCGGTAGTGAACAGCCTTCACTACTGACAGTCGTCCGACAACTGGCTTACCAAGCTTCTCTTCCAGGATTCCTTGTGAAGCTTCTCTTCCAACTGTTTTGTGCAAACAGGTGGACCCAGAGGTGAGAACAGAATCCAATAGAGCTGCAGTGAAAGTGAAAAGAGTCAATCATGAAACATGTGATTTGAACAGGTTTTTATTGAAAAGTTGAGAATAATTGAAAGATGTTTGAGATCTGTATTGGTAAATAAAGAAACATCAATTAACCTCAACCCTGGAATAATGTTTTTCATGCTTGTCGCTGGATTATGGGAACTGGTATTTCATTGACCCTGGAAAAAAGCAGCAGAGGGTTGCAAACTCATCCAGTTCCATCATAGGCACTGGCCTCCCCACCACTGAGGACTCCTGTGATGCCACAGAAAGGTGACCTCTTTCATTAAAGACCCTCATCAAGCAGGACATGCCCTCTTCTCATTGCTACCATGAGGGAGGATGTACAGGAGCCTGAAGGCAGACATTCAACATTATAGGAACTGCTTCTTCCTCTCTGTCATCAGAGTTCGGAATAGACTATGAACCCGTGAACACTATCTCACTAGTGTTATTCATTCATTGATTCATTTAAAGATATAATACAGACTAGACCTTTCCGACCCTTTGAGCCACACCAACCAGCAATCCTCAACACCACCCCTAAATTAACCCGAACCACATCATGGGACAATGTACAATGACCAATTAACCAGTACGTCTTTGGACTGTGAGAGGAAACAACAGCACATGGAGAAGTCCCATGCATTCTGTGGGGATGATGCACAGTCTCACTGCGGAGAATGCTGGGTCTGAATCCCTTAAATTATAATTGCGCTGTTAACTGTTACACCACCGTGCTGCCCTATATATTATTTCTTATTGTCATTTATAGATCTTTTATGTATTGCAATTTGCTGCTGCTGCAAAACAACATATTTCACAACATATGCCAGTGATTCTAATTCTGAGTAAGCTGACATGGTTGACAGCAGTTATGAAGTACACATAATCAACAAATGGGGACAATGTTACAGTTTTATTGCTGAAGTAATCCAGCCTTTGATAAATGGATTCCAGCTCCAGTTTTATGTAGGAAGGCTGCTACGCTCATCACTAGGGAAGCCCAACAGAGAATTGTTCATCCTACACCAGTTTAGGAATATTAACATCTCGGGGCTATCCTGATGAATTTTTACTCAGCCATCACTGAGAGTCTTGTGTCCACCTCTATCACTGTTTGGATTCCAGCTGTATGTTTCATGCAGGGTCGCTCACGCTATGGTTAACCACTTCAAAGTTACCACGATCAACACTCACAAAGCGGCTACATTTATATCCATTCCTTATCAAGTCAAATATTGCATCCCAGTGTCATTGGCCACAGGTCATGTGTCTGACCTTTAATGCCTTGCTATTGGCTCTGCTCCAAGCCAGCTTCCATGTATTGCCCTCTTCCCATCAAGTGACAGTCGATAATTTATGGCTCTTTGTTCTCAATCAGCAACAAGCTTTATTCATGCAGAGCAGAAACTGACTCCAACAGTCAAAAACCTGCATGTTATATCCAACCAAAGAACATCTCACAAATAACTTCTTATTTGGAAATGATCTCCAGTCCAGCAGATTTCCCGGAACATCGTTGTGTCTTCTTTAAAACATTGATCAAGCCAAGCACTTCAAGCTCACAAAATGGGGAACAGAATATCTTTACAAAATGACAGCTTTCATCCCCAAGTGCACAGCAAGAACAAAGACAATTGGTCTGCCTGCTTCCACTGTTCTCGATTCACTTGAATTCACTGATTCGTAGACTGTTGTTCTTTCTGGCCAACAGGAGCATAAGCCGCTGACAGCAGCTCACCAGAGTTCTCTTTCCTGGGCCATTCTTTCAAGTTGTCCCCATTTTCGGAGATCCTTCCTCTCCCAGGGATGCAGTGTCAGGAGCTTCTATTGGTGTTTCTGTAGCTCTGAGTTTGTACTGGATGGGCTTGCTAGCCAATGCACAACCCCCCTCCTTTCACAGCCAGGCTTGGGACTGTCCATGGTGAAGTTATAGACACTGTTGTGTCCTTCCAAATAAATGAGCTGATGGAGTGAATCTCTGTGGTTGCAATCTCCTGTAGCACACGCAATTCCTTCAATTCTAGCATCATGACAAATTTCATTCATAACCACCTACTCTCACCTACCAAAGCACTCAAAAGAATCAGAATCAAGTCTATTTTCATGCCATACTCTGTTATGAAATTTGTTGTTTTGTGACAGTAGCACAGTGCAATAAATAAAAAATGATACGATACAATAAAAATATAGATATTGCAAAAGATGAAGAGTGAGGTCCTGTTCATAGGCTCATGGACCATTCAGAAATCTGATGGTGGAAGGGAAAAACCTGCTCCTAAAACATTGAGTGTGTGTTTTCAGGTTCCTGCACATCCTCCTTGATGGTAGTAATGAGAAGAGGGCACGTGATGGATGGTGAAGACCCTTCATGCTGAATGCCATCTTCTTAAGGCACCGTCTTTTGAAGATGTCCTCCATGGAAGGGAGGGCAGTTATAGGCTCCCCTACCAGGGAGTAGAAGGCTGCAACCATTCACCTTATCAAGTTTAAGTTCAAGTTTATTGTTATCTGACTGTATATGTATATATATAACCAAATAGAAACAACATTCCTCCAAACCACGGTGCACCCACAATACATACATCACACACAGCATATAAAACAAAATATTACCACAAATAAGTTAATAAAATATAATTCATTGTGCGCATAGTACATAGTACAGATAAACAGTAAACTGTAAACAGCTCACTGTCCTAGTGATGAGACCTCAGTAATGGTAGGGTATTCATTAGACCAAAAGTCAAGTCGTCAAGTCCAGTTGCTTTTTATTGTCATTTCAACCATAAACTGCTGGTACGGTACACAGTAAAAATGAAACAATGTTCCTCCAGGACCATAGTGCTACGTGAAACAACACAGAACTACACTAGACTAAGTGAGACAACACAAGGCTACACTAGACTACGTAAGACAACACACAAGTCCCTTTGTGTCTAGTTTTTTTTGTATCTTCTCTCCATTTAGAAAGCAGTCCAACATCTTCCCAACCATTGAGGTCAGACTAACTGGCCTAGGTTAATTAATTATTTCCTTCTGCCTCTCTCCCTTCTTCAAGAGTTGAGTGACATTTGAAATCTTCCAGTTCTTGAACCACTCCAGAATCTAGTGTAACCCCCGGTTAAGATTTTTACTGCTGTGCTGTAGGTATTTCATTTTAGCAGTTCTGTAAGAGCAGCCTGTTCTGTTTCTAGCCTTTTTGGGTTTAAGCTAAGATAAGAGGCTTTGCTGTTCAACCTAGGAAGGTTGTGTCAGCCAATCAGGATGGTGGAATTGGGAGAAGGCTGTAAAGAACGATGGGCAGAGAGGTTATTCTGACGAACACTGGGGTGGGTCAAAGTCTTCTTGGGTCTAACTGGGAGAAGAGGGAGGGAAGGTAGCTGAGGATGCTGTCCCTGTTGCTCAAAGTGCTTTGTGCAGATGAATGGCTTCAAGGAGGAAGGATCTCTACTCCCGTGGGGGAGCCCGTTTGTTCGAGGTGGATTTCAAGCGACATTCGGAAGGTGGTGTGTGCTTTCAAGCAGATCGAGGATCCAGCGTGTGAGTTAAAGGCAACTTCAAAGTGAGCTCCAACTATGTGCACATTTGACTGTTTAATTATGATGGGCCATTTTGTTTTTTTTCTTTAATAACTGTTTGGTTAAGTTAGTATTCATAAATATACTTTCTTTAACGTTGTTTGCAGTGGACGGTCTGTTACTGCTTGCCGCCGGACGATTGCATGGGAGCAGTACTTATATAGTGTTCACACATTTTGGGGTTCAGATAGGCGAGACACCCCAGCCTCATGGCTTTGACGGGACTCAGGTCATATCTACACTAGACATACGGACGCTGAGAAAGGAAGTTTTCTCACCGCTGAGTCCGGTGGTTGTCAGTGAAGGACTAACAAGTCAGATCTCCAGAGTCACCTGGTAAAAAGATGCTTCCGTGGTGATTCTTGAAAGATCATTACTAACGCCTCCACAATCTCTTCAGTCACCTCTTTCAGAATTCTGCAGTGTATACTATGTGGTCCAGGTGAGTTATTTACCCTCAGACCTTCTAGTTTCCCAAGAACCTTCTCTCTAGTTATGGTAACTTCACAGACTTCATGACCCCTGACACCTGGAACTTCTAGTGCCTTCCACAGTGAAGACTGATGCAAAATACTTATTCAGTTCATCTGCCATTTCATTGGCCCCCATTACTACCTCCCCAGCATCATTTTCCAGTAGTCCAATATCTACTCTCACCTCTCTTTTACACTTCATGTATCTGAAGACACTTTTGGTATTCTCTTTAGCATTATTGGCTAGCTTACTTTCGTATTTTATCTTTACTTTCTTAATGACATTTTTAGTTGCCTTCTCTTAGCTTTTAAAAGCTTCCCAATCCTCTTAACATCCCACTAATTTTTGCTTTATTATATTCCCTCTCTTTGGCTTTTATGTTGGCTTTGACTTGTTATCCATGTTTGTGCAATTTTGCCTTCAGAATACTTCTTCCTCTTTGGGGATGTATATATCCTGTGTCTTCTGAATTGCTTTCAGAAATTTCATCTACTGCAGCTCTCTAATCAGTTCCAGTTCATTGCAGAACACCCATTCCAGAATAGCTGATCCCCTGGTCTACACAGCCTGAGGGAAGAAGTTGTTACCCAGTCTGTCAGTTCGAGTTCAGATGCTCCTGTACCTCCTTCCTGATGGTAGAAGGTGAAACATCGTGGGATTGGTGGTAGGAATACACAACAGTGCCTCAAGTCCTTCATTTCCATGTCACGTATGATTTTACAAACCTCAATGAAGTCACCCTTCACTCCTGATTATTTATGATAATACTTGGAATGTTTGATTTAGATTACATAAGGCATTTACTCTCAGTGGCTAGATGCTGTGTTCTGTGCGACTTCAACCATGGAATGATTGTTGGTACCTGTTGAAAATGCTGATCTCCTGGGATTTTCATGCAGAAAAGTCTCTAGAGTTTACAGGGAATGGTGTGAAAATTTTTAAAAAAACATCCGGTGAGTGGTAGTTCTGTGGGCAAAAATGCCTTGTAAATGAGAGAGGTCAGAGGAGAATGGCCAGACTGGTTCAAGCTGACAGGAAGGCTACAATAATTCAAATAACCACGCATTACAACAGTGGTGTGCAGAAGAGCATCCCTGAATGCACAACACGTCAAATTTTGAAGTGGATGGGCTACAGCAGCAGAAGACTATGAACGTACACTCAGTGGCCATATTATTCGGTGAAGTGGCCATTGAGTGGAATGTGTTTGAACTATATTTCATTATGGCATGCCCTTTGCACAGTTGTGAAGTTAATGTCACATTTCTAAGTCAAAACAATGCAGAGAGGAAAATGCAATGTTCAACAATAAATGTTGCCAAAAGGAATGGTCCCTTGCTTTTTTCTTAATGACTCCTTAAGGTTGTTAGAGCTGGCACAAGCTCCTACTACCTATTAAATGCTCCCAATGGTGTGCATCTCAAATAGCCTGTGACAAACAAGTCCAGCTCCTGGCCCTCACGTGTTGCTTAGTTACTAAGCCCAGCAGAACCATTTCTACTGACAGGAGAGGGGGTAAAGACAGGTTACTGGCATCGTAAAACTAGTCGATTTGTGCAGATGGGGCTCAGCAGCCATGGTTGGCAGCTCATCTAGGAGAAGGAAAACTCTGATCTCAAACCTCCGCTGCCTTGTGGTTACACCCACTCATGGAGAAGGCTTCGGGAGTAAACCCTGAGAGCTGGAGTCCCTAAGTTAGTCCTACATTGAGTTCAACGCTGGCTGGCAACTCCTGCGATCCTGCTGGTGCCAAACTGTATCAGTCCCCGCTGTTCCTTTGGGTTCATCAGATGCATGGAGAGGGGAAGCTTCAAAGTCAAAGCGCAAAATTTCAAAGTAAATTGTATAATCAAAGTACAAATATGTCACCGCATACAACCCTGAGAATCATTTTCCTGTGGGCATACTCAGTAAATCTATAGAATAGCAACTATAGCAGGATCAATGAAAGATCAACTAGAAAGAGCAAACTACACATACAAATATAAATGAATAGCAATAGATAATGAGAACATGGGAAAACATGAGAAAAAGTCCTTAAAGTGAGATCATTGGTTATGCGAACATCTCAATGGATGGACAAGTGAGTGAAGTTATCCTCTTTTATTCAAGAGCCTGATGGTTGAGGGGTAGTAACTGCTCCTGAACCTGCTGGAGTGAGTCCTGAGGCTCTTTTATTCTACCTGATGGCAGCAGCAAGCAAAGATCATGGCCTGGGTAGTGAGGATCTCTGATGATGGATGCTGCTTTTAGAAACATAGAAAATAGGTGCAGGAGTAGGCCATTTGGCCCTTCTAGCCTGCACCGCCATTCAGTATGATTACGGCTGATCATCCAACTCAGAACCCTGTACCTGCCTTCTCTCCATACCCCCTGATCCCTTTAGCCACAAGGGCCATATCTAACTCCCTCTTAAATATAGCCAATGAACTGGCCTCAACTGTTTCCTGTGGCAGAGAATTCCATAGATTCACCACAGCATTTCTACAACAGCATTTCATGTACATGTGATCAATGGTGAGGAGGGCTTTACCTGTTATGTACTGGGCTGAATCCACTACCTTTTGTAGGATTTTCCATTCAAAGCTGTTGGTGTTCCAATACCAGGCCCTGATGCAGCCAGTCAATACATTCTCCACTACACAGCTATGGACGTTTGACATGCCAAATCTCCACAGACTCCTAAGGAAGTAGAGGCATTCCTGAGCTTTCTTCACAATTACATTCATATGAGCTTGCTTTCCATATTGTACTGCCCTGGCTTGCGTATCTAGACAGCTATGATGAACATCCATGGTCGAACCTGACCAATGGAGGTCTCCCTTGCTGGGCCCAATTCACAGATCGGGATTTCCAATTTTCCATGTAGCACTGTGGTTTATGTGTTTATTAAAGCTATGCAAAAATGTGCAAGGTGCTGTGTTACCATGGAAATTTGACCCCTGGTTAGAATCTGAATCCTTGAAGTATTCTGCAGTCACTGCACAATCTAATTGCCATCGAGTTAGAAGCTTTATAAGTCAATGTTCAGACCGCACTTGGAGCATTGTGACACACACAAAGTGCTGCAGGCACTCAGCAGGCCAGGCGGCACCTATCGAAATTAATAAACAGTTAAACATTTTGGGCCAAGACCTTTCATCAGGAGGTATTGTGAGCAGTTTTGAGCCCCATTTCTCTAAGGAAAGATGTGCTGGTATTGGGGAGGGTCCAGAGGAGATTCACGAGAATGATCTTGGGAATAAAAGGGTTAATATTTGAGGAGCACTTTTGGGCCGTACTCGCTGCAGTTTAGAAGAATGAGGAGGGATCTCTTTGAAAGCTATCGAACGTTGAAAGGGCTAGATAGAGTGGACTTGGAGAGGATGTTTCCTACAACGAGGCATCTATGATCAGAGGGCACAGACCTGAATGGAAGGGCATCCTTTTGAACTGAGATCAGAGGAACTTCTTTAGCCAGAACGTGCTGAATCTGTGAAATTTATTGGCCCAGATGGCTGTGGAGGCAAAGTCATTGGGTATATTGAAAGCGGAGTTTGATGGGTTCTTGATTAGTAAGGACATCAAAGGATACAGGGAGAACACAGGAAAATAGGGTTGAGAGAGATAATAAATCAGGCACATTGGAATGGCAGACCAAACTTAATTGTTCAAGTGGCCTAATTCATTTCCTACAGTACTGAGCAAAGGTTTTAGGAACATACATATGGCTAGGATGCCCAAGACCTTTGCAGAGTACTGCATTTGTCAATGTGGAGTGGAGAATGAGTTAAGAAATCTGGCTGGAGCAAAGGGTGGAGAGCCGTGGGAGGGGTGTGGGATGGGTGGCAGAGAAGGAGGGCTAGAGGTGGGGGAAGGTGTGGGTGCAGACACATCCAGCCCCGAGACTCCAGGCAAGGTCATTTGATTCCAAACATTTGGTTTATTACAGAATGCCTCTCTGGTGCTTCCTACTCCCTCCCCTCCCCTCTCCCTTCCCCTTTTCCAAACCATGATTCCCTTCTCTCCGCACCCTTCCCACACAGTCCAGGTTTATCATCACTCACATTTGTCATGACTCCTCTATAGTTGCTGCCCTCACCCACATTTCCTCTATTCTTGAACATCCGTGCTCACCCCATCTTCTCACTGCCTGAACAGTGACAGAGTTCCTCTTGTCCTTATCTCCCACCCTATCTGCCTCTGCATCCAACACTTCATCCTCTATAACGTCTGCCGTCTCCAAAGGGATCCTACCACCAAACAGATCTTTATCACCTCCCGACCCCGACTCTCTGCATTCTCCAGCGATTACTCCTTCCTCAATTCCTTTCTATATTCATCCATCCCGACTACCCTCCCAGTGCTTATTTCTGCAAATGACCTTAGTGCTACACCTGCCCAACACACCTGCTCCCTCACCTCCACTCAGCGCCCTAGGCAGCCCATCTATGGTGACGGATGTTTCCGATGTGGCCTCCTCTACACTGGTGAGACCTGTTGTAAAGTGGGGAACTGCTTTGTCGAGCACCTCAGTTCCAACAGCCAGAAGCAGGGCTTCCTAATGGCCAATCATTTTAATTCCCATTCCCATTTCTGTTCCAGCAAGTCAGTTCATGGCCTCCTCTTGTCCCAAGATGAGGCCACCCTCAAGGTGGAGGAGCAACACTTTATATTCCATCTGTGATTCCTGCATGTTGATGGTATGAATATTGATTTCTCCTTCCAATAAACAAATCCCCCCCATTCTATTTCCAACTCTGACATTTCACCTCTTCTCCCCTGTCTATTACTTCTCCCTGTGCCCTCTCTTCCTTCCCCTTCTCCTATGGTCCACTCTCCTCTCCTATCAGATTTTTTCTTCACCAACCCTTGGCTTATCCCACCCTGCTGGCTTCACCTACCACCTTCCTGCTAGCCTCTTTCCACTCTCCCCCACTTTTTATTCTGGCACCTTCCCCTTCCTTCCCAGTCCTGAAGAAAGGTCTTGGCCTGAAACTTCGACTGCCTCTCCACTTCCATAGCTGCTGCTTGACTTGCTGAGTTTCTCCAGCATTTTATGTGTGTTACTCTGGATTTCCAGCATCTCCAGCCTTTGTCGTGTTTATCTCATGATTTTTGTTTTGTAGCAGTAGGACTACAGTACAATACATAAAATGACTACAATTATGTGCAAAAGAATTAGGCACCCAAGCTATATATATATGGCTTCGACTTTTGCACAGTACTGTATATCATATGATTTTATCTCATGGCAAAGAACTGTCTGACTTGGGAAGTCAAAACAAAACAGCTGAGGAAGAAAATTGATCTGACCCTCCCATTAAGCACTGTCTGTAGTGCCAGCTTGAGAGGATTGACTCAAATGCCTTTGGGTCCTAAACTCCTCCACTATAGGTAACATCTTTTCCACATCCTGTCATGGTCCAGATTGGGTTCCATTTAAATTTCCTTTGTTTGTTTTACGATCAGGACCATTGACTCCTTGTTTCCCTTGAATTCCCTGTTTTTCCGTGTCCTTCGGGCTTGGTGATTACATTTATAAGCCTCTGGCTTTCAGCCGTTCAGCGCGAGAGCGTTATGGAGCGTAATGAAGTCACCGAAGCTAGTGCAAGCCAACTAAGTTTCTTGCCGGAGCCAACTAAGTTTCTTGCCGGAGCAAGCCTAGTCTCCTCCCGAAGCAAGTGCCAGCAAGCCGCCTTCCCTTGCCAGAGCGGATCTGTCAAAGTTAACCCGCCGGGGTGAGTCAAGAGCTCACCGCTGCTTGGAGAAAACTTGTGTCCAGGTGAAGAACTGTCTATCGTTGTGTTGGGAACCGTCTCGTCATGTTCAGCATTCTGTGTATGAGTCTTGGCCCTACGTCCTGTTCCCTAGGAGGGGTCCCAGCTCTGTGTTCCATGTTCCTGTCTTTCAAGTCCAAGCTCTGAGGTCCAAGTATCCAGTCCATGTCTGGGTCCCGAGTTCCAGGTTCCAGTTCCAAGTCCTAGTCCAAGTCAAAGCTTTGTGTTCTCGTCCTGTGCAGGAGTTCCTCGTCCAGTCCTGTTGCCTTGCCATGACTTGTCCTCGCCTAGATCCGGGGTCCGAGCCTGAGTCAAGACCCAGGTTCTGTGTCCCTGTCCAGTCTCTGGCTCGGAGTCCTTGTCCAGGTCCCTCTTTCCTAGTCTAGTCCTAGCCCAGACACTGAATCCCAGCATAAGTCCAGGGCTGGATTCTTAGTCCATTATGCTTATTCCCGCTTCAGTTTTTCTCTCTCCTTGATATCTCTCTGTTCTATCCTTGTGTCATGGCTTTCCTTGTAATTATTGATAAACGCTATTTAGTTAACCCTACAAAACGTGTTTGTGTCCTGCATTTGGGTCCACCCTTGCTGCGCACATGTGACACATCCACTCTATCGAGGCCTTTCAATATTTGATTGGTTTCAATGAGATAATCCACAATTCTGCTAAACTCCAGCAAATACAGGCCCAGAGGCAACAAACCCTCTGTATATGTCTGACAAATGCCTAGAGCATAGAAAAATGAGGGGAGATTTGATAGAAGTATATAAACTTATGAGGAGATAGTAGGATCATATTACTTCACTCTATAAGTATATCATTTTCGGACTACTTCCTGAGCCTAGGATTAGATTATGAGGACACTCAGTCCTCGTTTATTGTCATTTAGTAATGCATGCATTAAAAAATGATGCAATGTTCCTCCAGAATGACATCACAAGAAACACAGGACAAACCAAGACTAAAACTGGCAAAACCACATAATTATAACATATAGTTACAACAGTGCAAAGCAATACTGTAATTTGATAAAGAGCAGACCATGGGCATGGTTAAAAAAAAAGTCTCAAAGTCCCGATAGCCTCATCATCTCACGCAGACGGTAAAAGGGAGAAACTCTCCCCGCCATGAACCTCCAAGTGCCGCCAACTCGCCGATGCAGCACCATTGGAATACCCGACCGCAGCAGACTCTGAATCCGTCCCAAAACTTCGAGCCTCCGACCAGCCCTTCGACACCGAGCACCGAGCACCATCTCTGCTGAGCGCTTCAACCCCACCCCAGCCACCGAGCAACAAGCAAAGCCGAGGACTCGTGGCCTTCCCCTCCGGGGATTCTGGACCACACAGTAGCAGCGGCAGTGAAGCAAGCATTTCAGAAGTTTCACCAGATGTTCCTCCGTGCTCTCATGTCTGTCTCCATCAAATCAGGATTGCGCACGGCACCCTACTTGACAAATAACAGACATCACCACCGGAGTGGCCGCTTCGAGCTGCGTCGTGCCACCATCTTCTCCTCTCAGATTACCTCAGGTTAGGAGTACCTCAGTCTCAGAGTACCACAGCCTTGGATTACTTCAACCTAGGGTACTTACTTCAGCCTAGGGGTACCTCATCCTGTGAGTGCCTCAGCCAAGAATCACCTCAACCCCGGAGTCTCTGTCTAGGATTTCATCAGCCTACAAATGTCTCAGCCTAGGATTACCTCAGCCCCAGACTACCACAGTCAAGGAGTACCTCAGCCTAGAATTACCTCAGTCTGGGAGTACCTCAGAATAGGAGAACCTCAGCTGAGGAGCACTTGAGTCTAGAAGTACCTTCACATAGTAGTACCTCAACCTAGGATTACATCAGCTCAGATGTACCTCAGTGTAGAATTACCTCAGTCAAGGACTCCCTTAGCCTAGGAGTACTTCAGCCTTTTGTGCTACGAGTCTAATTATTCTGAGCCATCCCAAGGACACATATGTTATAACCTAAAGGGTAAATTTTTCCTTCTGATGCATAAACCAGATCTAATTGTTCACAATCAGACACGGTCTGAGTTTGTAAGTTCCTATTTCTACCAATTGTGTGAATGGGTTTGAAAATCCTACAATGATTAAAGATTAAACATTCTCTTTATTTGTCACATGTACATCGAAACGTACAGTAAAATACATCAGTGATTCAATAATCTTCCTCTCTAGAATACTGCATGGCCTGGTTCATCGGCAAGTCCGATGGAAGGGGATCTGCATGGCCTCAGTTGAAGCACGGACCGGGCCCTCGTGCCATAGTGCTGTCTGTTGCAGCCACCCAGAAGAGAAAACACTGAAGGTGGTGTGTGAGAGTACAGAGGCCCCTGTGGCACTTTGGAATGCGTGCCTGCTTGGGGACTGGCCTTTCCCGTTGGTGCTTCCAGTGCTTGCTCGGTGGAAGACAAGCTGGATTGTGTCCATCTGCACTAGCGCACGGTGAGGAAATGCTGCTTGTTCTTGCAGAAACACGGCTATGCACCGTCGATCTGCAGGCCATGCCTCTCAGGGATTTGAAACATATTATTTTTTTGTGACCGTATGCTTTTCTGCTATCATAAATATATGCGCTGTGTGCTGTGTGTGACTGTCGGTATTGTGTTTTGATTCTTGCCCCAGAGAAAAGCTATTTCATTTGGCTGCATTCAAGTGTATGGATGAATGATAATTAAAGTTAGACTTGAATGACATTGTTACACGCACCTCTGCTTATAAAATAGATTAGGTGGATTGAGTTACATACAGTAAACTCAATGTGGTTATCTTATTTGATGTTAAATGCTTTTGATGTACATGAGATAAATAAACTCGCACTTTATGTCAACCTGTCAATCTCAGGGGTGTGTGCTCAGCCCACTACTCTACTTTCTCTACACCCATGGCTCTGCAGACAGCAACAGCTCAAATGCCACCTATAAGCTTGCTGATGATACAACTATTGCTGCTAGAATTTCAGATGGTGACAAGATGGCGTACAGGAATGAGGTATATCAGCTGATTGAGTGGTGCTGCAGCAACAACCTTGAACAACAACAGTAAGACCACAAAGAACTGATTGAGGACTTCATAAAGGGTAAGACGGGTCCTCATAGATGGATCAAAAGTGGAACCAGCAAATAATTTCAAGTTCCTGGGTGTCAATATCTCTGCGGATCTAACCTGGACCCAATATATCGATACAGCTACAAAGGCGGCATAACAGTGCCTATATTTCATGAGGAATTTGAAAGAGATTTGGTGAGGAAGATAAAGAATGGTAGGGTGAAGGAACCATGGGTGACAAGTGAAGTGGAAAATCTAGTCAGGTGGAAGAAGGCAGCATACATGAGGTTTAGGAAGCAAGGATCAGATGGGTCTTTTGAGGAATACAGGGAAGCAAGAAAGAAGCTTAAGAAGGGGCTGAAAAGAGCAAGAAGGGGGCATGAGAAGGCCTTGGCAAGTAGGGTAGAGGAAAACCCCAAGGCATTCTTCAATTATGTGAAGAAAAAAGGATGACAGGAGTGAAGGTAGGACCGATTAGAGATAAAGATGGGAAGATGTGCCTGGAGGCTGTGGAAGTGAGCAAGGTCCTCAATGAATATTTCTCTTCGGTATTCACCAATGAGAGGGAACTTGATGATGGTGAGGACAATATGAGTGAGGTTGATGTTCTGGAGCATGTTGATATTCAGGGAGAGGAGGTGTTGGAGTTGTTAAAAGACATTAGGACAGATAAGTCCCCGGGGCCTAACGGAATATTCCCCAGGCTGCTCCACAAGGTGAGAGAAGAGATTGCTGAGCCTCTGGCTAGGATCTTTATATCCTTGTTGTCCACGGGAATGGTACCGGAGGATTGGAGGGAGGCGAATGTTGTTCCCTTGTTCAAAAAAGGTAGTAGGGATAGTCCGGGTAATTATATACCAGTGAGTCTTACGTCTGTGGTGGGAAAGCTGTTGGAAAAGATTCTTAGAGATAGGATCTATAGGCATTTAGAGAATCATGGTCTGATTAGGGACAGTCAGCATGGTATTGTGAAGGGCAGATCATGTCTAACAAGCCTGATAGAGTTCTTTGAGGAGGTGACCAGGCATATAGATGAGGGTAGTGCAGTGGATGTGATCTATATGGATTTTAGTAAGGCATTTGACAAGGTTCCACACGGTAGGCTTATTCAGAAAGTCAGAAGGCACAGGATCCAGGGAAGTTTGGCCAGGTGGATTCAGATTTGGCTTGCCTGCAGAAGGCAAAGGGTGGTGGTGGAGGGAGTACATTCAGATTGGAAGATTGTGACTAGTGGTGTCCCACAAGGATCTGTTCTGGGACTTCTACTTTTCGTGATTTTTATTAACGACCTGGATGTGGGGGTAGAAGGGTGGGTTGGCAAGTTTACAGATGACACAAAGGTTGGTGGTGTTGTAGATAGTGTAGAGGATTGTCAAAGATTGCAGAGAGACATTGATAGGATGCAGAAGTGGGCTGAGAAGTGGCAGATGGAGTTCAACCCGGAGAAGTGTGAGATGGTACACTTTGGAAGGACAAACTCCAAGGCAGAGTACAAAGTAAATGACAGGATACTTGGTAGCGTGGAGGAGCAGAGGGATCTCGGGGTACATGTCTACAGATCCCTGAAAGTTGCCTCACAGGTGGATAGGGTAGTTAAGAAAGCTTATGGAGTGTTAGCTTTCATAAGTCAAGGGATAGAGTTTAAGAGTCGCGATGTAATGATGCAGCTCTATAAAACTCTGGTTAGGCCACACTTGGAGTACTGTGTCCATTTCTGGTCACCTCACTATAGGAAGGATGTGGAAGCATTGGAAAGGATACAGAGGAGATTTACCAGGATGCTGCCTGGTTTAGAAAGTATGCATTATGATCAGAGATTAAGGGAGCTAGGGCTTTACTCTTTGGAGAGAAGGAGGATGAGAGGAGACATGATAGAGGTGTACAAGATAATAAGAGGAATAGATAGAGTGGATAGCCAGTGCCTCTTCCTCAGGGCACCACTGCTCAATACAAGAGGACATGGCTTTAAGGTAAGGGGTGGGAAGTTCAAGGGGGATATTAGAGGAAGGTTTCTTACTCAGAGAGTGGTTGGTGCGTGGAATACACTGCCTGAGTCAGTGGTGGAGGCAGATACACTAGTGAAGTTTAAGAGACTACAGGACAGGTATATGGAGGAATCTAAGGTGGGGGCTTATATGGGAGGCAGAGTTTGAGGGTTGGCAGAACATTGTGGGCCGAAGGGCCTCTACTGTGCTGTACTATTCTATGTTCTATGTATGCCACCAAAAACACTTGCGAATTTCTGCAGATATATAGTGGAGAGCATTCTAACTGGGTGCATCACTGTCTAGTATAGGGGGATGGAGCGACAGCTCAGATTTGAAATAAACTGCAGAGAGTTGTAAACTTAGTCAGCTCCATCATGGGCACTAGCCTCTGTAGTATTCAGGACATCTTCAAGAAGTGTTGCCTTAAAAAGGCAGAGTCCATCATTAAGGTCCCCCACCTCCCAGGTCATGCCCTCTTCTCAATGCTACCATCAGGAAGGAGGTAGAGAAGCCTGAACCAATCAGGAGCAGCTTCTTCCCCTTTACCATCCAACTTCTGAATGGACATTGATCCCATGAATACAACCTCACTACTTTTTTTATTTCTGTTTTTGCATTACCTTTTAACTATTAAATATTTATCAGAATACAGTTTTTTTCTTTTATTATGTATTTCACTGTACTGTTGCTGCAAAGGCAACAGATTTCATGACATATGCTGGTGATATTATACTTGATTCTGATTCAGGCAATGACAATCAAGGACTTGTGCCAATATTATTTTGTGACTATATGTGCTGTGTGTGACTATATGCATTGTGTTTTGTTCCTCAGCCCAGAGGAATGATGTGTCATTTAGCTGTATATGTGTGTATGGTTGAATGACAATAAACTTGAACTAAATTAAAACCCCATCTCCATCTTCATCTCCATTAATTGATCTAAAAGATCTTATTATATTCAACTTGAACTTGAGTCTTGAATATCCAGATGTTAAAGATCATATATGATCTTTCTGGAGCTATAGCCAGTTTTAGGGACAGTTTCATTATCAAGAGTATGTTTTTGGTGTGAAAGCAATCCATTTCAAAGTGTGAATGGGTGATTCATATTGTTAACAGCTCCCAGTCACACATTTACAAAGAGTAGCTGGATGAAGATGAAAGCTTGTAGTTGCTGTGGTAGCTAAGAACAGCCCTGCTGATATTTTTCAAATAAAAGCTCCACTTTGTTTGAGAGCAAGGACACCAAAAGAAAAACACTTAATGTATAACAAATTAACAGCAGAAAATGAGATCTCTCACAGTCTGAAAGGACAGGTAATGAGAAAGTATGTCTTCTGCTATTTGTAATCACAGTGCATGAGTATGCAGCCTGTGTATTGCTCCTGTGAGAAAAGCAATTGTATAACAGCATTGATGGAGTTCAGTGATAATGTGCAAGAGATTGGACTCTTGGATTTTAAGAAAAGACAAGATCGCAAACTTACCTAGAGTCATGGAGCTATACAGTGTAGAAAAAAGGTCCTTCTGCCCTACTGGCCCATGCTGACCCAAGTGCCTTTCTGAGCTAATCCCATTTGCCTGCATTTGGTCCACATCCCTTTAGAACTTTTCCTGTCCATTACTTGTCACATGTGTATCGAAACATCAAAACTAAGTGCATCATTTGCGTCAGCATTTGCGAAGTGCTGGGGGCAACCATCACTGTCACCACATTTCCAGAAACAACGCTGCACACCCACAACTCACTAACTCTAACCCCTATGCCTTTGGAACGTGGGAGGAGACCGGAGATAGTCACGGGGAGAATGGACAAACTCCTTTCAGTGGGAATTGAACTCTGATCAGTGATTGATGCACTGTAAAGTGATTGTGGTAACCGCACTACTGTACTGCCCAAATTCTTCATTCCCTAATTACCCACACCCCTAATATCCCGAGTTATGCCATGCCCAGTTTAAAATCTATTTAAATGGTGCGTTATAAATAATTCCCATCAAAATTTACTTCCGACTGCAATTCCTTAGTTCAACCCAAATTCATTCTAGTTCAACAACATGATCAGTTATGCCTAGATTATACTGCACCTCTGCACTGGTCTTCTCCCTTACTAATCATGTGTGACACACTATAACATCCAAGACTAAGGATATACTACTGGAAGATTACAAAGAAGCATGACAGCACTTTTACTTTCTTAGAAGTTGCACAGATTCAGCATGTCATGTAAAACTTTGGCAAACTTCTATAGATGAACAAGGAAGAGTATACTGATTGGTTGCATCACAACCAGGTATGGAAACACCAATGCTGAGGAATGGAAAAGGCTGCAGAAAGTGCTCGATATAGTTCTGTTTGTCACAGGAGAAGCCCTCCCCCTTATTAAGCACATCTACAAGGAGCACTGACACAAGAAAACAGCATCCGTTATCAAAGATTCACACCATCCAAGCCATGCTGTCTTGTTGCTGTCGTCATTAGGTAGGAGGTATAGCAGCCTTGGGTCCCACACCACCAGGTTCAGGGCAGATATTACGCTACACCCATCCGGCTTCTGAACAGTGTGGACAACTTCACTCACCTCAACACTGAACTGATTCCACAACTATGGACTCCTTTTCTAGAACTCTACAATTCAATGCATAGAAGCTTGCAGATGTAGTCAAGAGGCTCAATTATTCAGATCAAACATCAGAATGGGGAAGAAATGCAATCTGAGTGGCTTTGATCATGGAATGATCGTGCCAGCTGGGCTGGTTTGAGCATCGCAGAAACTACTAATCTCCTGGGATTTTCATGCACAAAGTCTCCAGAGTTTACAGAGAATGGTGTGAGAAACATCCAGTGAGCAGCAGCTCTGTGGTTAAAAATGCCCTGCCAATGAGCGAGGTCAGAGGAGAATGGCCGGACTGGTTCAAGCTGGCCGGACTGGTTCAAGCTGCCAGGAAGGTGACGGTAACTCAAATAACCACGTGTTACAACAGTGGTGTGCAGGACAGCACAACGCATTCAACTTTGAAATGGATGGGCTACAGTAGCAAAAGACCACAAATGTACACTCAGTGGCCACTTTATACATACAGGGTGTATACATACTTGGATAATAAATCTACTTCGAGGTTTAAACTACGATGATAGGATTTGGTTGGGTAATTTTTTTTAGATTATGAAGACACGCAGTTGTCTTTTATTGTCATTTAGAAATGCATGCATTAAGAAATGATACAATATTTCCTGCAGTGTGATATCACAAAACACAGGACAGGCCAAGACTGAAAAAACTGACAAAACCACATAATTATAACATAGTTACAACAGTGCAACAATACCATAACTTGATGAAGAAGTCCATGAGCACAGTAAAAGTTCAAAGTCTCTCAAATGTCCCACATTTCACACTTCAGGGAGAAGGAAGAAAAAATCTCCCTGCTATGCCGACCACAGTTCGACTCTGAGTCATCCAAAAACTTTGAGCCTCCGAATCAGCTCTCCGACACAGAGTACTGAGTGCCATCTCTGTCCGAACGATTCGACCTCAATCTCGGTCGCCAACAGCAGGCAAAGCCAGGATTTTGAGGCCTACCCTCCGGAAGATTCCCGACCACGCAGTAACGACAGCAGTGAATGAGCGTTTCAGAAATTTCTCCAAATGTTCCTCTGCTTTCATGTTCCTCTCCATCAAATCAGAATTGTCTCCCGCCCCTATTTAACGGATGCGATATCATTTTTCACCGTAGGGCTGCGCACACGCGGCACACTGCTCTCTCTCCTCCCGCATCATTTCTTTCTCAAGCACCACTGTTCAATTGCTTCCTTCTCTTTTGTAAAGTGTTCCTTTCATTTTATGGTTGTCTGTTTCCAGGACTTAAGCAAACGCTAATAAATAATAATATTTGTTTCATATAGTATGTGAGGCCACTGAGTGGCAAAAGATTTTTAAAAATGCATTAATTCAAGAAATGGTTAATTGTGACAAATTTGTTGTATGGCTTTCTGATACCATGGAAGCAGAAAAAGCTGCCGAAAGTTACAAACTCAGCCATCTCCGTCATGGGCACTAGCCTCCCCACTAGAGTGTGAAAGTTTGTGAGATTAAAAGCATCAATAAATGGCCAAAATGCAATGAGTAAAGAAATGTAAGTTCAGAGATTTAAAATAAACTTCCTCTGAAGAATTGAAAGAATAATAATTTTCAGTGGCTTATGGACAAAAAACCAGGAAAATTATAACATTATGGCACAGACATCGCATCAGAGGAAAACGAAACGTTTGTGCAGTGAAGCTGCAGAGAATTAATAAATGTGCATCAGAAACCTCAGCAAAATGATTGATAGGAATCAGTGATGAGTGGAGGAAATGATTAATGTGAGGGAGATCTAACCAAGTCCGGCTGAGCATTTGAATGAATGGAATTAATTGAAAAATGCACAGAGTGAATCAGCTTCACATTGTGCTTTAAGAGGTATCTGGCATAAAGTCAGATGGGAGGCTCTGTGATGGTAATCAGTTTGGAAGCACACAGTGGCGAAGTCTGAATGTTGATTGCATCAATTAAAAGTGACTTATTAATGTGTTCAAGATTTGGTAATCAAACCTTGCATAATGCATGCAACGAGATGAATCATATCAGAATCTGAATCAGGTTTAATATTATCGGTACATTTCATGAAATTTGTTAACTTTGCAGTAGCAGTACCTTGCAATACATAATGATAAATACTATAAATTACCATGAGGTGTATATATACATGTTCAAACTAAATTTATCAAAGTACATATACAGTATGTCATCATATAAAACCATATATAATCATATATATAAAACCATATACCAATTACAGCACGGAAACAGGCCATCCTGGCCCTTCAAGTCTGTGCCGAACACTTACTCTCACCTAGTCCCACCTACCTGCACTCAGCCTATAACCCTCCATTCCTTTCCTGTCCATATAGCTATCCAATTTAACTTTAAATGACAATATCCAACCTGCCTCTACCACTTCTGCTGGAAGCTTGTTCCACACAGCTACCACTCAACCCTGGGTCCAGACCTATCCTTCTCCATAATTATATTGAAATTATTGGCATGGTGATCACTGGACCCGAAGTGCTCCCCAACACATACCTCTGTCACCTGACCTATCTCATCCCCTAACAGGAGATCCAACACTGCCCCTTCTCTAGTTGGTACCTCTATGTATTGCTGCAAAAAAAACTATCTTGCACACATTTTACAAACACCAAACCATCCAGCCCTTTTACAGAATGGGTTTCCCAGTCTGTGTGTGGAAAATTAAAATCTCCCACAATCACAACCTTGTGTTTACCACAAATATCTGCTATCTTCTTACAAATTTGCTCCTCCAATTCTCGCTCCCCATTAGGTGGTCTATAACCTAATAAGTGTTACTACATCTTTCCCATTCCTCAATTCCACCCAAATAGCCTCCCTAGACGAGTCCTCTAATCTATCCTGCCAAAGCACCACTGTAATATTTTCTCTGACAAGCAATGCAACACCTCCCCCTCTTGCCCCTCTGATTCTATCACACCTGAAGCAACGAAATCCAGGAATATTTAGTTGCCAATCACACCCCTCTTGCAATCATGTTTCACTAATAGCTACAACATCATATTTCCAAGTATCAATCCATGCTCTAAGCTCATCCACCTTTCTTACAATGCTCCTAGCATTAAAATAGATGCATTTAAGAAACTCTCCATCTCTTACTCTGTTTGTCCCTAATGGTGCAAACAACTTTGTTATTTTTTTTCTTCCTTCTCCCCTACATCTTCGGTCTGAGTGCTCCCATTCTCTGTCCCCTGCCTATCCTCCCTCACACACTGTCTACTAGCTTTCTCTATTTGTGAACTAACCTCCTCTCTCCTAGTCTCTTCAATTTGATTCTCACCCCACACCCCCCAACCATTCTAGTTTAAACTCTCCCCAGTAGCCTTCGCAAATCTCCCCACCAGGATTCCTGAGATTCATTGAATTGCTGGCATTCAGAGCAGAACAAGGAAATACAGTAGCATCAATGCAAATTTAAATAATAGCTGCCTTTTGTTTAACCACAAAGTTTACCTTAAACAATTTAATTCCATTTTCTGTGATTTCTGCACCCACAATCCTTGTCCCTGCTGATGAAATAACAACGTATGTCACTCCTTGATTGGAAAGGGCATTATTCACTCACGGTGAGTGGAACAGGGTGAAGGCATTGCATCTGCAAAAATCAACCGAGATGACTTTAAAGTTCAAAGTAGATTTATGATCAAAGTACTTATATGTCACCATATTCAAGTCTGAGATTCATTGTCTTATGGGCATACAAATTAAATAAGTAATGCAAAGAGATAGCAAAAAAAAAAGGAAACAAGTAGTGAGGTAGTTCACATGGGTTCATTGTCCATTCAGAAATCTAATGGTGCTGGGGAAGAAGCTGTCCCTATAGCACTGAGTATGTGTCTTCAGGCTTCTGTACCTCCTCCCTGATGCTTGCAATGAGATGAGGGCATGCCCTTGGTGATGAGGATCCTTAATGATGGATGCCGCCTTTTTGCAGCATCATCCTTTGAAGGTGTCCTCGACGTTGGACAGTCTAGATTCACCACACCCTGGCTACAATTATTTCTACTCATCTCTGTCCTCTATTCTGAGGCTGTGCACTCTGGCCCTAGAAACACCCACTATACACTCAGTGGCCACTTTATTAGGTAATTCTCTACACCTGTTCCTTAATACAAATATCTAAACAGCCAATCATATGGAGGCAACTCAATGCATAAAAACATGCAGACATTGTCAACATGTTCAGCTGTTGTTCAGACCAAATATCAAAATTAGGAAGAAATGTGATCTAAGTGACTTTGCCTGTGAAATGATTATTGGTGTCAGATGGGGTGGTTTGAGTACCTGTATCTCAGAAACTGATGATCTCCTGAGATTTTCACGCACATCAGTCTCTAGAGTTTTTCCAGAGAATTGTGTGAGAAACAAAAAGAATCCAGTGTGCGGCAGTTATGTGGGTGAAAACATTTTGTTAATGAGAAAGGTTAAAGGAGAATGGCCAGACTGGTTCTAGCTGACAGGAAGGTGACAGTAACTCAAATAACCACGCATTACAACAGTGGTGTGCAGAGGAGCATCTCTGAACACACAACATGACAAACCTTGAAGTGAATGGGCTACAGCAGCAGAAGACCACGAACATACAGCATAACATTCAATGACCACTTTATTAGGTAACTCCTGTACCCAATAAAGTGGCAACTGAGAGTGTGTCAGTTCTCAAAACATTCAAACAGTTCACTCCTCCCATACTTCCCTGTAATTGGTTCTCTTATGATCAATTTTTTTTCCTGATTTGCCTGATAATCACCTACACAAGGTATAATTTACAGTTAAGATGGACTCTTGATCTCAACATCTTCATCATTACGATCTTGCACCTTATTGTCTACCTGCACTGGACTTTCTCTGTAGCTGTTACACTTTATTCTGCTCTTTGTAATTCTTTTATATTGTTCTACCTCAACGGACTGTGTAATGAACTGATCTGTATGAATAGTATGCAAGACAAGCTTTTCACTGTAACTCAGTTCATGTGACAATAATAAACCAACACCAATTCCAATTCCAGCTAATAAAACTGCTGCCATATCTTTGAGATGTGGGAGGAAAGCTAGCACCCAGAGAAAACTTCCTAGCTATGACAATTACCAATTAGGAATGTGGTTTAACCCCTGAATTTAGACAAAAGGTCACTCAAGTAGAATATCTAAAGTCCATCTCATCGGAAATCTAATAAGTGTGTTCTTGCAGTAATTGATCTGTGTACAGAATATATGTGGTTAGTCTCCACAACTTCTTGTGGTGAGACAGCAACTGCCACAGCACTCCATATTCCCAAATGCTGGCAGCCCCACCTGCATACATGCCAATGGAGGGGCTTCCATCAGTGGCAAAGGCTTCCAAGCCATGAGAGAACAAACAGGCATACAAATGGAGTGCAGAGCGCCATTCCACCTGCAACTGAGTGGGCTGGATGAGTGAAGGAATCAAGAGATAGGTGAGGCCTGGCAAAACTGGAGGCAAAGTAGGGTATACTTGTCTATGAAGTGCAACTGTCTGTAAACAAAGTGCTAATTGTGAAAACAGGCATACACAAGAATGTTACACCTTATTTCTTAATGTACAATGTATACATACCCCTGATCACTAACTCAGGCCATCCATTGCCTTCACCTGACATAACTCTCCTCAAGGAATTGAGTGTTTATAGGAATTCAAGGGAAAGCAAATGGACCTGAGAAAACAATTTGGAGACTACATCAAGGAGACAGTGCAAGAAAAGAAGTTCCATAAAACTAATTTTGACCTTAGTTTTTGTCTTAGATGGGAACCTCTTTGTCTCATTACTCAGGTTATCAACCATAGGATTATAGTAATCAGAACCAGGAAGGGGACAAGTGACTCCATGGAGAACATCAAACCTGCCCCAGCATGATTTGTCTCCCAAGAATGATGGAACCCCTGTATTAGACCAGTACATAGATCCACCATGGAACACCTACACCCTGATGGGTGGATGGGGAAGGGGTGGTGAGATGTACTGAAAGGATAAAGCACAAGTTTAGGTCTGAGAAATTCCCGCTTACTTGAAGACGATCACATTGATACATTGTCCAGGGAGAATACCCGTACATCCAGAATGTGCCATTGTTTTCAGAGTAAGACAGACTCAAGCTCCAGAAAGAAATGCTGTACTTGTTCCTGTATTTTATTTTTAATATTTGTGCTTTTAATAATGTTGTTCAATGCTGCCTTACTTGTCATTTGCTTTCTTGCAGAGTCATGTTTACTACTGAAGTTGTCCCATCTGACTCAGATACCCCTAAAACAATAACTCAGAGAATGGGGATCTGAAAGCAATGATGATGTTAAATTCTGGGGTTATATACACAGACAAGCCTTCAATTATTGCTGTGTATTCTGTCACATGTTGTTACTATCAACAGGCAGAGAAAGAATAAAAATGATTCGTCCTGATACACTTTTCATGATTTAAAAAAAAAATGAGAGTAAAACTGCCTGTAAAGCCACTTACTTAATGCCTGTTCTGCGGCTGGCGTTCAGACAGTAGAGAAGATCCTCTACCTCTGGTGGTGTCCAGAGCTTCATTTATCACGTCAGCAGCTTCCTCTCAGTTTTCACTACTGTCATTCATGTAAGTCCCAGGTGGAGTCTCAAGAATACCTCTGCACTCAGATGTAGAAGGATTCTTCTTTGTTGTTTCCGTAACAATTTTATTTTACCAGTCAGAGTTGTTAGGCCTGAGCTGAACTCCTTAACCCAGAGGACCAGTGGACAGCTCTTAGTCTGGCCTCTATCCTTTGACCTGTTTGACATAGGTGACCCCACCAAGAACCAAAGCATAAAGCCCTGACTCCAGCCAGCATAACTCTCCGGGTCATTGAGGCATGCAAGCCTCCAAGCCACAAAAAGGTTTTGGTCCTCCTGGATAGTGCTCCCTCTCACACCAGCACTGATGTGATCCCTCAGGTCACTAGGAAGGTGAAAATCTCTCATGAGGAAAATTATTCAGATATACATCAAAGGATCACTATCTTTGTAAAGTTTCTAAAAGAAATTACTCTTGTAGTAATTCAATGATTTAATCTATGTGACACATCACAATACAATAGATACAAGTCCAGTTTTAAGGAATGATTTACAATGGATGTATCAATGAATGATCTAAAAGAAATTGATATCCATTAACAATGGCTAGAAAAAAAATCAGTCATGTTAAAAGTATACTGCAATACATACATTAGATTATAGAGAACAATAAACAATTTATATATACACATATATCTTTACAAGAGTCTTAAGCACATATGTAGCTAGGGTGCCTAAGGCCTTCGCACAATACTGTAGTAATTTTATGTTTTGCACTGTACAGCTGCCATTTTAAAAAAATCAAATTTCATGACATACCGTATGTGAGCGATGATAAACCTGATTCTGATACGGGTCTCAATAGTGGGCTGAGAGTGGGAAGGGGTAGGTAGAGAGGGGATTCATGTTTGGGAAAAGGGGAAGGGAGAGGGGAGAGAGCAGGAAGCACCCGAGAGACATTCTTAAATGGTGAATAAACCAATTATTTGGAATGACATGACCTTGCCTGGTGTGTCAGGGCTGGGTGTGTCTGCATCCACACCACCCCCCACCCCTGACAGTCCTTCTCTGCCATCTGTCCCACACCCATTCCGCTGTGCTCCACCCTTGCCACTCCCAACATCTTTGCTCCCACCAGATTGACAAACACGCTTTCTGCTCAATGTTGACAAATACAGTACTGTGCAAACATACTGTTAAATACATGGATTATAACGGAAAAAATGCCTGGAGTCCCTTAGCACATTAGTGAAAGGGTATTTATTGGGTGCATCAAAATCAGGTTTACAAAAATTAGTGAAAATAGTGAAAAGAAAAATAACAAGATTTACAAAATGGTATCTACAAGTAAACACAACAGTAGCCCAGAGTGAACTCCTGGCAGGCCCAATCTCTCCCTCACTGAGGGTGATGAGCCCATTTTTATTCGGCAACCGTCACAATGGGGGGTCGTTTGGAATGGACCCAAATGAAAGACACAGACACTGAAGTACAAGGAACAGGACTTGACTAGAGTAGGGACGTGACAGGATACAGACAAGGTGCAGGGAGAAGAACGCAGACTAGGGCTTGGAGCCCAAGTCAGAGAGTGGACAAGGACCAAGAACCTGGGTCTTGCCTCAGGCTCGGGCCCCAGAACCAGGCATGGACATGACATGATTGCAGGACTGGAGGCTGGGGTCATGAGGCTTGAGGTCTTGGGTCCTGAGGCTCGAGCTTGGAGGCAGGCTGGGGTCTTGAGTCCTGAGGCTCGCAGGCCAGGGTCTTGGGTATGGACTCCGAGCCAGAGACTGGGCATGGACCCAGAACCTGAGACTTGACTCGGGCTCGGACTCCAGAACTAGGCAAGGTCAAGATGAGGCTACAGGACTTGACATGGCTTGGGTGTGGATCTCCTGGGTAGGCCGAAACACAAGGACAGGTAAAGGCACATGGACAGGACTTAGATAGGACTGGACTAGGCATGGACTAGACAAGGGCCTTCAGGAGCATGGAGTCTTGGACTAGAAGAGACAGGAGCATGAAACATAGAGCCAGGACCCCTCCTTAGGAACAGGACATAAGGCCAGCACTCACACACATAACACAGAGACAGGACCCCTCTTTGGGAACAGGACGTAGGGCCAGAACTCACACACATAACACAGAGCCGGGACCCCTCCTTGGGAACAGGACATAGGGCCGGGACTCATACACAGAGCACTGAACATGAAGAGACAGATCCCAACACTAGGTGGCAGCAAACAACCAGACCTACCTAGCGAAGGCATGGACACAGAGAGACAATTCCACACAACAAAAGACTGTTCCTTATCTTGACCTAACAAGGCTCCAGTCTTGCTCTGGCAGTAAGACTTCAGCAATACAGGTGGGGTATCCAGGCTAAGTGAGCAGGCAGAGAGTCGAGGGGGGGACAAAGAGGGCAACAGAACAGTCCAGCAGGGAATCCCTGGTTTGCAGAGGTATTTATGTCTCAGCCCCAAAATGAGAAACATGTGCCTACAGCAGAAACTTAGGAAAACCAGAAACCCCGGAACAAGGAGCCATGGACCGGACCATGAACCGGAACACAGACTTCACGGACCGGACTATGACAGCACCAGGACTTACCATCTTTCATTACCAACAAAGTTAACTTAAGACTACACTTGAATTAGAATATGAGACAACACACAATGTAGTTATAATCATATTACAAAATAAACAGCATCTAGCTTAGATACAGTGGACAAATTACATACACACATCTACATACCCCCATTACTAAGGAAATAGAATGTACCACCACGTATGACGGAAAGGCACCTCAAAGCCAACCCAAGCATATTAAACTAAACGTTGGTGTCTGACTCTGAATGTATGTGGCAATTCGGAGGGAAATCAGTGTGTATACCGGGGAAGACACAAAATTGCGTACACTCACCACAATGACAGCTGAATGGCAAGGCAGTGTTTGCATGTGAGTGAATGCGTGTGTGCACAGTATATATTTCTATATACTTCTTTTTATGCATTTTTTTCTCCATTACTTATATACACACTGTCTTGTCTTCAGTTGTCCATCGAAATCCGATGACGATGTCCACTCCCTTTAACGGTGAGATCTTTGATGACTATACAGTCCTATCCTGGACCCACAAGCTCTATTGCAGGTGGGACATGTATATGTGGTAGTGGTGGCAACCATGGCTGCATTTCTCCTGGCTCTCTTCTGCTGTCTTCTGGTTGTTCTTTCCATCTCCAGAATACAAACCCCGTCCCTACACAGCTGTCACCAAGTGGTACGGTCAGCAGCAACATCCTCCAGGTCCTCGGGTCTGATCTTGCACTTCCTTAAAGCATTCTTCATCTGATCCTTATAGCGCTTCTTCGGCCTTCCAGCTGAGCGTTGACCATGATGTAGCCGGCCGTATAACACTCTGCGGGGTAACCGACATGGGGGCATCCTTATCACGTGCCCCAGCCACTGCAGCTGACACTGGGTGATCATGGCCTCAATACTCCTGCAGTTGGTCTTTACAAGTATTTCAGTGTGAGGCACCTGCTCACGCCAGGTAATTCCCAGGATGCGCTGGAGGCAGCTTATGTGGAAGCTCTCCAAGGACTTGATGTGACGGCTGTAGGTTACCCAAGCTTCACAGCTATAACGGAGGGTGGAGACACAGACCGCTTAGTATACGGCGACCTTTGTGGAGGGACGAAGGCTCCTGTTCTGAAAGACTCTACGCATGTCCTGGGAGATGGGGTCCTAAATGATGGATGCTGCCTTTTGAAGATGGTGTTGGTGCTGGGAAGACTAGTGCCCATGATGGAGCTGTCTCAGTTTACAACCCTTTGCAGCTTTTTATGATCCTGTGTGAAGATCATATGTGCAAGGAGTCCGTTCATATGCAGGGCTTGTTATTACAAATATTCTCAAAGCCAATATGTTACTAACCCTTTAGAAACATAGAAACATAGATAATTTATGTCACAATACAGGCCATTCAGCCCACAAAGCTGTGCCGAACATGTCCTTACCTTAGAAATTACCTAGGCTTACCAGTAGCTCTTCATTTTTCTGAGCTCCATATACCTGTCCGGGAGTCTCTTAAAACAGTGGTCCCCAACCACCGGGCCATGAGGAAACAATATCATTTGGCGGTATGAGTCAGCTGCACCTTTCCTCATTCCCTGTCACGCCCACTGTTGAGCTTGAACGCACGCGAGGTCATTACCCGCGCGTCATCCATGTCAGCGCGGGAAGGAAATCAACTCCTCGAGTTTGCAAGTGACGGCGGGCTAAAAAGTATGTTTGACATAACATCTCTGCCGGCATTCTGGATCAAAGTCAAGGCTAACTATCCTGAGATAGCCATGAAAGCACTGAAAACGTTGCTTCCATTTCCAACATATCTCTGCAATGAATGCAACGAAAACTAAATTGTGGAATAGACTGGACATAAGGAACCCCCTTCGAGTATCACTATCTCCCATCACCCCTCGATAGGACCGTCTTGTTGCAGGGAAACAAGCCCAGGGCTCCCACTGATTCAGCGATATTGGTGTGTTGCAATGATTTTATATGTTCATACAGGGAAAATATGTGCTGTGTGTTTAATATCCAAACATTACTTAAAATGTTATGATGCTTTTGACTTATAAGTGACTTATATAACCATATAGCAATTTGAGCATGGAAACAGGCCCTCTAGGCCCTTCTAGCCCGTGCCGAATGCTACTCTCACCTAGTCCCACCTAATCCCACCGACCTGCACTCAGCCCATAACCCTCTATTCCTTTCCTGTCCATATACCTATCCAATTTAACTTTAAATGATAATATCGAACCTGCTTCTGCCACTTCTGCTGGAAGTTCGTTCAATACTTACTTCAGACTCCCCTGTCCTCCCCTGATAATTGACTTATCACTATATTCATGCGAGGAAAATACACGCTGTGTGTTTAATATTAAATTCGTTAGATAACCCCTTTTAGAAACGAAATTGAGTGTATTAGCCACTTATCACCTATATTCCGGTCGTGATTAACACTCCCCCACCCCCTGACAGAATCGCCAAAAAAGATTTGTAGAAAAAAATCGGCACGCACACGCATGCGCAGGTCACGCATGCGCACTGGTGCCCACGCAAGGCTTCATGGTCATGGTAGTCTATCTCTGGGTAAACACAGCGTACAGTATTTGACTGCTACTCTTGTCCGTTGACAACCTTACCCCCACCCGCTCCCCCAGGCTCCGCCGGTCCGCAAGAATATTGTCAATATTAAACCGGTCCACAGTGCAAAAAAGGTTGGGGACCCCTGTCTTAAAAGACCCTATCATATCCGCCTCCACCACCGTCGCCGGCAGCCGATTCCATTCACTCACCACTTTCTGTGTAAAAAAACTTATCCCTGACATCTCCTCTGTACCTGCCTCCAAGCACCTTACAACTGTGCCCTCTTATGCTAGCCACTTCAGCCCTGGGAAAAAGCCTTTGACTATCCACACGATCAATGCCTCTCATGATCCTATACACATTAGTTACCTTTAAGAGATAACTAATATTATGCAGTAACAGATAGTACAAAGAAAAATATTAATTTTAATTTTTCAAATTAGCAATTGAAATTGAATTCCCAAGATTACAGTCCTGTTTCAGAGAAAATGCACTCTTTAATTATTACTCAGCGCAGTTGTTATAAAAACCCTTTCAAGAGAATCTTATAATACATACTGCATGAAAAACAAAATCTGCCTTAGCTTTTCTGCTAATACCCACAATCAACTCAGTCACTAATCTGTTTACTTGTTTTTGTTCAGTGTGGTATATTTAGATCATCAGGAAATTCCCTGAAGGTGTTACCACATCAAAAAGTCCATACTGATATTCACACATTAATAAAAGATAAAGAAATAGCTTTATTTGTCATATCTATATAGAAGCATACAGTAAAATGTGTCAATTGTCTTAGAGATACGCTGGGGCAGCCTGCAAGTGCCATTAGGCTTCCAGCACCAACAAAGCATGTCCATTAGACCCTAAGACCATAAGATATAGGAACAGAATTAGGCCATCTGGCCCATCCAGTCTGCTCCATCATTCAATCATGGCTGATCCTTTTTTACTATCTCCTCCTCAACCGCAGTTCCGATCTTCTCCCAGTAACCTTTGATGCCACGTCCAATCAAGAACCTATTAATCTCTGCCTAAAATTGAATTCCCAAGATTGCCTGTATGGGGCAACAAATTCCACAAATTCACCACCATTTGGCTAAACAAATTTCTCTGCATCTCTGTTTTGAAAGGGCGCCCTTCTATCCTGAGTCTGTGCCCTCTTGTCCTAGACTCTCCCATCATGGGAAACATCCTTTCCACCTCTACTCTGCCTAGACCTTTCAACATTCAAAACGTTTCAATGAGATCCCCCTTCATCCTTCTGAATTCCAGCGTGTACAGACCCAGAGCCATCAAACTTTCCTGGTATGATAATCCTTTCATTCTTGGAATCATCCTTGTGAACCTCCTCTGAACCTTCTCCAACGCCAGCACATCTCTTCTAAGATGAGGGGCCAAAAACTGTTCACAATACTCAAGGTGAAGCCTCACCAGTGCCTTATAAAGCCTCAGCATCACATCCCCGCTCTTATATTCTAAACCTCTTGAAATGAATGCTAACATCGTATTTGCCTTCCTCACTACGGACTCACCCTGCAAGTTAACCTTCAGAGTGTTCTGCACAAGGACTCCCAAGTCCGTCTGCATCTCAGATTACTGGATTTTCTCCCCATTTAGAGAATAGGCCACACATTTATTTCTACTATCAAAATGCATGACCATGCATTCTCCAACATTGTATTTCATTTGCCACTTTCTTGCCCATTCTCCTAATCTGTCTAAGTCCTTCTGCATCCTACCTGTTTCCTCAACACAACTTGACCCTCTACCGATCTTGGGATCATCTGCAAACTTGGCAGCAAAGCCATCTATTCCATCATCTAAATCACTTACACAGAGCATAAAAAGAAGTGGTTCCAACAGCAGCCCCTGTGGAACACCACTATTCACTGGCAGCCAACCAGAAAAGAATCCTTTTATTCCCACTCGCTGCCTCCTACTATAGGACCATAAAATAATAGGACATAGGAACATAATTAGGCCATTCAAACATTTGAGTCTGTTCTGCTATGGCACTGCCACAAACTACACGAGTTTTTAGGTTTCATGAATCTCTATCACCACTTCATTCCATGAGCTGCTGAATTTATGATCCCCCTGTAGAGTGTGCTTAAAGTCAATATCCCTAATCATGTCCTTGACCAGTCATGATTAGGGATATTGCCTCATGACCAGGGCGTGTCATGATACCAAATAAGCGCTTTCTAATGTGACCCTACTACCATACCCACCCCCAATGTGCCCATAGCCATTAATACTGATACTTCAGACTATGTTAGAACCATAGAACCATAGAAGCATTACAGCACAGCAACAGCCTTTTGGCACTTCTTGGCTGTGCCGAACCATTTTTCTGCCTAGTCCCACTGGCCTGCACCTGGACCATATCCTTCCATACACCTCTCATCCACGTACCTGTTCAAGTTTTTCTCAAATGTTAAAAGTGAACCCACATTTAGCACTTCATCTGGCAGCTCATTCCACACTCCCACCACTCTCTGTGTGAAGAAGCCCCCCCCCAATGTTCCCTTTAAGCTTTTCCCCCTTCACCCTTAATCCATGTCCTCTGGTTTTTTTTCTCCCCTAGCCTCAGTGGAAAAAGCCTGTTTGCATTCACTCTATCTATATCCATCATAATTTTATATACCTCTATTAAATCTCCCCTCATTCTTCTACGCTCCAGGGAATGAATTCCTAACCTATTCAACCTTTCTCTATAACTGAGTTTCTCAAGTCCTGGCAAAATCTTTGTAAACCTTCTCTGCACTCTTTTAACCTTATTAAAATCCTTCCTGTAATTTGGTGACCATAACTGTACAAAATACTCCAAGCAACACACATCAAAGTTGCTGGTGAACGCAGCAGGCCAGGCAGCATCTGTAGGAAGAGGTGCAGTGGACGTTTCAGGCCAAGACCCTTCAGTTAGTCCTGACGAAGGGTCTCGGCCTGAAACCTCGACTGCACCTCTTCCTACAGATGCTGCCTGGCCTGCTGCGTTCACCAGCAACTTTGATGTGTGTTGCTTGAATTTCCAGCATCTGCAGAATTCCTGTTGTTTGCGTTTAAAAATACTCCAAATTCAGCCTCACCAATATCTTAGACAACCTCGCCATAACACTCCAACTCTTATACTCAATACTTTGATTTATAAAAGCCAATGTACCAAAAGTTCTCTTTACGACCCTATCTACCTGTGATGCCACTTTTAGGGAATTTTGTATCTGTATTCCCAGATCCCTTTGTTCTACTGCACTCCTCAATGCCTTACCATTTACCTTGTATGTTCTACCTTGGTTTGTCCTTCCAAAGTGCAATACCTCACACTTGTCTGTATTAAACTCCATCTGCCATTTTTCAGCCCATTTTTCCAGCTTGTCCAAATCCCTCTGCAAGCTTTGCAAACCTTCCTCATTGTCCACTACACCTCCAATCTTTGTATCATCAGGAAATTTGCTGATCCAATTTACCACATTATCATCCAGATCATTGATATAGATGACAAATAGCAATGGACCCAGCACTGATCCCTGTGGCACACCGCTAGTCACAGGCCTCCATTCAGAGAAGCAGCCCTCTACTACCACTCTTTGGCTTCTTCCATTGAGCCAATGTCTAATCCAATTTACTACCTCTCCATGTATATCTAGCGACTGAATCTTCCTAACTAACCTCCCATGCGGGACCTTGTCAAAGGCATTACTGAAATCCATGTAGGCAACATCTACCACCTTCCCTTCATCCACTTTCCTGGTAACCTCCTCGAAAAACTCTAATAGATTGGTTAAACATGACCTACCACGCACAAAGCCATGTTGACTCTCCCTAATAAGTCCCTACCTATCCAAATACTTGTAGATCCTATCTCTTAGTACTCCTTCGAATAATTTACCTACTACCGATGTCAAACTTACTGGCCTATAATTTCCCTGATTACTTTTAGAGCCTTTTTTAAATAATGGAACAACATGAGCCTCTGCCAATCCTCTGGCACCTCACCCGTAGATACTGATATTTTAAATACATCTGCCAGGCCCCTGCAATTTCAACACTAGTCTCCTTCAATATCCGAGGGAATACCCTGTCAGGTCCTGAGGATTTATCTACTCTAATTTACCTCAAAATAACAAGCACCTCCTCCTCCTTAATCTGTATAGGTTCCATGACCTCACTACTTGTTTGCCTTATTTCCATAGACTCCATGCCAGTTTCCTTAGTAAATACAGATGCAAAAAACCCATTTAAGATCTCCCCCATTTCGTTTGGTTCCATACATAGCCAACCACTCTGATCTTCAAGAGGACCAATTTTATGCCTTACTATCCTTTTGCTCTTAATATACCTATAGAAGCTCTTTGCATTATCCTTCACCTGACTGCCAAAGCAACCTCATGACTTCTTTTAGCCCTCCTGATTTCTTTCTTAAGTATTTTTTTGCACTTTTTATACTCCTCAAGCACCTTATTTGCTCCCTGTTTCCTATACATGTCATACATCTCTCTCTTCTTCTTTATCAGAGCTCCAATATCCCCTGAGAACCAAGGTTCCTTATTCTTTTTCACTTTGCCTTTAATCCTTACAGGAACATACATACTCTGCACTCTGAAAATTTCTCCTTTGAAGGCATCCCATCTACCAATCACATCCTTGCCAGAGAGCAACCTGTCCCAATCCATTCTTTTTAGATCCTTTCTCATTTCTTCAAATTTGGCCTTTTTCCAGTCCGGAACTTCAACCCGAGGACCAAATCTATCTTTATCCATGATCAAGTTGAAACTAATGATGTTATGATAACTGGAACCAAAGTGTTCCTCTACACATACTTCTGTTACCTGTCCAACTCGTTTCTTAATAGGAGACCTAATATTGCATCCTCTCTAGTTGGTACCCATGGATTTAGAAAACTTTCCTGAATGCATTTTACAAACTCTAACCCGTCTAGATCTTTAACAGTATGGGAATCCCAATCAACATGCAGAAAATTAAAATCCCCTACTATCACAACTTTATGTTTCCTGCAGTTGCCTGCTATCCCTCTGCAGATTTGCTCCTCCAATTCTTGTTGACTATTGGGTGGTCCATAATACAACCCCACTAACGTGGCCATACCTTTCCTGTTTCTAAGCTGCACCCATACAGCCTCGGTAGACAAGCCCTCTAATCTGTCCTGCCTGAGCACTGCTGAAACATTTTCCCTGACCAGCAAATGCCACCCCACCTCCCGCACCCTTCATTTCTCTGCCTCTATCAAGTCTGAAACATCAGAACACTGGAACATTAAGCTGCCAGTCCTGCCCCTCCTGCAGCCAAGTTTCACTAATGGCTATAATGTCGTGGGTGCTGTGCTCAAACAACTGGTTGGGAGCATGTGACACTCACTCACCTTCATTGGCCAGCAGCTCCATCCCACCGAAAGGGATTACAGCGCGATTGACTGTGAATTTCTAGGTCTTTTTCTGGCTGTCTGCCATTTCAGTTTCTTCTAGAGATACGCTATCTCACAGTGCTGGATGACCACAAATCCCTTGTGCACGCAATGGCCAAAGCATCAGACCCTTGGTCTGTACAGCAGCAATGCCACCTGACCCCCAACATATCAGAATTCACAACCGATATATGAGGGGTGATTGATAAGTTTGTGGCCTAAGGTAGAAGGAGTCAATTTTAGAAAACCTAGCACATTTATTTTTCCTACATTTACACACTTAGTCCAGCGGTCCTGGAGCATATGGATCGTTTCTTTGTAGAAGTCGGCGTCTTGGACCTCCAGAAGTAGTCCACAGCAGGGGTGATTGATAAGTTTGTGGCCTAAGGTAGAAGGAGATGAGTTATTAACTTCAAACTTTCTCCATTTTTCACTCAAAGAGTTGAACTGTATGTGCATGTAATGAGAGCTGTATAACTCATCTCCTTCTACCTTAGGCCACAAACTTATTGATCACCCCTGCTGTGGACCACCTGGAGGTCCAAGACGCTCTCGTTACATGTACGTGCAGTTCATTTCTTTGTGTGATAATGCAGGAAGTTTGAAGTTGATAACTCATCTCCTTCTAGCTTAGGCCACGAACTTATCAATCACCCCTGCTGTGGACCACTTCTACAAAGAAGGGATCCGTATGCTCTACGACCGCTGGACTAAGTGTGTACATGTAGGAGGGGACTATGTTGAAAAATAAATGTGCTAGGTTTTTAAAAATTGACTCCTTCAACCTTAGGCCATGAACTTATCAATCACCCCACCGTACAACATATCAAGGGCAAAAATAATGCCATGGCTGATTGTCTGTCATGGCCAGCTATTGAGTCCGTACACATAGGGGCTAACAGCCAACCAAGTTACTGACCCAGAGGTCCAGGTTTACAGAACAGCAGTCATGGGCCTGCGGTTGGTTGACACTAAGTTTGGGGAAGCTGGGGTTTCTCTCCTTTGTGAAGTCTCAACCAGTCACCCTCACCTCATCGAGCCTGCGAACTGGAGGCAGACTGTTTTCGACTTCATAACATGGCCTCTCGCATCCAGGCCAGAAAGCCTTACAGAAACTGATTGCACTAAAGTTTGTTTGGCACGACCCCAGAAAGGACGTGCATGATTGGACTGCAGATTGTGTGGAGCGCCAGCTGGCAAAAATTTAACCATCATGTCCAGGTGCTATTGTCAATGTGGACCTTGTTGGTCCTTTTGCCCCTCCAGTGGTTTCACGCACCTTCTTACCATTCTGGACTGTATCACCATGTGGCCAGAGGTCGTCCCTCCAGTATTGATAATGGCCGCAAATGTGGCTTGGGCCTTCTTCAGCACCTGGGATGCTCGGTTTGGCACCCCATCTGTTAGTTCCTCTGACTCCAGTCCCAATTCAAATCAAACCTCTGGGCTGTGATGGCCCAGAACCTTGGCATTAGGTTACATCACACCATGGCAGTCCAATGGACTATGCGAGCAACTTCACCATTCCTTAAAGGCTGCTGTAACTGATGAATGTTGGCATGGTTGTCTCCCATGAGTCCCACTGGGCCTCAGAACTGCTCCAAAGGAGGACTTGCAGTCGTCTGCGGCTGAGTTGGTACATGGGCAGTCATTACGAGTGCCAAGTGATTTCATTTCTGACCCCACGACTGCCTTATCAGCCTCTCAGCAGTGTTCCACCCTCCTCAGTAAACACAATTCCTTTTCACCTATTCCTACCTTCCATCATGGCATACAGCATTCTTGGTCTCCTGCTAACCTACAGTTCGCCTCGTTTGTTTTCTGTCCGCCATGATGCACAGCATCATCCCCTTAGACCTCCTTAGGATGGCCGGTTCCGCATTTTGGAATGGGGAGAAAAGACTTTTATGAAAGGTAAGAGGGGTAATTCTGAACGTATTTCAGTAGATTGCCTTAAACCGGACCACCAAGATTTGGAGTATTCCACTGCCAGGCCCCCAGTGTCACAACATGACCATCAAATGTCAACGCACCTCTGGACGAGCCAGAGGCCCCTGCAGTTCCTCCACCCATGAAACACAGGACCCGAGCTAGGCAGCTCGCCCGAGCTCCAGACAGGCTCACAATGCCGGTTTTAGTGAACTCTGGGGGGTCCGGTGTCGGGTAATGTCATTGGGAGAAATGTACATAATTCACAACCACCTACATGAAGTTGGGGTTTCACTTTAAGAGGCTGGTCTGACATGAAGATATTGTTCTGTAAGGATTTTTAGCGTGCTTTTATGTTTAGGTTTTGGATTTCAATAAAATGTGTTACAGGTTTCATTAAACATAAAACACCTCACTTTATTTTATTTGCAAAACTCTATATTATCAGACTCTTGAGTGGATCTCTTGTATAATAAGTTGGACCTTTGGCCTCACAATCTACCTTTGGCTCATCCAGAGTTACGTTGACATGCTGATGGTCATGTTGTAATGCCAGGGGCATGACAGCAGAAAAATAATCTTGCACTTTACCATTTACCTTCACTGCACATTATCAGCTGCTTTTAAACTTCATTCTGCATTGTTATTGCTTCACCTTGTTCTAGCCCATTGCACTGTGTAACATGTGATCTGCATGAACATGCAAGACAAACTTTTCACTGTACACGTGCCAATAATAAAACAATCTCACTAACAATACCAATAGTCCAGAAACTCATCTGTACTAGCATCCTCTGAAATTATGCATTTATTTATTGAGTGATATAGTGCAGGGCATGCCTTTCCGGCCCAATCAAGTCCAGCTCCTAGCCTGGTGGAACTATCTCTACTGACAAGGGAAGGGGCAAAGGTGGGTTACTGATGCCTTAAAACCAGTCACCTCTGGAAGAAGTCACCTCGTCCACCATGGTTGGCAGCTCAGCTAGAAGAAGGAAAACTTGGATCTCAATCCTCTGCTGCCTTGAGTCTATGCCCGCTCATGCTGAAGGTTTCGGGAGTAAATCCAGAGGGAAAATTCAGAGCTACAGTTCCCAAACAAATCCTATTCACTTAGGATCATTGGTGTTGGTATCATTCAACACCAACTGGCAACTCCACTGGTGCCAAACGGTATCGGTCTCTGCTATTCCTTTGGATTCATCTCTTGCATGGAGAGGGGAAGCCTGTTGTATGGGCAACAGCTTGCTCTCCATATCGTATTGCTCTGGTTTATGTATCACATAGAATACTGGAACAGTCGTGGTCGACCCCGAACAATGGAGGACCTCAATAGCAGATAAAAACAACCTTCTTCTGTATTTAGTAAAAGCCTCCTCCACCTGTTTTTCAGAACTGTTTTCCAACTGAATATTTGTGATGTCCCACATCAAGCTATGTTACTTCAGTAAAAATAATCCTTGTTGTAACCTGATTGGCACAGTAGTGTAGTGGCTAGCACGATCACTTTACTGCGCAGCGATCACCAAATGGGTTTGATTCCCACTGCTATTTGTAAGGAATTTGTACAAAGGTTCTGAACTTAAAGAGGGGTAACTTTGAAGATATGAGACGTGAATTAGCTAAGATAGACTGGCAAATGACACTTAAAGGATTGAGGGTGGATATGCAATGGCAAACATTTAAAGGTTGCATGGATGAACTACAACAATTGTTCATCCCAGTTTGGCAAAAGAATAAATCAAGGAAAGTAGTGCACCCGTGGCTGACAAGAGAAATTAGGGATAGTATCAATTCCAAAGCAGAAGCATACAAATTAGCCAGAGAAAGTGGCTCACCTGAGGACTGGGAGAAATTCAGAGTTCAGCAGAGGAGGACAAAGGGCTTAATTAGGAAGGGGAAAAAAGATTATGAGAGAAAACTGGCAGGGAACATAAAAACTGACTGTAAAAGCTTTTATAGATATGTAAAAAGGAAAAGACTGGTAAAGACAAATGTAGGTCCCCTACAGACAGAAACAGGTGAATTGATTTTGGGGAGCAAGGACATGGCAGACCAATTGAATAATTACTTTGGTTCTGTCTTCACTAAGGAGAACATAAATAATCTTCCAGAAATAGTAGGGGACAGAGGGTCCAGTGAGATGGAGGAAATGAGCGAAATACATGTTAGTAGGGAAGTGGTGTTAGGTAAATTGAAGGGAATGAAGGCAGATAAATCCCTAGGGCCAGATGGTCTGCATCCTAGAGTGCTTAAGGAAGTAGCCCAAGAAATAGTGGATGCATTAGTGATAATTTTTCAAAACTCTTTAGATTCTGGACTAGTTCCTGAGGATTGGAGGGTGGCTAATGTAACCCCACTTTTTAAAAAAGGAGGGAGAGAGAAACCGGGGAATTATAGACCAGTTAGCCTAACGTCAGTGGTGGGGAAACTGCTGGAGTCAGTTATCAAAGATGTGATAACAGCACATTTGGAAAGCGGTGAAATGATCGGACAAAGTCAGCTGGATTTGTGAAAGGAAAATCATGTCTGACGAATCTCATAGAATTTTTTGAGGATGTAACTAGTAGAGTGGATAGGGGAGAACCAGTGGATGTGGTATATTTGGAATTTCAAAAGGCTTTTGACAAGGTCCCACACAGGAGATTAGTGTGCAAACTTAAAGCACACGGTATTGGGGGTAAGGTATTGATGTGGATGGAGAATTGGTTAGCAGACAGGAAGCAAAGAGTGGGAATAAACGGGACCCTTTCAGAATGGCAGGCGGTGACTAGTGGGGTACCGCAAGGCTCAGCGCTGGGACCCCAGTTGTTTACAATATATATTAATGACTTGGATGAGGGAATTAAATGCAGCATCTCCAAGTTTGCAGATGACACGAAGCTGGGCGGCAGTGTTAGCTGTGATGAGGATGCTAAGAGGATGCAGAGTGATTTGGATAGGTTGGGTGAGTGGGCAAATTCATGGCAGATGCAATTTAATGTGGATAAATGTGAAGTTATCCACTTTGGTGGCAAAAATAGGAAAACAGATTATTATCTGAATGGTGACCGATTAGGAAAAGGGGAGGTGCAACGAGACCTGGGTGTCATTATACACCAGTCATTGAAAGTGGGCATGCAGGTACAGCAGGCGGTGAAAAAGGCGAATGGTATGCTGGCATTTATAGCGAGAGGATTCGAGTGCAGGAGCAGGGAGGTACTACTGCAGTTGTACAAGGCCTTGGTGAGACCACACCTAGAGTATTGTGTGCAGTTTTGGTCCCCTAATCTGAGGAAAGACATCCTTGCCATAGAGGGAGTACAAAGAAGGTTCACCAGATTGATTCCTGGGATGGCAGGACTTTCATATGAAGAAAGACTGGATGAACTGGGCTTGTACTCGTTGGAATTTAGAAGATTGAGGGGGGATCTGATTGAAACGTATAAAATCCTAAAGGGATTAGACAGGCTAGATGCAGGAAGATTGATCCCGATGTTGGGGAAGTCCAGAACAAGGGGTCACAGTTTGAGCATGAAGGGGAAGCCTTTTAGTACCGAGATTAGGAAAAACTATTTCACACAGAGAGTGGTGAATCTGTGGAATTCTCTGCCACGGGAAACAGTTGAGGCCAGTTCATTGGCTATATTTAAGAGGGAGTTAGATATGGCCCTTGTGGCTACGGGGGTCAGGGTGTATGGAGGGAAGGCTGGGGCGGGGTTCTGAGTTGGATGATCAGCCATGATCATACTGAATGGCGGTGCAGGCTCGAAGGGCTGAATGGCCTACTCCTGCACCTATTTTCTATGTTTCTATGTTTTCCCCGTGACTGTGTGGGTTTCCTCCAGGAGATCCAGTTTTCTCCTACATTCAAAAGACATATGGGTTAGGGCTAGTGAGGTGCGGACTAGCAATTTTGCCGCTGGAAACACAAAAATAAAAAAAGCTATAAATTACAATAAGTATACTTAAAAATAATTAAATATGTAGAGCAAAAAGAGAGGAAAAATACTGAGGTAGTGTTCATGTGTTCATTGTCCATTCAGAAACTTGATGGTGAAGTGAAAGAAGAAGTTCCTAAAACATTGTTTGTGTGTGTGTGTGTGTGTGTGTGTGTGTGTGTGTGTGTGTGTGTGTGTGTCTGTCTGTCTTCTGTTTCCTGTACCTCCATCTTGATGGTAGCAATGGGAAGAGCTGATGGGGGACCTTAATGATGGATGCTGCCTTCTTAAGGCATCAGCTGGAGAGGCTAATGACCTTGATGGAGCTGGCCAAGCTTACAACTCTCTGCAGCTTTTTCCGATTCTGTGCATTGGCCTCTTCAAACCAAACAGTGATACAATCAGTCAGAATGGTCTTCACAGTACATTCACTCAAGCATGTTGAGCTTTATCCCTGTTTAACAGAGGCAGGAGGCGGGAAAGAAACTCAAACAATTGTGCTTGAGGATATTGAGGTTAAAGATGCACTTCTGACATCAACAATTATAAACAAAACTGGATGAAATTGTGAAGATAACCAAAACGTCGACTGCCCATTTCCCTCGACAGATGCTGCTTTAGTTGCTGAATACATCCACTTGGTTTTGTGCTCCAGATTCCAGTATTGCTATGCTATTGTGAAAGGCCTCAGCATGCTTTAAATTCCAGTGTATGTATATGTTGTATGTTTAACGCTGCTTCTATTAAACAGTATCAGGAAGGATGAGAGGCTTTAGAGATGGTGCAGAGGAGATTTACCAGGATGCTGCCTGGATTAGAGAGTGTGTCTTATGAGGATAGGTTGACCGAGCTAGGGGTTTTCTCTTTGGAGTGAAGGAGCCTGAGGGGTGACTTGATAGAGGTGTTCAGGACCATGAGACATGGATCTAGTGGATAGCCTGAAACATTTTGCTTGGGTGAAAATGGCTAATACAGGGAGGCATAATTTGAAGGTGATTGGTGGAAATTATAGGGGGGATGTCAGAGGTAGATTTTTTTTCCACAGAGTAGGGGGGTGTGGAATGTTTTGCTAGGGGTGGTGGTAGAGGCTGATACATTAGGGACTCTTAGGCATATAGATGATAGAAAAACAGTGTTATGTGAGAGGGAAGGGTTAGATTGATCATTGAGTAGCTGGAAAGATCAGCACAATGGGCCAAAGGAACGGTAGTCAATGTTCTGTGTTCTAGGTTCCAAGTTCTATGTAATGTTTGTGATACGCTTCAGCATGCATCAAATATCAGCATAAGTAAATACTCAGCGGCCACTTTATTAGGTACACCTATACATTAATGCAAATATCTAATTAGCCAATCATGTGCCAGCAATTCAATGCATAAAAGCATGCAGGCATGATCAGGAGGTCCAGTTGTTGTTCAAACCAAATGTTAAAATGGGGAAGAACTGTGATCTAAATGATTAACTGTGGAATGTCTGTTGGTTTGAGTATCTCAGAAACTGCTAATCTCCTGCAATTTTCATACATAACATAGAAACATAGAAAACCTACAGCTCAATACAGGCCTTTTGGCCCACAAAGTTGTGCCAAACATGTTCTTACCGTGGAAATTACTAGGGTTACCCATAGCCCTCTATTTTTCTAAGCTCCATGTACCTGTCCTGGAGTCTCTTAAAAGACCCTGTTGTATCCACCTCCACCACCGTTGCCGGCAGCCCATTCCACGCACTCACCACTCTGTGTAAAAAACTTACCCCTGACATCTCCTCTGTACCTACTCCCAAGCACCTTAAACCCGTGCCCTCTTGTAGCAGCCATTTCAGCCCTGGGAAAAAGCCTCTGACTATCCACACGATCAACGCCTCTCATCATCTTATACACCTCTATCAGGTCACCTTTCATCCTCCGCCGCTCCAAGGAGAAAAGGCTGAGTTCACTCAACCCATTTCAGTCTCCAGAGTTTACAGAAAAAGGTGCAAACAAAAAAGACATCCGGTGAGTGATGGTTCTGTGGGCAAAAGCACCTTGTTATTGGGAGAAGTCAGAGGAGAGTGGCCGGATTGGATCAAGCTGACAGGTAGGCGACAGTAACTTAAATAACTTCAGAGGTGTGCGGAAGAGTATCTCTGAATGCAGAAGACGCCAAACCTTGAAGTGGATGGACTGCAGTAATGGAAGACCATGAACATGCACTCACTGGCCTCTTCATTACGTACAAGAGGTAACTAATAAAGTGGCCACTGAGTGTGTATTGCTGATGCTGCTGTTAAACAATAATCTACAAGAGTTAATAAAAAATTTCAATAAAATGACCACCTGGAGTACTTTTCTGAACCAGAGGAGGAAGAGAATCAGTAACACACTGCAGTGAACCATGCTGTGGGCCAGGGAGAGAGAGAGCACAGCATTGCCTGGATCACGTGCTCACTTGCTGCTGTGATTTTCTGCGTGGTGTGCAATTCTGATCAATAGAAGTGAATTCAAAGCACTCAGAAGTATTGAGTTCAGTAGCTCCTGCAATTGCACTCAGGGATCGCACCGCGAGTTTGGCGTGACCACGTTGATTGTGGTCACGCACAGTAAACCGACGTCATGCATTTGCTCAATTCCATCATTTTAGTGTCCGTCCGGAACGTCAAAGTTCAAAGTAAATTTATTGTCAAAGTACGTACTGTACATGTCATCATATCCAGCCCGAGATTCAATTTCTTGTGAGAAGTATACAGAACATAGAAGAGTACAGCGCAGGAACAGGCCATTTGGCCCACAATGTTGTGCTGAACCAGCTAAAAAGTAAATCAAAAGCCCCAAAAAACTAATCCCTCCTACGTACACAATGTCCTTGACCTTTCCCACCCACTTGGCTTCACCTATTACCTTCCAGCTAGCTTCCTTCCCCTCCCCTTACTCTTTTCTTCAGGTGTCTCCCCCCTTCCTCTCCAGTCCTGATGAACAGTCTCAGCCCAAAGCATTAACAGTTTATTGATTGCCATAGACACTGCCTGACCTGCTGAGTTCGTCCACCGTTCTATGTGTGGTGCGCTGGATTTCCAGCATCTACAGACTCTTTCGTGTTTCCAATATAATTGGCTTCTTTTGTAACCCTATGTACAGCATTTTATTTCATAAATTTTAATACATTATTCTCAGAGGGGAGGGGTCTGCTGTGACTGTGAATAAAGTCACAGGGAGATACCAAAGCTGGTGATAACAAAGTCTTTATTCAGCATATCAAGCAGGTATCATACTCAAGACACTCTTGGAAGAAGAGGCCTGCCTGGACCAATATTTGATGCTAAAGGTTAAGGGTAACTGCAGGACAATTCTATTGTTACAATGTATCCACAATGCTTTCTTTGAATTGCATATAATTTTCAAACACCTCCATCTTCTCACAAACACTCCAGACACCCAAAATGAATATTAATCCCCACTAACTCCACAACTATATTCATGAATGGATGTTTCCTGGTTTGTAATCTGCACCTCCAGGAAGACCATTGTTCAGAGCTGCATTTTAAACTCAATCTACAATCCACATTCAGATCTGAAGACTAGCTGCTGTTGAAATTAATATTTGCTATATACCATAACTCCAGAATATGCCCTAACAGGGTCCATAGACTGCCAAAAGAGTCCATGGCATAAAAAAGATTAAGGGCCCCTGTTCTGGACTCGTAGCTTCATTCATATGCTCAAGTTCTCTCCAACACATTTAAAGATTAAAGACAATCAAAGAGTAGCTTTATTTGTCACATCTACATGAAATCATTGATACAAACAGTGAAATGCCTCATTTCCTGCATGCAGATGACCAACACAGTCTGAGGAGGTGCTGGGGGGAGCCCAGAAATGTCGGCACACTTCCGGTGACAATAGGAGTTCCGAGTGCTTATCCAAACTTCACACAGACATTGTATGCACTGCCAGCTATTTAACCGAAGCAGGCTAGCTCTCAACTGCAAGACATCAAAGTTCAAATTGTCAAGTAAATTTATTATCATAGTACATATACGTCACCATAGACAGCCCTGAGATTCATTTTCTTGCAGGCATACCTAATTAATCCGTAATAGGATCAATAACCAAAATAGGATCAATGAAAGACCGCACCGACTTGAGTGTTCAACCAATGTGCAGAAGACAACAAATTCTGCAAATACAAAAAGAAAGAAATAACAAATAAATAAATAGCTACTAGATAGATAGATAGATAAATAATACCAAGAATATGAGTTGTAGAGTCCTTAAAATTAAGTTATTAGGTTATGGAATCAACTCAGATTGGTGGTGAATGAAGTTATCCAAGCTGGTTCAGGAACCTGGTGATGGTTAGCCACCATATCCAACAATGACTAAATACCTGTGTAGGAGAGTATTTAAAGTCGAACAGCCATTGCACTGGAGCAGTTCCATTCTCTTGACCTTTGAAGTCCAGGTACGGGTGGTACTAGTTGTTGTAACAAAATGGAAACTTCACTGGATGACCATGACTTCTCCAGTGCCTTACCTTGCCCTTCTCTCTTGTGTTGCAGATCCAATATCCTGGCCACTGGATTTCAGTGTTGATCTCATCCACCCAGTCTGCCGGAGCTGACTTCACATGCTAGATTACTGTGGTCTCTATCTGGCTGTGGTATGAAGTCTGGTGGCTGCTCTCACCTGGTTTAGGCCACCTGTCGAAGTGGTGTACCGGGGTGTGGCCACTGTTACCAAACAGCTACCTGGAGTCACAGGTGAGAGCTGAGTGTCCGGGTGGGCCTAAAGGTGAGTGGGCTGCCCGGAATGGACACGGCCTCCTTCACTAGAGGTGCTACCCCTCCCAGGACACCCATATACCCCTGATAGGCAAGAGGAATGTAGTCATCCAAAGTGAGAACATCAGGTTTGGGCACATGGAGTACTGACTGACATCAAAGACTCCAGCAAATTTTGAAAGATGTATGGTGGAGAGCAGTTGAGTGGTTATATCACAGCAAGAGTCTGCAGACGGGTGTACACACTGCCAGCTCCAGCAGAGACACAACTCTTCCCACTATCGAGGACATCTTGAAGAAGTGGTTCCTCAAGATGGCACATTCATCACTAATGACCTTCACCATCCAGGACACACCACTTCTCTTTACTACCATCAGGGAGAAGATATAGGAGCCCCAGACTCAATAATTTCAAAACAGTTTCATTCCAACTGTCAATAGACTTCTGAACAGCCCATGAAAAATTGAACTCTGCTTTGTTAATCACCAGAGATTCTGCAGACACTGGTCGTCTTGAGCAACAAATACAAAATGTTGGAGGAATTCAGCAAGTGAGGCAGCATCTATGGAGAGGAATTAACAGTTAACATTTTTATTTCTTTCATTGCACTATTTATTTAGTATGTACAGTAACTTATGGTAATTTCACATCCTATGTCCATCATAATAAATCTGATCCGATTGCCCCAGAAGTTTACTTTGTTTTAAAGGAGATTTATTCAAGGGCCATAATCTCAAACAATCGATTACTTAGACAGCTTGAAGCCAGAAGGAGCCAAGCATATGAAAATTAATTGCCATGCAATTTAACAGTCACTGGGCAAAATAGTCCTCACTTCAATGAGTTGCAAATTTCATTGTCTACAGAATCAGGTTAAATATCCCCAGCATATGTCGTGAAACTTGTTGTTATGCGGCAGCAGTACGTTACAATACATGATAAGAAACTGTAAAGTATATATATTTATTTATTTGAATTAAAATAAATGAGAAATGCAAAAGAGGGAAAAAGAGAAAAGTGAGGTAGTGCTCATGGGTTCATTGTCCAATCAAAAATCTGATGTCAGAGGGGAAGAAGCTAAGCCTGAATCGTTGAGTATGTGCCTTCAGGTTCCCGTACCTCCTCTTTGATGGTAGCAACAAGAAGTGGGCATGTCCTGGGGGACTGGAGTCCTTAATAATGGATGCCACCTTTGAGGCATTGCTCCTTGAAGATGCCCAGGATGCCAGGGAGGTTAGTGCCCACGATGGAGCTGAGTGAATTCACAATTTCCTGCAGCTTATTTTGATCCTGGGCAGTGTCTCCTCCACCTCCCACCGTACCAGACAGCAATGCAGCCAGCTGGAATGCTCCCCATGGAATTCTCCACACTTAGTGAAGTGTAATTATCTGGTACTTTTTTCCCTGTTGAGGTTAAAGAAGGAGAATTGCTCTGCGTGGACACAATTGACAATGGGCTTATTATTGTTACATCTACCAAGGTGCAGTGAAAAAAACTGTTTTGCGTGCCACCCAACAGATCATTTCATCACATCAGTACATCAAGATCGTACAAGGTAAAACAATAACAATGTAGAATAAAGTGTAACGCCTACAGAAAAAATGCAGAGCAGGTGAACAATAAAGTGCGAGGCCATAACAGGGCAGATTGTTATGATGAGGTTGTATAAGGCATTGGTGAGGCCGAATCTGGAGTATTGTGTTCAGTTTTGGTCACCAAATTACAGGAAGGATATTAATAATGTTGAAAGAGTGCAGAGAAGGTTTACAAGGATGTTGCCGGGACTTGAGAAACTCAGTTACAGAGAAAGGTTGAATAGGTTAGGACTTTATTGCCTGGAGCGTAGAAGAATGAGGGGAGATTTGATAGAGGTATATAACATTATGATGGGTATAGATAGAGTGAATGCAAGCAGGCTTTTTCCACTGAGGCAAGGGGAGAAAAAAACCAGAGGACATGGGTTAAGGGTGAGGGGGGAAAAGTTTAAAGGGAACATTAGGGGGGGCTTCTTCACACAGAGAGTGGTGGGAGTATGGAATGAGCTGCCAGACGAGGTGGTAAATGCGGGCAACACACATAAAAGTTGCTGGTGAACACAGCAGGCAGCATTTCTAGGAAGAGGTGCAGTCGATGTTTCGTCCTGACGAAGGGTCTCGGCCTGAAACGTCGACTGCACCTCTTCCTAGAGATGCTGCCTGGCCTGCTGCGTTCACCAGCAACTTTTATGTGTGTTGCTTGAATTTCCAGCATCTGCAGAATTCCTGTTGATTGCGTTGGTAAATGCGGGTTCTTTTTTAACATTTAAGAATAAATTGGACAGATATATGGATGGGAGGTGTATGGAGGGATATGGTCCGTGTGCAGGTCAGTGGGAATAGGCAGAAAATGGTTCGGCACAGCCAAGAAGGGCCAAAAGGCCTGTTTCTGTGCTGTAGTTTCTATGGTTCTATGGTTCTATTGTGAGGTCAAGAGTCTACCTTTCCAAGAGATCCATTCAGTATTCTTTTACCAGTGGGATAAGAGCTGTTCTTGAGCCTGGTGGTACGTGCTTTCAGGCTTTTGTATCTTCTTCCCAAATTGAGAGGGGAGGAGAGAGAACGGCCAGGGTGGGAGAAGTCTTTGATTATGTTGACTGCTTTACCAATGTAGAAAGAAGCATACACAGAGTCCATGGAGGGGGTGACTAGCTTCCATGATACACTGAGCTCTGTCAGGCCTGTCTGGGTCTCTAGCACGGCAGCCTAGAATTCTACTACTGTACCCAAGGGTCCTAGCGAGAAATGCACCCAGGGGCAGAGATCACATGGGAGGCCAGAATGGATATTCAGACTGGTACTTCACTGGATAATTTGCCTTTCCAAGCACAGTTCCAAAACAAAGACCATAATCCAAATCAGAAGGCCAGGTAGTCGTTCCATTTAACAAAAACAGTGGTCACAGCTAAGCAGGCAAGCAATTCCAAAAAATACAGCAGGCTGAATCCTAAGTTCTAAACTAAAACAGGTCCAAAATACAAGAGTAATGCTAGGGCAAAAAAAAACACACCCAAAAGGAAGAGACCACTGAATTACAAGACACGCACACTTTAAAGTGTTGGCTTAAAGACTGAGCAAAGAACAGTACAACTCACACAGTTTAAATACTAAGAATAGCTAGGCACAGGTGTAGTCAATTTCCATACAAGTAACAAAGCAAGGCGAGAATATTTATGGACCAGAAGCCCACTGAGGGCTTCTAGTGGCCAACTGTGGGATGGACCCCAAAGTCCTGACAGAGCTCCATATCTTGCTACAGTTTCTTACCGCCTTGGACAGAGTAGCCGCCGTACCATGCAGTGATGTATCCAGAGAGGATACTTTCTGGATAGGATGTAACCTCTTCTCAATCTAAATTCTTGCTGAAATCCTTTCTTTTTCAGAACTGTTCTTCTTCCAACACCTTTATCTGCTGTACACCCCTCTTCTCTTTCTCTGGTTATAGATAGATAGATAGATATACTTTATTGATCCCGAGGGAAATTGGGTTTCGTTACAGCTGCACCAACCAAGAATAGAGCGTAAATATAGCAGTACAAAAACCATAAACAATCAAACAACAAAAAGCAAACTATGCCAGATGGAAAATAAGTCCAGGACCAGTCTATTGGCTCAGGGTGTCTGACCCTCCTTGGGAGAAGCTGCAAGTTCGATGGCCACAGGCAGGAATGACCTCCCATACCGCCCAGTGTTGTATCTCGGTGGAATGTGGCCGAAGTCCACCAGTAAAAAGTTCAATATCTGGCCTACAAACACGTTCCTCGATCATAATATGACCTGGATTGCATCATCTGTTGTTAGTCTGAACAGTAAGCACCCAACTCCTTTACGCTTACCGCTGTCAGTGCACTTCTGGTCAGTATGAATGGTCTGGAAGCCATCCATGGAGAGGTTTTGATCGGGTATGTCCTCGTGCAGCCCCGTTCCAGTGAAACATATAACACTGCTCTCCCGAAATGTTCTCTGACGCCTGGCTAGCGCCGTCAACTCATCCATTTTATTACCCACCAAACTCCTCTTTTCCATAAGTCTCTGTTGTCTTGACCCGGTCCTCTTGCGAAGAGAATCCCCTTCTTATCCTCAGCCGGCTTATGTAAGAGACATAGGGTGGCGTGGTAGCATAGCTGTTAGCAGCACCAGCGATCAAGGTTCGTTCCCTCTGCTGTCTGTGATGAGTTTGTACATTCTCTCCATGACCATGTGGGTTTCCTCCCACTGTTTAAAGATGTACAGGTTGAGGTTAATAAGTTGTGGGCATGCTATTTTGACACCAGTAGAATGGTGACCCTTGCAGGGCTCCCCCAGCGCAATCCACAGACTGCGTTGGTCATTCGTGCAAATGATGCATTTCACTATATGTTTTGATGTACATGTAACAAATTAAAGCTAAGCTTTAATCTTAATCTTTCTGTATTATACATTTCCCTGTCATAAACACAAGAAATTACATTTTGAACTGAGACACTTCTTCAGGACTGGAAAGGAAGTGTGGGGTGGGGGTGGGGGGCGTAAGAAGTCAAAGTTCCTATGTGCTTTTTTGTAGTTGGAAGTGACTAGAAAAACACATCTTTGTGGAATTTTAGCCAAAACTAGAACAAATCCAATTAGCTTGGAAATAATTGATGCTTCCTTTAAAAAAAATGTTGGCGGGGTGGTTCTTCTTTGTGTTGATACCGGTTTTCCCATTTCCTTCCCAATATCGGTATTGGTTTTCCCATTTCCTTCATAGTGCTGGTAACAGTTTTCCCATTTCCTTCTTAGTGTTGATATCGGTTTTCCCATTTCCTTCCTAGCATTGATATCGGTTTTCCCATTTCCTTCCTCGTGTTGATATCGGTTTTCCTATTTTTTTCCTAGCATTGATATCGGTTTTCCCATTTCCTTCCTAATGTTAATATCAGTTTTCCCATTTCCTTCCTAGCGTTGATATCACTTTTCCTATTTTCTTCCTAGTGTTGATATCGGTTTTCCCATTTGCTTCCAATTATTGATAATGGTTTTCCCATTTTTTTCCTAGTATTGATATTGGCTTTCCCATTTTGCTTCCTAGTGTTGAATTAGTTTTCCCATTGAAGTTAAGAGATGTTATCTGGAAAACTAAATTCCAAAACTTAGAATCTGGGACATCATTGAGCCAAAGCTTGGGTCCAGTAAAGTACAAACACACTCATCACCCTCATTGATTAATGTTCAAAATTCAACATGAAGCTCAAATTAAATTTCATTATCAGAGTACATACGTCACCACATACATACCTGAGATTCATTTTCCTGTGGGCATACTCAACAAATCTATAGAATAGTAACGATAACAGAATCAATGAAAGATCAACAGAGTGCAGAAGACAACAAACTGTGCAAATGCAAACATAAATAACTACCAATAAGTAACAAAAATTTGAGATAATGAGATAAAGAGTCCTTAAAATCACAGATCATAGGTTGTGAGAACATCTCTATGATGGGGCAAGTGAGTGTAGTTACCCTCTTCTATGCAAGAGCCCGATAGTTGAGGGATAGTAACTATTCTTGAGCAGATGTTGTGAGTCCTGGGGCACTTGTACTTTCTACCTGATGGCAGAAGCAAGAAAAGAGCATAATGATCTCTGATGATCAGTGCTGCTTTCCTACGATAGGGTTTCATATAGATGTGCTCAATGGTTGGGAGGGCATTACCCACAATTTACTGGGCCAAATCTACTAACTTTTGTAGCATTTTCCATCCAAAGGCTGGTTTGTTTCCATTCAATACACTCTCCACTACATATCTACAGAAGTTTGTTAAAGTGTTGTATGTGTGAATTACATGCACTGTGTTGTGTACCTTGATCCAGAGGAACATTCTTTTTCCACTATATCACAATGACAAAACATCTTATACTGCATGTCCAACAGGAGAGCTGTCTAAATACTGATACACATTGGTGAGGCTTGTAAAGCCCTATCCTCTCCTGTTTGGTCAACGGACGTCGATGAATCTCCGAACAAAACAAATTTATTATAAATATTGATTTGCTGCAGACACGCTAACCTTGAAGCAAGAACTAACATCACTGTGTGAGATAATATTACACTGCAGAACGGTGTCACTTCCTTAACGTCACAATGGAGAAGGGATTCAACAAAAGAGTGTGAGAGCCATTGGTACTTACCCTGTAGGTCCAAGTCACAAAATCAGGTTATTTTAAGATGTGCCTGACCACAACTTAAAGCTGCTCTTTGCTTGATAGATATTTACTGTACAAAAACAAGCTATGAAGCAATTGCCTGTTTTATTTTCCCGTTCCTTTCGTTCATTCATCACTTGTTCTTGAGGTACTGACTATATACTGATTTAAGACGTCATGAGGTAGTGCTCAAGTTCAAGTAGAAGTTCATGTTCAAGTTCATTGTCATTCATATACACATGTGTACAGCTAAATGAAACATTGTTCCTCTGGGAGAAGGTGTAAAACGTAATACATATATCACATACAGTACACAAAATAATATTTGTTTTGTTATGTGTTGTGTTGTATGATGTGGCTGATCATGGTCTTTTCAGGCATTGAACCATTTTGTGTCAGCCTTCACGGTGGAGGACATGTCTAATATGCCAAAGAAGGATGTTATGGACGAAATGGGAGGTGAGGACCTCAATAAAATCACTGTCACTAAAGAGAAAGTGATGATCAAACTGGAGGGCCTGAAGGTAGATAAGTCCCCTGGTCCTGATGGGGTGCATCCCAGGGTGCTGACGGAATTGGTGAAGGTTCTAGTAGACTCGTTGGTAATCATTTACCAAAATCCTCTAGACTCTGGGCAGGTCCCGGCAGATTGGAAGACAGCAAATGTCACGCCACCTTTTAAAAAAGGATGTAGGCAAAAGATGGACAACTACAGGCCAGTTAGCTTAACATCTGTAGTCGGGAAAATGCTTGAAGCTGTCATTAAGGAAGAAATAGCGAAACATTTAGAAAGGAGTGGTTCCATTAGACAGACACAGCATGGATCCAGAAAGGGCAGGTCCTGTTTGAAAAACTTACTGGAGTTCTTTGAGGACATAATGAGTGCAGTGGATAGAGGGGAACAGGTGGATGTCGTATACTTGGATTTCCAGAAGGCGTTTGATAAGGTGCTGCACAAAATACTTCTAAATAAGATATGGATGTATGGAGTCGGACGAAGTGTATTGGCATGGATAGTGGATTGGTTAACCAATAGAAGGCAGAGAATTGGTATAAATGGGTGTTTCTCCGGTTGGCAGTCGGTGGTGAGTGGGGTGCCGCAGGGGTCGGTGCTGGGCCCGCAGCTGTTTACCATTTACATTGATGATTTGGAAGAGGGGACTGAGTGTAGCATATCAAAATTTGCTGATGACACTAAACTGAGTGGAAAAGCAAATTGTACAGAGGATGTGAAGAGTCTACAAAGGGATATAGATAGGTTAAGTGATTGGGCCAAGGTCTGGCAGATGGAATACAAAGTTGGTAAATTAGGATCATCCACTTTGGAAGGAATAATAGAAGAGCAGATTATTATTTAAATGGTGAAAGATTGCAGCATGCTATTGTGCAGAGGGAATTGGGAGTGCTTGTTCATGAATTGCAAAAAGTTGGCTTGCAGTTACAACAGGTTATTAAGAAGGCAAACGGAATGTTGGCCTTCATTGCTAGAGGGATTTTATTCAAGAGCAGGGAGGTTATGCTGCAACTGTACAGGGTACTGGTGAGATCACACCTGGAGTACTGTGTGCAGTTCTGGTCTCCTTGAGTTGCCTGGGACTGTACTCTCTGGAATTCAGAAAAATAGCAGGGGATCTTATAGAAACATACAAAATTTTGAAAGGAATAGATAAGATAGAAGTGTGACCCAAGCTATTGTCAATTCTCTTCAGAGATTGCCTGTCTGGTGTCAGTGGACACATAACCAGGCCTCGTGATATCCATCAGCTGCTCATAGGACCATCCACCATCAGGTCCTATGGTTTCACCTGACCTTGATTGGGGTGGGGTGAGGGGCAAGTAGGTGCTACACCTTGCCCAAAGGTGACCTGCAGGCTAGCGGAGGGAAGAAGCACCTTACACCTCCTTCGGTAGAGACGTATCTCCACCCCACCACCCAACAGTAATATTAACAGATAATAAAAAAGCAATCTGTCAATGTACAAGTTGACATAAATTGGATATCATTAAATATACAACAGTGTTACTGTTACTGGCACTGTCGTAAATAATGTGTACTGGGTGGCAGCAGGGTGATCAGAAGTTCACAGCCTGGGGGAAGAAGCTGTTAACCAGCCTAACATCCTTGATCTTATACAGTGGTACCTTCTGACTGAGGGTGTTGTTCCTCCAACCTGAGTGTGGCTTCATCTTTACAGTAGAGGAGGCCGTGGATAGACATATCAGAATGGGAATGAGATGTGGAATTAAAATGTGTGACCACTGGGAGATCCTGCTTTCTCTGGCAGACAGAGCGTAGGTGTTCAGCAAAGCGGTCTCCCAGTCTGCGTCAGGTCTCGCCAATATATAAAAGGCCACATCGGGAGTACCGGACGCAGTATATCACCCCAGCCGACTCACAGGTAAAGTGTCACCTCACCTGGAAGGACTGTCTGGGGCCCTGAATGGTGGTAAGGGAGGAAGTTTAAGGGCATGTGTAGCACTTGTTCAGCTTACAAGGATAAGTGCCAGGAGGGAGATCAGTGGGGAGGGATGGGGGGGGACGAATGGACAAGGGAGTCACGTAGGGAGCGATCCCTGCGGAAGGCGGGGGGGGGAGGGAAAGATGTGCTTAGTGGTGGGATCCCGTTGGAGGTGGCGGAAGTTACAGAGAATAATATGTTGGACCCGGAGGCTGGTGGGGTGGTAGGTGAGGACCAGGGGAACCCCATTCCCATTGGGGTGGTGGGAGGATGGAGTGAGAGCAAATGTGCATGAAATGGGGGAGATGCGTTTAAGAGCAGAGTTGATAGTGGAGGAAAGGAAGCCCCTTTCTTTAAAAAAGGAGGACATCTCCTTCGTCCTGGAACGAAAAGTCTCTTCCTGAGAGCAGATGCGGCGGAGACGGAGGAACTGCGAGAAGGGGATGGCATTTTTGCAAGAGACAGGGTGAGAAGAAGTCTATGTCTATGTCTATCCATGGCGTCCTCTACAGTAAACATTCCCATTCTGACATTTCTATCCATGTCCTCCTCTACTGTAAACATTCCCATTCTGACATGTCTATCCACGGCCTCCTCTACTGTAAAGATGAAGCCACACTCAGGTTGGAGGAACAACACCTTAAATTCCGTCTGGGTAGCCTCCAACCTGATGGCATGAACACTGACTTCTCTAACTTCTGCTAATGCCCCACCTCCCCCTCGAACACCATCCGTTATTTATTTTTATACACACATTCTTTCTCTCACGCTCCTTTTTTTCCCTCTGTCCCTCTGACTATACCCCTTGCCCATCCTCTGGGTTCCCCCCCCGCCTTGTCTTCCTCCCTGGGCCTCCTGTCCCATGATCCTCTCATATCCCCTTTGCCAATCACCTGTCCAGCTCTTGGCTCCATCCCTCCCCCTCCTGTCTTCTATCATTTTGGATCTCCCCCTCCCCCTCCCACTTTCAAATCTCTTACTAACTCTTCCTTCAGTTAGTCTTGACGAAGGGTCTCGGGCCTGAAACATCGACTATACCTCTTCCTAGAGATGCTGCCGGGCCTGCTGTGTTCACCAGCAACTTTGATATGTGTTGCTTGAATTTCCAGCATCTGCAGAATTCCTGTTGTTTACCTTCTGACTGATGATAGGATGTCAAAGGACTCCGTGAACACAGCACTTCTGCTGGATGATGTAAGACCATACAACCAGAATAGATAGGGCATCATTTTTCCCTCTCAACCCCATTCTCTTGCTTTCTCCCTGTAACCTTTCATGCCCTGACTAATCAATAGTCTATCAACTATTGCCTTAGATATTTCCAATGACATGGCCTCCACAACAGACGTGGCACCGAATTCCAAAGACTCACCACCGTCTTGATAAAGAAATTCCTCCTCTTCACTGCTCTGATTGGATGTCCCTCTATGTTGAGGCTGCGCTCTCAGTTCCTAGACTCCGTTATTATAGGAAATATCCTCTCCAGATCCACTCTGTCTAGGCCTTTCAATATTCAATATGTTTCAATGAGACCCCCGTCCTCCGTTCTACTGAATTCCAGCAAGTACAGGCCAGAGCCAGCATATGTTCCTCATATGATAACTGTTTTAATCTCGGAATCATTATTGGATCATAAGAGATGGTCTTTATGGAGGAAGTGTAATATTGTGTTCAGGTCTGGTCACCTCATTGTAGGAAGGACATCGAAGTTTTAGGGAGAGTGTAAAGGAGGTTAACCAGGGTGCTGCCTGGATATGAGGGGAGATTGAGTGAGCTAGGGCTTTTCATTTTGGAGCAGAGGAGGACAAGAGGTGACTTGACAGAGGTGTACAACATGAGAAGAGGCAGAGATCGAGTGGTTAGCCAGAGATTTTTATCCAGGGCAGAAATAGCTAATGAGGGGGCATCATTTTAAAGTGATTAGAAGAAATGACAGGGGTGATATGTGAGTTAAGTTTTTTAACACAGAGAGTAGTGGGTGCATGAAATGTCCTGCAAAGGGCAGTGTTAGATGCAGATACATTAGGAGCATTTAAGAGGCTCTTAGATAGGCAAATAGATGATAGAAAAATGGGATGCTATCTAGGAGAGAAAGTCTAGGTTAAAGGATCAATACAATATTATGCATCTGCACTGACTAAATTGGCCACTGAGTGTATGCTTGTGGTCTTTTGCTACTGCAGCTCATCCATTTCAAGATACAACGTGCTGCGCATGCAGAAATGCTCTTCTGCACACCATTGTTTTGATGCCTGGTTATTTGAGTTACTGTTAGCTTGAACCAGTTTGACTATTCTTCTCTGACCTCTGTCATTAACAAGGCATTTTCAGCCACAGAACTGCCGCTCACTGGATGTTTTTTGTTTCTTGCACCATTCTCTGTCAACTCTAGAGAATATTGTGTGAAAACCCCAGGGGATCAGCACAGACTTGAAGAGCCGAGATGGCCTATTTCTGTGCTGTAATTGTTATATGTTATATGGTTATATGGTTATATATCAGCAGATTCTGTGATACTCAAACCACCCCATCTGGCACCAACAGACATTCCACAGTTAAAGTCACTTATGTCAATTTCATCTCCATTTTGATGTCTGGTCAGAACAATAACTGAACCTCTTGACTATGTCTGCATGCTATTATGCACAGAGCTGCTGCCACATGATTGGCTGATTGGATATTTGCATTAATGAGCAGGTGTGCCTAATAAAGTGAGCACTGAGTTCAAGTTCTAACTGTTCTGAAGGAAGATCACAAGATGCATTAAAGGATGTCTCAGCCCAAAACATCAGTTCTTTATTCCTTTCCATGGATGCTGCCAGACCTGCTGAGTTCCTCCAGCATTTTGGGTGTGTTGTCCGGATTCCAGCATCTGCAGAATCTCTTGAGTTTGTGATTTGCATGAAAAGTGCTGTCTTTCTTTCCTGTCGATGTCATCAAAGGAAACAAGACACCCCACCATTTAGAAAACCATTTTAAATTATATTTAATTCACATTGTACCCTAGACAGATTCATGTTCATCTGTTAGTTTGTCTTCTGCCAAAATGTATTCTTTATAATCCTTCATATCTTTGACAGCTTGCTCCTGCATTTTGCATCAATTCTTCATTCTTAAGTTGAACTTGACAGCTATGGTGCCTGGAGATTCTTCATTACCTGTCTTTGTTACCGATGTATGGAAACCACCTCATTGCTATCTGAACATGAAGCAGGTTGCAGACTGAGCTCCTTTAACATCTGCCGGACGATGCTGAGGATGTTCTACAAGTCTGTGGTGGCCAGTGCTATCATGTTTGCTGTTGTGTGCTGGGGCAGCAGGCTGAGGGTAGCAGACACCAACAGAGTCAACAAACTCATTAGTAAGGCCAGTGTTGTTGTGGGGATGGAACTGGACTCTCTGACAGTGGTGTCTGAAAAGAGGATGCTGTCCAAGTTGCATGCCATCTTGGACAATGTCTCCCATCCACTACATAATGTGCTGGTTGGACACAGGAGTACATTCAGCCAGAGACTCATTCCACCGAGATGCAACACAGAGCGTCATAGGAAGTCATTCCTGCCTGTGGCCATCGAACTTTACAACTCCTCCCTTGGAGGGTCAGACACCCTGAGCCAATAGGCTGGTCCTGGACTTATTTCCTGGCATAATTTACATATTACTATTTAACTATTTATGGTTTTATTACTATTTAATTATTTATGGTGCAACTGTAACGAAAACCAATTTCCCCCAGGATCAGTAAAGTATGACCGTGACCAATGACCTGACCTCTACAGCTGCCTGTGGTAAAAAAAATTCACAAATTCACCACCCTCTGGCTGAAGACGTTTCTCCACATCTCTGTTTTAAAACGATGCCCCTCTATCCTGAGTCTGAGTTCTCTTGTCCTAGACTCCCCCAGTTTGGTAAACATCCTTTAAACAACTACTCTTTCTCGGCCTTCCAACTATTGAAAGGTTTCAGTGAGATTCCCCCTCATCCTTATAAATTCCAGTGAGTACAGACCCAGAGCCATCAAACATTCCTCATATGATAACCCTTTCATTCCCAGATTCATCCTTGTGAGCCTCCTCTGAACCCTGCCCAATACCAGCACATCTTTTCTTAGATAAGAAGCCCAAAACAGCTCACAGTACTCCTAATCATTGGACAATTTATATTGACCAATTATCCTACTAACTGGAATGTCTTTAGATTGTGGGAAGAAACCGGAGAACCTAGAGGAAACCCATGCAGGGTCAGAGAGAACATACTCAGGAAATAGAGACGGCTCTGACCCTTCTTGTAGACAGCCTCAGTGTTCTTTGACCAGTCCAGTTTATTGTCAATTCATATCCCCAGGTATCTGTAATCCTCCACCATGTCCACACTAACCCCCGGGATGGAAACAGGGGTCTCCAGTACCTTAGCTCTCCTCAGGTCTACCACCAGCTCCTTAGTCTTTTTCACACTAAGCTGCAGATAATTCTGCTCACACCATGTGACAAAGTTTCCCTCCGTAGCCCTGTACTCAGCCTCATTCATCTCCCTTGCTGATGCATCCAACAATGGCAGAGTCATCAGAAAACTTCTGAAGATGACAAGACTCTGTGCAGTAGTTGAAGTCCGAGGTGTAAATGATGAAGAGAAAGGGAGACAAGACAGTCCCCTGTAGAGCCCCAGTGCTGCTGATCACTCTGTCGGACACACAGTGTTGCAAGCACACGTACTGTGGTCTGCCAGTCAGGTAATCAAGAATCCATGACACCAGGAAAGCATCCACCTGCATCGCTGTCAGCTTCTCCCCCAGCAGAGCAGGGCGGATGGTGTTGAACGCACTGGAGAAGTCAAAAAACATGGCCCTCACAGTGCTCGCTGGCTTGTCCAGGTGGGCGTAGACACGGTTCAGCAGGTAGACGATGGCATCCTCAACTCCTAGTCGGTGTATTTAAGGCAGAGCTTGATAGGTTTTTGATTGGCCGAGGCATCAAAGGTTATGGAGAGAAGACCAGGTGTGGACTGAGGAGAGGAAAGAAAAGGATCAGCCAGAATTGAATGGCAGAGCAGACTCGATCGGCTAAATGGCCTAATTCTGCTCCTATGTGTTATGATTTTATGGTGCAAAAGATGTGCTGGAATTGGAGAGGGTCCAGAGGAGGTTCATGAGAATGATCCGAGGAATGAAAGCATTTCATTTCATGCTCTGGGCCTGTTCTCACTTGAAGTTAGAAGAATGGCGGCAGACCTGTCGAATATTGAAAGGCCTAGGATAAGTGAACATGGAGAGGTATTACCTGGAGTGGGGGAGTCTAAGTCCAGAGGAAACAGCCTCAGAATACAAGGATGTCCCTTTAGAACAGAGATGAGGAGGAATTTATTTAGCCAGGGGGTGGTGAATGTCTGCTCCTTTCAGCAACAATCGATGTTATGAACCATTGCACCATTGAAGAAGGACATGGTGGTTGGGCTATTCTGTGCTGCTGTGATGTCAACTCTGAGTCAGAATAAGCACTGTCATATTACCAGTGGAGATTTTCTGACATGAGATGACCAAATGATTTCAGTTTTTGGTCCATCTTTTTTTTTCTTTGACCTGACACTGACTTGACTCAAACAAATCTTTTCTTCACTGTCTGCTGTCCTTCAGATTCCATTAACTTTAGCTTTGTCATAACTCCACAGCTGGCACATAGTCAGAAAAAAGTGCTTTTGGGCTGCTTCATTTGCAGGCTGTAAGCATGGCTGAGATATTAAAGCAGACATTTTCCACTTTCCTGGAAATATAGCTGGTATTTAGAGTCATATAGTCACAGAGCACCAGTAGCAGTGTGATCAGTCAGGTCGAGTATGAAGTTCTCCAAACGGGTTGTCAAGTGACTGAGCACTACAGCACAGAAAATAAATGCTTTGACCCATCTAGTGCATGCTGAACTGTTATTCTGCATTGTCCTATTGACCTGAATCTGGACCATAGCCCCTCATACCCCTCCCATCCGATATACCTGTCCGAATTTCCCCTAGCTATTACAATTAAACCTACATCCACTACTTCCACTGGAAGTTCATTCCACACTCTAATCACCTCTTAGTGAAGAGGATCCCCCTCATGTTTCCATTAAACATTTCACTTTTCAACCTTAATCTATGACCTCTAGCTCTGGTCGCTCCCAACCTCAGTGGGAAAATGAACTGCTTGCATTTATCTTATCTGTACCTCTCATAATTCTATATACCTTTATCAAATCTCCAATGTTCCAGGAAATAAAATCTTAACCTATTGAACCTTTCCCATTTACAAGAGTGATCATTACCTGATAAAATTTTATTCTAAGATTAAAATTCATCTCTTTAATCTAAAATTCTTAAATCTAAATTAAGCAAACAGCAAAGGTATGAGGTATGAGCTGCCTCAAATATAAGATATTTGAAATATAACAGAAGTATGTAACTGATAATTGACATTTAAAGCATTATTACACAGTTAACAATAAAATATGAGGTAGCTCCTGTACCTAATAGAATGGTCAGTGAGTGTATGTCCATTGTCTTCTGCTACTGTAGCCCAACCACTTCAGGATTTGTTGACACGTTGTGCATTCAGAAACGCTCCTCTGCACACCTCTGTTGTAATGTGTGGTCGTTTCGGTTATTGTCACTTCCCAGTCAGCTTGAACTAGTTTGGCCATTCTCCCCTGCCCTCTCTCATTATGTGGCATTTTTGCCTACAGAACTGTTGTTCACTAGTTTTCTTTCTGCTTTTTGCAGCATTCTCTGTAAACTCTAGGAACTGTCGTGTGTGAAAATCCCAGAGGATCACCAGTCTCTGTAATACTCAGACCACCCCATCTTGCACCAATAGACATACCACAGTCAGATCACATTTCTTTTCCATTCTGATGCTTGGTCTGAACAACAATTGAACTTCTCGATCATGTCTGCATACTTTAATGCATTGAGTTGCTGCCACATGATTGGCTGATTACATATTTGCATTAACGAGCAGGTGTACAGGTGCACTGAGTGTATACAGAAGTAGGTGACTGATAGTTAATACTTAAAGAATTATTACACAGTTAACAATAAAAATATATTGCTTAGAGGCACATAAACCTTAACTGAGTGTACACAGAAGTAGGAAACCAATAGTTAAACAATTAAGATTCAAAGATTCAAAAAACTTTATTGTCATTCTAACCATATATCAGCTCTGCAGGGCAGAATGAGACAGCGTTTCCCAGGAGCAGTGCAATCATAACATAACAAATGCAACGCTAAATAATAAACATAACAATAAATAGTAAAACACAACAGCCACATGTCAGTTAAAATAAGTGTCCAGTGCAAGTTAAAAGTGTCCAAAGCAGAGTCAGGTAGAGCAGCTATTTAGCAGTCTGACTGCCTGTGGGAGGAAGCTGTTTAGTAGCCTTGTGGTTTTAGTTTTGATGCTCCTGTAATGTTTGCCTGATGGCAGAAGAACAAACAGTTCATGGAGAGGGTGTGAGGGGTCTTTAATGATGTACCGTGTCTTCTGGAGGCATCGACTCTGAAAGAGGTCTTGGACAGAAGGTAGGGAGACCCCAATAAACTTCTCTGCTCCCCTAACCACCCTCTGCAAGGCTTTTTTGTTGACAGCACTGCAGCTGGAGTACCGGGTTGTGATGCAAAAGGTCAGCAATAATTAAAGAATTATTACACAGTTAACAATAAAAATATATTGCTTAGATGCACATAAACCCAACAGTATGTGACACAGCTGTGGCTAACAGCAGAAATTAAAGATCTCTTTAATTTCTTCAAGAAATTAAAAATTAGAATTCAATCAAAGGAAAAGGTTTATAGCAGTACCACTGTAGATCAATTGGTGGCGAGTGGTAAAATCAAACTCAGCAAAGGAGAAACGTGAAATTAATTAAGAAAACATAAGTAGATAACAAGTATAATCTAGCAAGAAACATAAAAGAAGATTGCAAAATCTTCTCTAGCTATGTTAAATGAAAGAAATGATTAAATATATTATATTGGAGAATTGAAGTCTGAATTCTGAGAAGCAGCTTGTGTCTCTTATCAAGAAAATTGTAACAAGGCACTTAAGTAATAATAGGATTGGGCAGATCCAGCACAGAGATACCAAAGGGAGGTTGTGCTTGACAATCCTGTAGAAGTTATCTTCAGGTTGTATCTAGCATAATAGATGGAGTTGGATCAGAGGAAGTGTTGCATCTGGATTTTCATTATTCAGCGAGGAGGTGGGAGAGCTCGAGTCCTGGTGCCAGGCAAACAACCTCTTCCTCAATGTCAACAAGACAAAGGAGATAGTTAGTGACTTCAGGAGAACTCACACCACTCACGCCCTCTCTACATCAGCAGCACAGCAGTGGAAACTGCAAGCAGTTTCAAATTCCCAGGACTGCACATCTCGCATTACCTTTCATGATCCCAGGATATGTTCTACACAAACAGGAAAGCTCAACAAAGCCTCTACTCCCTGAGAAGGCTGAAGAGAGCCAGTCTATGCACATCTATAGTCTCATCATTCTGCAGATGTGTAGCAGAGAGCATCTCACCGGGGAGGAATGTACATAACATCCACAGCAGACCCAAAACAGTTACTTTCCCCAAGCAGTAAGGCTGATCAACACGTCCACCTACTAACCTACCCCTCCACACCCCCAACCACCACTACTATATCATTTCCTGTCAGTCACCTTATGTACAGACACTCCTGTGCCTAGCGTCACTTTATGGACATACAATCAATATATGTGTATAAGCTATCTTATGTATTTATATTTATTGCATTTTTATATTATTTTGTTCTTTACCTTACTGTAATTTTTTTTATTATTGCGTTCTTTATCTTACTTTTTTTGTGCTGTATTGGATCTGGAGTAACAATTATTTCATTCTCCTTTACATTTGTGTACTGGAAATGACATTAAACAACCTTGAATCTTGAAAGTGATACAGAAAAAAATAGTTAACAATGCTAAGACTCTCATGACTGGGGGTAACATTATGGCATGAGTTGAGGATTAGATGATGGACAGAGCTCAGAGGAAAACTAAATTGATAATCTTGAGACTGAGTGGCTCTGACTAGTACCACCAATACTTTGGGTCCAGCTAATCATTTCAATGGATGAAGAAGCCAGGTTTGTTGAATACACAAGGTTAAATGAGAACATTAATCAGGATCAGAATTGGGTTTACTATCACTGAAAAGTGTTGTTTTGTGGCAGCAGAACAATGCAAAAACATAAAATTACTATAAATTACAAAACGAACAAATAGTGCCAAAAGAAGGAATAATGAGGTAGTGGTTATGAATTCATGGGTTGTTGGGCTTCATGGCTTCATGAAAAATGATGGCCGAGGGGAAGAAGTTGTCCCTAAATCATTAAGTGATTTTATGCAGAGAGTGGTGAGTTTTTACGCAGAGAGTGGTGAGTGTGTGGAATGTCTGCTGGCAACGGTGGTGGAGGCGGATATGATAGGGTCTTTTAAGAAACTTTTGGATAGGTACATGGAGCTTAGAAAAATCAAGGGCTATGGGTAACCCTAGTAATTTCCAAGGTAGGGACATGTTCGGCACAACTTTGTGGGTTGAAGGGCCCGTATAGTGCTGTAGGTTTTCTATGTTTCTATGAGTGTGGGTCTTCAGGCTTGTTTACCACCATGCTGTATTGATACAGAAAATAAAAGAAATAAAAGTAGTCAAATTGTGTTAATAATAAAAATAAATAAATAATTCTGAGAATATGAGTTGTAGAGTCCTTGAAGGTGAGTATGTAGGTTGTGGAATCAGTTCATATTTGCAATGAGGAAGTTATCTATACTGGTCCAGGAGCTTGATGATTGGAGCTTTATTCTGGACCTAGTGATGTGGGACCTAAGGCTCCTGTACCTCCTGCTCAATGGCAGTAGTATGAAGACAGCATGACCTGGACTGCAGGGATCCTTGATGATGGATGCTGCTTTCCTGTGGTAGTGCTCCATGCAGATGTGTTCAGTGGTGAGAAGGGCTTTGCCTGTGATAGAGTCCTCTGCACCCTCTCTAAAGCTTCCACTTCCTTCCTACAGTATAATGAGGTGACCTTTATTTAATTTTATTATTTACATGTCCCATGTGTTACCTCATTAAGAGTTTGCGGAGATTTGGGAAAATCATCCTGTGGTCATTAACTCCTCTTTGAAGCATGGAGCATAGAACAATGTGCACTGCTCTAGGCAGGCTTTACATAGATTCCATCCATTCAAACACAGTCTTAAAATAAAGGCAAACATCTCATTAGCTTTTGAAGTTATATTTTGCACCAGTTTGTTAACTTATAGTGATTTTGTAGTTGAACTTCTACTGAATAAAGTAGGTTTGGCATGTCACCGAAGACTTTGACAAGCATATATAGATGTGCAGTGTAGAGTATCTTGACTGGTTGCAACATGGTCTGGAACAGAAACAGAAAAGGTTACAGAAAGTGGTGGACACAGCCTAGTCTATCTCAGGCAAAGCCCTTCCAACCAGTGAGTACATCTGCAAGGAGTGCTGCCCCAAGAAAGCATCTGTCATTCAGACTTCCACCATCCAGGATGTGCCCTTCTCTTGTTGCTGCCATTGGGAAGGAAGTACAAGAGCCTTAGATCCCACACCACCGGGTTCAGGAACAATTATTACCCTACAACCATCTGGCTCCTGAACCAGGGTGGGTAACTTCACTCACCTCAACTCTGAACTGATTCCACAACCTAGGGACTCACTTTCAAGGACAACTCATGTTCTCAATATTATTTTTTATTTGTCTCGTGTTACGCATTAGATTAGATTAGATTAGATTATGAGGACACGCAGTCCTCTTTTATTGTCATTTAGTAATGCATGCATTAAGAAATGATACAATATTCCTCTGGTGTGATATCACAGAAACACAGGACAGAGCAAGACTGAAAAACTGACAAAAACCACATAATTATAACATATAGTTACAACAGTGCAACAATACCATAACCTGATGAAGAACAGGCCATGGGCACAGTAAAAAAAGTTCAAAGTCTCTCGAAAGTCCCACATCTCACGCAGACGGGAGAAGGAAGAAAACTCTCCCTGCCATGCCCGACCACAGTCCGACTCTGAGTCGTCCAAAAACTTCAAGCCTCTGACCAGCCCTCCGACACTGAGCACCGAGCACCATCTCTGCCAAGCGCTTCAACCCCAGCCCCGGCCGCCACCAGCAGCCGAGGATTTGGGGCCTTCCCTCCGGAGATTCTCGATCGCACACTAGCAGCGGCAGCAAACCAGGCATTTCAGAACTTTCTCCAGGTGTTCCTCCAGTTTCTCCAGATGTTCCTCCGTGCTTCTCACGGCTATCTCCATCAAATCAGGATTGTGCACGGTGCCCTATTTAACAAATACGATATCATTTCACCGGACAGACTGCGCACGCTGCGTCACACCGCCATCTTCTCCTCCCGCCTCCATTGGTTGTTTGCTGCCTTTGTTTATGTGGAGTTTTTATAAATTTCATTTTAATTTGTATATTTTTATTTAGAGACTCAAGATAATAAGCCCTCCAGTCCAATGAGCTTCTGCAGACCAGTTACAACCATGTGACTAGTTACCCATTAGTTGTGAATTTAATATTTCAGTAACATTTGAGTAATATTGTAAATATTTGGTTAAGCATTCTTTGTTGTTTAAATAGTTCATTATGGGTTGTATGCAATGGTATGTGAATGGCATACGTTATCACCCTGCCAAATCATATGTGCGTGCCTTGCTTAAAGTAAAAATGAATGTACGCGAGTTATCTCTCAGCTCCCTTGCTTTCCCTTCAATCTTCTGTTAAGTTTTGAAGCTACAACTCATGACAGTGGTGACAAGGAAGCTTTAAATGAACCAGAGACGACTACCTACTTGCTGAAGAGCAGCAAGACATTCGAGTTTTTAAAAAAATCACAGCATGGGTTCTTTGGAAGGGAAGAAATGATCAAGTTAAATTAAGGCAGGAAACAGACAAGTTAATGTGTTCATAAGCAGTTTGTACTGGGTGACGATAATCATAAATAAAACAAAAAGCAGGAATGGCTAGCTACAGTGGAAAGATAGACGTGTTTGATTGCACAAGGGATAACTGGAATATGTATACTGAGCAAATTGAGTAGTATTTCAAAGCAAATGGGTTTGACTGCTCCAACTAAACTAGATCAAACTGATTAGTAGGTTAATTGGTCATTGCAAACTGTCCTGTGAATAGGTTAAGGTAAAATCGGAAACTGCTGGACGCACAGCTCGGTGGGACATAAGGGTCTGTTCCGTGCATGTCACTAAACAATGAATAAAATACAATAATTATATATTGTATATAATTTTTTAAAAGTTCATCACTGGCAGGATAAATCATATTGTGCCCCAATATGAATGTTGAAAGGCCTAAATAGAGTGGTTGTGGAAAGGATGTTCCTTGTAATGGGTAAGTCTAGGACCAGAGAGTACAGTCTCAAAATAGAGGGAAGACCATTTAGAGCATAGATGAGGAGGAATTTCTTTATCCAGAGATTGGAGAGACTGTGTATTTTGTTGCTACAGGTGGCTGTGAAGGCCAGGTTACTTTGCGAAATTAAGGTGGACGTTGACAGGTTCTTGATTACTCAGGGTGTGAAAGGTTATTGGGAGAAGACAGGAGAATGGGGTTGAGAGGGAAATGGATCTGTTATGATGAAATGGTGGAGCAGACTCGATGGGACAAATGGCCTAATTCTGCTCCTATGTCTTGTAGTCTTATAGACTATATGTGTTCTTCCCCAGTAGAGATTCAGACCAGAAGGCAATGTGTCACAGTGGGATAGAAAAGTCTACACACTATACAGTTCTGGTCACCCCCACTATGGTAAGGATGTTGAGGCTTTGGAGAGGCTGAAGAAGAGGTTTACCAGGATGTTGCCTGGTTTAGAGGGCATGTGCTATCATGAGAGGCTGGAGTAATTTGGGTCGTTTTCTTGGGAGTGCCAGAGGTTGAGAGGAGATCTGATAGAGGTTTATAGGATTATGAGAGGCCTAGATAGAGTGGATAAAGAGCATCTGTTTCCCAGACTTGAAATGTCTAATACCAGAGGGCATGCATTGAAAGTAAGAGGGTGTAGACTGAAGGGGGATGTAAGTTTTTTTACTAAGAGAATGGTGGATGCCTAGAATGCGCTATCTGGTATGGTCAAAAAGCCAAATACATTGAAGGCTTTTAAGAGACGTTTGGACTGGCATATGAATGTAATGAAGATGGAGGGGTATGGACATGGTCTAGGCAGGAGGGATTAGTGTCTGGGTGTTTTTGTATTGCTTTTCAGCTGGTTCAGCACAACACTGTGGGCTGAATGGCCTGCCTCTCTTTTATGGTCTGCGTACACTGCTATGTGCACTATCTATAGGATAAAATAGGACAGATAACTGGTGAAATTACCTGGCACTCCAATGAGGAACCTTCAAATGTACAAGATGCTTTAAGGACTGATCTGTCCTTAATGAAAAACTCTCACTCCTAATGAGTTCTGCCATTGGGAGCCGATACTTTGTTTATGGCCAAATAAATTGCTAAAGCAATTCTGGAGCACTAATAAATCTTTTAAATGGGTTGCCATTGAGAATTTTATTTTTAACTTCCTGCACGCAGATTTAGAAGACAAGTATCAAGCATCATCCAAGCTATTTTTGCAAAGTAGAGAATATGTGCATCACTACACGGTCAATGTACTCTACATCTTGTCAGTAAAATCACCCGCGCATGAACTGGTTGGCAGACTTGTAGCAAGCATGAGCAAATGTCAAGAAGGATAAATACAACAGCATTTAGAGTACTGTGAGCAGTATTGGGCCCCCTGTCCCAGAAAGGATGTGCTGACCTTGAAGAGGGTCCAAAGGAGGTACACAAGAATTATCCCAGGAGTAAAATATTCCGCCTCGGTAGCCTCCAGCCTGATGACATTAATATTGATTCCTCCTTTTGGTTAAAAAACAATTCCCTCCCTCTTCCCTCTTCTTCTATTCCATACTCTGGCCTCTCATCTCTTTTCATCTGCCTATGACCTCTCTCCGATATCCCTCCCCCTTCCCTTTCTCCCATGGTCCACTCTCCTTTCCAATCATATTCCTTCTTCTGTAGATATTTCATCTTTCACCATTAATCTATGATCTCTAATCTCATTGAACCTCAATGGAAAAAGCCTGAGTTTGTGCATTCTCCCCATGATTACATGGGTTTCTTCCAGATGCTCCCAATTCCACCCACAGTCCAAGGACGTACTGGATAGAAGGTTAATTGGTCATTGTAAATTGTCCTGTGATTAGGCTAGGGTAAACTAGGTGGGTTGCTTGGCAACACAGCTCGTTAGGCTAGCAGGGCCTGTTCCGCATTGTTTCTCTAAATCACTATATAAAACAATAAATTAATCCTATCTATACCCCTCTTAATTTTTTGTGCCTCTACCCTGGATGAGATGGATTTTTTTTCCATTAAACCCTGGAAAAGACAACACAGTTACTAACGGCCTACTAAGACAACACAGTTACTAAGTTTTTTCTCTCTCTCTCTCTCTCTCTCTCTCTCTCTCTCTCTCTCTCTCTCTCTCTCTCTCTCTCTCTCTCTCTCTCTCTCTCTCTCTCTCTCTCTCTCTCTCTCTCTCTATCTCTCTATCTCTCTATCTCTCTCTCTATCTCTCTCTCTCTCTCTCTCTCTCTCTCTCTATCTCTCTCTCTATCTCTCTCTCTATCTCTCTCTCTCTCTCTCTCTCTCTCTCTATCTCTCTCTCGTTCCATGACCTCTGCAACCTCCTGAGATATTAAATCCCTGACTCAGGTCAAATGCTATACAGTTCTTTGTCTATGCTCTGTGGGCCAGTTCCCTACATGTATTCACCATCGACTCAGCAAGAATCAGAGATTCTGGAAAAGCTCGGGAAAAGCTTATAACAGAGAGGGCACTCATTTAAATCTGTGGCTGCTTATAAAGAACTGCCAAAATTAATACACGAGGCTCTGTAGGGGCTCTGCAGGTTAGGCACAGATTCAGAAAAAGCTGCAGAGGCTTGTAAAGTCAGCCATTCCATCAGGGGCACAAGACTCTCCACCATTGAGAACATCTTCAAAGTGTAATGCCACAAAAAGGTGGTAACCATCTTTAAGGATTCCCACCAATCAGGACATGCTCTGATGACACACACTTAATGTATGAGGAACAGCTTCTTCTCCTCCACTGTCAGAGTTCTGAATGGACAATCAACCCATGAACTTCACCTCAATACGCTTTCTCCCTTTCACACTACTTATTTAGTTCTTTTATATATTTCTTGGGGTGGTGGGGTGGAGATACACCTCTACCAAGGAGGTGTAAGGCACCCCACCTCTTCCCTCTGCTAGCCTGCGGGTCACCCTTGGGGAAGAGATAGCACCTGCTTAGTCCCTTCAATCCCCATGATCAGGGTCACGTGAAGCCCTGGGAGCAGGTGGAGGATGGTTGTACGAGCAGTCGGCGCATGTCACATCCTGGTTATGTGACCACTGATGCCTGGCAGATAATCTCTGAAGAGTATTGGTAATGGCTGGGGTCCCCCATCTTGTAAAGACACTGCCCAGAAGAAGGCAATGCCAAACCACTTCTGTAGAAAAATTTGCAAAGAACAATCATGGTCATGGAAAGGCCATGATCGCTGATTTCATACGATACAGCACATATCGATTGAACAAACAAAGTATTTCTTATTGTAATTTATAGTCATTTTTTTAAGTATTGCACTGTACTACTGCCACAAGGGAGCTCATTTCACAACATATGTCACTGATAACAAACCTGATTTTGATTCTCATTCTGAGGCAGCATCTACAGGCAATTGACTTTTTGGGTTTGAGGACCAGTGTTGTAGGAAAAGGTCGAATAGGTTAAGACTTTATTCTTTGGAGTGTAGGAAATGAGGGGAAATTTGACAGAGGTATACAAAATTATGAGAGGTATAGATAAGGTTAAAGCAAGGAGGTTTTTTTCTTTTGAGGTTGCTTGAGATTGCAACTAGTGATCATAGGTTAAGGTGAAAGGTGACAAGTTTGCAGGAGATGCTACCTGACCTGAAGAGTCCCTCCAGTGTTTTGTGTGTTGCTCCAGCCTGCAGAATCTGCAGCCTTTTGTGCTGGCCCAGATTTGCTCTTCAAACAACAGGCACTTCCAAGGGCATGGTCATCATCACTTTGTGCATGTTATATGACGAAGGTGATCATGGTCTCATGACCATGATTGTTCTTGGCAAATTTTTCTACAGAAGTGGTTTGCCACTGAGTAAGTGCTCCTGAGAAAATAATTCTAGTTTATATAATCTATTCTCCATAGTTACAGTTTTGGGACCATCTCAGTCTTCACCGCACATTTCCCTAGAGGAATACAGATTTCCATCATGGTGGTGATTAGAACTGTACACATTATGTCATATACCTATAAGAAGGATATCAACAATATTGAAAGAGTAGAGAGAACATTTGCAGGGATGTTGCCAGGAAATGAAGACCTGAGTTATAGAGAAAGATTGAATCGGTTAAGACTTTATTCAGTAGAGCAAGGAAGAATGAGGGGAGATTTGATAGAGGTGTACAAAATTATGATGGGTGTAAATGGGGTTAATACAAGCAGAATCTTTCCACTGATTTTGGGTGAGACTAGAACTGAAGTTCAATGTTCAAAGTAAATTTATTATCAAAGTACATATATGTCATTATATACAACCCTGAGATTCATTTACTTGTGGGCGTACACAACAAATCCATAGAATAATAACTATAACAGAATCAGTGAAAGACCGCCCAACTGGGCTGTTCAACCATGGCGCCGAAGACAAAAAATTGTGCAAATACTAAGAGAAGAAACAAAACAAATAAATAAATAAATAAACAAACAAAAAACAAACAAACAAATAAATATCAAGAATATGAGATGAAGAGTCCTTGTAAAATCAGTCCATTGTGATGACACTCGAGGTCATCTCTGAATCAGGTTTATTATCACCGGCATGTAATGTGAAATTTGTTAATTTAGCAGCAGCAGTTCAATGCAATACATAATCAAGCAGAGAGAAAACAATAATAATAATAAATAAACAAGTAAATCAATTATATATATTGAATAGATTAAAAAAACGTGCAAAAACAGAAATACTGTATATTAAAAAAAAGTGAGGTAGTCTCCAAGGGTTTAATGTTCATTTAGGAATCGGATGGCAGAGGGGAAGAAGCTGTTCCTGAATCGATGAGTGTGTGCCTTCAGGCTTCTGTACCTCCTACCTGATGGTAACAGTGAGAAAAGGGCATGCCCTGGGTGCTGGAGGTCCTTAATAATGGATGCTGCCTTTCTGAGACACCGCTCCCTAAAGATGTCCTGGGTACTTTGTAGGCTGGTACCCAAGATGGAGCTGACTAGATTTACAACCTTCTGCAGCTTCTTTCGGTCCTGTGCAGTAGCCCCTCCATACCAGACAGTGATGCAGCCTGTCAGAATGTTCTCCACAGTACAACTATAGAAGCTTTTGAGTGTATTTGTTGACATACCAAATCATTTCAAACTCCAAATAAAGTATAGCTGCTGTCTTGTCTTCTTTATGACTACATCAATGTGTTGGGATCAGGTTAGATCCTCAGAGATCTTGACACCCAGGATCTTGAAGCTGCTCACTCTCTCCACTTCTGATCCCTCTATGAGGATTGGTATGTATTCCTTCGTCTTACCCTTCCTGAGGTCCACAATCAGCTCTTTCATCTTACTGATATTGAGTGCCAGGTTGTTGCTGTGGCACCACTCCACCAGTTGGCATATCTCACTTCTGTACGCCCTCTCGTCACCACCTGAGATTATACCAACAATAGTTGTGTTGTCCGCAAATTTATAAATGATACTTGAGCTATGCCTAGCCACACAGTCATAGGTATATAGAGAGTAGAGCAGTGGGCTAAGCACACACCCCTGAGGTGTGCCAGTGTTGATTGTCAGCGAGGAGGATATGTTATCACCAATCCGCACAGATTCTGGACTTCCGGTTAGAAAGTTGAGGATCTAGTTGCAGAGGGAGGTACAGAGGCCCAGGTTCTGCAACTTCTCAATCAGGATTGTGGGAATGATGGTATTAAATGCTGAGCTGTAGTCAACGAACAGCATCTTGACGTAGGTGGTCTAAAGTCGTGTGGAGAGCCATTGAGATTGCGCCTGCCATTGACCTATTGTGGTGATAGGCAAATTGCAATGGGTCCAGGTCCTTGCTGAGGCAGAAGTTAAGCCTAGTCATGACTAACCTCTCAAAGCATTTCATCACTGTCGATGTGAGTGCTACCGGGTGATAGTCACTAAGGCGGCCCACATTATTCTTCTCAGGCACTACATTACATAGGTTAGGACTTTATTCCTTAGAGCATAGGAGAACGAGAAGAGGTTTGACAGACATATTCAAATTTATGATGGGTATAGGTAGGGTAATACAAGCTGGCTTTTTCCACAGAGACCGCGTAAGACTATAACTAGAGGTCATCTCTTGCGTTTTTTATATTGGATATCTTCTGAAAGCCTACTCAAAACAAAAACAGACTGTATAGATCAAAACCTGCCCAGAGTCATTGCCATAGCTAGTTTTACAGATGAATACTAAAATAATCCTTATATATGCAGAAGGGTTTTGGAAAAGGACTGGTAACATCATGAAAGATCCCACCCACCTTGCTCATGAACCATTTGTCCCACCCTCATTAGAGAGGAGGCTACGTAGCATCCATGCTATCACCAGACTCAAAAACAGTTACTTTTCCCAAGCAGTAACACTAACTCCACCACTACTCTATTACTTCCTAACAGCTACAAGTCTCACCTGCCAAACAGAGTGACACCCATCCCCAACCTTGTCAGGAAATACATTATCCTACAAGAGTAAGAAATCCTCCACAGTGATTAAATCAACACACACAAAATACTGGAGGCTCTGTGCGTGTGTGTGTATTAGTTGAGATGCATTCTATATTGAGATGGAGTTTATAGCTTAGCAGGGAGGAGTGTGGTGTATTTCATATTTCAGTAACATAGTAAATATATTATTTGATTAATCATTTTTCGTTTGCTTACATTAACCATTAAGAGCTAGATGTAAGAAGTACATGAATGGTATACGTTATTATGCCATCATGTCATTTGTGAGCATGTTACCAAAAAAGGAGAAGAAAAACTAAGCAGACAAGTTTTTCTTGACCCTGTGTTTTTCTTTCAATTAGTTTTCAGGGTTACAAAACATAACACTTTACACTTGTGTACTGGAAATGGCATTAAATAATCTTGAATTTGAATTTTTATGATTAATTTTTAAATTTCAGTACCTTTTCCTTCAGAATTTCTTTATCTGTAATCTTTTTATAATTTTCATTTCTATCTAAGAGAGTAGTTAAATTCAAGAAATAGAACAGTAAGACAGATAAAAAGAAAATTTAATAAGAACTTAATGCTGTCATCATTTTCCACAATTATATTTTAAAATATTGAGCTTTAGAATTAGTTGCCAAATCGTGCGACGAAGGGAGTTCAAATCTGCTGAAAAGACAATTGAATTCTCCGAAGTTTTATAGTTAAATTAACATTATAAATCTTTCTTTTTTTAATGTAATGAATGCCTTCAATGTTCATGCTGAAAATTCATTAAAAAAAATTAATTATGAATTTGGATTTGAACTACTCTTCAAAATCTTACGTTGATTTACTTTCCATTCAGTTCTAGTAGAATTATTCAATAATTTCCTCAAGTAAAAGATTATCTTTATTTATCACATGTATATGGAAACATACAGTGAAATATGTTGTTTATGTCAAATCAAATTAGCGAGGATTCTGCTGGCAGACTGCAAGTGTCACCATGTTTCCAGTGCCAATATAACATGCCTGCAACTTACTAATGCTAACCCATACATCTCTGGAAAATAAGGTGAAACTAGAGGACTAGGGAAAAAGTCATGTGATCATAGGGAAAGCGTACAAACCCCTCATAGACAGCGACAGGAATTAAACTCTGAGCCTACAGATGGCGCTATAAAGCATTGCACTAACTGTGACGCTACCATGCCATTAAGGACATCATTTAATTACCCTTTCATGGGATTTAGGTATCACTTCCAAGGCCAGCATCTTGAGTCGATCCCTAATACCCCACTGAGTAGGCAAAGGCTGATGTACTGCCCTGGCTGATAGCCAAACTCCATTCAAAAAGGACATGGGAGTCAGAGTACAGCCTCCTAGGTCCTTGGTTTTATTGCAGTCTCAATGGCATGACATAGTGAAGAAGGAGTGAAACAAGATACAAAGCACTAGGTTAGTGTCAAATAAATTCAAAAATAACTTTTTATTTCAGCAAAATCTTATTGATACCATTAGATTAACTACTAAACAATATTACATCAACTTACAAGCAATGCATCTGCTGTGGAAACAATAGGATGGCCTTAAAAATTAAAAACTTCTTTTGCTCCTAACATAAAGTTCTGGCTTACTGCCAGCCAATGTGCTTTTCTACTTATTACTTTCAGACTGCACAGGAAGTGACCTAATACAGATCTGAAACTGCTCATTAAAATACAAGTTGAATGTGCTTTATTACATAGAAAATCATAAATGAATTGCCCAAAGGGAAGAACAGCTGACTTCCCTTTTGAATCCATCAGTCCATGTGACAAAGTTCCTCCCGTAATGCTTCCAGGTAAGAAGTTCGAAAAGCAACAATGACAGAAAAGGCAAATATTTCTAAGTCGGAACAATATTTGACTTCCTGAAAATATAGAACATTTACATGTGGAGGATATCTCACCATGCTGTACATTGCAGTCAGAAAAACTAACCTAATCCCATTTTATATCACAAGGTCTCAGTTTTTCAAGTATGTATTCAAGTACTGTTTAAGTGTGAAGAGAATTCCTGCCTCTACTACTCCTTTAGGAAGAAAACAGCAGATCCCCTACCTTTTGGCCTCTATTTTTATCAATTGCTCCAAATTTATCTGCAGAACAGCCGATCTGCAGTCTTCATTGTACAGCAGTCTTTAGAGTTTACAGAGAATGGTGCAAAAACAAATAAAAAATCATCCAGTGAGTGGCAGTTCTGTGGGTGAAAGCACCTTGTCAATGAGAGAGCTCAGAAGAGAATGGACAGGCTGTTTCAAGCTGACAGGAAGGCAACAATAACTCAAATGACCACACATTACAACAGCGGTGTGCAGAAGAGCGTCCGAACAAACAAGTCGAACTTTGAAGTGGATGGACTAAAGCAGCAGGAAACCATGAAAATACATTCAGTGACCTCTTTATTAGGCACAGAAGGTAACTAATAATTTGACTGGAATATAAAAGCAAGGATGTAATGTTGAAACTTTATTGAGCACTGGTGAGGTCTCACTTGGAGTTTTGTGAGCAGTTTTGGGGCCCTTATCTTAGGAAGGATGTGCTAAAACTAGAGAGGGTTCAAAGGAAGTTCCAGGATTGAATGGCTTATCATTTGAAGAGCGTCTGATGGCTCTGGGCCTATATTCACTGGAATTCAGAAGAATGAGGGGTGACCTCAATGAAACCTATTGAATTATGAAAGGCCTTGATAGAGTGGATGTGAAGAGGATGTTTCCTATGGTTGGAGAGTCTAAGACCAGAGGACACAGCTTCAGAATAGAGCTGTGTCCTTTTAGAACACAGGTGAGGAGGAATTCTTTTAACCAGAGAGTGGTGAATCTCTGTAAATTCATTGCCACAGGCAGCTGTGAAGGTAAAGTCCTTATGTGTATTTAAGGTAGAGGTTGATAGATATTTGATTGGACAGGTCTTGAAGGGACATGGAGAAAAGGCAGGAGATTGGGCTGGGAAGAAAATTGAATCAGCCATGATGAAATGGCAGAACAGACTCAATGGGTCAAATGGCACTATGTCTTGTGGTCTTATATTTCCTGGTTTTTAACTAAGGGAAAAGCATTGTGTGGTTTTATTCACCTCTGTCAAATATCTTCTCAGACAAGGAAAATAACTGATTTAAACAGTTTTCTCACACTGCTGCAATCGTCTTGTGTAATGTAAGAGTTGTTAAGAAGGAGCAGGTTGTATTGCCCTTCATTTGTTGGGGGATTGAGTCAAGGACCTTGAGTTAGTGTTCTGGTCACCTCATTTGGAGGGTGTTGCGGAGGCTCACCAAGATACTGCCTGGAATGCTTAAGAGGATAGGCTGAGCTAGGGCTTTTCTTATTGGAGAAAAGGAGGATGAGAGGTGACTTGATAGAGGTGTACAAGACGATAAGAGACATAGATCAAGTGGACAGCCAGAGGCTTTTTCCCAGTGCAGAAATTGCTAATACAAGGGGACATAATTTTAAGTTGATTGGATGAAAATATAGGAGGGGGGTGGTTGTCAGAGGTAAGTTATTTACACAGAGAGTGGTGGGTGTGTGGAATGCCCTTCCAGAGGTGATGGTAGAGACAAATACATTAGGGACATTTAAGAAACTCTCAGATAGACACATGGATATTAGAACAAACGAGGGATATTTTGGAGGAAATGGTTAGGTTGATCATAGAGTAGGTGTAATGAGCTCTTCGGGCCTGTGCAGGGCACCAGAGAGCATTGGGCTCTGAGGTTATAAGAGCACAGCAACACACATCAAAGTTGCTGGTGAACGCAGCAGGGCAGGCAGCATCTCTAGGAAGAGGTACAGTCGACGTTTCGGGCCGAGGCCCTTCGTCAGGACAGAGCACTGGATTGGTTAATTGTTGTTTAAAGTGAGTCATTGATCATTTAGAGTTCCTAGTGGGTTTTTTAATTGTGTGACTTGCTCTTTGTAATGCCGTCTCCTAGTACCTTCTGTTTAAGCTTGTTAAGTTTATTGTGATAGGTTTGGTGATTCACCGTTACTTGCATTATTTAAGCCAGGGGTGGCCAACCTTTTACATTCCATGCGTCAATTTTTTCACTCACAAGTTCAGATGCGCCATACAACTCTTGTATGCCCATTCAATTCTTGTAAAAACTGTGTTGAGTGTGTAACTTTGTATTTGGCTTAAATTTTTCTTAGCAAGGGTCACCTGGCCCCCCTTTTCCAGTCAGCACTGCCCACTTGTCCCATTTAACCTGTCTCAGTGCAGGTGGACTTTAGGACCTGGGGGAGCTCAGGACCCGCCGCCCGCAGCTGCTGCTGAATCCACAGTGTTTTTGTTCCGTTGATGGATGCGGTAAATGAGTTAAAATTATGGATCGATAATTCCCATCTCGTGTCTATTTCACTCTGTGATGAAGAGTTTGTTGCAAGTAGGGGTTGGTTCAATCGTTTTAAAGTAAGGGCAAATTTACATAATATTAAAGTGCAAGGAGAAGCGGCGAGTGCTGATGTAAGTGCGGTGAATGGTTTTCCTGAAATGTTGAAAAAAATTATTGAGGAGGGAGATTATTTGCCAGACCAAATATTTAATGTAGACGAGACTGGCTTATGCCTGAAAGGACCTACATTTCGAAAGAGGGAATAATCTTATGCACCAGGGCATAAGGCATCGAAGGATAGGCTAACGTTATTGCTTGGGACAAACATTTGACTAACTGACACTAAATAAGAACCATATGTACCTGTTCCAACTTACATACAAATTCGACTTAAAGACAGACTTAGGAACGTAACCTGGGGTCTGCCTGTACCATCACTGGGATGCAATGCACCACTTCTAATCATCCAATGCGCCATAGGTTGCCCACCCCGATTTAAGCGGATGCTCAATTAGCGCTAATCACAAGGTCCTAGTTTTAACAATGTTACTTCTTGTGGTGTCTCTCAGCCAAGCCACCAATATCCTTTCGGAATAAACTCTGGTCTCTATCTCTACATTGGAGTCTGTCTTTTCTCTGCACTTGGGTTCCAATATTATCAGTGCTCATCAAGGCAGTAGGTTAAAAGGTTAGCACCACATCATGCCTGAAGGGCGTGTACTGTGTTGTATGTACTATCCTCTGTCCTATGTATTCCAAAATCCTTGTAATTCAATATCTTCCCACTTACCTATAGCACATTCCTGTGGTTTACTCAGCTCCCAAATTGCATCACTTTCCCTGGATTAAATTTACTTTTTTACTATCTAATTGACCTTCTTTAGCTTTTTGTAGTCAAAAGATTTCCTCATTACTGTCAACCACACAGCCAACTTCCGAATCAACTGCAAACCTGTTTATGAAATCCTCTACATTTACAGGTACAGTATAAATTATTAATATGTGCTCTTAAAAGCAAGGGACCCTGTACTGAGACCTGTGAAACACTTCAGTAACAGCCTTCCAGTCACAAACACTTGTCAACACCTACCCTTTGCTTTCTGCAGTTAAACAGAGTTTGGATCCAATTTGCCACTCTCTCTTTATTCCCCTGGCTTTGCTATTTGACCTGCCTGTCATTGGGGGTTTTGATAATGCCCAAAATCCTCCTTGTTAACTGCTGAACAAAAATCAATTAAGTTAGTTAGGCGTGAGCTCCCCTGAGCAAATCTATGCACACTGTCTTGGAATCATTTGTACCTCTCCTGGAAATTTTTATTCTGATAGTTTACTCACTGCTTTGATTAAACTAACTGACCTGTAATTACTTAGGCTGGCTTATCGACCCCTTTCTAAAAACAAACAGTACAATATCAGTAAATTTCTGATCTTCTTGATCGCTGCTATAGCCAGAAATGAGGTATATATTCTAGGCTGGCCTTAAACATTCCCCTCCGTAGATGCTGCCTGACCTGCTACAGAAACATCAACAGAAGCTCCAAAGACCTCGTCCCTGGGAGAGGAAGGAAAAGATGGGCCACATCTGGAGAAAACTTGGAAGTCTCGCCCAGGACAGAGGACTCAGGTGAGCTGCTGTCAGCAGCCTGTACTCCAATAGGTTTAGGTAAGTTTACTGAGACAGAGCGAAGATAGACAGATGACAGTGTGATGACAGGCAGCCAGAATTACTTCTCTCTACCATTATAATGTTGACTTCGTGTTGCATCTCCTCCAAGTTCAAAGCCAGGGTCAACGGTGCAACGAGACACAAACCTAAACTAACATTGTCATTGCTGGGAGCAGCCGGGGACTTCGCTTTTATCTTTATTACTGGCACTACATCCAAACAAATCCCAGACATAAAAGAGCAGGGTACCAGCTAAACACAAGTGTGGAGATGTTAATTGTCATTATGCTGTGGGGAAGCAGTCCCATGAAATAAATTGTATCACTGGGAGTTATTAAATGACTCCAGAGACCAGAATCACCATATAAATATTTATGCAGGATGCGCAAGAGAAGGCACAAGGCTTGTTTACCATGGATTTCTGCCCAAGGGCAGCTAACACTCTCTATACTGTAAATGGACAAAATAAATACAGCACAAATTATGCGTCCTCTGATCCTTCTAACTACGACTCTAATTTCATCATAATGAATAATCCTTGGTTCCACATCAGTGGGGTTAAGTGTCAATTACATAAAATTCTTCCTCGGCTCACTTGATTGCAGAAGCATACAGATTACCATCCTTGCTGTCTGCCACAATCTGTCATCTGTGGCAACAATCAGTGGACAAGTATGCAAGCAATGGTACTGGCTTTTAGAAGAGAGACGGTGAGGCATTCAAATATAAATCAGATAGACAGGGGAGGCTGCATAAATCGATTGAGACATAATTAATCAATAGTTGGAGACAAGGATTGAGAGCGGGCTTGTCAGGCCGATCAGCCCCACTCAGGCACTTTCCCCTCATGAAGGATGGATGAATTGATCCTCTGTACTGGAATGCCATCAGGCTAGTCGGAGCAAGTTCTCTGTCTTCTGAAGGGTGCTGAGACCAAAGCCTTAGAATGGCCTCTAGCTAGGTTCATTCGTTTGCTGTGTACTGTGTCTTATGATGTGGGTGATCATGGTCTTTCCGTAACCATGATTGTTCTCGGCAAATTTTTCTACAGAAGTTGCCTGCCATTACCTTCTTCAGTACACTGTCTTGACCCAAGCCATTATCAATACTCTTTAGTGATTGTCTGCCCGGCGTCAGTGGTCGCATAACCAGGACTTGTGATATGCACCAGCTCCTCATATGACCATCCACCACCTGCTCCCATGGCTTCACATGACCTTGTTCAGAGTGGGGGGGGGGGGGGTAAAAAGGTAAAAGGTATAAAAAAAGACATTTAATATGGGATGGAACCCAGAGCAATAGAGCAGTGAAAGAAGTGCATGGAGTAAAGTCAGATCTAACATATAGAGAGGCTTTGAGGAAAGAGAAGCAGAATAAACGGTGTAAAGACAGTAAGGTAGAAGGGCTGAAATGTGTGTACCTCAATGCAAGAAGCATCAGGAACAAAGGTGATGAACTGAGAGCTTGGATATATACATGGAATTATGATGTAGTGGCCATTACAGGGCTGGCACCAGGGCAGGAATGGATTCTTAATATTCCTGGATTTCAGTGCTTTAAAAGGGATGGGGGGGGAAGGGAAGGAGGGGTGGAAATACAGGACAGGGATAATATTACAGCTACAGAAAGGGTGGGTAATGAAGCATTTCATATTATCCAAGTACATATACATCACCATATACAACCCAGGAGTCATTTACTTGCGCAAAAAATCAATAAATCTATCAAATAATAACCACCAGGCATGATGATGGTCAGATATGAAGGTAAATGCCTGGTCTACGGTAATTGCACAACATCAGGAATGAGGTATTGGGGCCTTGGGTACCACGCCACCAAGTTCAGGAACAGTTATTACCCCTCAACCATCAGGCTCCTGAACCAGCCTGGATAACCTCACTCACCTTATAAACTGATTCCAGAACCTGCTGACTTGCTTTTAAGGACTCTCCAACTCAAGTTCTCAATATCTATTTTCACATTTTGCCTTCTTTTACACCTTGGTCGTAGGTCAGTTTTTGTTTATGTAAGGATTTTGTAGATTCTATTGCATTTCTATTTTCTGCTGTAGATGCCCGCGAGAATGCTGGGGCAGCACGGTTGCGTGGCGGTTAGCACAATGCTTTGCAGAGCCAGCGACCCAGGTTCAGTTTCTGCCACTGCCTGTGAGGAGTTTGGATGTTCTTCCTGTGACGGCTTGGGTTTCCTCCGGGTGCTCTGGTTTCCTCCCACAAGACGTACCAGTTGGTAGGTTAATTGGTCATTGTAAATTGTCCCATGACCCGGCTCGGATTAAGTCCAGGGATTACTGGGTCGCATGGTTTGAGGGAGTGGAAGGGCCTACCACACACTGTATCTCAATGAATAAAATGAATCTCGAGTTAGTTCATCATAACCTGTACATACTTTTATAACAGATTTACTTTGCACTTTGAAAAGCAGCAGTTCCAAGTAGAAATGTTGGTTTATAATCGAAAAACCAGGTCTAGATGGTTTTTGCCAAACAGTCCCAATATTGCAAGCTTTTTAATTGGATTTGTGGAACTTTTCCCATTATTTACTCATGCTACATGTGGATGAAGTTCTAAGTTCAAAGTAAATTTATTATCAAATACTTACATGTCACATATACAATACTCAGATTCATTTTCTTGCAGGCACTCAATAAATCCTAATAGAATAATAACCATAACAGAATCAATGAAAGATTACACCACCTTGAGTGTCAAACCAGTATGCAAAATACATAAACTGTGCAAATACAATAAGAAAGAAATAATAATATTTTTACCATTGAGATACAGCGTGGAGTAGTCCATTCCAGTCCTTCGAGATACATTGCAAAGCAAATCCCCCAATTTAATGCTAGTTTAATCATGGGACAATTTACAATGACCAATTAACCTACCAACCTGTGGGAGGAAACCAGAGCACCAAGAGGAAACCCACACAGTCACAGGGAGAATGTACGAACTCCTTACAGGCGGCGGCAGGGTTTGAACCCAGGTCACCGGTACTGTAAAAGGTTGTGAAAACCACTACACTACCGTGCCACCCACGTGTGTGTTGCTCTTGATTTCCAGCATCTGCGGAATCTCGTGTCCAAATTCTCTACATTTGATTCAAACGAGCTATGCAAATACAAAAAGAAAGAAAAATAATAATAGATAAATTAGCAATTAATATTGAGAACATGAGATGTAGAGTCCTTGAGAGTCTGTAGGTTGTGAGAACAGTTCAGTGATGAAGGGAAATTGAGTGATGATACCATCTCTGCTTCAAGATCCTAATGGGTGAGGAGTAATAATGTGAAAATTCAGGACAGAATAATACGGTATAAGGATTCTTCAGAATTGTTTAGCTCCCAAAAGCTGCATTATTGAATTGATAAAATTGCTTCTTGACTTAGTAATTGCTGTTTTTGAATGAAATTATCTCAAACTGACAGGTACTGCGTGCCCTGAGAAGCAATGACATTTAATTTTTGTAACAGTTTGCTACAAAGCTGCTGCAATATCAAACCAGAAGCTAAATGGGAATTTGTATTTCATGGCATTGCCATCAGAAGTTTGATGACAGAATGGGTTTCATCCTGAATAGGGAAAGGTTGAATAGATTATTTCCTGGAGCAGAGGAGAATTAGGGGAGATTTGACAGAGGTATACAAAATTATGAGGGGCACAGATGGGGTAAAGGAAAGCAGGCTTTTTCCACTGAGGGTGGGTGAGACAAGAACTGGAGGTTATAGGTTAAGGGTGGAAGATGAAACACTTAAGAGGAACATGGAGTGGAGTGTCTTCACTCAGAGGGTTGTCAGAGTGTAGACTGAGCTGCCATCAGAAGTAGTGTATCTGGGTTCAATTTCAATACTTAAGACAAGTTTGAATAGTACATGGAGGGCTATAATCTAGGGGCAAGTCAATGGGATTAGGCAGAATAACAGTTCAGCACAGACTAGGTGGGTCAAAGGGCCTGTTTCTGTGCTGTTGTGCTCTATGACTGTAAATCAGGTGCAATTTCATTACTGAGGTATCTCCCGATGGCAGGAGCATCAGAATTTACAACACCGTGCCCTCGCCCTTGCTAAGTGACTCAGTTCATAAGGGGGGGGGGGGGGTGGCCTCAGTACATCTGTGTTAAGGGCCACCCTGGAGGTGCCCGGGCTAAGGGCATTTTCCATTGTAGTACAAGAGGCCCAGGGTACTGGCTCACGAAGAGGGCACCATGCAGAGAGTTTTTTTTAATTTCAAAATATACTTTATTCAAAAATAAATATATACAATAAACCATTCAATAACTTTTCATCCTTTACACACGTTTCCATTATAGTCAGTACATTATCCATATTTATAGCCACCTGCGTGGCATCCAGTAGTTCAGCTTACCATATCATTGTTGAGGGGTATACTTCCCGCCCCCCCCGACCCCTCCCACTCCCACGGGTGGAGAAACCTATACTGTGGTCCTTCCCCACCGGGCCCTTGCGGTGGCTGCACCGAGTTTCAGTGCGTCCCTCAGCACGTACTCCTGCAGCCGAGAATGTGCCAGTCGGCAGCATTCTCCCACGGACATCTCCATGTGCCGGTAGATCATCAAGTTTCGGGCTGACCAAAGAGCGTCTTTCACCGAGTTGATGATCTGCCAGCAACACCGGATGTTGGTCTCTGTGTGCGTCCCCGGGAACAGCCCGTAGATCAGAGAGTCCTCTGTTACGCAGCTGCTGGGGATAAAACGTGACACTAGCCCCCCAGAGAACATCGAGGAACTAAAGAGGGAGTACACAGGTTGAAGAACCTTGAAAGCCTTCTTTGATTCCCCGGTTCACTGGTGGGAAGCCACCAAGGAGAACATTAAGAGGTTCTTCATCCGCAAGGGTATTCAGAAGGCAAGGCAGGAGCAGAGGGAACTGCGTAAACTCCAGACAGAGTTGCAGCAACTTCTCCTTCTGCAGTCGAAGGGGGTGGATGTCAGGGAGGAATTGCGAGAGGTGAAGGGCCGGCAAGCCCAGCACCTCGCCGCTGAATCCTCCAAGATCATCTTCCGATCAAGGGTCCGAACCGTGGAGCAGGACGAGACATGCTTACACTATGTACAGATTTTTTTTTTTTTTTCCAAAAATACTTTATTCAGAAATATTACAAAATAAAAATAATTACATACAGAAAAAGAAAACCATTCGTTGACTGTGAGTCCTTATTCAATACAGTTATTAACAATAAAATTTTGCGTTGACTCTGATCATTTACAAATGAAAGATGTTTACAGTAAATCATGCGTTTACTCTCAACTCTTGGTCAAGTGTTAAGACTTATTAACAATCAAAATTTTCAACAATAAAGGCAGGCAATGGCTCTAATACTTTCCCAAATTAACAATTCCACCCACTCCTTGGGCACCATGTTGATTATCTGTCCACACCGCTGATGAGGGTAGGTCTCCTCGCCACCCAACCTCTCCCCCTCCTACGGGTGATGAACGTTAAACTGTGGTCCTTCCCCACCGGGCCTTCGCGGTGGCTGCACCAAGTTTGAGTGTATCCCTCAGAACGTACTCCTGCAGACGAGAGTGTGCCAGTCGGCAGCATTCAGTCACGGACATCTCCGTCAGCTGGAAGACCATCAACTTTCGGACCGACCAAAGAGCGTCTTTCACCGAATTGATGATCTGCCAGCAGCACCGGATGTTGGTCTCCGTACACTATGTACAGATACTGTACTTATTGACAATGTTGAATTCTGATGTTTCAATCCTAGGTTCTTTCAGAAGTTAGGAAAGAGACGCAAAACCTGTCACTTCATGATTGTGTTAATCAAAGAAGGAAATTGAAAACAGGAAGTAACAGGAGCAGAGGCTTGCAGCAGAAGAGAGAGGGGAGAAAAAAGGAAGAGTTGGTGCCACCACATTGTCAGCTCTTTTTATACTCAAAGAGAGGAAACAATCCATTCCAATTTGCCGCAAAGTGTTAGCCAATCAGATAGCCCTGATTCAAATAATACAGCTCCAGAGAAGCTTGCAGAGCTTTCCAGAATCATACAAATGCAACTATTATGGGACACATTGATATTCTCGCCACTGCCTGTAAGGAGTTTGTACGTTCTGTCCGTCACATGTGGTTTCTTCTGGGTGCTACGGTTTCCTCCCACAGTCCAAAGGCATACCAGTTGGTAGGTCAATTGGTTATTGTAAATTATCCCAGCTAGGGTTAAATCAGGGGTTGCTGGGCAATGTGGCTCCAAGGTCTGGAAAGGGTTATTCTGTACTGCAACTCAAAAATAATAAATATTGATGTAGTTTTGCTAGATAGTATGAACAATGCCACAATGGAAGATAAGGGGAGAATCTACTGTTGAAAACATGAAGATGCACTCAACACATTATTGCTATATCACAGTGCAGACCAAGAAGTATCATTCTTTATGACAAACATATGAGATCTCATTGAATGGTAGACCTGACGCCGGAGACTATGTGGTCCACCCCTGTCCCTAATACACAGGGAGCTAAACATAGGACATTGAACAGTCGAGTCCAGAAACAGGTTCCTCAGGCCGCGATGTTCTGCTGTATCAATTAAATTAGTAGTCAAATGCCCAACTAAACTAATCCCTTATGCCTACTTCATATCTACAGTATTTCAGATTCAGATTTATTTATCACATATACATCAAAACATACAGTGAAATGTGTTATTTGTATTCACAATCAATGCACCCAAGGATGTGTTGGGGGCAGCCTACAAGTGTCACCAGAATGCCAACGTAGCATACCCACCATGCTCCGCAGAACAATACAGAACACAACAAAACAGAACATACTGAGTGACATAGCAAAAGCAGCAAAACGAATCCTGTTCCTCCCTCACCCCCCTACCCCCCACCCAACCCCCGCATGCACACACAATCCTCTAATCCCCGGACAGGCTTCAGCCTTCAGGGGACTCGTGGAATCGTACGCTTCCCCGACAGCCCCACAGAGATTCGCAAACTTGAGGCTCTGGCCATCAGGCCATCTGAACTTCTGATTGACCTGTGGGCTTCAGTTTGGTCTTCCGATTGACCTTTGGGCCTCGATCTTTGGTATCCAACGAGTACTCATCAATGATGATGAGTGAGGACCTATATCCTCCCATTCCTGCACCTTTGTGTACTGTCTAAGATCCTACTGAACGCCTCTATCATATCGGTCTCCAAAACTCCCCTAGTCACCACATTACAGGCATCCGCCACTCTCAGTGTTAAAAACTTGTCCTGCGTATCTCCTTTGAATGTCCATAAGACCACAAAAACATACGACATAGGAGCAGAATTAGGCCATTTGACCCATTGAGTTTGCTCCACCATTCAATCATGCCTGATCTTTTATTCCCCTCCTCTGCCCCACTCCCCAGCCAATCAAGAATTATATGAATATCCGACATAAATACATCCAACGACCTGGCTTCTACAGCTGCCTGTGGTAACAAATTCCACAAATTCACCACCCTCTGGCTAAAGAAATTTCTCTGCATCTCTGTTTTAAATGGATGCCCCTCTATCTTGAAGCTGTGCCCTCTTCTCCTAGACCCCCCCCACCATTGGAAATATCCTTTCCACATCTACTCTGTGTAGGCCTTTCAATATTCAAAAGGTTTCAATGAGATCCTCCCTCATCCTTCTAAATTACAGTGAGTACAGGCCCAGAGCCGTCAAGTGTTCCTCATATCATAACCCTTTCATTCCCAGAATCATCCTTGTGAACATCCCCTGAACCCTCTCCAATGCCAGCACATCTTTTCTTAGGTAAGGAGCCCAGGACTGTTCACAATACTAAAGGTGAGGCCTCACCAGTGCCTTATAAAGCCTCAGCATCACATCCCTGCTCTTGTATTCTAGACCTCTTGAAATGAATGCTAACATTGCATTTGCCTTCCTCACCACTGACTCAACCTGCAAGTTAATATTTAGAGTGTTCTTCACAAGGACTCCCAAGTTCCTATGCATTGCAAAAGTTTGGATTTTCTCCCCATTTAGAAAATAGTCTGCACGTTTATTTCTTCTACCAAAGTGCATGACCATGCATTTTCCAACATAGTATTTCATTTGCCACCTACATGCCCATTCTTCTAATCCATCTAATTCCCTCTACAGCCTTTCTGGTTCCTCAACACTACCTGTTCCTCCACCAATCTTCGTATCATCTGCAAACTCTGCAACCAAGCCATCTATTCCATCATCTAAGCCATTTATACACAGCATAAAAAGAAGCGGTCCCAACAACAACTACTGCTGAACACCACCAGTCACTGGCAGCCAACCAGTAAAGGATCCTTTTATTCCCACTTGCTGCCCCCTACCAATCAGCCAATGCTCTAACCATGCCAGTAACTTTCCTGTAATACTATGGGCTCTTAACTTCATCAGCAGCCTCACTTGTGACACCATCTCAAAGTCCTTCTGAAAATCCAAATACACAACATCCATTGCATCCTCTTTATCAATTCTACTTGTAATCTCCTCAAATAATTCCAACAGGTTCATCAGGCAAGATTTTCCCTTTAGGAAACCATGCTGACTTTGTCCTATCTTGTCTTGTGTTACAAGATACTCCATAACCTCATCTTTAACAATTGACTCCAACATCTTCCCAACCACTGAGGTCAGGCTATCTGGACTATAATTTCCTTTCTGCACTTCACTTCTTTCTTAAAGTGTGAAGGGACATCTGCAATTTCCAGTCCTCCAGAACTACGCCAGAGTACAATACTTCTTGAAGGATTATTACTCATGCCTCCACAATCTCTACTGCTACCTCTTTCAGAACGCTAGGGTGCAGTTAATCTGGTCTGGGTGACTTATACACCTTTAGCCGTTTCAGCTTTTTGAGCAGCTTCTCTCTTGTAATAGTAATTGCACTCACTTCTCTTCCTTCATGCCCTTCAACACCTTGCACACTTCTAGTGTCTTTCACAGTGAAGACTGATGCAATGTACTCATAACATTGCTCTTTTGACATGCCTTTTCTATTTACTTTTGTAATCTGTAGCCCACATCCCAGCTACTGTTTGGAGGCCTGAAAATAACTACCATCAGGGTTCTTTTACCCCTGCAGTTTCTTAACTCAACCCACAAGGACTCAATGTCTTCTGATCCTATGTCACATCTTTCTAATGATTTGATCCTGTTCTTCACCAGCAGAGCCACACCTCTCCCTCTCCCTTCCTACCTATCCCTCCGATAAAATGTGCATCCTTGGATATTCAACTCCCAACTACACCCACCCTTCAGCCACGATTCAGGACGGCCACAACATCATACCTGACCACCTGTAATCGTGCAACAAGATCATCCACCTTATTTCTTTGAGAGATAACGCTTTCAGTACTGTAGACGCTACTCTTTTTGAATCTGCATCCCCAATGCACTGATAATTACCCTGCTGGCTGCAATTTTGTCCTATCATCTGCCTGCCCTTCCTGACAGTTTGACTGCTTGCTATCCTTGTTTTTTTTTACCATCTATCCTCTCCTGAGTCCCTTCACTCCAGCCCCACCCCCCATTCAAATTACCTCCTCTGTCATCTGTATTATACATTCAACCCTAGGAAAAAGATACTGTCCATCTACTGTAAGCTAATGGAGAAGATCTTGAGAGGCAGAGTTTATGAACGTTTGGAGAGGCATAATATGATTAGGAATAGTCAGCATGGCTTTGTCAAAGGCAGGTTGGGCCTACAAGCCTGATTGAATTTTTTGAGGATGTGACTAAACACATTGATGAAGATAGAGCAGTAGATGTAGTGTATATGGATTTCAGCAAGGCATTTGATAAGATACTCCATGCAAGGCTTATTGAGAAAATAAGGAGGTATGGGATCCAAGGGGACCTTGCTTTGTGGATCCAGAACTGGCTTGCCCACAGAAGGCAAACAGTGGTTGTATACAGTTCATATTCTGCATGGAGGTCGGTGACCAGTGGTGTGCCTCAGGGATCTGTTCTGGGACCCCTACTCTTTGTGATTTTTATAAATGTCCTGGATGAGGAAGTGGAGGGATGGGTTAGTAAATTTGCTGATGACACAAAGGTTGGGGGTGTTGTGGATAGTGTGGAAGGCTGTCAGAGGTTACAGTGGGACATTGATAGGATGCAAAACTGGGCTGAGAAGTGGCAGATGGAGTTCAACCCAGATAAGCGTGAAGTGGTTCATGTTGGTAGGTCAAATATGTTGGCAGAATATAGTATTAATGGTAAGACTCTTGGCAGTGTGGAGGATCAGAAGGATCTTGGGGTCTGAGTCCATAGGACACTCAAAGCTGCTGCGCAGGTTGACTCTGTGGTTAAGAAGGCATACGGTGCATTGGCCTTCATCAATCTTGGAATTGAGTTTAGGAGCTGAGGGGTAATGTTGCAGCTATAAAGGACCCTGGTCAGACCCCACTTGGAGTACTGTGCTCAGCTCTAGTTGCCTCACTACAGGAAGGATGTGGAAATCATAGAAAGGGTGCAGAGGAGATTTACAAGGACATTGCCTGGATTGGGGAGCATGTCTTGTGAGAATAGGTTGAGTGAACTCAGCCTTTTCTCCTTGGAGCAACGGAGGATGAGAGGTGACCTGATAGAGGTGTACAAGATGATGAGAGGCATAGATCATATGGATAGCCAGAAGCTTTTTCCCAGGGCTGAAATGGCTAGCATGAAAGGGCACAGTTTTAAGGTGCTTAGAAGCAGGTACAGAAGAGATATCAGGGGTATGTTTTTTACGCAGAGGGAGGTGAGTACGTGGAAAGGTCTGTTGGCGATGGTGGTGGCGGCGGATACGATAGTAACAATGCAGGTTAGTCTAATCACTCCTTATAGCAAATGCCCTCGAATTCAGGCAGCATCCTGGTAAACCTCTTCTGCACCCCCTCCAAAGCTTCCACATCCTTCCAATAATGGGGTCAACTAGAGCTAAATGCAATACTCTAGATGCATCTAAACTGGAGTTTACAGAGAGCTCTTGCATAATATTGTCCCCTTTTCTCTCATAGTGAGAAATTTTGATGAGGTTGTGAGCACTAATTAAGTTTTATCTGTCCTTAAGGACTCTCACTATCCAGGACATGCCATCTTCCTATTGCTACCATCAAGGAGGAGGTACAGGACCCCAAAGACACACACTCAATGTTTTACGAACAGCTTCTTCCCTTCCGCCATCATATTTCTGAATCATCCATGAAAATGAGGTGCTGATCTTCATGCTTGTGTTGGGCCTCACTGTGACAGCACAGCAGTTTGCAGACTGATAGGACAAGGAGAGAGAGCAGCATGGAGAAATGAAATAACGGCCATCAGAAGGATCACCCCTATGCACCAACTGTAGGCACTCTGCAAAGGGGTCATTCAATCTACATCAAAGTTGCTGGTGAACGCAGCAGGCCAGGCAGCATCTCTAGGAAGAGGTACAGTCGACGTTTCGGGCTGAGACCCTTCGTCAGGACTAACTGAAGGAAGAGCTAGTAAGAGATTTGAAAGTGGGAGGGGGAGGGGAGATCCGAAATGATAGGAGAAGACAGGAGGGGGAGGGATGGAGCCAAGAGCTGGACAGTTGATTGGCAAAAGGGATATGAGAGGATATGTCCAGCTCTTAGCTCCATCCCTCCCCCTCCTGTCTTCTATCATTTCGGATCTCCCCTCCCCCTCCCACTTTCAAATCTCTTACTAGCTCTTCTTTCAGTTAGTCCTGACGAAGGATTTCGGCCCGAAACGTCGACTGTACCTCTTCCTAGAGATGCTGCCTGGCCTGCTGCGTTCACCAGCAACTTTTATGTGTGTTGCTTGAATTTCCAGCATCTGCAGAATTCCTCGTGTTTGCGTCATTCAATCTACAGCAGGTTTCTCCAGTGCAGAGCAGACCATATTGAGCACAGTGCATGTGATTGGAGTAAGTGAAGGTGAAACAATGCCTTACCTGGGAAGACTGTCTGGGTCCCTGATTGCTGGGAATTCTATCCTTGTTCTATACTGGAGGAGTGGGTTAAGAATGTACAACAGTATATCACAGTACAGGCACTTTGGCCCGCAATGTTGTGCCAACCCATTACCTACTCTAAGATCTTTCTAGCCAACTCCTCCTTCCCGCATTGCCTTCCATTTTTCATTCATCCATGTGTTGTAGATATCCAACATTCTCTAACATGTCCATCACCGATCTGCTAGTACCAACTGAATTGCTGAGTATAGGCCTTCAAGCTTCTGTACACCCTCCTTGGTGGGAGAGATCGAAGAAGGCATGTTCCAGATTGTGAGGGTCCACACAGACGGATGCCACCTTCCTGAGGATGTCCTCACAGCAGACAGATGATTGAGTTGGTTGAGTCTTTAACTGTATGCAGCTTCTTGGCCTGCAGTGCACTGGCGGCAGGCATCCGTAAAAGGCTCTTTATGGCACAAGGTTAAATTTTCCCACTTTTAACAACCAATCTGTGATCACAATTTGACTGATCGGTGCTTTTCAATTTGTGTCTCATCATGAAGTTCACACCCAGCAACCTGAGAGCCTGATCCTTCAGAGGAAATTTCTCAGCTAAAGTTCTCTTTTCATTCAGCAGTTCAGCGATGCCGTGAGATGATGTCTGGATCATCAGAAGAGAAGCCATTCTCTAATATGAATGCCATGTTCTTGAGTCCTCAATATCATGAACATAGGACCATAAGACCAAATGACATTGGAAAAGAATTAAGACATTTGGGTCTCATCGATTATTGAATTGAATTGACTTTATTACTTACATCCTTTATATACACGAGGAGTAAAAATCTTTATGTTACGACTCCATCTAAATATGCAATTTGCAATTTATAGTAATTTATAATAAATAGTATGTACAACAGGATAGTCAATATAACATAGGAATACAGTTGTGTCAGCATGAATTAATCAGTCTGATAGCCTGGTGGAAGAAGCTGTCCCGGAGCCTGTTGGTCCTGGCTTTAATGCTTCCATACCGTTTCCCAGATGGAAACAGCTGGAACAGTTTGTGGTTATGCCCCTCCATTCTATTATGGCTGATTGATTTTCCCTCATAAACAAATTCTCCTGCCTTCTCCCGTTTACCTTTGATACCCGAACATCATTGCCTTTCATTATACAGAGGCATGTAGTTCCAAATTCTCCTTCAATTCCCCATTCAAGGCTCTTTCTTCTTCTCCACACCTCTCCCTAGTGTCCTTCCTCCTTCCCTTTCTCCCATGGTCCACCCTTCTATCAGATTCCTTCTTCTCCATCCCTTTGTCTTTCCCACCTATCACCTCCCAGCATCTTACTTCATCCTCCCTCCTCGAGGCACCGAGTTTCACTTATCACCTAGTCTGTACTCCTTCTCCTCCTCACCCACCTTCTTATTCCGGTTATCTTCCCCCTTCCTTGTCAATCCCGATGAAGGCTCTCAGCCTGAAACTTCAACTGTTTATTCATTTCCATATGTGCTGCCTGACCTGCTGAGTTCCTCCAGCATTTTGTGTGGGTGTTGCTCTGGATTTCCAGCACCTGCAGAATCTCTTCTGTTTGGTTCCTCTCAGCTTTCAATAGACCTGTCTTCCTAATCACTTCGCTGGAGACCACACACCAGCATTCCCTTTGACTGTTCATCAATTATAACAAGGTCATTTTTTTTATCCTTGGGAACCTGCTTATAATCTCGTACCTAGCAAATTAAAGGTGTGTTAATTATCGTGTGAAATGTGACTTGTATTAAGCGTCCTTTGAGAGGATCTATTGTGTATGTCAGTGATTGGTTGAGTAGTGTTGCAGAAACAGCATGGCACTCAACGTCCGTAAGACCATGGAACTGACTGTGAAGGGGAAGTCAAAGGAACATACACCAATCCCCATCAAGGGATCATAAGTGGAAAGGGTGAGCAGTTTCAAGTTCCTCGGTGTCAACATCTCTAAATATCTATCCTGGGCCCAACATATTGATGCAATTACAAGGAAGGCAGGACAGTGGCTATACTTCATTAGGAGTTTGAGGAAAATTGGTATGTCACCAAAGACGCTCGCAAACATCTACGGATGTACCGTAGAGAGCATTCTAAATGCTTGCACCTAGGTCTAGTATGGAGGAGCCACTGCTCAGGATTGTAAAAAGCTGCAGAAAGTTGTAAGCTCAGCCAGCTCCATCACGGGCACCAGCCTCCCCAGTGTCAAGGACATCTTCTAAAGGCGATGCCTCTGAAAGGCGGCACCCGTTATTAAGTTCCCCGTCACTGAGCACATTCCCTCTTCTCATTGCTGCTATCAGGGAGGTCGTACAGGAGTCTGAAGACCCACACTCAACATTTCAGGAATAACTTCTTCCCCTCTGCCTTCAGATTTCTGACAGGACACTCATCGTCATCATCATCGTTATGTGTCATGTCATATGACGTAGGCGATCATGGTCGCATGACAGTGCCTTGACCCCAGCCATTATCAATACCCTTCAGAGATTGTCTGCCTGGCATCAGTGGTCACATAACCAGGATTTGTGATGTGCACTGGCTGCTCATACGATCATCCAGCTCCTGCTCCAAAGGCTTCACAAGGCCCTGATCGGCGTGGGGCAGAGGGGCTAAGCAGGTGCTACACCTTGCCCAAGGGCGAGCTGCAGGCTAATGGAGGGAAGGAGAGACTTACACCTCCTTTGGCAGAGACTGGTCACCCGACATGCACACTACCTCACTATTTTTTTTCTTTTTGTTTTGCTCCCTTTTTACATAACTTGTTTAATATAATTATATTTCTTATTGTAATTTATAGTCTTTTAAAAATTACTATGTATTGCAATGTACTACTTCCACAAAACAACAGATTTCACAACATATGCCAGTGATACTAAACCTGATTCTGATTCCGATTCGCCTGGATTAAGGCCCGCAGCTTTTTATTGGAATAATGTGCCTGCCATTACTAAACCCACCTGATTTCCATTCCGTTCCAATAATTTAGAATTTGTGGAAGTAAAACTTTAACCTTACATACATTCATCAACCCATTTTAATTCTCTTGGGATTCAATACCTGATGACCACAGCAATTGAAGTTATTCTATCCCACTCTTTCAAATAAGATAAAACTTTATTTATGCTGAAGGAAATTATTGTTGCAAGGTTGCTCAGTCAGAAGTATATACTTTAAAATACAAATGTAAGCATTGAGTATGAAAAAAAGTACAAAATGTGTATTAAAAAGTAATAGTGCAAAATACAGATGTGCACTGAAACCATATATTCTTAAGGAGAAGGAGTTGTAGAGTCTTATAGCCAAATTATCTCCTATGGTGTTCAGTGGTAATCCTCATTGGAATCAGCCCGCTACTAAAGGTGCTCCTCTGTTTGTCCAGTACGTCGTGGAGGAAGTGAGAGGAATTGTCCATGATGCTCAGTAGTTTCTGCAGCATCCTCCTCTCAGACACAAACACCAGAACAGAACCAGCCTTCCTGAGGAGCTTATCGATCTTCTTGGCGTCAGCTGCTGTCACCCTGCTGCCCCAGCAGACTACAGTGTAGAATAGAATTCTGGCCACCACTGAGTCGTAGAACACCTGCATCATAGTCCTGCAGATGCTGAATGACCGGAGCCTCCTCAGGAAGTACAATCGGCAGCTATCCCTTCTTGTACAGAGCCCCTGTATTTTTAGTCCAGTCCAGTTTATTGTCCAAGAGAGTTGCCAGTTATTTATAGTCCTGAACAACTTCCACATTCATTCCATTGATGGAAATGTGAATGTAGGGTGTTTTCACCTCCTGAAGTCCACCACTAACTCCTTTGTCTTAGTGATGTCGAGCTGCAGGTGAATCAGCCCACACCACCCAACGAAGCTGCCCACCTCTCTTCTGTACTCAGCCTCTCCGCCTCTTGACCCTGACTGATATAACCTACAACTGCTGAATCGTCCGAAAACTTCTGCAGGTGGCAGGACTCTGAGTTGTATTTGAAATCCAAGGAGTAGACGGTGAACAAGAAAGGGGACAGGACAGTCCCCTGACATGCCCCTGTGCTGCTAACCACAGTATCTGATACACAGCTCTGCAATCTCACATACTGTGGCCGTCTGGACAGGTAATCTGTAATCCAGGACACTAGTGGAGCATCCACCTGCATCTCCGTGAGCTCACTCCCTAGAAAAGCAGGTCGTATAGTGTTAAAGGCTCTGAAGGGATCAAAGAACATGATTCTCACAGTGCTGCCTTGCTCATCCAGATGGGTGTAAGCCCATTGAAGCAGGAAGATAATGGCGTTCTCGACTCCAATATGTGGTTGGAAAGCAAACTGCAGGGTCAGGGTGATGGTCCAGAGGTGTGTCAGGACCAGTCTTTCTAATGATTTCATAACATGTGAGGTCAGTGCCACTAGTCCGTACTCACTAAGTCCATGACATTTAGTAGTTTTACCCTCAGACAGGCAATGCCCAAGGCTAAATCTTTGCAGTATTGGTCTTTTTAATCCACTGTAACTCAATGACAATGGCAGACCCCAAATCAAATGAGACAGAAAACCCACTTACATGATTTGTGAGAGTATTCAAGTATTCCTGAGATTCAGGTTTCTTTATCACATGTACATCAAAACATACAGAGAAATTCGTTGTTTGCATTGACACTGTGCTGGGAGCCCACAAGTGTCGCCGTACATTCCAGAATGAAATAAGTAAGATTTATGCAAATCAAAGTTCAAAGTAAATTTATTATCAAAGCACATATATGTCATAGCTGGGGGCTCCCACTACCTATTGAATGCTCCCAATGATTTGTGCCTCAAATAGCCTCTGACAACCAAGTCCAGCTCCTGGCTTTCATGTGTGGCCTAGCTACTAAGCTTGGTAGAACCATTTCTATTGACAGGAGCAGTGGCCAAGGCAGGTTATTGGTGCCTTAGAACCAGTCACTTCTGTCAGATAGGGCTCATCAGCTGTGGCTGGCATTTAATCTAGAAGAAGAACTCTGATCTCAAACCTCCGCTGCCTTGCATCTATACCCACTCATGGAGAAGGCTTCAGGAGTAAAACCCAAGGGCAAAATTCAGAGCTGGAATCCTTACGGCAGTCCTACATTGAGTTCAATGCTGACTAGCAACTCCTGTGATGTCACTGGGGTACCCAACTGTATCAGTCTCTGTCATTCCTTTGGGTTTATCAGATGCGGGGAGAGAGGGAGCTTGCTACACAGGCAACAGCTTGCTCTCCATTTGTCCTGCCCAGGCTTGTGTATGTAGACAGCTCGGATGTAACATCCCTGGTCGACGCCGAATGATGGAGGCCTCACTAAGATATATGTCACAATATGCTACATTGAGATTAACTTTCTTCCGGACATTCCCAGTAGAACAAAGAAGTATGATAGAATCAAGGAAAAACTACACACAAAGAAAGACTGACAAACAAACAATGTGCAAACTATGCAAATACAAGAAAAACACACTAAATAAATACATGTATACAGTCAATCAAGGAATAAATAGATAGATCGATAGATAAACATTTAAGCAAATAGCTAAATAAATAAACAAATAGGTTGTGGAATCTGTTCAGTGCTGGGGTGAGTGGCATTATCCACACTGGTTCAGGAGCCTGGTTGTTGAGGGGTAGTAACTATTCCTGAAGCTGGTGGTGTGGGACCTGAGGCTCTGGGACCTCCTTGCTGATGGCAGCAGCAAGAAGAGAGCATTCCTTGATGGTGAAGGCTGCCTTCTTGTGTTAGCCCTCCCTGTAGACGTGCTCACTGGCGGGACAGATTTTCCTGTGATGGTCCAGGCTGTGTCCATGGTTTTCTGTCTGACTTGCTTTAAAGTATTGCATCACGCTTAATCAAACCTTCTATCTCCCGAGTAAACAGAAATCCAATTGATAAATCCCCAGTCTCACTTGCTGAACAAGTCAAGGTAATTTTCATTTGATTTAGAGAAACAGCACGGTAACAGGCTCTTCTGGCTCAATCAGCCCACACCGCCCAATTAGATTCAGATTAATTCATCACATCTGCTTCAAAACATACAGTGAAATATGTTGTTTGCAATAACAACCAACACAACCTTGGAATGTGTTGGCAGCCACATGAAATGCATATGTTCAATTAACCTACGAACCTGTACACCTTTGTACTGTGGAAGGAACCAGGAGCACCCGGAGCAAACCCACGCAGACACAGGGAGAACGTGCCATCTTTTCACAGAAAGCGGGGAACCGAACCCGGATTGCTAATGCTCCAATAGCATTACACATTACCTTGCCATAATCGATCAAGTGATCTGTGCAGGTTTTCCTACGTTTATTATGAAACAGAAAGAGGTCACTCTATTGATTCCAGCCTGAATATTTCAAAGAAGTCGATCCTATAGCTATGAAATTATTCATAAGCTCTCCTCTACCATGGAGAGCATTCATCACTGTCTGCTGCGGGAGGGGCCACTGCTCCATCATGGGCACTAGCTTCCCCAGCATCGAGGACACCTTAAACAGCCAATGCCTCAAAAAGGCGGCATCAACACATTCCAAGGTTGTGTTGGTTGTTATTGCAAACCACATATTTCATTGTACGTCTTGAAGCAGATGTGATGAATTAATCTGAATCTAATTGGGCGGTGTAGGCTTATTAAGGACCCCCATCACCCAGGACATGCCCTCTTCTCATTGCTACCAATCAGGGAGCAGGTATTCCCCTTGCTATTGGCTTGCAGCTCTGCAAATTATTGAATTAAATTGATTTTACTACTTACATCCTTCATATACATGAGGAGTAAAGATCTTTACATTATGTCTCCATCTAAATGTACAGTGTGCAATTTATAGTAATTTATAATCAATAGTATGTACAACAGGATAGTCAATATAACATAGAAATACAGTTGTGTCAGCATGAATTAAGCAGTTTGATGGCCTGGTGGAAGAAGCTGTCCCAGAGCCTGTTGATCCTGGCTTTTATGCTGAGGTACCGTTTCCCGGATGGTAGCAGCTGGAGCAGTTTGTGGTTGGGGTGACTCGGGTCCCCAGTGATCCAGCAGGCTTTTTTTTTACACACCTGTCTCTGTACATGTCCTGAATAGTGGGCAGTGAATAGGGAACAGTGAACAGCTGAGTTGGGCTACCTGCACATTCTCTCACACATGCCCGTCAACTCTCTTTGGAGCCCTTTGTCACTAACCCACATAAGGGATAGTTAATCCACACTAAGGGATAGTTAACCCACACTAAGGGATAGTTAATCCACACTAAGGGATGGTTACCCCACACTAAGGGATAGTTAACCCACACTAAGGGATGGTTAACCCACACTAAGGGATAGTTAACCCACACTAAGGGATAGTTAATCCACACTAAGGGATGGTTAACCCACACTAAGGGATAGTTAACCCACACTAAGGGATGGTTAATCCACACTAAGGGATAGTTAACCCACACTAAGGGATGGTTACCCCACACTAAGGGATAGTTAACCTCCAGTGTGTCTTTGGGACATAGGAGGAAACCAGAGCCTGGATCACACTTCCTGGGGTGGTGGTAGAGGCTGATACAAAAAGACAAAGATCAAAATTAAAGATTAGCACTATTCGTAAAATGTACATCAAAACATTTGTGACAAACACTGTTCAAGGATTGTGCGGCGGAAGCCTGCAAGAATCTCTATGCAGCCATTTGCAAAAAAGTAAAGAAATACCACAGAATTTATGAAGATCTACATACATAAACAAAGGCTGCCAAACAACCAATGCGCAAGAGAGGACAAATTGTGTAAATAAATAAATAATACTGAGGACGCGAGTTGTAGAGTTCTTATAAGTGAGTCTGCAGGTTGTAGAATCAGTGAAGAGTCGAGGTGGGTGAAGTTACCCATGCTGGTTCAGAAGCCTGATGTTTGTAGGATAGATAGAGTGGATGGCCAGCGCCTCTTCCCCAGGGCACCACTGCTCAATACAAGAGGACATGGCTTTAAGGTAAGGGGTGGGAAGTTCAAGGGGGATATTAGAGGAAGGTTTTTTACTCAAAGAGTGGTTGGTGCGTGGAATGCACTGCCTGAGTCAGTGGTGGAGGCAGATACACTAGTGAAGTTTAAGAGACTACTAGACAGGTATATGGAGGAATTTAAGGTGGGGGGTTAAATGGGAGATAGGGTTTAAGGGTCAGCACAATATTGTGGGCCAAAGGGCCTGTACTGTGCTGTACTATTCTATGTTCTATGTTCTAATAACTGAGTTGATGAGCCAAGTGGCCTAACTCTGCTTCTGTGTTTTATGATTTCAATGTTCCTGAACCTGGTGGTGTGGGTCCTAAGGCTCCTGTATTTAGGCCTCCTTCCTGACGGCAACAGTGAGAAGAGAAGGTGGAGATCCTCGACGATGATGCTACTGTCTTGTGACAATGCTCTTTGTAGACGTGTTCAATGCTCTTTGTAGACGTGTTCAATGCTCTTTGTAGACGTGTTCAGTGCTCTTTGTAGACGCGTTCAATGCTCTTTGTAGACGTGTTCAGTGCTCTTTGTAGATGTGTTCAATGCTCTTTGTAGACATGTTCAATGCTCTTTGTAGACGTGTTCAGTGCTCTTTGTAGACGTGTTCAATGCTCTTCGTAGATGTGTTCAGTGCTCTTTGTAGACGTGTTCAGTGCTCTTTGTAGATGTGTTCAATGCTCTTTGCAGATGTTTTCAGTGGTGAGGAGGGTTTTTCCTCTGATGGACTGGGTGTAGGATTTTCCATTCTTGGGAATGGATGTTTCCATACCTGGCCATGAAGCAACCAGTCAGGATACTCTCCACGGTGCATCTATAGAAGTTTGTCAAAGTCTTAAATGACATGACCAGTCTGCGCAAACTGAGAATGTAGAGGCACTGCCATGCTTTCTTTGTAATGGCACTTACATGCTGGTCCCAGGACACATCGCCTGGTATGGTAACACCAAGGAACTTAAAGTTGCTGAGCCTTTCCACCTCCCTTTCCCTAATGATGATTGGCTTATGGACCCCCAATTTCTTCCTTCTGTAATCAATAATCATTTCTGGTTCAAACCCACTACACATGCCAATGCAAGCACAAGTCAATCCAATGATAAAGTGCTTGTCACACCAGAAGGTAGCACAAATCAATCCTTTCGGATGGTGCAAGTCAAACTGATCACAAGGTACAAATCATTTTTACTCCCAGCTGTCAACAGTGAGTAAATCTTCACTGCCACATTTTCAATCGTAAGTGAATCCATTATCTGAGGCATTGCTTTACCCTAAAAATAGAGACATGATTCAATGTTGCAAGCAGCATCCATCACACAGTCCGTAGTAGCATTTCTTACAACTGACTCTTGAAATTGTTAGGACAATTTCAACAACAGGTTTCGGATGAGGAAGTCTTCATATTTGCTGCTCAGTAAGTCCACACGGTCCCTCATGTGTCCCTCAATGAAGCTCTCCCTCCGTTGGTCAGCATTGACCATGGATTCTGTGTCCTAGCTACCTACGTGATAAGAAAGAGAGTATGCAAGTTTGGGCTCCACCTTTCCACGCAGATGATTAATCCAAAGGAACTGCAGCATTGCAGGAGTTACAAGTCAGCACTGAACTCAGTGTTGGACTGCCTTAGCAACTCTAGAAGTCGATTTTTCCATGTGGTTTATTCCATGAGTGGGTAGAGCCACAAGGCAGCAGAAGTCTGAGATCAGAGTATTCCTTCTCCTCGATGAGCCGCCAACCGCAGCTGACGAGTTCCATCTGCCCAAAGCGACTGGTTTTAAGGCACCAGTAACCCGCCTTTGCCCCTTCTCCTGTCAGTAGAAATAGTTCCACCAGGCTTAGTAGCTAAGCTACACATGAAGGCCAGGAGCTGGACTTGGTTGTCAGAGGCTATTTGAGATGCACGCCATTGGAAATGTTTAATAGGTAGTGGAAGCTTACCCCCACTACCTCCCTGGCTATGACAAGCCTAAGGAACCCTCAATAGACTTCAGGTTGTTTAAAATCCAGTTGGAGAATAGGGTGGCACTGTATTGTAATGGTTGACGTAAAGCTAATTATAGAGCAAACGAGCTCTGAATGCAAACAACACTTTTGATGGTATTTTTCTATACTTTAATGAATGTGACAAATAAAGCTAAACTTTAACTTTTAGGCATTTCTTTTATGAAAGGTGATATTCAGGATGAATGTATGTATGGAAGATATGTTTGTATGTATTTAGGAAAATAGAAACATAGAAAATCTACAGCACAATACAGGTGCTTTGGCCCACAATGCTGTGCTGAACATGTACTTACTTCAGAGTTATCTAGGGTTACCCATAGCCCTCTATTTTTCTAAACTCCATTTACCTATCCAAGTGTCTCTTAAAAGATCTTATTGTATCCACCTCCACCACAGTCACCGGCAGCTCATTCCATGCACAATTTATTTATTGAGATACAGCACAGAACAGCCTTTCTGGCTCTTTGAGCCACACTGATTTAACCCTAGCCTATTCACAGGACAATTTACAATAACCAATTAATCTACTAACAGGTACATCTTTGGACTGTGGGAGGAAACTGGAGCACCCAGGGGAAACCCATGCGTTGACGGGGAGGATTGTCCAAACTTACAGATGACTGTGGAATTGATTTCCAAACTCCAACACCCTGTAATAACATCATGCTAACTGCTTCACTTTGCCACTGTGGTGTAAGCATTACAGCACAGAAACAGGCTGTTCACCCCATCTTATCCCTGCTGACCTGTTTTTCTGCCTAGTCCCATCTTCCCACACATGGACTATATCCCTCTTTACTGTATCCATCTATGTACCTATCCAAATTTCTCTTAAGTGCTGCAGTTGAATCTGTGTGTCTGCAGACAAAATGAAAATCCATATGATATAATCCCAACGTCAGAATGCAGTATGCCAATAGAAAGACTCATTGACAGGGAGGTTTCCCAGACTATATTGAAATGTCCAACAGACTGTGGTCCTTATCAATGTCATTAGCTGTTATCTTGATCTCAGTTGAATTGTATTAAAATAAATCTGCAAGGTTAGATTGAACTTGGAGTAGATTAAGTTGTTGGCACGACATTATGGGCCGAAGGGCCTGTGCTGTGCTATAATGTTCTTTATTCTATATTCTAAAATGATTAATGCATTCAGATGGAAACTCCTAATCAATATCTAAATTTAGATGTAATATCCTTACTATTGATATCTTTTTTATATAAGAGACACCTGTTTCCAAGTATCCTGAGAAAATTTCTTCACTGAAAGGGTTAACATTTGAAGGCTGTTTGCTGTCTCTGGGCCTGTATTCACTGGAGTTTAGAAGAAGTGCGGGGCGGGGTGGGGGGAACTGGAATCTCATTGAAACCAATCAAATATTGAAAGGCCCTAAACAGAGTGCATGTGGAGTGTTTCCAAGAGTGGGGGGGTCTAGGACCAGAGGGCACAGCCTCAGAATGCATTGGTCCCTTTAGAACAGAGATGAGAAGCCTGATGTTTGAAGGTAATAACTGGCGGTGTGGGACCTGAGGCTCCTGTACCTCCTTCCCAATGGCAGCAGTGAGAGGAAAGTATGGCCTGGATGGTGGGAGTCCTTGATGATGGATGCTGCTTTCTGGTGGCAGTGCTCTGTCTGGATGTGTTCAATGGTGAGGAGGGTATTGCCTGGGGTGGACTGGGCTCTTTCCACCACTTTATATATCAGATTATGGATTCTCCTACAATCCGTTTCTTTTTAATGGTATTGGTTTATGATGCATCATATTGCAACAGTATCATTTAAACACTAAACATTTTAATTAGAAATTGTGTCATGTGTGAAATTAATAGCATTAAAATATTCCCTTAAGTACTGTTGCCTAATCAAAGGTTTCTGAAAAATAAATGTATGTGGTTTTATTGCTTTCCTGCAGAAAAGAAACCCTGCTTAGCTTTATTTTTATGCATTATTTTTATTGAAGATAATGAGGTGTAACCTAATTTTTTTCAACTTTTGAATAAGATGCATATCCTTCTTACAGACTCGTAGATGCAAAAAATACGTTTTTAAAGAGATAAGAATTAGCTTTATTGGTCAATTATACATTGAAACTTAGAAACATATGGTCAAATGTGTTGTTTTGCGTCAAATCAGATCAGCGAGGATTGCGCTGGGCAGCCTGCAAGTGTTGCTACACTTCAGATTTAGATTCACATATGGTACTTATCACTTGTACATTGAAATCAGATTCAGGCTCACTTATTTATCATGTGTACATGCTTGTGTGCATTAACAACCAACACAACCTTTGGATATGCTGGGGACTGCTGCTCACCAGTGTCACCACACATTTCAGTGCCAATAGAGCTAATCCAGAATGTTTGCAGAAAACTTAAGTAACAAAAGCAATGACAACAACAGCAAAACAAGTCCCTTTCATCCATCCCAACGCACCCGCCCGCCCACAGACATTCGGCTGTGATGATATTGCTAACTATGAAGATCTAAACTCAAACAAAGATCTTAAACCCCATCCAATATAGATAGATATGGGTAGCATCACTAAAGCCGCCTATTCTTCAAAAGTCGGTTCACTTCCCTGTTTATACTCTACAGCAAGTTTATCTGTCAACACACACTATTCAAGTGGTGGGAACCCACTCCCTTACCAAGGCTAACCAAGTAGTTTAAACACAGTTCATTTATTTTCAGTGATATACATTTAAGTCCAGACAAAATTCTTCAAACAAATTTAAAACTCTCAGTCATTTTCTAATCTGGTTTGGAGTCTTTTGGCAGGAGCTGTGGAGTGGGGCACAAAGGAAGATGCCACACGGTGCTGTTGGAAGGAGCATCCCCATTGTAAGAAGTGCTTTGTGCAGATGAAGGGTTCCAAGGTGGAAGGGCCATTGGTCCGGAGAGAGCCAGTTTGTTCCAAATGGTCTTTGAGGAAAGTTCAGAATGTTGAGGTTGCTCTCACACAGACCATGGGTCCAGCACGTAAGTATAGTGATAAACCCCCGACTATTCCAGAAATGAGCTCCAACGTTTATGTGCACAGTGGACTGGTTTAAATGTAATGAGCCCTTCCAATATTCTTCTCTTTTTCTGTAACTGCTTGTTCAAGTTGAAAATTTGTTAAGTATATTTCTTTATAATTTTATGGCAGTGTACAACCTGTTAAATTTCTGGTGAACAATAACTGTGTTTACATGGTTTTCACTACACGTTCCTTCATTGGAACGTGCTAACTTTCCTGTTTGGTTGAACCTCAAATCATACTGACCCTAGATGTTTATTGTCTATGAAAGGCGGCTTTTTCAGCGCTGAGTCACGTGGTTGTTAGTAGAGCTAGCTAACGAGCCAAGTTTGTGTACAATTCCCAGTGAGGGGATTACATTTGTGGGAAATTGTTCCTGATTTCAAAAGCTGTGCAAATGCTGTTTAAGGACTAATTAAGCGGTTTATTGTGTGTTTTATTTGTGTGTTTAAGCAGTGTTTAAATTAGTGTTTGGGGGAAAGTGAGGTGTGTTATAATTAAGGTACTTCATTATGCGACGACACTGGTGCCAAGCTGTATGGGTCCAAGTGCCCATCCCTTGGACAACATTGGTGTCATGGAGAGGGGAGACTTGCAGCATGGGCAACTGCCGGTCTTCCATTCAACCTTGCCCAGGCCTGCGCCCTGGAGAGGACACTTGCTAGACTTTCCAGGCGTAGATCCATGGTCTCGCGAGACTAACAGATGCCACCACATTTATTATTGATACCGTGGGGATTAAGGTTTGGTGCGATTCGAAGTAGTTATCCACAAGTAATGTTTGAGTTCTGAGCAGGATGGCTATTCAAACCCCCACAAACTGCTGCTCGGAGTGCTGAGTTCTGTAAAATGATTGGATAATTTACGCTGGTGGAATAGCATTTTGACCAATCAGTGGGTAAGGATGACATGGTACTCCTTGCTACCAGTGGTGTGACTGAAATTGCACAACCTGGAAAGATCAAGCAGCCTGGAGAGGTGGGTCCATGGGCAGTCCATGTTTTTAAAGGCAAGTTGTATGTAGCTGAGGACAAAGACTTTAAGGACAAGTTGTTCTCATTTCTGCGAAGGGAGGGAACGGAGTTCTCTGATGTGAAAGGTCTAATGGGTCCTTCAGCGGGTGATTTTTTTATATTATCTGAACTGGTTTTGCTATTACATCACTGGTTGATAAATACCAAAACGTACCCGTGGAGAGCCAAGGTTATCGTAGGCTGGGAGTGTTATCTGAAGTCAAGCCCACACCCGATGGGGAAGAGCAATATGAGGCTTGGGCTGAGCAGACATCTCAGTCACTGGCTGAATGGCCGTGCTCAGATAATATGAGAGAAACAGAGACTGGTAGAGAGTTTGAAAAGTCCGGCAGCTGATATATTGAGGTTTCTAAAGGCAGAAAACCCATTAGCCATGTCAGCTAATTACCTGTAAGCTCTGGGTAATGTGTTTAGCACTACTGGTACTTCATCGGATCTTATGATGAAGTTTAGGCACACATTCCAGGAGAAAGGAGAGATGCTGTCTGCCTACCTTTTCAGGTTGGAGAAACAGCTTCACTGTTTGTGCCACAAAGTGGGCATTCAACTGTCTGAGAGAAGTTGATTGAGGACGGAGAAAGTTGTGAAGGGCCTACTGTCACATGACATGATTCCTCCAAGTATTCAAATGACCCACAAGATGCAGCCTCCTCCATCTTTTACCGAGGTACTCAGAGAAGTTAGAGAGGAGGAAAGCATGATCGACGAGTGATCCTCAGTGGTAGCTTCTGCTGCTAAAGTTACCCCTGATGCCACCGAGATAGAGATTTTTGGGAATAAGGTGAAAAGCCTTCAACTCAGCTGACTCAACAGATGTCTGCTAATGCTTCCGCTAAATGTGACACGCCCGTTGAGAAACCCGACCCACCTGTAGGGCTTATGGCACAGAGGAATGCTACTGAAAAGCGTCTCTTGACTGGAGAGGCAACCAATATTTTCTGTTAAAACCGTGAAGAAGATGGACATTTCACGCAAGTCTGTGAGGGACAGGAAAAGCTTCTAAAAGTAAGTCAGCAGTTAATCAAACAGAGAAGAAAAGAAGCAAAACTATGGAGGGAGCGAGTAAAAGAGGACATGACATGACTATTTTTGGTGGGGGAAGAATGTAATGCCTTGGTTAAGGTTTCTACGGCTATGCTGTCAGGTACCGACAGAGCATTCACTGCAACCTATGTTCCTTGATTGGAACATCCTAACTTTCCTGTTTGTTTGAACCCCAAATCATACTGACCCTAGACGTGCATTGTTTATGAAAGGTGGATCTTTCACTACTGAGTCATGTGACTGTTAGTAGAGGTAGCAAACAAGCCAAGTTTGTATACAAGCCCTGGTGAGAGGGTTACACAGAGAACGGAGTGAAAAACAAAGAACGCCCAGAGAGTGTGAAAAAGCTTTGTTAATGAGAGAGGTCAAAAGAGAACGGCCAGACTGGTTCAAGCTGACAGGAAGTAACTCAAATAACTATGTGTTACACTATTGGCATACAGAAGAACATTTCTGAATGCACAACATGTCGAACATTGATGTGAAGGGCTACAGCAGCAGAAGGTTACAAACATACACTCAGTGGCCACTTTATTAGGTAGAGGAGGTACCTAATAAAGTGACTATTGAGTGTATATTACAAACCCCATTTCCAGAAAAGTTGGGATATTTTCCAAAATGCAATAAAAACAAAACTCTGTAATATGTTAATTCACGTGAGCCTTTATTTAACTGACAAAAGTACAAAGAAAAGATTTTCAATAGTTTTACTGACCAACTTAATTGTATTTTGTAAACATACACAAATTTAGAATTTGATGGCTGCAACACACTCAACAAAAGTTGGGACAGAGGCATGTTTACCATTGTGTTACATCACCTTTCCTTTTAATAACACTTTTTAATCATTTTGGAACTGAGGATACTAATTGCAGTAGATCTGCAATTGGAAATTTTGTCCATTCTTGTTTGATATACGACTTCAGCTGCTCAACAGTCCGTGGTCTCCGTTGTCTGATTCTCCTCTTCATAATGCGCCGTACATTTTCAATAGGAGATAGATCTGGACTGGCAGCAGGCCAGTCAAGCACACGCACTGTGGGTCTACAAAGCCACGCTCTTGTAGCCCGTGCAGAATGTGGTCTGGAATTGTCCTGCTGAAATATGCATGGACGTCCCAGGAAGAGACATCGCCTTGATGGCAACATATGTCTCTCTAAAATCCTAATATATGCCTCAGAGTCAATGGTACCTTCACATACATGCAACTCATCCATGCCGTGGGCACTGATGCACCCCCATACCATCACACATGCTGGCTTTTGCACCTTTTGCTGATAATCTGGATGGTCAATTTCATCTTTGGCACGGAGAACTTGACGCCCGTTTTTTCTGAAAACTAGCTGAAATGTGGACTCATCTGACCACAGCACACGGTTCCACAGTCTTTCGGTCCATCTGAGATGAGTTCAGGCCCAGAGAAATCGCCAGCGTTTCTGCAGAGTTGATTTATGGTTTCCTCCTTGCGTAATACAGTTTCAAGTTGCATTTCTGGATGCAGCGATGGACTGTGTTGAGTGACAATGGTTTTCCGAAGTACTCCCGAGCCCAGGTGGCTATAATTGTCACAGTAGCATGACAGTTTCTTTGGCAGTGCCGCCTGAGGGCTCAAAGATCACGCGCATTCAACAGTGGTTTCCGACCTTGCCCTTTACGCACTGAGATGTCTCTGAATTCTCTGATCTTTTCACAATATTATGTACTGTAGATGTTGAAAGACCTAAATTCTCTGCAATGGTGTGCTGAGAAATGTTCCTTTTGAACTGACTTAACAATTCTCTGATGAATTTTGGCACAAAGGGGTGAGCCACGACCCATCCTTGCTTGCAAAGACTGAGCCTTTGATGGACGCTACTTTTATACCCAGTCATGCTACCAATTAGCCTGCTTAATGTGGAGTCTTCCAAACCGGTGTTACTTGAATATTCTGTGCACTTTTCAATCTTATTTTAACTCCGTCCCAACTTTTGTTGAGTGTGTTGCAGCCATCAAATTCTAAATTTGTGTATATTTACAAAATACAATTAAGTTGGTCAGTAAAACTATTGAAAATCTTTTCTTTGTACTTTTGTCAGTTAAATAAAGGTTCACGTGAATTAACATATCACAGATTTTTGTTTTTATTGCATTTTGGAAAATATCCCAACTTTTCTGGAAATGGGGTTTGTAGATTAGATTAGATTATGAGGACACGCAGTCCTCTTTTATTGTCATTTAGTAATGCATGCATTAAGAAATGATACAATATACCTCCGATGTGATACCAGACCAAGACTGAAAAACTAACAAAACCACATAATTATAACATATAGTTACAACAGTGCAACAATACCATAACTTGATGAAGAACAGTCCATGGCACAGTAAAAAAGTTCAAAGTTTCTTGAAAGTCCCACACCTCACGCAGACGGGAGAAGGAAGAAAACTCTCCCTGCCATACCCGACCACAGTCCGACTCTGAGTCATCCGAAAACTTTGAGCCTCTGATCAGCCCTCCGACACCGAGTACCGAGCACCATCTCTATCCAAACGTTTCGACCTCAGCCTCGGTCGCCAGCAGCAGGCAAATCCGGGGATTTTGGGGCCTACCCTCCAGAGATTCTCGATCACACAGTAACAACAGCAGCGAACCAGGCATTTCAGAAATTTCTCCAGATGTGCCTCTGCTTCCCACGTCTGTCTTCATCAAATCAGAGTTGTCCATGGCCCCTATTTAACAGATATGATATAATTTTACCGGAGAGCTGCGTGCTGTGTCCCGCTGCCATCTTCTCCTCCCGCCGTATATGCAGGTTAAATACCCCTTATCTGAAATTCCAAAATCTGCAAACCTCCAAAATCTAAATTTTTTTAAGCGCTGACATGACATCACAAATAGAAAATTCCACAAGGCGCTGGGAAGGTGGACAGGCCGACCAGGGGGAATGCCATACTAGAACTAGTACTAGGTAATGAACCGGGTCAGGTCACAGATCTTTCAGTGGGTGAGCATCTGGGGGACAGTGACCACCGCTCTCTGGCCTTTATAATTATCATGGAAAAGGATAGAATCAAAGAGGACAGGAAAATTTTTAATTGGAGAAAGGCAAATTATGAGGCTATAAGGCTAGAACTTGCGGGTGTGAATTGAGATGATGTGTTTGCAGGGAAATGTACTATGGACATGTGGACGGTGTTTAGAGATCTCTTGCAGGATGTTAGGGATAAATTTGTCCCGGTGAGGAAGATAAAGAATGGTAGGATGAAGGAACCATGGGTGACAAGTGAGGTGGAAAATCTAGTCAGGTGGAAGAAGGCAGCACACATGAGCTTTAGGAAGCAAGGATCAGCTGTGTCTATTAAGGAATATAGGGAAGCAAGAAAAGAGCTTAAGAAGGGGCTGAGAAGAGCAAGAAGGGGGCATGAGAAGGCCTTGGCGAGTAGGGTAAAGGAAAACCCCAAGGCATTCTTCAATTATGTAAAGAAAAAAAGGATGACAGGAGTGAAGGTAGGACCGATTAGAGATAAAGGTTGGAAGATGTGACTGGAGGCTGTGGAAGTGTGCGAGGTCCTCAATGAATACTTCTCTTCAGTATTCACCAATGAGAGGGAACTTGATGATGGTGAGGACAATATGAGTGAGGTTGATGTTCTGGAGCATGCTGATATTACGGGAGAGGAGGTGTTGGAGTTGTTAAAATACATTAGGACAGATAAGTCCCCGGGGCCTAACGGAATATTCCCCAGGCTGCTCCACGAGGCGAGAGAAGAGATTGCTGAGCCTCTGGCTAGGATCCTTATGTCCTTGTTGTCCATGGGAATGGTACCGGAGGATTGGAGGGAGGCGAATGTTGTTCCCTTGTTCAAAAAAGGTAGTAGGGATAGTCCGGGTAATTATAGACCAGTGAGCCTTACGTCTGTGGTGGGAAAGCTATTGGAAAAGATTCTTAGAGATAGGATCTATAGGCATTTAGAGAATCATGGTCTGATCAGGGACAGTCAGCATGGCTTTGTGAAGGGCAGATCGTGTCTAACAAGCCTGATAGAGTTCTTTGAGGAGGTGACCAGGCATATAGATGAGAGTAGTGCAGTGGATGTAATCTATATGGATTTTAGTAAGGCATTTGACAAGGTTCCACACGGTAGGCTTATTCAGAAAGTTAGAAGGCATGGGATCCAGGGAAGTTTGACCAGGTGGATTCAGAATTGGCTTGCCTGCAGAAGGCAGAGGGTGGTGGTGGAGGGAGTACATTCAGATTGGAGGATTGTGACTAGTGGTGTCCCACAAGGATCTGTTCTGGGACCTCTACTTTTCGTGATTTTTATTAACGACCTGGATGTGGGGGTAGAAGGGTGGCTTGGCAAGTTTGCAGATGACACAAAGGTTGATGGTGTTGTAGATAGTGTAGAGGATTGTCAAAGATTGCAGACAGACATTGATAGGATGCAGAAGTGGGCTGAGAAGGGGCAGATGGAGTTTAACCCAGAGAAGTGTGAGGTGGTACACTTTGGAAGGACAAACTCCAAGGTAGAGTACAAAGTAAATGGCAGGATACTTGGTAGTGTGGAGGAGCAGAGGGATCTCTGGGTACATGTCCACAGATCCCTGAAAGTTGCCTCACAGGTGGATAGGGTAGTTAAGAAAGCTTATGGGGTGTTAACTTTCATAAGTCGAGGGATAGAGTTTAAGAGTCGCGATGTAATGATGCAGCTCTATAAAACTCTGGTTAGGCCACACTTGGAGTATTGTGTCCAGTTCTGGTCACCTCACTATAGGAAGGATGTGGAAGCATTGGAAAGGATACAGAGGAGATTTACCAGGATGCTGCCTGGTTTAGAGAGTATGCATTATGATCAGAGATTATGGGAGCTGGGGCTTTACTCTTTGGAGAGAAGGAGGATGAGAGGAGACATGATAGAGGTGTACAAAATAATAAGAGGAATAGATAGAGTGGATAGCCAGCGCCTCTTCCCCAGGGCACCACTGCTCAATACAAGAGGACATGGCTTTAAGGTAAGGGGTGGGAAGTTCAAGGGGGATATTAGAGGAAGGTTTTTTACTCAGAGAGTGGTTGGTGTGTGGAATGCACTGCCTGAGTCAGTGGTGGAGGCAGATACACTAGTGAAGTTTAAGAGACTACTAGACAGGTATATGGAGGAATCTAAGGTGGGGGCTTATATGGGAGGCAGAGTTTGAGGGTCGGCACAACATTGTGGGCCGAAGGGCCTATACTGTGCTGTACTATTCTATGTTCTAGGTGCAAATCTCCGCACACCACAGACAGTTATAGGAAGTAAGCTCACATGTGTACTGTTCAGACGTAGTGTGGAGGCAGCACGGTAGCATAGTGGTTAGCACAACGCTTTACAGTACCAGCGACCTGAGTTCAATTCCCACCACTGCCTGTAAGTTCCCCCTGTGACCGTGTGGGTTTCCTCCAGGTGCTCCGGTTTCCTCCCACAGTCCAAAGACGTACCAGTTGGTAGGTTAATTGGATACTGTAAATTGTCACATGATTAGGCTAGAGTTAAATCAGGGCTTGCTGGGCAGTGCTGCTCGAAGAGCCTGAAGGGCCTACTCTGAGCTGATCTCAATAGATAAATCCCAAACACTGCATAAAGCGAGAAATGGAGATCTCGATCATGTGTTGAAAGTGTGGGTTCATCAGAGTGAACATAGGCCACTTAATGGTATGCTGATCATGAAACAAACAAAGATCTATCATGATGAACTGAAATTTGAAAGGTAATTGTGAAGATTTAGCAGACTGGTTGCAGAAATTTACGAAAAGGCAAGGCATTAAATTTTTAAAGTGGTAAAGCGCCTGCTGATCGCGAAGCAGCAGAGAAATTCAGTGATGAGTTTGCCAAGATCACCGCTGAAGAAAACCGAACACACTAAATGTCTGCATCAGTATATACTCTATGTGCGATGAACAAGTGTAAGGCAAAGACAAAGACTGCTCACCGTTTGCACATAAGTTCACTCGGAAATGATGGTGATCCCAAGCTATCTCATTGTTGTTTGTTGATCCTTTTCATGCCCTGTGGCACATTGAATGGCATTGTTGCCATTTCTATAACAATCGAGTCTTTTTTTTTGTGAGTCCAAGTTGCTAGCTCCACACTCGACCCTGCATGGATGGGAAGTGTGCAAGGAGCTGGCCAGGTTCGAACTCTGGACCATTCGCCTCGAAGTCCGGAAATGATGCCACTACGTCACCAGCGGGCTCAAGTTATCCCGTTATATATTCCAAAATCTGAAAAAAATCTGAAATCAGAAACACTGCTGGCCCCAAGCATTTTGGATAGCAGGTACTCAACCTATAACTCAGTCCTGGCGCAGTGACATTCAGGTGATGTATTTGTCCAATTCTGACCACCTATGCAGTCTATGTAGAGTTTGCATGCTCTCCCTGTGAGCCTGCTTTCCCCCTTGTGTCCTACGTCCCAAAGGTGTGCTAGTTCAAAGTTCAAAGTAAATATATGTCACCATATACAACCCCTGAGATTCATTTTCTTGTGGGCATTCACAGTAAGTTCAAAGAAAGACAATAGAGTCAATGAAAAAGCACACACAAGAAGGACAAACAACCAATCTACAAAAGTCAACAAACTCTGCAATACAAATAGAAAAAAAAGCAAACAAAATAATAATAATAAATTAATAAGCAATAGATATTGTGAAAATGAGATGAAGGGTCCTTGAGGGCGAGCTCTTTGATTGAGCGAACAGTTCAATATCGGGATGGGAAGTTAAATGGTGAAGTTATCCCCTTTGGTTCAAGAGCCTGATGGTTGATATTAGGCCAATCAGCTACTAAGTGGATTTGTAAGTGGGTAGTACATGAAAATTGGAGAGTGTGAATGTTAATGGACCTATGAGAGAGAAGATTACCAGGAAAGAATTGGAAGTTTCTCCCTCCACAGATGCTACCTGACTTGCTGATTTCCTCTGATATTTTGGCTCTGTTGTTCAAGATTTCCAGCATCTCCCAAACCTCTTGTGACTCTGTACAACATACAATATTTTTCACAACAGAAAGCAAGACCCAGTTAATATTGAAACAGAGCAAATGGCAATTTAAAATTAAATATTAATATTCAGATTTATTTTCCCTTTCAACCATATTCTCTTGCCTTCTCCCCGTAATCTTTGACCTCTACTTTAAATATACCCAATTACTCAGTCTCCACAGCCATCTGGGGCAAAGAGCTCCTCAGATTCACTACGCTCTAGCTAAAGAATTCTTCTCCATCACAATAGTAGCATCAAAGAGGTATTTTGAAGTGAATATGTAGGGAATAGATAGATATTTATTAATTAAAATTGGTTATGGAAATGTATACACTGACAATATTTTCTTTACAAAGAAAGGAAGGAGTCTGTAAATGTTTCTTTCCATTAATTAGCATGGTTAGGGCCTACTTCGTTTATAAAATAATCAAAGATTGTTGGCTAAGTTATAGTAGTTTGCAGTGCCTCAGAGGAATACACCTCCTTATTCAAAAAGCAGATTCCAAATGCCATCCTTATCCTCCCTAGTTCCATCGCTATGGAGTGTTAGAACATAGAACAGTACAGCACAGAAATAAGCCCTTTGGGCCACAATGTTGTGCTGAACCAAATAAATTCGTAATCAGATAGCCAACTATACTAATCTCTTCTGCCTACACAATGTCCACATCCTTCCATTTCCCTCAAATTCATGTGCCTATCTAGAGGTCTCTTAAAAGTCCCAAATGTATCTGACTCTACCACCACCCCAGGCAGCACATTCCAGGCACCCAGCACTCTGTGTTAAAAAAAAAACTTGCCTCTCACACTTCCTTTGAAACTACCCCCTCTCATCTTAAAATGCATGTCCTCTGGTATTAGACATTTAGTAAGGATGTGGTCAGATTCCTTCTGAGACTTCAGATGGTTTCCTATAGGCAATATTGGAGCTGTTCACTATGATTATTCCTCTTAGTAATTGGTCTCGTGTAATTTCTTGCAGAACAGCCTTAACAATGTTCACTAGGCACAGAAATTCATCCTGTACTACATGCTTTGGGAGACCAGTAACAGCTCAGGCACAAATTGATTGGAACATTACTCCTGAGCACACCAAGGCTAAGTCTCCAGGAACTGGTGGGATATAACGCAAGTTACTGAGAGAAGCAAAGTTCAGAGTTCAAAGTAAATTTATTATCAAAGTACATACTGTAAATGTCACCACATACTACTCTGAGATTCATTTACTTACAGGTATTCACAGTAGAACAAATAAATACAATAGATTCAATGAAAATCTACATACAAAGACTGACAAGCCACCAAGGTGCAAAAGAAGAAAAACTGTACGAACACATAAACAACAATAAGCAAATAAATCATTCTGAGAACGTGAGTCTATAGGTTGTAGAATCAGTTCAGTCTTTTGGTGGTTATGCACACTGGTTCAGGAGCCTGATGGTTAAAGGGTAATAACTAGTACTGAACCTGGTGCTGAGGAACGTAAAGCCCCTGTACCCTCTGCCCGATAGTACGAGAGAGAAGATAGCATGGCCTGGATGGTAGGGTTCCTTGATGATGGATGCTGCAATCCTTGCAGTGGTGGGGAGGGGAAGCAATAATTGCCGGAATCTTGACCAAGAATCTTCATGTCTTCCTTAGCCACAGGCGAGGTCCCAGACAACTGGCAAGTAACTAATATTCAAAGTTCAAAGTAAATTTACTATCAAATACATACATGTCACCATACACAAGCCTGAGATTCATTTTCTTGTGGGCATACAGAATAAATCTATAGAAAAATAATCATAACGAAATTGATGAAAGACCGCAGCAACTGAGTCACTGAACTAGGGTGCAAAAGATAACAAACAGTGCATATACAAAAAGAAAGAAATAATATAAGCAATAAATATAGACAATATGAGATGAAGAGTTCTTGAAAGTGAGTCTATAGGTTGTGGGAGTAGTTCAATTATGGAGCAAATGAAGTGTGTGAGAGTTATCCCCCTTGGTTCAAGAGCCTGGTGGTTGAAGGATAATTGCTGTCCCTGAATCTGGTGTTGTGGGTCCTGATGGCAGCGGTGAGAAAAGAGAATAACCTGGATGCTGGTGTACCTGATGATGGATCCCCACCACCCAGGACATGTCCTTGATTTAAGAACATGTTTTAGAGGGTATGAATCCCGCTTTCTTTTTAAAAATCTAACTCCAGGATTAAAAACTGGGGGAATATTATTGAAACTTATGGAGTATTGAAAGGTTTAGATAGAGTGGACATGCAAAGGATGTCTCCAATTGTGGAGGTCTAGAATCAGAGTGCACAGCATCAGAATGCAAAGATATCCCTTTGGAACAGAAATGAGGAGGAACTTCTTTAACTGGAGGGTGGTGAATCTGTTGAATTCATTACCACAGACTAAGGAAGCCAAGTCATTTGGTATATTTAAAGCAGAGGTTGATAGGTTCTTGATTACTGTGGGCATGTTGTTGTTGTTGTTTTGTTGTTCGTCCTTCGTAGTCGAAGATGACCATGGCTTCAAAGTCAAATGGGAGATTGGTGGCTATGGGTCCGGAGGTGACTGATGAGGCCAATCCGGGTCCTGAAGGCTCGCCCACATGTGGGACACAAGTGGGTGGGTGCTGTCGTGGCAATGGATGCTGCTCGGGCCTTGCGCACAGTATGCTTTTGTTGCACCTCGATGATGCGCCGGACTTCAGTTACACAGGCTCCTGTGGTGATCTTGCTGCACCAAGCTGGACGGTCGAGGGCAAGCATCTCCCACATGTTGATGTCAACACCCAGGCCTTTGAGGGACGCTTTCAGGCAGTCTTTGTAACGTTTCTTCTGCCCCCTGACTGAGCGCTTGCCCTGACACAGTTCTCCGTACAGCAGCTGCTTAGGCAATCGGCTGTCTGGCATTCTGACCACATGTCCAGCCCACTTGGCTTGGGCTTTCAGCAGGAGGGTGTAGACGCTGCAGAGCCCAGCTCGTTCCAGGATTTCCGTGTTGGGGACTTTGTCCTGCCACCTGATGTGGAGGAGTCTGCGGAGACAGCTCAGGTGAAAATGGTTGAGCTGGTTGGCGTGTCTGCTGTAGACAGTCCAGGTCTCGCTGGCGTAAAGGAGGGTGGTAAGGACCACTGCACAGTAGACCTTTAGCTTGGTAGAAAGGCTGAGTCCTCTCTGCTCCCAGACGTTCTCACGGAGTTTCCCAAAGGCGGCGCTGGCTTTGGCAATCCTGTTGTTGACCTCAGCGTCTATGTTCACTGTGTGAGAGAGTATGCTGCCCAGGTAGGTGAAGTTGTCGGCTGCCTGGAGGTTCTGGCCCTTCACCGTGATGCGCGCCTCCTGGTATGGCTTTCCTGGGGCAGGCTGGTACATAACTTCGGTCTTTTTGGTGCTGATAGTGAGACCGAAGTTGTCGCAGGCTTGTGAGAAGCAGTCCATTTCACGCTGCATCTCCTGCCCTGTGCTGGCGTTGAGTGCGCAGTCATCAGCAAACAACAAGTCTCTGATGACAGTCTCTCGCACATTTGTAACTGCCTGCAGGCGCCTGAGGTTGAACAACCTGCCGTGAGTCCTGTACCTGACGTGGATTCCTTCTTCGTAGTTATGGAAGGCATCTGTCAGCATGGCATACTGTGGGCATACACAATACACAATTACCACCCATGACTATGCCATCCGACCGGAGGGATTTTCAATCCATCGGATGGACCGCACGGCGTCTTTGGGCAAGACGAGGGGAGGTGGTGTTTGCCTACTGATCAACACTGCGTGGTGCTGGGACACAGTGGCACTGACAAGCTCCTGCAGCCCGGACCTGGAACACCTGTCGGTGAAGTGTCGTCCCTACTATCTGCCACGGGAATTCATCTCAGTCATACTGACAGCGGTCTACATTCCCCACCCAAGCGGACGTGAAGTATGCTCTGAATATACCGTATGCCAATATCAGTGAACTTGAGACCAGGTATCCGGAGGCTTTGCTCATTACAGCCGGGGACTTTAACCAGGCCAACCTCAGAAAGGCGCTGCCAAATTATACCAACTTGTCTCCTGCCCCACTAGAGGCCTGAATATACTTGACCACTGCTACACAGCAGTCAAGGATGCCTACCGTTCCGTCCCACAACCTCACTTCGGAAAATCGGACCATCAGGCCGTACTCCTTCTCCCGGCTTACAAACAGAAACTGAAGCGGGAAATCACGGTGTTGAAAGTAGTGTCGCGTTGGGCGGAGGAAATGGATGAGGTCCTCCGTGACTGCTTTGAATCGGGGGACTGGTTAGTATTCAAGGACTCGGCAGCTAACCTCGATGAGTATGCCTCAGCTGTCACGGACTTTATTTGGAAATGCACAGAGGACTGTGTGTCTCGCAAGACGATCTGGGTTTTCCCTAACCGGAAACCTTGGGTGAATTATGAGGTCAAGTCCCTTTTAAAGGCTAGAGCTGTGACTTTTAGGTCCGGGGATACCAGTCGCTACACGGAATCCAGGCGTGAACTCTGGAAAGCCACTAAGGGCGACAAGAGGCAATATCGAGCCAAGTTGGAAGCCCAGGCTAACCAGAGGGATGCCAGTAGACTATGGCAGGGTCTAAATGAGAAAAGGCTGGGATTATCAATAACTGTGGCGCTTCTCTTCCTGACAAACTTAACGTATTCTATGCAAGATTCGAACAGAAGAGGAGCGTCCTGCTCCCTCCGGATGAACCGGACCTGGTGGCATCGAGATTCATCGTCACCGGGGAGGATGTTAGAAGGGCCTTCCTGAAGATAAATCCAAGGAAGGCGACGGGCCCAGATGGCGTCCCGGGAAGGGTTCTCCGGGCCTGTGCAAGTGAGCTAGCTGGAGTGTTTGCTGACATCTTCAACTGCTCCTTGCTTCAGTCTAAGATCCCCTAGTGTTTTAAGAAGGCAACGATAATCCCAGTGCTGAAGAAGAGCAAGGTGGCATGCCTGAATGACTATGGACTTGTGGCTCTGACATCAATTGCTATGAAGTGCTTTGAGAGATTGTTTATGGCACACATCAACCACAGCCTACCGGTCAACCTCGACACTTTGCAATTTGCCTACCAGAGCAACAGGTCAACAGCAGATGCCATCTCTCTGGCCCTACATTCCTCCTTAGAACACCTGGAGAATAAAGACGCATACGTAAGGCTCCTTTTCATTGACAACAGCTCTGCCTTTAATACCATCATTCCAGATAAACTGATTACTAAGCACCGGAACCTGGGCCTTAGCACTCAGATCTGCAGCTGGATCTTCAACTTCCTCACAGACAGGACCCAGGTGGTAAAAATAGGGGACAAGCTCTCCTCTCTAATCACTCTGAGCACCGGTGCCCCACAAGGCTGTGTACTCAGCCCCCTGCCGTATTCACTGTACACCCATGATTGTGTAGCCAAGTTTCCATCAAACTCAATATATACGTTTGCTGATGACACAACAATTGTAGGCCGTATCTTGGGTAATGATGAGTTTGAGTACAGAGAGGAAATTAAGAACCTGGCGGCATGGTGCGAAGACAATAACCTATCCCTCAACGTCAGCAAGACAAAGAAATAAGGAGCTGGTGGTGGACCTGAGGAGGGCTAAGGCACCGGTGACCCCTGTTTCCATCCAGGGGGTCAGTATGGACATGGTGGAGGATTACAAATACCTAGGGATACAAATTGACAATAAACTGGACTGGTCAAAGAACACTGAGGCTGTCTACAGGAAGGGTCAGAGCCATCTCTATTTCCTGAGGAGACTGAAGTCCGTTAACATCTGCTGGACGATGCTGAGGACGTCCTACGAGTCTGTGGTGGCCAACACACTTTTCGTCCCTCCTCCCTCCGGGAGAAGGCTCGGAAGCTTGAAGACTTGTACGGCCAGATTTGGAAACAGTTTCTTCCCAACTGTGATAAGACTGCTGAACGGATCCTGACCCGGATCTGGGCCGTACCCTCCAAATATCCAGACCTGCCTCTCGGTCTTTTTGCACTACCTTACTTCTCATTTTTCTATTTTCTATTTATTATTTATAATTTATTTGTTTAATATTTACTAATTTTTACTATTTTTAATATTTAATATTTTAATCCAGGGAGAGGGAAGCGCAGAATCAAATATCGCTGTGTCGATTGTACATTCTAGTATCAATTGTTTGGCAGCAATAAAGTATAAAGTATAAGTATAAGGGTGTCAAAGATTTTGGGGAGAAGGCAGGAGAGTGGGGTTGAGAGGACGATAAATCAGCCATGATAGAATAACTTGGCTTATAGTTGCATGGTCTAAGAAGGAAATTGGGATTATCCTGGAAACTATGGACCAGTGAGTTTCATGTCAGATGTTGGGAATCTATTGGATAGGATTCTTAGAAATAGGATTTATGAGTATTTGCAAAACCATGACCTTATTTGGAACAGTCTGCTTGACTTTGTGTGGGGTAAGTTGTGATAAATTAATTTGATTGAGATTTGACGAATTGATAAAGGTAGAGCTGTGGATGTTGTCTACATATATTTTTTTAAGGCATGTGATAAGATCCCTCATAGTGGCCTCATTCAGAAGATTAAGACCATAAGACCATAAGACAAAGGAGCAGAAGTAGGCCATTCGGCCCATCGAGTCTGCCCCGCCATTTTATCATGAGCTGATCCATTTTTTCCTATTTAGTCCCACTCCCCTGCCTTCTCACCATAACCTTTGATGCCCTGGCTACTCAGATACCTATCAATCTCTGCCTTAAATACACCCAATGACTTGGCCTCCACTGCTGCCCGTGGCAACAAATTCCATAGATTCACCACCCTCTGACTAAAAAAATTTCTTCGCATTTCTGTTCTGAAAGGGCGCCCTTCAATCCTTAAGTCATGCCCTCTCGTACTAGACTCCCCCATCATGGGAAACAACTTTGCCACATCCACTCTGTCCATGCGTTTTAACATACGAAATGTTTCTATGAGGTCTCCCCTCATTCTTCTAAACTCCAAGGAATACAGTCCAAGAGCGGACAAACGTTCCTCATATGTTAACCCTCTCATTCCCGGAATCATTCCAGTGAATCTTCTCTGTACCCTCTCCAACGTCAGCACATCCTTTCTTAAATAAGGAGACCAAAACTGCCCACAGTACTCCAAGTGAGGTCTCACCAGCGCCTTATAGAGCCTCAACATCACATCCCTGCTCCTATACTCTATTCCTCTAGAAATGAATGCCAACATTGCATTCGCCTTCTTCACTACTGACTCAACCTGGAGGTTAACTTTAAGGGTATCCTGTACGAGGACTCGCAAGTCCCGTTGCATCTCAGAACTTTGAATTCTTTCCCCATTTAAATAATAGTCTGCCCGTTTATTTTTTCTGCCAAAGTGCATAACCATACACTTTCCAACATTGTACTTCATTTGCCACTTCTCTGCCCATTCTTCCAATCTATCCAAGTCTCTCTGCAGACTCTCCATTTCCTCAGCACTACCGACCCCTCCACCTATCTTCGTATCGTCAGCAAACTTAGCTACAAAGCCATCTATTCCATAATCCAAATCGTTGATGTACAATGTAAAAAGAAGCGGCCCCAACACTGATCCCTCTGGAAAACCACTGGTAACTGGCAGCCAACCAGAATAGGATCTCTTTATTCCCACTCTCTGTTTCCTGCCGATCAGCCAACGCTCTATCCACGTATGTAACTTTCCCGCAATTCCATGGGCTCTTATCTTGTTAAGTAGCCTCATGTGTGGCACCTTGTCAAAGGCCTTCTGAAAATCCAAATATACAACATCCACTGCATCTCCCTTGTCTAGTCTACTGGTAATTTCCTCAAAAAATTGTAATAGGTTTGTCAGGCAGGATTTTCCTTCAAGGAATCCATGCTGAGTTCTGCCTATCTTGTCATATGCCTCCAGGTACTCTGTAACCTCATCCTTGACAATCGACTCCAACAACTTCCCAACCACCGATGTCAAGCTAACAGGTCTATAATTTCCTTTTTGCTTCCTTGCCCCCTTCTTAAATAGCGGAGTGACATTTGCAATCTTCCAGTCCTCCGGAACTATGCCAGAATCTATCAACTTTTAGAAACATAGAAAATAGGTGCAGGAGTAGGCCATTCGGCCCTTCGAGCCTGCACCGCCATTTATTATGATCATGGCTGATCATCCAACTCAGAACCCTGCCCCAGCCTTCCCTCCATACCCCCTGATCCCCGTAGCCACAAGGGCCATATCTAACTCCCTCTTAAATATAGCCAATGAACTGGCCTCAACTGTTTCCTGTGGCAGAGAATTCCACAGATTCACCACTCTCTGTGTGAAGAAGTTTTTCCTAATCTCAGTCCTAAAAGGCTTCCCCTCTATCCTCAAACTGTGGCCCCTCGTTCTGGACTTCCCCAAAATCAGGAACAATCTTCCTGCATCTAGCCTGTCCAATCCCTTTAGGATCTTATACGTTTCAATCAGATCCCCCCTCAATCTTCTAAATTCCAACGAGTACAAGCCCAGTTCATCCAGTCTTTCTTCATATGAAAGTCCTGCCATCCCAGGAATCAATCTGGTGAACCTTCTTTGTACTCCCTCTATGGCAAGGATGTCTTTCCTCAGATTAGGGGACCAAAACTGCACACAATACTCCAGGTGTGGTCTCACCAAGGCCTTGTACAACTGAAGTAGTACCTCCATGCTCCTGTACTCGAATCCTCTCGCTATAAATGCCAGCATACCATTCGCCTTTTTCACTGCCTGCTGTACCTGCATGCCCACTTTCAATGACTGGTGTATAATGACACCCAGGTCTCGTTGCACCTCCCCTTTTCCTAATCGGCCACCATTCAGATAATAATCTGTTTTCCTATTTTTGCCACCAAAGTGGACAACTTCACATTTATCCACATTATATTGCATCTACCATGAATTTGCCCACTCACCCAACCTATCCAAGTCACCCTGAATCCTCTTAGCATCCTCCTCACAGCTAACACTGCCACCCAGCTTCGTGTCATCCGCAAACTTGGAGATGCTGCATTTAATTCCCTCATCCAAGTCATTAATATATATTGTAAACAACTGGGGTCCCAGCACTGAGCCTTGCGGTACCCCACTAGTCACCGCCTGCCATTCTGAAAAGGTCCCGTTTATTCCCACTCTTTGCTTCCTGTCTGCTAACCAATTCTCCACCCACACCAATACCTTACCCCCAATACCGTGTGCTTTAAGTTTGCACACTAATCTCCTGTGTGGGACCTTGTCAAAAGCCTTTTGAAAATCCAAATATACCACATCCACTGGTTCTCCCCTATCCACTCTACTAGTTACATCCTCAAAATATTCTATGAGATTCGTCGGACATGATTTTCCTTTCACAAATCCATGCTGACTTTGTCCGATCATTTCACCGCTTTCCAAATGTGCTGTTATCACATCCTTGATAACTGACTCCAGCAGTTTCCCCACCACCGACGTTAGGCTAACCAGTCTATAATTCCCCGGTCTCTCTCTCCCTCCTTTTTTAAAAAGTGGAGTTACATTAGCCACCCTCCAATCCTCAGGAACTAGTCCAGAATCTAACGAGTTTTGAAAAATTATCACTAATGCATCCACTATTTCTTGGGCTACTTCCTTAAGCACTCTAGGATGCAGACCATCTGGCCCTGGGGATTTATCTGCCTTCAATCCCTTCAATTTACCTAACACCACTTCCCTACTAACATGTACTTCGCTCAGTTCCTCCATCTCACTGGACCTTCTGTCCCCTACTATTTCTGGAAGATTATTTATGTCCTCCTTAGTGAAGACAGAACCAAAGTAATTATTCAATTGGTCTGCCATGTCCTTGCTCCCCATAATCAATTCACCTGTTTCTGTCTACAGGGGACCTACATTTGTCTTTACCAGTCTTTTCCTTTTTACATATCTATAAAAACTTTTACAGTCCGTTTTTATGTTCCCTGCCAGTTTTCTCTCATAATCTTTTTTCCCCTTCCTAATTAAGCCCTTTGTCCTCCTCTGCTGAACTCTGATTTTCTCCCAGTCCTCAGGTGAGCCACTTTCTCTGGCTAATTTGTATGCTTCTTCTTTGGAATTGATACTATCCCTAATTTCTCTTGTCAGCCACGGGTGCGCTACCTTCCTTGATTTATTCTTTTGCCAAACTGGGATGAATAATTGTTGTAGTTCATCCATGCAACCTTTAAATGCTTGCCATTGCATATCCACCGTCAATCCTTTAAGTGTCATTTGCCAGTCTATCTTAGCTAATTCACGTCTCATACCTTCAAAGTTACCCCTCTTTTTGAAAGATCATCGCTAATGCCTCCACAATCTGCACAGCTACCTCCTTCAGAACACGAGGGTGCATTCCATCTGGTCCAGGAGATTTATCGACCTTTAGCCTATTCAGCTTCCTGAGTACTTTCTCTGTCGTAATTTTGACTGCGCACACTTCTCTTCCCTGCCACCCTTGAGTGTTTGGTATACTGCTGTCTTCCTCAGTGAAGACTGATGCAAAATACTTGTTCACTTCCTCTGCCATCTCCTCATCTCCCATTACAATTTCTCCAACATCATTTCCTATCGGTTCTATATCTACTCTCACCTGTCTTTTATATACTTGAAAAAGCTCTTAGTATCCTCTTCGATATTATTTGTTAGCTTCCTTTCATAGTTAATCTTTTCTCTCTTAATGATCTTCTTGGTTTCCTTTTGTAAGGTTTTAAAAACTTCCCAATCCTCTGTCTTCCCACTAATTTTTGCTTCCTTGTATGCCCTCTCTTTTGCTTTAACTTTGGCTTTGACTTCTCTTGTCAACCACGGTTGCATCCTTTTTCCACTCGAAAATTTCTTCTTTTTTGGAATATACCTGTCTTGCACATTCCTCATTTCTCGCATAAACTCCAGCCACTGCTGCTCTGCTGTCTTTCCCGCCAGTGTCTCTTTCCAGTCAACTTTGGCCAGTTCCTCTCTCATGCCACTGTAATTTCCTTTACTCCACTGAAATACCGACACATCAGATTTCGGCTTCTCTTTTTCTAATTTCACAGTGAACTCAATCATGTTATGATCACTGCCTCCTAAGGGTTCCTTCACCTCAATCTCTCCAATCACCTCCGGTTCATTACACAGTACCCAATCCAGTACAGCCGATCCCCTAGTGGGTTCAACAACAAGCTGTTCTAAAAAGCCATCTCGCAGACATTCTACAAATTCTCTCTCTTGAGATCCAGTGCTGACCTGATTTTCCCAATCTACTCGCATGTTAAAATCCCCCACAATTATCATAACACCGCCCTTCTGACAAGCCTTTTCTATTTCCTGTTGTAATTTGTAGTCCACATCACTGCAGCTGTTTGGAGGCCTATAAATAACTGCCATCAGGGTCCTTTTACCCCTGCTAGTCCTTAGCTCAACCCATAAAGATTCTGCACCTTCCGATCCTATATCACCTCTTTCTAATGATTTAATATCATTTCTTACCAATAAAGCCACGCTTCCCCCTCTGCCTACCTTCCTATCCTTCCGATACACCGTGTATCCTTGGACGTGCAGCTCCCAGAGACATGCATCCTTTAGCCAGGCCTCAGTGATGGCCACAATATCATACCTGCCAATCTGTAGCTGTACAACAAGATCATCCACTTTATTCCTTATGCTGCGTGCATTTAAGTACAACACCTTAAGACCAGTATTTGATACTTTTTGCTTTGATTTCACTGCAACTTTATTGCACTGCAACTCATCCCAATGGCTACAAATTTGCCCCATCACCTGCCTGTCTTTCCTGACATCTTAACTGCTCACTATCTGAGATTTATTTCTGTTTTCCCCTTCCTCTGCTCTATCATTCCGGTTCCCATCTCCCTGCCAAATTAGTTTAAACCCTCCCTAACAGCTCTATTAAACTTTCCCGCCAGGATATTGGTCCCCTTCGGGTTCAGGTGTAACCGGTCATTTTTGAACAGGTCATACTTCCCCCAGAAGAGATCCCAATTATCCAAGAATCTGAAGCCCTGCCCCCTACACCAGTCTCTCAGCCATACATTTATCTGCCTGATCCGACTACTCTTGCCCTCGCTAGCACGTGGCACAGGTAGCAATCCCGAGATCACTACCCTGGAGGTCCTGCTTCTCAGCTTCCTTCCTAACTCCTGGAATTCTCTCTTCAGGACTTCCTCCTTTGTCCTACCTATGTCATTGGCACCAACATGTACCAAGACAACTGGCTGCTCACCCTCCCCCTTTAGAATATTCAGGACCCGATCCGAGACATCCCGTACCCTGGCACCTGGGAGGCAACACACCATGCGGGTATCTCTGTCAGGCTCACAGAATCTCCTGTCTGTTCCCCTGACTATGGAATCCCCCACGACTACCGCATTTCTCTTCTCCCTCCTTCTCTCCTGCACAACAGCGCCAGGCTCAGTGCCAGAGACCCGGTCACCGTAGGCATCCTCCGTCAGGTCATCCCCCTCAACAGCATCCAGAACAAGATATTTGTTACTGAGGGGGACAGCCACAGGGGTGCTCTCCACTATCCAGGCATTTCCCTTCCCTCTCTTGACAGTGACCCAGTTTTCTGACCCCTGTAGCCCAGGGATGACTACCTCCCTGTAGCTCCTGTCTATCACCTCTTAACTTTCCCTGATAAGCAGTAGGTCATCAAGCTGCAGCTCCAGATCCCTAACACGGTCTCTGAGGAGCTGCAACTCGGTGCACCTGGCGCAGATGTGGACATCAGGGAGGCTGGAGGTCTCCCAGGATTCCCACATCTGACACCCTGAACAAAGCACTAACCCTGCAGGCATGCTATCTAATTCTACAGGAATGAAACAGGAAAAATAAGTGTACTCACCTACTTACCTCGCCAAACAGACGAACTTTTTTAAATCGTTAGCTCGTACCATTAGCTGTGAGAGCCCTGCTGTTCCTGTTTGTCCGGGCCGATTCGTGAAAGGGGTGGGGGGGGAAAAAAAAAGAGTTGGCGCTTCGCTCTCGCCTCTTCCCGTTTAAGATTCCCGTTTAAATTAAGATTCATGGAATTCCCAGAATATTCACAATAGAATTCAGAGGGAGTTGTGATGGGAAACATTCCAGCTGAAAGTCCATGACTAGTGGTGTTCTGCGGGGATCTGTAGAGGAATTGCCTGTTAGCACATACATCCACTGTGATAAAGTTCTTCCAGAAATGATCAATAAGCAATGCAGTTCCTGTCTGAGTAGTGGCTTGAATCTGCTTCAGTTTGCCTACCGTCGCAACAGGTCAACAGCAGATGCCATGTTATCAGTTCTTCACTCAGCTCTGGAGTGCCTGGACAATGAAGACATCAGGATGCTCTTTGAAGGCTACAGCTTGGCATTCAATACTATAATCCCATTGATTGTCACTAAGCTTCAAGAACTAGACCCTGCTCCCTCACTGTGCAACCAGATTCTCAATTTCCTCACTGGCAGACCCCTCCTTCCCTCTGTTCTAAAGGGTCACCCCTCAATTTTGAGGCTGTGCCCTCTAGTTCTGAACACCCCCACCACAGGAAACATTCTCTCCACATCCACCCTATCATTCAGTAGGGTTCAATGAGATCCCCCGCATTCTTCTAAATTCCAGTGAGTACAGGCCCAAAGCTGCCAAACGCTCCTCACATGTTAACCCCTTCATTCCTAGAGTCATCTTCGTGAACTCCCTCTGGACTCTCTCAACCCATCCTTTCTGAAATATGGGTCCCCAAACTGTCGACAATACTCTAAGTGTGTCCTGACTAGTGTCTTATAAAGGTTTAGCATTGTCTCCTTTCTTTTATATTCTATTCCCCTTGAGATAAATGCCAATATTGCATTTGACTTTTTTACCACAGACTCAACCCTATAAATTTACCTTTTGGGAGTCTTGCACAAGGTCTCCTAAGTCCTTCTGTACCTCTGATGTTTGAACCTTCTCTCCATTTAGACAATAGTCTACATTATTGTTCCTTTTACCAAAACGCATTATCATACATTTCCCAAAACTGTATTCCATCTGCCACTTTTTTGCCCATTCTTCCAATTTGCCTCAGTCCTGCTGCAATCACATTGCCTCCTCAGCACTATCTACCCCTCCGCCTATCTTTGTATCATTCGCAAACTTTGCCACAAAACTATCAATTCCATTATCCAAATCAATGACAAACAGTGTGAAAAGTAACGGTCCCAATACTGACCTCGAAGGAAAACCACTAGTCACCAGAAGCTAACCAGAAAAGACCCTTTTATTCCCACTCACTGCCTCCTGCCTGTCAGCCATTCCTCTATCCATGCCAGTATCTTTCCTGTAATGCCATAGGATTTCATCTTGTTAAGCAGCCTCATGTGTGGCACCTTATCAAATGCCTTCTGAAAATCCAAGTGAATGACATCCACTGCCTCTCCTTTGTCCACTCTGCTTGTTACTTCCTCAAAGAACTCTAACAGATTAGTCAGGTAAGATTTTCCTTCACAGAAACCATGCTGACTTTGACTTATTTTATCATTAGCCTCCAAATACCTTGAAACCACATCATTAAGAATGGACTCCAACACTTTGCTATCCACTGAGGTTAGGATAACTGGTCCATAATTTTCTCTCTTTTGTCTTCCTCCTTTCTTAAAGAGTGGAGTGACATTTGCAATTTTCCATTCCTCTGGGACCATGCCAGAATCAAGTGATTCTTGAAAGATCATGGCCAATGCATCCCTTATCTCTTCATTAACCTTTTTCAGGACTCTGAGAGGTAGTCCACCTGGTCCAGGTGACTTCTCCACCTTAAGACCTTTCAGTTTGCCTAGGCTTTTTTCCTTTGTAATGGCAATGGCACTCACTCCTGCTCCCTGACACTCATGGACCTCTGGCGTACTGCTAGTAGCTTCCACAGTGAAGACAGATGTAAAATATCCATTAAATTCATCTACCATCTCTTTGTCCCCCATTACTACCTCACCAGCATCATTTTCCAGTCATCCAATATCAACTCTCACCTGCCTTTTACTCTTTATATAACTGATAAAACTTTTGTAATCCAGCTTTATATTATTGGCTAGTTTGCCCTCATATTCCTTCTGGTCCCTTCTTATATCTTTTTTAGTTACCTTTTGTTGGAGCTTAAAAGCTTCCCAATCATCCAACTTCCCACTCATTTTTGCTACCTTATATTCCATTTCCTTGACTTTTATGCAGTCCTGTAACAAATCCTCAAAAGTGAGTCTGTGGGTTGTGGGATCTGTTCAGAGATGTGGTGAATGAAGTTATCCACGTATAACCCGGTTTTTCTTTAGTGCTGCTCTCCAGTGTTTGCTCAGTGGAAGAAGAAGCTGGACCAGGAAAACTCAGGGGCTTGGACTGTATTATTTTTTTCTCTTTGTGGCTGTATGTTTTTCTGTAATCGTAATCATACATGTTATTTTGTGCTATGTGTTGTGTGCAGTGTGCTATTGGTAATGTGCTTTGCACCTTGACCTCAGAGGAACACTGTTTCATTTGGCTACATCCATGTATGGTTGAATGATATTTAAACTTGAAATTTGGAACTTGTATTGTTTCTTTGACAGTTCCTCAGGACTATCGGTGACTTTATTCACCTCCATTTATGTGGAAGCCAAATGAAGCTAATCTGGACCCTGTCGGTTCAACCATGAAAACCACTTTTTTTCCAGAGTTCAAAGTAAATTTATTACCAAAGTACACTCATCAGTAAGGAGCCTTGGGTCGCATATCACCAGGTTCAGGAACAGTTTTTATCCTACAAGCATCAGGCTCCTGAGCAACTGTGGATAAAAACTTCACCCACCACAAACCTGAACTGATTCCACTACCTAGACACTCACTTTCAGGAATATTTTTCTTCTTTTGCACATTGGTTGTTTCTGTTCTGTTCTGTGTTGGCTCAAAACATTGGCTCTTTATTCCATTCCATAGATGCTGCGTCACCTGCTGAGTTCCTCCAGCACTGTTTGTGTGTTACACTAGATTTCCAGCATCTGCAGAATCTCTTGTGTTTATGACTCATTTTCAAGGACTCTGTACAACTCATGTTCTCAATGTTGATTTTATTTGTAGAGTTGGTCTTTATTTGTACATAGGTTGTTTGTCAGTCTTCATTTTATATTTTTCCATAAATTCTAGTGTATTTCTTTTTTATCCCTTGTAAGTGTGTGCAAATAAATGAATTTCAAGGTAAAATATGGTAATAAATTCTACCAAATTCTGTCAGTTTGAATCAGTCCGGCCATTCTCCTCGGACCTCTTACATCAACGAGGTGTTTTCACCTACAAGACTAACACTCACTGGATGTTACTTTAAATCACACCATTCTCTGTGAACTATAGAGCAGGAGTTCACAATCTGGGGGTCCACAGACCCCTCAGTTAATGATAGGGGTCCATGGCATAAAAAAGGTTGTGAACCCCTGCTCGAGAAACTGGTGTGCATGAAAATCCCTGGAGATTGGAAGGTACGGAGATAGTCAAACAACTGCATTTGGCACCTCTGTCATTCACGATTGAAGTCACTTAGATCACATTTTTTCCCCATTCTGAACAACAACTAAATCTCCTGAACATGCTCTTGATGCATGCTTTTGTGCATTGAGCTGCCATACGATTGGTTGATTATGTATTTGCATTATCAAATGGGTGTACAGGTGCACCTAATAAATTGGCCACTGAGTGTACATGTACTTTGATAATAAATTTACTTTGAACTCTGGAAAAAAAGTGGTTTTCATGGTTGAACCGACAAGATCCAGATTAGCTTCATTTGGCTTCCACATAAGTGGAGGTGAATAAAGTCATCAATAGTCCTAAGGAAATGTCGAAGAAACAACTTAAGTTTCAAATTTCAAGTTTAAATATCATTCAACCATACATGAATGTAGCCAAATGAAACAGTGTTCCTCTGAGGTCAAGGTGCAAAACACATTACCAACAGCATACTACACACAACACATAGCTCAAAATAGCATGTGTGATTACGATTTCAGAAAAACATACAGTCACAATAGAAAAAAATAATATAGTCCAAGCCCCTGAGTTTTCCTGGTCCAGCTTCTTCTTCCGCTGAGCAAACACTGGAGAGCAGCACTAAAGAAAAACTGAGTTACACGTGGATAACTTCATTCACCACATCTCTGAACAGATCCCACAACACACAGACTCACTTTGGAGGATTTGTTACAGGACTGCATAAAAGTTAAGGAAATGGAATATAAGGTAGCAAAAGTGAGTGGGAAGTTGGATGATTGGGAAGTTTTTAAGATCCAACAAAAGGATGTAAGAAGGGACCAGAAAGAATGTGAGGGCAAACTAGCCAATAATATAAAGCTGGATAACAAAAGTTTCATCAGTTATATAAAGAGTAAAAAGCAGGTGAGAGTTGATATTGGATGACTGGAAAATGATGCTGGTGAGGTAGTAATTGGGGAAAAAGAGATGGTAAATGAATTTAATGGATATTTTACATCTGCCTTCACTGTGGAAGCTACTAGCAGTGTGCCAGAGGTCCATGAGTGTCAGGGAGCAGGAGTGAGTGCCATTGCCATTACAAAGGAAAAAAGCCTAGGCAAACTGAAAGATCTTAAGGTGGAGAAGTCACCTGGACCAGATGGACTACATCCCAGAGTCCTGAGAGAGGTTGCTGAAGAGATAATGGATGCATTGGCCATGATCTTTCAAGAATCACTTGATTCTGGTATGGTCCCAGAGGACTAGAAAATTGCAAATGTCACTCCACTCTTTAAGAAAGGAGGAAGACAAAAGACAGAAAATTATGGACCAGTTATCCTAACCTCAGTGGATAGCAAAGTGTTGGAGTCTATTCTTAAGGATGTGGTTTCAATGTATTTAGAGGCTAATGATAAAATAAGTCAAAGTCAGCATGGTTTCTGTGAAGGAAAATCTTACCTGACTAATCTGTTAGAGTTCTTTGAGGAAGTAACAAGCAGAGTGGACAAAGGAGAGGCAGTGGATGTCATTTACTTGGATTTTCAGAAGGCATTTGATAAGGTGCCACACATGAGGCTGCTTAACAAGATAAAATCCTATGGCGTTACAGGAAAGATACTGGCATGGATAGAGGAATGGCTGACAGGCAGGAGGCAGTGAGTGGGAATAAAAGGATCTTTTCTGGTTGGCTTCTGGTGACTAGTGGTGTTCCTTGGGGTACTGGGACCGCTACTTTTCACATTGTTTGTCATTGATTTGGATAATGGAATTTATGGCTTTGTGGCAAAGTTTGCGAATTATACAAAGATACGTGGAAAGGTAGGTGGTGCTGAGGAAACAATGCGATTGCAACAGAACTCAGGCAAATCGGAAGAATGGGCAAAAAAGTGGCAGATGGAATACAGTTTTGGGAAATGTATGATAATGCATTTTGGTAAAAGGAACAATAATGTAGACTATTGTCTAAATGGGGAGAAGGTTTAAACATCAGAGGTACAGAAGGACTTAGGAGACCTCGTGCAAGACTCCCAAAAGGTAAATTTATAGGTTGAGTCTGTGGTAAAAAAGTCAAATGCAATGTTGGCATTTATCTCAAGGGGGATAGAATATAAAAGTAAGGAGATAATGCTGAGCCTTTATAAAACACTAGTCAGGCCACACTTGGAGTATCGTCAACAGTTTTTGGCCCCATATCTCAGAAAGGATGTGTTGAGAGGGTCCACAGGAGGTTCACGAGAATGATTCTAAGAATGAAGAGGTTGACATATGAGGAGCGTTTGGCAGCTTTGGGCCTGTACTCACTGGAATTTAGAAGAATGCGGGGGATCTCATTGAACCCTACCGAATGATAGGGTGGATGTGGAGAGAATGTTTCCTACAGTGGGGGTGTTCAGAACTAGAGGGCATGGTCTCAAAATTGAGGGGTGACCTTTTAGAACAGAGGGAAGGAGGAATTCTTTTAGCTAGAGAGTAGTGAATCAGTGAATCTGTGGAATGTTCTGCCACTGACTGTGGTGGAGATCAATTCCGTGAGTATATTTAAGGTGGAAGTTTATAGTTTCCTGATCGGTCAGGGCATCAGAGGATATAGTGAGAAGACAGGTGTATGGGATTGAGTGGGATCTGGGATCAGCCATGAATGGAATGACACAGCAGACTTGATGGGCTGAATGGCCTAATTCTGCTCCTATGTCTTATGGTCTTATGATCTCGAGGTGTACCAGTGTTGATTGTCAGCAAGGAGGAAATGTTAATTCCAATTGGCACAGTCTGCAGTCTCCCAGTGAGGATGTCAAGGGTTCAGTTGCAGTGGAAGGTACAGAGGCCTAGGATTCGGAGCAGGAATTGTGCAATTGTGCCACGAACACTCACTCAGTGGCCACTTTGTTGGTTGGAGTCAACCATAGATGTTGTGCCCTTGCTGTCTATGTGATACGCAAACCAGTACACAAGCCTGGGCAGCATGATATGGAGAGCAGGCTGCTGCCTATGTTGCAGGTTCCCTCTCTCCACACAGCTGATGAATCCAGAGGAATGGCAGAGATCGAAACAGGTTAATACCTGCAGCATTGCAGGAATTGCCAGTCAGTGTTGAAGGCAACGTAGAATTGCCCTAGGGACTCCAATTCTAGATTTTTCCTTGGGGTTTACTCTCGAAGCCTTTCCCATGAGTGGGTATAGTCTCAAGGCATCAGTGGTTTGAAATCAGAGATTCCCCTCTCTGTGCTGAGCTGTCAAGCATGCTGACAAGCCCCATCTGCCCGAAGCAACTTGTTTTAACACACATTGCTCCTTCTCTTGCCAGCAGCAAGTTCGTCTGGGTTTAGTAGCTAAGCCACACATGAAGGCCAGCAGCTGGACCTGGTTGTCAGAGGCTATTTAAAACACATGCCACTGGGAGCATTTAATAGGAAGTGGGATCTTATCCCCACTACCCCACCCCATGGCTATGGCAAATTTAAGAAACCACTGTGCAATTAAACATGGATATTATGGCATAATGATCCCTTATTTTCCATGATCAACACAACACTGCACCTTTACAGAAATTCTTGACTACGTATGGAACACAGAACAGGACAGCACAGTACAGGCTCTCTTTGGACCATAGAGTTGAGCTGACCTTTTAATTTTCTTCAAGACCAATCCAATGCATCCCCTCATGTAGCCCTCCATTTACCTTTCATCAATGAAAGAGTCTCTGAAATGCTCCTAATGGGTCTGCTTCTACCACCACCTTTGGCAGTATATCCCACATACCTATCACTCTCTGTGTTAAAAAACCTACCTCTGACAACAGCCCTCCTGCATACATTCCTCCAATCACCTGAAAATTATGTCCTCTTGTATTAGCCATTTCTGCCCTTGGAAAAAGGTGGTAGCTGTCCACTTGATCTATGCTGTTATCATCTTGTACACCCCTATCAAGTCTCCTCTCATCCTCCTTTGCTCCGAAGAAAAGCACCGTCTTGTTCAACCTTACCTCAATAGGTATGCTCTTTAATCCTGGTAAATGTCCTCTGCGCCCTCTCTAAAGTTTCCACATCCTTCTTATACTGAGGTGACAAGAACTGGACACAATAGCCACAACACTATAATATAGGGCATTGCAGGGCAGCATGGTAGCATGGCAGTTAGCCCAGTACCAGCTGTAAGACTGGGCTCCAGTTTCTGACGTTGTCTGTACAGGCTTGTACATTCTCCCCATAAATGTGCAGGTTTCCTCTGGGTACTCTGGTATCCTCCCACTTTCCAAAGATGTATGAGGTTGGGTTAGTAAGTTCTGGGCATGTTATGTTGGTGCCAGAAGTATGACAATACTTGCGGGCTGCCCTCAGTGCATCTTGGACTGTTTTGGTCATTGGCACAAATGACACAATTCAATGTATATTTTGATGTACATATGACAAATATACAAAAGCTAATCTTGTTAAAAAATGTCACTACTTTCACAAGAGAGGACTCATCTTGTTGGGGGAAATTGAGTTCAAGAGTCACAAGATAAAGTTAAAGATTTTTAAAAAGATATGACGTGCATGATCATGGTCTCATGACCATGACTGTTCTTGGCAAATTTTTCAACAAAAGTAGCTTGCTATTGCCTTCTTTACAAGATGGGTAACCCCAGCCATTATCAAAACTCTTCAGAGACAGTCTACCTACTGTCAGGACTTGTGATACGCAACATCTGCTCTCACCGCTTGCTTCCAGGGCTCCAGATCGGGGAGCTAAGCAGGTGCTACACCTTGCCCAAGGATGACCTGGAGGCTAACAGAGGGAAGGAACACCTTACACTCCCTTATTGAGATATAGTGCAGGATGGGCCCTTCCAACCTTTCCAGCCACGCCGCCCAGCATTCCCCCAATTTAAGCCCAGCCAAATCATGGGACAATTTACAATGACAAATCAACCTACCAACTGGTATGCCTCTGGACAATGGGAAGAAACCAAAGCACCTGGAGGAAACCCATGTGGTCAGGAGGAGAATGTACGAACTCTTTTCAGGCAGCACTCACAACACACTGGAGGAACTCTGCAGGTTGGTCAGCATCCGTGGAAACGATGAGTCGTTTCGGGCTGGAACCTTTCATCAGGACTGAAGAGGGAAGGGACAGAGGCTCTATAAAGAAGGTGGGGGAAGGGTGGGAAGGAGAGGGCTGGTAGGTTCTAGGGGGTTTTCACCTGTACTGTAAAGCAGTGTGTTAACCTCTACGCCACTGTGCCACCCACAACATGGTTAAGAAAAGTATTTTACAGCTTTACATGTAGACTGAAGTCTTTGCTGTAACATTAATTTAGACCACAAGGCATACGAGCAGTCCTGACGAAGGATCTCGTCCTGAAACGTCAACTGTACCTCTTCCTAGAAATGCTGCCTGGCCTGCTGCATTGATCAGCAACTTTGATGTGTGTTGCGAGCAGAATTAGGTCATTCAGCCCATCGAGTCCGTTTCGCCATTCAATCACGGCAGATTCATTATCACTCTCAACTCTATTCTCCTGCCTTCTCCCCATAATCTTTGACACCTTTACCTATCAACCTCCACTTTAAATATACTTGGCCTCCACAGCAGTCCATGGCAATGAATTCCACAAATTCATCACCCTCTAGCTGAAGAAATTCTTCCTCTTCTCTGCTCTAAAGAGACATCCTTGTATTCCAAGGCTGCGTCCTTCGGTCCTAGACTCCCCCCTTGTAGGAAACATCCTCTCTATGTCCAATCTGCCTAGGCCTTTCAATATACGTTTCAATTACATCTCTCATCATTTGTCTAAGAGTTAATTGCTTCTCCTTTAAGCTGTGCTTAAGTAATTGCTGAGAGACGTTCTCTTGACCCCCTGTGCTTGTGTGTGATAAGTTTTCACTTTTGATTACTATCAAATTGTTATTTGTTTGACCTTGCTGTGTGTAAATTTACTGCAGCATCTCTAATATTACAACAGCACTAAAAACTATATGCATTGTTAATTACTGATAAAAGTATCTGAGACATAGAGGTCATGGAAGTCATTGTGTAAATGGAATTTTTTCAAATGTTATTCAGTCAGGAATTAGGTCCAGAATAATAACACAGTGACTTAGAAAAAAACAGTTCCAATGGTTGGAGAGCATTTAGAAGATAGATTGATAGAGATCAAGAAGATTGTTTTAGCCAGCTCCTGATAGTCAAAGAGTAAGTCAAAGTCAAAGTAAAGTTTATTACCAAAGTATGCATATGTCACCATATACAACCCTCAGCTTCATTTTCTGGCAGGTATTTACAGAAAAATGAAGGAATACAATTAAATTTACAAGAACTAATCAGAAACAACCAATGTGCAAAAGACTAATTGTGCAAAGAACAAATACATAATGCTGAGAATAAACACCAATTTGATTCTACAGATGCTGAGAATCCAGAGTAAGACACACAAAATGTTACCATACCAGAGAGAGATCAGAGACTGCTGTGTACTCTGCTTTGTGGAAACATGGCTCACACCAGCAATTTCAGATACACCTGATAGCTTCACCATTCTCTGCAAAGACAGGACAGCTCAGTCTTTTAAAGGCAGAGGAGGTGGAGCATGCTTTATGATTAAACTTATCGTGGGGAACAAACATGACAGTTCTGTCTCAATCCTGCTCACCTGACCTAGAAAACCTAGTGGTCAAATGACATTCATTTTATCTGCCGAGTGAGTTTACGGCCATCATTCCACCTCAGGCAATGTCAGACAGGCACATGAGAAGCTGAGCAATGTAATCAACAGGCATGAAACTGCACACCCTGATGCCTTCTCAATCATTGCAGGAGGCTTCAAACAGGCCAGCTTGAAGAAGTCTCTGAACAACTACAATCAACACATTACCTGTCAAACCAGGGCATCCCACACACTTGATCACTGTTATACCACCATCAATAATGCTTACCGTGCCATCCCACACTTAAACTTTGGAAAGTCCAATTACCTGGCTGTACTTCTACTCTCAGCAATAGGCAGAGATTAAAGACACATTATCCGTGGAGAAAACCAAAAAGGTATAGTCAAGGAGTTAAAAGAGCACTTCCAAGACTGCTTTGAATTGGCAGACTGGACAATATTCAAGTAGCCATCTTTAAACCTGAATGAATATGCCACAGTTGTCATTGACTTCATCAATACCATTGTGGATGAGTGTATGCCTTCGAGAACATACCAGACAAGTCATGGAAATTCGTAGTCACTGAGGCTACATCTGTTGCATTCAAGACTGGTGATTCAGAACTATAGAAGAAATCCAGTTACTGTCACAGTGAGTGCTGGTAATGACTGAACCTAGGTACAGAGAAACAACAGGCCCCCATGTAGAGATGGAAACAAGAGGAATTCCAACAGAGTATCAGTGGCACGACTGAGCGACACCATGAGACAAATCATTCTCAACACAAGGACCCCATGATGAGCGTTAATTATCACAGAACGTGGAAAACCCATGCCTGTAACAATTTACCTTGACAAGATGAAACAGAAATCACAGGAGCTGAATGACTCTAGTTAAGACAACAATATAGATGCTTGAGAAACCTAGTAACACAAGGCCGTATGGCAATCCACAAATGCCTGTAGGCTCACAACAGCTATGACCTATGGAAGGCTATCTTAAGGGTGAGAAAACAATTCTGATTGAGTTTAGAGATAGAATCAGATGCACATCAGCTCTGGCAGGGGTTGCAGTCTACCACGCCCCTCGAAGCAAAGCCTAACACCATGACTGGCTGTGATGCTTCACTCACAGATGCGCTCAACATCATTCAGGCAAACTTTGAAAGGGAGAATAAAATTACACCTGTGCATATCTCTGCAGCATCTCGTGACCCTGTGATCTGTTTTAGAGGCCAACTCCTGAGCACCTTTGAAAAGAATGAGGCTCACAAGGTGTCAAGCCCTGATGATGTACCCAGTAGGGCTCTGGAAATCTGTGTTAATCAGCTGGCTGGTGTGTCAAAGGATCTCTTCAATCTCTCAGTGATGCAGTCAGAAGTTCCCTTCTGCGTCAAAATGGTGACAGTCATATCAGTGCCCGAGAAAAGCAGGGTGAACTGCCTCAATGACTACTGCCCAGTAGCATTCATATCTACTGTGATGAAGTACTTTGTGACGTTGGGCACAGCTAGAATCAACTCCTGCCTAAGCAAGGACCTGGACCTGCTGTAATTTGCCTGATGGGTCTACAGTGGATGTAATCTCACTGACTCTCCACTCAGCCTTGGGTCTCCCAGACAAGAGTAATACCTGCAGTACGCAAACATGAGAAAATCTGCAGATGCTGGAATTTCAAGCAACACACATAAAAATTGCTGGTGAACGCAGCAGGTCAGGCAGCATCTCTAGGAAGAGGTACAGTCGACGTTTCGGGCCGAGACCCTTCGTCAGGACGTCAGGCTGCTGTTTATTGACTACATCTCAATGTTCAACACTATCATACACTCACTTCTAATCACCTCCTTCAGCCAAGATGTATCTCCAACCTGCCACACAAACCCTGCTTACACTGTTTATTTCTGATGTCCGGATTGGTTGCTGATCAGGAGAACACGGTAGAGCTCTGACCAGCAACCAATCCGGACATCAGAATTTAGAGAGGAGGGGATTTCACTCAGGTTCACCGCCCAGGCAGGAAAAGGCAGCAGCAGGTCACGACAGCGTAACAGAGCTTTGACCAGTGACCAATCGCGTTTGAGGTTGATTAGCAAGAGCAAATTAAACGAAGGCAAGGGTCAGCGCAGCGGCCATCGTCTGAGTGGACAGAATTAGAGTGGTGATCTTGAGGCCTTAGCTCTTCAAGGCATCTGCGAAGAGAGGCTTCAGTCAGAGAAAGCAAAGGAAAGGAAAGCTCTAGGTTAAATTTTTTTGCTTTCCCCTCTTTATATCTGCTCAGCTAGGAGAGTAGAGATGTCAGGTAGGACGGTGGAATGCTCCTCTTACGGGAGATGTGGGAAGGCAAGAGGACCTCCAGTCTCCCTGATGACTATAACTGCGAGAAGTGCATCCAGTTTTGGTCACCTATCTACAGGAAAAATGTAGACAAGTTTGAAAGACTGCAGGGAATATTTACAAGAAAGTTGCCGGGTCTGGAGACTTGAATTATAGGAAAGATTAAATAGGTTAGCACTGTATTCTTTAGAATGTAGAAGACTGAGAGGAGATTTGATAGAGGTATACAAAATTATGAGGGGTTTAGATAGGGTTAATGCAAGCAGGCTTTTTCCACTGAGGCTGGGTGGGACGAAAACCAGAGATCATGGCTTAAGGGTGAAAGGTGAAAACTTTAAGGGAAAATGAATGGAAACTTCTTCACTCAGAGGGTTGTGAGAGTGTGGAATGAGCTGCTGGTACAAATGGTGCATGTGAGTTCGATTTCAACATTTAAGAGAAGTTTGGATAGTTACTTGAATGGTAGGGTTATGAAGGGCAATGGTCCTGGGGTAGGTCGTTGGGAGCAGGCAGTTTAAATTCTTTTGGCATGGAATAGATGGGCTGAAGGGCCTGTTTCTGTGCTGTACTTCTCTATGACTCTATGACTTTATGAAAATCCTAATGTATATGAAATGAAAACAAAAGCTTTAGCTTGGCAAAATTGTGTGTCACTTCATGCAGAAAATGAATCTCAGGGTGGTATATGATGACTTACACTGTAAGATTAATAAAATTCTTTGACTTTGACCTTGATTTGAAACCTTTTTTACAGTCACTTTGCACCACATTTACTGCCTTGGCATACTATTGATTTTAAATTCTGGTAGACTTAATTCATGCAGCATGTAGCTATCTGGTCAGGAGAGGTGAAAAACTATATGCAGATGGCAACTCTGAGCTTCAGAATGAAAATGTTTCTTTAACTTTCAGATCTGTTCAAGAGCCTATGGGATCAGCAGAGGTGTAGTCACATCCTAATGGCTGAGCGATAAGTGATTCTAACTTTAGAACATAAGATTACAATAAATGGGAGCATATGTAGGCCATATGGGTGGCACGGTAGCATAGTGGTTAGCACAACCGTTTACAGTACAAACGACCCGGGTTCAATTCCCACTGCTGACTGTAAGGAATTTGTACATTCTCCCTGCGAACGTGTGAATGCGCTGGTTTCCCCCAGCTCCTCCAGTTTCCTCTCACCCTCTAAAGACGTTACTGGTTGCTGGGTTAATTGATCATTGTAAATTGTCCTGTGATTAGACTAGGATTAAATCAGGGGTTGCCGATGACATGGTTCGAGGGGCCAGAAGGTTCTGATTTGCATTGTATCTCAAAAAAATAAATGTCCCCCCATGAGCCTGCTCCATTGTACAGATGGTTTCTTTTTAACCTCTTCACCAGTCCCTCAAAGTTGGTCACAACTGCACTAAGTGGAGTAAACACCAGTTGATGCTCAATGTGATGTCAGTAATGACTGACTAAAAATTCACTTTTATCTGATTGGCTCAAAGCTGCTAGAAAGTTAGTACCATAACACCATAAGATATAGGAGAAGAATTAGGGCATTTGGCCAATCGAGTCTGCTCCACCATTTCATCATGGCTGATCCATTTCCCTCTTAGCCCCAATCTCCTGCCTTCTCCCTGTATCCCTTCTCATGGTATCCCTTCATGCCCTGACCAATCAAGAATCTCTCAAGCTCTGTCTTAAATATACCCAATGATTTAGTCTCCACAGCCACCTGTGGCAATAAATTCCAAGATTCACCACATTCCGGCTAAAGAAATTCCGCCTCATCTCTGTTGTAAAAGGATGCCCCTCTAACTGAGTCTGTGTGCTCTGGCTCCACCATAGGAAGCAATGTCTCCACAATCACTCTATTGAGGCCTTTCAACATTTGATAGATTTCAATGAGGTCACCCCTCATGTTTCTGAATTCCAGTGAGTAGAGGCCCAGAGCCATCAAACGCTCCTCATATAACAAGCATTTCAATCCCAGAATCATTTTCTGATCCTCCTCTGGAAATGATGCCATGCCCCTGACAGCACAAGAACATAGGACAGTAAGGTTTAGGAACAAGCTATTTGGCCCATGATTTCTGTTGTCAAACATGCCAAATTAAACTAAATTCTCTTCTGCCTGTAGATGACCCATAATATGTTACAATTAGTGTAACACATTACAGCACTCGTGTCAAGGTTTCAGCTCCCGCCGCTGACCCTCCACGACTCCAAGACATTTATCTTGGTGCCCTGGTCTCCTTCCACATTCCGAAGATACACTGGTTAAGGTTATTAAGTTGTGGGCATGCTATGTTGGGGTTAGACATGTGGTGACATTTCTCCACTGTCCACAGCACAAACAACATATTTCACTATAGGCTTCGATGCACATGTGACAACTAAAGCTAATCTAATCTCATATAATTCTTCTAATCCCCCTACACAGAAAGACCGACAGACTGGCAAACCAGTGCGCAAAAGAAGGCAGTGCAAATATATTGTAAATAAATAAATAACGCCTGAGCTTTAGAATCCTTGAAAGTGATTCTACAGATTGTGGAAGTAGTTCAGGGTTGAAGTGATTAAAGTTATCCACATTGGGTCAAGACCCTGATGGTTGTGGGGTAGTAACTGTTCCCAAACATGGTGCTGTGAATCCTGAGGCTTCTGTACCTCCTTCCTGATGACCTCAGCGAGAAGAGAGCTTGGCCAGGATGGTGGGGATCCCTGATGATGGATGCTGCTTTCTTGCGGTTGTGCTGGTTGTAGATTGAATTGAATTGAATTGATTTTATTTCTCACATCTTTCACATACACCAGGAGTAGAAATCTTTACGTTATGTCTCAGTGCTCAGTGTTAGGTGGGCTTTTCCGTAATGGGCTGGGATATATCTACCACTTTTGTTTTGACTGGCCTTTCTGTTCTCAGGTATTGGTGTTTCCATACCAGATCTTCTTTCTCATCTTCAGAAATACTGGCATCCCAGGTAATTCCAATGAAATTTGATGATTCCAGACACTACAATTCAATAGTCATGTTCATATCCATGTGTTGTTTTTTTCTTTTCATGTTTTCTAACACAGAACACTTTTAGCTCATCAAAGTTTTTTTACACAGAGAGTGGTGGGTGTGTGGAACCTGCTGTCAGGGTTGGTGGTAGAGGCAGATACATTAGGAACATTTAAGAGATTCGTAGATAGACACATGGATGAAAGCAAATTGGATGGCAACATGGGAGGGAAGATTGTCCTGTACTGTATTGTAATAATCTATACAATATGTTCTAAGTGGTCAGTTCAAGGGTCTGATAACAGTGTGATTGACACATGGATGAAAGAAGAATAGAGGATTAAGTGGGAGGGGAGATTGATCTTAGAGTAGGTTAAATGGGTGCCATGGTGGCGTAGAGGTTAGCGTGACGCTATTACACCTTGGGGCATCAGAGTTCGGAGTTCAATTCCGACATCCTCTGTAGCGAGTCCATACGTCCTCTCCACGGAATGTGTGGGTTTTCTCCGGGTGCTCTGGTTTCCTCCCACAGTCCAAAGACATGGTGGTTAGGTCAAATGTTCATTGAAAATTGTCCCTATGATTAGACTAGGGTTGAATCAGGGGTCACTGGGCAGTGCAGCTCGAAGGGCCGGAAGGGCCTGTTCCACACTGTATCCGTAAATAAATGGTTGGTGCCTCATAGTGGACCAAAAGGCCTGTACTGTGCTGCACATTCTGAAACTGATGCCCTCTCAGAAAGCAACCCCCTCCCCTGATATATAACTACTATCAGGGAGGATGGAGATCCACACTCAATGATTCCCCTCTGACATCAGATTTCTGAACAGTTCACCAGCCCATGTTTCTCTTTCGCTTCTTTTGCAATTTATAGTACTTTTTATGTCTTGCACTGTACTGCTGCTACAAAATGGCAAATCTCACAACATTTATCAGTGACCTTAATAAATATAGTTGTGCAACTCCACTCTGTCCGTAAAAGGCAGGATTTCCTGGTCAACAACCATTTTAATTCCAACCCCTGCCACAATGAGGCCTCTCTCAGGTTAGAGGAGCAATGCTACATATTCCATCTGGGTGGCTTCCAACCTCATGGCAGGAACCTAAATTTCTCTAACTTCAGTAAATTTTGCTCTCTCCCTCCTTCTCTCTTTTTCTATTTCCCATTCTGGCACATCTATAACTTCTCTTCTCCTCACCTCCCTTCAGTGCCCCTTCTCCTTCCCTTTCTCCAATGATTCACCCTCCTCTGCAATCTGACTCCTTCTTCTTCAGCCCCTCATCTCTTCCACCTATCACCTCCCAGCTTCTTACTTCATTCCACCTCCCCCACCACCTGCCTCACCTGGTTTCACCTATCACCAGCCAGCTCGTACTCCTTCCCCTCCCTTCACTTTCTTATTCCAGCTTCTTCAAGATTCAAGCTTATGATTGTTTAATGTCACTGCGAGCACACAAGAGTAAAGGAGAACAAAGTAATTGCTACTCTGGATCAGATCCAGCACAAAAAGAAAACACAACAAGATAAAGAGCACAATAATAAAAAAAACACAATGAATGTAAATACTTAAGATAGCTTACATACAATTGTCCACAAAATGATGCTAGGTACAGGTCTGTCTGTACATAAGGCGACTGAAAGGAAATGACAAAGTAGTGGTGGTTGGGGTGTAAAGGGGTGGATTATTGGATGAAGGTGTTGCTTTTCTGCTTGGGGAAAGTAATTGTTTTTGAGTCATAGTCCCGGTGTGGATGATATGTAGCCTTCTCCTTAATGGGAGTGGGATGAACAGTCCATGAGCAGGGTGGGTAGGATCCCTCACAATATTGCTGGCCTTTTTCCCAGCACCTTTCTGTATATATGTCCTTGATGGGGGGGGGGGGGGGGGGGGTTGTAAGCTAGTGACCACCCCTTCCTGATGAAAGGTCTCACCAGAAACATCACCACTTTATTCCTTTCCAAAGATGCTGCCTGACCTGCTGAGTTCCTCCAGCATTCTGTGTGTGTGTGTGTGTTAGTCAGTGATAATAAACCCGATTGTGATTTCTCTCTCACATGCTCATTGATTCACCTTTTCCTCTGTATGAATATCTTTGAACACATCTAGCAGCAAGTCGTGAAATAGATTTCTTGTAAAGTAAAATACGGAGAGTTGCAAAGGGAATGAATCTTCAGCCTTTGCAAATATATCATGGCAGCATGAAGCCAGGGAAAGGAGCCAGCTTTGTGGCTGTCTGCCAAAATCTATTGCAGGAGGGCATAGATCAAAGAACTGGTGACAAATGAACACGATGTACTCCGCTGAACCCAGTGACCAACCTGTCAAGCTCCCCAGTGTCGTTCCACCACAGCGGGGAAGGCAGATGGACATCGTACAAATGGAGCATAGAATGTAGAACAGTACAGCACAGGAACAGGCCCTTCGGCCCACAATGTTGTACAGATCCAATTAAATTAGTCATCAAATGGCCACCTTCTGCCTACACAATGTCCATATCCTCCCATTTTCATCATATTCACATGCCTACCTAAATGCCTCTTAAGAGTATCTAAAACATCTGTCTCTACCACCACCCCAGGCAGCACACTCCAGGCAGCCACCACTCTCGGTATTAGAAAGCATGCCACCCATAACTCCTTTAAACTTAAACCCTCTCACCTTAAGTGCTTGTGTTCTGGTATTAGACCCTGGACAAAAGATACTGTATATCTTTGAATAGTGAGGAAACTCTGAGACCCTTGGACTACAGCGACTGAAAGCCAGTGTCTGGTGTATGGCCAACGCACTCAGTTCTCCAATGCTTGTTGTCTGCTTTAATTGGACCATCAAGAGTAAACAGTGACTGATGAATCTCTACACACCTAACATCCTGAACTCAGTCAGGGAACTGGCAGCAGTGTACTGGAGCATCATTATGTCTCTCTGTACTAGGAGGAAACACTTTTGTCATCCTATCTGAGGTTTATATCTGTGCCGGCTAATTAGACCATAAGACATAGGAGCATTTTCAGGCCATTTGGGCCATCAATCCTGTTCCCCTATTCAACCATAGCTGATTTGCCAGGATCATTCTCGTTAACCTTCTTGTGAACCCTCTCCAATGTGAGCACATCCCTTCTGAGATAAGGGACTCAACTCAGGAGGCGGGAGAAGAAGATGGCGGCGTGACGCAGCGCACGCAGCCTCTCCGGTGAAATGATATCATATTTGTTAAATAGGGTACCGTGCACAATTCTGATTTAATGGAGACAGCCGTGAGAAGCACAGAGGAACATCTGGAGAAACTTCTGAAATGCCTGGTTTGCTGCCGCTGCTACTGTGCAATTGAGAATCTCCGGAGGAAAGGCCCCAAGTCCTCGGCTTTGCCTGCTGCTGGCGGCCGGGGCTGGGGTCGAAGCGCTCAGCAGAGATGGTGCTTGGTGCTTGGTGTCAGAGGGCTGGTTAGAGGCTCGAAGTTTTCCGACGACTCAGAGTCGGACTGTGGTCGGGCATGGCAGGGAGAGTTTTCTTCCTTCTCCCATCTGCGCTTGATGTGGAACTTTTGAGAGACTTTGAACTTTTTTACCGTGCCCATGGCCTGTTCTTCATCAAGTTACGGTATTGCTTGCACTGTTGTAATTATATGTTATAATTATGTGGCTTTTGTCAGTTTTTCAGTCTTGGTCTGTCCTGTGTTTCTGTGCTATCACACCGGAGGAATATTGTATCATTTCTTAATGCATGCATTACTAAATGACAATAAAAGAGGACTGTGTGTCCTCATTATCTAATCTAATCTAATCCTCACCAGCAACTACTCCCTGGATACTGGTAAATACTTCTAAGAATTTTCTAAGGAAATGCTTCACTAGAATGGTTGGATACAGAATCACGAGCTCCATGTCTGTAACTTAAATCATTTTTGCAAATTAGACTCCAAATTTGTTTCATCTTCCCAATCTAGTGATCTATACTCTTAATAAATGGAAGTATAAAAAGAGGACTGACATAAATATTGCTTATATGTAACTCCCTATACTTTGGTTTGGTACATATTTAATTTAACTTTTTTTTTCATTTAAACATACACCATGGCAACAGGGATTTCCGGCCCAATAAGCCCAAACTGCCCAATCACACCCATGTGACCAATTAATCTAGTAATCCATGCAATTTTGGGCTCTGGGAGGAAACCAGAGCACCTGGAGGAAACACACGTGGTCACAGGGAGAACATGGAAACTCCTACAGACAGTGATAGGCATTGAAACTGGCCAATGGTGTTGTTATAGCGTTACACTAACTGCATGCTACTTCAAATCCCGTACAATTATCTTCTTCACAGCTCAAATGATTCAGCAAGTGACAACCTTGAAGTTCAAAGTTAAAAGTTAATTTATTATCGTGAAGCCCTCCTTGGTGGGAGTCAACCATGGATATTGCGTCACAGATGTCTACATGAGGGACGTAGATAGGGTAAATGCAAGCTGGCTTTCTCTACTGAGGTTGGGTGGGATTACAACTGAAGATCATGGGTTAAGGATGAAAGGTGAAAAGATTAAAGGGAGCACGAGGGGAAACTTCACTCAAGAATGTGGAATGATCTGCCAGCGCATGTGGTGGATGCGGGTTGTATTTCAACGTGTAAGAGAAGATTGGATGGGTACATGGATGGGAGGAGTATCGAGGGCTTTGGTCCCAGAGCAGGTCGATAGGAGTAGGCAGTTTAAATGGTTCAGTAGAGACAGGATGGGCTGAAGGGCCTGATTCTGTTGCTGCACTTTTGTATGACTCCATGATATGCAAGCCAGTGTGGCATGATATGGAGGGCAAGTTATTTCCCATGTAGCAGACTTCCCCTCTCCAAGCAGCTGATGAATCCAAAGGAACGGCAGAAACCGACGTAGTTTGGAACCAGTGGTGTTGCAGGAGTTACCAGTCAGCATTGAACTCAACGTAGAATTGCCTTAGGGACTCCAGTTCCATATTTTTCCTCAGGTTTTATTCCTGAAGCCTTCCCCATGAGTGGGTATAGCCACAAGGCAGCAGAGGCTTGAGATCAGAGTTTTCCTTCTCCTAAATGAGCTGCCAATCACAGCTGATGAGCCCCATCTACCTGAAGCAACTGGTTTTGAGGCATCAGTAACCTGCCTTTGCCCCTTTTCCTGTCAGTAAAAACGACCCTGCCGTGCTTAGGAGCTGAGCCACAGGTGAAAGCCAGGGGCTGGACTTGGTTGTCAGAGGCTACTTGAGGGGCACACCATTGAAAGCATTCAATAGGTAGTGGGAGCTTATCCCCACTACCAACCCAGGCTATGATAAGAATTTGTTATCAAGGTAGAAAGAAAAAAAGAAAGATTAGCATGCTTGTCACATGTACTGTATATTGAAGCAAACAATGAAATGCGTCATTTGCATCAATGACCAACACCATCCGAGGATTGTGCTGGGGGCAGCCCACTAGTTTCGCCACACTGCCAGTATCAACATGGCATGCTCACAACATATTATCACAAACTGGTACGCCTTTGGTATGTGGGAGAAAATTTTCACGGTCGCTCCTTACATACAGTATGTACAGGACTGTGTAAAGGTCTTGGGCATAAATATTTGCCTAGGGTGCACACTACTGTGATAATTTTATGTATTGCACTGTACTGTTGCTGCAAAAGAAAAACTTCATGACATACTGTACGTAAGTGATGATAAACCTGATTCTGAGATGGGTCTCTATTGTGGGCTGAGAGTGGGAAGGGGGGCAGGGAGAGGGGAATCATGGTTGGAAAAAGGGGAAGGGAGAGAGAAGGGAGTGGGAAGCACCAGAGAGACATTCTGTAATTGTCAGTAAACTAGTTGTTTGGAATCAAATGATCTTGCCTGGTGTCTTGGAGCTGGGTGTGTCTGCACCCGTGCTGCCCCCTGCCCCGGCACCCCTTCTCTGCCACCCATCCCACACCCCTTCCATGGTGCTCCATCCTCGTCATTCCCAATATCATTTGCTCCCGTCAGACTTACAAACTCTCTCTTCCCTCCATGTTGACAAATTCAGTACTGTGCAAAAGTCTTAGGCGCTGGAGCTATGTACAATCTACGTCCCTAAGACTTTTGCACAGTACTGTGTATACATTGCCATATACTACCAGCTGGTGATTCATTAACCTGCAATGCAATTAGAGGAAAGAAAGAAATACAATAGAATCTACGAAAACCTATAAATAAAAACATGAAGACTGACAAAAAATCAATGTGCAGAAGAAGATAAACAGTGCAAATAAAAAATAATACTGAGAACATGAGTTGTGAGTCCATTGGTTGTGAGGTCAGTTCAGTGTTGGGGTGAGTGAAGTTATTCACGTTGGTTCATGGATTTGATTAATGGCTGTAGAGTAATACATGTTCCTGAACCTGGTAGTATGGGACCTGTACCTCCTGCTCTGTGGTAGAAGAGAGAAGACGGCATGGCCTGGATGGTCGGGGTCCTGGATGATGAATGAGAATGGATACAGCCTTGACCTGACTACATTGCTTTCCACATAAGATACTCAGTGACTTCATTCATAACGGTTACTTGTCAGCACATCCCCACTGCTCCTTCCTGTTACTTCAATCTCAAACTTTTAATCAAGTTGTCAGTAAAACAAAGAGATTTAGATGGGGAGGTAGTTACGCAAGTACAAAGTCCATGGCTGCATCTTTTCATCAACGATGAAAGAATTGCACAAGATTTTTCTGAGACTTTAGATGGCATTGGTTAGAATGTGGAGTATTATGAGCAATTTTTGGCCCAGTATCGAAGAAATGATGTGCTGGCAATGGAGAGGGTCCAGAAGAGATTTACAAGAATGAAACTATGTGGAGCATTTGATGGCTTTCGGATTGTATTTGCTGCATTTTAGAAGAATAAGGGAGGATCTCATTGAAACCCAATGAATAATGAAAGGCTTACCCAGATGGAGTGGATATGGAGGAGATTTTCCTTTTGTGGGTGAGTCTAGACCCATAAGGCAGCGACTCAAAATAGTAGGATATTCCTTTAGAACAGAGGCGAGGAGGAATTTCTTTAGCCAAAGAATCTGTGGAATTCATTGCCACAGGCCAAGTCATTGGGTATATTGATAAAATGGATCAGCTCATGATAAAATGGCGGAGCAGACTCGATGGGCCGAATGGCCTACTTCTGCTCCTTTGTCTTATGGTCTATATTTAAAGCGGAGATTGATAGGTTCTTGATTAGTAAGAGCATTAAAGGTTGCAGGGAGAAGGCCGGAGAATGGGGTTGACAGGGAGAGTAAATCAGCCATGATGGAATGGTGGAGAAGAACTGATGGGCCGAATAGACGAATTCAGCTCTCATGTCTTGTGGCCTTCCTCAAAAATCATGTAGATGTTGAAAGGCTTACAGCAACTCACAAACACAGAATCTGGTTCAAATATATTTATCACAGGTACATCGAAATGCCTTGTTTGTGTTAACAACCAACACACATAAAATGCTGAAGGAAATCAGTAGACCAGGCAGCATCAATGGAAAAAAGTACAGTAGACATTTTGGGCTGAGACTCTTCAGCAGGACTTTGGATAAAAAGATGAGGAGTTACACAAAGATGTGATGGAAGCGTCCCTCAAGCATCGCCACACACTCCAGTGCCAACACAGCATGCCCATGACTCTCAGCAGAACAACACAGACCTCAACAAAGCAGATACAACAAATGACAAACAACAACAGCAAAACAAGTCCACCTCCTCACTCCTACCCACAAACACAGGACAGGCTGTCTTCAGCCTCTAGTGGACACTGACCTGCAGGCACTGGGCCTTTGACTTCCTCAGTGCACTTGCAGACGTAGAGCTCCAAACATTGGACTTCGACTTCAAGTTGTCTGATCAACCTTTGGGCTTTGATCTTCAGTATCATCCCCAAAACTCTCTAATGACAATGAATAAGGGCTCTGGATGAGCATCTTGAACTTTGGACTCTTTGGTTCGCATATCCTGGTGGTCACTGGTCCACGCTCCTCCTGCCAGCGTAGAACTCTGATCCGGGAACACTGACAGTTTATTGACCTCTAAGATGGTGGGTGGGAGGTGGGGCCACCAGCCCTTGTCCAGGCTAGTCTGCCAGCCCAACGTCCAACCATGGATGTCCCATGTACACATCAATGGTCTTCAAATGCGGGGCAGGAGCTTAGACTCAGGGATGACCTCTAATTCCCCCACATCCCTGTATCTAAACCTTAACCGGACCCCTAGTTCCCCTCTCTATCTCCAAAAACATCCCTACAAACCTACTAAAAGCTATCAAACCTTCAGCCATCTCCTCAACTATCGGTGGAAAAGTACTCAGCTTCAGTAACCTCAGAATCCAGAGGGAATGCTGAAAAGGAGGAAGAATACTAAATCTGTTTTTGAAATAAAAGACTGAAATTCGGAATGCCAAAAAACTCACACTTCTGATGGAGAGATGGTGCAGAATGGAAGGAGATCAAGGAAGTTCTTTGTCAAAGCACAGAATCAAAATTGGGTTTTTTATTACTGGCATACTGTATTTTATGAAATTAGTTTTTTTGCAGCAGTACAGTGCAATACATAAAATTATCGTAAGTTTCAAGAAGAAACATAAAATTAAAATATGTAGTGCAAAAAGGGACTTTAAATGAGGAAGTGTTCATAGACCATTCAGAAATCGAATGGCAGAGAGGAAGAAGTGGTTCCTTAAACATTGACTGTGTGTCTTCAGTCTCCTGTACCTTCTTCCTGATGGTCGCCATGAGAAGAGGGCGTGTCCGGGGTGATGGCCGTCCTTAATGATGGATGCTGCCTTTTTGAAGCATTGCTCCTTGAAGGTGTCTTCAATGCTGGGGAGGTTGGCATGCATGATGGAGCTGACTGCGTTTACAACCCTCTGCACTTTTTTCTGATCCTTTGCAGTGGCCCCACCGTACCAGACGGTGATGCAACCAGTTGGAACGCTTTCCGCAGTACACCTGTAGAAATTGCTAGAGTCTTTGGTGACGTACCAAATCTCCTCAAACTCAAAATGAAATATAGCCACTGACGTACCTTCTTTGTAATTCTCAAAAAGGCGGCATCCATCATTAAGGACACCATCATTATTGTTGTCATCAAGGCGGAGGTACAGGAGCCTGAAGACACACACTCAGTGTTTTAAGAACAGTCTCTTCCCCTCTGCCATCAGATTTCTGAATGGACATTGAACCCATGAACACTGCCTCACTATTTTTTGCTCCATATATAATATATAATATACAATATTAACTTTATATTTTTCTCTTACATTTTTTACTGCGATGCACTGTACAGCTGCTGCAGAACAAAACATTTCACAACATAGGTCAGTGACATTCTGATTAGAACATAAGACCACAAGACATAAGTGCAGAATTAGGCCATTCAGCCCGTTGAGTTTGTACTGTCATTGCATCATGGCTGATTTATTATCCCTTTCAGCCCCATTCTCCTGTCTTCTTCCCATAACAAATGATTTCTTTAAATTCAGATTCAGATTCTAATTGCTCTGAAATTCACCACGAAATATCCAAATTAGATAGAGTACTCTTGGGATCTAACATTCAGGAATCTAAAAAGGAAAGAATGTTAGAACCACAGAAATATAAGGTTAACTTCAGTGCAATATTTAGTGTTTTTGCTGACTCTCTGCAATCTTTCTGCTGTAAACAGAGATTTAGCTGCCAAGACAAACAGGATTAATTGCACCCAGGTTCTCCTCTAAGTTATAAATGGGCCATAACTTCCAATAATGTAAAAATGTAATTTTAAAAAGCTTGATTTTCATTCAGTGCTGCTTCGCAGAAATTGAATTTTTGGTACCAAAATTTATTTGGGCAGGACAAAGGAAACAGCTCAGCAGAACAACACACCACCTACATTATTCCAGATCCAATAAATCTGAAACTAAGGGAATTGATAACAGCAAAATCCAAGGTGAAGAATTGGCTGCAAAACCTGAAGCACTGAAGACGCAGCATTCCCAGACAGAACTGAAGCATTATCCGTTAATGTGTCAGAAACAATCCTTTCCTCAGAACTCACTGGGTAAGCAAGGTCAAAATGAAGAACAGGGAGTGGAGGGGCAAAGGGATTCAAAATAAGTAAAAGTAAAGGATTATCACAGGAGATCAAATCTTAATTTTAATTCAAAATAAGGATCCAGGTGATGTAAAAAAGATTAGATTAAAGATTTATTAGAGATTAGCTTTATTGAAAGGCCTAGAGTGGACATGGAGAGGATGTTTTCTAGAATGGGGAATCTAGGACCAGAGGACACAGCCTCAGATTACGAGGATATCCCTTCAGAACAGAGAGGAATTTCTTTAGTCAGAGGGTGGTGAATCTGTGGAATTCATTGCCACAGACAGCTGTAGAGGCAAAGTCATTGGGTATACTTGTAGGGGAAGCTGATAGGATCTTTATTAGTCAGGACATCAAAGGTTATGGGGAGAAGGCAGGAGAATGGGGTCGAGAGGGATAATAAATCAGCCATGATGGAATGATGGAGCAAACTCAATGGAATGAATACCTTCATTCTTCTTCTATGAATATGGTCTTATTTGGAACATGTATGTGTCAAAACATCGAATTGTACAGCGAAATGTGTCATTTTGCTTCAACAGCCAGCACAGTTCAAGGACGTGCTGGTGGCAGTCCACAAGTTTCTCCATACTTCCGGTGCCAACACAGCCAGCCTTACCCTTACCCATACCCATACGCCTTTGGAATGTGGAAGAAACCAGAGCATCTGCATGTTCCCCCTCAGCTTCCATTTAAATATTTCACTTTTCACCTTGAACCTACATTCTTCAGTTTTAGTCTCACCCAACCTCCGTGGAAAAAGCTTGCTTGCATTTACCCTATCTATCATCATCATCATTATGTGTCGTGTCACAATGGCGTGGGTGATCTCGGTCTTTGACCATGATTGTTTTTGGCAAATTTTTCTACAAGAGGTCTGCTATTGCCTTCTTCAAGACCACTGACCCCAGCTATTGTCAATATTCTTCAGAGATTATCTGCCAGCGTTAGTGGTTGCATAACCAGGACTTGTGATGTGTCCCAGCTGCTCATATGACCATCCACCACCTGCTCCCATGGCTTCACAGGACCCTGATCAGGGGCTAAGCAGGTGCTACACCTTGCCCCAAGGGCAACCCCATAGCAGAGTCCATGGTTGTGACAGGGCCCCCCTCCCTAGGCACAGTTCCAGAGACGCCACAGGCCTGTGTCTACCAGAAGTCCTGGCTGAGAGACTTGTCTTGGACGTCATCTGCCGAGATCCAAGTGTGCTCCTCACTACCATACCCTTCCCAATCCACAAGCTACTGAACCTTGCCCCATATGTGTATAGACCAGGGAGCCATCCACCAAGAGGGGAGGAGGGAGAGGGGGTACGACAGTAACCAGCTTGAGCCTGGAAGCATGGGACACTGGGTGGATCTTCACTGATGCTGGTAGGCGCAATCTATATGAGACCTTGCTGACAGCCTTTTCCACTACAAATGGTCCCATGTAGTGTGGGGCCAACTTGTGGCTTTTGAATTTCAGGCGAAGATCCTTTGATGCCAGCCAGACCTTCTCTCCTGGCTGGAAAGGCCTTCACCTTTCAGCAGAGCCCATCAGCCTGTTGTATCTGAGTGTGCAGCAGAGAAGCCCTGGCTCGTCTCCATGCGTGCTTGAGGCATTGAGCTGCAGGAACTCCCATGTCAGTTTCCTGAAGAAGGAAGAGTTGAGGCTGGCGTCCTATACGGCAGTCAAATGGGAACATACCGGTGGAGGACAGTTGAAGGTTATGGTGGACAATCTCTGCTCAAACCAGAAAGGAGATCCAGGTCATGGGGTTGGAAGAGGCAAGGCAGTGCAGGGTTGTCTCCAACTCCTGGTTCACTCTCTCAATCTGGCTGTGAGATTAGGGGTGGAAACCAGACGAGAGGCAGGCCAAGGCTCCTACCAGAAAACAGAAAGCCTTCCAAAAATGGGACATGAACTGTGGTCTTTAATCAGACACTCTGTCCTGAGGGAAGCTGAACACATGTTGAACTATGGGGGTGGCAAGATGGGAGCTTAGGGAGAGCAATGAAGGGGGCAGCCTTGGAGAATCCATCCACAACGAGCAGAATGGTGTTGTTTCCATTAGATAGGGGCAGCCCACTGATGAAATCCACCGAGAGTTGGGATTGGGGCAGTGTGGCACAGGCGGTGGATATAGCAGACCTGCAGGACACTGCCACAAGAAGTTGTAGATATCCTGGGATATATGGCCAAAACATATTGTCCCTTGGATTCCTGGATAGCCAACCAGACAGGAGGGGTAATCCCATTGCAGCACTTTGGGACACATTGCAGCAGAGACAAGCAGCTTGTTGGGAGGTCCCCCACCTGGGCTTGGGCCCTACTGTTGGGAGGCCCTAATCTCTGTCTCTATTCCCCAGATCACTGGAACAGCAATGTATGAGCGAGGAAGGGCATTGTCCTCAGATCCGTTGAACTACCAGGAGAGCGTGTCAGCCTTTGTATCCTGGCTGCCGGGACGACAGGTGGGGATGAAATTAAATCGGGTGAAGAAGAGAGCCCACCGGGCTTGACGAGAGTTGAGTCTCTTAGAGTCGTGAACGCAGGAGAGGTTCTTGCGATCTGTCCAAACTAAGAAAGATGCTCTGCCCCCTCCAGCTAGTGTTGCCACTCTTCTGGGGCCTCCTTGACAGCCAGAAGTACTCACTTTCTGAGATTGTAGTTTCTCTTGGCCAGGAAAGAAAAGCACAAGGGTACTGCTGGCTATCTGCAAAAGAGTGCTGAGAGAGAACAGCTCTGGTGCAGGTATGGGATGCATCCACCTCAACAATGAATGGCCAGGATGGCTCTGGGTGTTGCAGCACTAGGGCAGTGGTGAAGCATTGTTTTAGTTCATGGAATGCTAGATTGGCTTCATTTGTCCAATGCAGACCTGCAGAGATCTTCCTGGTGAGTGCATTTATGGTAGAGCTGAAATTCGGGATAAAGCGGCGATAAAAGTTTGCAAGCTCCAGGAAGTGCTTCCCTGTTTGACCGTAATTAGTTTAGGCTATTCTTTAACCGCTGGAATTTTACTTGGGTTCATTTCAGCACCAGAAGGGTAATTGTATAGCCCAAAAACGACACTTGGTGACCATCTATGTCCCAGGATGTCTACATCTTCGACCCTGACAGTTGCACCTGTGCTCAGAACCAGATGTCCATGGCAGCCCCCTGCGGGTCTACTATATCCACCGCCTGTGCCCCACTGCCCCTGATCCCAACTCTCGGTGGATTTCATCAGTGGACTGCCCCTATCTAATGGAAACAACACCATTCTGGTCATTGTGGATCATTTCTCCAAGGCTGCCGACTTCATTGCCCTCCCTAAGCTCCCATCCTGCCACCCCCATGGTTCAACATGTGTTCAGGCTGCACAGCTACCCTCAGAACATGGTGTCTGACTGAGGACCACAGTTCACGTCCAATTTTGGAAGGCTTTCTGCTCTCTAGTAGGAGCCACGGTCTGCCTCTCGTCTGGTTTCCACCCCTAATCTCATGGCCAGACTGAGAGAGTGAGCTTGGAGTTGGAGACAACCCTGCGCTGCCTTGCTCAGAGGCGACGTGCATGACAGGCTGATTGGCTTTGCCAGCAGGTGAGTCCTTTCAAGCCAGGAGAAGTTTGACTGGCATCAAGAGATCTCCCCCTGAAAGTCGAGAGCCACAAGTTGGTGCCACACTATGTGGGACCATTTGTAGTGGAAAAGGCTAACAATAAGTTCTTGTAAAGATAGTGCCTACCAGCATTAATGTAGATACATCCCGTGTTCTATGTTTCCCAGTTCAAACCGGTTACTACCTTCCCCTCTGGCTCAGGTCACCCTCTCCTCTCCCTCCTCCCTGATCTATAATTTGTGGTGCCTCCTGGCATCTCACTGGATACGGGGCAAGGACCAGTACCTCATGGATTAGGGAAGGTATGGTCCTGAGGAAGATTCTTGGACCCTAGCGGATGACAATCTGGACAAGTTCTCTCATCCAGGACTTCCAGCAGGCACAGGTCCATGTCGCATCAGGAGCTGTGTCCCGGGAGAGGTGCCCTGTCACAACCATGGACTCTACTGTGGGTCTACACTGGCACCACACCACCCCACTCCGCCCCGTGCAGGTGGGCTGCATAGCCGGATCGACAATTGCACACAGGAATATGCACATTCCAATGAAACCAACTGTTTCATTTTGGAACATTTAACTCCCTTCTTTTCATTGTAGTTGTGTCAAGACTTGAACAAAGCACAGGATCTTTACATTCCCTGCTTATTCTCGCCCTTGTCCAGGAAAGAGGACTACCATTTTGACTAACACTATAAAGGAGCAGTATTCATTTGTTATTGCTTCCAGCCACAGTGTTGGCAATTAACTTTCAGTTTGAGGATTTGAGTTAACGGCCCTGTTGGCCTAGCGTTTATTGTTTTCCTTTCCCTTAAAAATTCTGCAAAGTTTGCATTAAAGTCAGGGACCTGTCGACAGGCTTCAGTGTGTGTGTCTCTCTCTCTGCACCTGGCCCATATTCGAACATTCTGACATGGATATTCAATGGGATCACCAACCTTTCTACTGTAGAACACCAACCTTTCCTATTGAGGATTCAGGAAACATTTCTGCTCTTACTATTTTAATAACTAAAGTTAAAGGTTTCAATTTCTCATTGAATTTCTTCTGAGCTTGAGTCTTCACCCTGTGATCTTCACCTGACCTGAATACAGCAACTTCTGTGGGTCCTGATGATGGCATCAAGATCATCTTTTTCTGGTCGCAAACACGAGGAAATCTGCAGATGCTGGAAATTCAAGCAACACACACAAAATGCTGGTGGAACGCAGCAGGCCAGACAGCATCCATAGGAAGAAGCACAGTCGACGTTTCGGCCCGAAATGTGGACTGTGCTTCTTCCTATGGGTGCTGTCTGGCCTGCTGTGTTCCACCAGCATCGTGTGTGTTTTGCATCCTTTTCTGGTATTGGTTTACGATTGTGTACACATACCAAGGTACAATAAAGCTCTTCTCTTGCATACTGTTTATACAAATAAAGTCATCACACAGTGTGGAGTTAAATAGTTGCAAATTTAAAAAGACACAAGTGGTCTCAATTGGGTTTTTTTGAACATAGAACAACGTCATCATTATGTGTCATGTCGTATGATGTGGCTGACCATGGTCTTTTCATGACCGTGATTGTTCTTGGCAAATTTTTCTACAGAAGTGGTTTACCCTTCCCTTCTTCCGGGCAGTGTCTTTACAAGACGGGTGACCCTAGCCATAATCAATACTCCTCAGAGGTTGTTTGCCTGGCGTCAGTGGTCGCATAACCAGGACTTATGATAGCACCAACAGCTCATACGACCATCCACCACTTGCTGCCATGGCTTCACGTCACCCTGATCAGGAAACTAAGCAGGTGCTACACCTTGCCTAAGGGTGACCTGCAGACTAACGGAGGAAAGGAATGCCTTACACCTCCTTTGGTAGAGGCGTATCGCCACACCGCCACACATGAACATAGAACAGCACATTGTAGTACAGGTCCTTCAGTCCATGTTGTTCGGCTGTTCCTTTAACCTACTTGAGCTAGCACTTCTCTTCCACGTGACCCTCCATATTTCTTTTATCCATGTATCTAACAGTTTCTTGAACGTCTCTCAGGTATCGGCCTTACTATCACCCTGGCAGGATGTTCTACGCACTCACCATCCTCTGTACAAAAAAAGTGCCTCTGACATCCTCCTTATACTTTCCTCTAAATGCATCACAGCTATGCCCTACGTATTAGCAAATACTACAGAAAGGAACAGAAAACAAGATAGAATCAGAATCAGGTTTGTTCTCACAGACATATGTTGAGAAATTTGTTATTTTGAAGGCAGCAGTGCAGGTACGGGTATCCTTTGTCCTTTGTCAAAGGATGGTGAGTAGCACACAAGAAAAGTCAGCTATGGTGGTGCACTGCCTAGAGCGGCTGAGGGGCTGAGGGGCTGAGGGGCTGAGGGGCTGAGGGGCCGCACTCTGGAGTGACAATCTCTTCCACACTGGCTGCTAGTGAAAGAAGGTGGGGGGCGGGGGGGGGCATCCGGTTTGAGCAGCCGCTGTGCGATCCTTAAAGAACCATAAATTACAATAAATTAATTGAGTAGAGCAAAAATAGTGAGTTTGTGTTCATGGTTTAGTTTATGAATTGTGCTTTGCACTTTCAGGAGTGGAAAATATTATCTCCTTGTTCATCCATGAAACACTGAAAAATTTGCCAACTTGGAAGTCAGAACTTTAACTGAGAAACTGAGAACTATTCATCAGAGGTCTTTTGGAAAAATTAGCATATCATTTAGTCCAGGTGCAGGTCAATGGGACTAGGCAGATTAATTGTTCGCCACAGACTAGATGGGCCAGAAGGCCAGCTTCTATGCTGTAGTGTTCTATGATTCTATCTCTCTAATACTGGGAACCAAATGCAGCTTGCTGGGCTGAAGCATGTTTCAGTGTGGGGGAGGGGAGAATCTGGTTGTCAGGGACATGATCCAGAAATTATATTCTCCTGCCGAAAAATGCAATTTCTGTTCAAATACCACTGAACATATATTAAGCAACTGAATTTTTAGGGCAGTATATTTTTCCTTCAAAGTCTCATTTAAACCATAAGTGTTTTTTCCAAAAAGAAATATATCAGGTTACTTGTAAATTGATGCTGACTGTTGTAAAATTGATATTGGTTTATTACTGTCACATACACCGACATACAGCGAAATGCTTGTCTTGCAAACTTATTTATTTAATGATACAGCATGGAGTAGACCTTCACAGCCCATTGCGCCATGGCATGCCAGCAATCCTGATTCAACCCTAGTCTAATCATGGGACAATTTACAATGACCAATTAACCTACTCTGTTCTTTTTTGATCTGTGGGAGCACTCGGACAAAACCCACACATGCCGCAGAGTAGATGTACAGAGACTCCTTACAGATGTGTTGGCGTGTGGCCATGTGGTTAAGGCGTTGGACTAGTGATCTGAAGGTCGCGAGTTTGAGCCTCAGCTAAGGCGGCATGTTGTTTCCTTGAGCAAGGCACTTAACCACACATCGCTCCTGCACGTTTATAGCCCAACGGCGGCGGTTGGTGCAGTATGGACGAGACAAGACAAGATGGTACCCGAAATGAACTCCAAACTCCAACACCCTAACACCCTGAGCTGTGATAGTGTTGTGCTAACTGATATACTACCATGGCGCCCACATTACACAGTGTGTATATTTATATAGAACAAGGTTAAACAGTAATAATACAGATTAAATACAGAGAAAATATAGTTCTGGTAAATAATAAAGTGCAAGATCATAATAAGGTAGATCGTAAGGTCAACAGCCCATATTATCATACTAGGTAACCATTCAAGAGACTGCTAACAGCGGGGTAGAAACTGTCCTAGAGGCTGGTGGTATGTGCTTTCAGACAATTTTATCGTCTTCCCAATGGAAGTGGAGAAAAGAGAGAAGGTCCAAGGTGGGTAGGGTCCTTGATTATGCTGGCTGCTTTACTGAGTTGGTGAGAAGTTCAGAGTCCATGAAGGGAATCATACACACCAGAAATTCTGCAGATGCTGGAAACCCAGAGTAACACATGCAATATATTAGAGGAACTCAGAAGATCAGGCAGCATCTATGGAGAGGAATAAATAGTTGATGTTATGGGCAGAGACCCTTCATAAATGTCAACTGTTTATTCTTCTCCATAAATGCACCTGACATATGGAGTTCCTCCAGCATTTTGCTTAAGTCCATGGAGGGGAAGCTGATTTCTATATGGTGTGTCCACTTAATCTGTGTCCACAAATCTCTGCAGTTTCTTGCGGTCACATGTAGAATAATTGCCATACCTTGCTGTCATGCATCCAGACAGGATGCTTTCCATGGTCCGTCGATAAAAACTGCTCAGGGTTGACAGAGGAGATGCAAAGTTTCATTCACCTCCAGAGGAAGTAGCGGTATTAGTGTGCTTTCTTGGCTGTGTCATCAACAAGGTTGGGCCAGGACAGGTGATGTTACACCGAGTAACTTGGAGCTCTCAACCCTCAAAATTCAAAGGAAATTTATTGTCAAAATACATATATGTCACCAAATACTACCCTGAGATTTATTTTCTTCCAGGTATCGTTAATAAATCTACTAACCATAACAGAATCAATAAAACACTGGACGGACGACCAGTGGGCAAAAGACAACAAATTGTGCAGATACAAAAAGAAAATAAAGGAATAACAAATAACAAAATAATAAATAAATAAGCAATAAATATTGAGAACATGAGACAGAGTGCTTGAAAGTAAGTTGATAGGTTGTGAGAACATTTCAATTGCTGATCCAATCCACCGCTGATCCCCCAGTGGGAACTGACTCGTGGACTGGCTTCCTCCTCCTGATGTCAATAATCAGCTCCCTGGTCTTGCTGAAATTGAGTAAGATGTTGTTGGTGTGACACAGATGCCAGGGTCCAGGATGTTTCTGATCGCATTCACAATATCCTGAAGTGGGAAGGAGAACAGCCAGAGGTCGTGGTACATATTGGTACCAACGACATAGGTAGGAAAAGGGAGGAGATCCTGAAAACAAACTACAGGGAGTCGGAAGGAAGTTGAGAAGCAGGACCACAAAGGTAGTAATCTCAGGATTACTGCAGATGCACAGCTACATTCCAATGAGACAGGGAAAGGATGATAGGGTACAGGAACCATAGTGTACAAAGGCTGTTGTAAATCTAGTCAGGGAGAAAAGAAGAGCTTATGAAAGGTTCAAAAAAACTAGTTAATGATAGATAGAGATCTAGAAGATTATAAGGCTAGCAGGAAGGAGCTTAAGAATGAAATTAGGAGAGTCAGAAGGGGCCATGAGAAGGCCTTGGCGGACAGGATCAAGGAAAACCCCAAGGCATTCTACAAGTGTGTGAAGAGCAAGAGGATAAGACGTGAGAGAATAGGACCAATCAAGTATGACAATGGAAAAGTGCGTATGGAACCAGAGGAGATAGCAGAGGTACTTAATGAATACTTTGTTTCAGTATTCACTATGCAAAAGGATCTTGGCGATTGTAAGGATGACTTACAGCGGACTGAAAAGCTTGAGCATGTAGGTATTACGGAAGAGGATGTGCTGGAGCTTTTGGAAAGCATCAAGTTGGATAAGTTACCGGGACCAGACGAGATGTACCCCAGGCTACTGTGGGAAGTGAGGGAGGAGATTGCTGAGCCTCTGGCAATGATCTTTGTATCATCAATAGGGATGGGAGAGGTTCCAGAGTATTGGAGGGTTGCAGATGTTGTTCCCTTATTCAAGAAATGATAGACCAGTGAGTCTACTTCAGTGGTTGGTACGTTGATGGAGAAGATCCTGAGAGGCAGGATTTATGAACATTTGGAGCGGCATAATATGATTAGGAATAGTCAGCATGGATTTGTGAAAGGCAGGTCATCCCTTACGAGCCTGATTGAATTTTTTGAGGATGTGACTTTACACTTTGACGAATGTGGAGTAATAGATGTAGTGTATATGGATTTCAGCAAGGCATTTAACAAAGTAGCCCATCCAAGGCTTATTGAGAAAGTAAGGAGGCATGGGATCCAAGGGGACATTGCTTTGTGGATCCAGAACTGGTTTGCCCACAGAAGGCAAAGAGTAGTTGTAGACGAGTCATATTCTGCATGGAGGTCGATGACCAGTGGTGTGCCTCGGGGATCTGTTTTGGGACCCCTACTCTTTGTGATTTTTATAAATGACCTGGATGAGGAAATGGAGGGATGGGTTCATAAATTTACTGATGACACAAAGGTTGAGGGTGTTGTGGATAGTGTGGAGGGATGTCAGAGGTTGCAGTGGGACATTGATAGGATGCAAAACTGGGCTGAGAAGTGGCAGATGGAGTTCAACCCAGATAAGTGTGAGGTGGCTTATTTTGGTAGATCAAATATGATGGCAGAACATAGTATTAATAGTAAAACTCTTGGCACTGTGGAGGATCAGAGGGATCTTGGAGTATGAGTCCATAGAACACTCAAAGCAGCCACGCAGTTTGGCACTATGGTTAAGAAGGCATACGGTGCATTGGCCTTCATCAATCATGGGATTGAGTTTAAGAGCCGAGAGGTAATGTTGCAGCTGTATTGGACCCTGGTCAGACCCCACTTGGAGTACTGTGCTCAATTCTGGTTGCCTCACTACAGGAAGGATGTGGAAACCATAGAAAGGGTGTAGAGGAGATTTACAAGGATGTTGCCTGGATTGGAGAGCATGCCTTATGAGAATATATTGAGTGAACTTGGCCTTTTCTCCTTGGAGAGACGGAGGATGAGAGGTGACCGGATAGAGGTGTATAAGATGATGAGAGGCATTGATCGTGTGGATAGTCAGAGACTTTTTCCCAGGGCTGAAATGGCTAGCATGAGAGGGACAGTTTTAAGGTGGTTGGAAGTAGGTACAGAGGAGATGGTCAGGGGTAAGGTTTTTTACGCAGAGTTTGGTGAGCGCGTGGAATGGGTTGCCGGCAACAGTGGTGGAGGCGGATACGATAGGGTCTTTTAAGAAACTCCTGGGCAGGTACATGGAGCTCAGAAAAATAGAGGGCTATGGATAACTCTTGGTAATTTCTAAGGTAAGGACATGTTTGGCACAACTTTTTGGACTGAAGGGCCTGTATTGTGCTGCAGGTTTTCTATGTTTCTATGACACAACTCAGCCAGATTTTCTACCTCCTTCCTATATGCTGAGCTGTTATCACCTTTGATTCAGCCTCAGCAGCTGTGTCATCAGTAAACTGAAATCTGACCTTGGAGCTGTGCTTAGCCTCACAGTCATAAGTATAACCCTGATGCTAATAGCAATCGTACTGGCAGTAGAAATTGAATCCACGTTCTTATCTATATACTCTACTCAATGAGGTCCCTGTATGAGGACAGAGTAGGCTCCAGTCAATAACAAAAGATGAGTAGTTGCACTCTGTGGATGAGAACATCATAAGATCAAGGAACTGACTGTGGACTTCAGAAGGGAAAAGTCAGGAGAACATGCCTCAGTCATAGACAAAAGACACAGACAGCAGAATTAGGCCATTCAACCCATCAAGTCTACTCTGCCATTTCATCATGGCTGATCATTTTCTATCTGAGCCCCATTCCTAACTTCTCACAGTAACCTTTGATGCCTTGACTAATCAAGAACATACCAACCTTCACTTTAATGGAGTTCTTTCGAAGTTTGAGGGATTTTGGTATGTTACAAATTTCTTTCAATATGCAGTGGAGAGCATTCTGACAGGTTGCAGGCCACAGCTTGGTATAGAGCCTCCAATGTACAGGGGCAAAGGGGCATGGGTCCAGCCAGCTGCATCAAGACGCAAAGCTCCCCACTACTGAGGACATCTTCAAGAGACAGTGCCTCAAGAAACTGTCATACATCACCATCTGGGACATGCCCATTTCTCATTACAAGGAGGTTCAGGACCCTGAAGATGCACACTAAACAACTGAGTAAAACCTTCTTCCCCTCCATCATTTGATTTATGAGTGGATTCGGAGTGGAATCTTCCGGAGGGAAGGCCCCAAAATACCCGGCTTTGCCTGCTGCTGGCGACCGAGGCTGAGGTTGAATCGTTCAGATAGAGATAGTGCTCGGTACTCGGTGTCAGAGGGCTGATTGGAGGCTCAAAGTTTTCGGAGGACTCAGAGTCGGACTGTGGTCAGGCATGGCAGGGAGAGTTTTCTTCCTTCTCCCGTCTGCGTGAGATGTGGGACATTCGAGAGACTTGGAACTTTTTTACTGTGCCATGGCCTGTTCTTCATCAAGTTATGGTATTGTTGCACTGATGTAACTATATGTTATAATTATGTGGTTTTTGTTCGTTTTTCAGCCTTGGTCTGTCCTGTGTTTTTGTGATATCACACCGGAGGAATATCGTATCATTTCTTAATGTATGCATTACTAAATGACAATAAAAGAGGACTGCGTGTCCTCATAATCTAATCTAAGATTATGAACCCATCAAAAACTACCCTCATTGTTCATTTTTTGCCCTATTTATTTGGGGGCAGCATTGTAGCTTAGCTGTTAGCATAATGCTATACAGTGAACCAGACTCATTTCCGCTGTCTATACGTTTGCCCTGTAACAGTGTAAGTTTCCTGTAGGTGATCTGGTTTCCTCTTACCTCCCAAAGGCGTATGGGTCAGTAGGTTAACTGGTCACATGGGTGTCATTGGGCCCGGAAGAACCTGTTACCGTGCTGTATCTCGAAATAACTTTTTTTTTGCATGACCTATTTATATTGAGAGATTGAGGGAGATAATAAGTCGGCCATGATGGAATGGTGGAACAGACTTAATGGGCCGAAAGGCCTGATTCCGCTCCTATGTTGTATGGTCTACATTAGTAATTTATAGATATCTACTGTATATCTATGTACTGTATTGCTGCTAAAAAACACCAACTTTCACATCATTTGTCAGTGATAATAAATCAGATTCTAATTCTGAATTCATTTGCAACCTGATGAAATGTGAAAACCACATTCAACAACACCCAATAAGAAAATCAATAGTTTACAGTACTGTGCTGTAAATGTAGTCTTAAGCATATATACTGCTTATAGCTAGGGAGGCTAAGACTTTTGCACAGTACGCGTATTTGTCAACATGCAGCAGACAGTGAGTTTTAAATCAGGCAGAAGGAAAGGATTCTGAGAATGTTGCGGGTGGAGCTGGACAGGTGGCAGAGGAAGAGTGCCAGGGTGGGGGGAGGTGCGGGTGCAGACATACCCAGCTCTGAGACACCAGGCAAGGTCATTTGATTCCAAACAATTGGCTTATTGATCTTTGCAGAATGTCACTCTGGTGCTTCCCGCTCCCTCCCCTCCCCATTCCCCTTCTCCCGACCATGATTCCCCTCTCCCTGCCCCCTTCCCACTCTCAATCCACAATATCAGAATCCGCTTCATCATCGTTCACAAACAGCATGTCATGAAAATTGTTTTTTGCAGCAGCAAAACATAAAATTACTACAGTACTATGCAAAAGTCTTAGGCACCCTAGCTATATATATGTGCATAAGACTTTTGCACAGTTCTATATTTAAAATTATGTTTAATAATTTCAACAATCAGTGCAGGTTAGACACTTGAAAAATTCTAATAACGATTATTCCCACAACCTCTGAGTGGTTCCCCAGTGCTTGAAATGATGAAAAGGGTTCCAGTCTTTTATTCTGTGAATGACATGTCTTCCTTTGAGATTTGACATGGATGTTGCGACTGCTGAGAGTGAAGCTGCTGAACCCTCTCTCTGTATTTAGTTGGATGCGCGCTGATGTGTGCAAAGGTGGCAGATAGGTGGGCAACTTGGAATTTGGAGCAGTAGACAGAAACTCTTTCAAAATCCACCAGTGATTCCCCGGAGGATTGCTCTGCAGCTTGTAGAACAAACGATCAACACTTCTGACAACAGCCCACTCATGCTCTGACGTTTTCTTTCCAGACATCACTCACCCTGGTAATTGCGGGCGTACGGGAAAGTCTTTGCAAAGAGTAGCTCATGTTTTCCAGAGATATCCCTAAGGTCCAAATGAGAGAGAGTACTGTCCTCCAGAGGAAACAAAGCAAAGCAGCAGTCCGCCACCTTTGCTCCGTCTGCAACAAAGAAGATTTCCCAGTGACAACCATTTTAATTGCAATCTTCATTCCCATTCCGACATGCCTGGTCAAGGCCTGCTCTGCTGCCATGTTGAGGCTACTCTCAGGTTGGAGGAGCAACACCTGATAATTGCAACTAAGAAACATCCAACTTGATGGTATGCGTATTGATATCTCCAACTTCCGGTAACATTCCCCCCTCCCCTTCCCTCTTTTTTCATTCCCCACTCTGGACAGAATATTGTTAGATTGGCAGGAGGGAAAGAGTTGAAATAAAGGGGCCTTTTTTGGTTGGCCGCTGGTAACTAGTGGTGTTTCACAGGAGGTCAGTGTTAGGTCCACTATTTTCCACATTATGTTGAATGATCTGGCTGATGGAATTGATGGCTTTGTGGCCAAGTTTACAGACAGTACAAAAACAGCTGGATAGACAGGTAGTTTTGAGGATGCAGGGAGTCAACAAAATGACTTAGACGTAGTAGAAGAAAGGGCAAAGAAGTGGCAGATAGAGTACAGTGTAGGAAAGTAGTACAAAATCATGCACATTGGTAGAACAAATAAAGGTGTAGACTATTTTCTAAATGAGAAGCAAATTTCGGAATCTGAGATGCCAAGGAACTTGAGAGTTCTAGTACAGAATTCCCTAAAGGTTAACTTGCAGGGTGAGTTGGTAGTAATGCAGACTGTTGCAATGTTAGCAATCATTTTGAGAGAACTAGAATATAAAACCACGGGTGTAATGCTGAGGCTTTACAAGGCATTGGTCAGACTGCATTTGGAGTACTGTGAACAGTTTTAGGTCCCCTATCTAAGAAAGGATGTAGTGGCATTGGAAAGGCTCCAAAGGAGCTTCACGAGAATGATCCTAGGGATGAATAAGTTAGCATGTGAGGAGCGTTTGATGGCTCTGGGCCTGTACTCGCTGGAATCTAGAAGAATGAGAGGGCATCTCAATGAAGTCTACCAAATACTGAAAGGCCTAGATAGAGTGGATGTGGAGAGGATATTTCCAATGGTAGAAGAATCTTGGACCAGAGGGCACAGCCTCAGAATAGAAGGACATCTATTTAGAACAGAGATGAAGAGGAATTTCTTGAGCCAGCGAGTGGTGAATCTACAAAATTCATTGCCACCAATAGCAGTGAAGGCCAAGTCAATGAGTACATTTAAAGTGGCAATCTATAGGCTCTTGATTAGTAAGGGCTAATGGGTTTGAGAGGGAAGAAGGTAGCATCCATCTTTAAGGACCCTCACCATCCAGGACATGCCCTCTTCTCATTGCTACCATCATACAGGAGGTACAGGAGCATGAAGACACACACACAGCATTTTAAGGAGTATGTTCTTCCCCTCCACCATCAGATTTCTGAATGTTCCATGAATCTTCTTGTGACTGTGATTAAAGTCACCAAGAGACAATGATGCTGGTGTTACAAGACCATAAGCTATAGGAGTAGAATTAGGCCATTTGACCCATTGAGTCTGCTCTGCCATTTCATCATGGCTGAAGTCTTTATTTTGAAGTCTTTATTCAGCACACCAAGTGGCACCATTGGATATACTCTCGGTTAAGGCCTGCCTGACCCAATACTTCATGACATTTTTACATGCTGAAAATGAGAAGTAACAGCAGGACAATTCTATAGTTACAATGCTTCCTTTGAATTACATATTCAGTAATTTTCATATACCTAGATCTTCACACCAACACTCCAGACACCCAAAAATAAATGTTAATCACTGCCATCTCTGTGCTGCATTCATGCATCTGCAGACAGCTCAGGTCAATGGAGTGGTCCTTGGTTTGCAATCAACCCCAGTCCGCAATTCTAAGAACGCTGTTGTTCTGAGCTACATTTTAAATTCAATCAATGATCCACATTCAGATCTGTTAAAATATTTGCTATATACCATAAATTCAGAATACTTCCTAACAAATCTACTTCACTGTTTGATCTCTTTTTGCACTATTTATTTATTTTTAAAATATTTGTTATTGTAATTTATAGCAATTATTATGTCTTGCATTGTACTGCTGTTACAAAACAACCAATTGTCAGTCAGTGATAATAAACCTGACTTAAATATCTATTTATTTCTACCTTATACAGAATCAAAGACTGCTTCCACCATCTTTGAAACAGGGAGTTTCAAACTCATAATTTCTAATTGTCAAAAAAATCTTTACTCTTCAAAGTTCAAAGTACGTTTAATACCTATGTATGTATACGAAATATAACTTGAGATTTGTCTCCTTACGGCAGCCACAAAACAAAGAAACCCAATAGTACCCATTAAAAACAGACTGTAAAACAGCCAACGTGCAGGAAAAAAATTGTGCAAACAATAAAAGTAAGCAAATAACATCCAGAACTGTGATTCATGAAAGTGAGTCCCCAACCACGAAGCCAGTCATCACTGCAGCCAATCCAGGAGTCCGATAGTTGCAGGCCACAGCCTCAGTTCAGCACAGAGATGAGTAAACCTCCCTCACCTCCAGCCCAACACCAAGGCCCTTTCAGTCTGCCCGGCTTAAATCAGCAAAACAGCAGGCCGTTCCTTGCACTCAAACCCAGGCCCCTGCCACTCTGAAACCCTCTCGGGCCCATGTTTTGCCACCTCGATTCGGCCAATACTCACCCTTTACAATGCAGCCTGGCGCATAAATCGGTCAAACCTTGGCTTGTTCTTTGACCTTAGGCCCAGAGTCCACCACCTCGACTTGAATGGGCAATCACATTTTTTTAAATGGTGACATAGTTCTAGATTCTCCTACAGTAGAAAGTATAGTTTGCACATCCTAACCAAACTCCTCAGGATCATATTCTCAGCAGTATGCCAAGTTTTTAGTAAAACCAACCTTTCTAGTTGGAATTTAATTTTAAGACTGGTTATAAAAGTGTGCATACCAAACCCAACGTCACCATCAACCCTCTAGATAAGGGCAGTGCTGTCGTAGTCTGGTGTACTGACTTCTACCTTGCTAGGGACAGATGGCAGCATTAAGGTGTCTCCTTGCATTTACTTCTCAAACAGGACCCCACTCAGAAGCATCATGTCGTTGTCTCCCACACCATAACCAATCTCATTGACTATGGAGATCTCCCACTACGAGGGAAGGAAGGAGATTGGGGCTGAGAGGGAAATGGATCGGCCATGATGAAATGGTGGAGCAGACTCGATGGGTCAAATGTCCTAACCCTACTCCTATATCATATGGGCTTATTACTGCAACTAACATTGTAGTTCCCATACCCTGCATTGTTCGTTTCTACCTCCTGCTAAAAATGCACACAGCTAACTGTTCGTTGAGGTCACAGCTTGGTTTTAATTTTTTTTCAGTGCTTTTTGCGGGGGTTGTGGGAATGGTTTTGGGAGAGGGGAGTTAGTATCAGGTTAGTGTTTAGTTACAGGGATGTGGGGGAGTTAGAGGACACGTAAGATATAGAAGCAGAATTAGGCTGCTCCACCATTCCATCATGGCTGATCCATTTTATTTCCCATTTTATTTCTCAGCCCCAGTCTCCTTCCTTCAACCCATGTCCCTTCATGCCCTGACAAATCAAGAATCAACCTCTGCCTTAAATATATGTAAAAGACTTGACCTGCACAACTGCCTGTGGCAACAAACTCCACAAATTCCCTGGCTAAAGAAATTCCTCCTCAGCTCTGTTCTAAAACGATGCCTAGCTATTCTGAGGCTGTGTCCTCTGGTCGTAGACCAGGGGTGTCAAACTCATTTTAGGTCATGGGCCGGATTGGGCAAAATGCGACTTCATGCGGGCCCGATCAATTGTGCATGCACGAACACATGCACGCATGCTCCCACAGCTTTCGTTGCCTTCGTTTTTTCAACCTGCTCTCATTTGTCTCAGTCTCTGCTACAAAGTGTTTCACTTTACGAATTCCGTTTCTTATGAAGAAGATTGCCTAACAAGCATTATTTTTGTGATTGGTATTAACTTACAGTCGTAGGCTACAAGAAAGTTGTGATGAGAGAGAGAAAAAACGATGCTATTTTGGCTAAGATTGTTTTGGGAGCCACACCCTTTCCATTAATAAACCATTTGAAATCGAACATTAGCAGACACATATGTAGACCTAACGAAACAAATTGTAAGTGTAGGCTACACAACTGCACCTAATTTTTATTAGCCTGCTTCCAGCAACCAAACTCAGACAATGAACACAGTTAGCCTCTAATTTTTATTGAAGTGATCACATTCACAATAATAGAATGTCAGAAAATGAATGAATCACAATATTATGACACTCAATATTTCATAATGCATTTTGCTTACATGTCGCTGTGCATCGAACAGTGTCACTCATTTTTCACTTGCTGCTTCCAGACATCTGACATCTCTTGGCTTTAACCAGCCTGTCAACATCAGGGACCAGTTTCTGGGCAGTTGTGATTTTCATAATGTTATTTAGATGTCTGTGTGTCAGCTGCGAGCGCAGTTTGGATTTGTTAATGTTCATTATGGAGAACGCCTGCTCACAGAGATATGTTGTCCCGAACACGCAAAGGATCCTTGAGGCAAAGTCTGTCATCTTGGAGTACATCGGTCCCAGGAATTGATAGAATGAGTCCAGATCCACAGTCTCAAATTCATATTTCAAAGCCGAGTTACACTGAATTTCAATTAGTTCCATTTGGAGTTCCTCTGGCACATCTGATGCTGCATTGATGGCAAACAGCGAGCAAAATAGTGAGAATTCCTTCTTGAGCTGAGTGAAGACTTGGAAAAGACTCTGAAACTCTCTTTTCAGCCGTGATATTTTGTCCTTGTACCTGTCCATGCTGTCATTATTCCCATGAGCGACACACACAGACTGCAAAGAGGGGAAATGAGCTGGGTTGCTCTGGGATAGTTGCATCTCCCACAGGCTTAATTTAATTTGAAAGGCACGAATGCTGTCGTAGTATTCCGTAACAAGTTTGTTGTGGCCCTGCATGTTAACATTAAGCACACTTAAGAGCTCTGTTATATCCACCAAAAATGCAAGATCATGAAGCTAGTCTGGGTCATTCAACTCTGCCACTGGCTTCCCTTTCTCATTCATGAATAGTCCAATTTCCACACGTAATTGAATAAAAATGTTTGAGCACAACCCCTCGGCTCAACCAGCAGACTTCAGTGTGGTAGGGTAGGCCGTGTCCAATTTTACTTTCGGACAAAAGAGTGTCAAATTGCCGATGGTTGAGTCCCTTGGCTCTAATAAAATTAACCGTTTTGATTACTACATCCATGACATTGTCCATTTTCAGGCTCCTGCTACATAACGCCTCTTGGTGTGTAATACAATGAAAATTCCAGAATTCCTGCTCTGGATTCCCTGTCTGAACTTCCTCTCTGAGTTTCGCAACAACACCTGTCTTTTTTCCGACCATGGATGGTGCACCATCCATTGCCACGCTGACAGCGTGACTCCAGTCAACCCCCAGCCTGTCCAAGGCCTCGATGAGGCTGGGGAAAACGTCGTTCGCCGTTGTGGTGTTTGTCATGGGCACCATCTCCACAGACTCCTTGGTGACGGTCAAAGATGCATCAACACCATGAATAAATATTCCCAATTGAGCAACATCAGTCACGTCGGTGCTCTCATCAATTGCAATAGAGAAGGCAATAAATGACTTCACTTTGTCTTAAATCTGTTCAAATCTCCTGCAAGGTCCTCAATTCGCTCTGCCACAGTATTTCTTGACAAGCTGATATTTCCAAAAGCCTGTCTCTTCTCAGGGCACACCAGCTCAGCCGCCGTCAGCATGCATTCCTTGATGAATTCCCCCTCTGAGTATGGCTTCGACGCAGAACAGGTTTGCCATTGACCTCACAGAAGAAAAAATTATCTTTCCAATTATCGTTGAATATCCAACCTCTGATGTCAACTTTTCTTTTCTTGCAACGCATTTTGAACCACAGCAGCAAACAGTCTCAGCCTTGCTACAGGTGTTACTTACCTGAGTACTCTGTGTGTTTATACTGTGTCTGACGACGTAAGTGGGGCCCTAGTGGTCTTCAGTGCAGGGTGGTAGGTGCTTGAGCACAGCAGGTGGTTAACTGCCACATATTGTTTTCTAAGTACACACAACAAGCTGCCGGCACAGCAGGCAGCACAGACAGCGGTGGGAGAGAGAGCGGCTGCCATACAGATACATAATAAATGGTCGTGAATATACTTTTTTCCCTCCCAATTCATCCCGAGGGCAGGATTGGACCCCTTCGTGGGCCAGTAGTTTGACACCCCTGTCCTAGACTCTCCCACCATAGGAAGCATCCTCTCCACATCCACTCTGTCGAGGCCTTTCACCATTCAACACACAGAAAAAATGCTGGTGAACACAGCAGGCCAGGCAGCATCTATAGGAAGAGGTACAGTCGACGTTTCGGGCCGAGACCCTTCGTCAGGACTATAAATAAGGGGTGGGATGTGAAGGGGAGGAGGGACATTAACGCAAGTTAGAGAAGTCAATATTCATGCCATCAGGTTGGAGGCTTTACTTACTTATTTTTTATATATTTTTTATTTTTCCCCCCTTTTCTCCTCTCTCTTTTTTCTTGCTCTGTCCCTCTCACTATAACTCCTTGCCTGCTCTCCACCCTCCGGGCTCCCCTCCCGACTTCTCTTTGTCCCCAGGCTTCCTGTCCCATGATCCTCTCCCTTCTCCAGCCTGATATCCTTTTTGCTAATCAACTTTCCAGCTCTTAGCCTCATCCCTCCCCCTCCTGTCTTCTCCTATCATTTTGGATCTCCCCCCTCCCCCCACTTTCAAATCTCTTACTATCTCTTCTTTCAGTTAGTCCTGACGAAGGGCCCCAGCCCAAAACGTCGACTGTACCTCTTCCTATAGATGCTGCCTGGCCTGCTGCATTCACCAGCATTTTTTGTGTGTGTTGCTTGAATTTCCAGTATCTGCAGATTTCCTTGTGTTTGCCTTTCACCATTCGATGGGCTTCAATGAGGTCACACTTCATTTTTCTTAATTCCAGTGAATACAGGCCCAGAGCCATCAAACACTCTTCACATGACAAGTGAATGTTAAGTTTCCACTCCCCAGTCAATGGCCTGAGATGGAGACATGGGGGCATCAGCAGGATGTCTGGCCGGATATCAGGTCAGCAGACAAGCATGGACAAAATCCGACTCCCCCACCCCCGGTGTCAGCAAGTTGTTGGCCAGTTCAGGATTTGGAGTACTGTGCAAGCAGGGGGTATCAGGATCCTTTTGTGTTCATGGATCGGTGAAACCAGAGTTCGAGGCCTAGTGTTGGGGTCCCACCATTGGCAAGTCCGGAGTTCAAGACCTGGTGTTTGGGATCACCAGGTTCCAGGTTCTAGGTTCGGTACTGAAGACAAAGCCTGAAGGTCAAATCAGAAGTCAGCAAGTTGAGACACATTGTCTGGAGCCAGAGGCCTGCGACTCCACGCGGGTAGTCAAAGGCCCAATGTCCGTATGTCCAAGTTTGAATCCGAATCTACTGGAGGCTGGAGTCCAAAGATGACAGCATGTCCTTGGGTTAGAGGACTGTTCGTGCACTGTTGTTATTTTGTTGCTTGTTGTGTTCAGTTTTGTTGGCTTCTGTGTTCTACTGGGAATTGTGAATATGCTATATTGGCATCGGAGTATGTGCTGATATTTGCTGGCGCCCCAGCGCATCCTTGGGGTGTGTTGGTTGTTAACACAAATGGCACTGCACCCTTCGGTGTACACTTGATGATCAATCTTCATCTTGAATGAAGGGCAAACACGGGGAATTCTGCAGATGCTGGAAATTCAAGAAACACACATCAAAGTTGCTAGTGAACGCAGCAGGCCAGGCAGCATCTCTAGGAAGAGGTACAGTCAACATTTCAGGCCGAGACCCTTCGTCAGGACTCACATTAGGGAAGGGTCCCGGCCTGAAACGTCGACTGTACCTCTTCCTAGAGATGCTGCCTGGCCTGCTGCGTTCACCAGCAACTTTGATGTGTGTTGCTTGAATGAAGGGTCTCAGCCAGAAAACTGTTCCCCTACAGATGTGACCATAAGACATAGGAGCTGAATTAGGCCATTCGGCCCTTCATCTGCGCTGTCATTTCATCACTGCAGCTGATTCAGGAGCCGGTTAGTTACAGGCCACAGCCTCAGTTCAGTGCAGAGACGAGTACACCTCACAGTGCTGTGTGGTGAACCAGCCTGTCGCTTACCTCTGGCTCTGACACCCTGACTTTTTCAATCATCCAATCCTCAGCTTGCTCCTCACTGAACAGGGAGCCAGAAGATCCATTTATGTGAACCTGTCCGTAACTCCAGGAAATAAAGACCTTGCCTGGCCAACTTCTCCCTATGACACGGGCCTTCTAGTGCTGGCAGCATCCTTATCTGAAAAAAATGAAGATTTTTGAAAGAGAAAATTGGGGGAAAACTGTTCCAAGTGGCAGCAGGGTCCGTTATTAGAAAGCAGATTTAAGATGATCGCAAAATTACCTGAGAGAACAGGAAGAAAGTAACACTTCTGCCGTACATTGTGATGGCGTGGATCACAGTGTCTGGAAAGGTGTGGGAACAGACTCATTAACACTCTCAAAAGGGGCCTGGATTGGGCTTGAAAGAGAAAATAAACATAGGAATGGTGGATTGTACAAACAATGGAGCTCTTTGTTCAGAGCTGTTTACTCTGACATGACCCCCACCCCCCCGAAGTTTGTCATTTTCATTGTTGTGTAAGAGAACAAAGAACAGAGAACAGAGAAAGAATGTAGAAGTTTGAGAAGAGATTTGATAGAGTAGACAAAATTATGGGGATTTTAGGTAGGGTAAATGTAAGCAGGCTTTTCCACTGACTATAACTAGAGGTCATGTGTTAAGTGTGAAAGGTGAAAGGTTTAAGGGGAACATGAGGGAAAACTTCTTCACTCAAAGGGTTGTAAGAGTGTGGAATGAGCTGCAAGTGCAAGTGGTGCATGCAAGCTCAGTTTCAACATTTAAGAGAAGTTTGAATATGTACATGGATCGTGGGGGGGCGGGTGGGGGATGGAGAGCTATGGTCCAAGTGCAGATCAATGGGAGAGGCAGTTTAAATGGTTACGCATTGACTAGATGGGCTGAAGGGCCTGTTTCTGTGCTGTACATTTTTATGACTCTAAACAGGGAATAAACAAAAAAGAGTTTAAATTAAAATGTGATTAATCAGAACTCTGTGTTGCACTGTACTAAAGTGTGAAAACTCTTTGAGATCTTTTGTTTGTTTACAAATTTCAGAAAGCTGCAATGCAACTTCAGAAAATTTGGTTAAGAGAATATCCTTTGTGACACCATAATTGGGGTGTATAGGGTGTCCAGGAAGGGATAACACCTCTGGTGATGGGGCTCGTGTCCATTCCAGGGCAGACCACTCACCTTTGGTCCCCACTATATAATCAGCTCTCACCTGTGGCTTTAACAGATGGGCGAAGGCAGGTGAGGGTAGCCTGCAGTTTCGTTAACCTGTGAGATAGGGACAAGCCTGTCCTAGTGGCTACAGTGGACTGGTGGATGGGATCTACAGTGAGATCCAATGGCCAGGAAGCCAGTTCTGCAACACGCCATGGAAAGTGAAGGGCAGACGAGGCACAGAGGATATCATGGCCATCCGCAGCAACCAAGGAAGACCCCGTTTGCGGTGCTTGTTCATACCACTGGACCTGGATCTCTGAGGTCGAGAAGTGGAACTGCCCCAGTACAATGGCTTTTCCATTTTAAAACCTCTCTCGCACAGGTCTGCTGTCAACGTTGGACACAATGGACAACCATTGTACTATGATACTATACTATAATACAGCATAACCCTTTTTAGCACTAGCAGTAGGATAGGGGTTCAATTCCCACTGCTGTCTGTAAGGAGTCTGTACATTCCTCTGGTGCTCCAGTTTCCTCCCATATTCCAAAGACGTATGGGTTAGCGTTAGTGACTTCTGAGTATGCTATGTTGGTGCCAGAAGCATGGTGACCATTGCAGGCTGCCGAGCATAATCCTCATTGATTTGATTTAATTTGATGCAAACAGGACATTTCACTTTTTTTGACATTTTGATGTATATATGCCTGACAAAGCTAATCTTTTAAATCCACAAGAGTCAACCTGATAAAGAAAGAATTACTTGATGAAGCAACCAGATTGTTTTTCATCATTCTCTTTAAAACGGTGTCAGGAAATTAGTGACGCTATAACGACAGGCAAAGATTCTAAACAAGCCTTATCACAGAAACAGTTCCATGGAGACTGGCAATGATCACACTGAGGAGAGTCATAGAACACCACAACACAGAAACAGATCCTTCAGCCCATCTAGTCCATGCGAACTGTTAATCTGTCTAGTCCCATTGACCTGCGCCTGGGCCATAGCCTCCGTACCCCTCCCATCCATGTACTTAATTTAATTAAATGTTGTATTTGAACCTACATGCACCAATTTCACTGGCAGCTCACTCCACACTCTCACCACCCTCTGAGTGAAGAAGTTCCTCCTCATGTTTCCCTTAAGCATTTCACCGTTCACATTTTACCCATGACTTCTTATTCTAGTCTCACCCAGCGTTAGTGGTAAAAACTTGCTTGCATTTACTCTATCTATACCCCTCATAATTTTGTATACCTCTGTCAAATCTCCCTCAATCTTCTGTGTTTCAAGGAATAAAGTCCTAACCAATTCAATCTTTCCTTGTAACTCATGTTCTTCAGTGCTGACAACATCCTTGTAAATTTTCTCTGTACTCTTTCAACTTTATTTACATCATTCCTGTTCATAGGTGACCAAAACTGCACACGATACTCCAAATTAGGCCTCACCAATGTCTTATACAACTTCAACATAACATCCCATCTCAATACTTTCATTGATGAAGACCATATGATGCTATCTACCTGTGACGCCATTTTCAAGGAGTGATTTATCTGAATTCCCAGCTCGCTCTATTCTATGACATTCCTTAGTGCCCTACCATTCACTGTGTGAGACATATTTTGGTTTGTCCTCCCAAAGAGCAACACATCACGCCTGTCTGCATTAAATTCATCTGCCATTTTTCAGCCCATTTTTCTAAATGGTCCAAGGTAGAAGGTTACGATTCCATTTTCAAACTGTTAGACTTCCTTGAATATTGATCATGCAGAATTTAATCCATGTTTTAATTCTCCAATACACTGATAAAGGAAAACCCAAAGATATATTCAGAGAATATAACAGCAGCGTTTTAACTAAGTCACCACTTTATAATTTTATCTCTAGGTTTTTATGGGTTCCATAAGGTTATTATAGCCAGGGCTGGTAATGAGGACAAGCTCCCACTACCTATTAAATGCTCCCAAATAGCTTCTCAAATAGCTTCTGGCAACTAAATCCAGCTTCAGAATTTCAAGTGTGGTTTAGCTCACCACTTGAGAAGACAGGAGGGGGAGGGATGGAGCTAAGAGCTGGACAGGAGATAGGCAAAGGGGATATGAGAGGATCATGGGACAGGAGGCCCGGGGAGAAAGACAAGGGGGGGAAGCCCAGAGGATGGGCAAGGGGTATAATCAGAGGGACAGAGGGAGAAAAAGGACAGTGAGAAAAAGAACGTGTGTATAAAAATAAATAACGGATGGGGTACGAGGGGGAGGTGGGGCATTAGTGGAAGTTAGAGAAGTCAATGTTCATGCCATCAGTTTGGAGGCTACCCCAGACGGAATATAAGGTGTTGTTCCTCCAACCTGAGTGTGGCTTCATCTTTACAGTAGAGGAGGCCGTGGATAGACATGTCAGAATGGGGATGGGATGTGGAATTTCAGCTCTTGGGTCCATCCCTCCCTCTCCTGTCTTCTCCTATCATTTTGGATCTCCCCCTACCCCTCCCACTTTCAAATCTCTTACTAAATCTTCCTTCGGTTAGTACTGACGAAGGATCTCGGCCTGAAACGTTGACTGTACCTCTTCTTAGAGATGCTGCCTGGCCTGCTGCGTTCACCAGCAACTTTGATGTGTGTTGCTTGAATTTCCAGCATCTGCAGAATTCCTGTTGTTTGCGAGGGAAAAATACAGTACTGGAGTCCTAAGGCAGTCCTACATTGAGTTCAACACTGGCTGGCAACTCCTACAACACTGCTGGTACCAAACTGTATTGGTCACTGCCATTCCTTTTGATTCATCAGCTGCTTGGCAAGTGGAAGCTTGTTACAAGGGCAGCAGCTTGCTCTCCACATCATAGTGCCCAGGCTTACGTACTGAATGTAGACAGCTAGGACGCAACATCCATGGTTGACCCTGACTGACCAAGGCCTCACTCACTCTAGGCTTTCCGTCTAGTTAGCCAGTCTAGTTCGGTCTATGATCACTTTGCATTTCCGGTTTTTAAAAGCACATTTGGAAGTTAGACATTCAAGGAGTTTAGAATTAGGGACACAAGGAAATCTGCAGATACTGGAAATCCAGAGCAACTCACACAAAATGCTGGAGGAACTCAGCAGGTCAGGCAGCATCTATGGAAAAGAGTAAACAGTTGACACTTTGGGCCAAGAGGCTTCATCAGGACAGGAAAGGAATGGGAGAAGTCACCTTCTTACTCCAGCATTTTTTGTGTCTGTTGGCTTGCAATTAGGAGCAAGGATTAGAATGAAATTAAAGGTGCTAATGCCTTACCTTATGTCAGTGTCTGGAATATCTTGCTGGAGACATTGTCAAAGATAGGCAATCCTTGGGAGGCAGAAACCTACAGAGGATACCAGGAAAGATTAGCTTTAGTTGTCACACGTACATTCAAACATATGGTGAAGTGCGATGTTTGCGTCAATAACTAACACAGTCCGAGGATTGTGCTGTGAGCAGTCCACAAGTACTGCCATGTTTCTGGCACCAACATATCATGCTCAAAACTCACTAACCCTAACCCGTAGTAGGTCATTGGAAATTGGGAGGAAACCAGAGCATCCTGAGGAAATCCATGAGATCACGGGGAGAATGTATAAACTCCTTACAGACAGCGGTGGGAGTTTTACTCCTATCTCTAATCACTGACACTGTACTGATTGAACTAACCGTTACACTTCTGTGCTGCCAATGGATTAGCAGAAGAGATCAGTATTGGGAGTGCCATTTTTGTATTGAAATACCCTGGTTTTCTTGGCTTTGAATGCCATTTTGTGTAATTTGCTACCCTGTTACAAGTTAGTGCCACGAAATAACAGAGAGTACACTGCATGTGATTAAAGGAATTATATTTATAAATCTTAACTTCAGAGGGAGGAAAGATGGTGGTGCGACGCAGCGCGCGCGGCCGTTCCGAATGAATATTGATATGTGTAAATAGAGGTGCCGTGCACAATCCGGATTTGATGGGGACAGCCGTGAGAAATGCAGAGGAACAACTGGGATAACTTCTGAAATGCCTGCTTCACTGCCGCTGCTACTGTGCAATGGAGAATTTCCGGAGACGTAGGCCCCAAATCCTCGGCTTTACGTATCGCCTGTTGCCGGGGCTGGGGTCGAAACGTTCGGCAGAGATGGTGCTCAGTGCTTGGTGTCTATTAGGTGGTCGAAGGCTCGAAGTTTTTCGGACAGACTCGGAATCGGACTGTGGTCGGATGCTTCCAGGATGCTGCATCGGCAAGTTGGCGGTGCTGGGTGTTTACCGTCTGTGTGAGATGATGGGACTTTGAGAGACTCTGAGAATTTTACTGCGCCATGGTCTGTTCTTATCAAATTACGGTATTGCTTTGCACTGTTGTAACTATATGTTATAATTACGTGGTTTTTGTTAGTTTTTAAGTCGGTATGTCATGTGTTTTCATGATAGCATTCTGGAAAAACATTTTTATCATTTCTTAATGCATGCATTACTAAATTACAATAAAAGGGGATTGCGTGTCCTCATAATCATAATCATAATAATAACTTAACTAAAGGGTTAGTAAAGAATAACAAAAAGAAAAAGGGTCCATTCTAATTAAACAGTCAAATGTGAACAAGTTGGAGCTCGACTTGAACTCTGTCACTCACACGCTGGGCCCTCGGTCAACGTGAAAGCACATACCACCTTCCGAATGTTGTTCGCAATCCATCCCGAACAAACAGGTTTCCCACCGGATCGTATGCTATGACTGGTTCTCCCCAGTTTCTTCTCTCTCCATCTCCCACTGAACACAAGCACAAGACCAACCTTATCGTCCCTCATCAAGAAAACCTTCCGCTAATTGGATGGCACACATTCCATATCATCCCTTATCTTCAACAATAACCCAAACAGGCCGACAGCAGAACAGACTGCTCTTATGGAACTGCTAAATGAAATACCTACAGCATAACAGAAAGACGTGACGTGAACCAGGGCATTATAGTATCATTGTTGAGTTGTGTAAGCTGGTTTAGTATTCTGTATGTAGTCACATTTTCACTGAATCCAGCTATGTGCTTAAACTTCTAGTTTAAGATGGCGCTACCAAACACGTGTTACAGCTCACTGGTAGTTCAAAAGACAAGAAATTTGACTAAAAATATTACTAATAACACCTTTTCTGAAGTAAATTACCATAAACTATCACTGCAAACAATGATGATATGGGTGAAGGCAAAGCAAATTCGAAGGATGAACCATGCTGGTATGTCACAGAATCAATGCAGATGAAGTGAGCCATTCAGACAGGAGAAGTCGAGGAAAAGGAGTTTCAAGGCATGTACAACCGGCCCGGGTGCAAGGTTGGATCACTCTGGGTTCCGAGCTGATTTGGAGAAATCAGGAGCGGCTTCAGGATGGGCAACGAAATCTGAGCCTGGAGCGAGTCACCAGATGGCATGGCCTAGGCCCGGAGCCTTTCACTGCAGTAGTGCTGATGCACTATCAATTACTCCAAAAGACTGGAAGTAGAGTAAATACTGAAAGGCTTTTATTAACGGTAAAATGGATCCATGTCCATGTCTGTCCTGGACTGTGGGAGGAGCCACAGGAGCAGTCAGCAGAGGGGCGTGTCCAGGTATGTCCAGACAGGTAACCCAGTTACAACCTATATACATGGTTTACCACAAGTGCTCAGGTCCTAGTGTGAGGTACAATATCGTTTGGACAATTTAAATGCAGGCCCAGATAAATTGGAAAGACTAGGTGTCAGGATCAGAGGTGAGAACCAATTTCGCTCGCTCTTCCATGATGTTCAGTCCTCCCTCCATGGCCCTCAGGTTATGAAAACAGCCCCAGTTGCTATGCTTCATGCCCGCTAATATGATGAACTGATACCGAGGCTTTGGGCCCTCTCCAGGGTTCAGATCTGGGGACTTATTTTGGTTCAAAATGTTGTTGCTTGCTTCTATTGTTTGCATGACTTGTGTCCTTGTCCCCTTTCTCTGCACATTGGGTGTTGGTCTTTATTTTATTTTTGTTATTGAGCTCTTTCAGGTTTCTTACTTTGTGGCTGCCTGTGATAAAACAAATTTCAAGGTTTTATAATATATCCATCCTTTGTTAATAAATGTACTTTGAAACACAACTCCCTGAACCTGCCTCGTCAAGCCTATATCATCCCGTCACTCCTACAAATGGCGTGGCAAGTTTACCATTTCTACTTTATTTTTCACATCTTACATCTCCAGCTATCCATCCATCAGTCCAACTTTCATTATCACTGAGGCCTCAAGAAGGTAGCATCCATCTCCAAGGATTCTCACTATCCAGACCATGCCCTCTTCTCACTGCTACCATCAGGGAGGAGGCACAGGAGCCTGAAGAACCACATTCAATGTTTTAGGAATAGCTTCTTCCCCTCTGCCATCAGATTTCTAAATGGTCCATGACACCAGAAACACTACCTCATGATTCCTTTTGTTTTGCATTATTTGTTCATTTAGTTTGTAATTTGTGATGATCTGTTTATGCTTTTGCACAAAACAATAAATTTCATGCTTCGTAAGACAGTGATGCTAAACCCAATTTTGATGCTGAACACATCCTTTGGACATACCTAACTCTCCACTAAGTTGCCCATTCCTATCACTAAATACTGAAGGCTTTTTCAATATTTAACTCACCTCGTGCCTTGCTTCTTGTCATTTATCCCACACCTCAATTGTAGCATACATACTGTGTGTGTATATATATGAGTGTGTATATATATACACACACACATACATACATAAGCACATGTCTTTCTGCACAAAGGTCTTCTAGTCACACTACTCATTCAAGTACAGGCTGGTGAGCATGATAATCAGTAGCGGGAAAGTTACTGGAAATTAACCTGAGAGACTGAATAGATGAGTACTTGGATAGAGAGATTGATTAGGGATAGTCAGCATGGTTTTGTGTGGTAGGTTGTGTGTAACCAATCTTATAGAGTTTTGTGATGATGCTACCAGGAAAGTTAATGAAGGCAAGACAGTGGATGATGTCCACATGAACTTCAGATTTCAATTTCAACATTCAGGAGATGTACAGACAGGTAGGTGGATGGGAGGGCTATGGTCCAGATGCAGGTCGATAGGACTAGGCAATTTAAATGATTCAGCATGGACTGGATGGGCCGATGGGCCTGCTTCTGTTCTGTAGTTTTCTATGACTCAAAGTACATTCTAATTTAAGACAATCTCTGCCTCAAATACACTCGATGACTTAGCCTCCACAGCTCAGTTCAGACCTTTCAGATCCACTCCGGAACATCTCTTCTTGGATTTTACTGTCATTGAAGTGCTCCAACAGTCAGTAGTATTACTACAGCCAGAATGTATTCCCTGAACAATCTATCAAGTATTTCTTTCAGCTAATCTCTTTAAGCCAGTGTTAATTGATGAGTGTCCTCAAATGAGGCGGAGGAGGGTTCTAGACTCAGCCACCTCCATCACAGGCCCAACCTTCACCACCATCAAGAACATCTTCAAGAGGTAACAAATTCCTCTGACTCACCAGTCTCTGGCTGAAGAAATTCCTTCTCATTTCAGTTTTATTTTCACACTGTGGCATTAAATCCTAGGTTCTCCAACCACTGGAAATATTCTCTCCCAACTTTCACCAATCCATGTCTTTCAGTATCCAGTAGGTTTTCATGAGTTTCCCCCTCATCCTTCCGAACTCTGAGGGAACAACTCCTTACAGTACAGGTGACCCATGTTCATTTCCTTCCCCTGCCTGAAAGGAGCTTGTAGGTTCTCCCCATAACCACATGGGTCTCCTCCAATTTCCTCCCACTAACTTACAGTCAGTGGGTTAATTGGTCATTGTCATTTGTCCCGTGATTAAGCTAGGATTAAATCAGGGTATTGCTGGGCAGCATGGTTCGAAAGACTAGAAGGGCCTGTTCCACACTGCATTTCAATAAATCGATAAATAAGTAATAAAAAAAATAAAATTCTAATTACAAGCCCACCCTGTTGCAGCTCTATTAATGCCCCATTTACCACCATGATCCATCTATGCATCCTGAGCCCAAAACAGGCTCTGTACCCATTGCTCTCTTACAATTCTCACCCATTCTCAGTTTCCAGATACAGCTCCTTCTTCTTCTGACTTTCAATGGTGGTTGACAGTCCAACTTAAAGGTGCATTACCACTACCAACTGGACTGGAGTCTGGTGTAGAGAGTTGGGAAATAAAACTCTTACTAATTCTTTATCAAATGAAAAATAAATTGCCCCCAAAAGCCCTATAAACTGTAAATAATGAAAGACAATATTGTGAATTAAATTAAAGTCACTTCCATAACTCAAGTTTTTAAATAAAAACTATCAATCCCCAAAGATAGTAGTAAAGCCTGTATTTGCTTTCTTTCAACCTTATATGCTTCATATTGTAACAGTATATGTTTAACTGTTTCAAAATGATGACAAAACCTACACACACCGCAGAGTAAAGTTTTCCAACAAGATATAGTATGCCCAGTTCTAAGTTGTGTGAATGCAATTCCTTCCGTCTTGTTTTATCCCCTTCTCCCATCAACCCAACAGTTCTATGTATTCTGTAAATGTGTCTTCTCTTGTGCCCATTATCCCACAAGTTTTGCCATAATTCACTAATTCTTAACCCCATCAACCCCTCAGCATCTGACTTGCTCCAGAAACAGTCCCATTCACATTCCTGACCCTGCACCCAACCACGCAGCTGGTCCTGATCCAGCTGATCACTACGGGATTAATTGTTATTTAATTGGTAAATTGTGGCGCGTGGCCAAGTGGTTAGGTCATTGGGCTCACGATCTGAAGGTCGCGGGTTCGAGTCTCGGCCAAGGCAGCATGTTGTGTCTTTGAGCAAGGCACTTAACCACACACTGCTCCAGTCCATCCAGCAGAAAATGGGTACCGGCAAATGTTGGGGGTTAACCTCGCGATAGACTGGCATCCTATCTGGGGGTGGGGTGGGGGGGGAGTCTTGTACTCTCAGTCGCTTCACGCCACAGAAACCGGCATAAGCACCGGCCTGATGGGCCACAAGGCTTGGGACAGAGTTTAACTAAATTGGTAAATTGGGCCGGCCAGTGGTGTGGTGGCCTGAGCTTGAATCCAGCCGGGCCCCAACCTGGGCAGCAGCAGCATCTGTGCAGAAGGCAGCCTGGCAATCTGCTTCTGTATCTTGCCATGAAAACCCTATGGCCAATTACACTATCCAGAGGGTCACCCTGAATCAATGGCGACTCAATGGCACTGAACAACAATTGGCAAATCGCTTTATTAAAGTCACATGTACCAATGTTAAAGTATCTATTTTATAGGTAGCCAACTATTTTAATTCTGATTCTTACTCCCATTCTGATATGTTGTTCCATGGCCTCCTCTTGAGCCAAGATGAGGCTTCCTTCAAGATTGAGGAGCCACATCTTATATTCCATCTGTGCAGTCTCCAACCTGATGATATAAACATAGATTTCTCCTTCCAATTAAAAAAATTCCCTCCCCCTTTCCTCTCCCTCTATTCCACACTCTGGCCACTTACTTCTTCTCACCTGCCTAATATCCTCCCTCTGGTGCCTCTCCTCCTTCCCTTTTTCTAATCGTCCACTCTCCTCTCCTAACAGATTCTTACTTAACCAGCCTTTTACCCTTCCCACCCACAATACCACCCCCAGCTATAACAACCTCAAGGAACCTGCGCTGTACTGCTACCACACAAAAAAAAAACAAATTTTATATGTGAGTTTTGATAAACCTGAATCTGATATGGACTGAAAGTGAGAAGGGGGAGGGAGAGGGAAATCACGGTTAGGAAAAGGGGAAGGTGGGGGGGGGGGGAGGAATGGGAAGCACCGGAGAGGCATTCTGTAATGACCAATAAACCAACTGTTTGGAATCAAATGATCTTGCCTGGGTGTCTGCACCCACACTAACCCCCTGCCCTTGACAGTCCTGCTCTGCCACCTGTCCCACACCCCTCCTGCAGTGCTCCACCATCACCATTCCCAATCTACTTTGCTTCAGCCAGATTTGCAAACTCGCTGTCTGTTTCATATTGACAGCTACAGTACCGTGCAAAAGTCTTAGGCATGTGAGCTACATATATATATATAAAAGAGTTTTGCAGAGTACTGTGGTACAATGGAGAGCAATAATTAAGTGTTAGAATTACAGAGAAAGTGCAGTGCAAGCAGACAAGAAGATGTAGGTTCACAACGTGTTCAAGAGTCCAACTTACAATATTGTGGTGCCAGTTAATTTTATAACAGCAGGTAGTCGCTAATGGTTTAGGGGAAGAAGCTGTTCCAAAAACATTAAGTGTGTGTCTTCATGCTTCTGTACCTCCTCCCTGGTGATAATAATGAGAAGTCAGCACATCCCAGATGGTGAGGGTCCTTTCTCTGTAGTTGCTACACTTCATTCTGCATTGTTATTGTTTTACCTTGTTCTAACTCAACGCTCTGTGTGATCTGCATGAACAATATGCAAGACATGCTTTTCCCTGTATCTCGATACTTGTGACAATAATAAACCAATTCCTATTCCAGTATTGGCTTTATCATGACCTCAGAGTCCACTGAACAGGAGCTCAAAGTAGATTTATTATCAAAGTACCTACATGGATGTTCAAGTTCAAATTCAAGTTCATTGTCATTAAACTGTACACATGTATATATCATGAGCCCTGCACGGCTAGGGTTTTTGAGCACCTGAACTTACTAAATGTTATCTTTACTGTAGCCGTAAAGTCCTTTTGCTTTGGCTTAATCTTGTCAAGTTAATTGTGACTGGCACAGGTTTCCTGCAGTCTATGATCATTCAAAGAGGACTCTCATTTAGTGCCTTAGGAGAGTCATGGTGTTGGAGAGAATGAATTGTCTCACGGTGTTGCTCAGTCACTCCTCTGAGGTGTTCCTATGTCTAACCTCTGGTTTCTTTCTCTTTATGGGGATTCTGCCATTCCTCCATTCCTAGATCCAGTACCCCCAAAGAGAGCACCATGACTGTATACAGCTAAATGAAACATGGTTCCTCTGGGACCAAGTTGCCAAACACAGTACATATATCACATGCAACACATAAAATAATATTAATACAACAATATTAACAGATAATAAAATGCATATTCTGTCAATGTACAAGCTGACATAAATTGGATATACAATATATCGTTAAGTACACAGCAGTATTACTGATCATGGCTCTGTCATAAATAATGTGTACTGGGTGGTAGCAGGGTGTTCAGAAGTCTCACAGCCTGGGGGAAGCAGCTGTTCCCAGCCTAGCAGTCCTTGTTGTTATACTGCAGTGCCTTCTGCCTGGAGGTAGAAGGCCAGGGTCTGTGGGATGGATTCTGTATAATACTGACGTGTCTGCAAACGTCATACTTCTGGTGCTAGTCTTGAATGGCTGGGGGGGAAGACTCCAACAACTGTCCTCACAATCTGTTGCAGAGTCTTGTGGTCAGATGCCTTGCAATTCCCATACCAGATGATCAGGACACCCTTGATGGTACTCTGGTAGTGTGGTTCGAGTGGAGGTGGCGACACACACTTGTCTCAATCTCCTCAAGTGTGGAGACACTGCTGTGCTTTCTTGACTAAAGGGGTGATGTTGAGGGACCAGGTTAGATCGGCTGTGATGTGCACTCCCAGAAACTTGGTGCGCCTAACTCACTTCACAGAGACAGCCGTGTATGGGCAATGAGGGGTGGTCAGCCTGCACCTACCTAAAGTCCACAATCATCTCTTTAATCTTGTCACATGTATCGCTAGTATGAGTCAAAGTACGTTTTTTATCAAAGTATGTATGCAGTATACAACCCTGAGATTCATTTTCCCACAGGCAGCCATGAAGAAAAGAAAAACCATGGATCTGTTTTAAAAAAACATCATCCACACACACACAAATAAAAACAAATCACACAAAAATCAGTGAATAACACAGAATATAAAACATCGAAAGAGTCCAGGCATATTCAATACAGCTCAGTGCTTATTATCTGCAATCTGCCCTGATTCATTTAAAAAAGCCCAAAATTGCACCAAAAAAGGAGCAACCAAAAACCAGAAAAAAATCATAACATGAACTGCAGAGTCCAATACACAAATCTTATCGATTAAACCTTGTCTGAGATCCAGAACTCCAACAGCATTGAGCATTTCAATCTTCCTCACCACTTTAATCAGTGAGATCAGTGAGAAATTAAGTTGATCATGGGCTCACACCCTATCTCTCGGCTTCTTGGCCTACAGGCTGTACGCTTTGCCCAAAAGCTCACCAAACTCCCTCAGAGACAGCAGATTGCTTAATCTGCCCAAAAAGTAGTTTACAGTCTCCAACAGTAGCAGAACCACATTTGGAAAGAAAAAGATGTAAACTAAGTAGTTTCATGAGTCATTGAGGATATCAGCCTTGGTTGTGGTGTTCGCTGGTACTATCTTCCAAAATACCATTACTATTAGCAGGTGTGAACATCACAGGTAGCCTGTCCTGGTCTAACCACATTGAGGTTACGGTCACAAAAACTCAACGATGCCTCTACTTTCTCAGGAGACTAAAGAAATCTTGCATCTCATCTGTCGACACTTAACTGTTTTTTTTATGGGTGCACCATAGAAAGCATCCTTTCTGGATGCAACGTAGCAAGGTATGGCGGTTGTGGACTTTAGGAAGATGTAGGATGGCCACTCCGAACTGCACATGAACGGTCCTCTGTGGAGAGAGTTAGAAGCACCAAGCTTCCAGGAGTGCAGATAGGGGATGATCTCACCTAGTCCAACAACACCACCTCTTTAGTCAAGAAAACACAGCAGTGTCTCCACTTCTTGAGTAGATTGAGGTGAGCAAGAATCCCATCCCCATTCTAAACAATTTTTACAGAGCACCATTGGAAGTGTCCTGATCAGCCACATCAGCACCTGCTATGGGAATTGGAAGGCATCTGACCGCAAGTCCCTATAAAGGATTGTAAGGATTGCTGAGATGATTATGGGACCTCTCTTCCACCCATTAGAGATATTTATTAGGAGCCCTTAGCATTGTCAATGATCTTTCCCATCTGTCCAACAATCTCTTTGAGCCCCTACCATCGGGAAGGAGGTATCTTAGCAATAGAACAAGGACTGTTAGGATGGGAAACAGTTTCTTCCCCCAGGCTATGAGGCTACTGAACTCCCAGCTACCAACCAGGTCTCATCATGTATGATGTGTCAGTAGCATTATACTGTTTACTTTTAAAGTATTTTATCATTTATTGAGATACAGCATGGAACAGAACCTTCCGGTCCTTTGAGCCACGCTGCCCAGCAATCCACTAATTTAATCCTACGTCAGGACGCTGGAGCAGGGATCCAATCGCAGACCCAGTACTGTGCACACAGTGATATTAATTGAGTAACAAATCCCGAGGTGCAAACAAAGTTGGCGTCAAAGTTCAGGCAGAGATCAAACCTTCCAGAAAAATCCAAAAACCAGAATGACTGACTGACAGACTCAGGAAAATTCTTTGGCACAATCTGACAACAAACAGGTGAAAACACAGGACTAAAATACACTGAGCAATAAACAGAGAGGCAGACGATAGGTGGAGCACAATGAGACAGAAGTGGCAGCAAAACAGGTAATAATGAGAAACAGGTGAGAGGCGGAGTACTCAGTAATACAGGGTCCGGAGTAGAGCAGGAGTGGGGACAGGAGCACAAGGGGCATGAAAACAAACAAGAGCACATGGCAATACAAAAACACAGAATGATGGCTGGACAAAAAGACAAAGTTGAACTGGAGGTACTGACATCCTAGCCAATCATGGGACAATTTGCAATGATCAATTAACCTACCAACCGGTACGTCTTTGAGCCGTGGGAGGAAACCAGAACAACCGGGGGAAACTGGGAGAACATACAAACTCCTCACAGACTGCGGGGGCAATTGAGCCCTGGTCACTGGTACTGTAAAGCATTGAGCTAAGCACAACACTACCATGCTGCCCATCTAACTTGTGTCAGATATGCACCTTGCTATGTGTTAATTTATTTGTGGTAATAGTACTGTATGTGTTATGTGTGTGAGTTGTATGTACTGTGTTGCACACATTAGGGCCGGAGGAAGGTTGTTTCATTTGGCCATATACGTGTGTACGTTTCATTGACAATAAGCTGAACTTGAACTTAAATGAGGTTTGCAGTAAGCAGAGGGGAGAAAGGGGAGGCCAGCCTATTGAGGCTAATGCACCAGTCTCCAGTATTGGTCCTCCAGGTCAATATGACAAGATGCCACATATGGGGCTGTTAAGCAAGATAAGAGCCCGTGATATTACAAGAAAGGCATTCGATTGTGTAGAAGATTGGTGGACTGGCAGGAGACAAAGAGTAGAAATACAGGGAGCCTTTTCTGGTTGGCTGCCAGTCATTCCTGCTGTTCCACAGGGGTCTATGTTGAGTCCACTGCTTCTCACGTTATATTTTAATTATCTGGATGACGGAATTGATGGCTTTGTGCCAAGTTAGCAGACAATAAAAAGAGAGATAGGCAGTGTTAAGGAAGTAAGGTGTCTGTAGAAAGAGTTGGACAGATTAGGAGAACGGGCAAAGAAGTGGCAGATGGAGTACAATGTGGGGAGGTGTATCGTCATGCACTTTGGTAGAAGGAATAGAGGGGTAGACTTTACCTCTTGTTTGTTGCTCTAGAGGGACCTAATTTGGAGTATCGTATGCAGTTTTGGTCACCTATCTACAGAAAAGTTGTAAATAAGGTTGAAAGAGCACAGAGAAAATTTACAAGGACGTTGTTAGGACTGGAAGACCTGAGTTATAAGGAAAGATTGAATAGACCTGGACTTTATTCCTTGGAACACAGAAAATCGAGAAGAGATTTGATAGAGTTATACAAAATTACGAGGGGTATAGACAGGATAAATGCAAGCAGGTTTTTCCACTGAGGTTGGGTGGGACTATGACTAGAGGTCATGGGTTAAGGGTGAAAGGTGTAAACTTTAAGGGGAACATGAGGAGAAACGTCTTCACTCAAAGGGCCATGAGAGTGGTGAATGAGCTGCCAGCACAAGTGGTGCATGTGAGCTTGATTTCAACATTTAGAAGAAGGTACATGGATAGCAGGGATATGGAGCACTATGGTCCAGGTACAAGTCAATGGGAGTAGGCAGTTTAAATGATTCAGCACAGACTAGATGGGCCAAAGGGCCTATTTCTGTGCTGTACTTATTTAGGATTCTATTTCCACCAGCAGTAGACATTTTGTGTCAACAAAATAACAAACATGTGAAGATACAAACCAGCAGCAGGAAAAGGTCCTTTAGTCTCTCAATTTTAAAAGTGTTGGCACAACATCATGGGGTGAAGGGTCTGTACTATGCTGTATTGCTCTATGTTTTTCTGTACAGAGGTCCAGTGAAAAAGTTTGCTTTAAATGCCAATCAATTCATACAGATCAATTTGCACGGATCAATTCACACATGCTGATCAATTGCATATTGATTAATTCATTACAACAGTGCAATGAGGTAGTACGGGGGAAAACAATTATGGAATGCAGAATAAAGTGATACGACTACAGAGAAAGTGCAGTTCAAGCGGACAATAAGGGGCAAGGTCACTTTATTAAAGATTAGCTTTATTTAACACGTACATCAAAACATTGCATCAAGTCAAATCAGCTAGGGCTGTGCTGGGCAGACTACAGGTGGCACCACACTCCTGGCGACAACATAGCATGCCCACAATTTACTCACCCTAATTGTACATCTTTGGAATGTGGGAGGAAGCAGGAGCATCCAAAGGAACCCACGCAGTTGTGCGTAGCACATTTGTGCTGTCAAGATCCCACCTTATTGTACTAGGGGACTATCCAATAATCTTACAACAAGTAGGGTAGAAGTTGCCCTTAGGGTGTCTAGGAAAGGGGCAATACCTCTGAAGAAGGGGCTTGTGGTATCCTTTCTGGGGCAGCTCACTCACCTCTGGGTCCCACCGGACATTCAGCTCTCACCTGTGGCTCCAAGTAGCTGTTTGCATGTGACAGCGACCACGGGTGACTGCTGTCACAAGACCCAGCACACCGCTTTGACATGTGGCCTAAACCAGGTGAGGAAGCCAGTGTCCTCATACCCCAGTCAGATAGAGACATGCCTGTCCTAAGATGTGGTCAGGTCCGGTAGACTGGGCAGATGAGATCCAACGGCTGGAAAGTTAGTTCTGCAAAACTTTGTGGAGAGCGAAGGGCATGGCAAGGCACAGAAATCGTTCTGCTCGTCCATAGCAACCAAGGAAGAACACAGTTTGTGATGATTAATTGTATCACTCGGACTCCTGAGACCAAGAGAGGGGATCTGTCACAGTACAATGGCTGTTCCACTCTAGAAATCTCTCCCACACAGGTTTCCTGTCACCTTCAGAGATACTGGACAACCTACCAGAAGCTGACCTTGAGCTTGGTAGCATGTGCTTTCAAGATTTGTATCTTCTGCCCGATGGGAGGGGTGAGATGAGACAATGTTCAGGGTGGTTGGGGTCTTTGATGATGCTGGCTGCTTTACTGAGGCAGTGAGAAGTGTAGACAGAGTCCTTGGAGGGGAGGATAAGTAGTAGCCATACCAAGCCGTGATGCATCCAGGTAAGCTGTTTTTCATTGGTAGCGTTCGAAAGGGACATAATACATTTCTTTAGCCTTCTGACAATATAGTCTCTTGGCAATGGCAATGTTCACTCCAGGAACTCTCAACCCTCTCAACATCAATACAGTTGATCAGGACAGGAGCTTGGTCACTCCCTGAAGTAAATGATCCCCAATTTGATGGCATGATCATCCAACCTCCAGTAAAGTTTCCCTTTCCCCATCCCTCTTTTTCATTTCCACATTCTGCCCCCCCATACCTTTCAAATCTCTTACTAGCTCTTCTTTCAGTTAGTCCTGACAAAGGGTCTCGGCCCGAAACGTCGACTGTACCGCTTCCTAGAGATGCTGCCTGGCCTGCTGCGTTCACCAGCAACTTTGATGTGTGTTCCCCCTCATATCTCTTCTCTTTGCACCTGCCAGTCATCTCCTTCTGGTGCCCCCTCACTCCTTTCTTCCATAGTCCACTCTCCTGTCAGTTTCCTTCTTCTGCAGCCCTTTACCATTTCCACCTATCACCTCACAGTTTCTTATTTCACCCCCCTTCCCCGTCCACCTCACTTCACCCACCTCCTTCTGGCGTGTACTCCTTCACTCCTCCCCCACCTTCTTCCCCCCTTCCTTTCCAGGCCAGATGAAGGGTCTCAGCCCAAAATGTCAACTCTGTATTCCTCTCCATAGATGCTACCTGTTGAGTTCCTACAGCATTTTGTGTGGGTTGTTCCGGATTTCCAGCTTCTGCGGTTCACTTGTATTGTTGAGGGAAAGATTGTTGGCTTGGCACCACGTCTCTAGGCTTTCTATCTTCTTCTATCTACAGAAATAGTAGGGGACAGAGGGTCCAGTGAGATGGAGGAACTGAGCAAAATACATGTTAGTAGGGAAGTGGTGTTAGGTAAATTGAAGGGATTGAAGGCAGATAAAACCCCAGGGCCAAATGGTCTGCATCCCAGGGTGCTTAAGGAAGTAGCCCAAGAAATAGTGGATGCATTAGTGATAATTTTTCAAAACTCTTTAGATTCTGGACTAGTTCCTGAGGATTGGAGGGTGGCTAATGTAACTCCACTTTTTAAAAAAGGAGGGAGAGAGAAACCGGGGAATTATAGACCGGTTAGCCTAACGTCAGTGGTGGGGAAACTGCTGGAGTCAGTTATCAAGGATGTGATAACAGCACATTTGGAAAGTGGTGAAATGATCGGACAAAGTCAGCATGGATTTGTGAAAGGAAAATCATGTCTGACGAATCTCATAGAATTTTTTGAGGATGTAACTAGTAGAGTGGATAGGGGAGAACCAGTGGATGTGGTATATTTGGATTTTCAGAAGGCTGTTGACAAGGTCCCACACAGGAGATTAGTGTGCAAACTTAAAGCACACGGTATTGGGGGTAAGGTATTGGTGTGGGTGGAGAATTGGTTAGCAGACAGGAAGCAAAGAGTGGGAATAAACGGGACCTTTTCAGAATGGCAGGTGGTGACTAGTGGGGTACCGCAAGGCTCAGTGCTGGGACCCCAGTTGTTTACAATATATATTAATGACTTGGATGAGGGAATTAAAAGCAGCATCTCCAAGTTTGCGGATGACACGAAGCTGGGTGGCAGTGTTAGCTGTGAGGAGGATGCTAAGAGGATGCAGGGTGACTTGGATAGGTTGGGTGAGTGGGCAAATTCATGGCAGATGCAATTTAATGTGGATAAATGTGAAGTTATCCACTTTGGTGGCAAAAATAGGAAAACAGATTATTATCTGAATGGTGGCCGATTAGGAAAAGGGGAGGTGCAACGTGACCTGGGTGTCATTATACACCAGTCATTGAAAGTGGGCATGCAGGTACAGCAGGCGGTGAAAAAGGCGAATGGTATGCTGGCATTTATAGCGAGAGGATTTGAGTACAGGAGCAGGGAGGTACTACTGCAGTTGTACAAGGCCTTGGTGAGACCGCACCTGGAGTATTGTGTGCAGTTTTGGTCCCCTAATCTAAGGAAAGACATCCTTGCCATAGAGGGAGTACAGAGAAGGTTCACCAGATTGATTCCTGGGATGGCAGGACTTTCATATGAAGAAAGAATGGATGAACTGGGCTTGTACTCGTTGGAATTTAGAAGATTGAGGGGGGATCTGATTGAAACGTATAAGATCCTAAAGGGATTGGACAGGCTAGATGCAGGAAGATTGTTCCCGATGTTGGGGAAGTCCAGAACGAGGGGTCACAGTTTGAGGATAGAGGGGAAGCCTTTTAGGACTGTGATTAGGAAAAACTTCTTCACACAGAGAGTGGTGAATCTGTGGAATTCTCTGCCACAGGAAACAGTTGAGGCCAGTTCATTGGCTATATTTAAGAGGGAGTTAGATATGGCCCTTGTGGCTACGGGGGTCAGGGGGTATGGAGGGAAGGCTGGGACGGTGTTCTGAGTTGGATGATCAGCCATGATCATAATAAATGGCGGTGCAGGCTCGAAGGGCCGAATGGCCTACTCCTGCACCTATTTTCTATGTTTCTATGTTTCTAGTATACAGACCTTCCAGTAATTGTTCCCTTAACCCTTCCACTATTCTCCACTCTGGCTTCTCACCTCTTTCCATCGCCTGCCTCTCACCTCACCCCTCCTTCCCTTTCTCCCATGGTCCACTGTCAACTCCTATCAGATTCCTTCTTCTTCAGCTCTTTACCTTTCCCACCCACCTGGTTTCACCCATCACCTTCTCTCTTTCCTCCTCCTCCTCCTCAGTCCCCCCCTTCCCCACCCCCCACTTTTTTTTATTCTGGCATCTTCCCCGTTTCCTTCAGTCCTGTCTCGGCCTGAAACATCAACCGTTTATCCATTTCTATAGATGCTGCCTGACCTGCTGAGTTCCTCCAGCATTTTGAGAGAGTTTTTCCTCAAACATCTGATGTGCTCGAAGTTCAAAGTAAACTTACTATATATTGCCTTTAAATTCATTATCTTGCATGCATTTACAGGAAAGTAAGGGCCTACCCTGTGCTATATTGCTAATAAATAAAAGAAATGAAATCAGTCAATCAGGCAAGCATTCCACTGGTGCCAAAATATCAGAGAAATTAATCACTCCTGATGGAGGGTCTCGGCCTGAAAAGTCAACTGCTTATTCATTTCCATGGATGCTGCCTGACCTGCTGAGTTCCTGCAGCATTTTATGTGTTTTGCTCTGGAATTCCAGAATCTGCAGACTTTTTCATGTTTATGGTAAACATGACTATTAATTTCATATCTCTTGAAATTAATTTCTTGGTGTTCAGCTGGTGGAGAATCTCACCTGGATCCTCAACACCAGCTCTATAGCAAAGAAAGCCCAACAGCATCTCTGTTTTCTGCGAAGGCTGAGAAAAGTCCATCTCCCACCCCCCATCCTCACCACATTCTACAGAGGATGTATCCGGAGCATCCTGAACAGCTGCATCACTGCCTGGTTTGGAAATTGCACCATCTCGGATCACAAGACACTGCAGCGGATAGTGAGGTCAGGTGAGAAGATCATCGGGGTCTCTCTTCCCGCCATCACAGACATTTACACCACACACTGCATCCGTAAAGCAAACAGCATTATGAAGGACCCCACACACTCCTCATACAAACTCTTCTCCCTCCTGCCATCTGGCAAAAGGCACCGAAGCATTCAGGCTCTCACGACCAGACTATGTAACAGTTTCTTCCCCCAAGCCATCAGACTCCTCAATACCCAGAGCCTGGACTGATACCAACCTCCTGCCCTCTACTGTGCTTATTGTCTTGTTTATTATTTATTGTAATGCCTGCACTGTTTTGTGCACTTTATGCAGTCCTGGGTGGTCTGTAGTCTAGTGTAGTTTTTGTGTTGTTTTACGTAGTTCAGTGTAGTTTTTGTATTGTTTCATGTAGCACCATGGTCCTGAAAAACGTCTCGTTTTTACTGTGTCACCAGCAGTTATGGTTGAAATGACAATAAAAAGTGACTTGATTTGACTTGAATGTTTTTCCTTCATTGACAATAATAGAGATCTTCAAGATAAAGCAAGACAACTACACACACTCTTGTGCTGAGTGCTGACAAGTACATGGACACATATTGATTGAGATTCACATGCACATCAAAACATACAGTCCACCCAAGGATGAGATGGGAGTAGCCACATATTTTGATGCCAGCACAGCATGTTCCACTAAACAATACAAGCAGCAACAACAAAACAAGACCAGTTCCCTCCCTCCCACTTATTGCAAAAGAACATAAGAAATAGAAGCAGGAGTAGGCCATCTGGCCCATCGAGCCTGCCCACCATTCAATAAGATCATGGCTGATCTGTCCGTAAACTCAGCTCCATCTACCTGTCTTTTCCCCACATACACACACACATAAAGTCCTCAATCTCCAATACAGATAGCCCTTGGGTCTCTTCTCCCCGAATCCTCAGACTTCAGGCCTCCAACTTCAGGCTTCACCTCATGACATCAGTCACGGGTTGGACCTTCAAGCCTTAACTTCTAGATTCTCACAGACCTCTATCCCCGTTGACCTTGGGCCACATGAATCCGTCAGACTGTCTTAATTCCTTCAGACCTCTACCTTCAGTCGTTGCCCTCAAGGCTACTACCTCTGGACTCGCTATGCTCTAGGCTTTGACCTTCAACTTTGCCCTCTGGACATCACCAGGTTTGACCTATAGGCCTCTACTTCCAGACTTGCACGGACATACAACCCCAGTGGACTTGAAGGGTCATCCTGGTCATACACAGATCTTGCGCATACATTATCTCTCACCTCCCCTTTGCTCACACTCACCCAGCCTAAAGCAGGATCATTATGGAAACTCATTATATCCCAGCGCAAACAAGCTTGCTTGTCGATTCTGTGTCAAGTGAAAAACTAAATAATGACTGTTTGTGCCCCAGAGTAAACAACTCTCCCAAGATGAAATTATAGCTCTTGACACTTAAACTGGTTAAAACTGGTTTCACTCTGAGAAACTTGGAGAAATCAAAAATCAATGCCTAAATGGCCTTAGGGGGAGCCTTGCTAAGAAATCTAATTGTTTTCTAATGCATTTGAGTAATAGGATTACAGTGGGCTAGAGGCTGGCAGTTTTAAAAAAAACAATATGAAGGAAAGGTTTGTCTACAAAGAGCACAACTCCAAATAATTGCTATTCACTTTGGTCTTTTGCTACCTATCAGAAAATCATTAAGAATTTGAAGTGGCTGGTGAGCTTGGCATTAGCCTTTTGCCTCTGGAAGTTGAGTATCAAAGTTTAAGGTTCAAAGTAAGTTTATTATCAAAGTACATATATGTCACCATATACATCCCTGAGATTCATTTTTTTGTGAGCATTCACAGTAAATACAAAGAAACACGATTGAATCAATGAAAGACTGCACCCAGTTGGATGGGCAAACAACCAATGTGATAAACACAACAAATTGTGCAAATACAAAAGAAAAAAAGTTGTAATTAAGTAAGCAAGGAATAAACATTGAGAATGTGAGAATGAGCCTCCTTGAAAGTGAGGCCAAAGGTTGTGGGAACAGTTCAGTGATTGCGTGAGTGAAGGTGAGTGAAGTTATCTGTTCTGGTTCGAGAACCTGATGGTTGAGGGGTAATAACTGTTTCTGAACCTGGTGATGTGGGTCCTGTGGTTCTTGTACTTACATCCTGCTGGCAGCAGCAAGAAGAGAGGCATGTCCTGGGTGGTGGGGATCTCTGATGATTTGCAGGTGAGTTTGCGGTGAGGAAGGTAGATGTGACATTAGAATTCATTTCAGGAGGACTAGAATATAAAGGCAAGGATATAGTGCTGAGGTTTTATAAAGAACTGATGAGGCCTCACTTGGAGTACAGTGAGCAATTTTGGGCCTGTTATCTTTGAAAGGATGTGCTGACACTGGAGAGGTTTCAAAGGAGGTTCATAAAAATGATTCTAGGATTGAACGTCTTATCATATGAAGAGCATTTGATGGCTCTGGGCCTGTATTCACTAGAATTCAGAAGAATGAGGGGTGACCCCACTGACACCTATCGAATGATGAAAGGCCTTGATAGAGTGGAAATGGAGAGGATGTTTCCTATGGTGGGACAGCCTGGGACCAGAGGACACAGCTTCAGAATAGAGAGGTGTCCTTTTAGAATGAAGCTGAAGAGTAATTTCTTTCACCAGAGAGTGGTGAGTCTGTGGAATTTGTTGCCACAGGCAACTACACAGACCATATTCTTTACAAATATTTAAGGCAGAGGCTGATAGATTCTTGACTGGTCAAGGCATGAAGGGATGCTGGGAGAAGGTAGGAGATTGGGGCTGAGGTGTGTCGCCATGGCAAAATGGTGGAGCAGACTTATGGACCAAATGGCCAAATTCTGCTCCTGTATCTCATGTCCTTATGATGGATGCTGCTTTCCTGTGACAGCGCTCTACGTAGATGTGCTCAATGGCTGGGAGGGCCGTATCCACTACTTTTTGAACGATTTTGCATTCCATATTAGGCTGTGATGCAGCCAATCAATACATTCACCCCCACATATCGATAGAAGTTTGTCAAAGCTTTAGATGGCATGCCGAATCTTTACAACTTCTAAGGAAGTAGAGGAGCTGCCATGCCTTCTTTGTAATGGCCCAGGACAGATCTTCTGAAATGATAACACTGAGGAATTTAAAGTTGCTGACCCTCTCCACCTCAGATCCCCCAAAGAGGACTGGCTCATGGACCTCCGGTTTCCTCCTCCTGAAGTCAATAATCAGGTCCTTGGTCTTGCTGACATTGTGTAAGAGGTTATTGTTGTGCTCAGCCAGATTTTCATTCTCTCCTGTATACTGATTCATCACCACTTTTGATTTGGCCTGTGATAGTGGTGTCATTAGCAAAGTTAAACTTAAAACTTAAATATTTAAACTCTTCTTACCACTAACATCACAGAGGAGATACAGTGATTCAGAAACTGTTTCTTTCACTCCATCATCAGATTTCTGAACACTACCTCATTGTTCCTTATAATTTTGACAATTCATTTTGTAATTTATAGTAATTTTACATCTTTGCACTCTACTGTTATGGTACGCACCAGACCACACCAGCCTTAAGGGTTGAGATGTCCTGATTCTCCAGAGTATGGATAGCTGGTGTGGTCCCTTCAGAGATTCAGGACTGCTCCACTAATTGGCGGCCATGTTTTGGCACCAAAATTTGGATATTTAATGAGCACCTTTACTCTGGCTTGGGGCTCAATCACCAGCTCTTGTCTCACTCTCAAAATTGTAGTTCGATTCTAGTCTCGGATAATCCAGCACTCGGTTCCTTAGCATCCTCACCTCGGCCTCTCGTCACATGTACAGCTGCAACAAAACAAAAAAATTCACCCCATACAAGACAGTGATAATAAAACTGAGTAACACACACAAATGCTGGAGGAACCCGCCCAAGTCAGGCAGTATTTATGAAAGTGAATAAACAGTCAACGCTTAGGGCCAAGACCCTTCATTGGGACTGATTCTTGGCCTGAAACATCGACTGTTTATTCACTTCCATAGATGCTGCCTGACCTGTTGAGCTCCTCCAGCATTTTGTGTGTGTTGTGCTGGATTCCCAAAAACTGCAAAATCTCTTATGTTGATCTTTCTTTCCGGTACGATGGTGGTGCATTTGAACGCAGCGGCCTCTTGGGGGCAACAAAAGGTGTTTTTTTCTCTCTTCGTTACATGTGTTTTTCATGATTGCAAGGCCCTGTTGGACATAAATAATGTACGATAACACAGGTATGTTTCCTTCATATAGTGGCGTGACAGGAAGAGGGGAAGCTTCACAGCCCCGTTTGTAGCGAGGACTAGGCCTCAAGCTGCCAGTTTGCCTGCCGCTGCAGTCCAGGAGAGGAGATGCCAGAAGCAACGCAGCATGGCATCCGTGCTTGGTTGGGAGCTGGCCTCTCCCATTGGTGCTGCCCTCCAGTGTTTGATCAGTGGAATGACAGGCTGGACAGCAGTGGCTGCACACTGCCTGGAAATGTACCATCAACTTTCGGGACATGTCGCTCAGTTCTTGGGCTATATACATGGTCTCACACAAAAAAAAAACGTTTATTTTTTAAATTGCTATTTTGAATGTGCCATGTATGTTTTGCACCTTGGTCCCAAAGGAACACAGTAAGCTGAATGATAAATAAACTTGAATTGAATAAACCCGATTCGGTTTCAAAGTATTAACATTTCAGGTTATTAACATTCACCTGAAATGTTAATACCTTGTCCCTTTCCTAATATAAAATGCACACTACAAATTCAGAATGTGTGGCCTATAATCTTAACTCTAAAGTTAATGAGGGATATTTCCTTGAGATTTCATTTGATAATCCTCTTCAATTAGTGTTAGCTCTGTGTAGACAAGCATTCCCTGGGATGCCAAATCAACCAATTGGCCAATTCTAGAGAAAAATGCTCAGAACAACCTCAGGTTTACTGAGCTAAAACTTCAGGGCAGTATCAACATATCTAATCAATGCTTGAGTAAGTTTATATTAACAACTGTATCATTATTGACAGGGAGAGGTCCCTTGTTCTATATGCTTCGTTTGAACTGAGAATATTAATACCAATTACTTAAAGCACTCACCATTCTCTCCAGTGGTGCTTAGTAACTGCTTTAGAGGAGAGGAGAGGAATACCCTTAGTGGTCTTTTTATTAGGTACACCCTTGCACCTGCTCATTAATGCAAAAATCTAATCAGCCAATCATGTGGCAACAACCCAATGCATGAAAGCATGCAGACATGGTCAAGAGGTTCAGTTTTTGTTCAGACCAAGCACCAGAATGGGGAAGAAATATGAACTAAGTGTCTTTGACAGTGGGATGATTGTTGGTGCCAGATGAGGTCATTTGGGTATCCCAGAAAATGCTGATCTCCTGGGATTTTCACACACTACAGTCTCTAGAGTTCACAGAGAATAGTGCAAAAAACAAAATAAACATCCAGTGAGTGGGTGAAAATGCCTTGACAATGAGAGAGGTCAGAGGAGAATGGCCAGACTGGCTCAAGCCGACAGGAAGGCAACAGTAACTCAAATACAACAGTGATGTGCAGGACAGCATCCCTGAATGCACAACATGTTGAACCTTGAAGAGGATGGGCTGCAGCAGCAGACGACCATAACATATATTCAGTGGCCTCCCTATTAGGTACAGGAGGTAGCAAATAAAGTGGCCACTGAGTATATTTCTACAGTGTATTTATTGACAGGAGGAGATGAATGCACTGCGGGTGAACTATACAGCTCGTAGTAAACAATATCAGATCACTCAGAAAGCAGATTCCAATAAATGATTGGAAAAAATAAGCATTGGCAACTTCCTCAAATAGAAAGATTGCTATAGTTAGAGAGAAATGCAGGGAATGTGAGAACGGTTATAGTGGGGCATCACGGAACGCCTTACAGCACCAGGTGTAGAATTGGGATCACTGAGTTTCTTCCAAGTTCTGTGATTTCTCCCACATTCCAAAGCCAAACGATGAGTTGCGGGCATGCTACGTTGGTACCGGAAGCATGGCGATACTTGCGGGCTGCGCCCCAGCACAATCCTCACTGATCTGATTTGATGCAAATGACACACTTTACTGTCGGGCATGCTGTCTTTCTCACAGTGTTGGGAAATAAAGAACCGGAGGGCAGAGGTTTAAGGTAAGATTGGAGGGAACCTGAGGGGAGACTGAACAGTGTCTGCAATAAGCTGCCAAAGGAAGTGGTTTTGGAAGGTGCATTAACATCATTTACAAGGTACTTTGACAAGTACATAGATAGAAAAGGTTTGGAGGGATGTTGTCCATGTTAACTTGCCTAAATGTTTACTGCCAAATGGCACTGACTCCAACAACCATGGAGAGCTTAGCTTTTAGAACGTCCCGCGTTCCAGCTACATTGGACCCTTTCCCGTTCACTTATTGGTCAAACGGGTCCACTGATGCCATAGCCTCAGCCCCCCACTCTTTCCTGTCCCACCTGGAAAACTATGCCTCGTTCGCCAGGATATTGTTCATCGACTTTAGCTTGGTGTTTTACATGATCATCCTTCAGAGGCTGGAGCATGAACTGTCCTCGACAGTTGTGGAGAGTGTCAACAACACTCTCCGCAACTGGATCTTGGATGTCTTGATGGAAAGACCCCAGTCAAACTAAGTTGGCAGCAACATCTCAAGTACCATCACACTGAGCACTGGTGCCCCCCAGGGTTGTGTGCTCAGTCTGCTGCTGTTCACACTGATGACTCACGACTGCACTGTCAGATCAAGCTCAAACCACATCATCAGCTTTGCTGATGATACAACAATGGTTGGTCTCATAGGCAACAATAATGAGTCAGCATACAGAGAGGCTTGTCAAATGGTGTGGGAACAACAACCCGAATCTAAATGTGGATGGGACAAATGTGATGATTGTGGACTTCAGAAAAGTGCAGCTCGACCACTCGATGACTCTGCAGTGGAGAGAGTGAAGAGCACAAAGTTCCTTGGTGTGCACATAACCTGGACTCACAACACCTCTTCACTAGTCAAGGCAGCACAGCAGTGTCTACACTTTCTGAGAAGATTGAAGCATTCAAGTCTTACCAATCCCCCCCCACCCCTCCCACATCCAAACAATTTTCTACAGGAGCACCATTGAGATTGTCCTGTCTGACTGCATCATTGTGTGGTACAGAAGCTGCAGGGCAAGCCCCTAGAGAGGACAGTAAAAACTGCAGTGAGGATCAACAGGGCATCCCTCCCTCCCTATTTCTGACATTTACCAGGGGTGTTGTAGACAACAGGCCAGAAATATTGTTCAGGCTCCCTCCCACAATCTCTTCGACACTCTACCATCAGGGAGGAGGTACAGAAGCATCAAGACTAGGCATTCCAGACTGGGTAACAGCATCTTCCCACAGGCTGTGAAGCTAATGAATATCCTACCACCACCGAGGTTTCATCACTGGATCAGAGAGAGCTCTTTACTGCACTATTAACTGTTTTCTTGTATTTTGAAGTATATTTTATTAACTTACAGTACTGTGCAAAAGTCTTAGACACACACAGTGCCTATACAAAGTATTCACCCCCACCCCAAGAAGTCTTCATGTTTTATTGTTTTACAACATTGAATCACAGTGGATTTAATTTGGCTTTTTTGACACCGATCAACGGAAAAGACTCCTCTGTGTCAAAGTGAAAACAAATTTCTACAAATTAGTCTAAAGTTATTACAGTTATTAAACACAAAATAACTTATTGCATAAATACTCAAGCCCTTCCTGTCAGTATTTAGTAGATGCACCTTTAGCAGCAATTGCAGCTTTGAGTCTGTGTGGATAGGTCTCTATCAGCTTTGCACATCTGGACACTGCAAATTTTCCCCATTCTTCTTTATAAAACTTCTCAAGCTCTGTCAGATTGCATGAGGATTGTAAGTGAACAGTCTTGTTCAAATCCAACCACAGATTCTCAATTGGATTGAGGTCTGGACTCTAACTTGACCATTCCCTGACATTAACTTTGCTGTTTGTAAGCCATTCCTCTGTACCTTTGGCTTAATGCTTGGGGTCATTGTATTTCTGGAAAAGAAGTCTTCTCCCAAGTCGCAGTTCTCTTGCAGACTGCATCAGGTTTTCCTCCAGGATTTCCCTGTATTTTGCTGCATTCATTTTACCCTCTACCTTCACAAGCCTTCCAGGTCCTACTGCAGTGAAGCATCCCCACAGTATGATGGGATGCTTCATGGTAGGGATGGTGAGTTTTTGATGATGTGCAGTGTTTGGATGACACCAAAAGTAGCATTTAGTCTGATCCCGTAAAAGGTCAATTTTGGTTTTATCAAACCATAGAACCTTCTTCCAGCTGACTTCAGATTCTTTATGTGCCTCTGACAAATTCTAGCCGAGATTTCACGAGTTTTTTCAACAGTGGCTTTCTCTTTGCCGCTCCTCCATAAAGCTGTGACTGGTGAAGCACCCGTGACAACAGTTGCTGTATGTGCAGTCTCTCCCATCTCAGCCACTGAACCTTGTAACACCTTCAGAGTTGTCATAGGTCACTTGGTGGCCTCCCTCACTAGTCCCCTTCTTGCACAGTCACTCAGTTTTCGAGGACGGCCTGCTCTAGGCAGATTTACAGCTGTGCTATGTTCTTTCCATTTCTTGATGTACTCTTCTTGCATATACTTAACTGTACTCCAAAGGATATTCCGTGACTTGGAAGTTTTCTTGTATCCATCTCTTGACTTGTGCTTTTCAATAACATTTTTACCAAGTTGCTTGGAGTGCTCTTTTCTCCTCATGGTGTAGTTTTTGCCAGGACACCGGCTCACCAGCAGCTGGACCTTCCAGATACAGGTTATTGTAGGTGGCTGTAGTAAAGATATAGGTGTACTTTTACTACAATCAATTGAAACCCCTTGACTGCACACAGGTGATCTCCATTTAACTAATTAAGTGGCCCATGAAGGTCCACCAGCGCCTTTACTTCCTGAGAAAACTAAAGAAATTTGGCCTGTCCCCTAAAACCCTCACTAATTTTTATAGATGCACCGTAGAAAGCATTCTTCTAGGGTGCATCACAACCTGGTATGGAAGCTGTCCTGTCCAAGACCGAAAGAAGCTGCAGAAGATCGTGAACACGGCGCAGCACATCACACAAACCAATCTCCCGTCCTTGGACTCACTTTACACCGCACGCTGTCGGAGCAGTGCTGCCAGGATAATCAAGGACACGACCCTCTCAGCCAACACACTTTTCGTCCCTCTTCCCTCCAGGAGAAGGCTCAGGAGCTTGAAGACTCGTACGGCCAGATTTGGGAACAGCTTCTTTCCAACTGTGATAAGACTGCTGAACGGATCCTGACCCGGATCTGGGCCGTACCCTCCAAATATCCAGACCTGCCTCTCGGTTTTTTTGCACTACCTTACTTTCCATTTTTCTATGTTCTATTTATGATTTATAATTTAAATTTTTAATATTTACTAATTTTTACTATTTTTAATATTTAATATTTGTAATCCAGGGAGTGGGAAGCGCAGAACCAAATATCGCTGTGATGATGGTGCTTTCTAGTATCAATTATTTGGCGACAATAAAGTATAAAGTATAATTATGTGACTTCAAAAAACAGTTGGCGATGATTTGCTGTGTCATATTAAAGGGGGTGAATACTTATACAATCAATTATTTTGTGTTCTATATTTGTAATTAATTTAAATTACTTTGTAGAGATCTGTTTTCACTTTGACATGAAAGTCTTTTTCTGCTGATCAGTATCAAAAAAAGTCAAATTAAATCCACTGTGATTTACTGTTGTAAAACAATAAAACATGAAAACTTCTAATGGGGGAAATATGAATACTTTTTATAGGCACTGTTTTGTTCAATTAAATGCAATCATGAACAATAGCCAGATCAGAAATGCTGATCAAGTCAACTTTTTTCCAAAGAGAACTCTGATCGGCCAATCAGATGGTTCACTGCTGCTCAGTGATAGAACACAAAAAAATCATATGTACAATTCAAAAATAGTAGAAATACTGGAGTCATGATGATCATGATCACACGTTTGTACGTGTGCGCATATATATATAGATTGCCTAAGATTCTTGCACAGTACAGGTTTCCCCTGCCATCCGAAGGTAGAGCGTTCCTATGAAACGGTTCGTAAGCCGAAATGTCGTAAAGCGAAGAAGCAATTACCATTTATTTATATGGGAAAATTTTGTGAGCATTCGCAGACCCAAAAATGACCCACCAAATCATGACAAATAACACATAAAACCTAAAATAACAGTAAGATGTAGTAAAAGTAGGAATGATATGATAAATACACAGCCTATATAAAGTAGAAATACTTCTCTACAATGATTGCCTGCACAGATCTCCGTAGCGAAAATCTCACACAAGCGCTCTCGGCAGAAAATCTCACGCAAGCGCTGTTTTCATAAACGCGTTCTCCAGTAACCTTTAAGCTATGAGGCTGCCAAATCTACCAAATAACACGTAAAAATACACAGCCTATATAAGGTAGAAATAATGTATGTACAGTGTAGTATCACTTACCGGAATCGGGAAGACAGCTTGCCGAGCACACTGATGATGGTGCGTTAGACTGAGTCGTCGCAGGTTGGGTGGTGCAGTGGCCCCCACCCTCCAGGCCGCCGACCCGATACATTGCCTCGAAGAACGCAGCAGTAGCCGGGAGGCACACAGCACATCTTTAAGGAAAAAGCTGAAATTAACATGCTAATTAATTAGGTGCTGCCAGATCAGAGGCGATGCAATCGGAAATCGGCATTGATCTGGGCCGACAATTACGTGTCGGCGGCACCTAATTAATTAGCTTGTTTATTTTGGCTTTTTTCTTAAAGATGTGTTGTGTGCCTCCCGGCTACTGTTGCATTCTCCGCGAATCGGTACAGTATCTGTCCAGGGCCTGGGGGTTGAGGTGGTGGGACACTGGGATGTCATCTCGTCATCAATCAGGGCAGGCAACTCATCTTCTCCTATGACTGTCCACCTCGATGTTGAAGATTGAGGTTCGTCGTCTGCTGTGGCTGATGTGGAAGGCTTGCTTGACTGCTGAGCCTCGCACATTTTTCTATCGTACAGTTGTTTGTAAGGACTCAAACCATCCTGCAAATATCCCCTAAACCTCCGTACCCTTTCAAAATTAAAGTCATACTTTATCGTTGCAGCGAAAATCTTACGCAGTTGCTTCACGTTCCGTTCGCTACTGCATTCGGGTTTCGATTGTTATCCTTTCCTCTTCCAATTGCATCAGCTCTTCATCTATCAGTTCTTGGTCATGGGATGCCAAAACCTCTTCAACATCACCTTTGTCAATTTCCACAAGCCAAACTCACTTTGTCCTTGCTTCGTTCACCACAATCGAAATGCTTAATTATGCCTAGTTTTACACTAAGTGTAACACCCTTACGAGCTCTTTCAGGCTTTTCCGATACCTTAGAACTCATCTTGCTAACGGCTGCTCACAGGCTCGAGTTTAAGCAACGCTGGCAAGAATGCCGTTCCAAATCCTGGGGCGAGCGGCTGCTCGGGACGCGCGCTGCCTTTTATCGTGCACTGATTTTTTATTGGGCGCTGCCTTTATTCGTAACAGCGAAAACACCTTCTGAAAGCGAAAACAGGGTACTAATGTAGGTCTTTCATAACAGAGAGGTTTCGTAAAGCAAATGTTCAAAAAGCAGGGGACACCTCTACTATAGTAGTTTTATATATGGCACTGCACTGCTGCCAGCAAAAAACTAATTTCATGACCGATGTGAGTGATGATAAAGCTGATTCTGACATGCATCTCTGTTTGGACTGAGAGTGGGAAAGGACCAGAGAGAGGGGAATGGTTGGAAAAGGGGAACGAAGAGGAGAGGGAGCAGGAAGCACCAGAGAGACATTCTGTAATTATCAATAAATCAATTGTTTGGGATCAAATGACCTTGCCTAGTGTCTCATGGCTGGATGTGTCTGCACCCGCGCCAACTACTCCTTCTCTGCCAGCTGTGCCACACCCCCCCCATGGCACTCCACCATCACCTTTCCCAATAGCCTTTGCTCCCGCCAGATTTACAGACTCACTTTCTGTTGCACATTGACAAATACAGTAGGGTGCAAAAGTCTGAGGCAACCAAGAGATATATATGCACCTACGAGTTTTGCACAGTACTGTATTTATGGTAATACTTTGTTTTATATGCTGTGTGTAATATATGTTTAGTGGGTGCACCAGAGGAACATTGTTTTGTTTAGTTTTATATATACATACACACACAGATGACAATAGACTTGAACTCGAACTTGAAATGGTATTCTTGATTAGCGTGGACCAGTGAAGCTAAAGGGCCTACTTCCATTTTGTGTGACGCCAGGACTACGTCACAATAATAATCCATATATCAATTTTTCAATTTACTGACTTACTTGTGTTGTGTAACCTTCCACTAGAACACCCTGGCCCCTCTCAGTACTGTTTTAGACGATCGGCTTTAGTTGTTACATGTACAGGGAGTGAGAGAGCGTTGAGATCTGAGGTTTTTAGAGCACCCGAATTGGTTAATTGTTGATTATCAAAGTTGTTAATCCCTGGTTATTTATGCCTCATCGTGTTGTTTACTTTAACCGGTTGGAGGATTTCATGCTATGCGGATACCTGATTAGCGCTTATCACGGGGTCATAGTTTTGAGAATGTTACGTTCTGCGGTGTCGCTCGGCCGAGCCACCAACGTTCTGTCGGAATTCTTACGAATATATCCTAGTCGCCATCTCTCTATGGAAGTCTGTTTTTTCTCCGTCATTGCCAGGGCTCAACGTGACCTGTACATTGAAAAATCGAAACATACAGTGAAACACGTCGTTTTTTCAAACGGCCAACACTATCAGAATATGCGCTGGCAGCAGCCTGTGAGTGTCACCACGCTTCTGGCACCAACGTAGCACACCCGCAACTCGCTAACCCAAACTGAATGTCTTTTCACGATGTGAGAAGAAATTGGAATGCCCAGAGTCCCCATGCAGGGAACCGAACATGAACTAGTTCTGTCAAAGGGCCTGTTTCTGTGCTCTGTGACTCAATAACCATGAAATATGACAATAATAAACCAATTTATCAACTTATTAGTCTCTTACAACCCTTGCACCAGAACATCAAGATCCCACTCACCATTTAGAAAATGTTCACTATATGCCGTATTGTAAGACACGGGCAATCATGGCCTTTCCGTGACCATGATTGTTCTTGGCAAACTTTTCTCCAAAAGTGGTTTGTCGCTGCCTTCTTCTGGGCACTGTCTTTACAAGATGGATGACTCCAGTAATACTTTAGACATTGTCTGCCTGGCATCAGTGGTCACATAACCAGGACTTGTGATATGCTCCAGCTGCTCATATGGCCATCCACCACCTGTTCCCATGGTTTCTTGTGACCCTGATCTGGGGGAGGGGTGGGGGTAAGCAGGTGCTACACATTGCCCAATGGTGTCCTGCAGGCCAGTGGAGGGAAGGAGCACCTTACACGTCCTTTGGTAGAGACGTTTCTCCTCCCCACTGCCTTTTAGAAAAGGTACTTTTTCTTATATATTCATTTACTAATACTGCTAATTGTATCAGTGCCTCATAGTATGAATTAGCACAACATGTGGGCAGCTTTTGGTAAACAACATTCAGAAGTAAGGATCCCATTTAGGGAAAATTACTCAACAGAAAAGTTTCAAGACTGCTGATAAACTCAATCGTTCCGCACATCCATCCGTTTTCCCACTGAGGTTAGGTAAGACTCAAACTAGAGGTCATGGGTGAAGCAAAATGTATAGAAGGAACTTTCTCACTCAGAGGGTGGTGAGATCGTGGAACAAACTGCCAGCACAAGTGGTGGATATAGGTTTGATTTCAACTTTTAAGAGAAATGTGGATCGGTACATGGAATGGGAGGGATGTAAAGAGCTATGCAGGTCAATAGGACTAGGCAGATTAATAGCTTAAATGGACTGAATGGCCTGTTTCTCTGCTGGAGTTTTGTATGTGTTAACAATTTTTCTATCTCTCTGTGCCACTAAATAGTCAACACTGTTAGGTCCTAATTTTGGGGTTTACGCCAGTCAGAAATCTAGGCCAAAGAAGATTAATGGAGTAGTCTCATTAATTAATTATTGCTGAACTGTAAAGCTGTGATAGTAAGTAAGGCCATTATGATGAATTTTAATGGTGTCCAGGTCACCAGAGACTTGCAAAGTATTTTATTTTAATATTTAATGATTCTGTGCTAGAAAGAAGGATGTACACAGCCTATGTGTGTCCTGTGTTTCTTCTACCCATTCATGCTCTTTCCTCATTCTGCCAGACCTGCCAAGGCAGGCCCCTCCCAGTCTCCATCCAGCTAAATGAGTTCCCTGCCACTCATCACCTGCAGGCCTCTCCCAGTCTCCATCCAGCGAAATGAGTCCCCTACCACTCATCACCTGCAACCTATTGAAACCCAGCTCTCATCCACAATCCTCATTTACACATCAAGCTGGCCAGCCTCAGCCATTTACTCCTAGCCTTCAGTTACCCTGTTGGCTTGTCATGTTAAGTATCTGTTTTCTTGTTTTGTAGGCTCTCGTGGCTTTTGCAGTTTATTCATAAAATATACTTTATACTTAATACTTTATACTTTATTGTCACCAAACAATTGATACTAGAACGTACAATCATCATAGCGATATTTGATTCTGCACTTCCTGCTCCCTGGATAGCAAATTGATAGTAAATATTTAAAATTTAAATTATAAATCATAAATAGAAAATAGAAAAATGGAAAGTAAGATAGTGCAAAAAAAAATTGTTTACTGCTAACTCGTCTCCACTGCTCTGCTTTTGGGTCAAGCCTCCTCTACGTTTCCCAACGAATTCCATCATCTACTTTACCTACCTGTCATTACAATCATTCCTGGTTGGATTGGCTGGGAGTCATAAACACAAGAATTCTGCAGACGCTGCAGTAATAGCTCCACCCATGCAAGTAACTACCCTGTAATTCCATGGGCTCTTATCTCCTTTGTCTGCCTTGCTTGTTATTTCCTACAAGAATTGCAGTAGGTTTGTCAGACAGCATTTTCCTTTCAGGAAACCATTATGGCTTTGGCCTATCTGGTCATGCGTCTCCGGGTACTCTGTAATCTCATCCCTAATAATCTCTCCAGCTACTTCTTTCAGAACCCGAGGATGCATTCCATCAGGTCCAGGAGACTTATCCACCCTCAGACCACTATGCTTCCTGAGCACTTTCTCAGTCGTAATTTTCGCTGCACGTACTTCACTTCCCAGACACTCTTGAATGTCCGGTATACTGCAGACAACTTCCACTGTGAAGACTGATGCAAAATACACATTCAGTACTTCTGCTATCTCTGCATCTCTCATTCCAATATCTCCAGCGTCATTTTGTATTGATCCTATATCTACCCTCGACTCTCCAAATGGGCCCTTTTCTTTTTGTTTTTTCTTTACTGACCCTTTAGTCAATCTAAGAATTACAAAGCAAAATCATTTAATTGTATACGGTGTACTGTGTGTTATTTTGTGGCACTGATTTGTAACCGGATCACAAATCACACAACATCCACACAAACAGAGGGTTTCAGGGTTTTGCACCTCAATCTCACACGTTTGGCAGGGCCAGAGACTGTTTTCCCTAGACTTACACAGCCCGCAGAACCAGGCTGTTACATAAACAAAGAAAATTAAATTAAAGTAGTGCAAAGAGAGAGGGAAAAAACACCAAGGTAGTATTCATGGGTTGGTTCCTTGTCCCTTGGTGGAAAATAAGAAGCTTCCCCTGAATAACTGAGTGTGTATCTTTAGGCTCCCGTACCTCCTTCCTGATGGTAGCAATGGGAAGGAGGCATGTCCTGGGTGATGGAGGTTACCTTTTGAAGTATCCTGGATGCTGGGGAGCCTAGTGTCCGTGATGGAGCTGGAAGAGTTCACAACTTGCTGCAGCTTTTTCCAATCCTGTGCAGTGGCCCCTCCATGCAACCAGTCAGAATGCTGTCCACGGTACACCTGTCAAAATTTGCAAGAGTCTTTGATGACATACCAAGACTCCTCAAACACCTAATGAAATGTAGCCGCTATCATGCTCCTTTGTAATTGCATCAATCAGTACAGGGTGCAGAATAGCTAACCAGGGATGTTGACACTCAGTAACTTGAAATTGATCACCCTTTCCACTTCTGATACCTTGATGAGGACTGGAGTGTGTTCCCTCATCTCACCCTTTCTGAAGTCCATCATCAATTCCTTGGTCTTTCTGATGTTGGGTGCAAGGTTGTTGCTGTGACACCACTTCGCCAGCCAGTCTATCTCACTCCTGTATGTCCCGTCATCACCATCTGAAATTCTGCCAACAATAGTTGTGTTGTCAGCAAGTTTGCAGATGACACTTGAGCTGTGTCTTGCCACACAATTGTGGGTGCAGAGAGACTAGACCAGCAGGCTAAGCACGATCCTTGAGGTGTATCAGTATTGACCGTCAGCGGGGAGGAGATGTTATTTCTTATCTGCACAGACTGTGGTCTTCCGGTGAGGAAATCAAGGATCCAGTTGCAGAAGGAGGTACAGAGGCCCATGTTCTGGAGTTTGTTGATTTGAACTGTAGGAATGATTGTGTTGAGCACTGAGGTGAACTCAATCAGCAGCAGCCTGACATAGGTATTGCTGTTGTCCAGGTGATTCAAAGCTGAAGCTCATGCCACTGCAACATAACGTGCAAACTCCTCTATTCAGTGCCCTCAATGTCTTTTTCACTACACTTCCTACCTGTGATGCCACATTCAGTAAATTATGCACGTTCCCCCAGGTTCCTCTGTTCCATTACACTCCTACACTGGTTAGACTTCTCTAAGTGCATGAACTCACACTTTTCTGTACAGAAGTCCATTTGCCACTCCTCGGCCCACTTCCCTGAGTGAGCACAATCCCCTGTGGTCTGTGATTACTTTCTTCACTATCAGCAACATCTAATTCCATGCCATCCAAAGCATTTATATAAATAATGAATAACAAGTTTATTCCCAACAATAAACTCTGCAGTACACAAGAAAAAACCTTCAACAATTCCCACTCTGCCTTCTACTTTCAAGCTATTTTTGGATCTACCTAACTAGCTGTTCCTGGATTCCATGGGACTTAACCTTCCAGACCAGCCTACCTTGCGGGACCTTGTTAAAGAGTTTGCTAGCGTACAAACAGACGATAGCCATTGCTCTTACGTTTTTGGTTACTTCTTCAGGAAACTCAGAAAGTTTTGTCAAGCCTAACTTCTCATACACAAAGCCGTGCTGACTCCTCCTAATCAGTCTCTGTTTATCCAGTTACTGGTAGATCCTGTCCCCCAGAATTCACTGCAGTAACTTCCCCAATACAGATGTCCGGCTGACAGGCCTATAGTTCCCTAACTTACCCTTGCAGCCCTTCTTAAGCAATGGAACAACATGTATGGATGGCAGGTAAAACAAAGTTTTTCACTCTATTTCAGTGCTGTAATGCCTGTGATGTGTTGTAGATCAGACAGCCTGAGGATTACAAATACATAATTGGATTAATATTGATTTCTTTAAATTCCGGTAATTACTGCCCCCCACATACCCCCTTTCTTTCATTTTCCTCTCCTCATCTTAGTTAACCTCTCAACCACTTCACTTCTCCTCACTTGTCCGTCACAACTCTCTGGTGCCCCTCCTCCTCCCCTTTCTCCCATGATTCACTCTCTTTTCCTATCAGAGAAATATCCTATCGGAGAAATATTCATTAAAACCCCACTCCTGTCCAGCATTTGAGACATAGGAGAGCAATTGATATCTAAGGGGGACCTGCTCTCTCAGTGGCCCCCTCTTACTGTAATATAGTTATAGAATCTCTTGTGATGTTCCTTAACCTTACCGACCAGATCCATCTAGTATTCTGTCCCTTCCCTCTTTGTTTTCCTCTTAGACACATTCTTCATCTGTTTATAATCAACAAGGGATTCACTCATCCCGACTTCATTGTGTGCTTCCTTAGAACAAAGACCATGGAACAGTACCGACCCTTTGGACCAGAATGTTGTGCTGACCTTTTAAATCATAAGACCATGAGACAGAGGAGCAGAATTAGGCAATTTGGACCATTGCATCTGCTCCATAGGAACATAGAAATATAGAAAACCTGCAGCACAATACAGGCCCTTCGGCCCACAAAGCTGTGCCGAACATGTCCCTACCTTAGAAATTACATAGGGTTACCCATAGCCCTCTATTTTTCTAAGCTCCATGTACCCCTCCAGGAGTCTCTTAAAAGACCCTATCGTATCCGCCTCCACCACCGTCGCCGGCAGCCCATTCTACTCACTCACCACTCTCTGTGTATATAAAAAAAAACTTACCCTGATATCTCCTCTGTACTTACTTCCAAGCACCGTAAAACTGTGCCCTCTCGTGCTAGCCTTTTCAGCCCTGGGAAAAAAGCCTCTGACTATCCACACAATCAATGCCTCTCATTATCTTGTACACCTCTATCAGGTCACCTCTCATCCTCCATCACTCCAAGGAGAAAAGGCCGGGTTCATTCAACCTATTCTCAAAAGGCATGCTCCCCAATCCAGGCAACATCCCTGTAAATCTCCCCTATGCCTTTTCTATGGTTTCCACATCCTTCCTGCGGTGAGGTGACCAGAACTGAGCACAGTACTCCAAGTGGGATCTTACCAGGGTCCTATATAGCTGCAATATTAACTCTCGGCTCCTAAACTCAATCCCACGATTGCTGAAAGCCAATGCACCGTATGCCTTCTTAACCACAGAGTCAACCTGCGCAGCAGCTTTGAGTGTCCTATGGACTCAGACCCCAAGATCCCTCTGATCTTCCACACTGCCAAGAGTCTTACCATTAATACTATATTCTGCCATCATATTTGACCTACAATGAACCACCTCACACTTATCTGGGTTGACTTCCATCTGCTCCATCATTCCATCATGGCCGACTTATTATCTCTCTCAACCCCACTCTCCTTCCTTTTCCCTGTAACCTTTGACGTCCTGATTAATCGGGAACCTATCAACCTTCACCTTTAATAGTTTAGATTAGATTAGATTATGAGGACACGCAGTCCTCTTTTATTGTCATTTAGTAATGCATGCACACAATGACTTGGCCTGCACAGCTGTCTGTGGCAATAAATCGCACAGATTCATTACCCTCTGATTAAAGCAATTTCTCCTCATCTTTGTTCTAAATGGACCTCCCTCAACTCTGAGGCTGTGCCCTCTGATCCTAGACCCTCCCACTATAGAAAACATCCACTTTACCCAGACCTTTCAACTTTTGATAGGTTGCAATGGGATCCCAGTTTTCTTTCACCCATGTGTTATCTAGGAGTCTCTTAAATGCCCCTTGTTGTATCTTTCTCTACCATCACCCCTGACAGGACATTACAGGCAGCCACCACTCTCTATGTGAAACACATACATCTGATCTTTCTCAGTATCTCTCATCAGCCAAGGCTTCCACAACTTGCCAGGCTCTCTTCACCCTAACAGGAGCACACTTCCCTAGATTCTTGCTGTCACATGCCTAAATGGCTATTTGCTGTTTCCCTTCAAATGGGATCACCCAATCAACTTCTGCCTGATCCTAATTTCCCCCAAAAATAGATCTGCAATTTAGGACTCCAACCTGTCATATTCTTTTCCATCATCATCTTAAAGCCAGGAGAAAGATTATCTTTGTTTGTCACATGTGCATCAAAACATGCAGTGAAGTGCGTCACTTGCGTCAAATCAAACCAGCAAGGATTTTGCTGGGGCGGCCCATTCCTCCAGCAGCAACATAGCTTTCGACAACTTACTAATCCTAACTGGCACATCTTTGGAATATGGGAGGAAACTGGAGCACCCAGAGGAAACTCACGCAGTCACAGGGAGAATGTACAAATTCTTTGCAGGTAACAGCAGGAATTCAACCCCGATCTTACAGATGACACTGTAAAGTGTTACTCTGACCTCTAAAGCTATCATGCCACCACTACAGCAAAATACTCACTGACTGGCAGCTCAATTGCTTGCCTTGCCTTGTTCCCCAAAAGGACGTTCAGTGTTGCACTATTTTGAGTAGGGCCCTCTATATGTTGACTCAGGAAACTTTCTTGGACACATTACGAAGTTCCACAAGGTCCAAGCTCTTAACACACTGGGTGACCACACCAGATAAGTTAAAATCTCCCTCTGATTGTATATAATAATATTCTTACAACTATGAGCAATTTCTTTGCTCACCTGCTCCTCATGTTCCCACTGATTATTGGGGAGTCTGTAAAACAGCCCCACGAAAGTGACCCTCCCCATCGTGTTTCTAAATTCTACCCACATCCTCACTAGACACCCCAGGAATGTCATCTCTGAGCACAGCTGTCACGCCCTCCCTTCTCAGAAGGGCTAAACCCACTCCTCAGCTGCACCTCTATCACACCTGTAGTATCTGTACCTCGGAATATTGTGCTGCCAGTCCTGTCCCACTCTCTGCCATGTTTCTGTTATGGCTATCACATCCCAACGCTCAGATCTAATTCACACTCTGAGTTATTAGTGCGGACTATTATCTAAATGGGGAGAAGGTTCAAACATCAGAGGTGCAGAGGGACTTAGGAGTCCTCATGCAAAACTCCCAGAAGGTTAATTTACAGGTTGAGTCTGTGGTAGAGAAGGCAAATGCAATATTGGCATTTATTTCAAGGGGAATAGAATATAAGAGCAAGGAGATAATGTTGAGGCTTTGTAAGACTTTTAGTTTGGCAGTTTTAGGCCTTTACTCACTGGAATTTAGAAGAATGCCATGGGATCTCATTGAAAACTGCCGAATGTTGAAAGGACTAGATTGGGTGGATGTAGAGCAGATCTTTCCTATGGTGGGGGTATCCAAAACTAGAGGACACAGCCTCAAAATTGAGAGGCGACCTTTTAGAATAGAGGAAAGAAGGAAATTTTTTCAGCCAGAGAGTAGTAAATCTGTGGAGAGCTCTGCCACAGAATGCAGTGGAGGCCAAGTCTGTGCGTATACTTAAGGCAGAAGTTGATAGCTTCCTGATCAATCAGGGCATCAAAGGATATGGCGAGATGGCAGGTGTATGGGGTAGAGTAGGACCCAGAATCAGCCATGATGGAATGGCAGAGCAGACTCAATGGGCTGAATGGCCTAATTCTGCTCCCATGTCTTATGGTCTTACGGCCTTCTTCCAAAGTTCAAACTTCAAGTAAATTTATTATCCAAGTACATATATGTCACCATATACAACCTTGAGATTCATCTTCTTGCAGGCAGTAGAACAAAGGAATTGAATAGGATCAATGAAAAACTACACACAAGGACTGGACAAACAACCAATGTGCAAAAACAGACAAACTGTGCAACTAGTTAATTAATTAGTAAATAATACTGAGTACATGAGTTGTAGAATCTTTGAAGGTGAGCCTATAGATTGTGGAATCAGATCTGTGTTGAGGTGAATGAAGTTATCCACACTGGTTCAGGAGCCTGATGGTTGTAGGTAATAACCGTTCCTGAGCCTGGTGGTGTGAGATCTAAAGCTCCTGTACCTCCTGCCCAGTGGTAGTAGTGAGAAGAGAGCATGGCCTGGTTGATGGGGATCCTTGATAGTGGATGCTTCTTTCTTGCGCTAGCATTCTGTATAGTTGTACTCAGTGTTGGAGAGGGCTTTTCCTGTCACGGGGAGGGCTTTACCTGTTAAACTGTAATTTGGCACTTCATTTTTACTTTAACTACTGTTCTGTATGCACGGAGCAAGACTGACAATGGAGCTGTAGGGTTAAACATTTTTACCTGAGTCACATTAGCCACAGTACACACGGGGCAGCTTACAGTGCGCGAACGATGAACCAGGCTTGCCAAGACAAAATCCATGCAAACTCAAAAGCCCGCACATAAAGGGAGTAACTTCACGTGTAGGAGGCCTAATCGATCAGCCATACGTGCATTTACCACATTCTCGCAATCCACCCAAAACGGTTCAGCTATTTCACTTTAAAACTGGAACTGCCTTTCTGAGAATGGATATCAGATTCCTAGAGTTTCCTACTCAACAGCGGTGAGGGAGTACCTCCAAAAGAAAGTGATTCAAGATGGCAGCAAGCCGTCATCTTTGTCAGGGCAAGTATGTTTGGGTAATAAACGAATAAACATTCATGTACTATATCATTCATGAAACATATCAGATCAACTGCGAGAATGTGGCAAGTGGACATGTGGCCAATAGATCGTGTTGAGAATTATTGAGCTTCCTATACGTGAGCCTCCCACTTTTTGTGCAGGCATTCAAGTCAAGTCAAGTCAAGTCTAGTTACTTTTTATTGTCCTTTCAACCATAACTGCTGGTACAGAACATAGTAAAATTAAGACAAAGTTTTTCAGGACCATAGTACTACATGAAACAATACAAAAACTACACTGATCTACGTAAGAAAAAAATCACAAAAACTACACTAGGCTACAGACCTACCCAGGACTGCATAAAGTGCACAAAACAGAGCAGGCAATACAATAAATAATAATAAATAATAAACAAGACAGTAGGCACAGTAGAGGGTATAGTAGGTTGGTGTCAAGCCAGGCTCTGGGTATCGAGGAGTCTGATGGCTTGGGGGAAGAAATCTTTACACAGTCTGGTCATGAGAGCCCGAATGCTTTGGTGCCTTTTTCCAGATGGCAGGAGGGAGAAGAGTTTGTATGAGGGGTGCGTGGGGTCCTTCATAATGCTGTTGGCTTTGCCGGTGCAGCATGTGGTGTAAATGTCTGTGATGGTGGGAAGAGAGACCCCGATGATCTTCTCAGCTGACCACGCTATCTGCTTCAGGGTCTTGTGATCCGAGATGGTACAATTCCCGAACCAGGCAGTGATACAGCTGCTTAGGATGCTCTCAATACAACCTCTGTAGAATGTGGTGAGGATGGGGGGTGGGAGATGGACTTTTCTCAGCCTTCGCAGAAAGTAGAGTCGCTGCTGGGCTTTCTTTGCTATGGAGCTGGTGTTGAGGGACCAGGTGAGATTCTCCACCAGGTGAACACGAAGAAATTTGGTGCTCTTAACAATCTCTGTGGAGGAGTCGTCAATGTTCAGTGGAGAGTGGTCGCTCTGTGTCCTCCTGAATTCAACAACTATCTCTTTTGTTTTGTTTACATTCTGAGACAGGTTTGTTGGCTCTGCACCAGTCCGTTAGCCGCTGCATCTCCTCTCTGTATGCTGACTCACCATTCTTGCTGATGAGACCCACCACGGTCGTGTCATCGGCGAACTTGATGATGTGGTTCGAGCTGTGTGTTGCAGCACAGTCGTGGGTCAGCAGAGCGAGCAGCAGTGGACTGAGCACACAGCCCTAGGGGGGGGCCCCCGTGCTCAGTGTGATGGTGTTGGAGATGCTGCTACGCACACGCCTTTATCTTAGTGGGCCCAGTTCATTGCTTGCACACTGTAAAATGCACAGCACGTATCCTTACTAACATAACTCCGTAAAATGTAAAATCATACTAATCCATGGTTGTTCTTGGTTCTATGCCTACATAGCGATTCACAAAAAAAATCAAAATTATTCCCAGAGTTCACTTTCTAAGTATCATAATCCCTCCTTTCAAATGTTTTATTTTTTACATATTGTTTTTTCACTTTGGATATTTCCAATCTCTAAATTTCATCTAGAACAAGGTCGTTTGATTAAATTCACCTCAAGTTCAAGTTCTAGTTTAATTGTCATTCAACGATACATGAATACTGTCAAACAAAACAGCATTTCTCTGGACAATGTACTACCAACAGTCATACGCAGCACAAGGCACATATAACATAGCAAGCACATATAAAATACAGTCATGATAAAACACATAGTCCAAGACCCTGAGACCATGAATGGTGCAGTAGTCTGCCGTCAAACACAACACAGCTTGTCTTCTGCTGAGCAAACAGCAGGGGGCAGCACCGGCTGTAGCTTGGATGCCAGGCCAGACCGCCTCCAGTGGAGCCACCAGTTCCAACGCCTGTCTTCTGCGGGCTGTAAACAGGTGATACTCTGGCTTGAGGTCCAGTCCTCACTACGACTGAGGCTATTGCAGCTCCCCCACCATCCTCCCCTACTGTCCACCAATAAATCAGTGAATTGGACTTGCAGCATTCTACATTAACAAGGTCCAACAGGGTCTTGCGATCACAAGAAAAGAGACTCTCTGTTAGACTGCACACCACCTTCATGCGCCAGCTCCGCCAAGGCCTCTCTGACGCAGGCAGCAGCACGGTTTCCACCAAGTCCCGCTCCTTCACATTCTCCATCAGCAAGCAACTCACTGATGAGGTAGACCTGGAGTACTTTAAGTCCTTAGTTTCCAGCAGGGTCCGCAATCATAAAGAATACATTTAAAAAGGACGATAACATAATTGGTTGACCCTGTGGATGCCGCTGCAATTGTACGCACTACCATCTTACCGGAATTGATGAAAGAAAGTGGTGAATCTTTGGAATTCATCGCCACAGACGGCTATGAAGGCCAAGTCACTGGCTATATTTAAAGCAGAGGTTGATAGGCTTTTGGCTGATTGAAGTGTCAAAGGTTATGTGGAGAAGGAAGGAGAATGGGGCTGAGAGGGATAATAAATCAGCCATGATGGAATGGTGGAGCAGACTCGATGGGCCGAATGGCCTAATTTTGGTCCTAGGTTTTAAGGTTTTATGGTAACTTTTCTGTTCATTCTGATCCAGGACTTAGTTGAAACTGGAAAATTAATTAAGAAATCCATAGAATATTGTTCACAATAAATAAAATTTATCATTGCTTCATTGTTTTTTTTTTCTGATTTCTTCAGCACTTAGCTAGACAATGATCTTAATTGGCTGACTGAAGTATAAACTGGAAATTCTCCAGAAACCACCCAGTTTTCAGCCCCAGCTTTGGTCGTCATCTGAGAGAACTGATACAAAAGGCAAAAATTCATGGGTTTACCTAAATGATTTATCACAAAGAAAAAGATGCCTGACAATTCAATTCCCCTGCTGCCTATGAAGGAACTGTTAACTGACTGGTTTCAAACTCAATTTTTCAACAGGCATTAATTATTAATAATCCATGCGAACAATATTGTTGCATCTAAACTTATTGTTCCTAAGGCTTGGTGGCAAAGTTTGCTTATAATGGTTTCTCTTAAGGTTCGTTAAGTTTGTTATAGCTGGGGGATGTAGTGAGGACAAGCTTTTGCTATCTATTAAATACTCCCAATGCCATGTGACTCAAATGGCCTCTGAAACCAAGGCCAGCTCATGGCATTCACATGTGACTAATCATTTCTACTGACAGCAGAAGGGGCAAAGGCAGCATACCGGAACTTAAAACCAGTCGCTTTGGGTAGATGGGGCTGGTACACCGTAGTTAGCAGGTCACCTAGGAGAAGGGAAACTCTGATCTCAAACCTCCGCAGCCTTACAGCTACATCCACTCACGGGGAAGGCTCTGGGTGTAAACCACGAGGGAAAGATCCTCAGCTAGAGTCCCTAAGCAGTTGATTTTAACACTGTCAACTCCTGCGATGCTGCAACATAATTAGAACAAAAAAGTCCATTTTAATGCAAAATGGTCTAAGTGTTCATAGAGTTGTTAAACTGTAGTGATTAGGGTTTTGCTTGTTGGTTTAAGAACCGAATGATTGAAGGGAAGCAACTGTTCTTGAACCTTCTGGTGTGGGACTTTGGGCTTCTGTATCTCCTGCTCAGTGGTAGCTCTGCTAAGATAGCATGGGGATCTTTGATCTTCGATGCCCTCTTGTAGATATTTCCAATGATGGGGAGGGTGTCCCTGTGATGTATTAGGCAAAGTCCATGACTATCTACAGTACCTTCTATTCCTGCGCATTTGAACTGCAGTACCACACCGTGATGCGACCATTCAGGATACATTCAACAGTACATACATACAAGTTTGTTAATGCGGTCGGTGTTAAGATGAACCCCCTTAACCTCCTAAGAAAGTAAAGATGCTGGCATACTTTCCTAATAATTGTATTTATATGCTGATCCAAGAACAGGTCATCTGAGTTCAAAGTTCAAAGTAAATTTATTATCAAAGTACATATATGTCACCTTATACTACTGTGAGATTCATTTTCTTGTGGGTATACTCATAAATCTATAGAATAATAACCATAACAGAGTTAATGAGAGACCACACCAACCTGGGCATTCAACAAGAGTATAGGACACAACAAACTTTGTAAGTACAAAAATAAATAAATAAATAAATAATGAATACATAAATAAGCAATAAATATCAAACATAAGATGAAGAGTCCTTGAAAGTGAGTACATTGGTTGTGGGAACAGTTCAATGATGGGACAAGTGATATTGTGTGAGTTACTCCCTTTTGGTTCAGGAGCCTGATGATTGAGGGGTAGTAACTGTAACTGAGATGTCAACGCCCAGGATTTTAAAGCTGAGGACTCTCTCCTTTGCCAATACCCAATACAGACTGGTGAATGTTCTCCCTCCTTTCTCATCCCAAAGTCAACAATTGCACCATTCGACTCAAATGACCTAGAAAAATTCAAATGCAAATGTTCTAAGAAAATTCGAGTTCATGTGCATCACTTCTCTATCTCCAGGGTGGATCAATTGTGACGATGCTTTACTACACATTCTATATGAAGATGATAATTAATTCTAAAAGTATGGAGGTTTAAAATAAAGATGATGTTGTTTTGATGCTTCTTTCTCAACCATTTACTTTAAAAATATACTTCTGAATTTGCTTATTAATATCAGTCATAGACAACATCAAAGGGCAGGAAAAGTTCAGACACAAGTTATAAATCACATTAGACCAGAATTTATGGTTTTAAGTTTTGTATATCTTTCATTAAACCTGTCCTTTGTTGTTTTACTTTCATTAGATGTTCAAGGTTCAAAGTTAAAAAGTTATCAAAGTACATTACAGTATGCCTTATAAGTTACTGTATGAGTCCAGTGGAAACAGCTTGATGGTCATCTGCAAATCTTTCAGAAACCAGGAACTCTAAAATCCAAGCAACACACACGAAATGCTGGTGGAACGCAGCAGGCCAGGCAGCATCTATAGGAAGAAGTACGGTCGATGTTTCAGGCCGAGACCCCTCGTCAGTACTTCTTCCTATAGATGCTGCCTGGCCTGCTGCATTCCACCAGCATTTTGTGTGTGTTGCTTGAATTTCCAGCATCTGCAGGTTTCCTCGTGTTTGTGACTCTAAAATCCATACTGAGTGGTGATCCCTCAGAGGAAGTGTTAAAAGTGTTCAGGCTCCTGAACGGAGGGAGGAGAAGACGACAGCACGACGCAGCGTGCACGGCCGTTCCAAATGATATCGATATGTGTAACTAGGGGTGCCGTGCACAATCTGGATTTGATAGAGACAGCCGTGAGAAGCGCAGATGAACATCTGGAGTAACTTCTGAAATGCCTGTTTCACTGCCACTGCTACTGTGCGATCGAGAATCTCCGGAGGGGAAGGTCGCAAATCCTCGGCTTTGCATATCGCCTGTTACCGGGGCCGGGGTTGAAGCGCTCGGCAGAGATGGTGCACGGTGCCGGGAGGTGGCCGGAGGCTCGGAGTTTTTCGGACAGACTCGGAGTCGGACTGTGGTCGGGTGCTTCCGGGATGCTGGAAAAACATTTTATCATTTCTTAATGCATGCATTACTAAATGACAATAAAAGGGGACTGCGTGTCCTCATAATCATATATATATCAAAAGTAGTGGCTGGAGACACAGAGATTGCAGACAGGAGCCTGGCGACACACACTCAATGTTTTAGGAACAGCTTCTTCCCTTCCGCCATCAGATTTCTGAATGGTCCCTGAAACCATGAATCCAGGGCCCAGATCCGAGAGCAAGGAATGGCCTGAGGTTGGGGGCGATTTAAGTGCCAGGCCAGATTGAAAAGGTCAGGGTGTTGGGAAAAGCCAGTTCAACTCACTGCTCCTCAAGTCTTACTCGTCTCTGCGCTGAACTGGGGCTATGGTCTGCAACTGACGGGCTACTGGGTCGGTTGCAGTGATGCCTGGCTTCAAGGCTGTGGACTCACTTTCATGAAATTCGATTGTTTTTTCACTTAGGGTATTTGACAGCCGTCTGCACTGTGCTACTGCCACAAAATAACAAATAAGCACAGCAGCCTATCGCAGTTACAACAGCAGCAATCTGCGTTGATTTCTGCCACTGTCTGAAGGTAGTTTATATGTTCTCCCTATGACTGCTCCGGTTTCCTCCCAAATTCCGAAGACATATGGTTAATAGGTTAATTGGTCACATGTGTAATTGGGCACTCTGGACTTATTGGGCCAGAAGGACCTGTTACCATGCTGTATCTCTCAATAAAAATAAACAATTAAATAATATGCAAGTCTTTCAGAAAGCAGGAACACTAAAACCCAGATACAATGTTGATCCCACTGAGGAAGTGTTCAAATAGTGACAGGAGACACAAGAATTGCAGACTGGAGCTTGAAGACCCACACACAGTGTTTCAGGAACAGCTTCTTTCCCTCTTGGTTCTTGATTCTTGACCCTCCAAAATATTCCGCATGCAATTTAAACTGGAGGTGGCGGAGGATGGGCTTAAGAAGGAGATTTTTGAAGAAGAAAAGCTGCCTTAAATTTAATTGGGTTTGCCATCAGGTTTCTGACTGAATAATGAATACTACCTCACTCTTCTGCTCTTTTTGCACTATTCATTTATTTTTTATATACCTGGTATATTCTTCAAATAAACTCTTGTCTGGCTTCCAGCCAAGTACAGGTAGGGATTATAACCAGTATTTCGTTGACAAACTCTACCATCTTTATCAGGAATGATGCCTAGGCATGTTTAGTCCAGTGATATTTATACCCCCTTAGTCCATCTCTCCTGATTGGTTAGTTCTCATCCAATCATGTTTCCACTCTCCCACTGTTTACAATCGAATTCCATTTCTTACTTAGGGACCTTCGTCTTTGTTAAGATTCTTTACCTTTAGTTTTATTTAATGGTTTCCTTTACCAGGCGGTTCCAAAAGCCATTGACAATGGCACAGTGGTTTTGTGCCGTCAAAGTCAATCCTATGGCCATTGTGAACGCAATGTTCTGCTACTGCTGATATCTCCGAGTAACCCAAACAGATACACCTCCTGTGCTCTTTGATGTGGGTTTCCACCGTGCACCCCGCCTGGTTAATATACATCTCTCCGCATTCACAGGGAATCTTGTAAATACCAGTCCGAGGTTACCTTTGACCTGCATAACCTGTGAGTTGAACTTCCCTATGGGTTCGTGGATGGCATTAATCCGGTATTTTTTCAGGATCCTGGCGGTCCTTCCAGAAACTGTGGAAATGTAGGGAAGACAGCTGGTAGTGACGAGCTCATCCTCATTGTTAGGTTTCCTGGTTTTTCTGTCAGTTTTTTGAAGGGCCCAATTCATTTCCTTCACTTGTAGCCATTCTGGAAGCATGTTGTGCGTAATCGTAATATTTCCTCGGGAAGACATTGATGAAGGTAGAGCAGTGGATGTAGTGTATATGGATTTCAGCAAGGCATTTGATAAGGTACCCCATGCAAGGCTTATTGCGAAAGTAAGGATCCAAGGGGACATTGCTTTGTGGCTCCAGAATTGGTTTGCCCACAGAAGGCAAAGAGTGGTTGTGGACGGGTCATATTCTGCATGGAGGTCGGTCACCAGTGGTGTGCCTCAGGGATCTGTTCTGGGAACCGTAATCTTTGTGATTTTTATAAATGACCTGGATGAGGATATGGAGGGATGGGTTAGTAAATTTGTTGATGTCACAAAGGTTGGGGGTGTTGTGGATAGTGTGGAGGACTATCAGAGGTTACAGTGGGACATTGATAGGATGCAAAACTGGGCTGAGAAGTGGCAGATGGAGTTCAACCCGGACAAGTGTGAGGTGGTTCATTTTGGAAGGTCAAATATGATGGCAGAATATAGTATTAATGGTAAGACTCTAGGCAGTGTGGAGGATCAGAGGGGTCTTCAGGTCCGAGTCCAAAGGACACTCAAAGCTGCTCTGCAGGTTGACTCTGTAGTTAAGAAAGCATACAGTGCATTGACCTTCATCAATCATGGGATTGAGTTTAGGAACCGAGAGGTAATGTTGCAGCTATATAGGACCCTGGTCAGTCCCCACATTCTGTGATCTCTATCCTTGCATTGCATTGTCCAGAGTTAATGCTTAAGAGATGGATATCATTCTAACTTTGATATCTATCAGTGCTCCTTCATCATTGCTGAATCTAAATCATGGAACTATGGAGTACCGTGCTCAGCTCTGGTCGCCTCACTACAGGAAGGATGTGGAAACCATAGAAATGGTGCAGAGGAGATTTACAAGGATGTTGTCTGGATTGGGGAGCATGCCTTATGAGAATAGGTTGAGAGAACTCGGCCTTTTCTCCTTGGAGCGACGGAGGATGAGGTGACCTGATAGAGGTGTGCAAGATGATGAGAGGCATTGATGGTGTGGATAGTCAGAGGCTTTTTCCCAGGGCTGAAATAGCTAGCACGAGAGGGCACAGTTTTATGGTGCTTGGAACTAGGTACAGAGGAGATGTCAGAGATAAGTTTTTTATGCGAAGAGTGGTGAGTGCGTGGAATGGGCTGCTGGCGACAGTGGTGGAGGCAGATACGATGGAGTCTTTTAAGAGACTCCTGGACAGGTACAAGGAGCTCAGAAAAATAGAGAGCGATGGGTAACCCTATGTAATTGCTAAAGTACGGATATGTTTGGCACAGCTTTGTGGGCCAAAGGGCCGGTATTGCGCTGTAGATTTTCTATGTTCTATAGTTCTATGAGACACTCCAGGTGCTAAATAGTTATCGCACAGTCAATCTAAGTAGAAAGTATTTTCTTATTGTAATTTATAGTAATTTTTGTGTATTGTACTGTACTGCAGCCTGCAGAACAACAAATTTAATGACATATGCTGAGTGGCCATTTTATTAGGTACCCCCTGTAGCTAATAAAATGGCCACTGAGTATATGTTCATGGTCATCTACTGCTGCAGCCTATCCACTTCAAGATTTGTCAGACATAACGGACAACCACTACTTTTCAATATATAATAATGAAAGAAAACTATAAATTACTATAAGAAATATATTTTTTTAAATAAATTAATGAGTATTGCAAAAAGAATGCAAAAAATTTGGGGTACTGTCCATTCAGAATTCTGATGGCGGTGAGGAAGAGGCTGTTCCTGAAGTGTAGAGATTCAAAAGATTCAAAGTACATTTATCAAACTATGTATGCGATATACGAGGGGTGATTGATAAGTTTGTGGCCTAAGGCAGAAGGAGATGAGTTATACAGCTCTCATTACATGCACATGAAGTTCAGCTCTTTGAGTGATTATGCAGAAAATAACTCATCAGTTAATAACGCATCAGGGGTGATTGAAAGTTCGTGGCCCAGGGTAGAAGGAGATGAGTTTTAATTTCAAACTTTTTGCATATTCACTCAAAGAGTTGAACTATATGTGCATGTAACGAGAACTGTATATCTCATCTCCTTCTACCTTAAGCCACGAACTTATCAATCACCCCTGCTGTGGACACTTTCTGGAGGTCCAAGATCCGTATGCTCCACGACCGCTGGACTAAGTGTGTAAATGTAGGAGGGGACTATGTTGAAAAATAAATGTGCTAGGTTTTCTAAAACTGACTTCTTCTGCCTTCGGCCATGAACTTATTAATCACCCCTCGTACAACCCTAAGATTCACCTTCTCACAGACAGCCACGAAACAAAGAAAAACTCATTTAAAGAAAACACATCAAACTTACAATGTGCAAAAAAGAACAAATCACACAAATGGCACAAAATAAAATGAGCAAAAAACACAGAATACAAGACTCCAAATCACAAAGACATCGAGTGGGTCCAGAAATGTTCAGTTCAGTTCAAACCAGCTGAATTGGTGTCTCTCACTACACGGCAGCCTGCAGCACTTGTCAGTCCCGATGAAAATCGTACAAACAGTAACAAAACAAGCAGTGACCGGAAACCAGAAACACATGATAACGTGAACTACTGAGGCCAATCCACAAACCACATTGATTCAATCTTGCCCAAGAACCATGGACTCTGGCACCAATGAGAGATGAGGGGGAGGGGAGAGGGAGGGAGGGAGAGAGAGAGTGAGAGAGAGAGAGAGAGAGAGAGAGAGAGAGAGAGAGAAAGAGAGAGAGAAAGAGAGGGAGAGAGAGAGGGAGAGAGGGAGAGAGAGGGGGAAAGAGAGGGGAGAGAGGGAGAGAGAGAAAGGCAGAGAGAGAGGGAGGGGGGAGAGAGAGCGAGAGAGAGAGAAAAAAAGAGGGAGAGAGGGAGAGAGAAAGAGAGGGAGAAAGAGAGGGAGAGAGAGAGGGAGAGAGAGGGGGAAAGAGAGGGGAGAGAGGGAGAGGGAGAGGGAGGAGAGAGAGAGAGCAGGAGAGAAGGGGAGAGAGAAAGAGGGAGAGGGAGGAGAGAGAGAGAGGGAGGGGGAGAGAGAGAGGGAGGGGGGAGAAAGGGGAAGAGAGGGAGAGGGGGAGAGAGAGAGCGAGAGAGAGGGAGAGAGGGGAAAGAGAGAGGGGAGAGAGGGAGAGGGAGAGGGAGGAGAGAACGAGAGAGAGGAGAGAGAGAGAGGAAGAGAGGGAGAGAGAAAGAGGGGGAAGAAGGGGGGAGAGAGAGAGAGGCAGGGAGGGAGAGGAGGAGAGAGAGAGAGAGAGGGAGGGCGAGTGAGCGAGAGTTCATACGTAGGCTGTTTCCTTCAGGAGCAGAGAGAGAATATTGACAAACAAGTAGACAGCGCTGAACACTTGCCCACCCTCTGTTCTCATCCTGACTGATTGCAAACATCCTCAATGCTTTAATCAGCTCGATCTGCAAGAAACGGAGTTAACCACGGGCTTGTTCCTTGTCTCCAGGCCATACACTTTGATCATAGTCTTGCTGAACTCCTCAGAGACAGCAAATCGTCAGATCGCTCAATCGGCCCGAAAATACACCATCAAAAATGTAGATCACGGTCTTCAACAGTGGTAGAACCACGTTTGAAAGAAAAAGATAAAGTATATGCCATGAAAGAAGTAGGTTCGTGAACCGTCTGAAGGACGTCACCCTTGGTCGCATCGTTTACTGGCGCCATCTTCTTCCGTTCACCCCATTTTCTTCCATATGTGTGTTTCTTCAGGCTCCTGCCCGTCCTCCTTGATGGTAGCAATGAGAGGAGGTCATGGCCTGGGTGATGGGGGTTCTTACTGAAGGATGCTGCTTTTCGAGGTATTGCCTTTTGAAGGTGTCTTCAGTGCTGAGGAGGGCTAGTGCTTGTGATGGAACTGGCTGAGTTTACAAGTTTCTGCAGCTCGTATATTCGCCATCGCTCCTCCATACCAAACGGTGATGCAACCAGTTAGAATGCTCCCCACAGTACATCTGTAGAAATATGTGAGAGTCTTTGGTATTATACCATTTCCTCGAACTTAAATCACAAATATGAATTGACATATGTTCCATTAATTAACGCCAATAATTAATGCCAAAATCTGCCAATAATTAATGGCAGATTTACATAATTCAATACTAATCAGGTACCAAATAATGTTTTATTTCTCACTGTCAAGTATAGTATCCACTTTGTTCAGGAATTGTTAATTGAAAGCTATTTGTGACTTCTAATGGGAATACGCAGAATATAGTGATTAAATTCTTTGGTGTCTGTTTATAACAGAATGCTCTATTGATGACAGAATTAACCAGAGATTATGAAATGAAAGCAGTCATCATATTTCCAGGCCTCCTCGAGTTTATATGGGCATAACAATGACAATGCAAACCTGGCAATTCTGTGACACGTTATCGAACAAGCTGACATTCTTCTCCTTGAAAAATGATCCGGTGCTTCCTTCTGTATATGACAAATAAACTCTTTTCTGGGATCATCCTTGAAGAAGATGGCAGAGTTTTTTAAAAAACGTGGGTTATAATTGATATTTGTACGTGGCTGGAAGCCCGAGAAGAGTTTCTTCTTCTTCTTCTTCTTTTTCTTTTTGTTCTTTGCTCCATCGCCCCTTCTGGGGCATAGGCTGTCAACAGCAGCTCACCAGTCCTCTGTCCTGGGCTAAAGGTTGAATAGTCCTGTGGCTTCCACTTTCAGAACACAACTTCATACGTTTTCGAGGCGAAGGTCCTTCCTCTCCCAGGAATGAGGACTTTGGAGCTTTTACAGGATGGGGTTGCCAGCCCCATATTCAACCTCCTCCTTTCACAGCCGGGCCATTTGAGGAATAATGATGTAGTGATCACGGGTTCATGGTCCGTTCTGAAATCTGATGACAGAAGGGAATAAACTGTTCCTAAAATGTTGAGTGTGGGTCTTCGGGCTCCTGTATCTCCTCCCTGGTGGTAGTAATGGGTGGTGGGGACCCTTGGAGCGACGGAGGGTGAGAGGTGACCTGAAAGAGGTGTGTAAGATGATGAGAAGCATTGATCGTGTGGATAGTCAGAGGCTTTTTCCCAGGCCTGAAATGGCTAACGTGAGAGGGCACAGTTTTAAGTGCTTGGATGCAGGTACAGAGGAGATGTCAGGGGTAAATATTTTATGCAGAGAGTGATGAGTGCATAGATTGCAAACAACAGGAATTCTGCAGATGCTGGAAATTCAAGCAACACACATGAAAGTTGCTGGTGAACGCAGCAGGCCAGGCAGCATCTGTAGGAAGAGGTGCAGTCGACGTTTCAGGCTGCCTGGCCTGCTGCGTTCACCAGCAACTTTCATGTGTGTTGAGTGCATAGAATGGGCTGCTGGCGATGGTGGTGAAGGTGGATATGATAGGGTCTTTTAAGCAACTCCTCGATAGATACATGGAGCTTCGAAAAATAGAGGGTTGTGGGTAACTTTAGGTAATTTCTAAGTAAGAACATGTTCGACACAGTATTGTGGACCGAAGGGCCTGTATTGTGCTGTAGGTTTTCTATGTTTCTATGTTTAAATATGAATGCTGCCTTCCTGAGATAACACTTCCTTAAAAAACTATACATTACAATAAGAAATATACACAAAATATTACAAAAAGTAGTGCAAAAAAACAGTAGCACTGAGAAATAGTCATGTCCCTGGTGGTGAGGGCCATTAATGAGGGACTACCGTTTTATTCATTTATTGAGGTACAACGCAGAAATAAGCCCTTCCAGCCCTTCGAACGGTACGGCCCAGCATCCCCTCGTTTAACCCTAACTTAATTTTTTTACAATTTACAATTTATTTAAATCTTACATCCATCTCACAACGTGAGGGAGTAAAAATCATTGTGTGATGACTCGGTTGCAATGTAAGGACGTGTGAATTTAAAGAAAGAAGCTGTCCCGTAGCCTGGTGGTCCTGGCTTTAATGCTGCGGTACTATTTGCCAGACGGAAGCAGCAGCTGAGACAGTTTACGGTCGGGGTAACTGGTGTCCCCCAATAATCTTCCAGGCCTTCTTTCTGCACCTGCAGCTATAAATGTCCTCAATGGAGGGAAGTTCACATCCACAGATGTGCTAGGCTGTCCGTACCACTCTCTGCAGTGCCCAGCGATCAAGGTTGGGGCAGTTCCCGTACCAGTCGAGGATACAACCAAGCAGGATGCTCTCAGTGGTGCCCCTGTAGAAGGTCTTGAGGATTTATCGGGGTGGGGGGGCCTACGTTGAACTACTTCCGTCGCCTGAGTTGGAAGAGACACTGTTGTGCTTTTTTTGCCACACAGCCGGTGCATACAGTCCAGGTGAGATCTTTGGTGATGTGTATACCGAGGAACTTGAAACTACTCACCCTCTCAGCTGCAGTCCCATTGACGTTGATCTCCGTTCGTCCTGTAATCCACGATCAGCTCTTTTGTTTTTTTGACATTGAGGGAGAGGGTGTTATCCTGGCACCACTGTGTCAAGGTGTCAACCTCTCCTCTGTAGCCTGTCTCATCACTGCTAGAACTAAGGCCAATCAACGTTGTGAAATCCGTAAATTTGGTCAGCAGACTGGGGCTGTGTGTGGCAGTACAGTCATGGGTGTAAGGGGAGTAGAGGAGGGGACTCAGAGACAACACTAGGGGGCACCTGTGTTGAGGATCAGAGGGGCAGAGGTGAGGGAGTCCAGCCTTACCACCTGTCGGCGATCCGATGGGAATGGGATCACGGAATAATTGACCCATACCAGCCTTACCACCTGTCGGCGATCCGATGGGAATGGGATCACGGAATAATTGACCAACTAACCCATCAACCAGTACATCTTTAGACTGTGGGAGGAAATCAGAGTGTCGGGAGGAAACCAGACTGTCGGGAGGAATCGTACAGGGACACGGGGAGAACTCCTTATAGACAGCATCGGGAAGTGAACCCGGATCGCTGGTACTGTGAAGCGTTGTGTTAACTGCTGTCATTTGGAGATGTCCTCAATGGTGAGGAGGCTTGTGCCTGTGATGGAGCTGGCTAAGTCTACAGCTTTCTGCAGCCTCTTTCAATCTTGTGTTTTGGACCCTCCATGCAAGGTATCTACGCACTTCTTAAATGTTGTGAGGGGACCTGTCTTCACCACCTTCTTAGACATCAGGCTCCAGCTGGGAAACTAGCCTCTGGAAGTAAAACATTACTCCTTAGAACCTCTGTAAACCTCCTATCCCTTGTTCTTACCAAAGACTTGCAAACTTCTACAGATATACCCTGGAGAGCAGTCTGACTGGCTGCATCACAGTCTACTATGGAGGGGCTACTGCACAGGATTGGTAAAAACTGCAGAAAGTTGTAAACTTAGCCAGCTCCATCATTAGGATTATTAGGATTATGAAGACACATAGTCCTTTTATTGTCATTTAGTAATGTATGCATTAAGAAATGATACATTATTTCCTCCGGTGTGATATCACAAAACACAGGACAAACCAAGACTGAAAAAATTGACAAAACCACGTAATTATAACATATAGTTACAAACAGTGTAACAATATCATAACTTGATGAAGAAGTCCGTGAGCACAGTAAAGTTCAAAGTTTCTCAAATGTCCCACATCTCACGCAGACGGGAGAAGGAAGAAAAACTCTCCCTGCCATGCCGACCACAATCCGACTCTGAGTCATCCGAAAACTTCGAGCTCTGATCAGCTCTCCGACACTGAGTACTGAGTGCCATCTCTGTCTGAACGATTCGACCTCCTTCTCGGTCGCCAAAAGCAGGCAAGGCCGGGGATTTTGAGGCCTACCCTCCGAAAGATTCACGACCACACAGTAACGACAGCAGCGGACGGGCGTTTCAGAAATTTCTCCAGATGTTCCTCTATGCTTTCACGTCCATTCTCCATCAAATCAGAATTGTCCACGGCCCCTATTTAACAGATACGATATCATTTTTCACCAGAGGGCTGCGCACACGCAGGCGCACCACCATCTTCTCCTCCCGCCGTATATTTTATCTATTGCACAGTACTGCTGTTATAAAACAATAAATAGATCCAATTCAGAATCAGGTTTTATGTTAATGAATCTGATTCTGAATTACTAGCAGGCAGCTAGGTTAAGGAAAGTTTATAAGTGCCTTTGAAAAACATAATTGGATCAGAAGGGCCATCTAGTTAAAACTAAAACATATACATATAAAGTACAAAGTAGATAACAATTAGTATTAGTGCTCAACTCATCCTCCATGTATGTGTGTGTGTGTGTGTGTGTGTCTCTCTCTTTCCTCCTCCGTATGTGTGTGTGTGTGTGTGTGTGTGTGTCTCCCGCTCACCCTCCATGTATGTGTGCGTCTCCCTCTCCTCCTCCATTTGTGTGTGTGTTTGTCTCCTTCTCCTCCTCCGTGTGTTTGTGTGTCCCTCTCCTGTGTGTGTGTGTGTGTGTGTATGTGTGTGTGTGTGCGTGTGTCTCCCTCTCCTCCTCCGTGCCATCACTAAGGGTCTGTCTATCGGTGGGTCCTCGGGTGGCTGTAGAGGCAGATCTGGGATCAACATATTCTGAGGCAGTGTGGACATGAAAATGTGGAGGCTGGGCTGTGGCCAGTGGTTGTTCAATCCGTCCTTTCACTCTTCCGTTTGTTCTCTGTGGCACAGTGGACGTTATTCTCACGTAGCACAGCTCGCTCTTGAGCAGATTTCCTCCAGGTGTATCTACTGAGTGCCATATCGTCCTGGTGTTTAGATATAATGTTGCATTTCTTCAGGCTGATTTTGACGTTGTCTTTGAAATGTTTTCTTTACCCACCAGGAGCTCGCTGACCTTCTTTCAAATGTTTGAGGAGATGTGAGTTGGGCATCTGGATAACATGACATATCCATCAGAGCTTGTGGCAATTAGTAATAATATTTTTAGTTTATGATCATGGTCTGGTATGGAAACACCAAAATCCTTGAACAGAAAACCCTACAAAAGGTAGTGGATGCAGCCCACTCCATCACAGGTAAAGATCTCTGCATCATTGAGCACATCTACAAGGAGTACTGCCCGAAGAAAGTAGCATCCATCTTCAAGGACCCCGACCATCCAAGCCATGCCCTCTTCTCTCTGCTGCCATTGAGAAGGACGTACAGGAGCTTTAGGTCCCACACCTCCAGGTTCAGGGACAGTTATTACGTCAACCACTCTTGAACCAGAATGGATAACTTCACTCACCCCAACACCAAAATGATTCCACAACCTATGGACTCAATTTCAAGCACTTGACAACTTATGTTCTCAATATGTATTACTTATATATTTATTATTATTATTTTGCTTATTTTTTTCTTTTTTTATTTTCACAATTTGTTATCTTTCATGCATTGGTTGTTTGTCAGTCTTAACGTGTAGATTTTCATATATTCTATTGTACTTCTTTTCCTAGTGTGAATGCCTACAAGAAAATGAATTTCAGGGTTGTATATGGTGACATATATGTAGAAGGAGAAGAAGGCCCTTAACTCCAAGTGGAGTCATCGGGATGCCATCATGACAGCATTTTTTTAACAGGCTTTCTTCTTTTTATGAGACCGAGTTGCTAGCTTGACGCTCAACCCAGCACGGATGGAAAGCATGCAAGGGAACCGGCTGGATTCGAACTCGAGAGCCTTCGCTCCAAAGTCCGGCGCTGATGCCAATATGCCACCAGCCAGCCTACATATATGTACTTGGATAATAAATTTACATTGAGCTTTCCTATGGAGACAGCTTGGGGCATCTTACTGTAATCTGGGGTTAAGTACGGCAATTTAGAACAGACTGGGAAATGAACCGAAGAGACACCTGGTTTTGTATGTCTCGTTTCCTTAAATTGACATTAGGAATATCCAACTAATTCATCAGAGAAACTTGATCAGCAAAATTATTCACATCAGATAGTTTGTTAAAGAGGTTTCTAATACTCAAAATACGATTATTTTATTGATAATTTTAAAGCCTTGGCCTATCAGCACTCTTGAACTTAAGCTTCTAATTACAGGATTATTTTATGACCCCCAAATGGATAGTATTTACACCAGCTGTAATTGGGCAGAAAATGTTGTTACAGAAATCATTAGAGATGCATATTTTCATAATGATTGAGTTTTTAGTAGAGTTATTGGTCTGATGATGTGGATTACTGACGTCTAGTTCCCAGGGTGAAAATAAATTTTAACACATAAATGTCAATCATGGGCTGCATATGGTTATGCACTGGCTGGTTTCCATTCATAGTTTGTTCTTTTATCTAATTGACACTATAATTTAACAAAAGCAGGTCATGGGGCATCCACTAACAAAATAAAGCATCCAAGAATGAAGTGGGTTAATTTTCATGAGACGTTTGCAGATATTGCTTTAATCTGCAAAAACCTTCCTGATTTGCAGTTCCTCTCATGAACATCACTCGTCACCTGCAGCCAACCAGAAAATTCCCCTTTATTCACATTATTTGCTTCCTACCAGGCTAGCCAATTTTTTATCCATTCTAATATCTTTCTTGGTCTCCAGTTCCCTCCCATATCCCAAAGACACACAGGTTCAAAGTTCATTGTCAAAGTATGCATATATCAGTACAAACTACACTGAGATTCATTGTCTTTGTTTTAGTGTAGCTTTTCATTGATCCTATTGCATTTCGTTGTTCTACCATGAACGCCTGCAAGAAAGTGAAGCTTAGGGAAATATATATGGTGGCAAATACAGTCAGAATTAGAATCAGGTTTAATATCACCAGCATACATTGTGAAATTTATTAACTTTGCAGCAGCAGCAGTACAATGAAATACATGGAAACATTTTGAATATTGAATGTTGAAAGGCATGGATAGAGTGGATGTGGCAAAGTTGTTTCACATGATGGGGGAGTCTAGTACGAGAGGGCATGACTTAAGGATTGAAGGGCGCCCATTCAGAACAGAGATGTGAAGAAATTCTTTTAGCCAGAGGGTGGTGAATCTATGGAATTTGTTGCCACGGGCGGCAGTGGAGGCCAAGTCATTGGGTGTATTTAAGGCAGAGGTTGATAGGTATCTGAGTAGCCACGGCATCAAAGGTTATGGTGAGAAGGCAGGAGAGTGGGACTAAATGGGAGAATGGATCAGCTCATGATAAAATGGTGGAGCAGACTCAATGGGCCGAATGGCCGACTTCTGCTCCTTTGTCTTATGGTCTTATGGTCTTATGATGGTAGCAATGAGAAGAGGGCATGCTCTGGGTGGTTGATGGAAGATAATGACACATCGCATGGCAGAGAAGGAAGAGGAAGGCTGTAGCAGTGAAGGGTCCCCAGTTGTCTTGCACTCCAGGCCACTGGACCATGACCCCAGTCTGTCAAGGACCATGTAGTGGCTGCCTGTTCTTCAGACTCCCCACATTAAACAAAGTCCCACACAGTCACTCTCCATTAAGGAAATTAACTCTAAATTTCTGGTAATGACGATCCCAGATCAGCCTCTACAGACGCTTGAGATCCTATCAACAGACAAACACTTTGGAGGTTATTCTTGTGTAACGGTCTTTGCCCCACTGACCTCCCTGTTGCCTAGGGTGAATAGACGTCCACCCCGCCAAACAGTGCAATTGCTTTGGTGTGGATAAGGTGTGAGTCACCCAATGATCAGCCACGACACAAATATGAAACAATATACAAAGTGCGAGTAAAGAATTACACTTTATGTAGCCCCCTGGCCAACCTCAGGGTCGCTCGGCTTGCTGTCGTCTAGGGAAACAGCCTCGGCCCCGCCAAACTGGGTAATTATTTTGTGTGGATGCTGTGTGATGTACCCCACCCCGCCCAAACAACAGACAATACACCAGATACGATTAAACGATTTACAGTTTATAGATATTACTGGAACTATATAATTAATAAAGAATAAAATATATAAGGAAAATAAAAGGCGCCACACTTATCAAAGTTCAATCTCTTCGTGTGCAAACAGTTGGAGCTCAGGACCCTTTTTCTTCACCCTGTGACCCCTTGAACCACCTCGACCAGCCGCCTGGGACCAACAACAGTGGTCGACCAGATGCTCCACACAAGTCTGTCTCCGTCTCCTCTCCTCGTTGAACGCCCCGCTCGGGGTCCGACCCCGTAAGCGGACTCACAGTACCTAGTCCATCCTCTGTCTCTCTCTCTCCCACCTTCTCCCCAAAAACCTCCGTTCCCAGTCATATGAGACAGCATTATCACCTGAAAAAACAATAACATGAACACACACTGGCTAATAGCAGCCTGCTATCTGTAGTAACCCAAGCAAATGTCTAGCTGGAGACTTTCTCAGCACTTAACATAACAAAGAAGCATTCCCCAGTATAACATAACAAAGAAGCCATTTTAATTAGCCTACACAGTAACATAAAAGACATAACCTCCTTACATTTATAGCAAATTTTTGGTGATGGGTTAGTAGCAACAACTACAAGAAAAGGTGCCACATAAGTAACTTCTCAGTCTTGTGCACATATTTTAATACGTTGGAGCTCACAACATCCTTCCGAGACTCCGGCCACTATCCGAACCCCCGAGGTCCGGTGTCCGCCACCCTGGAACCGCTGTCCATTCCTCACATGTCCGTCCTCTCTGCTCGTCTCCTGAAAAAGCCCGTGTTCCTCAACTCAGCACACATATACAAGGTAACAGAATATGACTTCCATTGGCTAACAAATGAATACAGTTTCCATTATCACATTGTATAACCCAAACGTTGCAGTTACAGAGAACCCCTTGTTCAGCAGTTAACATTACAAGAAGCCATTTTAATATAACACTTCAGAGAAGCCATTTTGGTAATAAGCGATCAACAGTTAACAGTCCATCTAGTATTACTGAGAGCCCTACACTTATGAGACATGCTCTTTAATCCAGGCAGCCTCCTGGTAAATCTCCTCTGTACCTTCTCTAAAGCTTCCACATTTTTCCTATCAATGCACATAGAATGCTGGAGGACCTCAGCAGGTCAGACAGCATCAACGGAAAAGAGTGAACTGTTGACTTTTCGGGCCGAGACGCTTCATCAAGATCAGTGTCCTGATAAAGAGCCTAGCGGTGTAATCTAGGGAATGATAGCCCCTGGCCCGGCCAAACTTAAGAAATCTCGTTTGGGTGGATGCTGCGCGATGTGTTCCCGTTACAATTCAGTACCACGAAATAACAAACAGTACACAATATGCGATTAAACGATTGAGCTTTATAATTCTTAATTTGACTATTTGGTTAGTAAAGAAACAAAAAAAAGGCTCATTCTCATGAAACAGTCTATTGTGCAAATGTTGGAGCTCACAGTGTCGTCCATTTGTTCCCGTCGTCCTCCGAGCATAGCTGACCCTCGGACCCTCACTCCTCAGTCCAATCTGTCCGGCGGTCTACGAACACTCTCCATTCACGTCCTCTCTCTCCATTGCTCCCTGACAGAAGACCATGAAATCCCTGCTCCCAGACACACAAGAAAGAATAACATCCCGCTCTTGACTAACTTACCCCATTATCTCTAGACATAACCCAAACATTGCTGCTACAGAGAAGCCCTTACCTTAACCTTAGCAGTGAAACGTTACAGAGGCCAACACATTAGCAGTGAAACCTTACAGCGTGTTACACATCGAATAGTAAACATCAGGTCAGGAGTCCGGTAGTATTCAGATTCGTTCAGTTCAGCATTGCGTAGTTAGCCCACTGCAGGCTGCACGCAGAGCCATTCTTCGCTGAAGCGTACCAGTCTGCATCGATCGCCCTTATCAAACTGTTCAAAAACAGCAAAAAATTAACCAGAACCCAAAAATACATGCACCATGAGCCTTAACGTCCCCAAAGCACATCCACAGCCTCACCAATCAATCTTTACAATGTGAACTCCAAGGCTCCTGTAATTTCCTCCAACGTCTCTGGACGTGTGCTCAAGGAATGTGCTGATGTATTAGCAGATGTCCTGACAGACATTTTAACATCTCCCTTAGTCAAGCCATTGTCCCCAGATGCTTCAAAACTTCCACAATCATCCCTGTAGCAAAGAAATCAGTTATAGCCTGTCTGAATGGTTACCGTCCCGTTGCCCTGACCCCCATGGTGATGAAATGTTTTGAACGGCTTGTCAAGCCTCATATCACAGCCAGCCTCCCCTCATCGCTGGATCCTCTACAGTTTGCTTATCGTCCAAATCACTCTACGGAGGAGGCAATATCCACCACACTGCACACAGTTCTCTCTCACTTGGACAACAAAGACACTTATGCCAGAATCCTGTACATTGATTTCTGTTCAGCACTCAATACCATCATCCCACAGACGACTAGTGGAGAAACTGTCGCTGCTTGGCCTTAGCACTGCCATGTGTCGCTGGATTCTGGATTTCTTGACAGAGAGACCACAGTCAGTCCATGTTGGCAGGAACATCTCTGACTCCATCACACTGAGCACTGGATCCCAACAAGGCTGTGTGCTTAGCCCATTGCTGTTTACACTGCTAACATATGACTGTGCAGCCAGATTCAAGGAGAACCTGATCATTAAATTTGCTGGTGATACCACAGTGGTGGGGCTCATCAGCAAAAATGATGAAACTATGTACAAGGAGGAGGTCAAACACCTAGAGAGCTGGTGCAGGGATAACAACTTGATGCTTAGTGTCATCAAAACCAAGGAGATGATCGTCGATTTCAGATGGTCTCAGCCTGAGCACACACCCCTCAGCAGCAGCGGCTCCACAGTGGAGAGAGTGGAAAACATCGAGTTCCTTAGGGTGCAGATCTCGGACAATCTCACCTGGTCCAGGAACACCACTGGGATTGTGAAGCGGGCCCAGCAGAGATTGCACTTTCTGAGAAAGCTTAAACAAGCATCGCTCTCCACTAACATCTTAACTACATTCTACAGAGGCGTGGTTGAGAGTGTGCTGCCCTTTTGCATCACAACCTGGTACTCCAGCTGCAGTGCTGTCAACAAAAAAGCCTTGCAGAGGGTGGTTAGGGGAGCAGAGAAGGTTACTGGGGTCTCCTTACCTTCTGTCCAAGACCTCTTTCAGAGTTGATGCCTCCAGAAGACATGGTACATCATTAAAGACCCCTCACACCCTCTCCATGAACTGTTTGTTCTTCTGCCATCAGGCAAACGTTACAGGAGCATCAAAACTAAAACCACAAGGCTACTAAGCAGCTTCCTCCCACAGGCAGTCAGACTGCTAAGTAGCTGCTCTACCTGACTCTGCTTTGGACACTTTTAACTTGCACTGGACACTTATAGCTTGATTTTAGCTGACACGTGGCTGTTGTGTTTTATTATTTATTGTTATGTTTATTATTTAGTGTTGCATTTGTTATGTTATGATTGCACTGCTTGAGGGAAATGCTGTCTCATTCTGCCCTGCAGAGCTGATGTACGGTTAGAATGTCAATAAAGTTTTCTGAATTTGAATTTTTTGAAAAGCAGCTAGCGAGCTGAAGAGGAAGACTGGTCAGATGCAGGCAGGTGGCGCAAAACACCTACCTATTCACCACTCTCATCGTCATCGACTTCAAACTTGCCGAAATAAACCAGAACTGAGCACAATTCATTGAGAAGGCAGATTATTTACGTGGAGAGTGGTAGGTGTCCAGAATGCACAACAATGGAGATGATATAAGTGGATACAATAACTTTGTTGAATTGGAATTGATTGATTATTGTCACATATTGGGTTAGATTTTGCTTATTATTGTCATATGTACCCTTTGGAGAACATTACAACATAATGTGGGCACTGCAGTAACGTACAAGTTACCATAACGCTGTTCCAGGTCAGGCATTAAAGTTTACATTTCAATTCCGGCATCCTCTGTAAGAAAGTCTGTACATCGTTCCCGTGAGCAAATAGCTTTTCCCCAGTCCCTTCTTACCTATGTTCCCTCGATCGTGACCCCACTAAGGAGCGCCAGGCCATTGTCTCCCACACCATCACCGTCTTATCCGCTCAGGGGATCTCCCATCCACTGCTACCAACCTTATAGTCCCACAACTCGCACTTCCCGTTTCTACCTCCTACCCAAGATCCACAAACATGCCTGTCCTGGCAGACCTATTGTCTCAGCTTGCTCTTGCCCCACCGAACTCGTTTCTGCATCCTCGATACGGTTTTATCCCCCCTTGTTCAATCCCTTCCTACCTATGTTCGTGACACTTCTCACGCTCTTAAATTTTTCGATGATTTTAAGTTCCTTGGCCCCCACCACTTTATTTTCACCATGGATGTCCAGTCCCTATATACTTCCATCCCCCATCAGGAAGGTCTCAAAGATCTCTGCCTCTTTTTGGATTCCAGACCTTATCAGTTCCCCTCTACCACCACTTTGCTCTGTCTAGCAGAATTAGTCCTTACTCTTAATAATTTCTCCTTTGGTTCCTCCCATTTCCTCCAAACTAAAGGTGTAGCTATGGGCACCTGTATGGGTCCTAGCTATGCCTGCCTTTTTGTTGGCTTTGTGGAACAATCTATGTTCCATGCCTATTCTGGTATCTGTCCCCCACTTTTCCTTCGCTACATCGACGACTGCATTGGCGCTGCTTCCTGCACGCATGCTGAGCTCGTTGACTTCATTAACTTTGCCTCCAGCTTTCACCCTGCCCTCAAATTTACCTGGTCCATATCCGACACCTTCCTCCCCTTTCTAGATCTTTCTGTCTCTATCTCTGGAGACAGCTTATCTACTGATGTCTACTATAAGCCTGCTGACTCTCACAGCTATCTGGACTATTCCTCTTCTCACCGTCTCTTGCAAAAACACCATCCCCTTCTCGCAATTCCTCCGTCTCCGCCACATCTGCTCTCAGGAGGAGGCTTTTTATTCCAGGACGAGGGAGATGTCCTCCTTTTTTAAAGAAAGGGGTTTCCCTTCCTCCACCATCAACTCTGCTGTCAAACATATCTCCGCCATTTCACACACATCTGCTCTCACTCCATCCTCCCCCCACCCCACTAGGAATAGGGTTCCCCTGGTCCTCACCTGCCACCCCACCAGCCTCCGGGTCCAACATATTATTCTCCGTAACTTCCACCACCTCGAATGGGATCTCACCACTAAGCACATCTTTCCCTCCCCCCCCCCGCTCTCTGCAGGGATCGCTCCTTACGCGACTCCCTTGTCCATTCGTCCCCCCCATCTCTCCCCACTGATTTCCCTCCTGGCACTTATCCTTGTAAGCGGAACAAGTGCTACACATGCCCTTACACATCCTCCCTTACCATCATTCAGGGCCCCAGACAGTCCTTCCAGGTGAGGCAACACTTCACCTGTGAGTCGGCTGGGGTGATATACTGCGTCCGGTGTTCCTGATGTGGCCTTCTATATATTGGCGAGACCCGACGCAGACTGGGAGACCGCTTTGCTGAACACCTATGCTCTGTCCGCCAGAGAAAGCAGGATCCCATTCCCATTCTGATATGTCTATCCACGTTCCCATTCTGATATGTCTATCCACGGCCTCCTCTACTGTAAAGATGAAGCTACACTCAGGTTGGAGGAACAACACCTTATATTCCATCTGGGTAGCCTCCAACCTGATGGCATGAACATTGATTTCTCAAGTTTCTGCTAATACCCCACCTCCCCCTCGTACCCCATCCGTTATTTATTTTTATACACACATTCTTTCTCTCTCTCTCCTTTTTCTCCCTCTGTCCCTCTCACTATACCCCTTGCCCATCCTCTGGGTTTTTCCCCCCCTCCCCCTTTTCCTTCCTCCTGTCCCATGATCCTCTCATATCCCTTTTGCCAATCACCTGTCCAGCTCTTGGCTCCATCCCTCCTCCTCCTGTCTTCTCCTATCATTTCGGATCTCCCCCTCCCCCTCCCACTTTCAAATCTCTTACTAGCTCTTCCTTCAGTTAGTCCTGACGAAGGGTCTTGGCCCGAAACGTCGACTGTACCTCTTCCTAGAGATGCTGCCTGGCCTGCTGCGTTCACTAGCAACTTTGGTGTGTGTTTCTCCAGGTGCTCCGGTTTCCTCCCACATTTCAAAGACCTACTGTTTAGTAGGTTAATTGGTGATTGTAAATTATCCTGTGATTAGGCTAGGATTAAATTGGTGGTGTGCTGGGTGGTTTAGCTTGTAAGGCCGGAAGGGCCTGTTTGTTCCACACTGTATCTCTAAAAGTAAATAAATAAATACTCCACTTGAGTGATTGCACCACAGTAATACAAATTCTTACTGTTGCCTGAAAGTTTGATCCAATATTTAATCAGATTTGATCTGTAGGCCTGACCACCTCCAGATGAGATTTTAATCTTTACACTTGTAATGATTCTGATCTCCTGCGTATTAATAATAAATGTGTTTTTCTCTGCAGAGTCACCAGGGGATGTACCTGGAACAGTTTCATCAAACATTGCAGCCAATAACCACAATATATTTTTTCCAGTGCTTATTTGGTTGGACTGCTGTAATACAGTGGAGATGCCTAATTCATTTTTAATCAAAGAATCTGTGCATTTCTTGGACCCCTGGGGCAGTCACACCAATTTTATATTCAAGTCAAAGGTATTCAGGGAAGGGTAGTATCTCTGGTGAAGGGGTTTGTCATGTCCATTCTGTGGCAGCTCGTTCACCTTTGGACCCCACTGGACACTCAGCTCTCATCTGTGGCTCCAAGTCGCTGTTTGCATGTGACAGTGGCCACACCCCGGCACAACCCTTTGTCAGGCGGGCTAAACATATTGAGGGTAGCAGGCACGCCAGTGAGGTAGGGACATGCCTGTCCTAGCACACGAAAGCAGCTCTGGCAGACCGGCTGGATGAGATCCACAGTGACATCCAACATCCAGTAAGGCAGTTCTGCAAAGCTCCATGGAGAGTGAAAGGCATGATGAAGAAGTCATGGTCATCCACTGTAATGGAGATGAGGAGGAATTTCTTTAGCCAGAGGGTGGTGAATCTGTGGAATTCATTGCTGCAGGTGACTGTGGAGGCCAAGTCATTGGGTATATTTAAGGCAGAGGTAGATAGATTCTTGATTGGTCAGGGCATGAAAGGATACGCAGGAAGGCAGGAGCTTGGGGCTGAGAAGGAAATAGCTCAGCCATGATGAAATGGCAGAGCAGACTCGATGGGCCAAAATGGCCTGATTCTGCTCCTATATCTTATGATCAACCAAGGAAGGTGGAATCTCATGTGGATAGGGTGGTGAAGAAAGCTTTTGGTATGCTGGCCTTTATTAATCAGAGCATTGAGTATAGGAGTTGGGATGTAATGTTGAAATTGTATAAGGCATTGGTAAGGCCAAATTTGGAGTATTGTGTACAGTCCTGGTCACCGAATTATAGGAAAGATGTCAATAAAATTGGGAGAGCACAGAGGAGGTTTACTAAAATGTTGCCTGGGCTTCATCTCCTAAGTTACAGAGAAAGGTTGAACAAGTTAGGTCTTTATTCTTTGGAACGTAGAAGGTTGAGAGGGGACTTGATAGAGGTGTTTAAAATTATGAGAGGGATTGATAGCGTTGATGTGGATAGGCTTTTTCCATTGAGAGTGGGGGAGATTCAAACAGGGGGACATGAGTTGAGAGTTTAAGGGCAAAAGTTCAGGGGTAACATGAGGGGGAACTTCTTTACTCAGAGAGTGGTAGCTGTGTGGAATGAGCTTCCAGCAGAAGTGGTTGAGGCAGGTTCAATGTTGTTGTTTAAAGTTACTGGGACTAGGTGAGAGTAGGAGTTCGGCATGGACTAGAAGGGCCGAGATGGCCTGTTTCCGTGCTGTAATTGTTATTTGGTTATATGGTTATGTAAGGAAGTCCCCATACCGCAGGACCCAGACTTCTGAGGTCGAGAGAGTGGAACTGTCCCAGTGTAATGACATTTCCACTTTAAAAACTCTCCCACACAGGCTTCCTGTCATTGTTGGACACGATGGACAACCTCCATATATGAATCAGAATATTTTCCTTAAGATACAGCAAATCCAAAATGATAAGCTCGTAGTAAATGAGTGTAAGTGCAATGTAGACAATAGTAATGATTGACTTTGAAATTGCTGGACAGCACAGCAACAAAGTCCAGTGGTCAATGAAGACAAAATGGGCCACATGTCCTGCTTTGGTGTGTTGTGCCTCCATGACCCAACATTTAGTGACTCATTTGTCCTTGGGTTACGAGAGGTTAATGGAAGCTCCTCTATTTGACTGACCTTGTATGCGTAGCATGGCGGCTTTACACATGTCACAGCCTGTCAATTCAATAACAACACACACAAGATGCTGAAGGAACTTAACAAGTCAAAGAGCATCTATGGAGGGGCAATAAACAGGTATCATCTATGGAGGGATAAAAAGAGTCGACATTTTGGTCCGAGAACCTCCATAGATAGGACTCCTGATGACGGATCCTAATGAAGGGATGTCTTGAAACTTTGACTGTTTATTTCCCTCAGTAGATGCTAGCAGACTTGTTGAGTTCTTCCGGCATTTTGTGCGTGTTGCTCAAGATTCCCAGCAAAATCTCTTGTGTTCATGTTAAGTCCACAGATAGATTTCAGCATGAAAGATAGCCATGTATCATAGTTCAGATTACCATGGACCTGAAACCGGATTGGTGAATCTTTCAGGGTGGCGGGTATGCACTAACTCAGTTGTGGTTTAAGATGAAGACTTTGTGTCTGGTATATCTGTGGCTTCAGCACGTAGCTCAAGAAAGAAGTCAACTAAAGAGATGAAGATTGAATGATTAGCTTTATTTATCACATGCTATCTGTGTTGAGAATTGTGCTGGGGGAGCCCACAAGCGTCACCATGTTTCTGGCTCCAACAGAGCATGCCCACAACTTACTTAACCCTAACCTGTACGTTTTTGGTATGTGAGAGGAACCCGGAGGACACGGTCATGGGTAGAACATGCTAATCCTTGTCACATGTGCATTGAAACGTACAGTGAAATCCATTGTTTACATCATTGATCAACACAGCCCAAGTATGTGCCGGAGGCAGCCCGCAAGTGCCGTGGTGTGTCTGGCACCAACGTAGCATGCCCGCAATTGATTAACCCTAAACTAACTGTATGTATCTGGCAATGTTGAGGATCCCTACCACCCATCCCACGATGACTTTGACCCACTATCATCAGGAAGGAGGTTCAGGGGCATCAGAACTAGGACTGCCAGACTGGGTAACAGTTTCTCCCCTCAGGCTCTGAGACAAATGAATACCCTGCACTATCGAGGTCTCATCACTAGGGCAGCGAGCTGTTAATGTACTGTTTACTGTCTACCTATCCTATGCACTACATGCATTTTGAATCACATTTTATTAACCTATTTGTGGTAGTATTTTCTTTTATGTGCTGTGTGTGATATACATTTTTTTTAGGTGCACTGTGATCCGGAGGAACATTGGTTCATTTGGTTGTACAGTCAGATGATAATAAACTTGAACTTATACTAAGAGGATCAAAATGTAAAACCATGAAGAAGCTGAAATTTTAAGCAGCACACACAATGTGCTGGAGGAGCTCAGCAGCTTAGGCAGCATCTATGGATGGAATTAAACAGTCAAAGTACCAAAGCGGAGACCCTTCATCAGTCCTGAAATCTTAATATGGGTGGGGGGGGGCTTCTTTTATCCAAACTCTGAAATTTAAAAATATAATGTCTTGCTGCTTCAAAATTATTTTAGGCAGGAATATTGGAGAACAGTTACAGGTACTGATTTCAGGTTTAATTACCCACAGGGTATGGTTCATTCATTTACAAACGTACTTGTAGCTTTGTAACTGCCAGATTAAAAAGGGTTATATACTGTACTTTGTTTTCCATTTTACAATTAGCACCTATAGACAGTATTACTTTTCTTCCCATCTCATTAAGATGTGATGTCATGTTTGGAGCTTTGTGTAATCTGTTAATCATTTCCCATTTTCACACTAGGTCCAGTCATGGTTCACATGGATAACTAATCTAGACCCCTGCTGAGATTTGTATCACAAACTTGCATCAGTCAGGAAATACACTCAGTCGTCACTTTACTATCATTATCATTATTATTACTTTTTTTTTCTTCCCCAGGTTGTTGTTTTTTGTATATTGGTTGTTTGTCCTGTCGGGTGCATTGGTTCTACTGTATTTCTTTGTATTTACTGTGAATGCCCACAAGAACCTGAATTTCAGGGTTGTATATGATGACAGAGATGTACTTTGACAATGAATTTACTTTGAACTCTGAACTTTGGACTTTAAAGCTGGGAGGGGACAGATGAGAGGGGCAAAGCGCTGACAGGGTGGAATGTGATAGAGGTGGGGTTAAGAGAGTTGGGTTAACTGGGAATCAGTCACAAGTATGTTGGCCCTCAATTTTACATCACTGTATAACCTGCCAAGTGTTTGGAGATCTTTAAAGGCACATTTGGATGTCTAGCATTGCCTTTTATAGTGCAATTATGAACATGATTTACACTCACTGGTCACTTTATTAGGAAGCTCCTGTATAAACTGGCCAATGAGTGTATGTTCATGGTTTTCTGCCTCTGTAGCACATCCACTTCAAGGTTCGATGTATTGCACATTCAGAGATGCTCTTCGGCACACCACTCTGGTTATTTTGCTTCCCTGTCAGCTTGAACAGTCTGGCCTTCTCCTCTGAGCTCTCTCATTAACAAAACATTTTTGCCCACAGAACTGCCACTCACAGGATGATTTTTGTAAAATGTTGAATATGCATCTTCAGGCTTCTGTCTGATGGTAGCAATGAGAAGGAGGGGTATCCTGGGTGATTTGGGTCCTTAGTGATGGTGCTGCCCTTTCTGAGGCATTGCCTTTGGAAGATGCCCTTGATGCTGGGGAGGTTCTTGCCCATGATAGAGCTGGCTGAGTTTACAACTCTCTGCAGCTTTTTCCAATCCATTGCCATGGCCCTTTCTTACCAGTCTAACAAGGCTTGTGAGTTCATAATTTTCTGCTTAGTTTGACCATTCTCTCAGACTTTACCGTTTAGATACTGCTTCTAAACTTTGAACAACAGGTATTTTAAATTACTAATCAGATTACTGCAGAAATAGCACCATTTTGAAGATGACAATGATGGTACTATCAAATTCTATTACATTAATTTGCAGGGCTAATGTTTAGAATTTTAATCAAATCCTCTCACATTAAACAGTGCATGTTGTTGTGTTAAAGAATGTCATCTTAATATTTAAGCTCCATTTAATAACTGTTAGACACCGTGAGTAAATAGTTTTAAAGTTGAAATGGAAATTGCAGTTAAACACAGATGAATGAAGGGCTGCTGGATTTCTTGATATTTCAGTATCAGAAGTTGTTGCTTTATTTTTCCAAATTAATAGGCCGTCTTTACACAAAAATGGAAATTGAGCAAGCAGGAATTAGGATCACTGGTGATCCCTGATACTGGTGATGTCACGGTAGTGTCGTGGTTTACAGCACCAACAATCAGGGTTCTATTTGTTCCAGGCCAGCTTGAAAAAGTCACTAAAGATAAAAGATCTCAGCCTGAAACATTAACTGTTAACTTTTTTCCATCGATGATTCCTGAGTTCCTTCAGCATTTTGTGTGTATTGCATGGATTTCCAGCATCTGCAGACTTTCTCATGTTTGTGACTAAGTAATCATCATCAACAAATCATTTGTAGTACCAGAGGAAACAACACACTGGACCACTGTTACACCACCATCAAGAGTGCTGACCACACCCACACTTTGGAAAGTCTGATAACCTGGCTGTACTTCTACTCCCTGAGTACAGGCAGAGACTGAAGACTGCAGCACCAGCTGCATGGGCCTTGGTCCATACCCAAGAAGGTATGGACAATGGAGCCACAGGAGTGCTTACAGGACTGCTTTGAATTGGTGGACTGAACAGCACTCTGGGATTCATCTTCAAACCTGGATGAGTATGCCGCAGGGGTGCCGACTTCACTAAAACCTGTGTGGATGAGTGTGTGCCTATGAAAACTTGCTCTACAATCCAAAAGCAAGAGCCATGGATGAACCAGGGAGTTTGTTGTCTGCTGAGGGCTAGATCTGTGGCATTTAAGTCTGTGACCCAGATATGTACGTACAAGAAAACCAGGTATGACTTGTGGAGAGCTATTTCAAGACCAAGAAACAATTCTGAGCAGGGTTGGAGGCGACACCAGATGCACGTCAACTCTGGTAGGGTTTGCAGGACATTATTTCCAAAAAGTAAAACCCAATAGTATGAATGGCAATGATGCTTCACTACCAGATGAACTCAACGCCTTCTATGCCCACTTTGAAAGGAAGAATATAATACAGCTGTGAAGATCCCTGCTGCACCCAGTGACCCTGTGATCTCTGTCTCGGAGGCCGATGTCAGGATGTCTTTCAGGAGGGTGAACCCTCGTAAAGTGGCAGGCCCTGATGGAGTACCTGGTAAGGCTCTAAAAACCTGTGCCAACCAACAGGCGAGTGTATTCAAGGACATTTTCAACATCTCACTGCTATAGTCAGAAGTTCCCACCTGCTTCAAAAGGGTAACAATCATACCAGTACCCAAGAAGAGCAGTGTGAGCTGCCTTAATGACTATCATCCAGTAGCACTCACATCTGTGGCGATGAAATGCTTTGAGAGGTTGCTCATTGCTGGAATCGACTTCTGCCTCAGCAAGGACCTAGACCCACTGCAATTTGCCTATTGTCACAATAGGTCTACAGCAGACACAATCTCAATGGCTCTTCACATGGCTTTAGATCACCTGGACAATGCAAAAGCCTATGTCAGGATGCTATTCAATAACCCTAGCTCAGCATTTAACACCATCATTCCTACAGTCCTGATTGATAAGCTGCAGAACCTGGGTCTCTGTACCTTCCTCCACAATTGGATCCTTGACTTCCTAACTGGAAGATCACGATCTGTGTGGATTGGTAATAATATCTTCTCCTTGTTGACGATCAACACTGGCGCACCCCAGGGATGTGCGTTTAGCCCATTGCTCTACTCTCTCAATATTCATGACAGTGTGGCTAGGCATAGCTCAAATACCATCTATAAATTTGCTGATGATACAACCATTGTTTGGTAGAATCTCAGATGGAGATGAGAGAGTGTACAGGAGTGAGATATGCCAGCTATTTGAGTGGTGTCGCAGCAACAATCTTGCACTCAATGACAGTAAGACCAAAGAGCTGATTGTAGACTTCAGAAAGAGGAGGATGAGGGAAAACAAACTAATCCTCATAGAGAGATCGGAAGTGGAGAGTGTGAGCAATTTCAAATTCCTGGGTGTCAAGATCTCGGAAGATCTAACCTGGTCCCAACATATTGATGCAGCTATAAAGAAGGCAAGGTGGTGGCTGTATATCATTAGGAGTTTGAGGAGATTTGGTTTATCACCTAAAGCACTTGAAAACTTCTACAGATGTACTGTGGACAGCACTCTGACAGGTTGTATCATTCTCTGGTATGGGTGGGGAGGCTACTGCACAGGATCAAAAGAGGCTATAGAAAGTTGTAAGATTAGTCATCTCCATCATGAGTACTAGCTTTAGTAGTATACAAGACATCTTCAAGGAGCAGTGCTTCAGAAAGGCGGTGTCAATCAGTAAGAGTCCCCATCACCCAGAGCATGCCCTTTTCTCACTGTGGCCATCAGGAAGGAGGTACAGAAGCCTGAAGGCACACACTCAGCTATTCAGGAACAGCTTCTTCTCTGTCATACGATTCCTAAATGGACATTGACTCCATGAACACTACCTCACTTTAATTATTTCTGTTTTTGCACTATTTTTAATTTAACTATTTAATCTGTATATACGTATTTACTTTAGATTATGAGGACACTCAGTCCTCATTTATTGTCATTTAGAAATGCATGTATTAAAAAATGATACAATGTTCCTCCAGAATGATATCACAGAAACACAGGACAAACCAAGACTGAAACTGACAAAAGCACATAATTATAACATATAGTTACAACAGTGCAAAGCAATACTGTGATTTGATAAAGAGCAGACCATGGGCACGGTAAAAAACAGTCTCAAGTCCCGATAGCCCCATCATCTCACGCAGACGGTAGAAGGGAGAAACTCTCCCTGCCGTGAACCTCCAAGCGCCGCAAACTTGCTGATGCATTGGAAGCACCCGACCGCAGCGGACTCTGAGTCTGTCCAAAAACTTCAAGCCTCCGACCAGCCCTCTGTCACCGAGCACCATCCTCTGCCGAGCACTTCGACCCCGCTCCGGCCGCCGAGCAAAGCTGAGGACTCGGGGCCTTCCCCTCTGGACATTCTGGATCACACAGTAGCAGTGGCAACGAAGCAGTCATTTCAGAAGTTTCACCAGATGTTCCTTCGTGCTCTTACGTCTGTCTCCATCAAATCAGGACTGTGCATGGCACCCTACTTGACAAATAACAGATATCACCACCACCAGAGTGGCTGCTGCACGCTGCGTCACGCCACCATCTTCTTCTCTCCTCTCCTCTTACTGTAATTGATTTATTTTTTTTCCTCTATATTATCACATGTACTGCTGCGCTAAGTTAACAAATTTCATGACATATGCCAGTGATAATAAACTGATTCTGATTCCTGCCGCTGTCTGTAAGGAGTTTGTACATTATCCCCATAACTGTGTTCCAGTGTTCTCGCACATTCCAAAGGTACGGGTTAGCAGGTTATTTGGTCATACTAATGTCATTGGGTGGCACGGGCTCACCCAAGGAAGTTGCCATACTGTAACTCTAAATGAGTACAATCAAATGTCTCAAATGTAATGGATGCAGAAATATTTGTGTTTCCTCGGGGGCTCCAGTTTCCACACCCTTGCACGGGTTAGTAAATTGTGGCCATGCATACATTTTGGCTGTGTTGGTCGTTGATGCAAATCAAAGCATTTCGTGGTAGGTTTCAATATTTCAATGTTCATGTGACAAATAAAGAAAATCTTTAATCCTTATCTTTTAAAAGCGAGGCAGATTTCCAGGGTTTGTTTTAGAACATAGAACAATACAGCACAGGAACAGGCCCTTTGGTCCACAATGTTGTACCGAAACAATTAAATTCGTAATCAAATGGCCAACTAAACTCATCGACTCTGCCTACACAACAGCCATATCCTTCCACTTCCTTCACATTTATTTTCTTAACTAAACACCTCTTAAAGGTCTCTAATGTATCTACGTGTACCACCACCCCAGGCAGCACATTCCAGCCACCCACCACTCTCTGTGTAAAAAACTTGACCCTCATCTCTCCTTAGAAATTACCTCCTCTCACCTTAAATGCATGCCTCTGGTATTAGACATTTCAGTCCTGGGATAAAGATACTGTCTGCCTACACTATCTATGCCTCTTATAATCTTATAAACCTCCCCAGCCTTGGCAGCTCCAGAGAAAACAACCTAAATTTGTCTAACCACAAACAAGATAAAATCTACGGAGGTTGGAAATCCAAGCAACACACAGAAAATGCTTTAGGAACTTAGCAGGTCAGGCAGCAACTGTGGGGAAAAAAAAGTAGTCACCGTTCCCTGTCGAAGCGTCTCCGCCCAAAACGCCGACTGTACTCTTTTCCATAGCTGCTGCCTGGCCTGCTGAGTTCCTCCAGCATTTTGTGTGTGTTGCTTAAATTTTTCTAACCTCTTGTTATGGCACATGCCCTGTCATTCAAGCAGCATCTTTTAAAGTCTTTTCTGCACCCTCTCCAAAGCATCATTTTAAATGACAAAAGATTAGTTTTATTTGTCATACGTATGTTGAAGCATCAAAACATTCAGGGTTAACATGGATTTGCGAATTGAGATTATTTGCATTAAGAAATGGTGAGTCATCATAGAGCTTAGAACAGTGCAGCACAGTACAATCTTGTGCTGACCTTTTAAACCATTCTAAGATGAATCTCACCTTCCCTTCCACACAGCCCACCAGGTTTCTTTCATCCATATGCCTACCTAAGAGTCTCTTAAATGTCCCTAATATATCTGCCTCTACCACCATTCTTGGGAGGGTATTCCATGCACCCACCACCCTCTGTGTAAAAACACTTACCTCTGACATTCCCCTATACTTTCCTCCAATCACCTTAATGTTATATCCCCATGTATTCCCCGGGGGGAGAAAAGGTGCTGGCTGCCAACTCTTGTAAATCTGTCATCTGTAAATCTATTAAGTTACCTCTCTATTCTCCTTCTCTCGAAAGAGAAAAGCCCAAGCTCACTCAACCTTTCCTTAAAAGACATGCTCTCTAATCCAGGCAGCATCCAGATAAATCTCCTCTGCACCCTCTCTAAAGCTTCCACATTCTTCCTATAAGGCCACCAGAACTGAACACAGTACTCCATGTGGTCTATCCAGGGTTTTGAGATACATTACCTCGTGGTTCGTGAACTCAACCCCCCCCAACTATTAAAGGCCTACACACCATGCACCTTCTTAACCACCTACAGCACCAGTGATAGGAAGATCGGAGTTCAATTCCTGTCACTGTCTCTACGGAGCTTGTACATTCTCCCCGTGAAGGGGTAGTTTCCTCCAGGTGGCCCAGTTTCCTCCCACACTCCAAGATGTATGGGCTAGGGTCAATAGGTTGAGGGCATACTACTTTGGTGCTGGAAACATGGTGATTTTTGTGGACTGATGGCTGTTGACACAATGACACATGTGAACACAACAAGTAAAGCTAATTCTTTAATGTTAACCCATATAACTCGGGCAATCTGGAATTTGTGTCATTTAATGCACTTAAAAAGTGATTTTTTTCATAAGACTGTAAGACATAGGAACAGAATTAAGACATTCAGTCCATCGAGTTTGCTCTGCTAATCCATCATGGCTGATTTATTATCCCTCTCGACCCTATTCTCCTTCATTCTCCCCATTACCTTTGACACCAGGAATAATCAAGAATCTATAAATCTCTGCTTTAAATATACACAATGACTTGGCCTCCACAGCCATCTGTGGCAATGAAATACACAGATTCACCACCTTCTGGCTAAAGAAATTCCTCATCTCTGTTCTAAATTGACACCCTTACATTCTGAGGCTGTGTCTTCTGGTCCTAGACTCCCCCACTAGAGGAAACATCCTCTCCACTTCTGTTCTACCTAGGCCAGGGGTTTCCAACCTTTTTGTGTCATGGACCCTTGCCATTAACCGAGTAGTCCGTGTACCTCAGGTTAGGAACCCCTGATTGAAGTTTTAATGAGGCTATCTTGTTTATCAGAGCGCCCAGTTACAGTGCAGAGATCAGTTTCGTTCTGTGATTGGATGGTTTAAGATATTGTTTGCTGTTACCTGAAATTTCAGTGAGATCTAAGAGCCCCATGTGTGCTTTAAATGCGTTCTCCCCCCCACCCCCAACCTTTCATCAGACTGTGGGATAATCATTAACATAACATTTCATCCTCTCCATAATCACAAGGAAATGATTTTTCTGTACACAGACTCATTCCAAAACCACTTTGATGCTGACATTTACAGCATTAACTCAGCACAAAGGGAAAACTCTCCAATTGTTGGTGACAAATTATCTCTTTGAAGTAGTAAATGGGAATAGATCAAATGATAGAATGCATTAACCCTGAGGTAGCTGGTAGGTTCATGGACTCTGTCCGCTTGCGTTGGCCAGTGCTGTAATATTTCACCTAACATCAAAATCAGCCTGAAGGAATTCAAGATTTCATCTAAGCACTGGGAGGACATTGCACTCAGTAGATACACCTGGAAGAAATCTGTTCAAAAGCGAGCTGCGCTACATGAGAGCAACCATTCTGTGTAAAAAGACACAGAGAAAAATATACGCAAGTTCATCAATCAAGAAATAACAGTTTACAATCAACAACAGACAATGCAAGCCAGTTCCCAAATGTAAACCAAGTCCTTTATTTTGTCATAATAGATTGTACAGGTGCTTTCAGTAAATAATTATATATTTTTTAAATATATATATAATTTTTTGCTTTATTCAGTAATAAAGCCGTAGGTTATCAAATCCTAGGCCACATGATAAATGGACAAATTACTTATATACAGCACAAAAATATTTCTAGTATCTAGAAGAGCATGTTTCATTGCACAGTGTCACAGAATTCAATTGCTTTTACAAAGATATTATTAACCAAAGAAAAGGACCTAATTTTAAAAATATATGTATCACATATTCAATTATTAAATAGAATCTGAAGCCCGAGAAAAGTATCACATTGAATTCAGCCTATAACACTGCATGTTTTCCACCCTAGTTTTCATGAAATTAACGGTATGCCCTCACTGAAGGTTTGCTGGTCCTAAGTTATGCTGCTAATCAAGTCATTCACGAGTCTCTAATATTAGCGGGCTACCTAATAATGGTAGTGGTTGGATGTTTAGGGATAGGTATGGGGTTGAGGGGTGGGCAAGTTAGTACTGGTGTTTGCGGGGTTCAACTTTATGAGACCAGGGAGGGGATGAAAGAAAAAATGTAATTCAGAAAGTGAATGGTGCAAGTGTATTCAAGCTCCAATGTTTCTTCATTACAAGTGATTCATTCTGCTTACTCTGCTTCAGCTGGCCCACAATTGAAATCAATGATATCAATTCCTGTATATAAAAATTAGAACTGGATTCTTTAGTCATTCATGGTTTGTAGAAGGCTTCAAAATACTGTAAGAAATTGAGGTCCAGGCATAATCCTTCCCGAATCCAATGTACAAAAGGGAGAGGTTTCCTCCCTGCCCAGCATGATGGCTGAAGTGAAAGAGGTTGGGGCTGTAATTGTCTGCATAATTCAGTGAAGTCAACGATGAAGTGGTTACATAAACCTGTCCATTTCCACCCTTTTAAAAATATAATAAAAGATCCAAGTAGTACATTGGTGCTTTTAATGTCTTGCCAAAGTTGCACTAATATCTTTCAATCCTATGTGCTTGCACATAGCCGTGAATTAAACAGGCTTGAGGTTTTTGAGTGCGAATGGAATGTTATTACCTGCAAAGATAGAAAAACATAGTGATTCAGATTTAAAATATAATTGAGATTTTTTTTTAAAAGAGATACAGCACAGTAGCGTGCCTTTCTGGTCCAATTACATCCATGTAACCAATTAACTAGTTTTTGTGTAATTTTTCATTTATTCAATTGCATTTCTCTGTTCTTTTTATTATCAAAGTATGGATATGTCACCATATACAACCCTGAGATTCATTTTCTTGTGGGCGTTCTCAGTAGATACAATGAAACACAATAGAATCAATCAATATCTACACACAATGACTGTACAATTACAGGATAAAAAACAAACAATAATAAAGAAAGAATAACCAATATTGAGAGCATGAGTTGCAGAGTCGTTGAAAGTGAGTCCATAGGTTATGATTTGTAATGTGCTGCCTGAGGAAGTACAATGGGAGACAATTTATTTTATTTGGCAATTCAGCACAGAATAGGCCCTTCCAGCCCAATGAGTTGCTGTGCCCATCGACCTACTGACTTAACCCCTAGCCTAATCACGGAACAATTTCCAATTCTGTTGACTGTGTGAGGAAACCAGCACACCAACCCACTGGCATGTAGGAAGAAAATACAAACTTTTGTTTTTACAGATGAAGCCAGAATTGAACTCCAAACTCCAATGCCCCAAGCTGTAACAGCGTCTGTTATTGTGCATCGATAAAAACAGAAAATATGTGAACAAAATTGCACACTTAACAGGGAAGGAACACACACAGTCTATTCAAACAGTTCATTCAAAAAGCAAGAACAAGGTCAGTTAAATGTCTTCCTCCCGCACTTTAGGCAACTTACATAATAGATTCAATTATATAAACAAGGAATGAGAGATTTCTGCAATGTCACTAAGCATCCTGATACACCATTAACTTCAGTTACACTGAATAGCTGAGCAAATACAATTGAACAGAAATAATTTAACCTTTGGAAACAGCATGTTGGTCCTGCCTTATCTGGTATTAATACACCCTCTTCATCTGGTATAACTGGGATCTTCTTGCAGAACCAGTTTACAGAATTACAAATTTATCAGCAAGTGGTTTTTCATTGCTCAACTTTCATTTGGGTTACCTCAGTAGCGTAGTAGTTAGCACAATGCTATTACAGTTTGGTGCATTGGATTTCAGAGTTCAGTTCTGGTGTCCTCTATAAGCATGTTTGCTTGTTACTTCCCATGAACATGTGGGTTTCCTCCAGATATTCCAGTTTCCTCCCACAGGCCAAAGATGAACCGGTTAATAGGCTAATTAGTCATTGTAAACTAGTCTGTAATTAGGTTAGGGTTAAAATAGGTGGGTTGCTGGCTCATGCAGCTCATTGGGCTGGGAGGACCTGTTCTGTGCTATGTTACTCAATAAATAAAGGTACCAGACAGGAGGCTGCTTACCAAGTTAAGAGCCCATGGTATTACAGAAAAGTTACTAACATGGTTAGAGCATTGGCTGATTGGTAGCAATCAGCGAGTGGGAATAAAAGGACCCTTTTCTGGTTGGCTGCCAGTGACTAGTTAAAAAGGCACTGCAGCATCTACACTTTCTGAGGAGATTGACGTGTACAAAGCTCTCCGTCCCAACTTTCTCCAGGAGCACCATCAAGAGTATCCTGTCTGGCTGTATCATTGTGTGATATGGAAGCTGCACCCTGCAAGACCCCACAAAGGATACTAAAGACCCACCAAGACGACCATCTTGTGACTTTTAACAGAGGTGTTGTAGATGTAGGACCCAAAGCATTGTTGAGAATCCCTACCACCCATCCCACAATCTCTTTGACCCACTACTGTCAGGAAGGATGTACAAGAACATCAGAACTAGAAATGCTAGATTGGGTAACAACTTCTTCCCTCAGGCTGTCAAACTAATGAATACTCTGCCACCATCAAGGTCTCGTTACTAGGACAGCGAGCTACTTACTGTGCTGCCCACCTGTACTGCGCATTACATGCATTCTGAATTATATTTTATGAACTTATTTGTGGTAGTATTTTATGTGCTGTGTGTGATATGTTTTAGCCCATAAGACCATATGATATTAGAACAGAACCAGGCCAATTTTTCTCTCAGCCCCAATATCCCACCTCCCCATATTCCTTCATGCCCTGACCAAAAATCTATCAACCTCTGCCTTAAATATACATAGACTTGTCCTCCACAGTTGCCTTGGCAAAGAATTCCACAGATTCACCACTTTCTGGCTAAAGAAATTCCTCTTCATCTCCATGCTGAAAGAACACCCCTCTATTATGAGGCCATGTCCTCTGATCTTAGACCTCCCCCCACCATAGGAAACACCCTCTCCAATCCACTGTATCAAGGCCTTTCACCATTTGATAGGTTTCAATGTGGTCACCATCATTCTTCTGGACTCTAGTGAAAACAGACCCAAAGCCATTAAAACGTTCTTCATATGACAAGCCATTCAACCTCAAATCTTTTTCATGAACCTCCTTTGAACCCTCTCCAGTTTTTGTGGGTGCACCATGGTCTGGGGGAAAATTGTTTCATTTTGTTGTATGTACATACAGTCAGATGATAAATGAACTTTATCTTGAACATACAGCTCAAAACCAGGCCCTTTGGCCCATCAGGAACATGTTGGGTTTTTTTGCCTATGAATATTAATTCAATCTGTCCAAATTAGGACCATATTTCAGGACAATGTCTTCCTTGTTTAATTTTTTTTAAATTTAGAGACACAGTCCTCACAGCTCAATCAGCCTGCACTGCCCAATTACACCCATGTGACCAATTAACATACTAACACATATGTCTTTGGAAAGTGGAAGGAAACTGGAACAGCCAGAAGAAAGCTTCCCAGGCTATCAAAGCTTGCAATGGGATCTGGGCCAGCTGGAAAAATGGGCTGAAAATTGGCAGACGGAATTTAATGCATATAAGTGTGAAGTGCTGTACTTCGAAGGACAAGCCAGAATAGGACTTACACAGGGAACGCAAGGGCAGTGAGTGAGAAAGGCAGTAGAATAAAGAGACATAGGTATCAAGATCTACAATTCCTTAAAAGTGGTGTCTCAGGTAGGTAGCAATAGATAAACATAAAGCAAAACCCACAAAATGCTGGAAGAGCTCAGCAGGCCAGGCAGCATCAATGGAAAAGACTACAGTCAATATTTTGGGCGGAGACCCTTCATCAGGACTAGAGACAAAAAGATGAGGAATCAGAGTAGGATGATGGGGGGAGTAGAGGAAGAAACACAAGGTGATAGATGAAACCAGGAGGGTGAGGAGTGGGTGAAGTGAAGAACTGGGAAGTTGATCAGTGAAAGAGATACAGGGCTGGGGAAGGGGGAATCTGACAGGAGAGGACAGGTTCTTGGTTAGTAAGGGCATCAAAGGTTATGGAGAGAAGGCAGGAAGGGAAAATAAATCAGTCATGATGGAATGGTGGGACAGACTCAAGGGGCCGAATGGCCTAGTTCTGCTGCTGTGCCTTATGGTCTTACTTAGCATCATCGTCATTATGTGCCATGTTTTATGACGTGGGCGATCATGGTCTTCCATCTGTTCATGACCATGAATGCTCTTGGCAAATTTTTCTACAGAAATGTTTTGCCATAGCCTTCTTCTGGGCAGTGTCTTTATAAGACGGGTGACCCCAACCGTTACCAATACCATTCAGAGGTTATCTGCTTGGCGTCAGTGGTTGCATAACCAGGAAATGATATGCTGCCACTGCTGCTGAGGCTTCCATTAGTCAGAGTTGGCCATGGATATTTATCCTACCTGTCTAGTTACGCAAGCCGGGGCAGTACAATATGGAGAGCAAGCTGTTGCCCATGTAGCAAGCTTCCCCTCTCCACGCATCTGATGAACCCAAAGGAATGGCAGAGACCGATATAATTTAGTACCAGCAGTGTCTCAAGAGTTGCCAGTCACTTTGAACTTAACATAGGACTGCCTTAGGGACTCGAGCTCTGGATTTTTCCCTCAGAGTTTACTCCTGAAGCCTTCCCCATGAGTGGGTATGGCCACAAGACAGCAGAGGTTTGAAATCAGATTTTTCCTTCTCCTGCAGCTGACATGCCCCATCTATCTGAAGCAACAGGTTTTAAGGCACCAGTAATCCGCCTTTGCCCCTTCTCCTGTCGGTAGAAACGTTTCTGTCAGACCTGGTAGCTAGGCTACATGTGAAGGCCAGGAGCTGGTATGGACCAGCTGCTCGTATGACCTTCCAGGACCTGCTCCCATGACTTCATGTGACCCTGATCTTTTGGGGGGGGGGGTGGAATAAGCAGGTGCTACACCTTGCGCAAGGATGACCAGTAGGCTAGTGGAAGGAAAGAGTGCCTTCCCCCTCCTTGGGTAGAGACATATCTCTACTCAACCACTTATTTAGCACTGAACCTATAATTAATTGGAGAGTACAGTATGACTTCAGATGAATCTGCTATCATACATTTTCAGACGCTTAGCTGACCTCTTTGCTCTTCGATATAGTGCTGTTGTTCTGCCAATTTGCACAGAAACTAGATAAAGAATTTAGAGAAGGTCCCGCATTGGAGGTTGGTCAAGAAGATTCAGATGCTCGGCTTTGAGATGAGGTTGTAAATCGGATTAGATGTTGGCTTTGTGGAAGAAGCCAGAGAGTGGTGGCAGATGGTTGCCTCTCTGACTGGAGGCCTGTGGCTAGTAGAGTACCACAAGGGTCAGTGATGTGTCCATTGTTGTTTGTTACCTATATCAGTGATCTGGATTATAATCTGATTAACTGGATCAGCAAATTTGTGAATGACACCAAGATTGGGGGCGCAGTGGACAGTGAGGAGGGCTATCATGGCTTGCAGAGTGATCTGCATCAGCTGGATAAATGGGCTGAAAAATGACTGATCAAATTTAATGCAGGCAAGTGTGAAATGTTGATTTAAAACTGAAATCTTTATATAATGTATTCTAACTCTATTCTTTTGTTCAGCTTTGTCCACAGCAAGCAAATTAGTATATCCTGCACAAGCATCCTTTGTAAATCCAGGAGTCCAATGCACCAAAAAGCTTTCTCTATGACTGTTTTGTTGAGTACCACCACAATCAAGACTTCCCAGTGGCCAAACATTTTAATTCCGATTCCCATTCTTGTTCTGACATGTCAATCCATGGCCTCCTCTTGTGCTAAGAGCAGAGCACCCTCGGGGTGGTAGATCAACAGCTGCTATCCTCCAAAGTAATGACAAGAATATCGATTTCTCATTCCAGTAAACAAATTCCCCCCTTCCCTCTACTCCCCACTTTGAGCTTTTACTTCTCCCCACTGGCCTATTACTTCCCCCGGGTCCTCTCCTCCTTCCCTTTCTTGTATGGTTCAGTCTCCTCTCCTATCAGATTCCTTCATCTCCAGTCCTTGACCTTTCTCATCCACCTGGCTTCACCTATCACCTTCCAGCTACCCTCCTTCCCCACCCCACCCCGCCCACCTTTTTATTCTGGCACCTTTCACCTTCCTTCGCAGTCCTGAAGGAGGGCAGAAATGTCCAATAATAAACAAGAGAAAATCTGCAGATGCTGGAAATCTAAGCAAGACACAAAATGCTGGAGGCACTCGGCGGGCCTGGCAGTATCAATGGAAGAGTACACAAAGAATACTCCACTTTAAATATACCCAATGACTTGTCCTCCAGTTGTCTGTGGCAATGAATCTGACAGATTCACCACCTGCTGGTTAATGAAATTCTTCTTATAAATGAGAAGAAAGTAATGAGATATCAAAATTACAAAAAGATGTAACATTTCCAATTCCAAGTATTGCTAATCTATGCTCATGAAAGGCTTCAAATATATGCTATTAGCTGCTGCACCTCTAAGGTTATAGAACACAGTGCAATCAAGGTAAAAATGTGTGATATATTAAACGCCAGCTCTGAATTAACTATTAATTTTAATATTAGGGACACGTGATAGAAAAAAAACTTTCTCTAACTTACTTAAAACACTGGTTAGACCATACTTTAAACATTGTGTTCATTTCTGGTCATCTCATTATAGGAAGGACATGGAAGCTTTAGAGAGTGCAGGAGATTTACCAGGATATCAGACATCCCACCTCTCCCGGAACTTCCGAGAGTCTCCCGCATATTAATAGTGGCTCCCTGATGCCCGTAATTTATATACAATGTCCCGGAAATTGATTTTTTTTTGAGAGCGAGTGTGAGAGAATGTGCAAGAAAGAGCGAGAAAGCAAGCGCAAGTGAGAGCGACCGCGAGAGAGAATGAGAGCAAGAGCGAGCGCGAGAGAGCGAGAGCAACCGCGAGAGAGCGAGAGCAGGAGCAAGAGTGAGAGCGCGAGTGAGAGCGACCACAAACGAGACAGCGAGCGAGAGTGTTCCAAAAAAAGAAAATATAAAACGTACGTCACCCCAGACTACTCTAAAGTGTACCCCTGCCTAATAGGGCTCAGAATAATGATAGTGTTGCTCGCGGCACTGTTTGCAACAGTGACTTTTCTATTGCCCATGGTGGGTTAAGACTGTCAAAGTCATGTTGAGGTGAGTTTAACAGGTGTCATTCGTTCATTAGCATAGCTAATGTTATTTAAACTAGCTGGCTGGCTGCTAAGGAGCTACTCTATTGCAGACATCCCACCTCTCCCGGAAGTCTCCCGCAAATTGATGGTGCTACCTCCCTGAAATGAGTTTTTGCAGGGTGGGATGTCTGGGATACCTTAAACATGAGGAAGTCTGCTGATGCTGAAAATCCACAGCAACGCACACAAAATGATGGAGGAACTCAGTAGGACAGGCAGCACCTATCGAAATGAATAAACAACGGACAATTTGGGCCGAGACCTTTCTGCAGGACTGAAAATGAAGATTTAGCCAGATGCTACCTGGATTAGAGGGGTGTCCTATGAGGATAGGTTGAGCAAGCTAGGGCTTTTCTCTTTAGAGCAGAGGAGGAAGAGAGGTGACTTGATAGAGGTGTACATCATGAGAAGAGCCATAGATTGAGTGCATAACCAGAGATATTTTTCCGAGCAAGGCAATAGCTAACACCAGAAGGTATAATTTCAAGGTAACTGGAGGAAAGTATGGGGGGTGGTAGTTTTTTAAATTATATACACAGAGAGTGTTGGGTACCTGGGACACACTGCTGGGGTGGTGGTAGAGGCAAATACATTGGGGGGCATTTAAGAAACTCTTGGACAGGCACATGGATGGTAGGAAAGTAGACAGCGAGCTGTGCAGAAGGAAAGGGTTAGATTGATCATAGATCAGATTAACTGGGCCAAAAGGCCTGTAGTGTTCTATGTTCTAAGTCATACAGTACAAAACCAGGCCTTTTGGCCCACAATTACGTTGATCTTTTTGCCTATCAATACCAGTCCCATCTGTCTGTATTAGCACTATAGCTCTCTATGTCTTGTCTATTTAACTTTTATTTTTTTATTTTCAGATACAACATGATTACAGATGCTTCTGGTCCAGCAAGTGTCATGTTTTCAACAGTTCTTTTCATGGACCCTTTAACATCTGCTGGTCAGTAATGCTAACAGATTAGACCAGCTTTCCATTTTCAGCAAGACTCTGGTAACTGCAGTGAATTTGGTAAAGAGATTCAAATTAATTGATGGTTTTATTTAGATGTCCAGAAATAAGACCATTTACATGGCATCTGGACACATACAAGTAAAACAGATCTCAGTGTTGGAATATATGAATAATGCTGAATTTAATGATGAGAATGAGCAGTCGCTATGCTGTTGACTATAATAAAAGCATCGTACTGATACATCATATGTAAGTTATTACCCTCAACCATCAGGCTGTTGAACCATGGAATCATAGAAAAGTACAGCACAGAAACAGGCCCTTTGGTCCATCTAGTCCATGCAAAACCACTTAAACTGCCTACTTCCATCCACCTGCACTGGAACCACAGCCGCCCTTACCCCTACCAGCCATGAATAATTAAATTAAGAATTTAATTATTTATTATTATTAGTTTTTTCCCTTCTTGTATTTGTACTTTGATAATAAATTTGCTTTGAACTTTGTAAGTAGATAATAAATCATTATTCATGCTTTTGATCTATATTGTTCCCAAAAAATAGGAACATTACTTTTTAACTGAGCAACACACATGAAACACTGGAAGAGCTCAGTGGGTCAGACAGCATCTATGGAGAGGAATGAACAACTGATGTTTTGGGTCGAGGCCCTGGAAAGGAAGGGGGAAAGAAGCTAAAAAGATGTGAGGGAGGGAAAGAGTATAAGCTGGAAAGTGACAAGTGAATCCAGGTGAGTGGGTGGGGGAGGGAGCTGAAGGAAGTAGCTGTGAGGTGAGGAAGGCAGGTGGGTGGGGGGGGGGAGGGAGGATGATGGAAGAAGCTGTGAGGTGATAGGTGAAACCAGGTGACGGGGAAGGTAGGTGGGTAGGGAGGGGGAGGGATGAAGGAAGAAACTGGAAGGTAATAGGTGAAACCAGCTGAGAGGGAGGTAGGTGGGTGGGGGTATGATGGAAGAAGCTGGGAGGAGATAGTTGAAAGGGCTGGTAGGAGAGTGGACAATGGGAGAGGAGCAGTACCAGAGGGAGGTGATAGTCAGGCGAGGAGCTGTGGTAGCAAGCGAGGACATGGTCACAGAGTCAGAGGACAGCGGAGTTCCTAGAGGGGGAGCAGTGAGAGAGGGTCTCAATGAAGATCCATCAAAGAGAAGATTAAAATTTCTTCAGGGTAGGCAAAGCTCAAAGAAACTTTGCAATGGAGCAGCAAATCGTAATCATTAATCTGAATACTTAGTGGGCTGAAGGGCCTGTTGTTATGTGGCATCTCTCTATGAATCTATAGTTCATGGAGAACACGCTGACTCCACAAAGACAGCGCTCACAGTCAGGGCAGAACAGGCATCACTGGCAGCAGCGCTGTTGTACTCTGCCACAGTAACCCGCTACAGCAAATAAAAATAAATGAACTGGATGAAAAAATAAAAATACTAGGTGCTGGAATCCAGAGGAACAAGCACAAAAAGGTAATTCACGTTAAATGATGAAAACAGAGACTGAGCACGATATATGAAGCTCTCTATCAGAATAATTCCAGTGAAAAGGCAGCAGAAGTAGAAAAAGAAAACAGATGGGATAGTGTTGGGGCAGCACAGTAATGCAGTGGTTAGCACAATGGTTTACAGTACCAGCCACCCGTCGCTGCCTGGAAGGAGTTTGTTTGTATGTTCTCACTCACTGTGACCGTGTAGGTTTCCTCCCACAGTTCAAAAACCAAAATGTGTCCAAAAATGTGGTACGGGTGTAGATATACCCAGCACTGACACACGGTTGGTATGTTAATTGGTCATTATAAATTGCCCTGTGATTAAACTAGGATTAAATCGGGGTTCTGCTGGGCGGTATGGCTCAAAGGACCGGAAGGGCCTATTCCATGCTGTACCTCAATAAATAAATTGATTAATATACTCTTATACAGTACTGTGCAAGTGTTAGGCACTTACATATAGCTAGGGTGCCTAAGACTTTTGCTAAGTACTGTAGTAATTTTATGTATTTCACTGTACTGCTGCCACAAAAAAGGAAGGATCAAGAATCAACTTTATTCACCATGTACATTCATTCATATTTATTAGGAACTTACTGTGGTGTGCTGATCAGGCACGACATACAACAATTACACAGAATATAGAGATACACAGCACTGTGCAAGAGTCTTAGGTACATATATCTAGCTAGGATGCCTGAAACATTTGCACAGTGATGTATTTGTCAAGGTGGAGTTGAGAGAGAGTTTGTAAATCTGGTGGAACCAAAGAATGTTGGGGATGGCGAGGGTGGATTGTCGCGGGAGGGTGGGTACAGGTGGCAGAGAAGGAGTGCCAGGGGTGGGGTGGGGGGTTTGCATGCATGCAAACACACAACCCTGAGACACCAGGCAAGGTAATTTGATTCCAAATAATAGGTATATTGATCATTATAGAATGTTCTCTGGTGCTTCCCACCCTCCCCCCTTCCTTCCCCTTTTCCTAACCATGATCCCCCTCTCTCTGGTCCCTCACGCTCTCAGTCCACAACAGAGGCCCATATCAGAATTAGGTGTATCATCACTCACACATGTTTAGGAATAGCTTCTTCCCCTCTGCATCTGATTTCTGAATGGACATTAAATCCATGAACACTCCCTCACTACATTTTTAATTTCTGTTTTTGCGCTACTTATTTACATTTACTATAATTCAGTTTTGTCTCTATGTTGATGTCTCTATAGCTCTCTCTATGTCCCCATCATAATTCTGCAGGAAAGTGAACAAATTTCACGACATATGCCACTGATATTAAACCTGATTCTGATGTCATGAAATTTGTTTTTTGCAGTAGCAGCAATACAGTGCAATACTTAAAATTACTACAGTATTGTGCAAAAGTCTTAGGCATCCTAGATATATAAATGCCTCAGACTTTTGCACTGTATTGTACAATATGAAATTAGATGTTGAAGTATGGATTTGGAGTAAAATGTGTATAAATACCAGCATGTATTTACAATGTAAACATTATAAAAAGTGGTTTAGCAACATAGAAAACCTACAGCACAATACAAGCCCTTTAGCCCACAAAAAGTTGTGCCGAACATGTCCCTACCTTAGAAATTACTAGGCTTACCTATAGCCCTCTATTTTACTAAGCTCCATGTACCAATCTAAAAGTCTTAAAGTGCTTACAGTGCACTGCAGTGGTGGGGCTAATAAATAGAATGTGTGGGGGGTCCAACTAGAATGGTTAATCAGATTAACTACCTGGGGGAAGACACTTTTAAGATGGAGTGAAGTTTTCTTGCTTTCATATGTCTACCATACTTTCCAGAAGAGAGCTTTTAGAAAAGGCATTCTGCAGGATGTGTAGTATGCACAATGAATAGTCGATACAAAGGCAAATATTATATTGAATTATTGTTTACACCCTTAAAATAGCCATGATCCAGAATCAGAATTGGGTTTAATATCACTGGCATATATTGTTTAATTTGTTATCTTTGTGGCAGCAGTGCTGTGGAAATATTGAGAAAATACAGATTGGAGCGTGGAATAGGCCCAACAAGCTGACCCACCCAGCAACCCATTTATTTAACTCTAATCTAATCACAGGATATTTACAATGACCAATTATCCTACTAACAGACACTTTCTTGGACTGTGGAAGGAAACCCATGCATTTACAGTAAGGACGTACAAACACCTTACAGACAGCTTTGGAAATGGATTCCGAACTCTAATGCCCCGAGCTGTGATAGCATCGTGCTAACCACTATGCTACCGTGGGGCCTGAAATGTCAAATTAATTTTTAAAGTATTCAAATAGCCAGGATTAGAGACCACTGCAGAAATATTGAGAAAATAAAGATTTGAACAGTAATATTTTTGTCACTACAAAGGAGAGCTTCAATTGACATTTCAGCAGCAAATGAATCATATTGCAGCTGGAGTAAACCTGTATATTTACAGTGGTATCATTATTCTAATATGCTTACAAGGCACAAGGACTTGGCAATTTGAAATGCTGACGCATGTGGCTTATAAAATATCAATGCTGGCCAAAGCACTTAAAGCATATAATAGATAATATAGCTTGTAGCAGAGATAAGACCTTCATTCTCAAACAGCACATCATCAATCCAACGTGGAGGCAACATCAATCTTGCCTTGTTCACTTATCCACTGCAAGTCGATTTGATCATGTACTGAATTCTATAATCTATTAGTATTTGCTGTGATTGACCAGCATGGATAGAACATTGAATGAGGGGATAAACATAATTTAGATTCTTATTTAAAATCGACAAAAATGTTCATTTTCATTTGCAAATGAATATTTTCAATTTATAGCCTAATATTATCTCCTGGAACGTGATCACAAACTATTTTGTAAGAAGCTGAAAGGCAACAGAAAAGATAAAGATTGAAGATTAGCTTTCATTTTCACACGTACATTAAAACATCGAAAAATACAGTGAAATGCATCAACCAACACACATCAAAGTTGCTGGTGAACGCAGCAGGCCAGGCAGCATCTCTAGGAAGAGGTACAGTCCACGTTTCGGACCAAGACCCTCGTCTCGACCCAAAACGTCAACTGTACCTCTTCCTAGAGATGCTGCCTGGCCTGCTGTGTTCACCAGCAACTTTGATGTGTGTTGCTTGAATTTCCAGCATCTGCAGAATTCCTCGTGAAATGCATCATTTTCTGACAAATTAAATCAGTGAGGATTGTGCAGGGCAGCCCGCAAGTGTCGCCACACTTCCAGTGCCAACATAGCATGCCCACAACTTTCAGACCCACACACATTTGCAATGTGGGAAGAAACAGGAGCACCTAAAGGAAACCCAGGCAGCCAAAGGGAGAATGTACAAACTCCGTACAGACAGCTCAGGAATTGAACTCGGGTCACTGGCGCTGTAAGGCTAACCACTACACTACCTTGCCATCCTACACTCTAATTAGCATAACTTTATATGTCTGTGAGAATAAAATAAACATTACCCTTTTGAAAGCAGACACTTTAAAGAATATGAATCAATCAGTCGTAAAGAGAGCTTTTGGTACATTAGCCTTTATTAATCGAAGTATTGAGTATAAGAGCTGGAATGTTATGATGAGGTTGTATAAGGCATTGGTGAGGCCGAATCTGGAGTATTGTATTCAGTTTTGGTCACCAAATTACAGGAAGGATATTAATAATGTTGAAAGAGTGCATAGAAGGTTTACAAGGATGTTGCCGGGACTTGAGAAACTCAGTTACAGAGAAAGGTTGAATAGGTTAGGACTTTATTCCCTGGAGTGTAGAAGAATGAGGGGAGATTTGATAGAGGTATATAAAATTATGATGGGTATAGATAGAGTGAATGCAAGCAGGCTTTTTCCACTGAGGCAAGGGGAGAAAAAAAAACCAGAGGACATGGGTTAAGGGTGAGGGGGGAGAAGTTTAAAGGGAACATTAGTGGGGGCTTCTTCACACAGAGAGTGGTGGGAGTATGGAATGAGCTGCCAGACGAGGTGGTAAATGCGGGTTCTTTTTTAACATTTAAGAATAAATTGGACAGATACATGGATGGGAGGTGTATGGAGGGATATGGTCCGTGTGCAGGTCAGTGGGACTAGGCAGAAAATGGTTCGGCACAGCCAAGAAGGGCCAAAGGGCCTGTTTCTGTGCTGTAGTTTCTATGGTTCAGTCTGTAATAGTCTCTGTGATGGCTATTCTACGGCCCAAGAAAAAATTGGAAAAGCTCAGGTATTGAATATGGTTGAGTGGAATCAAAAGGTTTTGGGTTCCATCATCATTAAAAAAAACTACGAGCCCAAAACTGAAGTCAATATTCAGTGCAGTATGGGTATAAAGTATTCCTAGGCACTACTCTGACGAGCAGTAAGGGACAATTGCTACAATAGAACAATAAGTACAGTAGAACAGATTATTTTCTAATTAAAATAATTAAAATGAATAGTTTTTGGACTCGATATAATTTGAGTGTGATGTCTCCCACACTTCAAAGTGTACCTCATTGTCGGTGAAATGTTTGTTACATCATGGGTTCAGAATCAGAATCAGGTTTAATACCACTGGCATATGCCGTGAAGTTTGTTGTGGCAGCAGAACACTACTATATAATAAAAACTGCAAGTTACAGTAAGTATATTAAAAAGTTCAATTAAATTAGTGCAAAGAAAGCAATGAGGAAGTGTTCATGGGTTCAATGTCCATTAAGAAATTGGATGGCTGAAGGGAAGGAAGCTGTTCCTGAAACATTGGGTGTGTGCCTTCAGGCTCCTGCACCTCCTTCTTGATGGTAGCAGTGAGAGGGGGGCATATCCTGGATGGTGGGGCTCCTTAATGATGGCATTGCTCCTTAAAGATCCTGCCATTGGTTTTATATGCCCTTTTTTAAATAGGACCAAGATTGAGAATCATGGCCAGAATCATGGTGTAGAACTTTCTGAGAGACTGTTAGATTTTAAACTCTATTCTGGAGCAGGGCTATAGTTCACAGAGAAAACCAGTTACGTATCTCAATGTATCCCAGTTGCCTTCCTCACTTTTAGATCACTGAAAATTACAGCAAAATACAGGCCCTTCAGCCCACAATGTCATGCCAACCTTTCAAACTATTCAACCTAAGAACAATCTAACCCTTCTCTATCATATAGCCCTCCATTTTCTATCATCCATGTGCCTGTCGGAGAAACTCTTAAACATTCCTGATGTACCTGCCTCTACTGTCACTTCCACCCTCAGTGTAAAATACTTACCTTTGATATCTCCACTATACTTTCTTCCAATGAGTTTAAAGTTATGTTCCCTTGTATAAGCCACTTCCATCCTGGAAACAAGTTTCACACTTCAAAGTTGCTGGTGAACGCAGCAGGCCAGGCAGCATCTCTAGGAAGAGGTACAGTCAACGTTTCAGGCCGGGACCCTGAAACGTCGACTACCTCTTCCTAGAGATGCTGCCTGGCCTACTGCGTTCACCAGCAACTTTGAAGTGTGTTGCTTGAATTTCCAGCATCTGCAGAATTCCTCATGTTTGCGCTGGAAACAAGTTTGTGGCTTTCCACTTGATCTATGCTTCTTATCATCCTGGCCACCTCATACAGGTCACCTCTCATCCTACAGAAAATAGTGCTTGTTTGCTTAATCTATACTCATATGACAGCCTCTGTAATCCAGGCTTTATCCTGCTAAGTCACCTCTGCACCCTCTCTAAAGATTCCACAACCTTCTTATAACAAGGTGACCAGAACTGAATGCGATATTCCAAGTTTAATCTAACCAGGGTCGTATAGGGCTGCAGCATTACCTCACAGTGGAAATAATTCAGAAGATGTGGAGCTCGGGTGGTTGGTGGTTAGGTTGAGCTGTTCTCCAATCTTGGCAATTTACTTGCAAACGTTCCATCACTATGTTGATTATGGTGGGTCCTCCAAATGCTTGGCCTTTATAAAAGTAAATAAAGGCCAAGCGTTTGGAGTTACACCATCAACCACTTGAATCTATCAACCCTGCCTTAAATATACATAAAGATTCGGCCGCCACAGCTACCTGTGACAAAAAATTCCACAGATTCACAATTTCAAAGATTCAGACCTTTCAAAAAAAAAGTGCATGCAATATGTCCTAATCTCTCTTGGCAACAATTGGAAACAAAATGCTTCACAAAAATATATTTTTTTAACTTCCATATCTCTTCTTGTAAAAGTCAATGAAAGTATTAAGTAACAGAAGTTAGAATGGTAACTGTGAATGTTTTTTCTTGTATGAACTGATACTTCTCCTTTGAAGTGATCAGCGGTCACGTCAAAACCAGTTGGACTTTGGTGATAGGGTCAAGATACCAAAATTAACTACCTTAAACTCAAGAGAGTCTGTGAATGCTGAACATTTTGAGCAACAAAGATAAAATACTGGAGGAACTCAGCAGGTCAGGCAGCTTCTATTGAGCGGAACATACAGTCGATGTTTCGGGCTGAGACCCTTCATAAGTACTGGAAAGGAAGGGGGAAGATGCCAAAATAAGAAGGTAGGAAAGGAGTACAAGCTGGTAGGTGATAAGAGAACAGGTTAGGGAAGAGTGGGTGCGTAAATACCTTTACTTGTGGTGCAGACAGGGGAGAATTGTAAAATACACATCAGTAATGCTTAAACACAAGAGATTCTGCAGATGCTGGAAATCCAGAGCAGCATCCAAAAAAAAAATAGAGGAACGCAGCAGTTCAGGCAGGAGAAAAATAAACAGTTGACATTTCATGCCGAGATCTTTCATCAGGACTATAATAGTCCACTCAACGGTATCATCCTGTTAGATTAGACTGTTTAATTGTTATTTTCTTTGCAGCATAACAATTATGTGTTTATATTTTTATAACTAATTATATACATGTAGCTGTTTAGCATGTTTCCTAGTGGCTACAGTATGTGTAGCAATTGTTCAGAGTGTCCCCAAGTGGTTACGTTTGTATGATTCTGGAAGCTTCTCATGGTTTTGCGTTATTTGAATAAGGGCTATCTGATTGGTTGACTCTTATCTACAAATTTGGACGGAATGTTTCTTGTCTATGGGCGTCTAAAAGGAACTGACCACACAGCTCTGCCACTCTTTTGCATCTTTCTCTTCACTTACTAGACCACTATCCCCACCCATTTTTTTTAGTTCTCTTTGTTCTAGTCATCATCATTATGTGCCATGTCATATGATGTGGGCAATTATGGACTTTGACCATGATTGTTCATGGCAAATGTTTCTACAGAAGTGGTTTGCCATTGCCTTCTTCTGGACAGTATCTTCATAAGACCAGTGACCCCAGCCATTATCAATACTCTTTGGAGATTGTCTGGTTGGCATCAGTGGTCACATAACCAGGACTTGTATTAAGCACCAGCTGCTCATACGACCATCCACCAACGGTTCCCATGGCCTCCTGTGACCCTGAGCAAGGGGGCTAAGCAGGTGCTACACCAAGCAACACACGCAAAATGCTGGAGGAACTCCACAGGCTAGGCAGCATCTATAGAAAAGAGTACAGTTGACGTTTTGGGCCGAGACCCTTCATCAGGACCGGAGAAGAAAGATGAGGAGTCAGAATAATAAGGTGGGGCGGAGAGGAGATAGAAACACAAGGTGATGGGTGAAACCAATGGGGGAGGGTGTGGGGGGGGGATAGTGATGTAAAGAGCTGGGAAGTTGATTGGTGACAGAGATACAGGGCTGGAGAAGGGGGAATCTGATAGGATTGGACAGAAGACTATGGAAGAAAGAAAAAGGGAGGAGCACCAGAGGTAGGTGATGGGCAGGTAAGTAGATAAGGTGAGAGAGGGAAATTGGAATGGAGAATGGTGAAGTGGGGGGGGGGGGGGTGGCCATTACCAGAAGTTCAAGAAATCAATGCTCATGCCATCAGGTTAGAGGCTACTCAGATGGAATATAGTTGTTGCTCCTCCAACCTGAGAGTGGCCTCATCGTGACAGTAGAAGAGGCTATGGATGACATGTCGGAGTGGGCATAGGAAGTGGAATTAAAATGAGGCCACTGGGAGGTCCCGCTTTTTCTGGCAGACAGAGCTAGGTACTCGAGAAATCAGTCTCCCAATCTACGTTGGATCTCACCGATATATAGGACACCACACTGAGAGCACAGGCTACAGTATATGGCCCCAAAAGACTCACAGGTGAAGTGGCGCCTTATCTGGAAGGACTGTTTCAGGCCCTGAATGGTAGTGAGGGAGGAGGTGTAGCACTTGTTTCGTTTGCAAGGAAAAGTGCCAGGAGGGAGATCAGTGGGGAGGGACAATGGGCAAGGGAGTTGTGTAAGGAGTTATCCCTGCAGAAAACCGGGGTGGGGGGTGGGGGGTGAAGATGTGCTTTGTGGTGGGATTCCATTAGAGATGCTGATGTTACGGAGGATTATGCTGGACGTGGAGATTGGAGGGGCTGAGGACAAGAGGTGTCCTATCCCTGCTGAGGATGGGGTGAGGGCAGACATGTGTGAAATGGAAGTGACACGGTTGAGGGCAGCATTGATGGTGGAGGAAGGGAAGGCCCTATTTTTGAAGGAGGAGGACATCTCCTTAGTTCTGGAATGAAAACTCATCCTGAGAGCAGATGCGGCAGAGATGGTGGAATTGCGATAAGGAGATGGCATTTTTACAAGTAACAGGGTGGGAGGAGGTATAGTCTAGGTAGCTGTGAGAGTCAGTGAGTTTCACACCTTGTCCAAGGGTAACCTAGAGGCTAGCAGAGGGAAAGAGTGCCTTACACTTCCTTTGGTAGACACATTTTCACCCCGCCAGCCATATTTGCTCTAGTAGCGCTTGATAAAATAAACATGAAGTTTTGTGTCTCTTTCCAGATTTCTGAAAGAACCTTGGATTAAAAATATCACAACCCAACAATCCTTTGTTACAACTAATATCTCACATTTGTGCATCATGTTGCTCGTGTCCGACATGTCCTTCTTCTGTGACTTCTTCTGCTCGTGCCAACTCGTCCGCCATTAGAGCCTCTTCGAGCCTTTTCCGCACTTGCTGTACTCGTTCTTCTTGTTTCCTGTGGTGTTGAGAAAAAAACTTACATGCTTTAGAGATAACTTGAATGAAAAATGGTGGATTATGTGGAAGGAAAGGGTTAGATTGATCATAGAGCAGGTTGAAAGGTCAGCACAACACCATGGGTCAAAGGGCCTGTACTGTACTGTAATATTCTATATTTGTTCTACATTCTTAACAAACAGTAAGGGTCTTCATCTACAAAATTCCTTGTTCACAACTTCTGCAATTCCTGAATCAGTCACCTTATGGACAATCTCAAAATCTGGGTTCGGTTTGGGAATTGGACAACTAAACATTTGCTGGATTGAAGGGAAGATTGGAGTATTGCAGATTTACCCTCAATGTCTATATTAGTGTTTTTTAAAATATAAAATGCAATAAAACCCACAGAATTCAGTGCAGTGATTTTGCAGGCTAATATTTTATGGTCATACTCCTATAAGTGAGGAGACAAGAGACACAGATTGAGTGGATAGCCAGAGTGGAAAGGGTAATACCAAGGGGTATAATTTTAAGGTGATTAGAGGTGTAGGGATAAGTAACAGGTAAGTTTTTTTAAAAAAACACAGAGAACAGTGAATGCATAGAATTTGCTGCTGCGGTAGTGGTTGAGAGTTACATTAGGGACACTTAAGAAACTCTGAGATAGACATGCATGAGAAAAATGGAAGGCTACATGGGAGGGAAGGATGAGATTGATCTTGAATAAGTTAAAAAGGTCTGCACTGTTCTGTAGTGTTTCCGTCTTCTATACATGATGGCTCAACCAGACACTGGACTTTACAGAACATGTACAGTAACGTAGACTTGTGATTAAATTAATGAGTGCAAATGCTAATTTCGGATTCAAGATACTGTTAAATGATCTTAAGCAGAAATCCTTGCATCTAATACCCTTAAGCACAAGGTCAAATACGACAAAAGTAAATCAATTTGACTTTCAGATTCAGAATCAGGTTTAATATCACAAGAATATGTCTGAATTTTGCATTTTGCAGCAGCACATTGCAATATATAGAAACTATAAATGACAGTACGATAAGGCACGGAGGATTAAGATCAGAGTTTCTTCTTCTAGATGAGCCAACCATGGTTGACGAGCTCCATCTGCCTGAAGAGACTAGCTTTAAGGTGCTAGTAAACCGCCTTTGCCCCTTTTCCTATCAGTAGAAACGTTCCTACCAGGCTAGACTTGGTGGGCAGAGCTATTTGAGATACACACCATCGGAAGTATTTAATAGGTGGTGGAAGCTTATCCCCACCACCACTCCCAGCTATGACAACCTTATGAAACCCTCTAAACCTTAAACACTGACTCTTAACTCCCCCCTCTCTCTCTCTCTGTCCCCAAAACCATCCCTATGAACCTAAAAAACAACTAAAACTGAGCCAGAACCTCGAGGGACATCACAGCTCTACAGGGCTGGAGAAGGGGGAGCCAGATAGGAGAGGACAGAAGGCCATGGAAGAAAGAAGAGTGGGGAGGAACACTAGCAGGAGGTGATCTGGAGGCAAGGAGATAAGGTGAGAGAGGGAAAAGGGGGTGGGGAATGGTGAGGGGGGGTTTCATTACTGGAAGTTCACGAGATTGATGATCAGCCCTGTATCTCTCTAACCAGAGGTTGGTGAATCTGTGGAATTCAATGCCACTGATTGCTGTGATGGCCAAGACGGTGAGTATATTTAAAGTGGAGGTTGATAGGTTCTTGATTAGTAAAGGCATCAAAGGTTACAGGGAGTAGGCAGGAGAATGAGGTTGAGAGGGAAAGTAAATCAACCACGACTGAATGATGGAGCGGATTTGATAAGTTAAATGGCTGATCTCTAATCCTATGTCTTATGGTTTTATGATCTAAACTACGACGTGAAGTGTAAAGGCTACAGAGAAAGTGTACTGCAGGTAAACAACATAAACTATATATATATATATATATATAAAATATATACACACACACAAGATCATAACAAGATAGATTGTGAGGTTAAGAAATCATCTTCTTATACATGAGGTCCAACTATGTGTCTGATAACAATGGATAGAAGCTGCCATAGTGGTACATATTTTCAGGCTTTTGTATTTTGTGCCAATGGGGTGGATAGGGTCTTTAATTATGCTGGCTGCTTTACTGAGGCGCTCAGAAGTGTAGATCGTATGATCATTTGGAATATAAACCAATCTAGTATTATTGATGGTATTCTCAAAAAAAAACATGATTTGCCATTTTCCTGACAATGTCTTTTAAATTAGGTAACATTTAAACAGAGAAAGCTCAGATCCTTAGATCTATTCTGGTTCTGAATTCTGGAAAGCTTTGATTGTGTGACTGCAAATAGGCCACACAAAAAAATAGCAGAATTATGGGTTCGGTACAGAGGGGATACAAATGCCTGAATTAGTGTTTGACCATGCTTTCTATTTCAAGTATTGTAGATTGCAAATACAGATGGATGCATAATTGTATAATGTTTACAGAAAAAAAAGATAAAACTTCCCTAAAGAACCCTGATCACATCAGTCAAAATTTTGAATACTGCTGCCTTCCAAATTTCACCAAACCTATCATGCAAGTGCCACCTGCTGGCATAACAGATGCCCTGTGGTAATAAGTCTGATTTATTTATTTCATTTAGGGATACGGCACAGAACAAGCCCTTCCAGCCCAACTAGCCGCATCACCCAGCAGCCCACCGATTTAACCCCAGCCTACTCGCAGGACAATTTACAATGACCAATTAACCTACGTCGTTTGAAATGTGGGAGGAATTTGAAGCACATGGAGGAAACGCACGCCGTCACTGGGAGAACATACAAACTCCTTACAGATGGTGCTAGAATTGAAATCTGACACCCTGAGCTGTAATAACATTGAGTTACCCTCTACGTTAACATTTATTGATTCAATGCCTATACATTTCCCATTTATACTACAAACGGACATGTACCTACTCACAATTCCACAGTTAAATGTGTAATATACTCTAACAGTTCTGCTGCTGCCAGGAACAACATACGAACATTTTAATCATTTTTTTAATATTCTCACTCTAATTACAACTGTCTAATTATTATTAATTAATATACTACTGAGTATATCCAACCTTTTGCCCAGATCCATATGCCTGTTATCTAAAATAAATGTCAAGCACACAAAGCATGGTCTCAGGAAAGCAGCAAACATCATCAGAGACCCCCACCACTCACTCCATGCTCTCTTCTCGCTGCTGCCATCAGGAAGGAGGTACAGGAGCCTCAGGACCCACACCACCAGTTCAGGAACAGTTATTACCCCTCAACCATCAGGCTCTTGAACCGGAGAGGATAACTTCACTCACCCCATCACTGAACTGTTCGCACAACCTATGGACTCACCTTAGTCATAGTCATACTTTATTGATCCCGGGGGAAACTGGTTTTCATTACAGTTGCACCGTAAATAATAAATAGTAATAGAACCATAAATAGATAAATAGTAATATGTAAATTATGCCAGTAAATTATGAAATAAGTCCAGGACCAGCCTAGTGGCTCAGGGTGTCTGACCCTCCAAGGGAGGAGTTGTAAAGTTTGATGGCCACAGGCAGGAATGACTTCCTATGACGCTCTGTGCTGCATCTTTCAAGGACTCTTCATCTCATGTTCTTGACATATACTGCTTATTTATTTGAAAGTCCTAGTTAGAAGTTAAGCAGGTTCTGTTTCTTTGAAAGAAATGTCTAAAAGACAACTTGTCCTCTCTTCAGTGCAGTTCAGTCCTTTTCCAGGCATGTTTTGTTTTCTGTGCTCCCATGGCACTCAACTGCATTTAAGTTAGCACTGTTTATGAAAAAAGAACTTTAATTTCCTCTCTAGGGCAAAAAAAGAGGACGGGAGAAGGATCTGCAAGGTAAAGCAAATTGCTGAGAGATTCTATAGGCATATTAAATGGGTGAATAGAGAGAGAATAGCACCCTTAAAGCATGGACGTCTGTGTGGAACAAAGTAAAATAGAGGAGCATGTTAATGTATATATCTCTTCCATATGTGCTGTGGAGAGAATGATGGAAGTTAAGGAAATAAATGGTGTTGTCTTGGACCACATACAAATTAGTAGGAAGGAGGTACTGGATGCCTTGAAATATATAAGGGTAGATGATGATAATAACTTATTTATAGAGCTCTTTTCATACAGACCATGTAGTTCAAAGCCCTTTAGAATGGGATAGATTATAGGACCAGAGGGCACAGCCTCAGAATAGAGGAACGTCCATTTACAATGGAGGTGAGGAGGAATTTCTTTGGCCAGAAGATGGTGAATCTGTGGAATTTGTTACCACAGGCAGTTGTGGAGGCCAGGTCATTGAGTGCATTTAAGGCCGAAGGTGAAAGGTTCTTGATTAGTCAGGGAGAGAGCAGGAGAATGGGGTTGAAAGGGTTTATAAATCAGACACGATGGAATGGCTGAACAGACTTGAAGAGCCAAATCGCCCGATTCTGCCATTATGTCTTATGGTCTTATAGATAAAAGTGCAAACATGAAAACAAAATAAAATATAAAAATAAACAAGAAAACAAAAGACAAAAAGATGTTAGTTAAACACAAAATTAAATAAATAGGCTTGAAGCTGGCATTTAAAAGTCTCAACTGAGTTTTCATCCTTTATAGTTTTAGGTCTTGAATTCTACATTGTAGTTATTCCACGGGTAAGGTGTGCAGATCCCTTGGGCTTGACCTGGTGTATTTATGGACCTTGAGGGAAGCTAAAGAAGAAATTGCGGAGGATCTTGCAGAGACTTTTGCTTCAGCTGTGGCCACAGGTGGGGCTCAAGAGGACTTGTTAAATGTGGTAATATTGTTTGAAAAGCAGAGCAGAACAAGCTAAGAAGCTACAGGCTAGCGAGTCTGACATTGGTGGTGGTTAAGTTGCTCAAGGGGATTCTAACTGACAGAGCCTGGTTCAGGACAATCAGCACGGTTTTGTGTGTGGAAAGCTATACCTCACAAATTTCTCCGCATCCTTCAAGAAGGCAACTGAGTGAAGGTGACAGTAGGGCACTGGATATTGTCAAGGCCCCTCATGGCATGCTAGTCTAGAAAGCAGATCACATGGGGCAGGGTGGGGCAGGGCTTACATGGCAGATTGGATTCATAATTGGCTCAATTTGGAACTTTTCAGTACAGTACAGGTCCTTGGGACCACAATGTTATTCCGGCTTTCTAACTTACTCCAAGATAAATCTAACCCCTTACTCCTACATTTTTCTTTCACTCAGAAGTAGAAGGTGATGGTCGAAGGTTTTTTTTGGATGGGAGACAATGTGTCTCGTGGTGTGTCACAGGAGTCAATACTGGGAACTTTGTAGTTCGTAATTTATACAAATGATTTGGATGTGAACATACAAACATTTGTACAAGGCATGGTTATTAAGTTTGTGGATGACAGTACAATAGGCAGTGTTGTAGACAGTGTAGAAGGTTATGAAAAATTAAAGGGGGACCCTGATCAGACGGGTATGTGGGCTGAGGACTGGCAAATGGTTTTCAATCCAAACAAATGCAAGGTTTTGCATTTTGCGATCTTATGTGTAGGTCTTATGCAGTGAATGAACAGAGGGACGTCAGAGTGAAAAAGCAGCATTACAGGTAGACAGGGTGGTGAAGGCAGCATTAGGGTCACTAGCCTTTATCTAACAGGGCATTAACTACAAGAGGTGGGAAATTATATTAGGGTCACTAGCTTTTATCTAACAGGGCATTCAATACAGGAGGTGGGAAATTATATTGCAATTATACAAGATGCTGGTGAACCTGCACTTAAGGGTATTGTGTCACCCTGCTGCAAAAAAAACTATTACACCGGAAAGAGTGCAGAAAGGATTTTCCAGGATGTTGTCTGGACTTGTGGCCTGATTTGCAAGAAGTGGCTGCGTAGATTAAGACATTATTCCCTGGAAATAAGAGATTGAGGATGTCTGATAAAGGTTTACAGAGTTACAAGGAGCATAGACAGGGTGAAAGCACGGGGGCAGCGGGGGTGCTAAAAACAAGAGTACATAGACTTAAGATCAGATTTAAAAGGGACATCAGGGGCAGCTTCTTCACATAGAAGGTGATGTGAATTTGGAATGAGCTGCCAGAAGTAGTGATTCAGGTGGGCACATTAGCAACATTATAAACCATCTATGTTAAATACACAGATAGGAGAAGTTTAGAAGGCTATGGGCCAAATGAGGGCTGATGGAATGATCTCACTGAGCAACAATTAGTTCTGGCGAGTAAGGCCAAATGGCCCATTTCTATGCAATATAACTTAAGAAATTTTATATCTATGCCTTCCATTTCTTGACTACTAACCAGAAAAAGTCCATTTGTCCCTACTTACCCTTTCAAAGAGGAAATATAAGGCCACTTTCTTGGGCCGCTTATCTAAGGAAGGATATGCTGGCATTGGGAAGTATCTACATAGGGTTTACTGTGTACATACATCTATTGATGCTTCTGGACACATCTTCAGTGATGTTCCTAGAATCATCGGGTGTTTCAGGTCTTTCAACATCATACAACCTCCTCCAGGTGACCCAGCCGGGGCTGATCAGACCCCAGCTTGTGTCCAGATGGCTAGCTACTTATGACTCCATGGCTCCCCTCTTTTGAGCCACAGCCATCTTGAGGCCCTCTCTGCCGCATCGGTGATACTGCGGAGGGCTCTCCTCTTCCTCTCTCCCTCGATGCCCAAAATGCTGAAGGCCCTAACTAAAGAACGGGCTATGAATCCCCTACAACCAACCTCCACTGGGAGACACCTCGCTCTCCATCCAGCCTGCTGACAGTTGCTGACCAGTCCTGTGTACTTGGACAGCTTCCTTTCAAAGGCCTCCTCCAAGCTATCTTCCCATGGGACTGTCAGCTCCAGCAGCACCACTTGCTTAGTAGCCTCAGACACTAGGACAATGTCTGGTCACAGGGTGGTGGCTGCGATATGGTTGGGGAACTTCAGCTGCCCTTCGAGGTCCACCAACAGCTGCCAGTCCCTTGCAGAGGTCAGAATGCCCGCAGATGTTCTTTTGGCAGGTATTGGCTGCTCCCCAGCTCTGACAAAGGCAATGGCCTGCTTGGAGGGTCGGGACCGCTTCGCCCACTCAACGCCTGCACTGACAGCTTCAGCGATGGTCTTCAGGACCTGATCATGCCTCCACCTGTACCGTCCCTCATCAAGTGCCCTTGCACAGGAATGAAAGGGTTAACATATGAGGAATGTTTGATGGCTCTGGGCCTGTATTTAATGAAGATCGAGGAGTGATCTTACTGAAACCTATCAAATATTGTAAGACCTAGACAGAGTGGATATGGGGAAGATGGTTCCTGTGGTGGGGGAGCCAAGGACCAGATGGCACAGCCTCAGAATACAAGGAACATCCATTTAGAACGGAGGTGAGGAGGAATTTCCTTAGCCAGAGGATGGTGAATCTGTGGAATTCATTGCCACAGACGACTATGGAGGCTGAGTCAATGGGTATACTTGAAGTGGAGGTTGAGAAGTCCTTGGTTAGTTATTTTATTTATTAATACAGCGTGGAGTATTACCTTCCACCCCTTCATGTCACGTTGCCCTAGCAACCCCTGACAAACCCGATTAATCCTAACCTAATCACAGGACGATTTACAACCTATAAACCTACCCGGTACATCTCTGAACTGCGGGAGGAATCCAGAGAAAAACCACGTCTTCCACGGGGAGGACATACAGAAGTTGCACACAAAGTGACACCAGATTGAACTCTGAACTCCAGAACATTCTCAGCTGTAGTAGAGTCACGCTAAGCGCTACGGTACCATGGCGCCCCGAAGGGCAATGGAGTAAGGGCGTCAAAGGTATGGGGAGAAGCCAGGACAGTAGGGTTGAGAAGGGTAACGAATCAGTCATGGGTGAATGATGGAACAGACTCGATGGGCTGAATGGCCAAATTCTGCTTATGGTGTTATAAGTAAAGGAGTGTGAGAAGTGGTTCGGGTGAATACGGCCAGAAGGACAGAATGAGGAATGTGGGAACAAATAGCAGAAAGCATTGAGATAGACAAGAACATGGGATGATATTACTATTGGATTTGGGTATTAAAATGTTAAATACTAGCTCTCTTGGCTTTGAGACATACAGCACAGAAACAGCCTGGCCTCACAGCCCAACCAGTGGACACAGGGAATTGTGGGTAATGCCACTGAGTTTTTGCTAACCACAGGCCCTTTTTCCCTTTGCTTTTCAAAATTCCTTTCAGCCAACCAGTTAGAAAATTGAAGAGTATTCATAGTAATCCATAAAAGAACTATTAATAAACCATTTTCAGGACAAAACATTTGAAATAGTACCGATGCACTTCCAACCAAGTGAGTTATTTTTAGCAATTGCTGAGTTAGTCTATTGCTATGAATTTTAATGAATCTGAAAGCAAGCAGAAAGAAAGCAGAAAATAGCAACACGTACACAAAATGCTGGAGGAATTCAGCAACTCAGGCAGCACCTATGGAGGGAAATAAACAGTCGATATTTCAGGCCAAGACCCTTCATCAGGACTGGAGAGGAAGGGGGAAGACGGAAGAATAAGAAAATATGGGTCGGTGGGGGGTGGGGGGGGGGAGTACAAGCTGGCGGGCGATAGGTGAGACGAGGTGGAAGGAAAGGTGGGATGAAATGACAAATTGGGAGGTGATATGTGGAAAAGGTGAAGGGCTGAGGAAAGAGGAATCAGACAGGACAGGAGAGCAGCATTAGCTGACCAGTGGTGCAGTGGCATCCAAATCGGACTTCGAGGCGAGTGGTTCCAGGTTAAATCCAACCAGCTCCTTGCATGCTTTCTATCGGCACGTGGTTAAGTGTTGAGCTAGCAACTCAGCCTCGTAAAACAGACAAATGCTAAAAACACTGGAATTTAGAAAGATGAGAGGGGATCTGATTGAAACATATAAGATTATTAAGGGATTGGACACGCTAGAGGCAGGAAACATGTTCCCAATGTCAGGAGAGCCCAGAACCAGAGGCCACAATTTGAGAATAAGGGGTAGGCCATTTAGAACGGAGCTGTGGAAAAACTTTTTCATCCAGAAAGCTGTGAATCTGTGGAATGCTCTGCCTCAGAAGGCAGTGGAGGCCAATTCTCTAGATGCTTTCAAGAAAGCGTTAGATAGAGCTCTTAATGATAGTGGAGTCAAGGGATATGGGGAGAAGGCAGGAACGGGGTACTGATTGTGGATGATCAGCCATGATCACAGAGAATGGTGGTGCTGGCTCGAAGGGCCGAATGGCCTACTCCTGCACCTATTGTCTATAAAAGGAACAACAAGGTTGCCATCCAATGCGCCACAAGGCACGAAGAGAAACAACAAACAGTTATGGAAGGTAGACAATTAGAGTAAAGGAAGGAAGAGAGGCACCAGAGGGAGGTAGGGAGAAGAGAAGAGTGGAGAAGCCAGAACAAGGAATGGAAAAAGAGAATCACAAACAGGAGAAAATCTGCAGATGCTGGAAATCCAAGCAATGCACACAAAATGCTGGAGGAACTCAGCAGGCCAGGCAGCACCTATGGAAAAGAGCACAGTCGACATTTTGGGCCAAGACCCTTCAGCAGGACCCTGGCAGTCACTGGGAGAAAATCAAAATTTTACTCCCTATCTTTGAAATTGTAATAATATTTAACATGCAAGGAGAAAAGCAGTATGATTTTTCACAAATTTGAAACATTTATACATCAGTTTGCTTGCATTATTCAGATGGCTACCATCATACAAAAACATGCAGTATAAAACCTTGCAATCTGACAAGAGTTGATATGCGTCATGATTTAAAAAAACTAGTTTGTGAATCTGCTGTGGTCAAAAATTGAAGTGTAATCGTTTCTTTTCACATTTATTCTACTTTTTCCACAAATAATTCTCAGGTGGACAGAGTTGTATCGGATTAATAAATGGGTAGCTCATTCCTTATGAAAGAAACATGTCCCAGTGGAAAAGGCAACTGAATTCCCACATTTTTTATGCGCTTTGAGGAGGGTTTGTCAAAGGAAAGTTTATGCTGCAAGGAGGTAGCTCATTATTGGTCAGCCTAAACTAAAAATTAAAGCAAACTGCTTGTTTCAAAAGCTCCCTTTTGGAAACTATTAACTCAAAGCCTTCAAGCCATTTTAAAAGGTTTTCCCCTCAGGCAGTTAATCTGATCAACTTTTCTAGTTACTCAGTCACTCCACTGCACTGTAAACACTTTAAACCACTTTTAAAATGCTATTTACATTGTAAATACATGTTAGTATTTATGAATATTATATTCCATATCTATATTTTATAACTTTATTTTTTTATATAGTTCTTTGTTATTATTAAATGTTGTTGTTTTTTGTTGCATGTCACACCCTGACCAACACATCACAGCAAATTTCTAATACAAATGTATATACCAATAAAGTTGAACCTTAAAGGAAAAATAAATCAGCTGAGATTGAGTAGACCGTGGGAGGAAACCAGAACACCTGGAGAAAACTCATGGGGTCACGGAAGAACATCCTTATAGACAGCACCGGAACTGAACTCCGAAGCCCCAAGGTGGAATAGCATCGCACTGACCACTACACTACCATGGCATATGTTGCATGTTGCACCAGCACACCATAGCACTTTTGTAATAATTGCAAAAGTACATGGCGAATAACGTTGATCCGTGATCCTAGAAAATTAATCATTGATTTACTTCTGAGACCTTTTGTTAATAATTGTCAATAAAATTTGTGGCTTTACACCAGTGTAACAATGCAGGAATTCTTAGCATTCTCCCACTTGAGCAATCAACATTCATTCAAAGTAAAACAGGCTCACAATGACACAAAAAACACGGAAACAGACTGGCAGAGTGAATAGGAACCATATCAACATGTACAAGGATTCTGAATGGGAAAGGGCATGGAGTCAGTGATAAAAGCACAGCACAGAAAGTGACCCTTCAGCCCATCTAGCCCATGTCAAACCATTTAAATCACCTACTCCCATTGACCTGCACCTGGACCACAGAGGTCCATACCCCTACCATCAACATACCTATCCAAGCTTCTCTTAAACATTGAAATCAAACTTGCATGCACCACTTGTGCTGGCAGCTCATTCCACACTGTCAGGACCCTCTAAGTGAAGAAGTTTTTCCTCATGTTCCGTGTAAATTTTTCACCTTTCACCCTCAACCCATAATCTCTGGTTGTAGTCCTACCCAACCTCAGTGGAAAAAACCTGCTTGCATTTACCCCTCATAAATTCGTATACCTCTATCAAACATCCTCTCAAAGATCCAAGGAATAAAGTCCTAGGTTATAAGTTTCCTTATAACTCAGGTCCTCCAGACCCAGCAACATCCTTGTATATTTTCACTGTACTCTTTTCAACCTTATTAACATCTGTCCTGTAGGTAGATGACCAAGCCTGCACACAATCCTCCAAATTAAACCTCAACAATGCCTTGTACAACTTCAACATAACGTACCATCTCCTGTACTCAATACAGGTCCACCTTCACTAATCCGGCACCATTGGGACCTGAGGAGTGCCGGATTAGTGAAAATGCCGATTCACAGAACAATCACATTAAGCATAATCAGTGCCGGATTATCGAAGGTGCCAGATAACAGGTCGTCAGATTAGTGAAGGCTGACCTGTACTTTGATTTATGAAGGCTAGTGTAGCACAATCTTTCTTTCTGACCTTATCTACTGTGACACCACTTACAATGAATTATGGAACTGTATTCCCAGATCCCCTTGTTCCATCACACTCCTCAATGCCCTACCGTTCACTGTCAAAGACCTACCCTGGTTTGCCCTACCAAAGTACAAAGCCTCACACTTGCTTGCATTATATTCCATCAAACATTTTTTAGTTTATTTTTCCAGCTGGTCTACAACCTGTTGCAAGCCATGATAGCCTTCCTCATTGTCCACTATACCCCCAATCTTGGTGTCATCCACAAATTTACTGATCTAGTTAACCACATTATAATCCAGATCATTACTATAGATGACGAACAACAACAGATCCAGCACCGATCCCTGGCACTCCACTAGACACAGGCCTCCAGACAGAGAGGCAACAATCTACTACTCTCTCTGGTTTCGTCCTCAAAGCCAAAGTCTAATTCAATTTACTGCCCCATCTCGAATGCTGATCAACTGAACCTTCTTGACCAACCTCCCATGTGGGACTTTGTCAAATGCCTTACTGAAGTCCATGTAGACAATATCCACTGCCTTGCCTTCATCCACTTCCTCAAAAAACTCTATAAGAATAGTTAGATATTGCCTACCATGCATGAAGCCATGCTGACTATCAATCAGTCCATGTCTATCCAAATATTTCTAAGTATCTGGTCATTAGAATACCTTCCAATAACTTGCCCACTACTGATGTCAGGCTAACTGACCTATAATTTTCTGGTTTATTTTTAGAGCCTTCCTTGAACAGTGGAATAACACTGGCTATTCTCCAATCCTTTGGTACCTCACCTGTTGCTAATGATGATTTAAGTATCTCTGTTAAGGCCCCAATTTTTGCACTTGCCTTCCACAGGGTCCAGGGAAACATCCTGTCAGGCTCTGGTGATTTATCTACCCTGATTTGCCTCAGGACAGCAAATACCTTAGAAACACCTCTGTCATCTGCATGTGCCCATGAAGTTAATGCCACTTTGCTTCACTTCTATAGACTCTATATCCATCTTCTGAGTAAATATAGATGCAAAAAAAAATTAAGATCACCACCATCTCTTCTGGCTCCACACATGGATCACCATTCTGATCTTCCAGAGGAACACTTTTGTCCCTTGCAATCCTTTTGCTCTTAACCTATCTGTAGAATCCTTTAGGATTCTCCTTCATCTTGAATGCTAGGGCAACCTTATGCCTCCTTTTAACCCTCCTGATTTCCTTCATAAGTGTTCTATGCATATTTTATACTCCATAACCACCCCATTTGTTCCTACCTGCCAATTCATGCAATGTACCTCCATTTTTTTTTCTTAAACAGGGCTTCAATATCTCTTGAAAACAAAAATTCCCTACAGTTGTTATCTTTACCTTTTATTCTGACTGGCACATACAAGCTTTGTAGTTTCAAAATTTCACTTCTGAAAGCCTCCCACGTACTTTTGCCAGAAAACAGCCTGTCCCAATGCACACTTGCCAGATCCCTTCAGATACCAACTTAGAATCTCAACCAGTGGACGGAAACTATTGACGTGAATATTTATAAAGGTGAGAAATGAAGAGACATTAGGATTCCAACAGTAAATGGGGAGACAGACGAGTTGAAGCATCAAGCATGAAGTGAATTGCTTTGGGGAAAATAAGTCAGTGGAAGCAAACAGTTACAATTTTCAGCATGTCACCTAAAACCTTGTCAATTTTCCACAGATGCACAGTGGAGAGAATCTTAACTGGTTGCATCACATCCTGGTATGGAAACAACAATGGCCAAGAACAAAAAAGGCTACAGAAAGTGGTGGACACAGCCCAGACCATCACAGGCACTCAAAGAGAGAAAGGCTCACAATGAAGCAAAAATAAAAATCATAAACCTACATAAAACATGGACTGGCAGAGTGAATAGGAACCATATCAACATTTACAAACATGTTTGCTTGAAACCCTGGTACTATAGAATTATGGGTAAGAAATTAGCTTCAGAGTGAAAAGGAAAATAGTATAGTATAATATAGTATAGCTATTTTCTGAGAAGAAAGTGTCTGGAGACAGTTATCACGGGTCGTGCTCTTTTTGATGTACATCTTGTGGCCACTTAATTAGGCACAGGAGGTAGCTAATGAAGTGGCCACAAAGTATATGTTTGTGGTCTTCTGCTGCTGTAGCCCATCCACTTCAAAGTTCAAAATGTTGTGCATTCAGAGATGCTCTTCTGCATGCCACAGTTGTAATGTGTCGTTATTTAGAGTTACTGTCGCCTTTCTGTCAGCTTGAACCAGACTGGATATTCTCCTCTAACCTCTCTCATCATCAGTCATTTTTCACCCGCAGAACTGCCACTCACCGGATGTTTTTTGCTTTTTGCACCATTTTCTGTAAACTCTAGTGACAGTTGTGCCTGAAAATCCCAGGAGATCAGCAGTTTCTGAGATACTCAAAACAGCCTGTCTGGCACCAACAATCATTCCATGGTCAAAGTCACTTAGATCACATTTTTTCCTCATTCTGATGTTTGGTTTGAACAACAACTGACCCTCTTGACCATGTCTACATGTTTTTATGTATTGAGTTGCTGCCATGTGATTAGCTGATTAGATATTTGCATTAACGAGGTGTAATGGTGTACCTAATAAAGTGGCCACTGTATCTACACTATTGGTTGCACATTGGTTGTCAGTCTTTCTGCATACTTTTTCACAAATTCTATTGTATTTCTTTATTTTTCTGTAAATGCCTTCAAGAAAATAAATCTCAAAGTTGTATATGGTGACAGGTATGTACTTTGATAAGAAAGTAATTTGACTTTAACAATTTTTAAAGTAGTGCAGGAATTCAGGAGCCTGCAAAACCCACCCACCTACCGACCCCCTAGCTGGTCTCAGCTATCACCACCAACACTTAATTTCATCTTCACTCGCCCACCAACCCACCATTCCCAATGCCCTTTGCTCCTGTCAGATTTACAGACTTGCTTTCTGGTCCACGTTGACAACTACGGTACTATGCAAAAGTCCGAGGCACCTTAGCTGTATAATGTGCCTGAGACTATGTGCGGTATAGATAGGATAAATGCAAGCAGGCTTTTTCCATTGAGGTTGAATGAGTCTAGAACTAGAGGTCATGCGTTAAGAATGTAATGTGAAAAGATTAAGGGGAACATGAGGAGGAATTTCTTCACTCAAGAGGGTGGTGAGAGTGTGAAACCAGCTGCCAGCAGAAATGGTGGATGCGGATTCAATTCTAACATTTAATAGAGGTTTGGAGAGACACGTGGATGGGAGATCACAAGACCCTAAGTCATATGAACAGAATTAGGCCATTCGGCCCATCAATTCTGCACCACCATTCCATCACAGATGATTTATTAATCCCCCTCAACTCCATTCTCCTGCCTTCCCTCTGTAACTTTGACACCTTTACTAATCAAGAACCTATCAAACTTCACTTTAAACACACCCAACGAATTGGTCTGCATTGCCATCTGTGGTGACAAATTTCAGATTCACCATACTTCGATTAAAGAAATTTCTACTCATCTCTGTTCTAAATGAACAGGTTTCAATGAGACTCCTTCCCCTCATTCTTCTAAACCCCAGTCAGTACAGGCCCAGAGCCATCAAACACTCCTCATATGTTAACCCTTTCATTCCTTGGATTATTCTTGTGAACCCTCTCCAATGCCAGCACATCTTTTCTTGGATAAGGAGCACAAAACCACTCACAATACTCCAAGTGCAGTCTGACCAGTGCCTTATAAAGCTTCAGCATTACATCCTTGCTCTTATATTCTAATCCTCTGAAAATGAATGCTAACATTGCATTTGCCTTCCTTACCACTGACTTAACCTGCAAGTTAACCTTTAGGGAATCCTGCACGAGGACTCCCAAGTCCCTTTGCCCCTCCAATTTTTGAATTTTCTACCTATTTATAAAATAGTCTACACCTTTATTCTTTTTACCAAAGTGCATCACCATGCATGTCCCAACACTATATTCCTTCTGCCACTTATCTGCCCATTCTCCCAATCTATGTCCTTCTGCAAACTACCTGCTTCCTTAGCACTACCTGCCCCTCCACATATCTTCGTATCATCCGCAAACTTGGCAATGAAACCATCAATTGTGTTATCTGAATTATTTACAATCTCTTCAGCTAATGAAACTCTTTCAGAACCCTGGGGCCTGGTCCATCTGGTAAAGGTGACCTATCTATCTTCCAACATTTCAGGTTCCCAAGCACCTTCTCCTTGGTAATAAGAACAATACTCATTTCTGCCCTTTGACACTCTCAAATTTCTGACATACTTCTTGTGTCTTCCATAGTGAATACTAATGCAAAATACTTAAGTTCATCCGCCATTTCTTTGTCCCCATTACTACCTCTCCAGTGTAACTTTCCAGCAGTCTGATATCCACTCTCATCTTTTACTCTTTACGTACCTGAAAAAAAACTTTTTGTATCTTCTTTTATATCATTGGCTAGCTTATCTTTATATTTCATCCTTTCTCTCTTTATGACTTTTTTAGTTTCCTTCTGTTAGCTTTTAAAGGTTTCCCAATTCTCTAACTCCCCACTAATTTTTATTATATTTTATGTCATCTCTTTTGCTTTTATGCTACCGTTGACTTCACTTGTCAGCCCCATTCTCCCTTTAGAATACTTCTTCATTTCTGGAATGTATTTTTACTGTAACTTCAGAACTGCTCCCAGAAACTCAGCCATTGCTGTTCTGCCGTCACCCTTGCTAGTGATCCTTTCCAATTAACTATGGCCATCAACTCTCTCATGCCTCTGTAATTCCCTTTACACCACTGTAATACTAATACATCTGATTTTAGCATCTCATCCTCTAACTGCAGGATGAATTTTATATTATGATCACTGCTGCCCAAGATTTTACTATCATTAAGCTCATTAAGCAAATCTGGTTCATTACACAACACCCAACCCAGAACTGCTTTTTCCCCTAGTGGGCTTGACCACAAGCTACTCTAAAAAGCCACCTTGGAAGCATTTTTCAAATTCACTCTCTTGGGATCCAGCACCAACCACCTAATTTTCCCAATATACCTGCATATTGAAATCCTCCATGACTATCATAACACTGCTCTTTTGACATGTCTTTTCTATCTCCCATTGTAATTTGTATCCAACATCCTGGCTACTATTTGGAGGCAAGAACGTAACTCCCATCAGGGTCTTTTTACTCTTACAGTTTCTTAACTCTACCCACAAGGATTATATACCTTCCAATCCTATGACATGCTTTCTGAGGATTTGATTTGATTTTTTCCCAACTGAGCCACCTCACCTCCTCTGCCTTCCTACCTGTCCATTCGATACAAGGTGTATCGCTGGATGTTAAGCTCCCAACTATGATCTTCTTCAAAGTTGTAAGTTCAAAGAACATTCATTATCAACGTACATATATGTTACTATATACAACCCTGAGATTCGTTTTCTTGTGGGCATTCACAGTGATCTCCACAACGTTTTATGATTATGAGGACACGCAGTCCCCTTTCATTGTCATTTATTAATGCATGCATTAAGAAATGATAAAAACGTTTTTCCAGAATGATATCACGAAAAACACATGACAAACCGACTTAAAAACTAACAAAAACCACATAATTATAACATATAGTTACAACAGTGCCAATCTCTAATAGAGCTACAAGATCATCAACCTTATACTGCATGTATTTAAATACAACACCTTCTGTTCTGCATTGATTATCCTTTTCGATTTTGGCTCTCAGTTACAGTTTAACTCATCCCACTCACTGCAATTTTTTCCTATCATCTGCCTGTCTTTCTTCATTCTTACTACACACTGCATCTTCTTGAATACTGCATCTTCAGCTCTCTCACTTCAGGTCCCAGCCTGGAGAGTTTAAATCCTCCCCGAAAGCTCAAGCAAACCTGCCAATTAATATACTGGTTCCTCTCAAGTTCAGGTCTAACCCGTCTGTTTACACAGGTCATACCTTCCACAGAAGAGATCCCATTGATCCAGAATTATGAAAACCTGCCCTCTGTACCATTGTATGGAAGGACATGGTCCAGCTGCAGATTGATTGGATTAGGCAGAATATTACAATACTATGTAAATGTCTTTGGCACATACATATAACTCCAGTGCTTAAGGGTTTTGCACAGTACTGTATTTGTTAACGTGGACAAAGAGCAAGTTTGTAAATCTGGTGGGAACAAAGGATGTAAGCAATGGCGAGGGTGGAGTGCCTCAGGAGGTGTGAAGGACAGGTGGCAGAGGAGTGCCAGGGGCAAGGGGTGGTGCAGATGCAGACAGACCCTGCCTTGAGACACCAGGCAAGGTCACTTAATTCCAAACTACTGGTTTATTTATCATTATAAAATGTCTCTCTGCTGCTTCCCCCTCCCTTCCAGTTTTCCCAACCATGTTTCCTCTCACCCGGCCCCTTCCTACACTCAGTCCACAATAGAGACCCATATCAGAAACAGGTTTATCATCCCTCACGTAGGTCATTAATTTTCTCTTGCAGCAGCAGTACAGTGCAATACATAAAATTACTACAGAACTGCAAAAGTGTTAGGCACCCTAGCTATATATATGCACGATACTGTAGTTCGGCACAGACTAGAGGATCTGGTTTTGTGCTGCAGTGCTCTCTGACACCTCGGTCCTCTTCTTCCCCTGTCTAATTTCTTCCAGTCCCACAACTTAGATGACTGGTTTAGTTTACTACTTATCTCTTGATTTTAATTCCTCCACCACTGGTAGGACAGTCTCTGTCAACCACAGCTGTTGGATCCGACTGTATGCTAACTTCTCTGCAATTTAGCAATTAATTGCGTATAAGCAACACGCACAGAATGCTGGAGGAACTCAGCAGGTCAGGCAGCGTCTAGGAAAAGAGTACAGTCGACATTCCAGGTTGAAACCTTTCAGCAGGACTCTTGTTTGTAATTATATACAAGAACTATTTAAAATACAAGCAGACGTGACTGTTTAGTACATTTCCTAGTGGTCACAGTGTGTATATGCAGCTGTTCAATGTGTCCCCTAGTGGTCACAGTGTGTACATGCAGCTGTTCAATGTGTCCCCTAGTGGTCACAGTGTGTACATGCAGCTGTTCAATGTGTCCCCTAGTGGTCACAGTGTGTATATGCAGCTGTTCAATGTGTCCCCTAGTGGTCACAGTGTGTATATGCAGCTGTTCAATGTGTCCCCTAGTGGTTGCAAAACATTTATGAGATCCTCAAAAACTCTGGGAGCCTTTGGTGCTGCATTATTTGAATAAGGGCATTCTGACTGGCCGACTCTTACCTGCAAATTTGAATAGAATTTTTCTTTTCTATGGGTATGTAAAGCGCTGCCCTATATTCAGCGCCATCTTTTTTCTTTGCCTCTCCCTTCACTCACTAGCCTCTGGTCCTGTTACTATCCATTTTAAATTTTCTTTGTTCTATTAACACTTAATAAGATCATGAAGCAAAACGTTTTATGCTTCTTTCCTGACTTCTGAAAGAACCATAAATTAAATGCTTGGAAATTCCTTCCCAGATTTCCCTTGAACTGCCTTAATTCCCAATTTTTTAGACAGGCTTTTGGCAGCATATTTAATACATCCCTATACGGGAGTGTAGGTTTAAGATGGAGATCATGAGAAACTACTTTCCCAGACAGTCTTAATGTGGCACCGTAGCACACCGGTTAGTGTAATGCTATTACAGCACCAATGTCTTTACCTATTCTATAAGACCTTAAGACATAGGAGCAGAATTAGGCCATTTGACCCATTGAGTCTGCTCTGTCATTCCATTATGGCTGATTTATTTTTCCTCTTAAATCCATTCACCTGCCTTTTCCCCATAACCTTTGACACCCTTACTAATCAAGAAACTATCAATCTCCACATTAAATATACCCAATGAGTCAGCCTCCACCGCCATCTCCAGCAATCAGTTCCACAGATTCACAACACTCTGGGGCTAAAAACATATTCCTCATCTCTTCTCTAAAGGGACATCCCTCTATTCTGACACTGTGCCCTCCGGTGCTAGACTCCCACACTATAGAAAACATCTTCTCTATGTCCACTCTATCTAGACCTCTCAATATTTGGTATGTTTCAATGAGATCCACCACCTCTCATTCTTCTAAACCCCAGCAAGTACAGACCCAGAGCCATCAATAGTTCCTCTGACATTAACCCTTCCACTCCCAGGATCATTCTCGTGAATGTCTCAGGTCATAGTCAATGTCTCAGAACTCAGTGCTTGGGAGAACTAACAGATCACAATAACTAATTGAATAACAAGTAGATATGTTATTATTCTTATCCAGGGACTGTACTCAACAATTCAGTAACTTCTGCCATCACGGTGTGATTCTCTTGCTTGGCATATTTGTACTCCCTCACTTTGATCTTTGTTTTAATGCCAGCAAGACAATTGCATGTTTTTCATCTGTGGAAATAATCTGACATACACAGTGAAACATGCAACACTTTGCACACTCAGCAACGGATTTCAGGACAGAATCTTCCAAATATAGCATGAATTAAAATAAGTGGTTGTTGATATATATATATGACTGATTACCCAATGTAAACTTCAGGAAGAAGTTAGCAAATTTAGGTCATACAGCGCTATAGCACAGACACAGGCCCTTCAGTCCATCTAGTCCATCCTGAACTATTTTCCCACAGTCATATGGTACTACAGTACAGAAACAGGCCTTTTGGCCCATCATAGGCCACAACAGCACAGGGTACAAGCAAGGAAGAGCCAGAGGGAAGAGTCCCTTTAGAACAGAAATGAGCAGGAATTTCTTTAGCCAGAGGGTGGTGAATCTGTGGAATTCATCATCACAGACGGCTGTGGATGCCAAGTCATTGGGTACATTTAAAGCAGAGGTTCTTGTTAAGTAGGGGCGTCAGAGGTTACAAGAATGTGGTTGAGAGTGATAATAAATCAGCCATGCGAAAAATAGCAGAGCAGACACGATGAGCAAAATGGCCCAGTTCTGCTCCTATACCTTATGATCTTGTGGTCTAACATGTGACTTGCTTGAATGTGAAACCCAGAACAAAGTAACAGCTACTACAGTTACTACATGATTATTATTCCCTCTAAACTGCGTGAGTGCGCAGCCACGCAATAACTGAAATGCCCCTGCACACATCAGCTTTGTTGCCATGAAGATGGAATTTTCTTTTATAAAATGTTTTATTAAAGTGCCGTGCAGTCTTCAGGCGATGTAAACTTTCCTCCTCAGAGCAATGGGTGGTCCATGCAGCTGTGTAAAAAATGAGAGGGAACTTTATACATGATCTTCACATTGTGCCGACAGGAACAGGCTGAAGTGAATTCAGCATCAAAGAATTCCCCAAAGTTCACAACAGTGCGTGGCGGAGTGACCAGTGACTTGTTGAGAAAGGATGACGATGGTGGGGGGAAGTTTGTGGAGAGAGACAGGATGTGAAGCAAACTGAGATGTACAGAAGTCATACTAAATTACTAAAAATAATACCAAACTTATTCAGGTGATCAAAGCAAGGGCAGGATCCTTAAATACACAAAGAATGAGGTATTAAAAACTGAAGAGACGGTAGCAAAGCGGCATAACTTTTATTATTAGTCCCCCTTGGGAAACTTGATATTTTACTGGTAAATTAATGTTTAACTTATTATTATTATGTTCTAATGTTGGAAAATAAAAGTCCAAGAAAATGACAGATTTAAAGTTAGCACTGTCTCTATCAAAGTTTGTGACTCTCCCGGCTTACCGGGAGATATTTACCACATTAACTGACTCCTCTGAAGCATCTGTAATATTAGAACTAATAGAAAGGTCACCTTGCATTAATCAAGACAATACAGTCAAAAGAGTAAAAGTTGAAAGCGTTGAAATTCTACTTTATCATCTGGAATTCAAAGCCAGAAAATCAAAATATTACCTGCGAGATACAAAACAGTCTGAAGAATAAAGATTACTGTGTGGGTATCCTTCTCTCATAAACTACTACATTCATCCACCTGACAGTGTTAAGATTTACGAAGTTCAAAGTTCAAGATAAATTTATTGTCACTATAGCTATATGTCACCATATACTACTTTCAGATTCATTTTTTTCTTACAGGGTTTTAGAGGAAAATAAAACCCTGCAAGGTTTTAGAGACTTTTTAGAGGAAAATAAAACCTGCAAGGTTTTGCAAGGTTTTAGAGACTTTTTAGAGGAAAATAACACCTTGCAGGGTTTTAGAGACAAACTGTGAAAGTAAAAAAAAGAAAGAAATCAGTAAACAAATAATACTGAGGACATAAGTTGTAAAGTCCTTGAAAGTGAATACTTCTTCCTTGTAGCAGCAGTACTTGTATATGTGACCAAATATCATATGGCCAACGGTGCCCTGATAAACTATAATCCCATAATCCCTGTTTCACACCGAGAAACATCAAAAGATAACAATTTCAAGTAAACAGCATAAGTAACTGTTCACTTTAAGTCTAAAAGGCTTAAATTTTACTCAGTGGCCACTTTGCCACTGAGTGTATCTCTGTATGGTCATGGTCTTGCTCTGCTGTGGCCCATCAACTTCAATGTTTGATGTGTTGTACGTTCAGAGACGCTCTTCCACACACCACTGTTGCCTTCCTGTCAGTTTGAACCAGTCTGGTCATTCTCCCCTGACCTCTCTCATAAACAGGGTGTTTTCACCCACAGAACTGCCACTCACTGGATGTCTTTTCCTTTTTGCGCAATTCTCTGGGAACACTAGAGACTGTTGTGCATGAAAATCCCAAAAGATCAGCAGTTTCTGAGATACCCAAACCACTCAGTCTGGCACCAGTAATCATTCCAAAGTCAAAGTCACTTAGATCGCATTTCTTTCCAGTTCTGATGTTTAATCTGAATGACAAATGGACCTCTTGACCATGCCTGCGTGTTAAGCATTCAGTTGCTGCTGCCTTAGATATTTGCATTAATGAGCACGTATAGAGATATACCTAATAAAGTGACCATGGTATACTTATAGCCTGATCTGGTATAAATACCATTCTGAAGTGGCCATTCTTAAAGTTTCTTTTGTTTCCTCACCTGATATCCTTATCAGTGACGACAAATGCTCGACACATTGGCTGGTAAACGTTAAGCCAGACCGCTGGGTTTTTCTCTACTGCTGCAGATGGTTGTCCTGTAATGGGTCCGGAACTGGTGTGTAAGGCACTTGCTATTGCAGACAATAATGCTTCATTTGTGTTGCCAGGACCAATACCTTGGTAACAAAAAACATGATAGAAATTATTGTTCATATTTAATACAAAAGTCATTTTCTTCCAGTAACTTAGATACATGACTACTAAAATGATTGAATGTACAGCATCACTTGGAATTAATGTCGGTCCATGATCTCCTCTACTGCCACGATGAGGCCAATCTCAGGTTGGAGGCGCAATGCCACATATTTCTTCTGGGTAGCCTCCAGCATGACAGTATGAACGTCAATTTCTCTATATACCGGTAATTTTTCGCCAATCCCTCATCGCTTTTTCCATTGCCTATTCTGGCTCCCTTCTTACCCCTTCTCCTCACCTGCCCATCACTTCCTTTTGGTGTCCCCTATTCCTTCCTTTCTTCTCATTACACACTTTCCTCTCCTATCAGATTCCTTCTTCTCCAGCCCTTTACCTCTTCCATCTATTGCATCCCAGCTTCTTACTTCATTACATTCCCTCTCCCCCTCTACACCAGGTCTTCCCCGTCACCCGTCAGATTGTGTTCCTCCCACTCCCCCGCACACCTGGTTTTCCCTGTCACCTGTCAGATTGTGTTCCTTCCTCCCCCCCACACCTGGTTTTCCCTGTCACCTATCAGATTGTGTTCCTTCCTCTCCCTTCCCCCCCCCCACACCTGGTCTTCCCCTCACCTGTCAGATTGTGTTCCTTCCTCCCCCCCCACACCTGGTTTTCCCCATCACCTGTCAGATTGTACTCCTTCCTCTCCCCCACCTTCTTATTATGGCTTCTCCCTCCCTTTCCAGTCCTGATGAAGTGTCTCAGCCCAAAATGTCAACTGTTTACTCCTCCTCCCATTAATGCTGCCTAACCTGCTGAGTTCTCCAGCATTTTGTGTGCGAGGCTCTGGATTTGCAGCATTTGCAGAATCTCTTGAATATATTAATGAACTTTATTTTTCTTCTTCTTCTTCATCATGCAAGGTAATGCAGTAGCGATACATCAATGCAATCTTTTTGATAAATTTGACAAAAATAAAGTTCAATGATGCAATAAGGTAAATGGGAGAATGAAAAATCTGGTGAAAGGTAGTCACAGTTCAATGTATCCATGTTGCTCAAGATTTCCAAGATATGCAGAACCTCACGTTTATTTCGAGATACAGTGCAGAATAGATGAGACCCTTCCAGACCTATAGGCCACATTGTCAGCAACCCCCGATGTAAACCTATTCTAATCACAGGATTTACAATGACCAATTAACCTCCTAACCGATACATCTTTGGAATGTAGGAGGAACTGAAGCACCTGTTGGAAACCCACTGGGAGAACATACAACTCCTTACAGAAGGCACCGGGATTGAACTTTGAGCTGTCCAAGTTGCATGCCATCTTGGACAAGTCTCCCATCCACTACATAATGTACTGGGTGGGCACAGGAGTACATTCAGCCAGAGACTCATTCCATCGAGATGCAACACAGAGCGTCATAGGAAGTCATTCCTGCCTGTGGCCATGAAACTTTACAACTCCTCCCTTGGAGGGTCGGACACCCTGAGCCAATAGGTTGATTTCCTGGCATAATTTACATATTACTATTTAACTATTTATGGTTTTATTACTATTTAATTATTTACGATGCAACTGTAATGAAAACCAATTTCACCCGGGATCAATAAAGCATGACTATGACTATTAGCATTACATTACCAGCTATGCCACCAATACTAATGAATACACTATGTATTCATTTTGTTCATGGAAATAACATCATTCTATCTGCCATTTTCTTTTAAAATCATATATTTTAATCGAAGTGAAAATCCTTGTAATGAAATCCAAAATCCATCTTCCTGATTTTCTCCTGAACTAGTTTGATCTGGGAAGCAAGCTCATGCTGCCCCCTGCAGATGCAATGACCACACTGCAAGTAGTGAACTATTTTGCTTCTCCAAATAGGCAACCTGTGACCAGTAGTGTGGTGCAGAGCTCTGTGTTGGGTCCTTTCCTGTTTGTCATATACACACAGCGGCTTCTTTATCGGATACAGGAGTGCAACTCAGTGTGGCCTTCGGCTGCTGTAGCCCATACACTTCAAATTTGATATGTTGTGCATTCAGAAATCATAATAACTGAAGAACTGAAGAAGGCCAAATACGCACTCAAACAGGGCAGGAGTGCTGGACCAGATGGGATACCACCAGATGACCTGAGGAACTGCGACCTGGACGACATCTTGCTGGACATATGTAATACGGCACTGATGAAAGGCGACAAACCAGAACAGTGGTCACTCTCAAACATTATCCCAGTCCCCAAGTCTGGATCCCTCACAAAGACAGATAACTACCGCGGTATCAGCTTGACCCGCAACTTAGCAAAGCTATACAATCAGGTGACCTTGAACAGGATTTGCACCCTAAGCTAAGATTCTTTCAGAATGCTTTTTGGCAGAAGCGCACAACAGCCAGGCAAATACTTGCTCTCCGTAGAATCATCGAGGCAAGAAGAACAACCTACCAGCTGTGCTTACTTACATCGATTTTCGCAAAGCTTTTGACTCCATTCACCGAGGTAAAATGCTGAAGATCCTGAAAGCTTACAGAGTGCCAGACCATCTATTGAGAGCAATAGAGTCCAGCTATACCAAAACCATGGCGAAAGTTGTATCACCAGACGGAGAAACAGCAGTGTTCGAGCTCCTAGCCGGTGTGTTGCAAGGAAACACTCTGGCACCCTACATCTTTATAATCGTCCTCGATTACGCTCTGCGTCAAGCTACCAAAGATCATGACAAGCTTGGTTTTCAGACCAGTTACACTCACAGATCTCGATTTTGCAGATGACGTAGTCCTGCTCTCTGAGCAGATGGAGGAAGCACAGCAGCTACTGATAAAAGTGGAAAGAGAATACAATAAAGTTGGACTTCACCTAAACACTAAAAAGTCAGAGTACATGGTGTTTAACTGCGACGGAAGTACTCTCAAGACTGTAGAGAATGATACCATTAAGAAAGTCTTTGACTACAAGTACCTCAGGTCAAGAATGATGAGTTCGGAGAAGGACATAAAGTTATGGAAGGCGCTGGCCTGGAGGGCAATGAACGACATGAAGGAAATCTGGAAGGCGAACCTGACCAGAGGGCTTAAAAAGAGGATTTTCATAGCAGTCATAGAGTCCATTCTCACGTATGGATGCGAGACATGGACACTCACCAAGACGATGCGAAAGTCTCTAAATAGTTGCTATACACGAATGCTCCGGATGGCTCTTGATGTGAGTTGGCAACAGCACATGACGAACGTTGAGCTCTATAACAACCTACCGATACTCACCACTAAAATTGAGGCGAGGAGACTGCAACGAGCGGGGCACTGTCTACGCCACCCTGAGCTACCTGCCAGCCTAGTCATCATATGGGAGCCCAAGCGTGGGAGGATGAACCCTGGGTGCCCTCCCAAGACTATGATCAACACGCTCCTAGAAGACAGCGGCGCGACTAATGTAGATGAACTGAACACACTGATGAGGGAGAGGGAGAAGTGAAGAGTCCGTCATCATGCCCGACGCCGGCCCCCTAGGCCTGAGTCAACGTAGTAGTAGTAGCAGCAGCATTCAGAAATGCTCTTCTGCACACCACTATTGAAATGCATGGTTACTTGAGTTACTATTGCCTTCCTGTCAGCTTGAAGCAGTCTGGCCATTCTCCTCTGACCTCTATCATTAACAAAGTATTTTCACCCACAGAACCAATGTAGTTTGCTTTTTATGCCATTCTCTGTAAACTCTAGAGACTGTTGTGTGTAAAAATCTCAGGAGATCAGCAGTTTGTGCTCAAACCACTCCATCTGGTGTCAACAATCATTCCACAGTTAAAATCACTTAAGATTCCTTTTTGTCCCAGTTCTGATGTTTGCTCTGAACAACTAAACATGTCTGCATGTTTTTATACATTGAGTTGCTCCAACATGATTAGCTGATTAGATACTTGCATTAACGAGCAGATGCATCTATTAAGTGGCCACTGAGTGTACATTAACAATGTGGATGAATATGTAGATGACCTATACACACAAAATACTGGAACTAAGCAGAATCAGCCATGGAGAGGAATAAACAGTTCACATTTCAGGTTGAGACTCTTCATCAGGATTGGAAAGGAAGGGGACAGGAGCCAGAATAAGAAGGTCCGGGAAGGTGGATGTGTAGAAGCTGGCAGGTGATAGATTGAAGTTCAAACTTTAGCTTAAACTTATCACTCAACTGTACACAGCTAAATAAAACAGCTTTCTCTGGAACCAAGGGGCAAAACACAGAATATATATCACGTACAGCACATAGAATAATATTATCACAATAATATTAACAGGTAAAAAAGTACTCTGTAGATGTACAAGTTGACATAAAGTGCATATATGACAGCTAATAATTGTCATCTGACTGTACATACTGTATATAGAACTAAACAGAACAATGTTTCTCCAGACCACGGTGCACCCATAATACATATATCACACACAGTACATAAAACAAAATATTACCACAAATAAGTTAAAATGTAATTCAAAGTGCTTGTAGTGCATAGCACAGGTAAACAGTAAACAGCTTGCTGTTCCAGTTATAAGACCTTGGTGGTGGCAAAGTATTTGCGAGTCTCACAGCCTGAGGGAGTGGGGGTGGCATGGTAGCATGGTGGTTAGCAGAATGCTTTACAGTACGAGCAGCTCGGGTTCAATTCCTGCCGCTCTCTGTAAGAAGTTTGTACGTTCTCCCCGAGACAGTGTGGGCTTCCTCCGGGTACTCTCATTTCCTTCCACAGTCCAAAGACATACAGGAAAGTAGGTTAATTGGTAAGTTATCCTGTGATGAGGCTAGGATTAGAATCAGGGGGTTTCTGGTTGGCGACTGGAAAGGCCAGAAGGGCCTATTTCACGCCGTATGTCAACAAAATAAATAAAAAAGCTGTTACCCAGTCTGGCAGTTCTAGTCCTGACACTCCTGTACCTCCTTCTTGACAGTAGTGGGTCAGAGAGATTGTGGGATGGGTGGTAGGGACCCTCAACAATGCTTCAGGCCTTTTGTCTACAATGCCTCCAGTAAATGTCACAAATAGGGGTGAGAAAGACCCCAATGATCCTCTCGGCAGTTCTGACTATCCTCTGTGGGGTCCTGTGGTCTGATGTCTTGCAGCTTCCGTACCAAACAATGATGCAGCCAGACAGGGCACTCTTGATGGTGCTCCTGTAGAAAGTTGTTAGAATGGGGGTAGGGAGCCTTGCTGTGCCACAAGACATTGGCGATCGTGATCTTAACCATGGCTGCTCTGGACAAATTTTCCCACAGATGTGGTTTGCTATTGCTTTTTTTCTGGGCAGTGTCTTTACAAGATGGGTGACCCCAGCCTTTATCAATAATCTTCAGAGATTGTCTGCCTGGCATCAGTGGTTGCATAACCTGGACTTGTGATGTGCACCAGCTGCTCATTGGACCATCCACCACCTGCTCCCATGGCATCACATGACCCTGATCGGGGGAGCTCACCTTGCCCAAGGGTGACCTGCAGGCTAGTGGAGAGAAGGAGCGCCTTACATCTGCTTTGGTAGATACGTATCTCTACCCCGCCACCCAATCTCCTCAGAAAGTGTGGACGCTGCAGTGCCTTCTTGACTAGTGTGGAGGTGTTACATCATCTGTTATGTGCACACCAAGGAACAACAGTATCTTTCTACTTGCACTGTCATAAATAATGAGTACTGGGTGAGACCAGGAAAGGGAGTCGGTGGATGGGTGGGGGAGCTGGGAGGTAATAGGTGGAAGAGCTACAGGGCTGAAGAGGAAAGAATCTAATATGAGAGGACAATGGACCATGGAAGAAAGCATAGGGAAAACTAAAACTATTTGGCATAGGGGCTAGCACAGTAGCATAACAGGGCAACACTATTACAGCATCGACAATCCTTCCGCTGTCTATAAGGAGTTTGTACGTTCTCCCCCTGACTGCGTGCATATCCACGGGAGAAAAATAAACCTCGCAGTTGGAGAAATCGATGTTCATGCCATCAAGTTGAGTAAGTTGGGCCAAATGGCCGGTTTCCAAGCTGTATACCTTAATGACTCTAAGGGTGATCAAGGTCTGCTGAATGGACAGGACTCTATGGTCTGATGTAAACACCTTGTGAACTAATTAGATTATCAATGCCAACGGCTCTAACATTGCCAAGTTTTGTTACCTACTAAAAAAAAATTATCCAACCTTCCCTCATCAATAAAAAATGTCCAAGTTAACTACAGTCAGAAAAAGCAGGGACAAAAATGACATAAAAGTAATTTCATGACCAACTGAGCAGAAAATAGAAAACTGCAACCACAGTTCAATTCTACAAATCCAGTGAAGAATCCTCTTCGAAGTTTTTATCGGATTTTTTTTTTATACTCAACTTGTGTCTCAAATCAAGATTCATCAGCACTTGTAGGCATTTGGACACATCACAGCTTGAAGAACAGACTTATCTGGAATACATCCAGGATGTATAATGAGTAGGTACAATTTTGTGAAAGAAATATTAAAAACTGTGTTACCAGTCAGAAGCTGCACAAAATTGGCAAATCTGGGACGAAATGCTTTTATCACATCATCCTGCTAATTACCATAAGACCATAAGACACAGGAGAAGAATTAGGCCATTTGGCCCATCGAGTCTGCTCCGCCATTTTATCATTGTTGATCCATTTCCCTTTCAGCCTCAATCTCCTGCCTCCTCCCCATATTCCTTCATACCCTGACCAATCAAGAATCTATCAACCTCTGCTTTAAATATACCCAATGACTTGGCCTCCACAGCTGCCCTGGCAATGAATTCCATAGATTCGCCACTCTCTGGCTCAAGAAATTCCTCCTCATCTCCATTCTGACAGGAGGCCCCTCTATTTTGAGGCTGGTCCTAGACTCTTCCACTAAAGGAAGCATCCTCTCCATATCCATTCTATCAAGGCCTTTCAACATTCAATAAGCTCCGCTCTCATTCTTTTGAATTCCAGTGAGTAGAGGCCCAGAGCCATAAAACGCTCCTCATGTGACAAGCCTTTCAATACTGGAATCATTTTCGTGAACCTCCTTTAAACCCTCACTAATGCCAGCATACCCTTTCTTAGATAAGGGGCCCAAAACTGCCCACTACTCCAAGTGAGGCCTCATCAGTGCTCACTTTCATATACATAAAATTATAAACACATAAAATCATAGATGATAAAATCACATCAGAAGTGGATCTTACCTTGCAATCCTTTGGGAAGTTCTACCGACTTAATGATTTGTTCAGCAATGTCACATGCACTCAATCCTTGGAGTCTTTTCTCCCAGAAAAGCTGTTAAGAAATGGCAAAATTAAAATGCTTCAAAACCTTTCTGCGAGGCAACCAAGAGGGAAACATGAAGGAGTAAGTGGACAATGTGGCAATCATGATTTTTTAAAAATATTTTTAAAAAGACAGACATTAAAATTGGAAATACGATAATTCAACTGAACTAGAAAAATCTTCCTTCATAAATCTGAAACCAGAATCAGGTTTATTATCAATGACATCATTCATTCATTCAGTATGTGCTGTGTCGTAAGAAGTGGGCGATCATGGTCTTTCTATGACCATGACTGTCCTTGACAAATTTTTCTGCTGGACGGTGTCTTTACAAGACAGGTGACCCCGGCCATTACCAACAATCTTCAGAGATTGCCTGCCTAGCATCAGCAGTGAAATAACCAGGATCTGTGATAAGTGCAAGCTGCTCATACGACCACCCATAACCTGCTTCATGTGATCCCGATTGGGGTGGGGGGGGGGGGGAAGGTCCTATCACTGACATAGGTCATGAAATTTGTTGTTTTGCAGCAGTACAGTGTAATACATAAAAATTACTATGAGTTACTGTAACAAATAGTACACAACAATGTAGTGCAAAAAGAGCAAAATGGTGAAGTAGCTCATTGTCAATTCAGAAATCTGATGGCAGTAGGGAAGAATCTGTTCCTTAATCTTTGAGTGTGTGTCTTCAGCATCCTGTACCTCCTTGATTCTTCATGTCACTTAATTCCTTTCCTTTCTCCCATAAATGTTCAAAGTTTAAAGTACATTTATTATCAAAGTATGTATACATTATACAACTTTGAGATTCCTCTCCTTACAGGCAGCCACAAAACAAAGAAACACAAAAGCCATTAAAAAAAGACCACCTTCAAACACCCACAGTGCAGAGAAAAAAAACAAATCATGCAAACAATAAGAGTAGCAAATAGCATTCAGAACAGAATTTTATGAAAGGAAGTCTGTCCACAGTCACAACCTCAGTTCAGTGCAGAGCTGAGTAAACGTCGCATAACAGTGAGCTAAACCAGCCCATCCCTCACCCCCGGCCCCAACACCCTGACCTTTAGAATGAGGTTAAGTTATCTTTGGAATGCATTTCAAAGGGTTAATATTTTCTTCCATTATGAGAGCAGCTCCTGGTAATGTGGCCATGCTGACGTGAAGACAGGGGTGGCAGTAGGTACAGTTATTTGTCTAATAAGTGATAGCGTAATCAAGCCCATTAATAAGTGAAGACAGCCTTTCATCCGATCAGCTGAAAATGTGTGAAGGAAGGTAATGGAGAGAGAATCCCGAGGGAGTGAAGTAAAGACAAACAAGAGCAGGCAGAGAGCAAGGCAAGATGAGGACAAGGCATCAAAAGCTTTGGTGACACAAAGTTGCTGGTGAACGCAGCAGGCCAGGCAGCATCTCTAGGAAGAGGTACAGCCAACACTTCAGGCCGAGACCCTTCGTCAGGACTAACTGAAGGAAGAGTAACTGAAGGAAAAGCTTTGGTGGTAGGTCTGCAAGGACAGGAGGGCATGGAGCATGGAATAGAGACCTTTGGTGGGGGAGTGAGGTCAGTACAGAGAATAATTCCAAGAAATTACAGAAGAAAGTTAATAAATGTGCAGAATGTACAAATACTCAACATCGATGACGGCAAGGTGTGGTTTTGTTCCAAAGAACAGAAAGGTTATTTGTTACTTGGAAGATGTGAGTCATAGTACATTACAGCAAGTACTAGCTCTTCAGTGCACAAAGTTGTGCTGACCTTTTAACTTTCTCCAAGATCAATCTAGTATCTCCCTCCCACGTAACTCTCCATTTTCCTTTCGTCCATGTGCCTATCTCAGAGTCTCTTAAATGCCACTAATATCTTTACCAACACACCTGGAAGGGCATTCTACGCATCAACCACTCACTGTAAAAAAAAACTGACCTCTCACAACCCCTCTATAATTTCTTCCAATCAACATAAAATTACACCCTCTTGTGTCACCCAAGGTGTACACCTTTGGAACGTGGGAGGAAACCAGAGCACCCAAAGGAAACCCACATAGGTATGAGGAGAATGTACAAACTTCTTACAGACCATGGCGGGGATCAAGCTCCAAGGTTTCAGCAATGTCACATGGTAATGGCCGGGGTCACCTGTCATCCTGAGGATGGCCTCTTTCACCACCTCATACCTCTGGGCATCTTCCGCGGACAAAGCTGAGTAAGCTTGTTGGGCTTTCCCTTTCAGTCCTCAGGATTTATGAGTTGGTCCCGGAGGCATACCGGCAGAGGTTCCGGAATGCAAGGAAGCAGTGGAACCGCACATATTTAGAGTTTGCCCGTGAGATGCAGACATATTGTGAGCGTTGGTGCGCCTCGAAGGGGGTAGAGGGGGATTATGACAGACTGCTACAGCTAATCCTGATTGAGCAGTTTAAAGGTTGTGTCCGAGGGTATGAGACCCTACCTAGATGAGAAAGAGGCAGCCACGTTAGCCGCAACTGCTAAGTTAGTGGATGAGTATGCGTTGACGCATAAAATGAAGTTTGCCCCGAGTAAAGGCTACCAGAAGGGTAGTCAGGACGGCGGGGAGAGTCCACCAGAAAAGTCAGAAAGTAAGCCGGGGACTAGTGAGAAGGATAAGGTAGACCGGGAGCAGTCTGGTAGGAAGTCTCCTGGGGTCATCTGTTATAATTGCGGGAAGTCGGACACTTTGCGTCCAGGTGCTTTGCCCCAAAGAAGGAGACGGGAAAAGGAAAAACGGCGATTTTGACTGGCTGTATCGAGCTGGTAAACGAACCGCTAGGGAAGGACAGGTCTGCCAAAGTTCAGGAAGGGCGCGAGAAGTTTATCTCGGCCGGATTGGTGTCAGTGAAGGAGGGGTTAAAACCAGTTCCAGTGTGGATCTGGAGAGACACGGGAGCGTGTCAGTCACTGATACTGAAGAGTGTATTAGAGTTTAGCTCAGAGACCCAGACTGGGGAGGTCAAGGTCAAAGGTATTGGGGAAGGGACAGAGGCAATTCCTTTGCACCAGATACACTTACAAAGCAACCTGCTGTCTGGACTAGTCACGATCGGGGTGAGGTCCGCATTACCGATGAAAGGCGTGGAAGTCTTGCTTGGTAATGACCTCGCCGGGGGAATCGTGTTCCCTGCAGTGAGATTGACGGATCAGCCTGCCAGCATTGAGGCCCCGTCCATGGACTCACAGGTTCATCACAGGACTGCGGTAGTAAATTTAGCTGAGACGTTTCTGCCAGCCTTGTATGAGAAGGGGGTAGAAAGTGAAAAGAAGGAGTGTAGTGAAACAAGAGGTAGTGAGGGAGCTGAGACAGACTTAGCATTAGCCAGGAAAGAATTTGTGCAGGCGCAGGAGCGAGACGAGGGGCTGATGGTTTTGGTGGAGGCAGCTCTCTCTGATACAGAATTAACAAGGGAACTAGTAGGCTATTGTGTGGAGGAGGAAGTGCTAAGGAAGAAAGGGAGACCAAGTACCGTACCCGCAGATGAGGAATGGGGGGTGGTGCAAAAGAGTTATGGAGGTGAGATTTTTAACCTGGCCCACAAGGTACCCCTCGGTGGACATGTTGAGGTGCTGGAGGAAACAGTTGGTGGAATCATGAAAGAGGTTTACCGGCTGCCCAGGAGGAAGGATGTTATTGATTATGGCCGACGCGAACTGAGACGGTCACAGGATTTTGATATGCTAACAAACCTAGTCGGTGTTAGCACGGAAATCAATGAAGCTAGGGTCCCCCTGATAAGAGAAAAAAAACATTTTGAAAAGATGAGTATGGTATCGACCAGATGGGAGAAGGCTATTGTTTTGGCCAGCTCTGCTGATAAGGTCTCTCCCTTAATCCCCGAACAAAGCGACTCTTTAGGAGAAGTAATTAAACGACTCACACACGTGTGTTTAATTGTCCTGAGGTGATGCAAAGAACTGGGACGGTGGGGGTGTTTGTTACACTAGGTCAGCCTAGCGAGGAACACTCCAATAGAATGAGTAATTCAGTGACGAAAGGGCTGATGAACACAGAGGTGTGTATTGGCGATGTAATACGGCTGTCTGAAGCCAGCTTGATAGTGAACCTTGAAAAAAATGAGTTCGGCCACACGAAGGTCACTTACCTGGGAATTGTGGTGACACAGGGGCAGCTGGCAGCGATGCAAGCTACAGTGCGGGCTATCTCTGACATCCCAACCCCGATAGACAAGAGAGCCCTCAGAAGGCTCTTGGAGATGGTGGGGTACTGTAGGAAGTTTTGCAATAACTCTGCGGTTACTACCCCTCCCCCTCCTACTAAGACCTTGCGAGAGAAAACTAAGTCGGAATGGGACGACCCTTGTTATTGTGGTCCGGGACGAAACCAAATGAGAGGTTACATTGATCGCAATTCATCAGTGTTTTTGGCCACTATGAAGTTTGCTAAGTTGGAGCCTGGTCTAAGGGATTATTAATAACACATATAAAAGGAACAGAAAATGTGATGGCTGACTGTCTGTCAGGTGTTGACAACTTCAAATTCGCTGTATTAGCCAAATAGCTGATAAAGATGTATATTTGTGTGTATCAAATAATGTATTCATGGTTGTAATTTTTACCCCGGTAAAAATCCTTAAAGGGGGGAAGTGTGAAGAGAATACACATAGATTAAGATGCTAGCTGTCCTGTGCTGGTACCAGTGGGATCAGCAGTTGGTCTGCCACCTGTCTTCAGGAGAAAGAGAGATAAGGAAAACAATGGAGCAGCATTTGGAGATGTTAATGGAGGGACGGGAGAGAGTAACAGAAGGAGAGCTGTCAAGATCGGCTCCCCCTTTGAACCCTGAACTGTTTGAAGTGATGGACAGGCGATACCCCAGCAGGGAGATAAAAAGGGACAGGTTCACTAAGGCAAGACACACGACACCCCGAGGTAACGAGACCCTGGAAGCGGTGCATCTCTCACAAGACGGTGGGAAGTATTTTGGACGGCTGGTTGCGGGACAAGCCATAGACGCACAGGGTGGAAAGGCACGATCGGCGGGAACCTGGTGCGGGTCCACCCTTGCCTGGGTGCCGGGTTCACCGCAGAGAAACGATCGTATCTGGAAACGGAGGGGTCACGGTCGGTGACCTCAGATGACATCACAAAGGGCTCGCATGAAAGCTGACTGCGAAGGTCTGTGTGTGGAAGCTGTTTGAATATTCATTTGTTTTGCTCTCTCTCTCCTTCCCCCCACTGTCTGCGAACTGAACTGAACTGAATTGAACTGAACTTTGCATCACTTTGAAATTGGTCATTTATCCCTAGACAACGATAGAGCTTGATTGATCCTGTTATCTTAATTCTGTGTACATGTGTGTTTATCATTGCTGAACTGTTGTATTTATTATCCTTTTGATTAGAGTACTGTGTTGCTTGTTTCTTTAATAAAACTTTCTTAGTTCTAGTAATCCAGACTCCAACTGAGTGATCCATTTCTGCTGGTTTGGCAACCCAGTTACGGGGTACGTAACAGCCTAGAGAGAGCGGATGTGGAGGGGATATTTCCAGTAATGGGGGAGTCTAGGAGAAGAGGGCACAGTCTCAGAATAGAGGGAAGTCTATTTAGACAGAGATGAAAAGGAATGTCTTTAGCCTGAGGTGGTGAATCTGTGGAACTTGTTGTCACAGACGGCTGAGGAGGCCAAGTCATTGGGTATATTTAAAGCGGTGGTTGATAGGTTCCTGATTATTAAGGTTGTGAAAGTTTATGGGAAGTAGGCAGGGGAATGGGGTTGAGAAGGATAATAAGTCAGCCATGATCGATGGGCTAAATGGCTAATTCTGTGCCTATGGCTTACAGTGGTGGTGACGGCTATGATACCTTAGTCAAGCTGACAGCTATGCTAACCTACTGTGGTGCTCGTGGCTGAGATATCTTACGGTGGTGCTAACGGCTTCAGTACATTACGGTGGTGACCATGGCTGTATTACCTTATGGTGGCATTCATGGCTATGATACCTTACAGTCAAGCTGACAGCTAGGCTAACTTACCGTGGCCCTCACGGCCACGACGCCCCACAGTGACGCTCATGGCCGTGATACCCTATGGTAGTGCTCACTACCATTTCACAAAGGTAGATCAGTTACACAATATTCCCCTTCATTAAATGGGGAACAGAATATAGGAGCAATGAGGTTAAGGTGCAATTACATTCAGAGGCCACTTTATTAGGCACGCCTGCACATTAACGCAAATATCTACAATGAGGAACCAGGCATTCTGGGTTGATATTGCATTGTCTGTCCTGATGAAGGGTCTCAGCCCAAAACATTGGCTCTTTACTGTTCCTGACCGTGTTTATGCCAAGGACCACCACCACTAAGCAAGGGGCCCATGGACCCCAGTTTGAGAACCTATGCCCACAGATGCTGCCTGATTGGCTGAATTCCCTCAGCATTTTATTTATGTTACTCTGGGTTGAGCTTTCTTGGAGGTGAGAAAACCAAGAGGTTATCTGATTGAAGAATTTTAAATTATGGTGGGGCAGGATGGAATAAACTGGATATAGAATAAGAAAATGTTCACCTTCAGTAAAATATCCATAACCAGGAGGCACAGGTTCCCAGAAGGGGTAAAAGATGCAGAGGGGAGTTATATTACACAGAAGTAGGCCCCTCGGCCCAACACGCCCATGCTAACAAAGTTGCCTAACCTAGCTGGTTCCATTTGCCTTCATTAGGCCCAAATTTTACCCTTTTGTGGTAATGAATTTCTGTGGAATTTGTTGCCACAGTCAGCTGTGGAGGCCAAGACATTAAGAACATTTAAACTGGAGAGTGACAGGTTCTTCATTAGTCAAGGAGTCAAAGGTTATGAGGAGAATACAGGATATTGGCGGTGAGAGGGATAGTAATTCAGCCATGATGAAATGGCAAAACAGGCCTAATTCTGTTCCTATGTTTTATGGTTCTCATGATCTTACTTTTTACTTCCATAGTTCAATCTACTGTGAGTCACCGTGTTGAAAAGATGTGCTGTTGTTGGAGAGGGTCCAGGAGGTTCACGAGAATTATTTCGGGAATGAAAGGGCTAACATACGAGGAGTGTTTAATGGCTCTGTGCCTGTACTTGCTGGAGTTTAGAAGAATGAGGGGTGATCTCATTGAAACCTATCGAATACTGAAAGGCCTAGAGAAAGGAGACACGGAGAGGATACTTTCTATAGTGGGGAAATCTGGTACCAGAGGGCACAGCCTTCAAATAGAAGGATACCCTTTTGAACAGAGATGAGGAGGAATTTCTTGAGCCAGAGGGTGGTGAATCTGTGGAATTCATTGCCATGGGTGGCTGTGGAGGCCAAGTCATTGGATATATTTAAAGCGGAGAATTACAGGTTCTTGATTAGTCAGGTCGTCAAAGGTTATGGGGTGAAGACAGGGGAATGGGATTGAGAGGGAAAATAATTCAACCATGCTCAGAAGGTGGAGCAGACTTGATGGGCTGAATGGCCTGGTTCTGTTCCTATGACCCATTTTCTAATACATGCAATACTGTTTCCTGTACATCAGAGAAACCAAATGTAAACTAGGTGACTGCTTTGTGGAGCATCTGTGTGCAGTCTGCAACAGCTCAAAGTTATAAAATCATATTATATTTTAAAGAATCATATCCTTATGGCAGGATGGCTCGAGCAATATATGGCAACGTTTTGTGGGCAGCTCACTAAACTACTAGATATTCTACTAGACATACTTCTTCTAAACAATGATCATTACAATCCCCGACCAGTAATTTCCCTTTTTTAAAAAAGGTATCTTTGAACTGTCTAAATGAACCAGCAATTTGATGATCTCCTGAAGGGCTCGTCAAACTTGACTCTCAGGAATGCAGGTATGGCAACTTGAAGCGGACGAACGTCCACAATTGTCTGAAGGAAAAGCGTCAGGGCGGACTCCAAGCGTCAAGGTCCAAGAACAGAATACAAGCCAGTGTGGAGCCCCACACCTCCGTGCCAGCCAAGATCCCGAACCTGAGCCCATCCCGTCTGCCTGCGTCTCACTTTCCGGGATTCTGCGGCTCATATACAATTTGTTTACTTTTTGAAAAAACTATTTGCACAATTTGTTCTCTTTTATAGGCTTGTCAGTCTTTGTTATATGTGATTTGTTTTCATGAATTTTATTGTATTGCTTTATTTTCCTCAGGGAGTCTGCAAGACGAATCTCACGGATGTATATGGAACATATACTTTGATAATAAATATACTTTGAACTTTGTTATTTTGGTAATTAGGTCTGCAAGGAATTGATCATGGCCTTTCATTTTTGCAATGAATTCAAATCCCGTCAAGAATGAGTTGGATTTAACCGAGTTTTCGTTGGACACACAGGTCATAGGGTCTCTGAACTGAGTCACAAGAATGATTCATAGCCGAGGCTTTGAATGGGACTTTCAGAACCTTACTGGGGTCATCAGTGACTGACTAACAGAAGGTAAAACTGAAATCACAGACTAAGTATTCACAGTCACAGTCTAAGAATTTAGTCTCTGACTCTATTCCAGGATGCTGTAAAGACCTATGTCTCAGGGTTTTATAGTACAAAGTAAATCATATGATGTCAATTTGGTACAGAAATTGAATATTTTAGAATATTCGGATAGAGAACATACAGGGGCTTTTCTCCCTGAAAACAAAGGAGGATGGGTGGGGGGGGGGTGACTTGACAGAGGTGTACAAGATGATATGAGACTTAGGTCGAGTGGACAGCCAGAGATGCTCTGAGGGAGCATAGCTTTAAGGTGATTGGAGAAAAGAATTCATTCATTACGTGCCATGTCGTATGATGTGGCCAGTCATGGTCTTGACCATGATTGTTCTTGACCAAGGGTGACCTGCAGGCTAGCGGAGGGAAGGAGTGCCTCACACCTCCTTTGGTAGCGACATATCTCCACCCTGCCACCCTGAAGCAGCCATAATTTTAAAGTGATCGAAGGAACATATGGTGGGGATGTTCCTCCCACCCCGCACAGAATGATGAATACATGGAACGTGCTGCCAGGGGTGGTGGTAAAGGCAGGTACATTAGGAACAGTTGAGAGACTCTTAGATGGGCACATGGATGATTGACAAATGGAGGGCGAGTGTGGGAGGGAAGGATTAGATTGACCTTGGAGCAGGTTAGAGTCGGCATTGCACCGAGGAACAAAGGGTCTGTAATGTGCTGTGCTGTTAAACGTTCTGATTTAAATACTGAACATGCTGAAACTATCAAGGTTTTAAAAGCCAATAATATATTTATAAACAAGTTCAAATGAAGCTACATTAAACCGTTCTGCTACATGGATAGAAAGGGTTGAAAGGGATATGGACAACTTGGTGGCATGTACAGGTCAGGCTTTATAGTCTGTTTCTGTGATACATTACTCTACAACTCTTCTGCTATTTGGAATTCATACCGTCATTTGTAATCAAGAGAGCAAGAGAACTGACTCATCCCCTGTCTAATTACGAAGGTAAGAAGTAATATGATTGCTTAAAGCATATAATAAAATTGATTTTTGAGATGGCGGCAAGCAATTTTCACAAAATGTTATATTTGACTTTTGCAATGAAGTCCCGGACTGTTTGGACAGCTGGACGACCTTTGTGGAATGCTGATGAGGTCACTAGACTAAACCCAGCTCATTTTAAATGCCATTACATTGGAGAAGAACATTGAAAGGATTTTGTGCCTATTGTGTCCATCTCTCAAGCCATGTTTCGTCTGCATAATGCAAATCTTTACCCATTTTAACTTAAAACACAGGATATAAAGAGCAGTGATAACACATGTATACCAAAAAGGCTTTATACTTCAATAAAAATCGAATCAAATTAAGTAACTGAATCCTGATAAAATAGATTACCCAAGAGAATAATCAATCTGACATTTGCTTCTCTAGACCATATTGAAACTAAATTCTCCATTAAGTAGAGGAATTGCACTTAAGATTGAAAGCACCTTCCACTGCTCAGTCTCCAGCTGCAGAGGATTCCAACTAGGTGTAATACCAGGAGTAAGATCATCATTGATACTCCTGTGTTCTATTCTTTGAATTATTAAACTATCTATTAGGTGCACTGCAACAACTCTCCAAACGTACTTGAATATGAGCTACACACAGAAAAGGATGGAGGAACTTAGCAAGTCAGGCAGCATCTACGGAGAGGAATAGACAGTCGAAGTTTTGGGCTGAGACCCTTCACCGTGACAAAAGAAAGGGAGCAGCAGTCAGAATAAGGTGGTGGAAGGAGGACAAACTGGCAGGTAATAGGTGAACCCAGGGAGGTGATAGGTAGAAGATGTAAAAGGACTGAAGGAGCAATCTGATAGTAGAAGAGGGTGGACCATGGGAGAAAGGGAAGGAGGAGGGGCACCAGAGGGAGGTGATAGACAGGTGAAGGGAAGAGAAGTGGTAAGGGAGCCAGAAGGGAGAATGGGAATGAGAGAATGGGGCGGGAAATTACCTGAAAGTGGAGAAATTGGCAATTATGTCATCATGTTGGAGGCTACTCAGACGGAATATGAGGAGTTGCTACCCCAACCAGAGTATGGTCTCATTGAGGCTGAAGGGGAGGCCATGGGTTGACAGGTCAGAATGGAAATGGGAGCACAGCTTTCTGATCCATCTCTACAAAGTCTTGAATTTACACAGCTGATGAATGTAAATAAAAAAAATGACAGTTTTAAAAGGGAGAGACAGATGGAGTGGTTTGTATTAGTAATGCTAGTGCACTGAATTCTGAGTGTGAAGACGTGGCTGCCAGGAAGAACAGAGAAAGACATAAGAGAGCAGAAATATTTCTCAATCTCAGCGTGTCCAAGGTGGAGGAGGCACAGTAATGCAGAAGAAACAAGGCTGGATAGGTAACAACCATGAGGAGGGAGCAGAGTCCAGTTGGAAGGAAATGTGAAAAATGATGGAAGAAAGCTTCTTTAAAAAAATTATTATCAAAAGATTTATGTTGCCATATACTACATCGAGATACATTTTCTTGCAGGCATTTACAGGAAAATAAAACAATAACATTTATTTTTTTAAAATATGCATTTAAGGCAAGTGGGAGCAATTTTAAAGGAGATGTGAGCGGCAAGCTTTTTTTTTTTACACAGAGAGCGATGGGTTCATGGAATGGTGGTAGATGCAGATAGAAAGTTCAGAGTTCCAAATAAATGGAAGGAGACTGACATTGTGTAGGCATAAGGGAGTAGTTTAGTTGGCCATTTATTACTAATTTCTTTTGGCACAACATTGTGGGCCGAAAGGCCTGTTCCTGTTCTGTATAAACAAAAAGGGGAATGACAGGAGTGACTGGTGGACTAAGGAGGGGGTGGTGTAAGATGATAGGTGGGTGGTGCTGGATGTGGAGATAAGTAGGATAGAGTCAGAAGGCTGACAACAGTTGGAGCAGTAGATGAGGGATCCATGGCCTCTACTGCCATGAGGCCACTCTCAGGCTGGAGGAACAACACCTCATATTCTATCTAAGTAATCAAATGGCCAATTATACTAACCCCTTGTGCCTGCACAATGTCAATATCCCTCCATTTTCTTTACATTCATGTGCCTATTTAAACATCTCTTAACAGTCCCTAAAGTATCTAATGCCCGCTGGTTGAACACCTGAGTTGGTGCGGTCTTTCATTGATTCTATTATGGTTAATATTCTATGGATTTGTTGACTATGCATGCAAGAAAATGAATCTCAGAGTTGTATATGGTGACATGTATGCACTTTGATTATACATTTACTTTGAACAGTATTTTATGGCATGAACATCAATTTCTCCACTTCTGGTAATTCCCCCTTCCCCTCTGTTTTACTTTCCTATTCCCCATTCTAGCTCCCCTTCACCCTTCATCTTCTCCTCGCCTGTCCATCACCTCATTCTGGTTCCTTTCCTCCTCCCCTTTCTCCCATGGTCAACTCCCCTCTCCTATCAGATTCCTTCTTCTTCAACCCTTTTACCTTTCCCACCTATCACCTCCCAGTCGCTCACTTCATCCCCTACCCACCCACCTTGTACAACCCCAAGATTAATTTTCTTGCAGGCATTCACAGCAGATGAAAATTACATCATCGAATCAATGAAAAAGTGTAAGCAAGATGGACAAACAACACATATGCAAAAGGCATCAAACTGTACAAATACAAAAAGAAAAATAAGTCATAGAAAACTATAGCACTGAATTAGGCCCTTCAGCACATCTAATCTGTGCCAAACTATTTAAACTATCTAATCCCATCAACCTTCACCCAGACCTTAGCCCTCCATACCCCTCTCGTCCATGTACCTATCCAAACTTCTCTTAAACATTGAAATTGAAATTGCTTCCACCACCTGCACAGTCAGCTCGTTCCACATTCTCACCACCCTCTGAGTGAAGTTTCCCCTCATGTCCCTTCGAAAATCCGGTGCGGATGCCACTACACCACCAGCCTGCTAACTGGATTGCTAACTGCGCTTAAATATGTCAGTTCGACTGCTTACTTTGCTAATTAGAACGTTACATTGCTAATTTAGTTTTGTTAATTTTTCATTACTACAACATCATTTGGCATTGCTGGTTCGTAATAAAGGATCTGAAGTACCTTTCTCGACCTGGAACTCAGTAATTTGGAAGCGCATCATACAGTGTCGACCTCCCGGCTCAGTCTATCAGCGGTTTTGGTTTGTTTTAAAGTAACCCCACTACACTTCGTATAAAAAACGTGGTGAGTAAACTGACTGCCACATTCACAGAAGTACTATTTAAGTGATTGAAGACAAAAGAGTGTGCAGATGTTGGAATTTGGTACAAAATAAAGCTTCTGGGGAGGTAAAAGGTGTAGGAGGACATTTCCAGTTGAGACCCTGCTTTAGGACTGAGAGAGGACAAAGTGGCCAATACATAGGGAGGTGGGACACAAGCTGCTGGGTGACAGGTGGAATCACACAAAATGGGTATGAGAGAATTATATTATTTTATTTTATTAACTTATTTGTGGTAATTTTTTAATGTGCTATGTGTGATGTATGCTTTGCGTTGCATTATAGTCTGGAGGAACGTTGTTTCATTTAGTTGTATATATGTACAGGCAAGTGACAATAAACTTGAACTTGGATTTGAGAATCCAATGGAGAGGGATGACAATGAGGCTGGGAGGTCATAGGTTGGATTAGGTATGGACTATCAACTGCCCTGACACCTCTCTCCAAGACACTAACAGAATTGCAGGGTTCTTAAGTCCTGGCAACATCCATGTAAATTTCTTCTGCACTCTTTCAATCTTATTGACATCTTTCCTGTACGTAGGTGACCAGAGCCGCACACAATACTCCAAATTAAACCTCACCAATGTCCTATACATTTTCTTCATGACCTCGCAGTTTCTGTACCTCGACTGGACGGCCTTTTGTTGGAGGTGAACATTGCACTCCCTCCACCACCGGTATGCATCAGTTCATGTCCTGGTGTTCTGCTTTTTTTTTTAAAAGAGATACAGTGTGGAACAGGCCTTTCTGGTCCAACAAGCCACACCACACCTCAACACACTTATTTACAATGATCAATTAACCTACTAACCAGAATGTCTTTGGACTGTCAGAGGAAAGCCATGGGGTCACAGGGAGAACATACAGATTCTATTACAGACAAAGGCAGGAAATGGACCCCAAACTCCAGAATGTCCCAAGCTACAACAGTGTTGTACTAACCACTACACTGCTCAAGTTCTTCAGGAAGAACAAATTCTATTTCACTGTGTGAAGAAATCCATCATGATAAAGATGACCAGAAAACAATAAAACTGGTATATTTTATTCTTCATAATGATAAACTTCCTTATAAAGGTTTCCAGAGGAAGAAGGAAGTACAATTAACCATAATGGATGGATTAACGGTTCCTTACAATAAACTAAGTGATTCAATCTCAACTGGAACATGCAGACCTGCCCTTAGGAACACTCATAATTTTCAACAGGTACAATAAATTGATTTTATAAATTGATGCACAATGAAAAACTGTTCCTATATTGTTACCATTTAAACATAGAACATAGACTCAGCGGCCACTTTATTAGGTATACCTGCATAAATAGTCGTTAATGCAAATATCTAATCAACCAATCATGTGGCAGCAACTCGGTGCATAAAAAACACGCAGGCATGTTCAGACTGAACACCAGAATGGGGAAGAAATGTAATAAGAGTCATTCAGCCATTGAGTCTGCTCCGCCATTCCTTATCCCCTCAACCCCATTCTCCTGCCTTTAATACCCAGACTAATCAATTACCTATCAGCCTCCACTTTAAATATACCCGCTGACTTGGCCTCCCCAGCCATCTGTGGCAATTAGCTCCACAGATTCACCACCCTCCGGTTAAAGAAATTCCTCATCTGTTTCAAATGGTCGTTCCTCTATCCTGAGGCTGTACCCCTTGTCCTAGGCTCACCCACAATGTGAAACACTCTCTCCAAATCCACTGAATATTTAATAGATTTCAATAAGATCCCCCATCATTCTTTTAACTCCAGCAAGTACAGGCCCCTCATACATGAAACGCTCCTCATACGTGAAACCTTTCATTCCTGGAAGCAGTCTTGTGACTGTCCTCTTGACTCCTTCCAACACGTAATTGTCGGCCCAGATCAGAGGCGATGTAATCGGCAATCGCCTCTGATCTGGGCCGACATTTACGTGCCCGGCAGCACCTAATTAATTAGCATGTTCATTTCGGCTTTTTTCTTAAAGATGTGCTGTGTGCCTCCCGGCTACCGCCGCACCGCTGCGTTCTTCGCAGACCGGTATCGGGTCACTGCCTGGAGGGTGGGGGCCACTGCAGCACCCCAACCTGCGACGACTCAGTCTAACACACCATCATCTGTGTGCTCACTGTCTTCCCGATTCCCGTGATACTACACTGTACATATATTATTTCTACTTTATATAGGCTGTGTATTTTTACGTGTTATTTGGTATGATTTGGCAGCTTCATAGCTTAAAGGTTACTGGAGAGAGTGTTTTTGCCAACAGCGCTTGCGTGAGATTTTCTGCCGACGGCGCTTGCGTGAGATTTTCGCTCCGGAGATCTGGGCAGGCAGTCATTCTAGAGAAGTATTTCTACTTTATATAGGCTGTGTATTTATCATATCATTCTTGCTTTTACTATATGTTACTGTTATTTTAGGTTTTATATGTTATTTGGCATGATTTGGTAGGTTATTTTTGGGTCTGCGAACGCTCACAATATTTTCCCATATAAATAAATGGTAATTGCTTCTTCGCTTTACAACATTCCAGCTTACAAACCATTTCATAGGAACACTGTACCTTTGGATGGCAGGGGAAACCTGTAACCCTAAACTAATCATGGGACAATTTGAAATAACCAATTAACTGGCATCAGTTTGGACTGCGGGAGGAAATCGGAGCATCGGGACAAAACCCACATATTTCACAGAGATGACATACAGGCTCCTTACAGACGGCACTGGAAATTAACTCCGAACGCCAGTGTTCAGTGTCATGCTAACCACGATGCTACCATGGCTTATACTTTCGTCCTCGCTAAATGAAAGCTAACGTTTGATTTTAAAGTTCAAAGTAAATTTATTATCAAAGTACATATATGTACTTTGTATATTGTATATATGAAGATTTTTAAAAATTAAGCATGCATTGTAAATATTTGTTTTGACAGACTGGAGTAGCACCACAATCTCGCCCTGAGTAATGACAATAAAATTGTATTCTATTCTGCTCTAAATGCACACAGATCAACTTTCTGTTCTGCTGACGGTTTTAACCTAATGCAATTGTTCCAGTAGCTACTTCATGAACCCTCACTGTGTGATATAATCACTGAATAATAAGAACACTTACACTAACATGAATTGAATCAAGGAGTCCTGAAATATCACCAGACACTTTATACCTTTGCTACTGCACAGAGACACACATCGATCAACTGCTTAAACTCTCTGTATTTGTTATTTCGCTCCAAAACACCAGGGATGAAAACATCCACTTTGATATTTTCTTACAATTCAATGGGTTATTGTGTGCTGGGATAGGACTTACTCAAGTTCCAGTTCAAGATTGTCATCTGACCAAACAAAACAACCAAATAAAACAATGCTCCTCTGGACCACAGTGCACCCACAAAACATGCACCACGCACAGAACATAAACCAATATGTTACCATACATAAGTGAATAAAATATAATTCAGAATGCATGTAGTGTGAAGCACAGATAAACAGCTCGTTGCCCTGGTGACAAGATCTCAGTGGCGGCAGCGTGCTCATTAGTCTTACAGGCCAAGAAAAGAGCCTGTTACCCAGGCCTACGATAGTGTGGACATGGAGAGGATGCTTCCTGTAGTGGGGAAGTCTAAGAGCAAAGGACACAATTAGAAGGAAGTCCGTTTAATTGTGATGAAAAGGATTCTGTTTAGCCAGGGGGTGTACAAACTCCTTACAGACAGAGCCAGATTTAAACTCTGAGCTCTGGCTCTTCAAGCTCTAATGGTGTTGTGCTAACTGTTACACTATTGCAGCTCCCTGTATCACAGATAATAAATATTATATATGTGTTCCCTGTATCTGTGCTGCCATATGACCTGTGATTAACTTGAGGTAAAAGTGAACACAAAGAGATTCTGCAGATGCTGGAACGCTACAGCAACACACACAAATTGCCAGAGGAACGCAGCCCACCAGGCAGCACCTCGACTTAGTGTCACCAAAACAGAATGCTGGTTTCTCCAACTTCTTGCAATTTCTCCCCTTTCCTCTTCTCTCTTTTTCGATTCCAAATTCTGGCTCCCCTCCTAACCTTTCTCTTCTCCGCACCTGTCCATTACCCCTCTCTGGTCCCTACCCTCTTTCCCATGCTCCACTCTCTTCTCCCATCAGCTTTCTTCTTCAGCCCTTTACCACCTCCACCTAACTCATCCCAGCTTCTCACTTTATACCCCACCTTCCCCTCACCTGCTGTCAGCTTTACACAAAAGTCAGAGTAAATTTATCATCAAATTACCACATATTACTTTGAGATTCATTTTTTGCAGGTATTTACAAGAAACTGCAGGGTGGAGTTAAGAGGGAGAGCAGAGCTAAGATGTTGCCAGAGGGTGCCTTCTTCAAACTCATCTGTGAAATAGCTTGATTTCTCCCCTTTAATGTCTCTTCTTCCTTTTCAAGATGGATGGGGTCTGTTGAAGTCCATGACCTACAGCAGCACTCAAACTGCGGTTCTTTACTGCGGACGTTTATTGATATCCCAAGGATGCGACCTGGAAGACACACGCCTTCAGGGTAAGGCTCTGTGGCCGAACTGATTCCATGCCAGTGTCACCAACTGAGACATCACAGGAGAAACAGGGGCCTCTGTACTTGGATAATTGTTCTCTGTCTTTCCTTCTCTCGACGGTCGTGGAGAATTTGTTGCCAATTCTCAAGTCACAGAGAACTCGGAATAAAAGCAATGCGGCAGACTCTAACATCACGATCAGTGAGTTGTTTTGTTTTGTTGGGTATCCCCTCTCACTGTGGCAAAGGAGGCGACATCTCTCTGTCCCTTGTTTGGGGGAGAGGGGGGAGGGGCGCCTGTGGCATGTCGAACTGTTGTGTGAACAATTAGTTTTTGTTGGACTGCAGGTCTCTCTTTGGGGGCTTTGCTACTGGTTAATTGGTGGTTGCCGATACTTTCTGCTGAAATAAGTGGGGGAGGGGAGGACAGACGTTTGATGCTTTGCTGCTGCTTGTGCATGGGAGAGCATTGAGGGGTCTTTGGGTTTCTAATCTTTTACTGCCATTCATTCTTTGGGTTCTCTTCTGTTTTCATGGATGTCTGAGAAAAGCAAGAATTTCAGACTGTATACTGTATACATTCTCTGATATTAAGTGGAATCATTGAACCATTAGACAATAGAATTTATGAAAAACTATACATAAGAAAGATTGATCCCTTCCTCCACCTTCTTGTTCTCGCTTTTGCCCTCTTCCTTTCCAGTACTAAGGAAGGGTCTTGGTCCAAAACATAAATAGTTAATCTCTTCAGTAAACTGTTTATCCAGCTGATGGATTGGTGTAAGAACCACCACCTAAGCCTGAATGTGGAGAACAAGGAAGTCATTATGGACCTCAGGAACGTGAGGAAGAACCATCCCCCTCTGCAAATACATGGCTCCTCCATCGAGAGAGTTAAGTGCACTATGTTCCTGGGAGTTCACATCTCAGGTCTCATCTGGTCCCTTAATATCACCTTCCTGAATAAGGAAGCACAGCAGCACTTCCACTTCCTGAGGAGATTGGGGCAAGTGAAGATCTCCCCCCACTGACTAATCTTAACCGCGTTAAACAGGCGCATCGTTGAGACCATCCCGACAAGTTACATCTCAATCTGGTATGGGAGCAGTCGAGCATCAGACCTGAAGTCCCTACAGAGGACTCTGAGGACAACTGGGAGGATCATGGGAGTTTCCCCACCATCCACTGGGGGCATGTATCAGCAGCGCTGCATACACAGGGTCCTTGGTATTATTAAGGATCCCATCTATCCATCCAGCATCCTCTTTGACCTTCTACCACTAGGCAGGAGACTCCAAAGCATAAAAATAAGAATGGCCAGGATGGGAAACAGTATCTTCCCGGGGCCATTAGGCTTCTGAACTCCCTGCCGCAGCGTATTCAAAGTATTACTGGTTAATCTGTTCCGTATCTTACAATATTTAATTTATGCACTTTAGTTTGTTACTTACAAGTGTTTCATCTGTAGATTTTATCTTTACCTCCATAACTTATCTCATTATGTGTTATGCGTACTACTGTCCTTTACATCCTGGTTCGGAGAGACATTGTCTTGTTTCTATACACATTATGGTTAGATAGGTTTTCCACATAGGTTTTACAAATGACAATAAACAACTTGACTTAATAATACATTTATTTTGAACTTTGAAAATTGTTTTTTTGTGACATGTTGCTTCCGTATAGTATCTGGGAATAAAGTCGATCCTTGTTGCACAAGGACCAAAACAAGACACATCAGCTCCAAAGTAGGCTGACATCTGTTAACCGTGCAGCTTAATTGAAGACATAATGCTGTGTAAATGTTAGCTTCAGCAAGTAATGATTAATGAATGAAAATTATTCAACTGGGTCACCTTCAAAAAGTCAACAAATCTAAAAGCTCATAGAAATTATACAGCAGTCCATCTACGCACCATTCAGAATCTCCCCATTGGATCAATTCTATATTCTTGTTACTTTGGAACAAATGAACAATACTCAAATCTGGAAATTTCAGATTGTGATCACAGATACTGAAAACTGTATACCATGAATATCCTGTTTTGTGCTGCTCATATGTAAGACAATAATACCTGTTGGAAACTTTTTAAATAGTAGTTTTAATCGTTTAAACTTTTTAACAAACTGGTATTTTTCACAACATGTGGTGGTTCATCCCTCTGTACTGGCAGAAAGTGGTATAGCAGCTAAACTAACTGTTTATCACCTTTCTCATTTTTCATTGGCTAAGTATTAATACATTACCCACATGATGCAATTGTTTTAAATATGTAGTCTATTAACCAATTTATTTCTATCCAGGGAATTTTCCTTATCTTATCTGTAAAAGTGATGGATTTTTCAAAGACGTCATCTTTTTTTCTCTTTGCATTCTTTGGCGCTCATTTAGCTCTTAGAATTGTTTCTCAGATCTTTATTTGGGTTGCTTAGTATTTGTATGTTTGTTTGTACTTTAAAATAAATGATTGTTAGAATTAAGACTGCTCATCATTCCTGACTCCTGTTAGAACCCAAGGATCAGAAAATAAACAGAGATCCAATATAGCATAAGACATAGGAACAGAATTAGGCCATTCAGCTCAATGAGCCTGCTCTACCATTTTATCATGGCTAATATATTAATTCCTTTTAAATCCATTCTCCCTGTAACCTTGGACGCCCTTACTAATGAAGAACCTATCAATCTCCACTGTAGATATACCCATGTCTTGCCCGCCACAGTCATTTGTGGCAATAAGTTCCACACAGTCCCTACCTTCCGTCTAAAGAAATTCATCCTCATGCCTGTATGAGCTTGTTGGACAAACTGGTGGCACTCCAGCGAGTGTGCACTCAATCCACCCAACTTGCATTTCAGATGGGATAATCGTCACTCCTTCTAATGTCATATTGGATGTCTTTCTATAGGGATTTGACAGAAATGTCATGAGTATACAATGAGAACATTATAAACATCCCATTGGATTACAAGTCGCCATGCAATATAGTTCCATCCCTTTTTCATACTAACCTGATTAACAGTAGAATTAAGAACAAAAAGTAAAAGCCTTGAAGAGAAAGTGCTGAGCAAAGGAAATCGTGTTTAAAAACAATGGTCTAGTGCAGGGGTTCCCAACCTGGGGTCCATAGACCCCTTGGTTAATGGTAGGGGTCCATAGCATAAAACTGGTTGGGAACTCCTGGTCTAGTGAGAGAGAATGACACATTACATGGCGGGTAGCATCACTTCAGAATGTGTCGGGGCCTTTAACACACAAATGGGCACTGCCGTAGCAGTTGGCACAACATCCAGCTCAGGACGTCAGACTTCTGAGTTCAATTCCAGTATTGACTGAAAGGAGTTTGTACCTTCTCCCCATGACTGAATGGATTTTCTCCAGGTGCTCGCATGTCCTCCCACAGTCCCAAGGTGTACACGTTAGTTGGTTAAATGGTCATTGTAAATTGTCCTAAAAATAGGCTAGTGTTAAATAACACACACAAAATGCTGGAGGAACTCAGCAGGCCAGGCAGCATCAATGGAAAAGAGTACAGTCGACATTTTGGGCCAAAGCCATTCATCAGGACTGGAGAAAACATCGACTGTTTACTTTTTCTGCCTGCCCTGCTGAATTCCTCCAGCATTTTGTGTGTGTTGCTTGGATTTCCAGCACCTGCAGGTTTTCCCTTGTGATTGTTAAATACATGGGTTGCTGGGTGGTGTGGCTCGTTACGCTGGAAGGGCCTGTTTGCTGCTGTATCTCTAAATGAGGGGTTGCCAAATTGGGGACCGTGGACCCCTTGCTTAATGATATCGGTCCAAGACATAAAAGAGGTTGGGAACCTCTATGATGGATAGATAGATAGATAAATGTGAGTTACCAATGGCTTATTCCTACAGGAAAGATATCAATAAAATTGAAAGAGTGCAGAGAAAATTTACAAGAATGTTTCCAGGACTTAAGGACCTGAGTTATAGGGAAAGGTTGAATAGGTTAAGACTTTAATTCTGGAAGCATTAGAAAACGAGGGGAGATTTGATAGAGGTATACAAAATTATGAGGCCGGTAGGTAGTGAAAATGCAAGCATGCTTTTTCCACTGAGGTTGGGCGAGACTAGAACTAGAGGTCGCAGGTTAAGCATGAAAGGTGAAATATTTGAGGGGAAACATGGGGGGGGTGGAACTTCATTGCTGAGAGGGTGGCGAGGGTGTGGATAGGTACATGGATGGAAGGGGTATGAAGGGCTAAGATCCAGGTGCGGGTCGATGGGACTAGGCAGATTAATAGTTCAGCTCAGACTAGATGGGCCGAAGTAGTATTTTATGACCCTGTGACTATATGCTTTCTGAGTAGAAGGTCGGATCCAAAAATCACATATTACAAAGGATTTCACTTAAAATCCCAAGCATCCAGGACATCTTCAAGGATTGATGCCTCAAAAAGACAGCATCCATCATCAAAGACCCCCATCACCATGGACATACTCTCTTCTCATTGCTGCCATCAGGAAGGAGGTATGGGAGCCTGAAGACACACACTGAATGGTTCAGGATAGCTTCCTCCCCTCTGCCATCCAATTTCTGAATGGACGTTGAACCAATGAACACTACCTCATTTATTTATAAACTACTTATATACACACAAACAGTGCCTATAAAAAGTATTCACCCCGCCCCCCTGGAAGATCAAATGTTTTATTGTTTTACAACATTGAATCACAATGGATTTAATTTGTTTTATCACACTGATCAACAGAAAAGGACTCTTTCATATCAAAGTGAAAACAAATCTCTAAGAGACGATCTAAAATAACGAACATAAACCACAAAATAATTGATTGCATCAGTATTCACACCCCCTGCCCCCTTTAAAAACACACCAAATCATCACTAGTGCAGCCAATTGGTTTTGGAAGTCACATAATTAGTTTAAATGGAGATCACCGTGGCAGTCAAGGTGCTCCAACTGATTGTATAAAAACACTCCTGTATCTGGAAGGTCCAACTGCTGCTGAATCAGCATCCTGGCAAAAAATGACACCATGAAGACAAAAGAACACTCGAAGCAACTCCCACGTAAAGGTTATTGAAAAGCACAAGTCAGGAGATGGTTACAAGAAAATTTATAAGTCACTGACTATCCCTTGGAGTACAGTTAAGTCAATCATCAAGAAATGAAAAGAATGGGAATCAAATTAAGGACGCTAGGCGTGAGGAGGTTAGTTCACAACAGGGGGATGGGAACCAGTGCAGAGAGACAGAGGGGTGTAAAGTGAGGGTAGAAGCAAAAAGTACTAAGGAGAAAAGTAAAAGTGGCAGGCCGACAAATCCAGGGCAAGCATTAAAAAGGGCCACTTTTCAACATAATTGTATAAGGGCTAAGAGAGTTGTAAAAGAGCGCCTGAAGGCTTTGTGTGTCAATGCAAGGAGCATTCGTAATAAGGTGGATGAATTGAAAGTGCAGATTGTTATTAATGATTATGATATAGTTGGGATCACAGAGACATGGCTCCAGGGTGACCAGGGATGGGAGTTCAACGTTCAGAGATATTCAATATTCAGGAGGGATAGACATGAAGGAAGGGGAGGTGGGGTGGCGTTGCTGGTTAAAGAAGAGATTAACGCAATAGAAAGGAAGGACATAAGCCGGGAAGATGTGGAATCGATATGGGTAGAGCTGTGTAACACTAAAGGGCAGAAGACGCTGGTGGGAGTTGTGTACAGGCCACCTAACAGTAGTAATGAGGTCGGAGATGGTATTAAACAGGAAATTAGAAATGTGTGCAATAAAGGAACAGCAGTTATAATGGGTGATTTCAATCTACATGTAGATTGGGTGAACCAAATTGGTAAAGGTGCTGAGGAAGAGGATTTCTTGGAATGTATGCGGGATGGTTTTTTGAACCAACATGTCGAGGAACCAACTAGAGAGCAGACTATTCTGGACTGGGTTTTGAGCAATGAGGAAGGGTTAATTAGCAATCTTGGTGTGAGAGGCCCCTTGGGTAAGAGTGACCATAATATGGTGGAATTCTTCATTAACATGGAGAGTGACATAGTTAATTCAGAAACAAAGGTTCTGAACTTAAAGAAGGGTAACTTTGAAGGTATGACATGAATTAGCTAAGATAGACTGGCAAATGACACTTAAAGGATTGACGGTGGATATGCAATGGCAAGCATTTAAAGGTTGCATGGATGAACTACAACAATTGTTCATCCCAGTTTGGCAAAAGAATAAATCAAGGAAGGTAGTACACCCGTGGCTGACAAGAGAAATTAGGGATAGTATCAATTCCAAAGAAGAAGCATACAAATTAGCCAGAGAAAGTGGCTCACCTGAGGACTGGGAGAAATTCAGAGTTCAGCACAGGAGGACAAAGGGCTTAACTAGGAAGGGGAAAAAAGATTATGAGAGAAAACTGGCAGGGAACATAAAAACTGACTGTAAAAGCTTTTATAGATATGTAAAAAGGAAAAGACTGGTAAAGACAAATGTAGGTCCCCTACAGACAGAAACAGGTGAATTGATTATGGGGAGCAAGGACATGGCAGACCAATTGAATAATTACTTTGGTTCTGTCTTCACTGAGGAGGACATAAATAATCTTCCGGAAATAGTAGGGGACAGAGGGTCCAGTGAGATGGAGGAACTGAGCGAAATACAAGTTAGTAGGGAAGTGGTGTTAGGTAAATTGAAGGGATTGAAGGCAGATAAATCCCCAGGGCCAGATGGTCTGCATCCTAGAGCGCTTAAGGAAGTAGCCCAAGAAATAGTGGATGCATGAGTGATAATTTTTCAAAACTCATTAGATTCTGGACAAGTTCCTGAGGATTGGAGGGTGGCTAATGTAACTCCACTTTTTAAAAAAGGAGGGAGAGAGAAACCGGGGAATTATAGACCGGTTAGCCTAACGTCGGTGGTGGGGAAACTGCTGGAGTCAGTTATTAAAGATGTGATAACAGCACATTTGGAAAGCGGTGAAATCATCGGACAAAGTCAGCATGGATTTGTGAAAGGAAAATCATGTCTGACGAATCTCACAGAATTTTTTGAGGATGTAACTAGTAGAGTGGATAGGGAAGAACCAGTGGATGTGGTATATTTGGATTTTCAAAAGACTTTTGACAAGGTCCCACATAGGAGATTAGTGTGCAAACTTAAAGCACACGGTATTGGGGGTAAGGTATTGATGTGGATGGAGAATTGGTTAGCAGACAGGAAGCAAAGAGTGGGAATAAACGGGACCTTTTCAGAATGGCAGGCAGTGACTAGTGGGGTACCGCAAGGCTCAGTGCTGGGACCCCAGTTGTTTACAATATAGATTAATGACCTGGATGAGGGAATTAAATGCAGCATCTCCAAGTTTGCAGATGACACGAAGCTGGGTGGCAGTGTTAGCTGTGAAGAGGATGCTAAGAGGATGCAGAGTGACTTGGATAGGTTGGGTGAGTGGGCAAATTCATGGCAGATGCAATTTAATATGGATAAATGTGAAGTTATCCACTTTGGTGGCAAAAATAGGAAAACAGATTATTATCTGAATGGTGGCCGATTAGGAAAAGGGGAGGTGCAACGAGACCTGGGTGTCATTATACACCAGTCATTGAAAGTGGGCATGCAGGTACAGCAGGCGGTGAAAAAGGTGAATGGTATGCTGGCACTTATAGCGAGAGGATTCGAGTACAGGAGCAGGGAGGTACTACTGCAGTTGTACAAGGCCTTGGTGAGACCACACCTGGAGTATTGTGTGCAGTTTTGGTCCCCTAATCTGAGGAAAGACATCCTTGCCATAGAGGGAGTACAAAGAAGGTTCACCAGATTGATTCCTGGAATGGCAGGACTTTCATATGAAGAAAGACTGGATGAACTGGGCTTGTACTCATTGGAATTTAGAAGATTGAGGGGGGATCTGATTGAAACGTATAAAATCCTAAAGGGATTGGACAGGCTAGATGCAGGAAGATTGTTCCCGATGTTGGGGAAGTCCAGAACAAGGGGCCACAGTTTGAGGATAAAGGGGAAGCCTTTTAGGACTGAGATTAGGAAAAACTTCTTCACACAGAAAGTGGTGAATCTGTGGAATTCCCTGCCACAGGAAACAGTTGAGGCCAGTTCATTGGCTATATTTAAGAGGGAGTTAGATTTGGCCCTTGTGGCTATGGGGATCAGAGGGTATGGAGGGAGGGCTGGGGCGGGGTTCTGAGTTGGATGATCAGCCATGATCACAATAAATGGCGATGCAGGCTCGAAGGGCCAAATGGCCTACTCCTGCACCTATTTTCTATGTTTCTATGTATGTTAATATGGCACAGGTGTAAATCTGCCCAGAGCAGGCCGTCCTCAAAAACTGAGTGACCATGCAAGAAGGGGACTAGTGAGGGAGACTAACAAGAGATCTATGACAGTTCTGGAGGAGTTACAAGCTTCAGTAGCTGAGGTGAGAGAGTCTGTACATACAACTGTTGCCCAGGTGTTTCACCAGTCCCAGCTTTATTGGAGAGCGGCAGAGAGAAAGCCACTGTTGAAAAAAAAAAATCACATATAATCTCAGCTAGAGTTTGCCAGAAGGCATGTGGAAGAAAGACAGCTGGAAGAAGGTCTGTGGTCTGATGAAACCAAAATTGAGCTTTTTGGCCATCAGACTAAATGCTATGTTTGGCGTAAGCTAAATGCTATGTTTGGCGTAAGCCAAATGCTGTACATCATCAAAAACACACTGGTCCTACTGTGAAGCATGCTGGTGGCTGCATCATGCTGTGGGATGCTTCACTGCAGCAGCCCTGGAAGGCTTGTGAAGGTAGAGGGTAAAATGAATGCAGCAAAATACAGGGAAATCCTGGAGGAAAACCTGATGCAGTCTGCAAGAGAACTGCGACTAAGGAGAAGATTTGCTTTCCAGCAAGACAATCACCCCAAGCATAAAGCCAAAGCTAAACAGGAATGGCTTAAATACAACAAAGTTAATGTCCTGGAGTGGCCCAGTCAGAGTCTAGACCTCAATCCAATTAAGAATTTGTGGATGTGCTTGAAAAGGGCTGTTCACTCATGATCTCCATGCAATCTGACAGATCTTGAGCAGTTTTGTAAAGAAGAATGGGGTAAAATTGCAGTGTCCAGATGTGTAAAGCTGATAGAGACCTATCCACACAGACTCAAGGCTATAATTGCTGCTAAAGATGCATCTACTAAATACTGTCAAAGGGGGTGAATACTATGCAATCACATATTTTATCTTTTATATATGTACGGGGTCATTCTTTTGTTACATTTAAAATGGCGACTTTGTTATGTTAATCTGGGGAATGCGGCTTTGTTGTGCTTTAACGCTGAAGAGAGTTTGCGCTAGCAGTTTGTTTACTTTAAAATGAGATAACAGGGTTCTATTAGCCAATGGGTGGTTATGTATCGTTTTGTTTTCGGATGCCATGCTGTATGATATGACTGTGGACTGAGTTTTGGCGGGGAGTCAGGGGAGAGACGAGGAGGACCGCGGACGTGTGGAGAGGCTCCGGTCGATCACTCAGGGTGATCCCGAGCCGTGAGTCGACGGAATTCGAGTGGTCGTCTGAAGTCGAATTGAGCTCCAATGTAGCGCGTGAAGAACTTGGACTTTGATAAGTGTTGGCGCCTTTTTTTTTCCATTGCTTTCCTCTCTGTATCAAATGTATATTTATGTCATAGAATTAGTAATATCTATAAAGTGTATTTGTTAAAATTTACTGGGTGTGCTGGCTGATGATTGATGTTTGTGATTGATTCGGGCGGCAACCGACCCTGTGGGGAGTGTTGAGGCAGGTGCTGGGCTGGATTTCCCCTAGACATACACGAGCTAATATAACTGAACGTTACAAATGGGGGCTCGTCCGGGATTTGGACTTTTCGGGAAAGTTGTACTTGTTGTTGTAGTAAGTGGTGTGAAGATGGATCGAGATAAGATTGTAAGTTGGTGTGAAATGGAGGAGGTACCGGTGAATCATGCGTGTGTGGTAAGCGGGGTCGATTATCGCATTCCGGCAGAGGTACTGGTGCGAGGGTTGAGTTTGATTAAAGGTATCGAGCAGGTAGAACTTGTAGCTAGAAGGGGTGGGAAAGAACTGGAGGCTAGCTGGATGTTGGTGCGGACGTGTGCTGACGTCATGACTTTGGAACTACCAGTGACAGTCCATGCCCCGGGGGAGGCGGGGCCGTGGGGTCTCCACACTCTCCCCGAGGACGCAAGTTAGGAGGTGCCGGAGGAGGAGGAGCTAGATGAGGCCCCCGGCTGGGTGCCCATAGCATGGGGTGGAGGTGGGGAGTGGGAAGGTTTGGCCAGGCCTCGCCCCCATGGGCTTGAGGAGACTGCCGAGTTAACGGCTGCCATTACCTCCCTGGCGAGAAGGGTTGAGGGGCACCGCCCGAAGCTCAGAATTTTCTCGGGAGCCAAGCCCACCACGGAAGGGGAGGATGACTATGATACCTGGGTTGAAGATGCATCCCAATTGTTAGAGGTGTGGCCAGTTTCGGATGAGGAAAAGAGACAGCGATTGGTGGAAAGCTTAAGGGGCGGGGCGGCCCGGGTGGTCCGCGATCTGAGAGCAGCACGCCCCTTGGCTTCCCTATCGGAGTGTTTGGACGCTTTGGAGGAAGTGTTTGGACTGTCAGGGGATCCCTGGCGGCATTTAGCGGAATTTCAACGGATGGGGCAGAGAAGAGGGGAAAAGCCATCAGACTATGCTTTCAGGCTGGAAGGAAAGCTTACGGGGTTGCTGCGACGAGGGGTAGTGAAGGAGGACGAAGTGGCGGAGTTAAGGATGAGCCAGATATGTAGCGGTTCCCGGGAGGATGACAGGGTGGCTTGGAGTGTACGGCAGTCATTTAAGCAGAGCCCCCCCTCCATCATTCGGACAGCTGATCCGAGAGGTACGGGCCGAGGAGTGTGCTTTGGGCCGACCAGGGGGCTCGGACCCTCAGGGACGGTCTTCAGCGGTTCAGGAGGTGGTAGTCGGGGTGAGACCAGAGAAATCCAAGGAGTCTCCAGGGGGCCGTATCGGGAGGAGAGAGGCGGCGAGTAGTGGGTGCTATAACTGTGGGAGAGAGAGGCATTTCCGCCGGGAATGTGAGTGGCCAGGGGCGTGCTACCGCTGTGGGGAAGCTGGCCACTTGCAGAAGGATTGTGAGAGACGAGATGCGCCGAGGGGGGAGGGCCCCCGGGCCACTAAGAAGGAAGAGGTGTCGGGAAACTTAGGGGAGGCTCAGTGAGGGAACGGACTGGAGTCTCGGGAGAAACACGTTCCCAGAAAACCGCTATGGAACCCCAGAAAGAACAAGCCCAAATTCCTGATGGACTGGTGGGACCCCATTCCAGCGTGTCCCTACGGATAGAGGGAATCTTTGCGAAAGCCATCGTTGACACCGGGTCGCAGGTTACCTTACTGTACCGGTCGTTCTACAACAAATACCTGAAGCATTTGGCAGTCACTCCGTTTAACGCATTGGAGATTTGGGGCATAAGTGATGGTGATTACCCGTACGATGGATACTTGTCAGTGAGATTGGAATTTTCGGAGGGAGATGTGGGAGTATCGGAAGCCTTTGAGACGCTGGTGTTGGTTTGTCCGGACCCGGTGGAGACCAGTGGTGCTGCCCTGTTGGTGGGGACTAACTCCCCTCTGGTGCGACGGCTCTTGGGAGCCTGTAAGAAGGGGGGGGGGGGGGAGAGAACTTTCTGGAGACCCTCTCGGTACACCTCGTGTTCCGAGCAGTGGACGAAGGAGTGAGTGACCCCCAGGGGCTGGATTCTGAGTGCAAACGAGGGATGGTGTGGTGCACTCAGGCGAGGCCTAAGGTGATATGGCCAAGGGAGGCGGCATTAGTGATGGGGACCCCCAGATTCCCCGGATTACCGCCAGGCGAGGCCCTGCTAGTAGACGCCCCCGACGACCTGGAAAGGGAGTCCCGGATCCCGGCTGGGGCGCTGGTGAGACCTGAATTGCAGAGGCCCTCAGCTGTACAGGCACGGCGGATGGGGGTGATGGTAAGGAACATAACGGAGAGGGAGATCACCTTTAAGCGCAGGATGCCCCTCGCGCACTTGTTCCCGGTGATGGTGATGTCCAGCACCCCCGTGAAGCCCACTAGAGGGAAACTATTGGAAAACAGGGGGGGGGGGGGGGGGGGCGGCTGACCAAGGAGGCCTTTAATTTTGAAAACTCCCCTGTACCGCCAGAGTATAAGAGCAGGCTGGTGGAGAAGATGCTGGAGTTAGGGGGTGTCTTTTCTCAGGACGAGTTTGATGTAGGCTGTTCCAAGAGCACTCGGCACACCATTCGGGTAACAAATGACACCCCGTTTAGGGAGAGGTCGCGGCGGTTGGCCCCAGCAGATGTGGAAGATGTGCGGCAGCACTTGCCGCAGTTGAAAGACGCAGGGATTATTGTGGAGTCCCGAAGCCCCTATGCGTCCCCCATAGTGGTGGCAAGGAATAAAAATGGGAAGGTACGCATGCGCGTGGACTATAGGACCCTGAACCGCCGCACTGTTCCCGACAAACATACGGTCCCGAGGGTGGAAGATGCCTTGGCCTGTCTGAGTGGTGCACAGTGGTTCAGTGTATTGGATTTGCGGAGTGGGTATTACCAGATTCCGATGAGCGAGACTGATAAGGAGAAGACAGCCTTTATCTGCCCCCTGGGGTTTTTCCAGTTCGAACGAATGCCCCAAAGCATCTCGGGGGCCCCAGCCACCTTCCAGCGGCTCATGGAGCGGACAGTGGGGGACATGAACCTGCTGGAGGTATTGGTGTACCTGGACGACCTGATAGTGTTTGGATCTACGTTGGAGGAACATGAGGAGCGGCTGCTGAAGGTGCTGAGTCGGCTGAAAGAGGAAGGGTTAAAACTTTCCCTGGATAAATGCCAGTTCTGTAAGACGTCGGTCAGCTATGTCGGGCACATAATCTCGCGATATGGAGTGGCCACCGATCCGGATAAGATAGCCGCAGTCACCACCTGGCCGAGACCTCAGAAGGTGAGCGCCTTACGCTCGTTTTTGGGGTTTTGCGGATATTACCGGCGATTCGTGAAGGGATATGCGAAAATGAGTCATCCATTGAACCAGCTGCTGTGTGGCTATCCACCTGTGGGGAGGAGGAGGAAGGGAGACTGAGGGTCGGAGGTAGGAGGATACTTGAACCCGGGGGAGCCTTTTGGATTGAGGTGGGATGCTCAATGTGAGGAGGCGTTCCAATCTCTAAAAAGGGCGCTGACGCAGGCCCCAGTGTTGGCTTTTGCTGATCCCCGGAAGCCGTATGTTCTACACACTGATGCCAGTCACGACGGTCTGGGGGCTGTTCTGTACCAGGAACAGGGAAACGGATTGAGGCCGGTAGCGTTTATCAGTCGGAGTTTGTCGCCATCTGAGAGAAACTATCCCACTCACAAGCTGGAGTTCTTGGCGTTGAAATGGGCGGTGGTGGACAAGTTGAGTGACTACCTATATGGGGCCCAGTTTGAGGTGAGAACTGATAACAACCCCCTCACTTATATCCTGACCTCGGCGAAGCTGGACGCTACTGGGCACCGGTGGTTAGCAGCCTTGTCTGCCTATGAGTTCAGCCTGAAGTACCGCCCGGAGAGTCGGAACATCGATACAGATGCCCTGTCTCGTCGGGCGCACGACGTGTCGGGCACGGCCGAGGAGTGGAAGAGTGTCCCTGCCCAGGGAGTAAAGGCCATGTGTCAAGTTGGGAGCGACGGGGAAGTAGGAGCACAGATGGGAACGGATCGGGCAGTAGATCATCTGGGGGCTGACGATGACGCGATACCCACTGTTTACTGTAATGTGACTGCTCTGAGGAACAGGCAGCTGCCGGAGTTGAGTCCCCAGGAAGTAGAGGCGGCTCAGCGTGATGACCCAAGCATTGGCACTACCTGGTACACGGTTAGCCAGGGTGATATGGAGCAGGTGGAGAAGGCGAAGCATGCCTCCGTTCCTCTACTACTGAAGGAGTGGCCCCGGTTGAAGCTGAAGAACCATGTCCTGTACCGGATCACGTCGCCTCCGGACCACTCCCGGCGCTGGCAGCTGGTCATGCCTGAGAAGTATCGAAAGACTGTGCTCCAGGCTCTACATGATGATTCCGGGCACTTAGGGGTAGAGAAGACCTATGGATTAGTCAAGGACCGGTTTTACTGGCCCCGGATGAGGGGGGAGGTGGAAGAATACTGTAAGACCTGTAGCTGTTGTATCAGGAGGAAGACCTTGCCTGAGCAGGCAGCTCCGTTATCCCACTTGCAGAGTGCGGGACCCATGGACCTGGTGTGTATGGATTTCCTGTCTATTGAGCCAGACACCAGCAATACCGCGAATGTCTTGGTCATCACGGATCACTACACTAGATATGCACAGGCTTTTCCTACTAAGGATCAGAAAGCGACTACAGTGGCGAAGGTGTTATGGGAGAAGTACTTTGTTCATTATGGCCTTCCCCGGCGGATCCACAGTGATCAGGGACGGGTCTTCGAGAGCAGGCTTATACATGAATTGCTGGATATGCTTGGGGTTGAAAAGTCCAGAACCACCCCCTATCACCCACAGGGTGATCCTCAGCCCGAGAGGTTTAACCGGACCCTGCTGGACATGCTCGGCACCTTGGAGATTGGACAGAAGAGTAAGTGGAGTCGGCACATTGCCCATTTGGTTCACTGTTACAATTGTACTCGCAATCATGCTACGGGGTACTCGCCCTACTATCTGATGTTCGGACGGGAAGCGAGGTTGCCCATTGATCTGTGTTTTGGGACTGAAGCGGGGGAAATACCTTCGAAGCCATGTCTGAAGTACGTGTCCGATTTGAGGAGAGAGTTGAAAAGGGCGTACGAGTTGGCTGAGGCGGCAGACACCAAGCAGAACCAGCGGAATAAAAGGAGGTATGATCAGAAGGTAAAGTTCATCCAGCTATTGCCGGGAGACTGAGTCCTTATCCGGAATTTAGGACTACCTGGTAAGCACAAGTTGGCGGACCGTTGGGCAGCCACCCCCTATGTGGTGGAGAGTCAGATGCCGAATCTCCCGGTTTACCGGGTGAGACCTGAGGGTGGGCAGGGGCCTGTCAAGGTACTCCATCGGAACCACCTGTTGCCTCTGGGTCGAGAGGTGAAGATGGACCCAGAGCTTGAATGGGAGTTTACTCCCATTACGAGGACTCTGCGAGGGCGCGGGGCGCGGGAAGAGCCCGCTGCGAAGAAAACGGGGCCGGTCCCCACCTCGAGAAGGGATACGTCATCGGAAGATGATGATTCGGACATGTGGTACCTGCTTCCGTTCGCTGATTCCCCGGTGCCGGGAGAAGAGACTCCTGGCCCTTCCATCACTGAGTCAGGGGAACCGAGGGAGGGAGTTGCAGAGCCGCCTGTATTACAGCCGGGATTGGGAGAGGAGAGGGTGGAGGCAGAACCCGAGCCAGAGGGCTCACAGGGGCAGAGGGATCCTGGTGAAGGGGAAGGTCCGACAGATAGGCCCGAGGGGTCAACTGGGGTGTCTGAACAGGGAGAGTCAGCAGAGGAAGTACAGAGGCCTCAGAGGAGTAGGCATCCCCCGGAAAGACTCAATTATATAGCGCCGGGAGAGCAGGGTGTGATCTCTACTGCCCTGCAAAGTTATGCCACTGCTTTATGCACCTGGGTTGGGTTTTGTGTTTTACAAGGAGCACTGGTGAACTCTGTTAACGTCATGAGGGCATGACTTTTTGTGGTGGGGGGAGAGTGTACGGGGTCTTTCTTTTGTTACATTTAAAATGGCGACTTTGTTATGTTAATCTGGGGAATGCGGCTTTGTTGTGCTTTAACGCTGCAGAGGGTTTGCGCTAGCAGTTTGTTTACTTTAAAATGAGATAACAGGGTTCTATTAGCCAATGGGTGGTTATGTATCGTTTTGTTTTCGGATGCCATGCTGTATGATATGACTGTGGACTGAGTTTTGGTGGGGAGTCGGAGGAGAGACGAGGAGGACCGCGGACGTGTGGAGAGGCTCCGGTCGATCACTCAGGCTGGTTCCGAGCCGTGAGTCGACGGAATTCGAGTGGTCGTCTGAAGTCGAATTGAGCTCCAACGTAGCGCGTGAAGAACTTGGACTTTGATAAGTGTTGGCGCCTTTTTTTTTCATTACTTTCCTCTCTGTATCAAATGTATATTAATGTCATAGAATTAGTAATATCTATAAAGTGTATTTGTTAAGATTTACTGGGTGTGCTGGCTGATGATTGATGTTTGTGATTGATTCGGGCGGCAACCGACCCTGTGGGGAGTGTTGAGGCGGGTGCTGGGCTGGATTTCCCCTAGACATACACGAGCCAATATAACTGAACGTTACATATATCTGGTGAGGACTTGGCTATCGGAACAACCATGGACGTGACTGGACGACATGGAATTAATGGATTGATACTTCAACAGAAACCCATGTAAAAGAGGATGCATCAAGCGTATGTGAGTACTCTGGCAACAACGAAGACCATTGTCCACATTTACAGAAAAACAACTGGTTTATCCAGCGATCAAACATTGTCAACAGAGGATTGCTATCACATCTTGAATTGGAAGACACACAATCAAGATGCACCACAGCAACATCAGCGCAGAACCGAGCTGATCAGGAAATATGAGTTCAAACCCCACATCCACAATTCACAGATGACAGAAAAGTAATAGCATCATCTTGCACACGGGAAATGCAAATTTTCACACAGTTCCAGAGCAACAACATGCCAGTACCTGAACCAACCAAAACAACAACTGAGGAATACTGGAAGAGTGTATGGGAGAAAGAAGCATCACATAACACCAGTGCCCAATGGCTCAAAGACCTACAAGCAAGCCTCTGCAACCTGGTAAGTAGATACTGGTCAACCAACCAGAGTTACAAGGATGTTGCCTGGATTGGGGAGCATGCCTTATGAGAAAAGGTTGAGTGAACTTGGCCTTTTGTCCTTGGAGCAACAGAGGATGAGAGGTGACCTGGTAGCGGTGTATAAGATGATGAGAGGCATTGATTGTGTTGATAGTCAGAGGCTTTTTCCCAGGGCTGAAATGGTTGCCACAAGAGGACACAGGTTGAAGGTGCTGGGGAGTAGGTACAAAGGAGATGTCAGGGGTAAGTTTTTTTTACTCAGAGAGTGGTGTGCGTGTGGAATGGGCTGCTGGCAATGGTGGTGGAGGCGGATATGATAGGATCTTTTAAGAGACTTTTGGATAGGTACATGGAGCTTAGAAAAATAGAGGGCTATAGGAAAGCCTAGTAATTTCTAAGATAGGGACATGTTCGGCACAACTTTGTGGGCCGAAGGGCCTGTATTGTGCTGTAGGTTTTCTATGTTTCTATACTTCTACATAGTAATATTGGACAAAAAACAGAAGAAAGCAATCGTAATAAGTGTGGCAATCCTGAATACAGTAACATCAGGAAGAAAGAATATGAGAAGCTGGAGAAATACCAGAGCTTGAAAGAGCAGATAAAAAGGACATGGAAGGTTAAAGCCAGAGTGATCCCGATGGCGATAAGAGCACTTGGAGCTGTGACACCTGGATTGGGAGAGTGGCTCCAACAAATCCTGGGAACAACATCTGGGATCTCAGTCCAGAGAGCGCACTACTAGGAACAGCAAGGAATCGGTGTTGAACCCTCAAGCTGCCAGGCCTCTGGCAGAGCACCTGAGACTGAGGGAAAAATACACACACACCACCACCCATAAGGGGTGAGAAAAAAAAATATATACACACACACCAGTGAAGTTAAACCTGTTTCTGATTCTGAACTCTTCTACACAAGAAAAATTACGTCCTTTGAAGTTCCACACAGAGGCCATGTACTAATTGTTCTGACGGAGATCCTTTCAAACATGAGAGGGACATTTAAGAGACTGTTAGAGAAGCACGTGGTTGAAAGAAAAATGGGGGGCTGTGTGGGAGGGGAGGGTTAGATTGATCTTGGAGTAGGTGAAAGGGTCGGCACAACATTGTGGCCAAAGGGGTCTGTACTGTGTTGTACTGTTATGTTTTATGTATGCGACACATCCAACTTTCAAACCACAGATTTAACAAGATAATGAGTTAAGGGTAAGACATTCATGTTCATTGTTTTGTACTTGCACAGTTTGTATCTTTTGCAAACTGGTTGAATGCCTCAGCTGATGTGGTCTTTCATTGGTTCTGTTATGGATATTACTCTATTGTGGATTTACTGAGTATGCTCACAGGAAGATGAATCCCAGGGTTCTATATGGTGACGTGTGTATTTTGATAATAAATTTACTTTGAATTTTGAACATGCAAGTTCAGTCACAAAGGGAAGTAAATTATTTCACATCTAATTTAAAGACACTAGGTAAATAATTATAAAGTGAAATACAGCAAGGTATTCAAATTACTAGGAAACTATTGTGGAGGAGTCAAATAAGGGAGGGTCCAAGAAAAGTAATATCCATCTCAGGCCAGAAAGGACAAATCTGAATCTATAGCACAGGACAGGACCATATAGGCAGCACTGTAGCGTAGTGGTTAACACATTGCTTTACAGCACTAGCAAATTGGGTTCAATTCCCACCGCTGTCCGTAAGGAGTTTGTATGTTTTCCCCATGACCATGCAGGTTTCCTCCGGGGTCTCCTGTTTTCTCTGTGACGACAAACCAAGTTATCAGACAATTGATGCTAATGAGAGAGATAAGGGAGATAATGGAGAAATGTTCAAAATGTTCATGAGAGAGGAGAGAGAGATAACGGAAAAGAAACACAATTCAGAATATTGACAGACCAGTTGCTTTGAACCTGAACTGTTTTAAGTTTGATGGACATGCAATACCCCAGCAGGGGGATAAAAAGAACAGGTTCGCTAAGGCACGACACACACGAGATCACGAGATAACGAGACCCCTGGAAAGAGCGGTGTGCCCCCACAAGTGGTGGGAGTTTGGAGGTCTGGTTCGAGGGAACCGACCATAGACTCACAGGGTGTAAAGGTACGATCGGTGGGAACCTGGGGTGTGTCCGCCCTTGCCTGGGTGCCGGGTTCACCGCGGAAGAGCGGTCGTATCCGGAACGTAGGGGTCACAGTCGGTGACCACAGCGGGATAGAAAACATAAAAGGGTCCGCCCAAAACCACCTGTGAAGACATCAAAGGTCTGCCTGAATCAAATTGCATCTCCCTCTCCCTCTCCCCAACAGCACAACAGCGATTACTGCAAACTGCACTAAGCTGAACTGAACTCTGTGTCACTTAAGACTGATCATTTTACCCCTAGACTGCGATAGAGCTTGGTTGATTCCTATTACCCTAGTTCTGTGTACATGTGTGTTTTATCATTGCTAACCTGTTGCATTTATATCCTTATGACTAGAGTACTGTGTTACTTATTTCTTTAATAAAACTTTATTAGCTCCTAGAAATCCAGACTCCAACTAGTGGTCCATTTCTGTTGGTTTGGCAACCCAGTTACGGGGTATGTAACATCTCCCACGTTTCGAAGACAAGTGGGTTGATTGGTTAATTGTTTAATTAGACATGGGTATAATTGGGTGGAACTGGAAGGACTTCTTATTGCAATGTATCTCTAAATTATGAAGTTAAAGTAAATAAATAAATAACATCCTGAATTCATTTACATAAAGAAGGAAACAAAACAAATAAGCTCTTGTCGGGCTTCCAGCCAGGTACAAGTATGAGTTATAATCGATGTTTTGATGACAAATTCCCCCATCTTCCTTTTCCACAACTTATTTTTAAAATATATCTCTTGCAGTGTATTATATGTATTGTGCTGTACTGCTGCCACAAAACAATAAACTTCGCGACACATGTCAGTGATAATAAACCTGATTTTAAGTATGTTCTTTTTGTATTATACATACAATACACACCTTGTGGCCACTTTATTAGCTGCACCTTTAAATCCTTCCAGGGTGCCTCGAGTGGAAACTCATGTGGCAGCAGAACTCAATGGATAGGATTAAATATTCTCATTTCAGCCTGATTTTGATGCAAATATCTAATCAGCCAATCACATGGCAGCAACTCAATGCATAAAAGCATGCAGACGTGGTCAAGAGGTTTAGTTGTTGTCCAGACCAAACATCGGGGAAGAAATCTGATCGAAGCGACGTTGATCATGGAATGCTTGTTGGTTTGAGTGTCTCAGAAACTGCTGATCTCCCGGGATTTTCACACACAATCGTCTTGAGAGCAGAGAGGTTCCCAACCTAGAGTTCATGGACCCCTCAGTTAATGGTAGGGGTCCATGGCATAAAAAAGGTTGTGAACCCCTGCTCTAGAGTTTACAGAAAATGGTGCATAAAACAAAAAAAAAATTCAGTGAGCAGCAGTTCAGTGGGTATAAGTGCCTTGTAAATGACAGTCAGAGGAGAATGGACAGACTGGTCCAAACTGATAGGAAAGTGACAATAACTCAAATAACCATGTGTTACGGCAGTGGTGTGCAGAACACACAGTACATCGAACCTCGAAATGGATGGGCTGCAGCAGCAGAAGATTACACAGGGTTCCACTCCTGTACCAGATAAAGTGGCCACTGAACATTTAAACCAGATTCTGATTCAAAACATATACCTTTTTGTATTATACATACAATATATGTAATGCCCATGATGAAAATATTCAAAAGCTGTTAAACTTACTTGACGTGGTTGCTCTATTACTTTCTGCATCTCTGTTTTAACTTTGTTGTTTGGATGATCTGTAACTTTAGTTACTGGTTGTTTGAAAATGGATGCCGTCTGTCTTATTGGCAGGGATGTGTTCAAATCCAATTTCCCCTGGGAATAGAAAACAAGCAAACAAATAAATAAATATTATTTTATCTTATTTAGAGATAGAATCATAACAGCCCCTTTGGTTCTATCAGCTGCCCAGTTACAGCCTTGTGACCAATTAATTTACTAACCCCAGGGGTTCCCAACCTTTCTTCTGCCATGGTCCGTGGTTGGGAACTCCTATACATCTTTGGAACACGAGGAGAAACCCAAGCACATGGAGGAGTCCCACACATTCCTGGAGAGACATACAGACAGTGGCGGGAATGGAACCCAGGCCATAGTATTATTCCAACCACTATGCTACCATGCTGGCATTATTTTACAAGAGGTTCGTTCAAGAGTCTGATAACAATGGAATAGGAGTCTGGTGGCCCGTGACTTCAGGTTTTTGCATCTCCTGCCCGATGGGAGAGGAGATGTCTGGGTGGTTGGGGTCTTTGATTATGCTGGCTGCTTTACTGAGACAGTCAGAACAAGGAATATTTTAAAGCACCACCCTCAGAGTGAATAAGCTGCTTTTTTTTGAAATTGATTTAGTGACACGACACGGTCGCAGGTCCTTAATGAGCCCGCACCTCCCAGTGACGCACACGCAGCCTATTATCCTACCAACTCGTACATCTTTGGGGTGTGGGAGGAAACCAGAGCACCCGGAAGAACTACACAGAGTCATGGTGAGAACGTAAGAACTTCTTTCAGACAGTGTGGAATTGAACCCAGGTTTCTGACGCTGTAATGGTATTACATTAATTGTGCCTGCTCTTATAGCCTCTACTTCAGGTTACCCTACCCTTTCTTCCATGGTCCACTCTCCTCTATCAAATTCCTTCTTCTCCAGACCTTTACCTCTTCCACCTATCACCTCCCAGCTTCTCACTTCAACCCCTCTCTCCCACCCATCCAGCTTCCCCTTCATTGGGTCTAGCTTGCCAGTTTGTACTCTTTCCCCTCCTTATTCTGGATTCTATCTCTTTCCTTTCCAGTCCTGATTGCACAATTGCGTATTTTTTGTGTGTGGGGGAGGGGGAGTTTGATGTTTTACTTTCAATGGGTTTCCATGGTTTCCTTTCTTTGTTTCGTGGGTGTCTGTGGAAAGAGAAATCTTAGGGTTGTATACCGCATATATACTTCGATAACAAATGTACCTGAATCTTTGAATTTCAGAAATAGTTTGAGGATGCACACCTCAGGTCTTCAATTTAAGTAAGGGTAACTTATGAGATGTCTAGAGTGGACAGACTGGGAAAATACTCTGAAGAAATATCAGCAGATGAGTGGTGGCTGATATTTAAGTAGATATCTTATAATGCTCAGCAATAATAATCCCAATTAAAAAGGACACAATGAGAAAGATATTCAATCACATCAGTCAAGGAAAATGTTAAATCATAAATTATATCATACATTAGCAATAGTTGATGTTAGATAAGGCTACTAAGAATTTTTAAGGAAATAGCAGTGCGAGTCTAAAAAGCAACGGGGTATAAGAATATAGAACAGGCCAGCAGAGTACGGGCCCTTCAGCCTACAATCTTGTGCTAACGATTTAACCAATTTTAAGATTAATCCTACCCTTCCTTCCCACATAGCTCTCTTTTTTTCTATCATTCGAGTGCCTAAGAGTCTCTTAAATACACTAATGTTTTTGCCTCTACTATCCCTCCCAGTAACTTGTTCCACACACCCACCACTCTCTGTATAAAAAAAAACTTACCTCTTAACACTCCACCCCCACCATATACTTCCCACCATATTAAAATTATGCACCCTAGTATTAGCCATGGGAAAAATGTTTGTCTGTATATTTGATCCATGTCTCATCTCTATCATGACACCTCTCATCTTCCTTCACTCTGAGAAAAGCCTGAGTTCACTCAACCTATTTTCATAAGAGATGCTCTCTAATCCAGGCAGCATCCTGGTAAATCTACTCTGCATCCTCACTCAAGCTGCCACATTCTGAGGCAACCAGACTGAACAATAGGGAGGCAATTGATTATGAGAGGCACGGGAGCTTCCAAGGATATTTAAGAGGGCAGCAAAGATAAGTACAAGGTCCTTACAGGGTGAGACTTGACTATCAATAAAAATAAACTAGGAGCTGGCAATTACTTTACATCAATACTTTACATCAATTCCATGATAGAAGATATTGGAAATCTCTCAAGCCCAGCATATGGACTTGTTTCAAGCTTGCAGCATTTCATTTTACAAAGAACAAAATATTTGAATAAGCCAGAGAGTTGCCAGGAACCCAGAAGCCAACTTAAAAGTGTTTTACAGAAGTGGCTTAAGAGATAGCAGAATAATTGGTTTAAGGTTTTGTAGATTGGTCTCTGTAGTTAAGTTATGAAGCATTTCTGGTTTCTGATTGCTTCTTTTCTGGTTGCTATTTTGTGCGATTTTGATCTGGGTGGTCTGCAGATAATGGATGATACCACGCTAGATTGAATTGATCTGACCTGAAATAAATATGTCTGGTCACTTTCAATGACTTAGTGGGTTGGTGTTTTATATTCTGTGTTTTTCACTTTTTTTGTTGTTGTTTGCTTGGTTTGTTGTTTTAACGCAGAGGGCTGATGGTTTTCTTTGAACTGTGGGAAGATGAATCTCAGGGTTGTATACTGCATAAATGCTTTGATAAGAAATGCACTTTGAATTTGACACCTACTGAATTTTGGAGGGCACTAGAAGCAGCACCGAGTGTAGCAGTTAGTGCAACACTTCGTAAGATCAGAGTTCAATTCCCACCAAGGAGTCCGTCACCACATGGGTTTCTTTCCCCGTCCCAAAGATGCTTGGATTAAGGTTATAGTAAGTTGTAGCTCTGCTATGCTTGAACCAGACACTTGCAGACTGCCCAGTATAATCTTCACTGATTTACTTTGATGCAAACGATGCATTTATTTGTGTGTTTTGATGATCAAGTAGTCATAGTCATACTTTACTGATCCCGGGGGAAATTGGTTAAATAAAGTTAAATCTTTAAACCTTTAAAGATTTGACAACTATTCAAAGTAGGAAGGATGACAAGTAGGAAATTAAAAGCCAGTCAGTTGAACATCTACTTTTGGGGGGTTAACATGGTTTTACAGTCAGAGAGTCATAGAAAAGTGGAGCACAGAATCTTCAGCCCATCTAGTCCATGCCGAATCATTTAAACTGCCTAGTCCCATGAAAGATGAAGGCAGTTTTGCTAGAGTTTTTTAGGATGCAACTAAATGAAACGTTAGAGAGGACCTGTAAATGAGGTACATTTGAATTTCCAGAAGACATTTTTTAAGGTGCATTTAAAATATTAGTGCACAAAATAAATGCTTGTGATATTGGAAGACGTGTATTATTATGGAATACCACCTATAAATTTGCCGACGATACAACCATTGTTGGTAGAATCTCAGGTACGAGAGGACGTACACAAGCAAGATGTGCCAGCTAGTGGAGTGGTGCCACAGCAACAACCTGGCACTCAATGTCAGTAAGATGAAACAGCTGATTGTGAACTTCAGGCAGGGTAATACGAAGGAACACATACAAATCCTCATAGGGGGATCAGAAGTGGAGAGAGTGAGCAGCTTCAAGTTCCTGGGGATCTAACCTGGTCCCAACATATCGATGCAGTTAAAAAGAAGGCAAGACAGCACCTATACTTTATTAGGAGCTTGAAGAGAATTGGTATGTCAACAAATACGCTCAAAAACATCTATTGTTGTAGTGTGGAGAGCATTCTGACAGGCTGCATCACTGTCTGGGATGGAGGGGCTACTGCACAGGACCAAAAGAAGCTGCAGAAGATTGTAAATCTAGTCAGCTCCATCTTGGGTAGTAGCCTACAAAGTACCCAGGACATCTTCAGGGAGCAACATCTCAGAAAGGGAGAGTCCATTATTAAGGGCCTTTAGCACCCAGGGCATGCCCTTTTCTCACTGATGCCATCAGGTAGGAGGTACAGAAGCCTGAAGGCACACACTCAGTGATTCAGGAACAGCTTCTTCCCCTCTGCCATCCGATTCCCAAATGGACATTGAACCTTTGGACACTACCTCACTTTTTTTAAAAAATACAGTATTTCCGTTTTTGCACCTTTTTAATCAATTCAATATACATAATTGATTTACTTGTTTATTTATTATTTTTTTATTTTTATTTATTTTTTTCTCTGCTAGATTATGTATTGCATTGAACTGCTGCTGCTAAGTTAATAAGTTTCACGTCACATGCAGTTGATAATAAATCTGATTCTGACTCTTTGCTTGCATCTTTGGAAACAGCTTTATTTCTATCTCTGATATCTATTTTTTCCTCTTTTCAAGGTTCTTTTGAAGACCTGACCTGCATTTACACTTTGACTTCGATTCTTTGCAGGAATAGGACCTACTTTCAGAGCCTCATGACCAGCCGCTTTTTGATATCCCAATGACAAGGCCTGGAAGGCAAGCATGCCTTCAGGGTGCCAGATTTTCATGGCTCTGGAGAAGGGCTGATTCAAGGCAGGTGCTCCTGACTCAGGCGTCATGGGAGAACATGGAACATCAGGAGCAGCGAGTTAGCTGCCATGGGCCATGTCTGGAGACCTGAGCCTTTATGGGGCCAGCTCTCTAGGCACAAAGCTCGGAAAAAGCGACACAACAGACTTTTAACATCATAAATCAGCAAGATGAACTTGCGGAACAGTTGCAGATTGGCAGGTATGATGTTGTAGGCATCACTGAATCACAGCTGAAAGATTACAGCTGGGAGCTCAATGTCCAAGGATACACATTGTATCAAAAGGACAGGCTGGAAGGCAGAGGGTGCAGTGTTGCTCTGTTGGTAATAAATGAAAGCAAATCATTAGAAAGAGGTGGCAGGGTCAGAAAGTGTTGAATCTTTGTGGATAGAGCTAACGAACTGCAAGACTAAAAAGATCCTAATGGGAATTTTATACAGACCCCTAAATAGTAGCAAGGATATGGTCTACAAATGACAAAAGAGATTTAAAAAAACTGCATGCCATAAGAGCCATGTTAGAATAGTCACGAGGGTCTTCAATATGCAGGTAGATTGGGAAAATCAGGTAGGTGCTGGATTACAGGAGGGGGAAATTTCTAGAGTGCTTGTAATAAATAACTTTTTTAGAGCAACTCGTGGTTAAGCCCACTAAAGGATCAACTGTTCTGGAATGGGAGTTGTGCAATAAATCAGAATTGATTAGAGAGCTTAAGGTAAAAGACCCCTTAGGAGGTCTTGAGAAGGAGAAGCTGAAGTCAGGTGTATCAGTATTACAGTGGGGAAAGTAAATTACAGAGCCATGAGAGAGGAGTTGGCCAGAAGTGTTAAGAAAAGAACACTGGCAGGGATGACGGCAGAGCAGCAATGGCTGGAATTTCTGGAAGCAATTCAGAAGGCACAGGATAAATAATCCCATAGAGAAAGAAGTATTCTAAAGGAAAGATAACACAACCATGGCTAACGAGAGAAGTCAAGGCCAACACAAAAGCCAAAGAGAGCCAAAAAGCCATAATAGAGCAAAAATTAGTGGGAAGTTAAGAGGATTGGGAAACCTTTAAAAACTAACAGAAGGCAACTAAAAAATCAATAAGGTAAAGATGGAATAGGAAAGTAAGCCGGCCAATAATAAAGAGGATACCAAAAATTTCTTCAGATATATAAAGTGTAAAACAGAGGCAAGAGTGGATATTGGACCGCTGCAAAATGATGCTGGACAGGTAGTAACGGGGAACAATGAAAAAGTGAATGAATGGAGTAAGTATTTTGCATCAGTCTTCACTATGGAAGACACCAGCAGTATGATGGCGTAACTAGAGAGAAGGTTTTTCAGAAACTGAAAGGTCTGAAGGTAGATAAGTCACCTGGACCAGGTGGTATACACCCAGTTCTGAAAGAGGTGGCTGAGGAGATCGTGGAGGCATCAGTAATTTCAAGAATCACTAGATTCTGGAATGGTTCTGGAAAACTGGAAAATTGCTAATGTCACTCCACTCTTCAAGAGTGGAGAGAGACAGAAGAAAGAAACTTTAGACCAGTTAGTCTGGACTCAGTGGTTGAGAATATGATGGAGTTGATTAATAAGGAAGAGGTCTTTCTGTCAGGATGGACTGCCCAGTCCTTTTTTTTTTCCTGTTCAGAATAGTGTTTTTTTTCTTTTTTATAAATAAAAAATTCTAATAGTCCTTCCTTTCTTCATAAGTTGATAAGAAGAGAATGATTTTTTTTTTCTGTATTATACATTCCACATCAAATTTATACTTTGTAGATCAACACTATGTGTGATTCTGATATAGTTTATTTCACCTTCTGTTTGTGCTGTTATTGACATATATACCAGAGATATTCTCCTCCTGTTTGTATACGTACTTTTTTTTAAATCAATAAAAAGATTGAAAAAAGAAAGTTGGAATTCTTTGGAGAAATAACAAGCAGGATAAACAAAGGAGAATTGGTTGATATTGTGTATTTGGGTTTTCAGCAGGCCTTTGACAAGGTGCCACACATGAGGCTGCTTAACAAGCTACAAGCCCATGGTATTACAGGAAAGATTCTAGCATGGATAAACCAGTGGCTGATTGGCAAGAAACAGAGTGGGAATAAAGGGAACCTTTTCTGGCTGGCTGCCAGTCACTGGTGGTGTTCCACAGGAGCCTGTGTTGGGACCAATCTTTTTTACATGTCGATAATTTGGATGATGGGATTGATAGCTTTGTTGCAAAGTTTGCAGACCATATGATGATAGGTGGAGGGGCAGGTAGTTTTGAGGAAGTAGAGGAGCTGGAGAAGTTCTTAGGCAAATTAGGAGAATGGGGAAAGAAATGGCAGATGAAATACAGTGTCAGGAAGTGCACGGTCATGCACTTTAGTTGACAAAAATGAAAGGGTTAACTGTTCAAAATGGAGAAAAAATTGCAAAAAAACTGAGGCGCAAAAGAATTTGGGAGTCTTAGTGCAGGATTCCCTAAAGGTTAATGTGTAGGTTGAGTCTCGGGTGAGGAAGGCAAATGCAATGCTAACATTCAATTCAAGAGGACCAGAACGTAAAAGCAAGGATGTAATATTGAGACTTTATAAAGCACTGGCGAAGCCTCACTTGGAGTATTGTGAACAGTTTTAGGCCCTTTATCTTAGAAAGGATGCGCTGAAACTGGAGAGAGTTCAAAGCAGATTCACGAAAATTATTCCTAGTCACGTAAACAGCGTTTGATGGCTCTGGGCATGCATTCACTGGAATTCAGAAGAATGAGGTGGTAACCTCATTAAAACATATCAAATGGCGAAAGGCCTTGATAGCATGGACACGGAGAGGACAATTCCTTTGATGGAAAAGTCTAAGGCCAGAGAACAACCTCAGAATAGCGGGGCGTCCTTTTATAAGGAAGATGAGGAATTTCTTTAACCAGAGAGTGGTGAATCTGTGGAATTCTTTACAGCTGTGGAAGGCAAGTCTTTACATATAATTAAGGCAGAGGTTGATTGATTCTTGATTGTTTAGGACATGAGGGGATACGGGAGAAGGTACAAGATTGGGGCTGACAGAAAGATTGGATCTGCTACAATGAAACTGCAGAGCAAGCTCGATGGACCAAATGGCCTAGTCTGCTCCTATATTTTATTTTCCTATGGTCTTATACCAAGGAGGGATCACATTTAACTTTTTTCTTACGGCGTTCAAGTTGACTACTATTTTCAAAACACATTGCTTCCCCAGACCATCATTGCAATCACTAACATTAATATTCTGGGAACTGTCAGTAGCCAGAGGCTTCATTGGATTCATGACATGTTTGCGAGAGTATAGGCAGAATCTCGAAACTTGACAATTATGCCACGTTTATGATTTGCTGCTCCACTGCAAAGACACTTCATGGTATGCCTATCCCTCTTTTTGAAAGTTCAGTGAAACCCTCTCCCCCCTCTTCCAAACTTCGTTTTCCAGTTTTTCCCCTTTCCTTTCCAGTCCTGATGAAGGATCTTGGCCCAAAACATTGGATAGTTATTCCTCTCTCTAGATACTGCCTAACCTGCTGAGTTCTTCCAACATTTTGTGTGCATTGCTCTGGATTTCCAGCATCTGCAGAACCTCATGCTCATGAATAACCTTCTCCTATTGATTCCTCGGAAAAGCACTGGAGCTCTACAAGTTACTAATATAGAGCATGATAGAAAAACATATTGGCATACAGAAGTAAGATAGATTAGGTAGTTGAGCAGTGTCACAACAACATCCTTGCACTCAACCTGAAGACAAAGGAACAAATCAGCCATCTCTGAGGAGTCAGCAGTGGAAAAGGTGAGCAGCTTCAAGTTCTTGGGAGCCAACTTGTCAGAGGATCTATCCTGGGCCCCACACATTGATGTAACCATAAAGGAGACATATAGTGGCTCCACTTCATTATAGGTTTGAGGAGATCTGATAGGTAGCTCACTAATGACTTTTACAAATCTGTACTGATGTATGTAGAGAGCATTCTGACTGTTTGCATTACAGCCTCCAATGCACAGGGTTGTACAAACCCCATTTCCAGAAAAGTTGGGATATTTTCCAAAATGCAATAAAAACAAAAATCTCTGATATGTTAATTCACGTGAACCTTTATTTAACTGACAAAAGTACAAAGAAAAGATTTTCAATAGTTTTACTGACCAACTTAATTTTATTTTGTAAACATACACAAATTTAGAATTTGATGGCTGCAACACACTCAACAAAAGTTGGGACAGAGGCATGTTTACCATTGTGTTACATCACTTTTCCTTTCAATAACACTTTTTAATCGTTTTGGAACTGAGGATACTAATTGTAGTAGATTTGCAATTGGAAATTTTGTCCATTCTTGCTTGATATAAGACTTCAGTTGCTCAACAGTCCGTGGTCTCCGTTGTCTGATTCTCCTCTTCATGATGCTCCATACATTTTCAATAGGAGATAGATCTGGACCGGCACCAGGCCAGTCAAGCACACGCACTCTGTGTCTACAAAGCCTCGCTGTTGTAGCCCGTGCAGAATGTGGTCTGGCATTGCCCTGCTGAAATAAGCATGGATGTCCTGGGAAGAGACGTCGCCTTGATGGCAACATATGTCTCTCTAAAATCCTAATATACGCCTCAGAATCAATGGTACCTTCACATACATGCAACTCACCCATGCCGTGGGCACTGATGTACCCCCATACCATCAGAGATGCTGGCTTTTGCACCTTTTGCTGATAACAATCTGGATGGTCATTTTAATCTTTGGCACGGAGAACTCAACGCCCATTTTTCCTGAAAACTAGCTGAAATGTGGACTCATCTGACCACAGCACACGGTTCCACAGTCTTTTGGTCCATCTGAGATGAGCTTGGGCCCAGAGAACTCACCAGCGTTTCTGCATAGAATTGACGTATGGCTTCCTCCTTGCGTAATACAGTTTCAGGTTGCATTTCTGGATGCAGCGACGGATTGTGTTGAGTTTTCCGAAGTACTCCCGAGCCCAGGTGGCTATTGTGTTGAGTTTTCCGAAGTACTCTCGAGCCCAGGTGGCTATAAATGTCACAGTAGCATGACAGTTTCTTAGGCAGTGCCGCCTGAGGGCTCGAAGATCACGCACATTCAACAGTGGTTTCTGACCCTTGCCCTTTACGCACTGAGATGTCTCTGAATTCTCTGAATCTTTTCACAATATTATGTACAGTAGATGTTGAAAGACCTAAACTCTCTGCAATCTTGCATTGAGAAATGTTCCTTTTGAACTGATATTTGAATATTCTGTGCACTTTTCAATCTTATTTCAACTCTGTCCCAACTTTTGCTGAGTGTGTTGCAGCCATCAAATTCTAAATTTGTGTATGTTTACAAAATACAATTAATGTTGGTCAGTAAAACTATTGAAAATCTTTTCTTTGTACTTTTGTCAGTCAAATAAAGGTTCACCTGAATTAACATATCACAGATTTTTGTTTTTATTGCATTTTGGAAAATATCCCAACTTTTCTGGAAATGGGGTTTGTAGATTCAGCCAGTTCCATCATGTGCACAACCCTGCCCACCAGGGAACATCTTCAAAGGACGATTCCTTAAGAAAGGGGCATCCATTGTTAAGGACACTCACGATCCAGGACATACCCTTTTTTCATTGCTACCAGCAGGGAGGAGGAACAGGAGTCTGAAGACACACACTCAACGACATACGATTAGCTTCTTTCCCTTCGCGATTAGACTTCTGAACAGACCATGAATACCACCTCATTGTTCCTTTTTCTTGCACTATTGTTTTCAATTTATCACAATTTTATTGCATTTTCTGCTGCTGCAAAACAACACACTTCATGTTATAAAAAGACAGTGATAATAAACAAATCCTGATTTTAAATAGATGTTACACAGCTGAGGTCCTTCTCACTCACCACAACTGACATAATGGACAATCTCACCTGATCCCTCAACACCATCTCTTTGGTCAAGAAAGCACAGCAGCCTCTCCACTTCCTGAGATAGAAGCAACTGCTGCTCCCCTCTCTCCAGGAGTACCATCAAGAGTGTCCTGACCAGCTACATCACCATCTGGTATGGAACTGCAAGGAATCTGAACGTGTCCCTACAAAGGATTGCAAGGACTGTTGAGAGGATCATTGGGGTCTCACCCATTAGTGATACTTATCAGCAGTGCTGAGTACACAGGACATTGTCAATTATCCCTTGCATCCAACAATCTCTTTGACTCCCCCCTCCCCCCTCAATCAGGCAGGAGGTACCGTAGCATTAGGACAAGGACTGTTAGGATGGAAAACAGCTTCTTACACCAGGCCATGAGACTACTGAACTGCCTACCACCAACCAAGTGTCATCACGTATGAAGTGCCAGTGGCGTTATACTGTTTACTTTTTAATCGAGTCGTAAATGCACCTTATTATTTGTTAATTTTCTGATATCCGGACCTGCCTTTCGGTTTTTTTGCACTACCTTACTTCCCATTTTTCTATTTTCTATTTATGGTTTATAATTTGAATTTTTAATATTTACTAATTTTAACTATTTTTAATACTTATAACATTTAATATTTGTAATCCAGGGAGTGTGAAGCACAGAATCAAATATCGCTGTGATGATTGTACGTTCTAGTACCAATTGTTTGGCGTCAATAAAGTATAAAGTATAATATTAATTTATGCCTTATATATGTGAGTTATCTGTATTGTGTTGTGCACCTTGGTCCAGAAGAACGTTGTTTTGTTTGGTGGTATACATGTGTACGGTTGAATAACAATAAACGAACTTGAACTTGAGTCATATAACCAGCTGGAGTCAAACAATACAACAGTGGAATTACTGATTCAATAGTACAATCAACATCATCTCGCCTACAAAAGACCAAGCAAATCACTGGTGCAGAGATTTGATTGTAACAAGTTTTTGGGGGCCAATGGGCAGAAGGGATGAGCAAGGTCTGGTGAGAGGAGTGAAGCAGCCCTCCGATTGAAACACCATCCATCCGGCTCCGACACTATGGAAACTTTGAATTATTAGAATTCCTGGGTGTGGAGTACTTGACAAGGTTGCATGCTGGCAAAATCAGACACCACCCACACCCCTCCATCCGCTTTCAGTCTTCTAGATTATTACAGCTGTAGTTAGTTTTGTGCACAAACACGCAGAAGATATTTGACAGAGTGGTTAAGATTCAAGATTCATGACTGCTTAATGTAATTTCCAGTACACAAGTGTGAAGGAGAGTGAAATAATTGTTACTCCATATCCAATGCAGCATGAAAAACACACAAAAGATGAAGAAAACAATATTTTAAAAAGTGACAGTGGCTGTACATTAGGTGACTGACAGGAAATAATAAAGTAGTTGTGGAGTTGGTGGGTAGAGGTGTTGCAGTCTTACTACTTGGGGAAACATAGAACATAGAATAGTACAGCACAGTACAGGCCCTTTGGCCCACAATGTTGTGCCGACCCTCAAACCCTGCCTCCCATATAAGCCCCCACCTTAGATTCCTCCATATACCTGTCTAGTAGTCTCTTAAACTTCACTAGTGTATCTGCCTCCACCACTGACTCAGGCAGTGCATTCCAAGCACCAACCACTCTCTGAGTAAAAAACCTTCCTCTAATATCCCCCTTGAACTTCCCACCCCTTACCTTAAAGCCACGTCCTCTTGTATTGAGCAGTGGTGCCCTGGGGAAGAGGCGCTGGCTATCCACTCTATCTATTCCTCTTATTATCTTGTACACCTCTATCATGTCTCCTCTCATCCTCCTTCTCTCCAAAGAGTAAAGCCCTAGCTCCCTTAATCTCTGATCATAATGCATACTTTCTAAACCAGGCAGCATCCTGGTAAAACTCCTCTGTACCCTTTCCAATGCTTCCACATCCTTCCTACAGTGAGGGGACCAGAACTGGACACAATACTCCAAGTGTGGCCTAACCAGAGTTTTATAGAGCTGCATCATTACATTGTGACTCTTAAACTCTATCCCTCGACTTATGAAAGCTAACACCCCATAAGCTTTCTTAACTACCCTATCCACCTGTGAGGCAACTTTCAGGGATCTGTGGACATGTACCCCGAGATCCCTCTGCTCCTCCACACTACCAAGTATCTTGCCATTTACTTTGTACTCTGCCTTGGAGTTTGTCCTTCCAAAGTGTACCACCTCACACTTTTCCAGGTTGAACTCCATCTGCCACTTCTCAGTCCACTTCTGCATCCTATCAATGTCTCTCTGCAATCTTTGACAATACTCTACACTATCTACAACACTACCAACCTTTGTGTCGTCTGCAAACTTGCCAACCCACCCTTCTACCCCCACATCCAGGTCGTTAATAAGAATCACGAAAAGTAGAGGTCCCAGAACAGATCCTTGTGGGACACCACTGGTCACAATCCTCCAATCTGAATGTACTCCCTCCACCACCACCCTCTGCCTTCTGCAGGCAAGCCAATTCTGAATCCACCTGGTCAAACTTCCCTGGATCCCATGCCTTCTAACTTTCTGAATAAGCCTACCGTGTGGAACCTTGTCAAATGCCTTACTAAAATCCATATAGATTACATCCACTGCTCTACCCTCATCTATATGCCTGGTCACCTCCTCAAAGAACTCTATCAGGCTTGTTAGACACGATCTGCCCTTCACAAAGCCATGCTGACTTCCCCTGGTCAGACCATGATTCTCTAAATGCCTATAGATCCTATCTCTAAGAATCTTTTCCAACAGCTTTCCCACCACAGACGTAAGGCTCACTGGTCTATAATTACCTGGACTATCCCTACTACCTTTTTTGAACAAGGGAACAACATTCGCCTCCCTACAATCCTCCTGTACCATTCCCGTGGACAACAAGGACATAAAGATCCTAGCCAGAGGCTCAGCAATCTCTTCTCTCATCTCGTGGAGTAGCCGGGGGAATATTCCGTCAGGCCCCGGGGACTTATCTGTCCTAACGTATTTTAACAACCCCAACACCTCCTCTCCCTTAATATCAGCATGCTCCAGAACATCAACCTCACTCATATTGTCCTCACCATCATCAAGTTCCCTCTCATTGGTGAATACTGAAGAGAAGTATTCATTGAGGACCTCGCTCACTTCCACAGCCTCCAGTCACATCTTCCCACCTTTATCTCTAATCGGTCCTACCTTCACTCCTGTCATCCTTTTTTTCTTCACATAATTGAAGAATACCTTGGGGTTTTTCTTTACCCTACTCGCCAAGGCCTTCTCATGCCCCCTTCTTGCTCTTCTCAGCCCCTTCCTAAGCTCCTTTCTTGCTTCCCTATATTCCTCAATAGACCTATCTGATCCTTGCTTCCTAAACCTCATGTATGCTGCCTTCTTCCTCCTGACTAGATTTTCCAGCTCACTTGTCACCCATGGTTCCTTCACCCTACCATTCTTTATCTTCCTCACTGGGACAAATTTATCCCTTACATCCCGCAAGAGATCTCTAAACATCGACCACATGTCCATAGTACATTTCCCAGCAAAAACATCAACCCAATTCACACCCGCAAGTTCTAGCCTTATAGCCTCATAATTTGCCTTTCCCCAATTAAAAGTTTTCCTGTCCTCTTTGATTCTATCCTTTTCCATGATAATTATAAAGGCCAGGGAGCGGTGGTCACTGTGCCCCAGATGCTCACCCACTGAGAGATCTGTGACCTGACCTGGTTCATTACCTAGTACTAGATCTAGTATGGCATTCCCCCGGTCGGCCTGTCCACATACTGTGACAGGAATCCATCCTGGACACACTTCACAAATTCTGCCCCATCTAAACCCTTGGAACGAATCAGGTGCCAATCAATATTAGGGAAGTTAAAGTCACCCATGATAACAACCCTGTTATTTTTGCACCTTTCCAAAATCTGCCTCCCAATCTGCTCCTCTGTATCTCTGCTGCTACCAGAGGGCCTATAGAATACCCCCAGTAGAGTAACTGCTCCCTTCCTGTTCCTGACTTCCACCCATATTGACTCAAAAGAGGATCCTGCTACATTACCCACCCTTTCTGTAGCTGTAATAGTATCCCTGACCAGTAATGCCACCCCTCCTCCCCTTTTTCCTCCCTCTCTATCCCTTTTAAAGCACTGAAATCCAGGAATATTGAGAATCCATTCCTGCCCTCGTGCCAGCCAAGTCTCTGTAACGGCCACTACATCATAATTCCATGTATGTATCCAAGCTCTCAGTTCATCACCTTTGTTCCTGATGCTTCTTGCGTTGAGGTACACACATTTCAGCCCTTCTACCTTACTGTCTTTACACTGTTTATTCTGCTTCTCTTTCCTCAAAGCCTCTCTGTATGTTAGATCTGGCTTTACTCCATGCACTTCTTTCACTGCTCTATCGCTCTGGGTCCCATCCCCCTCGCAAATTAGTTTAAACCCTCCAGAACCATGCTAGCAAACCTACCTGCAAGGATATTGCTCCCTCTTGAGCTCAGGTGCAACCCATCCAATCTGTACAGGTCCCACCTTCCCCAGAAGAGATCCCAATGATCTAAAAATCTAAAACCCTGCTTCCTGCACCAACTCCTCAGCCACGCATTCAACTGCCATCTCCTCCATTTCTTACCATCTCTGTCACGTAGCACTGGCAGCAATCCTGAGAACGTCACCCTTGAGGTCCTGTTCTTCAGCCTTCTGCCTAATTCCCGAAAATCACACTTCAGGACCTCATCCCTCTTCCTGCCTATGTCGTTGGTCCCAATATGTATCACGACTTCTGGTTGCTTTCCCTCTCGTACCAGGATGTCATGCACCCGGTCAGAGACATCCCGGACCCTGGCACCCGGGAGGCAACAAACCATGCGGGTGTCCTTCTCACGTCCACAAAATCTCCTGTCTGCTCCCCTGACTATAGAGTCTCCAATGACGACAGCTCTCCTCTTCTCCGTCCCACCCTTCTGCACCACAGGGTCAAACTCAGTGCCGGAGGCCCTGCCACCGTGGCTCACACCTGGTCGGTCGTTCCCGCCAACAGTATCCAGGACGGTAAACTTATTATTCAGGGGAATGGCTACAGGGGTGCTCTGCACTACCTGTCTGCTCACCTTCGCTTTCCCCCCTCTGACTGTCACCCAACGACCTGCTTCCGACACCCTAGGTGTGACTACCTCCCTGTAGCTCTCATCTATGACTGCCTCATTCTCCCTTATGAGTGGAAGGTCATCCAGCTGCTGCTCCAGATTCCTTACACAGTCTTCCAGATCGCCCAGCCGTATGCACTTCTGACAGATGTGACTCTGCGGGAGAGGGGAGTTCCCCCAAGACTGCCACATCTCACATGAGAGGCACATCACCATCTCAGGAGACATTATAAAAACTAACTGCAAGCTAGCTTGTCCTCCGCCTCTTCTCGTCGAAGCCTCTCGAGTCAAAGCCTCAAAGCTCCACTCCTTCACTGGCCCACTCACACTCTCTGTTTTTGAGTCTGGTGGTCCTACACAGCCTCCTTCCTGAGCGGAGTGGGGCAAGCAGTCCACGAGCATGTTGAGTAGGATCCTTCATGATTTTACTGACCCTTTTCCAGCACTTTTCTGTACATCTGTCCTAGATGGCGGGTAGGCTGGTGCCAGTGAATACATATGATGTGTTGCACTTCATTAGTCACTGGATTGACTTCTCTGGTTAGACCACACTTGGAATATTGTTCTGATCAGTTCTGATCATCTCATTATAGGGTTCAGGGGAGGCTCTTATGTTTTGTAACTTCAAATCATTAAAATAATTCAAAGGAAGACACACAAGTCAAAAATGTGAGTCCAACTTTGTGTTTACTTTAGGCTTAAATAAATAAGAATACTTAATCAACTATATACAAGGTTAATCAAATATTACCGAAATATTAAATACACAACACTCCTCCCCACTTAGCTATAGACTCCAACTCAATATAGAAAGCATCTCAACTATATATACAGCATACTATTCAATATAACAACTACACACAGTATAGTAAATTTAAAATTGTCGCATTCAGTCCTAAAGTTTTACTTGCTGTGAAAGATTTCTTATTCCAGTGGGATAACGATAAGATTTGTGGCTGTGAAACAATCTCAGGTTCTGGTGCCTCCTCCAGGGTGATTGTAGAAGTTGACTCTGAGACAGCAGGAAGTGGTTTAAGACCGCAATATACATCAACAGAATGAAGCTATCTGGCCCAACATCTACTCTGCCATTTCATCATGGCTGATCCATTTTGCTCTCAGCCCCAGTCTCCTGCTTTTTCTCCATAACCTTTCACACCCTGACTAATCAAGAATCTATCGACCTCTGCCTTAAATACACCCAATGACTTGGCCTCTACAGCTGCCTGTGGCAACAGACTCCACAGATTCACCACAATCTGGCTAAATAAATTCTTCCACATCTCCGTTCAAAATGGACATCCCCCTATTCTGTGGTTCTGTCCTCTGGTGTTATCGACTCCCCCACCATAGGAAACATCCTCTCCACATCCACTGAATCAAGGCTTTTCAACACGACAGGTTTCTGATAGCGTTAGCTGCCTTTCTTGTCCTTTGTGCAGCGTTTCCCTCCGGATCTACTATGACTCTTGCTTCTCCCCTTTCCCAGGTATCTTTCTCTCTCCTTTTCATTCTCGGATTCCTTCTCTCTTTCACACCTGTCTCTTTCTCATTAACATTCTTTCCCTATCTTTCTTCCCTTCTTTTCAACTTCTTAACTTTCTATTTCTCAGCTTCTTTCTAAGATATGCATCTTGAAGGTCTATTAAGTTTACTGGCGTATTCTCTTATTAATCCTTCTATTGCTCCCTTTACGAACTCATCACTACTCTTGGTTTCCTCATCCACAGCATCATATGACAAAGCCTCTTCTTTTGTATTCTTACTGTCTCTTTCCTTTTTGGCCTTCGGTCTTTGCATCCACTTTTACAAGCAGCTTTTTGTCTCCCACTTGAAGTTCATGCAACAACCTTAATGCAGGCACAATAGATTCTGGTTCTTTATACTCATAAAAGCTGAATGCTTTCAACTTTCCTGAAGCTCCATGAACTCTCTTCCAGCCTAAAATCAAGCCGTGCTTCGCAAGCAACTGCCCAAGTAACATATTAGATGCTTTCTCAGATGCATTGTCAAAAAAACTGTTGTAGTCGGACCACTGCTATCTTCACTTTCATGATTCCTCTGAGCAGCATGATCGATTCTTGGTCCAATATTCTTTCCAAGCAGAGGCACAGAGGCTGGCACCAACACCCGATTGCCCTCTGTTGGGCAACAGTTCATGGTGTACAGCATGGAGACAGCTTTGGCAGCATCAAATACCTTTCAAATTCGTTTTCAGTTGGCTTCATCGCAGAGGACGTGGCAAGCAAACAGCGGATGGATCTCCATCCAAGTAGAAGTTGCCTCACCCAATAATATCCCCACAATGCTGACCCTCCTGTGTTTACCATATACAAACTTAATGCGGCTTGCTGGCTGGAGTATTTCACTGTCATGAATGCCATTCCCACAGGAATTATCTTTTCTCCGGTACAAGTCCTTAGCGGATATCTGCAGGCTTCAGTTTAGTATCTGTGCTTAAACTCAATTTGTGGAATGACTTAAACAGCTGAACTAGTGTCCAATTCCATTTTAATTAGTTTGTCATTCACTTCTGATGTAAACCATATTTCTTGTCGACTGTTAGATTTCACAGTGTAAATCTGAAGGATACCCAGTCCTGTTCACTCTTATCATATTTTTCATCAACAGATTAGTGCTCTTCTTGAAACCAGCTTGATTTTTTTTTTATCTTTTTCTCTTCCCTGTGCAGCCAATTTATTTTCATCTGCCTGACATACTCTTTGTATGTGTCCTACTTCTAGCATTCCAAAACCTGCATATGTTTGGTGTATATGAGCCCCTGCCACAACGGTAACAAAATTTGTTCAGTCAGGCAGGTTTCAGCTTAGATGTCACATTTTTGTTCATACTCGCTTTCATTCCTGACTGCATCTGTCTGCGGATTCCATTGAAACAACAATTTTAACTGCACTTTTAAATGTAAGCTGGGCTTCAGTCAGGAGCCTTTTTAATGTTTTCTTTTAAGATTCCACTACCTTTTAGTGTATCATTAAGCCCATTACCAAACTGACAATGCTCAATCTCTTCAATTCAGCCATGTATGCCGAAACAGGCTCACCTTTCTTTTGATTCAGCTTATGAAATCCAAAGTGATCTGTAATCAATCATAGTTTTGGTCCTAAGTGTTTCTGCATTACTTTCACAATGTAGTAAAGCTTATTTCTGTTGTTTTGGTTGGAGCTGTCAACTTTGAGCAAACTGTATACATTTAAACCCAGTGCACTGAGCAAAATTGACATCTGTTTCTCATTGGCTATTTTATTTGCTTCAAAATGCTGTTCAGTCTATTCAGTATATAAACTCCAGTTATCTGTTATGTAAGCAACCGCATCAATCTTTCTGAGTTAGCCAGGTATTTCTGCTTTTTAAATTATCATCACCCATTACTTACTGATAATGAAGCCATAAACTCTTCCATTTACTGCCTTTTTTTAAAAACTTGACAGTCTGCACTTGCTGGGCTGCTTTTTTTTTTACTTGCAGTTCCTCTCTGCACATTTGATGGGGAGGGGAAGACAACTTTGGTGATCCTTTGATGGTTTCTACTATCCTCTGTAGGGTCTTGTGGCTTCAGTACCACACAATGATGCAGCCAGATAATTATATCAAAATCAGAACCAGCATATATCGTGAAATTCGTTCACTTTGCACACAAAGCTGCAGTCCCCATTGGTTTTATTTTCATTGGATCGAAGCAGTAATGAATAGTGAAGCTCAGTATGGAGGATGCACCATTCAAGGTATATTTTTAATTTACCTGCGCTCTTCTGGGTCCAATAGATGGTGTCCAGACTAAGTTTTAACAGCATGACTTCTAATAGCTGCTCATCTTAGAGCATTTTTCACAACATTGAACATATTTTTTACAATATCATGTGATATTAAACAAGATTCTGAATGCTCTGCCAGGGGTGGTAGCAGAGGCAAATACATTAGGGACATTTTAAGAGCATTTTAGATAGGCACATGAACGAAAGAAAAATGGAGGGCTATGTGGGACGGAAGGGTAAGATTGATCTTGGAGTAGATTGAAAGGGACTATATTGTGGTGTTCGATGTTCTTTGTTAAAGCATTCACATATCTTTGTGCATAACATTATTGCCTCTATTTGTAATCACCATTCCCTTTAAGTTCCGTGGGTGCATGGCTGTGCAGTAACTGAAATGTTCTCACACAACTGTAATTTTCTTTTGTATGTTTTATTATAGTGCCATGCAGTTTTCAGGCCACGTTAAAATTTCCTGCTCGGAGCAATGATTGGTCTGCACAGCCGTAAAAAAATTTAAGAGAGAAATTTGCTTGTAATCCTAGTTAAGGTCTTGTTGAAGGGAGAGAAATGGATCCTCATTACAGATCTGCAAGAAGCACAGATTGATCGTCTACCTTCACTGTTTGAAGCAAGAGTGAAAATAACAGTGGTAGATCATAGCAACACACATAAAAGTTGCTGGTGAACGCAGCAGGCCAGGCAGCATCTCTAGGAAGAGGTGCAGTCGACGTTTTAGGCCGAGACCCTTCATCAGGACTAACTGAAGGAAGATTGAGTAAGGGATTTGAAAGTTGGAGGGGGAGGGGGAGATCCAAAATGATAGGAGAAGACAGGAGGGGAAGGGATAGAGCCAAGAGCTGGACAGGTGATAGGCAAAAGGGATACGAGAGGATCATGGGACAGGAGGTCCGGGAAGAAAGACGGGGGGCGGGGGGGGTGACCCCAGAGGATGAGCAAGGGGTATATTCAGAGGGACAGAGGGAGAAAAAGGAGAGTGAGAGAAAGAATGTGTGTATAAAAATAAATAACAGATGGGGTACGAGGGGGAGGTGGGGCATTAGCAGAAGTTAGAGAAGTCAATGTTCATGCCATCAGGTTGGAGGCTACCCAGACGGAATATAAGGTGTTGTTCCTCCAACTTGAGTGTGGCTTCATCTTTACAGTAGAGGAGGCCGTGGATAGACATGTCAGAATGGGAATGGGATGTGGAATTAAAATGTGTGGCTACTGGGAGATCCTGCTTTCTTTGGCGGACAGAGCGTAGATGTTCAGCAAAGCGGTCTCCCAGTCTGCGTCGGGTCTCGCCAATATATAAAAGGCCACATCGGGAGCACCGGACGCAGTATATCACCCCAGCCAACTCACAGGTGAAGTGTTGCCTCACATGGAAGGACTGTTTGGGGCTCTGAATGGTGGTAAGGGAGGAAGTGTAAGGGCATGTGTAGCACTTGTAGATCATACTCTGCTTCCAGGATGATCTGCGTTGTAATGTGACACTGTAACAAAGCAACATGATGTGGTAATTTCATTCCTAAACCAGGTGTGTACTTCAGTAGTCAAAGGCACCATTGATGATTAGCCATGTATAATGCAGAACAGAAATCCTCCTTGTGCCATTCCTCACTGGTCCTCAAAGAGGTTATAGACAGAATAATAAATCTGAGGACAGTGAGTCAATAACCCACCCCTGCAAAGGTCTCATTAACACCATTATTGTTTACTGATTACTGTGCCATTGAGTGTTTACTGTTTACCTGTGCTGCACTTTTGAAAGTATGTACGTTGACTATTTATTTTCTTATTGAGATACAGTGCAGAACAGGCCCTTCAATCTGCACCACCCAGCAATCCCCCGATTTAATCCTAGCCAATGACCAATTAACCTACCAACTGGCACATCTATGGACTGTGGGAGGAAATCAGAGCACCCGGAGGAAACCCACATAGTCACAGGGAGGACATGCAGGCAGCAGCAGGAATATGTGTGGTAATATTTTGCTTTATGTGATTTCTGTGATATATGCTTTGTGGGAGCACCGTGGTCTGAAAGATTTATTATGTCAGACACTGGGTTTGGAGAGAACGGGTTCACAGTTACAACCCAAAGAAACCCCAAGAAGAAAAAAATAAACATTTTACTCCACTACGCTTGCTCCAGACATATCCTAAATACAAGGTGTTGGAATTATTGAATGCAAAAATGGATTTTAAAGTTTAAAAGAGGGCAAAAAGAGGTCGAGTAAATACAGCTTATATTGCAGGAATAAGGCATAGTTATAGCATAGCTAATGACAATAGGAACTAATTATCAACATTAACAGGAAAACCAAGTGGACGTCAATACTGTTTAAAAATTTAATTATCAATATCTACTATAAAAAAGCAGTTTCTTGCTCCTGGGTGTCAACATCTCTGAAGATCCACCCTGGGCCTAACATATTGATCCAATTACAAAGAGGCTGCACCAGCCGCTATATTACATTAGGGGTTCGAGGAGATTTGCTATGTCACCAAAGACTAGCAGGTTTCTACAGATGTACTGTGGAGTGCATTCTAACTGATTGCATCACCGTCTGGTAGGGAGGGGCCAATGCACAGGATCAGAAAAAGCTGCAGGAAGTTCTGAACTCAACCAGCACCACCATGGGTAATAGCCTCCCCCACCATCAAGAACACTTCAAAACAACATGTCAAAAGTAGGCAGCAACCGTCCCTCACAATTGAGGTGGGCTACTACAGCCTGAAGATACACACTCAACATTTTAAGAACAGTTTCTTCCCCTTCACCGTCAGATTTCTGAACAGACAGTGAACCCATGAACACTATCTCACCACTTTTTACTCTTTATTATATATAGATATTACACTGTACTGCCGCCACAAAACAATAAACTGCACCATATATGTCAGTGATAATAAACTTGATTCTGATTAACTGAGTGTTATACTTTCATTTAGCCTCCCCAGCACCCAGGACATTTTCAAGGAGTGATACCTTCATGAAGGACCCCCACCACCCAGGACATGCCCTCTTCTCACTGCTACCATCAGGGAGGAGGTACAGGAGTGTGAATGCACACATTCAACAATAGCTTCTTCCCCTGTGCCATCAGATTAATGAATGGACATTGAACCCATGAACACTACCTCACTACTTTCCACTCTTTTTGCACTACGTACTTACGTACTTACTTTAACATTTTAAATCTATATATACTATTTACAGTAATGTAGCTTTTATTATGTATTGAAATGTACTGCTCCCACAAAACAACAGATTTCACAACATATGCCAGTGATATTAAACCTGATTCTGGTTATTTCTTTAGTCAATTCTTACTTTCCCTTTGTTTTGCACAGAAGAACATGTTATCCCACTACTGCCCAGATTGAACAAGAAGACCATTAAAATGGAGGCTTCATCTACTTAAATTACTTTGCAAGAATGATCCAATTCAATTCAAACTTTTATCATAATTTCTTCTTCTAGGATTTGCCTTTAGCTCAGTGGCTCTCCTATATTGATGACTGTGCAGAGGATCCTACATGGAAGAACTTACCTGAAGAAATCAATCAGCTCAAATCTATTAGGGATGGGGGTAGAGGCCAGATACAGTTAGGGGTGTTTAAGAGACTATTAGATGAGCACATGGATAATAGGAAAATAAAAGGCTATGTAGGAGATCGGGTGGAGAGATATCTTTACTAAAGGAGGTGCAAGGTGTTCCTTCCCTCCTCTAGCCTGAAAGTCACCCTTGGGCAAGGTGTAGCACCTACTTAGCCCCCTGCTCAGGGTCACGTGAACCATGGGAGCAGGTGGTGGACGGTCGTATGAGCTGTTGATGCATATCACAAGTCCTGGTTACATGACCACTGACACCAGGCAGACAATCTCTGCAGAGTATTGATAATCGCTGGGGTCACCCATCTTGTAAGACACTGCCCAACAAACGGCAAAGGCAAACCACTCCTGTAGAAAAGTTTGCCAAGAACAATCATGGTCATGGAAAGACAATGACTGCCCGCCCATGTCGTAAGACGTGGCACTTAACGAACGAAGCATTAGATTGGTCTTAGAGTAGGTTATAAGGTTGGCACAACATTGTGGGCCAAAGGGCCTATACTGTGCTGTAATGTTCTATATTCAACCACCGCCTCGTGGCACAGGATATAAGACCATAAGACACAGGAGCAGAATTGGGCCATTCAGCCCATTGAGTCTGCTCCGCCATCCAATCGTGGTTCATCCTGGATCCCAATCAACTCTATATACCTGCCTTCTTGTCATATCCTTTAATGCCCTGACCGACCAGGAAACCATCAACTTCTGCCTTAAATATACCCACAGACCTTCCACAGATTCACTACTCTCTGGCTAAAAAAATTCTTCCTCACCTCTGTTCTGAAATGTCACCCCTCCATTTTGAGGCTGTGCCCTCTAATTCTGGATACCTCTACCATAGGAAACATCCTCTCCACATCCACCCTATCTAGTCCTTTCACCTTTTGGTCGGCTTCAATGAGAACCACCCCCCCTCCATATTCTTCTAAACTTGACCCAAAGCTGCCAAATGCAACTCATATGTTAATCCATTCATTCCCAGAACCTCCTCTGGACTCTCTCCAATGACAACACATCCCTTCTGAGATATGGGTCTCAAAACTGTTGCGGATTGACTAGTGTCTTATAAAGCCTCAGCATCATCTCTTTGCTTTTATATTCTATCCCCCTTGAAATAAATGCCAACATTCCATTTGCCTTGTTTACCACAGACACAACCTGTAAATTAACCTTCTTAGAGTCTTGCACATTAGATAATCCCCCCCATCAGATAATAGTCTGCACTATTATTCCTTCTGCCAAAATGCATTATCATACATTTCCCAACATTGTGTTCCATCTGCCACTTTTTTGCCCATTCTTCCATTTTGTCTAAGTCCTACTGCAATCTCATTTGCTCTTCGGCACTATCTACCCCTTCATCTATCTTTGTATCATCCACAAATCATCCAAATCACTGACAATGTGAAAAGTAGCTGTCCAATACTGACCTCTGAGGAACACCACTAATCATTAACAGCCAACTAGAAAAGGCCCCTTTTATCCCCACTCGCTGCCTCTTGCCTGTCAGCCATTCCTCTATCCATGCCAATTTCATTCCTGTAACACCATAGGATTTTATCTTAAGCAGCCTCACATGTGGCACCTTATCAAACGCCTTCTGAAAATCTACGTAAGTGACATCTACTTCCTCTCCTTTTTTCACCTGCTTGTTACTTCCTTGAAGAACTCTAACAGATTAGTCAGGCAAGATTTCCCTTCACAGAAACCATGCCAACTTACTTTATTTTATCATTAGTCTACCTCAAAACCTCATGCTTAATAATAGATTCCAACACTTTCCCAACCACTGAGGTTAGGCTAACAGGCCTATAATTCCCTTTCTTTTGCCTTCCTCCCTCCTTAAAGAGTGCTCCAAGGACAATATTTATGGAACCAAATACTTAAAAATTTAAATCTGAAACACACCTGGAGAAGAAAAACGAAAAGATACCATACCTTTGCTTGATTGATTACTTCGTTCCGGAGACGCTGTTTATTCCTCTGTAGTTTATTGGGCATCATCTTCCCAGTCCGGAAGTCAAAGCTGCTGAGGTCGATACTGTTTCCCAGATATCGAGCCAGCTGAGGTTTACTCCTGAACTTCTTCCCACTTGGGCTGAAAGGCAGAAGGGAAAATAGATGGTCTAGTACCAGTTGACAAAGGACATGCACCCCAAATGGCAGTCACAACAAAGCACACAGGAGTTTAAACAAGGAAGTATGCAAGAGTGAAAATTCGTACATACACCATACAGATTTATACACTCAGTTGCAATTTTATTAGGTACACAAGTACACCTGCTCGTTAATGTAAATATCTAATCAGCCAATTACATGGCTGCACTCAATGCACAAAAATATGCAGAAACAGTCAACACAAACAAAATGCTAGAGGAACTCAGCAGGCCAGGCAGCATCTACGAAAATTAATAAACAGTTGACGTTTCAGGCCGAGACCCTTCATCAGGACTGGAAAGAAAGGGGGAAGAAGATAGATTAAGGTGGTGCAGGGAGGAGAAGGGTTACAATCCAGAGGTGACAGGTGAAGCCAGATGGGTGGGTGAGGTGGGATGAAGCAAGATGCTGGGAGCTGATAGCTCTAAACATCTAAATGAGAAAGAAATGTGATTTACGTGACTTTGACCATGGAATGATTGCTGGTTCCAGAAGGGGTGGTGTGAGCATCACAGAAACTGCTGATCTCTTAGGACTTACATGCACAACAGTCTCTAGAGTTTACAGAGAATGGTGTGAAAAACCAAAAACCTTCCAGTGAGCATCAGTTCTGTAGGTAAAAGTGCCTTGTTAATGAGAGAGGTCAGAGAATAGCCAGAGTGATTCAACCTGACAGGAAAGCAACTGTAACTCAAATAACCACACACTACAACAGTGGTGTGCAGAAGGGCATCTCCAAATGCACAACGCATTGAACCTTTAGTGTGAATGGGCTATAGCAGCAGGATACCACGAACATACAATTCAGTGGCCACTTCGTTAGGTACAGGAGGTATTGAATAATGTGGCCACCGAGCCTATGTTTATTCCCTACAACTAATGTGACAGAGCAAAATACTACTTTGCTCCAAAGCCAATCTCCAGAAGCAGAAGGCAAGGCATCCACGCCTAATGAAGGTCACAGGAACAGCAGGAACAAGCTTGATAACATCATTTAGATCAAGAAGATGTGAGAGGCAGCAGTTGTTTCATAAAAAGGTGGAAGTAGTGCAAAACAACAAAAACACTGGCAAAGCCAGTGAGAGCAAACATCTACTAGTAGAGAGAGCAAGCTAAGAAGTCAAGGTCAGTTTTGAGGAAGCCTTTATGTAGGCTTCACAAAAGAATTTTGCAATTATATCTCCACTGCACCACCCCCATGGTCGGTCCCAAACTCGGCTGTGAAAAGAGGAGGGTTGGATATGGGGATAACAAGCCCAACCCAGAGCTATAAAAATGCCAACAGAAGCTCCAAAGACTTCAAGAGCTCTGGGGAGCTGTTGTCAGTGGCCTACACCCCAGTAGGGGTAATGGGCTTCACTAAACTCCCCACTACCAATCCAGAGAGTATAGAAAGACTTGTTCCTTCACAATTTTGTAATGAGGTTTCCCCAACGTATTTTGAGAAGTTGACTTGGTGGGTTGTTGTTTTTTTTTTGTTCCTGTTGGGCCTTGTGACGGATCGGGACGCATCCTTGCCATTTCTTTAGCATTTTTTGTCTTTTATGAGGCCAAGTTGGTCAACGCAGCATGGATGGAAAGTGTTCAAGGAGCTGGCTGGAGTTGAATCCGGGACCACTCACCACAAAGTGCAGTGTGGATGTCACTACACCACTACCTGCCTGGCTTTGACTTAGTGGGCAATTTCTATTAGTTCATGTATGAATGAGTTTGTCATAATATGGTATCCATTCCATGTATTCATTTATTATTGATACGCGTTTATTCTGTATTATCCTACAATCATCAAGCCGCTGAACTGGCATGGACAACTTCACTCACATAAACACTGAATTGAGTCTGCAATTGACTCACTTTCAAGGACTCTACAACTCAAGTTTGCAGTATTGTCTCTCTATATCTCTCTCTCTATTATTTGTTGTTTTTTCCATTTGTACAGAGTGTCTTCATTTGCACACTAGTTATTTGTCAGTCTGCGCAGTTTTTCATCAATTCTTTGTTCTACTCTGAATGCCTGCAAGAAAATTAATCTCCGAGTAGTAAATAATCATTAATTTACTTTGAATTTTACTTTGAGAATATCAAAGGTAACATTTCACAGGAATAAAACTATTTTCCTGCCTTGTTAGAGTTTAAAGAGGAATCTTGGTAGCCTAGTGGTTAGCGTGACGCTCTGGACGTTCCAGACTGCAATTCCAGCCTTGTCTGTTCTCCGTGTTCACTTTGGGTTTCCTCCAGCAGCTCCGATTTCTTCCCACAGCCCGAAGATGTATTGGCTAGTAAGTTAATTCATCATTGTAAATTGTCCCGTGATTAGGTTAGGGTTAAATAGGTGGGTTGCTGGGCAGTGCAACTCTTTGAGCCGAAAAGGACTATCCCGCGATGAATGGATAGATAAAGAAAGAAAGTTAATGACTCTTGGTGAGGAAATACTACATACCAAAAGGGAACTATCAGATAAATTTGGGATATGTTCTAATAAAATCCATCATGTTGGCAACTAATCATGAAGGGAAAGGCTGTGGGAAGCGGGTGTGAGAGACACATTCATTTTCGACGTTGAAGAATGGGAAGATATGACCACAATCAGACCTGAAGCAGTCTTCAAATCCAACAGTTGTCAAGTGAGCTAATGTTTCAGGATCCCACCGCAAAATGTACCAAACACCTAGAAATCCACAATGAAAACGCTTATTTATTTAGAGATACAGTGCAGAACAGACCCTTCCAGCTCTTCAAGCCGCACCTAATCATGGGACAATTTACAATGATCATTTAAACTACTAACTGGTACGTCTTCAGACTGAGCACCCAGAGCAAACCCACACATTCCACGGGGAGAATACACAGACCCCTTATAGATGCTTTCAGAATTAAACTCATAACTCCGATGCCCCGAGCTGTGAGAGTGACAAGGTAATCGCTATATTAACATGGTGCCCACAGAATGCTTAACCATGGAACAGAATGCTTAACCATGGAACAGAATTGCTGCGACAGAGTTTTATAAATAGCTTTCAAATCCAAAGCCTGTTACATAAACGAGTGAGTTGCTGAATCACACCATGCACTGTAAAACCATCCACTGGCGTTTCCTAATATTTATACCAAGATGCAAAGCCTTCAAGGAAGTAATTTGTATCAGTCCTATAAAATAAATTCTTTAACTTCTTAGCTCATCTTTAAACTAGTTAAACATAAAGTGACACCAACACTGGGTTTTGCAAACAAAGAACCCAGAAATAGCACAAGCCTTAGATTGAGACTGATCTGGAATAGGTTAAGGTCGGTTGTAGGTTGTAGGCCAAGGGGCCTGTACTGTTCTGTCCTACACTCGGTGGCCACTTTATCAGGTGCACCTGTACACATGCTTCTTAATGCAGATATCTAATCAGCCAATCATGTGGCACCAAATCAATATACAAAGCATGCAGACATGGTCAAGAGCTTCAGTTATTCTTCAGACCAAACATCAAAATGGGGAACAAACGTGAGCCAAGTGACTTTGAGCATGGAATAATTGTTGGTTCCAGATGGGATGGTTTGAGCATCTCAGAAACTGCTGATCTCCTATGATCCATATACTACTAAAACTCTCATGCTCTGTTTGTGACCTCCTATTAGCGCAAATGGTGCACTACAGTGGCACTATTCTTGGCTAAATTGACTTAAAATGCACTAACTTACATAATGCAGGCAAAGTTCAGAGTTATGTATGAGTATAAAATTGCTCACTCGCCAAAACCAACAGCCCCGCTTTCATCCGAGAGCTGCTGTTGGCCATGATGGAAACCGCAACGCAACACCACGACGCCAGCCTCAGAAGCGACTCATGATGCTCACAGCAGCGACACCTACCGGAGCAAAAGGGCAGGACAGCTCTATTTCAAGCAGTCACATTCTGCTAATCACTATCAGCATGTGCAGGATTGGGACAGATCAAACTACCACCCATCAATAAGGGATAATTAAATCTTATTGTAATGACATACTTTGAGACACCCATCAGACCCTTTGCTGCAGTCAAAGGACAGCGGTGACTATATCACGTCCATTTAGGACAGCGCCAACCACATCATCAAGAATAATCAGCACTCTGGAGGCTTTGCTGTTACTGCTTCGTATCTTCTATCCAGCATTAGGGTAAAAAAAAATATGGTCAGCCTAATTATGCCGTGTGGAAAGAGAAGGGGGACGTTATGATCAAGAGGTGACGCCAAACATCGTCAGGAAGCAGCAAGGAGAGGGAGAGAACAAGAATCAGATGAGGCCAGGGCCGCACGAATCCGGGATCAGAGAGGTCAGGACAAAAAAGATGACAGAAGACGAGACAGAGGAGGAGAAGCATGCACGTCTCCAAAATGACAACAACTGGCATAGAAGGAGGAGAGACAAAGAGACAAAGGAGCTGAGAAATGCACATCTCCAGGATCAGAGACAATCAACAAACAGCAGAAGAGATGAAGAGACGGGGGGGTGAAAGGACTGCACGTCTCCAGAATGACAATGAGAGGCACAAGGGTGTCAGATCAACCAGAAATGATGCCATCAAAAGTGTCTTTCGTTAAACAAGGAGGAGCTATATTTGCCTTGCTACACGTCGTTCTTCTTTAATAAACTGAGGTTTTCTTCTTCAATTTCCAAAGCAAAGCGATACCAATAGCATTCAGGAAAATTTAATGTTCATTCTGGTCACATCAGACCGCACTACCCTTCTCTCAAAGGGTGCCCCAATGGGTCACCCCGTTGTCTAACATTCACATATAGCTGAGTCGAGAGCTTGCAGAGAATAGTGAGGAAAAACTAAAACACCCAGCAAGTGGCAGTTTTGTGGGTGAAAATGCCTTGATAGAGGTTGTAAGAGAACAGCCAGACTGGTTCAAGCGGGCAGGAAGACAACCATAACTCAAATAACCACACGTTACAACAGTGGTGTGCAGAAGAGCATGGACAAACACTCAGTGGACACTTTATTAGGTAAAGGATGTTCTAATTGGTGATAGTCTGAAATTGTTGTCTTCTATACGCCAATGTGCAGCAGGGAGGATTGCTCCCACTTTGAGGACCACGTAACTTTACAACAGATCAGTTTATTGAGAGAGGTAGTCTAATCCAGGAAATATACATTAATTGTAAACAAAAAAGGAAAAAAAGCCTTTTACTTATTCCTGCAGCTGCTTATAAAGAGTTTGTACGTTCTCCCCATAACCATGTTAATGTTATAGCTATATAGGACCCTGGTCAGACCCCACTTGGAGTACTGTGCTCAGTTCTGTTCACCTCACTACAGGAAGGATGTGAAAGCCATAGAAAGGGTGCAGAGGAGATCTACAAGGATGGTGACTGGATTGGGGAGCATGCCTTATCTCCTTGGAGCGACAGAGGATAGGAGGTGACCTGATAGAGGTGTACAAGATGATGACAGGCATTGATCGTGTGGATAGTCAGAGGCTTTTTTTCCAGCGCTGAAATGGCTAGCATGAGAGGGCACAGTTTTAAGGTGCTTGGAAGCAGGTACAGAGGAGATGAGATGTCAGGGGTAAGTTGTTGTTGTCGTTTTTTACGCAGAGTGGTGAGTGCATGGAATGGGCTGCCGGCGACAGTGGTGGAGGCGAATACGATAGGGTCCTTTAAGAGACTTCTGGATAGGTACATGGAGCTTAGAAAAGTAGAGGGCCATAAGACCATAAGATATAGGAGAAGTAGGCCATTCGGCCCAAGTCTGCTCCAGCATTCAATCATGGGCTGATCCAATTCTTCCAGTCATCCCTACTCTCCTGCCTTCACCCCATACCCTTTGATGCCCTGGCTAATCAAGAACCTGTCTATCTCTGCCTTAAATACATCCAATGACTTGGCCTCCACAGCCTCTCGTGGCAACAATTTCCACAGAATTACCACCATCTGCCTAAAGTAATTTCTCCACATCTCAGTTCTAAATGGCCGTCCTTCAATCCTGAGGTCGTGCGGTCTTGTCCTAGAATCCTCTGCCATGGGATTCTAAGTACATGTTCAGCACAGCATTGTGGGTCAAAAGACCTGTACTGTGCTGTAGGGTTTCTATGTTCTATGTGGGTTTCCAGTGGATGCTCTAGTTTCCTCCCACAGTCCGGAGACATACCACTTGGTAGGTCATTGTAAACCATCCCGTGATTAGACTAGGATTAAATTGGGGAATTGCTGGACGGCCTGGCTCAAAGGGCTGGAAGGGTTTGTTCTGCACTGTATCTCCATAAATAAAAATAAACTTCAACATAGAGATTAGCTTTATTTGTCACAAGCACCCCTCCTCCAAATGACCAGCTGCTGTGTCTTACCGTGGCCGATGTGAGGAGAACGCTGTGCAGAGTCAACCCATGGAAGGCTGCTGGACCAGACAATATTCCTGGCAGAGTGCTTAGAGGATGTGCAGACCAGCTAGCAGAGATTCTCACTGACATCTTCAACATCTCCCGGAGCAGCGCCATCGTTCCTATGTGCTTCAAGGCCACCACCATCATCCCCGTGCCGAAGAAGTCTTCAGTGTCCTGCCTCAACGACTACAATCCCATTGCGCTCACATGCATCATCATGAAGTGTTTCGAGAGGCTCGTCATGAGGCACATCAAGACCCTGCTGCCCCCCCTCACTGGACCCCTGCAGCTCACATATCGTCCCAACCGTTCAACAGACAACGCCATTGCCACCACCCTCCATCTGGCCCTAACCCACCTGGACAAGAAAGACACGTACGTTCCAATGCCATTCATAGACTTTAGTTCAGCATTCAACACAATCATTCCTCAGAAACTGATTGGAAAGCTCAGCCTGCTGGGCCTGAACACCTCCTTCTGCAAATGGATCCTAGACTTCCTGACTGGGAGACCTCAGTCAGTCCAGATTGGAAGCAGCAGCTCCAACACCATCACACTGAGCACAGGGGCCCCCCAGGGCTGTGTGCTCAGTCCACTGCTGTTCACTCTGCTGACCCACGACTGTGCTGCAACACACAGCTTGAACCACATCATCAAGTTTGCCGATGACACGACCGTGGTGGGTCTCATCAGCAAGAACGATGAGTCAGCATACAGAGAGGAGGTGCAGCGCCTAACGGACTGGTGCAGAGCCAACAACCTGTCTCTGAATGTGAACAAAACAAAAGACATGGTTGTTGACTTCAGGAGGACACAGAACGACCACTCTCCACTGAACATCGACGACTCCTCCGTGGAAAATGTTAAGAGCACCAAATTTCTTGACGTTCACCCGTCAGAGAATCTCACCTGGGCCCTCAATACCAGCTCCATAGCCAAGAAAGCCCAGCAGCATCTCTACTTTCTGCGAAGGCTGAGAAAAGTCCATCTCCCACCCCACATCCTCACCACATTCTACAGAGGTTGTATCGAGAGCATCCTGAGCAGCTGCATCACTGCCTGGTTCGGAAATTGCACCATCTCGGATCGCAAGACCCTGAAGCAGATAGTGTGGTCAGCTGAGAAGATCATTGGGGTCTGTCTTCCTGCCATTACAGACATTTACACCACACGCTGCATCCATAAAGCAAACAGCATTATGAAGGACCCTTCCCACCCCTCATACAAATTCTTTTCCCTCCTGCCATCTGGCAAAAGGCACCAAACATTCTGGCTCTCACGACCAGACTATGTAACAATTTCTTCCCCCAAGTCATCAGACTCCTCAATACCCAGAGCCTGGACTGACACCAACCTACTGCCCTCTACTGTGCCTGTTGTCTTGTTTATTATTTATTGTAATGCCTGCACTGTTTTGTGCACTTTATGCAGTCCTGGGTAGGTCTGTAGTCTAGTGTAGTTTTTGTGTTGTTTTACGCAGTTCAGTGTAGTTTTCGTATTGTTTCATGTAGTACCATGGTCCTGAAAAACATTGGTCTCATTTTTACTGTGCACTATACCAGCAGATATGGTTGAAATGACAATAAAACGTTTGCATCAATGGCCAAAACAATCCGAGAATTGTACCAGTGGCAACCTGCAAATATCGCTATGGCCAACATAGAACGCCCACAACTCACTAACCCTAACATCTTTGGAAGTTGAGAAGAAACCAGATCACCTGGAGGAAATGCACATGTTCACAGGGAAAACGTATCAACTCATTACCGACAACTGCGGCAATCAAACCGGCTGGTGATAGCTGGCACCATAGAGCAATTGTGCCAACAGCCATGCTAATGTCTGGCCCACATAACAGCACTGCACTGACCTGAGGAATACAGAAGATGTTTCAAATTTTTCGGAATGCCTCAAAAATAGCTCAAAAATAGAAAATAATTACAACATGCCACAACATTTTATTGCTAACTCTTCATTGTCAACAGTAGCTCGACAGATGATAAGAATTAAAAATAAAATCACTCTTCTGTCAGTTGCTTTCTCTTTTGCCTGCTATTCCTAAAGGCAAATAAGGTATTAACTTATGTAAAACCTGCAATTGTTAAATTTAGGGAACAAGAAACACAAGATATATAAAAAAAAAATCACATCAATAAATTTGAAACTCATGATTATATATCTGAAGATATTTTAAATTTATTGAAATATTAGAAAAGTAAAAAAGTGATGCCTCAGAAAGGTGACATCCATCATTAAGAACCCAATCATCTTGGACTTGCCCTTTTCTCATTGCTACCATCAGGAGAGAGGTACAGGAGCCTGAAAGCACTCACTCAATTCTTACCCTCCACCACCTGATTTCTGAATGGACATTTAACCCATGAAGACTATCTCACTATTTTTTCCTTTCATCTTGCTGCTTTTTTATACTTTTTTTTAACATCTCTTATAACTTATAGTTTTTATTACGTATTGCAATGCGCTGCTGCCACAAAGTAGCAAATTGCACAACATACGTCAGTGACATTGAACATCATTCTGATTCTAAATACTTTTCAAAGCCAGTGAAAGGCTGTTCTGTTGAATGTTCAATGCCAATTTTGAATTTGGTAACCACATCTATGTTATTAAATCCCTCATTTAGACAGCTATTGCAAGGTTCCATGTATATAGTGCAATCAAATAGATATGTCATTAATTCCTGTTCAGACAATACAGCTCTTGTCATCACCTCTCACCAGGGTTAGATCCCTCATCCTTAATTTATGCATCTACACAAAGTTCAAAGTAAAATTTATTTTCAAAGTACAAACATGTCACCACATTCAACCCTGAGATTCTTCATCTGCAAGCGTACTTAGCAAATCGATAGAACAGTAACTGTTAACTGTAAACAAACTGTGCAAATACAGATATAAATAAATAGCAATAAATAACAAGCATGAAATAACAACATAACAGAGTCCTTTAATGAGTGTAACTATCCCCTTTTGTTCAAGAGCCTGATGGTTGGGGGTAGTAACTGTTCTTGAACCTGGTGGTGCGAGTCCAGAGGCTCCTGTACCTTCTACCTGATGGCAGCAGCAAGACTAGAGTATGGCCTGGGTGGTAAAGTACATGCAACAGGCTGCCATTCCTCAAATCCTTGTTCTCCTTCACGGTTCTAAAGGGGCTGCAAATAATCTCCAGAAGCATCAGTTCATTTGTTGAGTAGGTACATGGCAACCTTCTTAGATACATCACACTTAGAGTATTGTGAACAGTTCTGAGCTCCTTACCTAAGAAAAGATGTGCTGACATTGAGAAGGCTCACAAAAATGATCCTGGGAATGTATGATTAAGGGGTTTATGTACGAGGAGCCCAAACACAAAGAGAAAATCTGCAGATGCTGGAAATCGAAGCAACACATACAAAATGCTGGAGGAGCTCAGCAGGCCGGGCAGCGTAGATTGGCGAAGGAGATACAGGTCTGGAGAAGGGGGAATCTGATAGGAGGGGACAGAAGGCCATGTAAGAAAAAAAAGGGGGAAGGAGCAACAGAGGGAGGTGATAGGCAAGTAAGGAGATAAAGTGAAAGAGGGAAATGGGAATGGGGAATGGCGATAGGGGGTGGGGTTGCATTACCAGAAGTTCAAAAAAAATCGATGTTTATGCCATCAGGCTGTAGGAACCCAGACAGAATACAAGATGTTGCTCTTCCAACCTGAGTGTGGTCCCATCATGACAACAGAGGCAGCCATGGACTGACATGTTGGAATGGAAATGGGAAGTGGAATTAAAATGGGAGGCCACTGGGATCCCATTTTTTCTGACGGACAGAGAGTAGGTGGTCAGCGAAGCAGTCTCCCAATCTGCATTGGGTCTCACCGATATACAGGAGTACAGGATACAGTCGATGAACTCAACAGACTGACAGGTGAAGTGTCGTCTCACCTGGAAGGACTGTTTGGGGCCCTGAATGGTGGTGAGGGAGGTGGTGTAGGAGCAGGTATGACAGTTGTTCCGCTTGCAAGGATAAGTGCCAGGAGGGAGATCAGTGGGGAAGGATAAACACCCAAGGGAGTTGTGTAGACAGCGATCCCTGTTGAAAGCAGGAAGTGTGGGGGGGGTGGGGGAGGGAAAGTTGTGCTTGGTGGTTGGACCCTGCTGGAGATGGCGGAAGTAACGGATTTATGTGCTGGACGCGGAGGCTGGTGTGGGGGGGTGGTGTGGTTGGTGAGGGCAAGAGAAACCCTGTCCCTGATGGGGTGGCAGGAGGATAGGGTGAGGGCAGACATGTAACACATAAAATGCTGGAGGAACTCAGCAGGCCAAGCAGCATCTATGGAAAAGAGTACAGTCAATGTTTCGGGCCGAGACCCTTCTTCGGGGCTGGAGAATAAGAGGAGGAGTCAGAGTAGGAAAGTGGGGAGAGGGGAGGCAGGACATTTTGTCCTCAGTAAAGGCCTCACCTTTGTCCCCCTACATCCTCACCTCAGCCTGACATGACGCTGAGCTCTTCTTCCGCCGCCTCCGTCTCCAGACCCATTTCTTCAGCAATGATTCTCCACCCTGCACCGATGACCTCCTCTCCTGTCTTCTATCCTCCTCCTCTTCCCAGACATTCTGCTCTGGTCTCCTGCCGGCTCTGGGTCTTTTCATTGCCAATTGCCAAGGGGAAATCAACTGCCTCGACTCCACCACTCCCCTCTCCAATTCCAACCCAACTCCTTCTGAACGCACTGCTTCCACTCTCTCCGCACTAATCCTAACCCCATCATCAAACCTGCAGAGAAGGGAAGTGCTGTAGTCTGGTGGATCGCACTGACCTCTACTTGCTGAGACCCAGCTGAGATCATCTGAGACAACTGTCAGTTACATTCTCATACTTATCCCTCGAACAAGACCCACTAACGATACAGGCCAGGCCAGCAGACACTCCTCTCATGCCCTTTGCCCTTTTTGGAGAAAGGTTATTGCTCTGAAACATTCTTTACTCCTTTCCTCAAGGGGGTACCTGACCAATATCCCCTTGAGAGAGAGAAGAGTATTTTCAGAATCCATGGTGATTTTATAGTTAGTTGAACACCTCTTTCCACCAATACCACCCTTGACTCCACAAGAGTCAGTGGTATCAGCTGCAGGAGGAAGAAGCCAGAGGTCTATGAGCCAGTCTTCATTAGCAGATCAGAGGTGAAGATGGTCAATAACTTCAAATTCCTTGGCATTATCATATCTGATGATCTGTTCTTGGACCAGCACATAAGTGCCATCACAAAGAAGTTCAACAGCACCTCTACTTTCTTAGAAGTTTCCATAGATTCAGCATGTCTGCCAAAAATTCTGACAACAGATGCACAGTGGAGAGTATCCTGACTGAGATGCACCACAGCATAGTATTGTAACGTCAATGCCCAGGAACAGAAAAGCCTTCAATAAGTCGTGGTTACAGCCCAGTCCATCACAGGCTAAGCCTTCCCCACCAGTGAGCATATTGCCACAGAAAAGCAGCATCCATCATCAAGGACCCCACCATCCAGGTCATGCTCCCTTTTTACTAGCACCATCAAGGGGGAGATACAGAAGCTTTAGGACCCACACCATCAGGTTCAGGAACAGTTATTATCCCTCAACCACCAGGCATCTGAAATGACATGATAACTGTGATCACTACAACTCTGAAGTGATTTACAACCAATAACTCACTTTCAAGGACTCTAGAACTCATGTTCTCAGTAATATTTGTACAATTTGTCTTCTTTGACATATTGATTGATTGTCAGGTCTTTACATATAGTGTTCATAAATTCTATTGTATTTCTTTATTTTAATGAGAATGCCTGCAAGAAAATTAATCTGAAGGCAGCATATGGTAACATAAACGTACAAACTTTGAAAATAAATTTCACTTTGAAATCTTACTTTAAACTTTGAAGTACACTCAGTGGCCACTTTATTACCGCTTATTAATGCAAATACCTAATCACCCTATTATGTGCCAGCAACTTAATGCATAAAAGCACGCAGACATGGTCAAGAGGTTCAGAAGAAACATTAGAATGGGAAGAAATGGGAGGAAAAACTTCTTCACACAGAGAGTGGTGAATCTGTGGAATTCTCTGCCACAGGAAACAGTTGAGGCCAGTTCATTGGCTATATTTAAGAGGGAGTTAGATATGGCCCTTGTGGCTAAAGGGATCGGGGGTATGGAGGGAAGGCAGGTACAGGGTTCTGAGTTGGATGATCAGCCATGATCGTACTGAATGGCGGTGCAGGTTCGAAGGGCCGAATGGCCTACTCCTGCACTTATTTTCTATGAAATGTGATTTAAATTACTTTGAATATGGAATGATTGTTGGTGCCAGACAAGGTGTTTTGAGTATCTCAGAAACTGCTGATCTCCTGGGATTTTTACGCACAATGATGTCTAGAATTTACAGAGAATGGTGCAAAAAAAAACATCCAGTGAGTGGCAGTGCTGTGGGTAAAATTGACTTGCTAATGAAAGAGGTCAGAAGAGAATAGCTAGAATGGTTCAAGCTGCCAGGAAGGCAACAGTAACTCAAATAACCACATGTTACAACAGTGCTGTGCAGAAGAGCATCTCTGTATGCACAACACATTGAAATCTGAAGTTGATAGGCTACAGCAGAAGACCACAAACATACATTCAGTGGCCACTTTATAAGTTACAGGAGGTAGCTAATGAATTGACCACTGAATGTACTTACCATATCAAGTCACTGTCTCAGACATAATTAGAACTCACTCTGGGTCAAACTACCCTGCTTAGCTCAGAATTAGCTCAGAGCGCGAAGCACTGAATCAAATATCGCTGTGATGATTGTACGTTCGAGTATCAATTGTTTGGCGACAATAAAGTATAAAAGTAGCTCTTTTAAGACTCTCCATTCTTGACCCTTTCCCACTTTACTTTCTCTGGAGATAAGAAATGTATGGAATTTTGCCACAAGAGCCAAGAATCTGTTGTGCAACATGTATTAACACCCCTGCCAAAACTATACTATGCAACTTAACAAATGCTTTTTTTGAGTTTTTCTCCAAAACACAATTGCTTTCTCATCCTCAGAACTTTCTGAATTATTCATCGTCTCTTATTGACCTCCAATGCACCTCTCCAACCCCACACTTTTATCAGTTCTTCGATTTCAAACATCCAAGCCAAAGTTTATAAATTGTTTCATAGCCTTTAACTCATTTTAACCCTTGCACTCACTTGTTCTCTCTCATCCAAGACTGTTTTACTTCCTGAGTAACACAAACAAAATGCAGAGGGAAGTCCGCAGGTCAGGCAGCCTCTATCAAGAGACAACATCATTTTCGGCAAATCCCTTCAATGGATCAAGGTGAACAGACTGGCCCAAGGCATCCGTGGCCCCCACTGAAGGGACCTGGCCTGAAACACCCACAGTTCCCATGAAGGGCTTGGCCTGAAACGCCTGGCGCCTGATGAAGGGACTTGGCCTGAAATACCTGGCACACTGAGCAAGAGACTTGGCCAGAAGCATCAACTCTTCATTGCTCTCCGTAGATTCTGCCGGACCTGTTGAGTTTATCCAGCATTTTGTGTGTGTTGCTCAAGATTTCCAGCATCCTCAATATCTCATTTCTGATGTCAGTCGTTATTATAGATTAACACAGAAAATGCTGTAGGAACGCAGCAGGTCAGGCAGCTTCTATGGAAAGAAATAAAGCATCAGCATTTCAAGTGAAGCCTCTTCCTCAGGACTGGAAACATATTGGTCCAAAGCGTCAACTGTTTCATCTTCTCCATAGATGCTGCCTGACCTGCTGAGTTCCTCCAGCCTTTTGCACAGATTTCTTGTCTTTATTACTTCCCATTGTTCGCAACCAACTTTAACACCAAAACAAGGAAAAATGATTAATAAAAATATGATTCTTTCTTCCAAATGTGAATAGACCGTGGAGATGTACGTGTCACCCTGTATTAGTGGCAAGAAAAAGGCAGGAAGCAGACACATTGCCACAATTTCTGGGAAAAGTTAGGACCTGCATCATTACCGCATGCTAATGGCATGCCGGTGAGAGATTCCTCAAACAGAAACCTACTGCTTTTCATTAGAGGCAAGCAGAGGACTGAACTAAACAGTCCAAATCATCAATCAAAAAGATGGACACACAGGTCAAAAGCATGGTTTGAGAATAGGATAAGCTCAGAAGAGAAATACAAGTATTTCTAATACCAAGTCAGTATTTTTCTTAATACATGAGGGACAATGCAGGATATCAACAAGCTTATTAGATGAATTTCTGTGACTTTCAAGTAGTTAAAAAAAATTATCCATGAGCATGTACTGAAGAAGCAGGTTCACAGGTTTGGTGAGACAGAAGGCATTGGTTACAAATAAGTATATTAGTCATTTATATACAAACTGCAAAAGATTTGACCAAACATTTAAGTCCCCAAGTTACGTTAACTACAAAAAGTAAATCTTCAACAAACAGATACCTGGCTAAAAGTTCCAGTCTGATGCAAACCTTCCCAACGGTTCTTCGGCACTGGTCACGACCTCAATGTGAAGAGAAGCCTCGAGGCTAGAGGAAAAGAGAGGCCAAGCCTCCTGCACGTGGTATTCTTCTATCCTTGAGGCACTCAGAACCGGACATCGGTGCCGTGGCATACAAGCCAACCAATGGGAAAGGGCATCCACAACTTTTAAACGGGCCAATCAACAACCAACGTGGCAGATGCAGCTTTCAACTGGCAAATAAGCAAACCCCCTACATGAAAGTCGCAACCCTCAAACTAGTATGACCTTCACAAATCTGTCACTAACTACAAACAAAACACAAAAGTAAAATACTCAGAACTGCAAACACAATAGTCGCTGCCGAGGTAACAGCGCATTAAAATTTTAATTTCTAGGACAAAAACTCTATAAAACTCTGGTTAGACCACACGTGGAGTATTGTGTTCGCCTTGGTAGCGTAACAGTTAGCACAATGCAATTACAGCTCGAAGCATTGGAGTTCAATTCTAATGCCCTCTACAGGACGTTTGTACGATCTTCCTCTGGGTGTTCCTGTTGTTTTCTCCCACAGTCCAAAGACATATTGGTAGTAGCTTAATTGGTCATTGTAAATTATTCTGTGATTAGGCTTAGGTTGCTGAGCAGTGTGGCTCGAAGGGTCAGAAGAGCCTTCCTCGCGCTGCATCTCTAAATAAATAAATAAGGGGAAAGGCGGGAGGAGAGAGAGCAGCGCGCCGTGCCTGCGCAGCCCTCTGGTGAAAAATGATATCGTTTCCGTTAAATAGGGGCCGTGGACAATTCTGATTTGATGGAGACGGACGTGAAAGCACAGAGGAACATCTGGAGAAATTTCTGAAACGCCAGTTCGCTGCTGTCGTTACTGCGCGGTCGGGAATCTTCCGGAGGGGAGGCCTCAAAATCCCCGGCTTTGCCTGCTGTTGGCGATCGAGATTGAAGTCAAATCGTTCGGACAGAGATGGTGCTCAGTACTTGGTGCCGGAGAGCTGATCGGAGGCTCGAAGTTTTCGGATGACTCAGAGTCGGACTGTGGTCGGCATAGCAGGGAGATTTTTTCTTTCTTCTCCCGTCTGCGTGAGATGTGGGACATTTGAGAGACTTTGAACTTTTTACTGTGCTCATGGACTTCTTCATCAAGTTAAGGTATTGTTGCACTGTTGTAACTATACGTTAAATAATTATGTGGTTTTGTTAATTTTTTCAGTCTTGGTCTGTCCTGTGTTTTGTGACATCACACCGGAGGAAATATTGTATCATTTCTTAATGCATGCATTACTAAATGACAATAAAAGAGGACTGCGTGTCTTCATAATCTAAAAAATAAGTACTGGTCACCTCATTATAGGGAAAATGTAGAAGCTTTAGAAGGGTGCAAAGGAGATTTACCAGGATGCTGCTTGCTGCTTGGATTAGAGGGCATGACTTATGAGGATAGGTTTAGCGAGTGAAGGGTTTTTGGAGTGAAGGAGAATGAGAGAGATGTACAAGATGATAAAACATAGATAGAATGGACAGCCAGAGACTTTTACCTAGGGGGTATGATATTAAACTGATGGGAGGAAACTATAGGGGGGGAGGGGATAAGTTTTTTTTAAAAAGATAGTAGTGGGTGTGTGGAACGAGCTGCCAGAGATGGTGGTAGAGGCAGATACATTAGGGACATTTAAGAAACTGTTGGATGAAAGAAAAATGGAGGGCTATGTGGGAGGAAATGGTTAGACTGATGTTAAAATAGGTTAAAAGGTCAGGAGATTATCATGAGCCGAAGGGCCTGTACTGTATTGTACTGTTCTATGTTCTACGTTCAATGCAGCGAGACACTGGAATTGGCCCAGAAGAAATTTAATTATGGGGCGTGGTGCAGCATTAAGTAGAATTTCATAACAGGGTTAAGTAATGACAGCAACAGGAATGTACAGAGGCAAATTTCAAAAAAACATCACTGCCATGATGCTGAAAATTGTATTGCTTGAAGTGAGAGAGAGAGAGAAATGATAATTTTGTGGAATCACTGACATTTGCATCGAATATAAGGAGAACATCAATTTTTATTTTTGCAATTCAGTAGACAGCAAAAGTACGCCTCCATTTACCACACCTCATTCTAAAATATGACTAGTCATTGCTAAAGTACTTTGACTTCAGATCCCTTAAATTACCACACTGTGACTCACTGGTGATTCACCAATGAGTTCTACACAGTCTGTTGCCACAATGATATCAAAAGATACATACGATACGTGCAGAATTATAGGGTGCCGAAATGTAGATAACGAACATATAATTCTGTCAAGTTGACTTTTGGCCAACTTGCCCAAGAAATACATTGCTAGAAAGATCACCAGCACGTGCCTGAGGATTTGAGGGTAAGTGCACAGTTACCTTGCTCCAATTGTAAAGTGACTTCACATCTTATGAGGAAAGGTTGAGTGAAGTAGGGCTTTGATCTTTGGAGTGAAATACGATGAAAAGTGAGATGAAAAAGATCAAGAGGCAAAGATAGAGTGGACGACCAGTGCCTTTCTCCAAGGGCAGCAATGGCCAGTACTAAATGTCATCCATTTAAGGCAGGAGTTTCCAACCTTTTTGATGTCCGTGGACCCAGGTTGGGAACTGCTGGTTCAAGTGAATGGAAGAAAGTTTAAGAATGAGCCTATGTACTTTTGTTTTTCTTTTCATTTTATTTTGTGCGACATTTTATAACTCTGAACCCTCTGGTCCTAGACCCCCCAAGAAAGGAGACATCCTCTCAACATCCACTCTATCTAGACCTTTCAAAATTCAATAGGCTTCAATGAGATTCCCCCCCTCATTCTTCTAAATTCCAGCAAGTACAAGCCCAAAGCTGTAAAATCCTCCCCATATGATAACTCTTTCATTCCTGGAATCATTCTCATGAACTTCCTCTGAACCTTCTCCAATGTCAACACATCCTTCCTTCGATACAGGACCCAAAATCACTCACAATACTCCAAGTGAGGCCTCACCAGTGCCTTATGCAGCCTCCGCATGACATCCTTGCTTTTATATTCTAGTCGTCTTGAAACTGAATGCAAGCATTGCACTTGCCTTCTTCACCCTGCAAATTAACCTTCAGGGAAACCTACACAAAGACTTTGCCAGCGATATTAAACTAGATTCAGATTTGAACACGGGTCGGATTTATATAGATCAGCATGTCATGAGTCAAAGAGCCCATACTGTACTGCAGAGAAGTAGTGGCAAGATAAACAACGGAACAGGCACAAGAGATGAATAACTCAGTCCTGGTTGAACTTGTGCTCTCATTTCTGCAAGCGTTCTTGGACCTTGTTTTTAATCCAGGTTTTTGATGCAGAAAGATGCAGAGTTTAAGGAAGGAAGACAAAAAGGAATACAAAGAAAGTGGCAGCAAGGTAAATTTAATATCACATACACATACATCACCATACATCTCCCTGAAATTCATTTTCTTATGGGCATTCACAATAAATACAAAGAAACACAATAAAATCAATGAAAAGAAGCAAAGAGAGACAAATTACCAGTATGCAAAAGGTAACTGCTAGCAAATACAAAAGGGAAAAAAAATAATAAAAAGTAAGGAATAAATGTCGAGAACTTGAGATGAAGATTCCTTGAAAGTGGGTCCATAGGTTGTGGGAACAGTTCAATGATGTGGTGAGTAAAGTTATCCCCCTAGTACAAGAGCCTGATGATTGAGGGGTAATAACTGCTCCTGAGCCTGGAGGTGTGGCTGCTGAGGCTCCTGTACCACCTTCTTGATGGCAGCAGCAAGAAGAGAGGGAGAAGAAATAAAGTTCTTCACGAACACTTGGATGAGTATTTGAATACAAGTGCTAAGTTCCCTTGTTACAATTATAAAAGACCTTCACAGCATCATGAGTCATGAGAAAAGGTTGAGCGAGGTAGGGCTTTCCTCTTTGGAGAAAGAAAGGATAAATGGCGTCTGTCTGTCTGTCCAGGTACCATGTCCGATGCGGACATTGGTGACCATGGTTTTCCATATAGATCTATCCCTCGTTCTTTGGATGACTTCCATCTCCTCGATGTGTAGCCACCTGGCTAGGCTTTTGATGTACGGAAGCTGAGGTCTTCCTCTAGGTTTGCTCTCCTCGATCTTTCCAGAGAGTATGAGTTTTTCTAGTTCATCCTTCCGCATGATGTGTCCTAGGAATCTGAGTTGTCTTTCTCTTATTGTTGGTATGAGTGATCGAACTGCTTGAGCTCTTCTGAGAACTTCTTCATTTGATGTGTGTGTGGTCCATGATATTTTTCACATTCTCCTGTAGAGCCATAATTCAGCTGCTTCTAGTCTCTTTTCCATTGCTGGGGAAATGGTCCAGTATTCACTTCCATAAGTCAGGATGGAATAAATGTAGCACTGCAGTATTCTGTGTACATGCTCATCTTTCTGTCTGTTAATATGGTCTTCATTTTTTGGAAAGCTTCTTTTGCCATTGCTATTCTGTATTTGATATCTGTGTCGCACCTGCCATCACTTGTAATTAGGCTGCCAAGATATCTGAACTTGTTGACTTGTTTGATGTTTGTATTTCCGATCTTGATCACACGTTGTGGGATGTTTGTCTTTCTGGAGATGACCACGCTTTCTGTCTTCTTGGTGTTGATTGATAGGCCTCTGCGATTACTTTCTGCTGCCACTATAGTGAGTAGTTCTTGAAGTTTTGTTTCTGAGTCAGCTATTAGTATGATGTCATCAGCATATCTGATGCTATTTATATTATGGCCTCCAGTTGTGAATCCTTTGATGTCTTTGATACTTCTCAAGATATTTTCACTATACAGGTTGAATGAATCTGGCGAAAAGACACAACCTTGCCTGACTCCTCTCATGATATTCACATACTCACTCACTTCTCCTAATGCTGCTGATAAATGGTGAGGTGTGTAAAATTAAGGGCCATTTAGAGTGGGATGTATGGGGTGTCCGGGGAGGAGTAACACCTCTGGTGAAGGGGTTTGTTGTGTCCATTTCCAGGACAGCTCACTTACCTTCGGTCCCCACCAAACACTCAGTTCTAACCTGTGGCTCCACAAAGCTATTTGCATGTGAGAGCAGCCACAGCCCGGAGCACCGCTTCAAAGAGCAGGCTAAACCAGATGAGGGTAACTGGCAGACTCAGACCCCAGTGACAGAGGGGCATGCCTGTCCTTGCATGTGAAATCAGCTATGGTGAACTGGGTAGACAAGATCTACAGTCAGATGCAATGGCCAGGAAGGCAGTTCTCCAATGCTTCATGGACAGCAAAGAGTATGACAACGCAGAAAAGAGGTCATAGCCATCCACTGTAACCACAGAAATCCCCAATTTGTGACGACTACTGGTACCACTGGACTCAGATATCCGAGGTCAAGAATGGAATTGCCCCACTGCAATGGCTTTTTCACTTTAAAAACTCTCCCACACACATTTTCTGTAACTACAGGACACCAATCGCATCAACAATAGAAGTACAGGTCCTAAGCTTACTAGACAGTTTCCAACTGGGATCTAACACTGGAATTTTCATTTAGATTTTAGATTTAGTGATACAGCATGATAACAGATGCTTCAGGCCCAACGAGCCCACACCGTTCAATCACACCCATGTGAACAATTAACCGACTGACCAATTCGTCTTTGGAATGTGGGAGGAAGCCAGCGTACACTGGAAAAACCCACGTGGTCACGGGGATAACATACAATCTCCTTACAGACAGCAGTGTGAATTGAATCTGGGTCACTGGTGCTGTAATAGCGTTACGCTATTACAGAGTTGTACGCTACCTTTTCAGGGTATCTAGAGGCAAAACGCAATCTTTTGCAGATCTTGACTTTCCTGGCAATTCGTTGCATTGTTGAAATTTAACTCAGACTGGTGAGAAGTGACGCATTTTGCAAAATTAAACTTGGCCAGGACACAAGGCCATAAGACACAAGAGCAGATTAGGCCATTTGGTCCTTCTAGTCTGCCAGTCCATCGTGGATGATTTATTACCCCTCTCAACCCCATTCTCCTGCCTTCTCCCCATAATCTTTAACAGCCTTACCAATCAAGAACCTATAAACCTCTGCTTTAAATATACTCAATGACTTGGTGTGCACAACTGTCTGTGGCAATAATTTCCACAGATTCACCACCCTCTGGCGAAAGAAATTGCTCAACTCCATTCTAAATGGACATCCTCTCCATTTTGAGGCTGTGCCCTCTGGTCCAATTCACCCACTATAAGAAACATCCTTGCAAATCTACTCCACCAGGGCCTTTCAATATTCAATAGGTTTCAATAAGAATTTCACCTTCCCCCATTCTTTTAAACTCCGGTGAGTACAGGTCCAGAAACATCATACGCACAGAACAGCAGGGCACTGGGGAATGACGTAGAACAGAGAGACCTGTGGGTACAAATGTGGCTGTGCAACAAGAGAGTACAGTTTCTTCACTCAAGACTTGGGCCACCGTGTTGCAGCCATACAAGACGCTGGTGAGGTCACACTTAGGAGTATTGTGTGCAGCTCCGATCGCCATACCAAAGGAAGGATGTGGTTAAGCTAGAGAGCGAGCAAAGAGCTATTTAAGAGCGTTGCTGGGACTGGAATGGCTTTAGTTATGAGGAGAGACTAGATACTTTTCATGAGGTACAGGAAGCTGAGGGGAGGAATTTGTAAAATTTGATTTTATTTTGAGATACGACTTGGAACAGGCCCTTCTGCCCAGCAAGTGGCACTACTCAGTAACCCGTTTACTTGACCCTAGTCTAATATGGCAAGCAACGTACAACCTTACTTAGAGGATGCCAGAACCGAACTCCGTGCCGAGCTGTAATAGCACCTCAGTAACTGCTCCGCAACTGTAGCACAGTCATCCAGAATAAGGAAGTTTAAAAATAGATAGCACAGGGATAAGGAGAAAGGGAAAAGATCAAAAGGAAGCCAGAGAGGTAGGTTTATCACACAGAGATGGTGGTTCCCAACGAGCTGCCAGAGGAAGTGGTAGAGGCAGGTAAAGGACAGCACGGTAGCGTAGCACTTAGCATAATTGCTTTGCAACACTAGCAACCGGTAGGCCAAATCTCAAGACAGAATACAACATTAATGTTAAGACTCTTGGCAATGTGGAAGATCAGCAAGATCTTGGGCTCTGAGTCCATAGGACATTCAAAGCTGCTGCACAGGTTGACAGTGTTGTTAAGGCAGAGTATGGAATAATCGCCTTCATGATCCATGGGATTGAGTTTAGGAGCCGAGAGGTAATGTTGCAGCTATGTAGGATCCTGGTCAGACCTCACTTGGACTACTGTGCTCAGTTCTGGTCACCTCACTGCAGGAAGGATGTGGAAACTATAGAAAGGGCGCAGAGATTTACAAGGATGTTGCCTGAATTGGAGAGCATGACTTATGAGGATAGGTTAAGTGAACTCGGCCTTTTCTCCTTGGAGCAACGGAGGATGAGAGGTGACCTGATAGAGGTGTATAAGATGATGAGAGGCATTGATCATGTGGATAGTCAGAGGCTTTTTCCCAGGGCTGAAATGGCTAACACAAGAGGTTATAGTTTTGAAGTGCTTGGAAATAGGTAGAGGGAACAGAAGAGGTAGGATTTTCCACAAAAAGAGTGGTGGGTGCACAGAGTGCATTACCAGCGACAGTGGTAGAGGCCGATACAATGGGGTCTTTGAAGACACTCTTAGATAGGTACATGGAGCTTAGAAAAATAGAGGGCTATGTGGTAGGGAAATTCTAGGCAGTTTTCTAGACAGGTTACATGGTCTGCACAACATCGTGGGCCAAAGTGCCTGTAATGTGCTGTAGATTTATTGTTTCTATATGTTTAAATCACTGATCGGGGTTCAATTCCCACCACTGTCTGTAAGGAGTTCGTATGCTCTTCCTGTGACAGTGTGGTTTTCCTCTGGGTGCCCCAGTTTCCCCCCACATTCAAAAGATACACAGATTAAGATTCATAAGTTGTGGGCATACTATGTTAGCACCAGAGGCTTGCTGACACTTGTGGGCTCCCCCCGGCACATCCTCACAGTGTATTGGCCGTCAGTGTGGACAATGCAGTTCACTATATCATTTGATGTTTCAATGACAAATAAAGCAAATGCAAACCCTTCTTTCCTCCTACATTCACAACATTCAAAACACTTAGATGGGGACAAGGGCAGAAAAGGGTTTAGAGGAATATCGGGGAGATGCAGGTAATGTAACTAGCTCAGATCTATATCCAATTCCATAGATAAATATGCCAAGAACAATCATGGTCATGGAAAGACCATGATCATCCACATCATAAGACACAGCACATGACAAACAAATGCTGGGCGTTGTGGCTTGTTGGACTGGAAGGGCCTGTACTGCACTGTATCCCTAAGTAATTTTAAAATGTTGCATGTTTTCATCTGTTAAATTTTTAGTAGATTTGAATGTTATTGATTAGTTATTTTTAACACGAACAATCCCTGACAGCTTTAACAGACAGCCGTCCATCCTAAATGCATGACTTGACTTCTGTTCAAAGCCAGACAAGTTATTTTCAATCTGAGGTGACTAGCATTGTCCCTGGGTCTCATTCAGGTTTGCGCTGACTTCAGGAAGGAATTTCACACCAGACACCCATTCCAGTATGATGGATCACAGTATGGAGAATGATGCAGCCAAACACTCCACACCCAAAAAAAACTACCTCGAACAATTTCCAAATAAGACTATAAGACATAGGAGCAGAATTAAGCCATTCAGCCCATCAGATACCACTTAATGTTGAGGAAAAGGACTTCTACTTAATCTCATTCGATCACAAGACATACTTCCACATCATTTCAATATCTTCTAAGCGATGCTTTGCAAAGTCTTTATGGGCAAGTATATACTTTTATTTCTAAGTGGTATGTGTGGAGTAAATCTAATACTGTGCATCAGCTGGGTAACACCATCCCTACTGTAAAATATGGTGGAGGTAGCATCATGCTATGGGGCCACTTTTCAACAGCAGGGACTGGGAAATCTGGTTAGGGTTGATGGAGTGATGAATGCTGCTAAATACAGAGAGATCCTGGATAAAAACTTGCTAGCCTCCGCCAGAAAGCTTAAATTGGGGAGGAACTCTAACTTTCTTCATTTGAAGCTCTGGCAGTGTGCTTTGGGTCGTTGTCCTGCTAAAAGAGGATGTCATTGAGTGGCCCAGTCAAAGTCTTGACATGAACCCAACTGCACATCTCTGTCAAAACCTCAAGATTAATGCCTACTGCCACTCCCCAAATAACCTGGCACAGCTTAAGCAATGTGAAAGGAGGAATGGGCGAATCTTGCTGCATCACATTGTGCAAAGCAAAAAGACTACTGGCTGTAATAGCTGCAAGAGGTAGTTCAACTTAGTACTGAGCAAAGGAGTATGAGTACTTTTTAACTGCTGACAGTACAGTTTTTAAATTTTTAGTTTTTAATGCTTTACATTTATCTATTTTTTGGGCTGTACAGTGAAAAGAGAAACAAGCGATTTACAAATAAAAATTCTCAGATAAATCGAACAACCTCCCTGCTTGTAATATTCATTTGTGAACAAAAAGTTAGGGCTGAATACTTTTTTCAAGGCACTGTATTTAAAACACAGTCATCAAGTTTCTTGGCCTGGACTGTTTATTCCCCACCATAGATGCCGCCTGACCTGCTGAGTTGCTCCAGCATTTTGCGTGCATTGCTCATGGAAAAAGCATACCGGCTTATCCAATCATTCCATACAGCTACACTTTTCCACTCCTGGCAACAACTTCATAAAACTCCTCTGCACCTCGTCCAATGCTATCACAACTTTCCTGCAATGCAGTGACCAGATCAGAATGCAAACAGGCCACCCGCATCCCTTGAAAGCCATCAATATCACTATTTTCCATAACATAGAGCCAAGTCATCTGTGCATCCTTCAAGAATCATCAACTGAAAGAAATGTAAATGCAAGAGATACTGCCCATGCTAGAAATCCCGTACCTAGAAAAGTGGCCAATGAGTGGATATCACTGATTTTGATTTAAATACAAGGACCATAATTACAAAATTTCAGATGAAACAAAAGAAAAGAATAGATGGTAATGAAGGAATTTATTCTGATAATGCAGGGGTTGCCAATCTGGTGTCCAGACCCCCTTGAGGGCATTTATCTGAGAACAGAACATGCTGACATTGGAGAGGGTTCAAAGGAGATTCACGAAAATGATTCCAGGATTGAAAGGTTAATCATACGAGGAACGTTTAATGGCTCCGGACCTCTTCCCACTGGAATTCAGAAGAATGAGAGGTGACCTCATTGAAACCTGTCGAATGTTGAAAGGCCTCGATAAAGTGGATGTGGCGAGGATGATTCCTTCAGTGGGGGAGTCTAAGACCAGAGGACACAGCCTCAGAATAGAAGGACATCAATTTAGAATGGAGATGAGGAGGAACTTTTTGAGCCAGAGAGTGGTGAATCTGTGGAATTCATTGCCACAGGTGGCTCTGGAGGCCAGGTTGTTGGGTATATTTAAGGCAGAGGTTGATAGGTTCTTGATTCATCGGGGCATGAAGAGTTTGGAGCTCAGAGGGAAAATAGACCAACCATGACGAAACGGCAGAGCTGACTCAATGGGCCAAATGGCTTAATTCTGCTCCTATATTTAATGGACTTATTGGTCCATGGCATAAAAACGGTTGGGAACCCTTGCATTAAAGGGATATAAACATGACAAATGGAATTCAGTCTACAGAACAATGTGACACAAAAGATTCTGCAGATGTTAGAAATCAAAAGCAAAACACACAATTCTGGAGGAGCTCCAGCAGGTCAGGCAGCATCTGTGGAGGAGAATAAAACAGTCAATATTTCAAAGTTAGACCTCTCCACAGATGCTGTCTGACTTGTTGAGTTCCTCACCCCGAGCTATTGTGAGTGTGTTGCTGGGAAAAAAGAATGTTTAGTTATTTAGCCCCCTCTCTTCCCCCCCCCCCTTACAAACACACACAAAATCTGTAAGAGAAAATTTTATTCCCCATCTCAAATTCCTGTGTACAGATTTAAGACGACCCGAATAGCTATAACGCCAGAATTAACTGCGTCATTTTATAAAAGAAATCGCCCCATATCCATCTCTAACTTCCTTAATGACACGTCTTGCTCTCTTTGAGGATCTCTAGCCATGCCACTCAATGCTCTATTTACCATAGGATATTGAAAAGAGTTCAGATTAAGTTCTATCATCAGAGTACATAAGTGTCACCATATTACACGCTGAGGTTCACTTTCTGGCAAGCACACTCAGCAAATCTATAGAACAGTAACTACAACAGGATCAATGCAAGATCAAGTAGACCATAGCAGACAACAAACTGCAAACAGAAGTATAAATAAATAGCAGTAAATAACAAGATCATGAAGTAACAAGATAAAAGGTCCTTAAAGTGAGATAATTGATTGTGAGAATATCTCAATAGATGAGTGCATTGTCCCCTTTTGTTCAAAAGCCTGATGACCCAAAATGGTGACAATCAGAACATAGAACACTATAACACCGTGCAAGCTCTTCATCCCACAAAATTGTGCTGACTTTTTAACCTACTCTAAGATTCTTCTAACACAAGTGTTCCCAACCTGGGGATCATAGACCCTTTGCTTAATGATATTGGTTCATGGCATAAAGAAACTTTGGGAACCCCTGACCTAAACCTTCTTCATGCAAATCCTAAAACTAGATACCTTTTCCAATAAACACGTTTAATATTGGAGCATTTTTCTCAACAAATAAATAAACAAGTATAGTGTTTTTTGTGTTATTATTTAATCGGGTTCTGCTTATCTAGTTTTAGGATTTACATGAAGATCTGATCATATTTTAGGTCATATTTGTGCAGAAAGAGCAAAAATTCTACAGTGTTACAAACTTTCTAGCACCACTGAATATAGATTGCTCCTGCATATCTACCTTTCTTACAATTCCTTCGGCTAGGTTCGAAACCTAATCATTAGCCATCATCATCATCCTCATTATGTGCTGCGTCGTATGACATGTGATCATGGACTTGACCATGATTGCTCTTGGCAAATTTTTTCTACAGAAGTGGTTTGCCATTGTCTTTTTCTGGGCAGTGTCTTCATAAAACGGGCAACCTCAGTCATTATCAATACTCTTCAGAGATTGTATGCTTGACATCAGTCGTCACGTAACAGGACTTGTGATATGTACCAGCAGCTCAGACAACCATCCACCACCTGCTCCCATGACCCTTCACATGACCCTGATCGGGGGGGGGGGGGAGGGGGAGCGTGGGGAGCTAAGCAGGTGTTACACTTTGCCCAAGAGTGACCTGCAGGCTAGTAGAGGGAAGGAGTGTCTTGCACCTCCTTTGGTAGGGATGAATTTCTACCCCGCCACTCTAGAAATCACAAATGCAAGGGCCCAAGCACTGAGTTCTGAGGAACATTCTGCTTCCAGTCACCATTACACCCATCAACTCGATACCTGCTGTTTCACTAACTACTGAAGCAACTTGCCACTCTGCCAAGGGTGTGGCAAACCCTTTCATGGAGTGCTGTCAGAAGAAAGAAGCATCCATCATTAGCGACCCCCACCATCAGGAAGGAAGAAGAAAAGCTGAAGTCCCTCACCTCCAGGTTCGGGAGCAGTATTACCTTACAAATATCAGGCTCTTGAACCAGGATGGGTAACTTCACTCACCTCAACAATGAACTGATTTCACAAGATATGGACTCACTTTCACCTCATAGCGCGACAACAATTTTTTTTTTTTTAATTTTCACGATCTCATTTTTTGCACATTGCTTGCTTGTCAGTCTTCATAAGTTTCATAAATTCTATGGTATTTATTTTCCTGGAAATGCCTACATCTCAGAATAGTACATGGTGACATAAATGTGCTTTTGAGTTTTTGTCTGTCAGATGTGACCTTCTCGTAAAACATCCACATCCATTCCACCATCTCAATCTGATCTGAAAACTATATTTTGCTGCTTCAGACAGATGGCAATAATGTGCCCACCACCAGTTAACCCACTATGTAGGTTGTACTTATCTCCCTCAGTAGACAACTGTACAGCGTTGACAGCCTTTTACTCCCACCTTCACTCCTCAAAGTAAATTTATCAGTAACGTCACTTTTAGATCTTGGGTTACGACCAAAGAATTGACGGCCAGAATTGCTTAACACTTTCGTGCAAGGGTGTTTATTCAGTGCGTCAAAAAAGCAAACTTGTGAATTTTTTGAACCCCACAAAATTGCCACTGCCAATATTTACAAAAGGATATCTACCAGGATATTTACAAAAGGAAAACACAATAAATATCCCTACACTAGAAGTCCTGGCAGTGTGACCTTCTCTCTGTCTCTGCTACTGAGAGGGATCAACCCCATTTTTAGGCACTATGACATACCATCTTAAATCACCAACAAAGTTAACTTAAGACTACATGTGAATCAGAATATGATACACGCCACAATGCAGTAACAATCATATTATAAATGAACAGGTGTATCTACCTGACGTGCAGTATACAAACAAAATATACACATTTACAAATCCCCTTTACGAAACAAAAAGAATATTCCACCATGTATGGCAGGAAAGGCACCAAAGAGCCAAACATCTAGGAGCCTTTAATAGGATACACCAGGGGAAGACATTGAAGTGCGCACACTCAACGCAACAGTAGCAAAATGACAAGGGTGTGCGTGTGTGTCTCTCCCTCTTTCTGTCTCAGTACCTGTCAGTGTGTCTCTGTGTGTGAGTGACAGTCAGAGCATGACCAGGTGTGTGTGTGTGTATATAAGCACGCACATACGGAGTGTGTTTACCCCAAGCACTCGCCGTCACAGTCATTATATACAACCCTGAGATTCATTTGTTTGAATGAATAAATGAGCAATAAATATTGACAACAGGAAAAGAAGAATCCTTGAAAGGGAGTCTGTAGGTTGTAGGAACAGTTCAGTGTTAGGGTGAGTGAAGTTATCCCCTCTGGTTTAAGAGCCTGATGGTTGAGGGGTAACAAATGGACAGAAAGAAGACAAGAAATTTAATCAAACCCTGGGTAATTCTCTCCCTCGCTTCTTTCAAGAATCTAAGTTACATGCCTCCGAGCACAACACCTTACTGAATTACAAAGATGTTAAATCTCTTAATACTTCCCCTCGACATCTGATATTCATTCGCCATCATCCTCCTCATTGTAAATCTTTCTTAAAGTAAACCACATCCTACGCCTCCACATAAAGGTTACCTATTTGGTTCCTAATCGGCCTACCTTGTATTTGGTTATCCTCATGGTCTTTCTGTACATAAAACATCTTTTTTTTCTAATTTACCAATATTTTGCATACTCCCTCTTCCTTTCCTAATCATTTTGACTTTCATGTACAAAGCAAGAGGGTGGTGAATCTGTCAAACTGATTGGCACAGATGGCTGTGGCAGCCAAGTCATTGGCAGAGGTTGCTAGGTTCCTAATTAGTAAGTGTGTCAAAGGTTACAAGGAGAATGGGGTTGAGACGGAAAATAAATCAGCCGTGATCGAGCAGACACAATGGGCCAAATGGCCTAATTCTGCTCGACAATATTGTGCAAAAGTCTTAGCTCGGATGCCTAAGACCTTTGCACAGTGCTGTATTTGTCAACGTGGAGCAGACAGCAAGTTTGTAAATCTAGTAGGAACAAATGATGTTGGGAATGATGAGGGTGGAGCACCACGGGAGGGGTATGGGACAGGTGGCAGAGGGGTGCCAGGAGCATGGGGTGGCACGGATGCAGACCTGAGACACCAGGCAAGGTGATCTGATTCCAAACAATTGGTTAATTGGTATTACAGAATGTCTCTTTGGTGCTTCCTGCTCATCCCTCTCCCTTCCCCTTTTCCTAACCATGATTCCCCTCTCCCTGCCCCCTTCCCATTCTCAGTCCACAATAGAGGCCCATATCAGAATCAGGTTATCATCACTCACACGTCATGAAATTTGCTTTTTTGCAGCAGCAGCAGCAGCAGCACAGTGCAAAACATACAATTACTGCAGTACTGTGCAAAACTGTTAGGCAGCCCAGCTATACGTGCCTAAGACTCTTGCACAGTACTGTGGTCTACTGCATTCCAGATTTTATGTCGGCTTATCTAATTGAAGCTTCTTTTTTCCTGTCTTCCAGGTACCTGTAGATTTGGCAGACTCTTTCCATTCCTTTGTGCAAACACACTTACTCCAAAACTTTAATTTCTTATCCAAATAGTTCAGAAACTGATTAACTTTCAAATAGCTGTTTCCTGTCCTCTGATGTAATAAAGTTAATCTCAAGCTTAGAAACTTTACTCCTAATATATTTTTCTTTTTTTCAATAACGGTTGTAAAGCTAACTCTCTAATGGCTACACAAAAATGTTTTCCCACTGATACATCTTCCGCCTGTCCAACTCTATTCATTACAGCTAAATCCAAAATTATAATCCCCACTGACGGATACCCTTTCGTTGGGTTCGCCTCGTCAAGGCTACAAGTAAAAATCCCCAAAACACAGTTTAGAGATTTGATATATTCTAAACCGACAGTTAACAGTAGGAAAATTTAAATGCTATTGCTTTCAAAAACATTAACCAAAATCTAGACACAAGAGAGCACAGATGCCAGAAAGAAGAGCAACCTGCTGGAATAACTGACGCGGTTGAGGAGAGGCTGTTGGGGAGGGGGAGGCAAGTAATGAAGGAACCGCGAGTATCACAGGGGTCTCCTTTGCCACCCATTTGTGACAGTTATTGCTGTTGTAAATGAAGGGGCTGAAACATTGTTGAGGATCCCTACCACCCATCCCACAATCTCTTTGACCTACTACCATTAAGGAGGGGGTACAGAAGCATCAGGACTAGGACTGCCAGACTGTGTAACAGCTTCTTCCCGCAGGCTGTGAGACTAATGAATACCCTGCCACCACCGAGGTGTCGGCTTTAGCAGAAGCTGTTTACTGTACTGTGTACCTTCATTTTGAATTACATATTATTAACTTATTTATGGAAATGTTTTGTTTTATGCGCTGTGTGTGATATATATTTTGTGGGTGCACCATGGCCTAGAGGAACGTTGTTTCGTTCTGTTGTATTTATGTACCGTCAGATGACAATAATATCAAACTTGTTATCTGTTCGACTTGGGTTGAGACCTGCGTGACCCACTAAGTTCCTCCAGCTGAGTGTTAAACAGAACATTCCTTTTTCCAAAAGCTTTTTAAGTATTGTTTAAAACTCAATTTTGCCAGGATACCGAATCCTGGCAGATTCTTTAACCAGTGACCACACTTCCCGCACCACCAGCCTAACCCCTCTCCACTACCCATCTCTAAGTCCCCCTACACCTCCCTTCCACCCATCCTCTAACCCTGCTAGTTACCTACTAACTCAGCTTCCAACACACCATCCCAAATCATCTCCCCTCCATACACCTCAACCCCCACCACTCACCCCTTCTCCAACCCCCATCCACCTCAACTCCCTCACTGTCTCCAACCCAATCCCTTCACCTCATCTCCAATCCTCATGCACCTCAACCCCCTCACTGTATCTCCAACCCCTCATCACCCTCAACCACCTCAACCCTCTTCACCCCATCTCCAACCATCTACCTGAACCCCTTCACCCCATCTGCAAGCCCCTCAACACAACTCCACCACCCCATCTCCAAGGCCCCTTACACCACCTACTTTTCAACTCCCTCCCTCCTCAACCCAACTCCACCCAGTTGGCAACTCACCTGCAGCACCCCATCGACTTCAAAACCCCTCAAATGCACCCCATCTAGAAAACACCCATGCCCTCACCCACCCCAACTAGCAACCCAACTCCAAACACCCCCACCAGCCTACGTCAACTCCCCTCACCCTAAATCCACCACGCCAAACTCCAAAGCCCTGGGCGCTCACACATCTCAACTTCTCCCAACTGGCAACTCACCTCCACTCCCAACTGCAGCCTGCCTCTCCCCAGGCACAACCCCGCCCTTCCCTCAAACACCAACAGTCCCCCGCATCCGACCCACCTGTAGTAATAAACATCGCTCTTGCCGGCGCTGAGCCCCGATTTCCGGATCACCTCCTCTTTCTTCCAGCCGGGAGGCAGGCACGGGCAGATGGTCCTCTTCCTCTCCATGGCGGGGCTGGTCTCAGAGATCAACGGAGGCCGCTCGATCTTCAGCTGACAGCGGGGCTGAGCTGTCGGGGCGAGCCGACCGAGCCGGGCCCCTCCTTCTGATGCTGCTGCTCTGCGCTGGGACCCCTTCTCCTCACCAGCTCCGCGCTTGGTCGCTCCCTCCGCAGCCTCTGCGCGCTGGGACGCTCCCTCCGCAACCTCTGGGCGCTGGGACGCTCCCTCCGCAACCTCTGGGCGCTGGGACGCTCCCTCCGCAACCTCTGGGCGCTGGGTCGCTCCCTCCGCAACCTCTGCGCGCTGGGTCGCTCCCTCCGCAACCTCTGCGCGCTGGGTCGCTCCCTCCGCAACCTCTGCGCGCTGGGGCGCTCCCTCCGCGCGCAGGGTCGCTCCCTCCGCACCCGCTCCCCGCTGGGCCTCTTCCCCTCTACCCACTCCGCGATGGAACCTTCCCCATCTACCGGCTCCACGCTGGAGCCCTCTCTCTCTGCCCGCACAGCGCTGGGGCCAAAATCCTCTACCCACTCCGCGCTGGGGCCCTACTCCACTACCCACTCCGCGCTGGGGCCCTCCCCCTCTACCCCACAACCCTCCCCCTCTACCCCCTCCGCGTCTAGGCCGTCCCCTCCGTCTCATCCAGCTCCACGCTGGGACTCTGTCTCCTATCGCTCCACGCTGGGACACCCTGTCTTCCCCCGTCTCTCGGCGCTGGGACACCCGATCTTCCCCCGTCTCTCCGCGCAGGGACACTGTATCTTCCCCCGTCTCTACGCGCTGGGACACCCTATCTTCTCTCGTCTCTCCGCGCACGGACCCTCCGTCTCTACTCTCGCCGCTCTACGCTGGGACCCTCCGTCTCTACTCCCGCCGCTCCGCGCTGGGACCCTCCGTCTCTACTCTCGCCGCTCCGCGCAGGGACCCTCCCCTTTGCCAGAGTCAGCTCCACCATACGGCCGTCCCACCCAGCGGAGCCGGCGGTGCCACCGCGCTCCTAGCAACCGCCGCCGACCCGTCCGCCAGACTACAAAGTAGTCCTTCGGCAAAAGTGAAATTCGTCCCAAGAACCTCTTGCACTTTGTAAATAAAGAAAAAAAATGTCTTAACAAACTTTTTCTCAAGGCGCCGAAACTACTTGAATGGTTGTTTTTCTTTGTTAGCTTTCCAAGCGAGCCTTAAGCGAATATCCTTGCGCCGGGACCGGGTACGGACCAGCCGGGTGGCCGAGCATGGTTTACCCGGGGGTCGGTAGCCGCTCTGCCCCGCTGCGGGCTGCTGAAAGGGTGGGCAACAGTGGCAGCGCTGGGTGTTGGGGAGTGGATACAATGTGTCGTCGAGGGTATACACTGTAACATCTACTCGATACATACGGATCAAAATCACAAACACGCTCTGTACGTACATGTTTTATTTAATATAGAATATCTAACATAATATATTATTATATTTTCATAATACTTTTCAGAATAAATGTATATAAATTATAAACTGATATATTATAAAATGTAACATCAGATATAGTATCCATTGAATAGTTTTACTATATATTATAATGTATAAATGTATTTATATATAACACAGTATATATTAAACATACAAATATACAGTATATTATAATTATTACAAAATATTAAAATACATATTTCATAATAAATCTTGATATGCAAAATAAAATAATATGTATTATCTTTACACACAATAAAATAATATATTCTGTCAAAAAAATAAACAATCGGAAAAATTGAGTCCTTCGCCCCATCTGAAGCGAAATTCTGGCAGATATGAAAATCAGATTCAGGTTCATTTTCATCGTGCTAAATTGTGAAATTTGGGGGTTTTTTTGCAGCCACAGTATAGTGCAAAAGATAAAAATTACAATAAGCTACAAAATAAGCAAATAATGTAGATTGCAACTGTACCATGGTTCACAATGAGCTCAAGTTGAAAAAGAATTGCAATATCAGGGTAAGTGTTCTCAAAGTCAGAGGTGTGTGTGTTTGTGACAACAGATTAGCCAGGCTCAGAGGTACACTTACCATGTCCTCTCGTTTGTTCATCCTGGACAAGGTAAACATTCTGGGGAAAACAAGCCTGGTGTTCGGTTAGTAAAGTTCATAGTTCAAAGTAAATTTATTTTCCAACTAATGTATGTGTGTGTGTGTGTGTGTGTGTGTGTGTGTGTGTGTGTATAATATATATGTATATATTCTCCTGTCTTCTCCCAATAACCTTTCACGCCCTGACTAATCAAGAACCTATCAACCTCCATTTTAAATACATCCATTGACTTGGCCTCCACAGCTGTCTCAGGCAATGTATTTTACAGATTCACCACAACATGGCTAAATAAATTCTTCTTTATCTCTATTCTAAAGGGACATCCTTCTGTCCCGAGGCTAGATTCTCCCACTGTGGGAAACATCCTCTCCACACCCACTCTAGCTCAGGCTTTCGGGTCAAGCCACCAATGTATCGGCACATGGTCAGATAAATATCAATTGCCACAGTGACTTTCTACATCAGGCTCACAGTGTGCAGGGAGGAAGGGTTTCCACACACAAAGACTGCTGTTGGAAATGCTCACCATTGCAGTTTTGCAAAATGCTTTGCTAGGAATTACCTGATGGAATCAAAGCCAATATCAGAATTAGGTTTATAGTCAATGTTCTGGGCTGAGACCCTTCATCAGGACTGGAAAGGAAGGGGAAAGATGGTGGGGGAGAGGGGTCAACACCTGAGAATCTCTTGTGTTCTTTGTTGATTCTATTGTATTTCTTTGTTCCACAGTGAATGTTTGCAAAGAATAAAATAGTGGTGGAGGTCGGCAAAGGCTCGGCCTAAAATGTCGACCATTTATTCCCCTCTATAGATGATGCCTGACCTGCTGAGTACCTGCAGCATTTTGTGTGAATTATTCTGGATTTCCAACATCTGCAGAATCTCTTGTGTGTGTGTTATCACTGAGATATGTCATGAAATGTGTTATTTAGCAGCAGAAATACAGTTCAAGACATAAAAATTAGTGTAAGTTACAAAAAAAAGTAGTGCAAAAGAGGAATGGTGAGGTAAATCACAAAGACAAGGAAGTCTGCAGACGCTGGAAATTTTCGAGTCCTGCTGAAGGGCCTCGGCCTGAAACGTCAACCCCTTACTCATTTCCATAGATGCTGCGTGACCTGCTGAGTTCCTCCAGCACTTTGTAATGGTGAGGTCATCTTCATTAGCTCATGGAAAATTTAGAAATCTGTTGGCAGGGAAGGAGTTGTAATTAAACAGTTGAACATGGGTCTTCAGGCTCCTCTAACTCTTCTCTGATGGGGTGCCGTGGAGGCGTAGCAGTTAGTGCAAAACTATTCCAGCTTGGGGTGCTATTGCAGATTTGGGGAAGATTGAGGGGTGTGATATTCAGCCATTCCTCGAGCCATCTCACTTCACCCAACAAGGTCGAAGCTAAATGCAGTTTATTTCCTGAATAACACTTCACTGCAGGATGTCAGAATGTCAATGTCCGTGGCTAACACTTCTAGACGACTATTCTGCTCTTCAGCTAACCAACAGGCTCCTACATACTCCAGATGTTCTCACACCAGAAGTATAGTTTGCTCTCTCCCTCTCTCTCTCTCCCACACTCTTTCTCTTCCAGGGTCACTTCCTCTCTCTCCCTCCCTCTTGCCACCTCTCTTTTTTCCTCTCTCTCCATACCTTTCTCTCTTCCCTTCTTTCACTCTTTCTCTCTGTATCTCTCACTCTAACTTGCTCTCTCTCTCCCCTTCTTCATCTCTCCCTTCCACCCACTTCTCCCTCTCTCCCCTCTCTCCCACACTTTCTGTCCCTCTCCCTTTTCTTTCTTTCCCTTCCTCCTCTCTCTCCTGCCCCATCTCCCTCCCTCTCTCTCTCTGTTTGTCTCTCTCACTCTCTCGCCATACCTTTCTCTCTCCCCTCGCTCTTTCTCTCCGTATCTCTCCCACTAACTTGTTCTCTCACACTCTCTCCTTCATCTTTCCCTTCCAGCCCTTCTCCCTCTCTGTCTTTCCCTCACACACACTCTCTCCCTTCCCCCCTCTCTCTCCAGAAGACCATATGACATAGGAGCAGAATTAGGCCATTTGGCCCATCAAGTCTGCTCCACCATTCAACCATGGCTGATCCTTTGTTTCCTCCTCCTCGACCCCATTTCCTGGCCTTCTCCCCATATCCTTTGATGTCATATCCAATCAAGAACCTATCAATCTCCACCTTAAACACACCCAACGACCTGGCCTCCACAGCTGCACGTGGCAACAAATTCCACAAATTCACCACCCCCTGGCTAAAGAGATTCCTCCAATTCTCTGTTTTGAATGGATGTCCCTCTATCCAGAGGTTGTGCCCTCTTGTTCTAGACTCTCCCACCATGGGAAACATCCTTTCCACATCTACTATCCTTCCCCATCTCCGTCCCTCTCTGCCTTTCTTTCTTTCTTTCTTTCATGTCATACCTTTCTCTCTCCCTTCCTCTCACTCTTTCTCTCTGTATCTCACCCTTTATCTTGCTCTCACTTCCCCCCCCTTCGTCTCTCCCTTCCTCCCCCTGTGCCCCTTGCTCTCTCTACCTCTCTCTCTCATGCTCTCTCTCCTTCTCCCTTTCTCTCTCCATCTCATCTCTCTCTCTCTCTCTCTCTCTCTCTCTCTCTCTCTCTCTCTCTCTCTCTCTCTCTCTCTCTCTCTCTCTCTCTCTCTCTCTCTCTCTCTCTCTCTCTCTCTCTCTCTCTCTCTCTCTCTCTCTCTCTCTCTCTCTCCACTATGCTGCTATGGCACTGTTTTGTCTGTTTTCTGTATGTTGCTCACAGTTTACTATAGATGTTCTTTTGGCATTCACTGCTACATAAACATTTTACAACATGGTTTCTCAAATGTTATATTAGAAGTAATAACAACATTATTAGTGCTAGCTCATTAACAGATATCATCAGCAACGACCGACAGACCTGTCCTGGAGTTGGAACGTGCATGGGTTCATTGTCCATTCAGAATCTGTTGGCGGGGTGGGTGGGAAGAAGTTGTTCCTGCAATGTTGAGTGTGCAGTTTCAGGCTCCTTGATGGTTAGCAATTAGAAGAGGACTTGTCCTGGGTAAGGAGGGCCGTGAATGATGAATGTTGCCCTTTGAAGGTGTCCGGTGTGCATGACGAATCCGGTGGAGTTGATCACCCTCTGGGGCTTTCTTCAATCCTCAGCAGTGGCTCCTCCACTCCAGATGCTGATGCAAGCAGTCCGAATGTTCTCCACGGTACGTCTGTGTGTTTCAATGTAACGGTGACAATAAACAGCAATGAACCTGAAAACAGAGAATTTTAATTTGGTCAAGTAGAAATAATTGCTGTGGGTTGTAAGTGACAGCTTTATGTCTTGTAACGTTTTTGTGAAGTCAAATACAAAAAGAGAAATGTATAAAAATGAAAGTGAAACAGGTGGCAAACTTATTTAAACATGGAGATATGAATCAGGCCAAAGTCTGGAATGAAAAATAATTTAGTATGGGTGTGTAACAGGGTGTGAATTCAGCAATCAGAGGTACAAAGGGACTTGGGAGGCTTCATGCAGGATTCCCTAAAGATTAATTTGCAGGGTGTTTTTTTTACTTTAGAGATACAGCACAGTAACACACCCTCCTGGCCCAACAAGCCCGCACCACCGAGTATACCCATGTGACCAATTAACCCCTACATCTTCGAAATGTGGGAGGAAACTGGAGCTCCCAGAGGAATCCCACATGGAAAGTACAAACTCTGTAGGCAGGCTGAGTCAGCAGTAGGGAAGGTAATTGCAATGTTATCCTCGATTTCAAGAGGGCTAGAATATAAAAGCAAGGTTGTAATACTTCATAAGGCATTGGCCGGTCTGCACTTGGATTATTGTGAGCGGGTTTGTGTCCCTTGTCTGGGAAAGGAGGTGCTGGCACTGGAGGTGGTTCAGAGGAGAATGACCCTAGCAATGAAAGGCTATGAGGAGCGTTTGACAGCTCTGGGCCTGTGCTTGCTGGAGTTTGGAAGAATGTGAGGAGGTCTCATTGAAACCTATCGAATATTGAAATATTGAAATATGGCAGGAGGAGAAGATGGCACGACGCAAGCTTGCAGCGGCCACTACGGTGATGATATCTGTTACCTGTCAAGTAGGGTGCCGTGCACTATCCTGATTTGATGGAGACACGGAGGAGCATCTGTGAAACTTCTGAAATGCCTCCTTCACTGCCATTGCTACTGTGTGATTCAGAATCTCCAGAGAAGGCCCCGAGTCCTCGGCTCTGCTTGTTGCTCGGCGGCCGGGGTGGGGTCGAAGCGCTCGGCAGAGATGGTGCTCAGTGTTGGAGGTCTGGTTGGAGGCTCGAAGTTTTCGGGCGGACTCAGAGTCCGCTGCGGTCAGGTGCTTCCAATGCATCAGCAAGTTTATGGCGCTTGGAGTTCATGGCAGGGAGAGTTACACCCTTCTACCGTCTGCGTGAGATGATGGGGCTATCAGGACTTGAGACTTTTTTTTACCGTGCCCATGGTCTGCTCTTTATCAAATTACGGTATTGCTTTGCACTGTTGTAACTACGTGTTGTAATTATGTGGTTTTGTCAGTTTTAGTCTTGGTTTGTCCTGTGTTTTCTTGTGATATGTTTCTGGAGGAACATTGTATCATTTTTTAACGCATGCATTTCTAAATGACAATAAACGAGGACTGAGTGTCCTCATAATCTAATAACCTAGATAGAGTGAATGTGGGGAGGACGATTCCTGTGGCGGGTGAGTCTAGGACCAGAGGGCACAGCCTCATAATACAAGGAACATCCCTTTAGAACAGAGGTAAGGAGGACTTTCTTTCCCTGGAGAGTGGTGAATCTGTGGAGGCCAAGGCATTGGGTATACTTAAAGCAAAAGTTGATAGGTTCTTGATTAGTGAGGGTGTCAATGATTATAGGGAGAAGGGGATTGAGAAGAATAACAAAACAGCCATGATAGAATGGCGGAGCAGACTTGATGGGCAGTCCCCCATTTGTTACAGTCGATAATATGTGCAGTTCACGTTCTTGCGTCTCTCTGTTGCAAGTTGCCCTGCAGGTCTTCTGTGGAGATGTGCTCTGCACCTACTTGCCCAGTTTACTCTAACAGCCCCTCCCTAACCCACAAGCACCAAATACAAATGCAGCTGCAAAGAAATTATAAAATGCCGGTTTTCTTCACAGTCACACACCAGCCAGGCTTTAAAACTAGAGCACTCCTACCACTCTGTGTGTTAAAAAAAAACTGCCTCTGACATCCATCCTGTCCCACACGCTCATCCAATCACCGTCTGCAGATGCTGGAAATCCAGAGTAATAGACGCAACTTGCTGGAGGAACTTGGCAGGTCAGGCAGCATCTATGGAGGGGAATAAACTGTTGACGTTTCAGGCCGAGACCCTTCATCAAGACCACACTAACAAAAAGACAAGAGATTCTGCGGGTGCTGGAAACCCAGAGCAACACACACAAACTGCTGGAGGAATTTAGCAGGTCGGGCAGCATCTATGGAGGGGAATAAACGGTTAACGTTTCGGGCCGAGACCCTTCATCAGGACTGGAAGATAGTGGGGCAGAATCCAGAATAAGAATGGGTTGGGGAGGAGTACAAACTGACAGGCAATAGGTGAAACAACACACAAGATGCAGGAGAAACTCAATGAAATGGTGACTACTCTGTGAGCATTATCTTGTTCTTCTTCCTTTGCTTGGTCTGTATGTTTATTTGTCTATCTTATTATAATTATTGGCACAGTTTTTCCTCTTTTGCATAATGGAAGTTTGGCGGTCTTTGTGTGTTTTTCCCCTGGATTTTTATTGTATTTCTTTGCTTTCCTGCAGGTTCCTGCAAGAAAATGTCTCTCAAGGTTCTGTGTGGCATAGATACTTCGATAATAAATTTACTTTGAACTTTGATCTAACTGTATCTATTTTTATTTATTCTTGTAACATAGTAATTTTTAATGTCTTGCGCGCTACAACTAATGCCACTGAACAACTAATTTCGCGGTAATAGACCTGATTCTGATTTAAAAATGCAGACTGTAGAATAGTACAGCAATGGGGCCAGACTCTTCGCTCAAGATGTTGTGTTGAACCGATTAAATTAGTAACATGTGAAGAAGTGTGTTTTCTAAGGAGGACTGTGGTTCGGGTTTTACGCCGTCGACAAATTCCCCACTGCAGTAACCTGCGTCACAGATTTCGTGGCTGGGGGAATGTTTTGGTTGTCCACCTATTTACTGTGTGGTTTCCTGGTTTATTGCTGGTGCCGCCAGGGTTCCTGATTTGCAATGTCCGTGGGCTGTTGCCTGACGATGGAGCAACACGAACGCGGGCCTGACGCGGCTGACCAACGCTCGAGTCTGCGGGAGGAGGAGGATGAAAGAGAGTGGTGTTACACTGTTGACGACAGAAAAACCAGCCCTTTGGCCCTTGCAGTAGCCAGCAGTGAGTTAACAGGTACCAGTAAAAACTATAAGGCAGCCCCTGTCTCAACAAACCCAGAACGCTTACTGTCTGCCAAACTGGGGGTGTGCCAAAACGTAACTAGGGGAGAACTTTGTCGTCTGCTTTAGACGAGTCCACAGCAAATAAGCAGAGGCGACAGGAAGAACTTGGTTTTGATATTTGCTTTGCACTGTCACTGAACACTGGCTCCAACCCTTGCATTCAGAAATAATAACAACTTATTTATCGAGCACAGGCGATATAGTTCAAAGTGCTTCACAATAGGATAGACGTGCAAAAATGTTAAAATAAAAATAAACACGAAAATAAAAATACAAAAAGATGTTAGTTGAAAGCAGGAGTAAACAAACGGGTTTTGAGCTGAGCTTTAAAAGTGTCAACTGAGTCTGCATTCCTTATAGTGATAGCTATGAAGTTCCAGTCTAGTACGTAGTTCAAAAAAAAAGCCGACCTGCCAATTATCTTTTGAGGGGAATTATTTAAATTTAAGAGAGCGCCGGAAGAAGATTTGAGAGCTCGAACAGGATTATAAAACGAAAACGATTCGGTGATGTACTCCAGTCCCAGACCATTAAGAGCTTTAAAAACAAGTAAGAGAACTTTAAAATCAGTTCTAACCGGAAGCCCATGCAGAGTAGATGGGACGGGAGTGATATTCTCCCTCATCCTGGTTGTAGTTAAAAGTCTGGCAGTGCCGTTCTGAATGAGTTGATAGAAATAATTGAAAAAAAATGAATGTGCTGATTTAAAAACACAAAATCTTACAATGCCTGAACCCCACATTAGAATTTATTTTTAGTGATTCTACGGGGTAATCTGGTGAGGTGATAGCAGGATTTAAGTGTGTTTAATCATGTTGCTACTGATAAGGGTGATTTACCGTTTTGGGTCCTTGTACAAGAAAGGGACAATTAGTACAGTTTGGATCTGGGCATCTCGTGAATGGTTTCTAAGTTTTATGACATTCTACATTATAAATCTGGCTTCAGTACAGGGCCTTTTCCAAACTAGTCTTTGTGACTGGTCTCATTTATGACATTCTAAGACCATAAGGCCCAGGAGCAGAATTAGGCCATTGGACCCATCGGGTCTACTCCAGCATTTCGTCATGGCTGATTTATTATCCCCCTAAACTGCATTTTCGTGCTTTTGCCCCATAACCTTTGACTCCTTGCGTAATCAAGTATCTATCAATCTCTACTTTAAATTCATGGATTCTGTTGTATTTTTTTGCTCTACTGTGAATGCCTGCAAGAAATTGAATCTCCAGCAGTATATGGTGACATATACTGGACATACTATGTTAATGAATTTACTTTGAATTTTGAAATATGCCCAATGACTTGGCCTCCACAGCTGTCCGTGGTATTTAATACCACAGATTCACCACCCTCTGGCTGAAGAAATTCCTCCTCATCCCTGTTCTAAAGGGACTTGCTCGAATTCTGAGGCTGTGGCCTCTAGTCCTAGACTCCCCTATTATAGGAAACGGCCACATCACGTCCACTCTATATAGGCCTTTGAATACTCGAGAGGTTTCAATGAGATTGCCCCCCCCCACACATTCTTCCAAACTCTATTGAGTACAGCCCCAGAGGCCATCAAACACACCTGATATTATTCCCTTCATATCCAGCATCATTCTCATGAACCTCCTCTGGATTGTTGCCAATGCCAGCATATCCTTCCTTAGATATGGTGCCCAAAACTGCTCACAATATTTCAGATGTGGTTTGAGCTGTGCTTTCTAAAGCCTGAGCGTTATATCTTGTCCACTAGGTTTCAAGGTCTTGTCTGATTGGTTGAGCTGCCGGTGTTCTTCTCTGACCACCGCCTTCTGAGAGCCACCTGTCACTTACGGGAGGACCGGAAGGCAGGCAGGGGGACGTGGAAGCTGAACATAAAGCTGCTGACCCCAGAGAACATCGAGGAACTAGAGAGGGAGTACACAGCTTGGAGAACCTTGAAAGCCTTCTTTGATTCTCCGATTCACTGGTGGGAAGCCACCAAGGAGAACATCAAGAGGTTCTTCATCCGCAAGGGTATCCAGAAGGCAAGGCAGGAGCAGAGGGAACTGCGTAAACTCCAGACATCGTTGCAGCAACTTCTCCTTCTGCAGTCAAAGGGGGTGGATGTCAGGAGGAATTGAGAGAGGTGAAGGGCCGGCAAGCCCAGCACCTCGCCGTCGAATCCTCCAAGATCATCTTCCGATCAAGGGTCCAAACCATGGAGCAGGACAAGACGTGCTCACGCTTCTTCTTCCAAAAGGTGCACAGGGGGAACTCTGTGATCCACAACCTTAAGGAAGAGGACGGCTCAGTCGCGTCCTCGCAGACCGACATACTGAGGATCTGCAAGTCCTATGCTGGTCTGTACGACGAAAAGGCCACAGAATCCACAGCCTCCCGCAATTTCCTGTCGACTATCATGCAGGTCTTAGACGACGGCAAGCGGAAGAGTCTGGATCAGCCACTGACCCTGGACGAGCTGACAGGCTCCATCCGTTCCTTTGAGTCAAGTAAGACTCCCGGAAGCAACAGCTTACTGGCTGAGTTGTACTCGGCTCTGTGGAACTGGATGGGCCCAGACCTGCTGGAAGTGTACAATGCTATACTTCTGGCCGGCAGCATGTCAGAGTCCATGAGGACAGGCATCATCACCCTCATCTACAAGCAGAGGGGGGAAAGGGAGGATATTAGGAATTGGAGACCCATCTCTCTCCTGAATGTGGATTACAAGATCCTGTCCAAGGCTATCGCCAACAGGGCCAAGTCTGTTCTGGGACAGGTGATCCACCCAGACCAAACCTGTGCTGTACCGGGCAGGAAGATCTCAGACAGCCTCGCGCTGCTGAGGGACACCATCGCCTACGTGCAGGACAGTGGGGTGAATGCCTGCCTGGTCAGCTTGGACCAGGAGAAAGCCTTCAACAGGATATCGCACACGTACATGGCGGACGTGCTCTCCAAAATGGGATTTGGGGAGGGAATCCGGAATTGGATCAGACTGCTCTACACAGACATCTGTAGTGCAGTTCAGGTCAACGGGTGGGAAACAGACAACTTCCCCATCAGGTCTGGAGTCAGGCGGTGCTGCCCCCTCTCCCCTGTCTTGTTTGAGTGCTGCATTGAACCCTTTGCGGAAGCCATCAGGAGGGATGAGGGCATAAGAGGGGTGATGCTGCCAGGCAGTGGAGGGACCCAAGTGAAAACCTCCCTGTACATGGACGACGTCACGGTCTTCTGTTCTGATCCAAGGTCAGTTTGCAGGTTGATCAGCATCTGTGAACAATTTGAGCTAGCATCGGGAGCCAGGGTCGACTGCATGAAGAGCGAAGCCATGCTCTTCGGCAACTGGTCCAGCCAATCCAGCGTCCCCTTCACCATCAGGTCTGATCACGTGAGGGTGTTGGGGATCTGGTTCGGAGGGGCTGAGGCGTGCAACAAGAACTGGCAGGAGCGGACTGCCAAGGTGAAACAGAAACTGGGATTGTGGGGAGGGTGCTCCCTATCGATAACAGTCAAGAACCTGGTCATCAGGTGTGAGGTGCTCTCAGGGCTGCTGTACTTGGCGCAGGTCTGGCCTGTCCCCCGCTCCTACAGCTCGGAAATCACCCGAACTGTCTTCAGGTTTATCTGGGGATCGAGGATGAAGCGGGTCAGACAGACCATCATGCACAAGTCCTTGGACAATGGGGGCAAGAACGTCTCCAATGTCGCCCTCACCCTGATGGCCAGCTTCGTGTGTGGCTGCATCAGGTTGTGTGTAGAACCCAGGTATGTGAGCAGCAAGTACCACTATGTGCCCAGGTTCTACCTGTCACCCTGGCTACGAAGGATGGGTCTGGCCCCACTCCCGCGCAACGCCCCAGTCAGCTGGTCGTTGCCGCCATACCTGTCCTTCATAGAAAAGTTCTTCCAGGAGAACGCCTTTGACCACAGGGCCATCAGGCAGTGGTTGGCATGTAATGTCCTGCAAGCACTGCAGGAGAAGGACATGATGGACAGAGTGGGGTGGTTCCTTGAGCAGACTGTCCAGTTCATCTGGCAAAATGCCTCATCGCCAGATCTCACCTACAGGCACCAAGACCTCGCCTGGCTGGCAGTGAGAGGGGCCCTCCCTGTCAGATCCCTCCTGTACGCCCGGGACGTTGTCTCCGCACCCCGCTGCCCACGGGAGAACTGCAGTGAGGAGGAGTCTGTGACCCACCTCTTTGCACTCTGTCAGTTTGCAGAGAGGGTGTGGAGGAGGATGGACGGGCTAGTGTCACGTTTCATCCCTAGCAGCTGCGTAACAGAGGACTCTCTGATCTACGGGCTGTTTCCGGGGACGCACACGGAGACCAACATCCGGTGTTGCTAGCAGATCATCAACTCGGTGAAAGACGCTGTTTGGTCGGCCCGAAACTTGATGATCTACCAGCACATGGAGATGTCCGTGGGAGAATGCTGCCGACTGGCACATTCTCGGCTGCAGGAGTACGTGCTGAGGGACGCACTGAAACTTGGTGCAGCCACCGCAAGGGCCCGGTGGGGAAGGACCACAGTTTAGGGTTCTTCTCCGGCGGGAGTGGGAGGGGTCGGGTGGCGGGGAGTATACCCCTCAACAATGATGTGGAAAGATGAAACAACAGAGCGCCACATGGGTGGCTAAAAGTGTGGAAATGTAAAGCCTGTAATGGAAACGTGTAAAGGATTGAGAGTCATTGAATAGTTTATTGTACATAATTTTATTTTTGAATAAAGTATATTTTGAAATTTAAAAAAGCTGTCAATGTTCAGGCTTGGGTTACCTGGGAACACTCACAACACGCTGGAGGAATTCAGCAGGTCGGGCAGCATCTGTGGAAAAAGATCGGTCAACGTTTCGGGCCGGAACCCTTTGTTAGGACTGGTGGAGGGTTCCGGCCCGAAACGTCGACCGATCTTTTTCCACGGATGCTGCCTGACCTGCTGAGTTCCTCTATCATGTTATGAGTGTTGCTTTGACCCCAGCATCTGCAGATTATTTTGTGTTTTGGGTTACCTGGGGCTGTATACTGCAGCATTTGCAGTTACAACTACAGGCCCTAATGCACGGGAACCTTTTTGTCTTGCTAATATGTCACGTTAGTTTCTCATTGTAAAATTAGTTTGAATAGTCCTGTTAAAAATGCCACTTGATAGCGCAGGCAGGTATTATCTGTTTACTTAGTGGCTACACATGAGTCTACAACCAATGGGCTCAGTATTATTTATTTATATTTCCACAGTTTGTTGTCTTTGTTTATGTATAATTTCTCATTAGCTCTATTGTATTTTATTTCTCTGTAAACGTTTGCAAGAAAATGAATCTCAAGATTGGTGAGTACGGTGTTTGTCAATGTGGAGCGGAGAGCGAGTTTGTGAATCTGGTGGGAGCAAAGGACTGGGAACGATGAGGTTGGAGCGCTGTGGGAGAGGCGTGGGACAGAGTACCGTATACTTATTTGCTGCTCTGCAAGATTTACTCATCTCTGCGCTGAACTGCAACTAATAGGCTCCTGAATTGGCTGCAGTGATGACTGGCTTCGTGGCTGAGGACTCACTTCTGTGAACTTCAGTTCTGAATGTTGTTCGTTTACTTTTATTGTTTGCACGGTTTATTTCTTTCCCTGCACTCTGGGTACTTAATGGTCTTTTTAATGAGTTCTATTGGGTTTCTTTGTTTTGTGGCTGCCTGTTTAAGGAGATGAACCTCAAAACTGTATACAGTATACATATTTTGATAAATGTACTTTGAACTTTATTTTGACTTTGATAACTGCTTATTTGTACATCCGCAAGTCACTTCTGCTTTTATAGCAACCTATTCACTGAAGTAAAACATCACAGTCCACTCATTGAAGATGCAGAGAACATAGGAATTCAAGGGCAGATAGATCTAAGTAATGTGTGTCCAAACAATGACACAGTCAGAACTTGGCAGATGGGGTAATCATGTAGGAAAATGTATGATTCATTTTCCAAGGAGAAAAAACAACAGTAAAACAGACAATGGTGGAGCGACTCAGAATGAAAATCAGGTTTTTTATCGCTCTGTAATGTGACGTGAAATTTGTTGTTTTGCGGCAGCAGTATAGTGCAGGTGTGCCCTGGAGGCACTGCCTGGCTTGCCAGTCATGGAAGAGCTTGATGGAGGAGCTCGGCGAAGCCAACGACTGTCTCGCCAGTGGGAAAGCCCCAGGCAAAGATGGAATTCCCCCTGAATTCTTGAAGAGCAGGAAGCCTGCCTTGCTGCATCATCTACGCGAGCTTCTGTGACTTTGCTGGGAGAAAGGCCACCTCCCACAAGACATGCGAGATGCCGACATTGTCGCACTGTACAAGAACAAGGACAACCTTAGGGATTGTAACAACTACCGTGGCATCTCCCTGCTTGGCATTGTATGGGAAGTGTTCGCCCACATCGTCTTGGCATGACTTCAGAACCTTGCATCCATCCTACCCAGAGTCCCAGTGCAGGGTCAGAGCAGGCAGGTCTACAGTGGACATGATCTTCTCACTGCGCCAGCTTGCAGGGGAAGAGTCGAGAGCAGCAGAAGCCACTGTACACAGTCTTCATTGTTCTGACCAAGGCATTGACCCTTGTCCGCAGCAGACTCTTCAAATTCCTGCTAAAGATTGACTGCCCCCCAACACTGCACAGTATCATGTCGTCCTTATAAAAGGACATGCACAGCACTGTCTGTTTCAATACAGCAACTTCTCATGTCTTTCCTGTGAGTAGCGGAGTGAAACGAGGTTGTGTCCTGGCACCAACCCTCTTTGGAATCGTCTTCTCCATGCTCCTTCACTGTGTTTTCACAGACTGCACTGAAGGCATCTCCTTTCGCACAAGAGCTGACGGCAAGCTGCTCAACATCGCTCGCTTGCGCTCCAAGACCAAAGTTAGAACAGCCCTCGTCTGCGAGATGCTGTTTGCAGATGATGCAGCGTTGACGCCACACGCTGAATGCAAACTCCCAACAGCTGACTAACCATTTCTCCCATGGCTGCAAGGAACCGACAGTCCGAAGAAGACAAACTTCGTGGCCCAGGGTGCAGAATGTCCCCCAAACATCACCATTGATGTTTGCTGTCTCGATGTAGTCAACTCCTTCACCTATCCTGTGTCAGCCATCCCCAGTTCCTTGTCCTTCAAAGCAGAGGTGAACAGCAGGGTTGTCAATGGCCATGGCTAGACTGAACAAGAGAGTGTGGGACAACCGAGAGATGACAAAGATCAAGCTGCGTGTGTACCAGGTGTATGTGCTCAGCACACTCCTCTACGCCAGCGAGGCTTGGACACTATACATCAGCCAAGGGAAGAGACTAAACTCGTTCCACCTACGCTGCCTCAGGCAGATCTTGCACATCTCCTGGCAGAAGAGAATCACCAACACAGAGGTTCTACAGTGGACTGACACCTCCAGTATCCACGCACTACTCAGCTACAGACACCTCAGATGGTTGGGCCATGTCAGATGGGGGGACCAGGGACACATTCCCAAGGACATGCTGCGTGGCAAGCTGAGTGAGGGTTGCGGCCCGCGAGGAAGACCATGCCTCCACTACAGGGATGTCTGCAAGCGCGATATGAAGCTGGCAGGCATCGACCTCAACATGAGGAATCAGTTGAAGACCAGACAGCATGGGGGGACACAGTCAAAAGTGGTGCCCAGCAGGCTGAGATAGCAAGGGCCAGCATGCTGATCAAAAAGAGCCAGAAGAAAAGCCAGAGCTGCATTAGACAGAGCACCATCTGCGGCCACTGTGAAAGAGACCGCCACTCTGGAGTGGGGCTGTACAAATAGCCCCGAGTCTACCACCCCAAGAACCGTCAGAAAACGTGTCACGCGACCGTCTCCCGAGACGTACAGATGCCGACGATGGTGATAGTGCAGGTGTAAAATTACTCAGTGCCGACTTCAAGGTAACGTGGTGCGCTTTCAGAGAAGCTCTTCTGCACACCGCTGTTATAACACGTGGTTATCCGAGTTACTGTCGCCCTCCTGTCAGCTTGAACCAATCTCGTCTGCCCTCTCAAATTAACAAGGCATTTTCTCCCGCAGAACACTTGATGTTATTTTTTGCACCATCCTCTGTAAATTCTAGAGACGGCTGTGCATGAAAATTCCAGCAGATCAGCTGTTTTTGAGATACTCAAAGCAACCTGTCTAGCATCAACAATCGTTCCACAGTCAGTCACTTAAATCACATTACCTCCCCAACAACTGGACCTCTTGACCATGTCTGCGTGCTTTTATGGATTACGTTGCTGCCACATGATTGGCTCATTAGATTTTTGCATAAATGAACAGGTGTACAAGTGTAACTAGTAAGTGGCCACTGAGTGTAAAGTACAAAATAAATATGCAAGAACAAAGCAATAAAATTTAAAAGCAACTCCTCTTATTCCAATCACAAGCAAGAAAATCTGCAGATGCTGGAAATCCAAGCAACTCCTCCAGCATTTTGTGTGTGTTCCTTTTATTCCATCTGGGTAGCCTCCAACCTGATAGCATGAATATCGATTTCTCATTCTGATTTTAAAAACAATTCCCTTGCACCTCCCTCCTTCTATTCCCCACTCTGGCCCCTTGCCTCTTCTCATCTGCCTATCACCTCCTCGGTGCCCCCCCCTTCCCTTTTTTCCGATGGTCCACTCTCCTATCAGATTCCTTTCTCTCCAGCCCTTTACCTTTCCCACCCACCTGGCTTCACCTATCACCTACTAGCTACCCTCCTTCCTCTCTCCCCCCCCTCACCCTTTTTATTCTGGCATCTTCTCTCTTCATTTCTAATCCTGAAGAAGGGTCTCGGTCTGAAACATTGCTTTCTTATTCACTTCTATAGATGTTGCCTGATCTGTTGAGCTCCTCCACATTTTGTGTGTGTTGCTCTGGATTTTCAGCAGCTGCAGAATATCTTGTGATAATGAGGTGATCTTCATGTTGGGTGAGACAAGAACCAGCAGTCACAGGTTTAGAGTGAAAGATGAAATATTTAAGTGGAACCCGAGTGGGAGCCTCTTCATTCAGACAGTGGTGCGGCAGTGGAGCAAGCTGCCAGCAGAAGTGGTAGATGTGGGTTCAATTGTATCATTGATGAGGAGATTGGACAGGCACATGCATGAGAATGGAGGACCATGGTAAGGCTGCAGGTAGGTGGGGAGAGACAGAAGACCGGGCTGGTACTGACTAGATGGGCCAAAGGGCCCACCTCTGTGCTGTAGTGCTCTATGACTTTGCGTGTAATTGGAGCTATTAAAGAGAGAGAACAAAGGAGTATAGATAAATGCATGTATTGTTGGAAGATCAGGAAGTTCAGTCTGACCTAGTGAATCACTCGCATACATTATGTCATGAAATTGATTTTACAGCAGCAGTACAGTGCAATACATAAAAAGTACTAAAGGTTACAATTCAGACGTAATTACAAAAAGTGCAAAGATTGAGATCGTGTTCATGGACTGGGCAGCAATCTGATGGTGGAGGGGAAGAAGCTGTTCCTAAAACGTTGCGTGTGTCCTCTACTTGCTTGCAGGAAGTATGGCAACATCTCTACTTCAAGAAAGAACAAGCTTTCATAATGTAACACTTCGCATGTTATCCTGGTTTATGACACAGCCGGAACCATAAAAAAAATTGATAAACCGGTGGAAAGAGTTGGGAATCTCAAAAGACATCAGAACTACTGGGTGCTCCAAGTTCAAAGTAAATTTGTTGTCCAAGTGTGTATATATAAGGCCATTAAGGCATCTGTTAGTCTTAAGAGACCATGGATCGGTGCCTGGAATGTCTTCACTCTCCAGGGCAAGGTTGTGTGGAAGACCGGCAAGGTTGTATGGAAGACCCTCTCCACGACACTGATGTTGTCCTAGGGAAGAGCAAGGGCCGATACAGCTTGGCACCAGTGTCGTCGCAGAGCAGTGTGTGATTAAGTACCTTGCTCAAGGACACAACACGCTGCCTCGGCTGGGTCTCGAACTCATGACCTCCAGATCGCTAGTCCAATGCCTTAACCACTTGGCCAGTGCCCACGCACACATATATACACCATAAACGACCTTAAATTGGGGTGACATGGTAGCATACTGGTTAGCACAACGCTTTACTATACAGGCGACCCAGGTTCAATTCCCACCGCCGCCTGTAAAGAGATTGTACGTTCTCCCTGTGACCTCGTGGGTTTCCTCCAGATACTCCGGTTTCCTCCCACAGGCCAGAGGCATATTGGTTAGTAGGTAAGTTGTCCTGTAATTAGGCTAGGATTAAATCAGAGGTTGTTGGGCAGTCTGGCTCGAAGGGCCTTATCTGCGCTCTATTACAATAAATACATAAATAAAAATGTTGCACATGTAGTTATCTGCATCTACGTGCATGTGATTCTATTACAAGCAAGTTTTCCATACATTGACCTCACTGTACTTGTGCGTATGTCAATTAACTTGGTGCATCAAGCCCACAGACAGATAGCTTGATAAAGACTCAGTAGGCAAGTTGATCCAAACAGCTAAGGCAGGTGCCAGAATGATGGGCTGTTAAAATTGTCTGGGTAACTTAACCTCGAAAATTTTGATTTATTTTTAAACTGCTCTTTTGAATAATTACCACCTGCCCGAAGTCTGACAGAAATACTGAGGGCTGATGATATAGAAGCATAGAGTAAAAGGGCAGGCCCTTCAGCCCATCTAGTCCATGCTGACCTGGTCTTTTTTTCTTGTCCCATGCGCCTGCACTTGGACCACAGCCCTCCAAACCCCACCCATCCGTGTACTGATATAAACTTCTCTCAGCTGAGGCCTTGTCCACCACTTCCGCTGGCAGCTTGGACTGAATGACCTTAAGTCATAGGAGCAGAATTAGGCTATTTGGCCCATTGAGTCTGTTCCACCATGGCTGATTTAATATCCCTCGCAACCCTATTCTTTGACCTTTCCCCTATAAAATTTGATGCACCTTAAAAGTTCAGAGAAGTTTATTACCAAAGGTCCTTATGTCACCAACTCTGAAACTCATTTTCTTGTGGGCTTAATCAATCAATCCAATAATCATAACAGAACCCTTGAAAGACTGCATCCAACAGGGTAGACAACCAGTGTGCAAAGAATACAGATTGTGCAAATACGAAATGAAAGAAATAATAATAGTAAATAAATAAGTAATAAATATTGAGAACGTGAGAAGAAGAGTTCTTGAAAGTGAGTTCATAGGTTGTAGGAACAGTTCAGTGTTGAGGCAAGTGAAGTTATCCCCTCTGATTCAAGAGTGTGATGGTTCAGGGGTAATAACTGTTCCTCAACTTGGTTTTGTGGGTCCTGTGGCTGGTGTACTTTGTTTCTGATGACAGCAGCGAGAAGAGAGCATGGCCCAGGTGGTGGAGATCCCTGAAGATGGATGCTGCTTTACTGCAACAAAGCTTCATGCAGATGAGCTCAGTTGTGGGATTTTTTTGTAGGATTTTCCGTTCTCAAGGGCATTGGTGTTTCCACATCAGGATGTGATGCAACCAGTCAATATACCCTCCACCACACATCTGTAGAAGTCCCTCTAAGTTTCAGAATCACAAATCACCACACTCGTGCCACCCTCCGAGTGGAGAAGATCCCCTTCAGATTCCCGTTAAATATCTCACCTTTCCCCCTTAACCTATGACCTCTAGTTCTGGTCTCACCAAACCTGGGGAGATAAATGTTTAATCTCCTGATTTGATTTTAATTCTAGTGCAAGTATCATAGTGGCTAGTACAACATTTGCGGCCAGCAACTCTGATTCAATTCCTGCCGCAATTTGTACATTCTCCCGCTACGTTGACCGCTTGGGCTTTCTCCCACATTCAAAAGATTAGTAGGCTAAATTGTCACATGGGTGCATTGAACAACCTGAGCTCATATCCCTAAATTTAAAAAAAATCTCTCTAACACCAGGAAGGTTGAAATAAGGTCAGTTTTCCTTTACTTTGCTGGAGAGGCTAGGAGGAGGGCCTCCTCAGCACGTCCGGCCATCTGCCCTGCCTGTACGTTCCCTTTTTTATTGAGATACAGTGCATAGAATAGATCCTTCCAGCCCTTCGAGCTGTACCACCCACAATCCCCTAATATAATCCTAGCCCAATCACAGGACAATTTATAATCACCAATTAACTTGCGTCTCTGGACTGTGGGAGGAAACTGGAGCACCCGGAGGAAACCCATGTGGTCCTGGGGAAGGACGTACAAACTCCTTACAGGACAGTGGTGGGAATAGAACCCGGGTCACCTGTACTATAAAGTGTTGTGCTAACCACAAAGCTACTGTGCTGCCTGTGCATGTCTTCTGGGTCAGACTATGAATTAAATTTACTTAGGCCTCACTCTGAGGAGTAGGGTTGCCAATTGTCCCGTATTAGCCAGGACATCCCGTATATTGGGCTAAATTGGTTTGTCCCATACGGGACCGCCCTTGTCCCGTATTTCCCCCTGCTAAGGTAGAGCGTTCCTATGAAGCAACACACATAAAAATTGCTGGTGAACGCATCAGGAATAGGTACAACCTGGCCTGCTGCTTTCACCAGCAATTTTTATGTGTGTTGCTTGAAATTCCAGCATTTGCAGATTTCCTCGTGTTTGCGTTCCTATGAAACCGTTCTTAAGTCGAAATGGCGTAAAGCGAAGAAGTAATTACCATTAATTTATATGGGAAAAATTTTTGAGCATTCCCAGACCCAAAAGATAACCTACCAACTCATACCAACTAGCACATAAAACCCAAAATAACACTAAATATAAAAATAAATATAACACTAAATATATATTTTACTATATATAGTAAAAGCAGGAATGATATGATAAATACACAGCCGATATAAAGTAGAAATAATGTATCTACAGTGTAGTTTCGCTTAACAGAATCGGGAAGACTTAGCCAAAACTGATTTGTAGAAAAAAAGTCAGCATGTAAACGTATGCACATGTCACGTATGCACACGACACATATGCACACGTCACGAATGCGCACACAGGTGCCCGCACAAGGCTTCATGGTCATGGTAGTCTTTCTCGGGGTAAACACAAGTGTCCCGTATTTGACTGCTACTTTTGTCCCTTATTTGGGAGTGAGAAAGTTGGTAACCCTACTGAAGAGGCCATACACCAGAGGGCGCCAGGGGTTGATTTGATGCACCAGCTTCCTCTGAACACTGACTGCCTGTTATACTGCTGGTGTTTTCGGGCAGTAATGACGGTCCTCAATCTCTGGCAGTGTTCAGGGCTTCCTTCATCATGTCAGTAGCCTCCTCTTGGTTTTCAGTACTGTCAGTCATACAGGTCACAGGTGGAGTTTCAGGAATACTGTCACACTCAGGTGTAGAAGGACTTTTCATTGCTGTTTCCACAACAATTTTGTTTTGCCAGTCATGATTGTTAGCCCGGAGTTAAACTCCCCAAAACTGGAGAACTGTGGACCACTTTTAATCCAGTCTCTGCCTTTTGACCTGCTTGGCATGGATGACAGTACCAAAAGCCAAAGAATAAAGCCCTGACTGCAGCCACATAGTTCTCCTGGTCATTGAGGTACGCAAGCCTCCAAACCTCGACAAAATTGTGGTCTTCTTGGAGGTTCTTCTGAATGACAGGGTGCAAATGTAGGCTTTTCCTTGGGTGGCTAAAATGTGGCAGGATATGAATAGTAGACAGTACCACTCCCATCCCAACTTTCGCAAAGGACGTTACTGAGAATCAACTTGCATTTGTTCTTCGAAGGGATTTTATGACAACATTGAAAAGGCTTACTACCCAAATCAGTCACGTCATTCACTGGTATGAAGGACCTGCCTTTTGTCACGATGACAAGGGCTGAACCCGGGTGTGGAGAAACGACAGACTCTGGTGAAGCCTGAACCAGGTACGGAGATGTGGCAGACTTTGTCACGATGACAAGGGCTGAACCCAGGTGTGGAGAAGCGTCAGACTCTGTCATGGTGACAAAGACTGGACCCAGGTGTGGAGGAATGGCTGACTCCCATGTAGAGGTGGAAACAAGAGGTTAAGTTTAGAAATACCAACAGAGCATCAGAGGCGCGATCAAATGACACTGCAAAGCAAATCTTTCTCTACACACAAGGGCTATGCCAAGAGCACGAAACAGGAATCCACTTTAAATAGTCATGGAGTATGGAAAACCCATGCCAGTCACAACTAACTTGACAAGGTGAAAATGAAAGCACAAGAGTTTAAAGACTCTAGTTAAGACAACAATTAGTAAATGCAAATGTTCGAGAAACCTTGAGGTCCGACCTCTCTAGCAAGCCGCATGGACCCGCAGGGCTCACGGCACTTTTCTACAGGATGAATAGTTGTCTCTGGTATTCAAGGATTGTTATTGATATTGGTTTATTATTGTCACACACTGAGGTGCAGAGAAAAGCTTGTCTTGAATGCTATCCATACAGATCAAATTATTCTACGGGACATGGGTAGGTACCGGAGCTAGAGCAAGGTAAAGCAATCAATGCAGAATGAAGTGTACAAGCTACAGAGAAAGTGCAGTGCAGGTAGACAATAAGGTACAAGATCATAATGAGGTAGATTGTGAGGTGAAGAGTTCATCTTATTGTACTAGTTATAATAGTCTTATAACAGTGAGATAGAAGTTGTCCTTGAGCATGGTGCTATGTGCTTTCAGGCTTTTGTATCTTCTGCCCAATGGGAGAGGGGAGGGAATGCCCAGGCTGGGTGTGAAGGCACATTCCGTGGGCCAAATACACTGGAATGCTGGAAATCCAGAGCAACACACTCAAAATGCTGGAGGAAATCAGCAGGTTAGGCAGCATCTATGGAGAAGAGTAAACAGTTGACGTTTTGCGATGAGACCCTTCATCAGGACTGGAAAGGAAGGGCGAAGGACTCAGACTAAGAAGGTGGGGGCAGGGGAGGAAGTAGTACAAGGTGGCAGGTGATAGGTGAAACCGGGAAGAGGGGTGGTGAACTAAAGAACTGGGAAGTTGATTGATGAAAGAGATAAAGGGCTGGAGAAGGGGGAATCTGACAAGAGAGGACAAAAGACCATGGAAAAGGGGGAGGAGCACGTAAGAGGTGATGGGCAGATAAGTTGAGGGGGGAAACAGGAATGGGGAATGGTGAAGGAGAAGAGGGGAGGAGACAGTTAGATGATTAGATTAGATTATGAGGTCACACAGTCCTCTTTTATTGTCATTTAGTAAGGCATACATTAAGAAATGATACAATATTCCTCCGGTGTGATATCACAGAAACACAGGACAGATTAAGACTGAAAAACCACATAATTATAACATATAGTTACAACAGTGCAACAATACCATAACTTGAAGAACAGGCTATGGCACAGTAAAAAAAGAAGTTCAAAGTCTCTCGAAAGTCCCACATCTCACGCCGACGGGAGAAGGAAGAAAACTCTCCCTGCCGTGCTCGACCACAGTCCGACTCTGAGTCGTCCGAAAACTTCGAGCTCTGATCAGCCCTCCGACACCGAGTGCTGAGCACCTTCTCTATCCGAACGCTTCGACCTCCGCCTCGGTTGCCAGCAGCAGGCAAAGCCGGGGATTTTGTGGCCTTCCCTCCGGAGATTCTCGATTGCACAGTAGCAGCGGCAGCGAACCAGACATTTCAGAAATTTCTCCAGATGTTTCTTTGCTTCTCACGTCTGTCTTCATCAAATCAGAATTGTGCACGGCGTCCTACTTACAGATACGATATCATTTCACCGGAGAGCTGCGCACGCTGCGTCGTGCTGCGATCTTCTCCTCCCGCCTTTACAGTTACAGTAAGTTCAAGCAATTGGTGTTCATGCCTTCGGGTTGGAGGCTACCCAGATGGAATATAAGGTGTTTCTCCTCCAACCTGAGTGTGGCCTTCTCAACAGTAGAGGAGGCCATGGACTGACATCTTAGAATGGGAATGGGAAGTAGAATTGAAATGACTGGTCACTGGGAAATCCTGCTTTTTGTGGTGGACGGAGTGAAGGTGCTCGAAGTGGTCTCTCAATCTACGTTGGGTCTCACCTATGTACAGGAGGCCCCACCTGGAGCGCCGGATGCAGTAGATGACCCCAACAGACTTGCAGGAGAACTGTCGCCTCACCTAGAAGGTCTGTCTGGGGCCTTGAATGGTAGTGACAGAGGAGGTGTAAGAGCAGATGTGTCACTTGCTCCACTTGCAATGATAAGTACTGGGAAGAAGATCAGTAGGGAGGGACAAGGGGGTAACTGATAGGAAATGATAAATTAGTGGAGGGGTGGTATTAATGGGTGGAGGTATTGATCAGCTTTACTACTTGGGGAAAGCAATTGTTTTTGAGTTTGGTCGTCCTGGTGTGGATGCTACGTAGCCTCCTCCCTGATGGGAGTGGGACAAACAGTCCATGAGCAGGGTGGGTGAGATCCTTCATGATGTTATTGGCCCTTTTCCAGCACCTTTCTGTTTATATGTTCTTTATGGTGGGTAGGCTGGTGCCGGTGATGTGTGGCCAGTTATGACTACCTGTTCTCCTTTGCTGTTCATCTTGCAATGTCAAATATCCGTGTTATTTGGTTATATTCTGTGTTTCTCATCTTTTTTCAGATACACGTTACCCAAAACTCATTGTACATTAGAAACTAATAACTCCGCTTTTGGTTACAAAATAACGTGGTTAACTCGATAGGCAAATTTGCGAATGACACCAAGATCAGGGGTGTAATGGACAGCAAGGAAGACTATCAGAACTTGTAGCGGTATACGGACCAGCTAGAAAACTGGGCTGAGAAATGGCAGATGGAATTTAATGCAAACAAACGGGAGGTGTTTCACTTCAGTAGGACCTATCGGGGTAGGTCTTACACAGTGAACAGTAGGGCACTGAGGAGTGTGGTAGAACGAAGGGCCTGTTTCTGTACTGTACTTTTTATGACTAAAATATCTCGTGGTGGGTTGAGAGTTAACTTTAGAATTCCACTTGGCCAATAAGTTAGTCACTTCAAATTAGCTTTGGTGGAATTGCCGCAACCTTTGGTGAAAGTCTTGTTGAAATGTCTGGAAATCTAATTTATTTTAGAGTAAAACAGAAATCTTCTAAAACTCAGATTTGCTGATTTGTTTATCCCTGGAGTCAATATCATCTCAAAACTGGTATCAGAACTTTCACACAAAATGCTGGAGGAACTCAGCAGACCAGACAGCAACTATCGAAAAGAGTATAGTCAATGTTTCGGGTCGAGACCCTCCATCAAGACTGGGGAAGAAAAAGATGAGGTGTCAGAGTAAGAAAATGAGGGGGGGAGGGGAAGAAGAAACGCTAGGTGAGAGGTGAAACCGGGAATGGGGCTGAAGTATTAAGTAACAAGCTGGGAAGTAAATTTGTGAAAGAGCTACTGGGCTGGAGAAAGGGGAATCTAATAGATGAGGACAGAAGGCCATGGAAGAAAGAGAATGGGGAGGAGCACCAGAGAGAGGTGATAAAGTGAGAGATGGGAATGGTGAAGTGGGGACAGTGTGGAGGGGGAACATGACCAGAAGCTTGAGAAATCAATGTTCATGCCATCAGGCTTGGAGGCTACCCAGATGAAGAACCCCCTCCCTTGTCTCCCCCTCCCCCACCACCACTCCACAATCCTGTGTCTCTCAAGTACAACGGCCAGATCTTAGGTTCTCAGAGACTCCATCTTCCTCTCACCCCCTTCCCTGAACAACCCAACCCTCTCCTCTCCTCTGATACTACCAACTCCCTTCCCCCTTCTGATCCCAGCTCTCATTCATACTGGGTCTTCGCCAACCCCTCTGACCTTCCCTTCTCTGAGGCACAACCTTTTGTCCTCTGTAAGGGCCGCACCTTTGTCCCCTACCCCCACACCTCAGTGAGTTCCGTGCCCACCATGACATTGAGTTCTTCTTCCGCCACCTCCGTCTCTGAGTCTAAGTCTTCGGCAAGGACTCTCCACCTCACCCTGATGACTTCTTCTCCTGTCTTCAACCCTCCTCCTCTTCCTGGACACCCCACTCTGGTCTTCTGCCTGCTCTTGATCTTTTTTCATTGCTAACTGTCGATGGGACATAAATCGTCTCGACTTAACCACTCCTGTCTCCAATTCCAGTATCACTCCTTCTGAACGCACTGCTCTCCACTCTCTCCGCACTAATCGTAACCTCAGCATTAAACCCACAGATAAGGGGGGAGGTGCTCTTATAGTCTGGCAGACTGACCTCTACTTGCTGAGGCCTGGTGACAACTATCAGCCACTTCCTCTTACTTGCCCCTCAAACAGAATTAAGGAGCACCAGGCCAATGTCTCCCACAACATCACCAACCTTGTTAACTCTGGGGATTTCCCATCCACTGCCACCAATCTCATAGTTCTCTTACCCCACACCTCCTGTTTCTACCTCCTACCCAAGAACCACAAACCCATTGTTTCTGCTTATTCCTGCTGCACTGAACTTGTATTTGCATAGCCCGACTCAGTTTTATACACCCTTTCAGTCCCTTCCTACCTACATCCTAACACTTCACATGCTCTTCATCTTTTCAATAATTTCAAGTTCCTGGCCCCAATCATCTTACTTTGACAATGGATATCTGGTCCCTATACACCTACATCCCCCACCAGGAAGGCCTCCAAGCTGTCCACTCCTCCCACTTCCTTCAACCGAAAGGTGTAGCCATGGGCACTCGCATGGGCCCCAGCTATGCCTGGCTGTTTGTCGGCTACGTGGAACAGTTTCTGTTCCAAGCCTGCGCTGGTGTCACTCCCCAACTTTACCCACGCTACATCGATGACTGCATTGTGCTACTTCCTGCACCCACGTGGGTGGAGCTTGTCAAATTCTTCACTTTGCCTCCAACTTCTACCTTGCCCTCAAATTCTCATTTTCTCTCTCTCTCTCTCTCTGTCTCCCTCCCCCTCCCTTTCTCTCTCCCTCCCCCTCCCCCTTCTCTCTCCCTCCCCCTCCCCCTTCTCTCTCCCTCCCCCTCCCCCTTCTCTCTCCCTCCCCCTCCCCTTCTCTCTCCCTCCCCCTCCCCTTCTCTCTCCCTCCCCCTCCCCTTCTCTCTCCCTCCCCCTCCCCCTTCTCTCTCCCTCCCCCTCCCCCTTCTCTCTCCCTCCCCCTCCCCCTTCTCTCTCCCTCCCCCTCCCCCTTCTCTCTCCCTCCCCCTCCCCCTTCTCTCTCCCTCCCCCTCCCCCTTCTCTCTCCCTCCCCCTCCCCCTTCTCTCTCCCTCCCCCTCCCCCTTCTCTCTCCCTCCCCCTCCCCCTTCTCTCTCCCTCCCCCTCCCCCTTCTCTCTCCCTCCCCCTCCCCTTCTCTCTCCCTCCCCCTCCCCCTTCTCTCTCTCCCCTCCCCCCTCTCTCTCTCTCCCCTCCCCCTCTCCACCCCTCCCTCTCTTTCTCCCTCTCCACCCCTTCCCTCTCTCTCCCCTTTCTCTCTTCCCCCCGCCCAGACAGCTTATCCACTGATGTCTGTTATAAACCCAGTAAAGACACCATCCCCTTCTCTCAATTCCTCCGTCTGCACTGCATCTGCTCTCAGGATGAGGCTTTTCATTCCAGAACTAAAGAGCTGTCTCCCTTCTTCAAAGAAAGGGGCTTTCCTTCCACCACCATCAATGCTGCCTTCAACTACATCTCTTCCATTTCACACACATCTGCCCTCACCCCATCCTCCCACAACCCCACCAGGGAAAGGGTTCCCCTTGTCCTCACTTACCACCCCACCAGCCTCCACAACCAATACATAATCCACAGGGATTGCTCCCTACATGATTCCCTTGTCCATTTGTCCCTCCCCACTGATCTCCTTCCTAGCACTTACCCTTGCAAGCGGAACAGTTGCCCCTACACCCCCTCCCTCACTGCCTTTCAGGGCCCCAAACAGTCCTTCCAGCTGAGCCGACACTTCACCTGTGAGTCTGTTGGGGTCATCTACTGTACCTAGTGTTCCCAGTGTAGCCTCTTGTATATCGGTGAGGCCCGACACAGAGTGGGAGACTGCTTCGCTGAGAACCTATGCTCCTTCCGCCAAAAATGTGTGATCTCCCAGTGGCCACCCATTTTAATTCCACTTCCCATTCCCATTTTGACATGCCAGTCCATGGCCTCCTCTCCTATCACGATGAGGCCACACTCGGGTTGGAGGAGCCGCACCTGATATTCCGTCTGGGTAGCCTCCAACCTGATGACACGAACATCAATTTCTCAAATTTCTGGTAATGCTGTCCCCCTTCACCATTCCCCATTCCCATTTCCCTCTTTCACCTTATCAACTCCCTCTGGTGCTCATCCCCGTTTTCTTTCTTCCATGGCCTTCTGTCCTCTCCTTTCAGACTCCCCCTTCTCCAGCCCTCTATCTCTTTCACCAATCAACTTCCCAGATATTTACTTCACCTCTCCTCCACTCCTGGTTTCACCTACCACCTTGTGTTTCTTCATCCCCTATCCCCGCCCCTCCCCGCTATTTACTGACTCCTTATCTTTTTTTCCCAGTCCTGATGAAGGTCAACTACAGTCTTTCCCATAGATGCTGCCTGGCCTGCTGAGTTCCTCCAGCGTTTTGTGTGTGTTGCTTTGGATGTCCAGCTTCTGCACATTTTCTCTTGTGTGTGATCAGAACTTTTAGTCCAGTTCAGGTTAACTGTGATATGAAGGATCTATTTTTGCTGCATCGTTTTTTTTTGACTTCTCTGTTTTTAATGAATTCACTCCTCTGACTGTCTTAGTTTTGTGAGTCCACAAGACACAAGAATTTGGCCATTTGGCCCATCAAGTCTGTTCTGTCAGTCACACTCCAAGTGAGATTAGGTAATAAGCATCTGCAGGTCATCATCATCACTACGTGCTGTGTCGTATGATGTGCCGAATGTGGTCTATGACCATGATTGTACTTAGCAAATTTTTCTACAGGAAAATTCTGGGCAGTGTCTTTACAAAACAGGTGACCCTCAGCCATTATCAACACTCTTCAGAGGTTGTCTGCCTGGCGTCAGTGGTCTCATAACCAGGACTTGCTATACGCACCAGCTGCTCATATGACCATGTGCAGGTAACACACACAAAGTGCTGGAGGACCTCAGCAGGTCAGGCAGCATCTATGGGGCGGCGTGGTAGCATAGTGGTTATCACAGCACTTTATAGCATCGACTGTAAGATCGGGGTTCAGTTCCTACTGCTGCCTGTAAGAGGTTAGTTTGTTCTGGCAGCGACCTTGTCAGTCTCCTCCAGGTGCTCAGCTTTCCCCCCCGCATTCCAAAGTTGTACAGGTTCGAGTGAGTGAGCTGTGGGCACGCCATGTTGGCTCTGGAAGTGTGGTGACGCTTGTGGGCTGCCCTGCACAATCCTCACTGATTTGACTTGTCACAAATGATGCTTTTGGGGCAGTATGTTTCAATGACAAATACAACTCATCGAATCTTCTTAGGGGATCCCCATCACCAGGACATGCCCTCTTCTCATCACTACCATCAAGGAGGAGGTACCGGAGCCTGAAGAGACACTGAGTATTCCAGGAGTACTGTAGGCGCTACAGGAGCCTCCGCTCCCCCACCAGCAGGCACAGGAAGAGCTTCTTCCACTGAGCTAGCAGATTTGCAAATGGACATTGAACCCGCGAACACTACATCACTATTGTTTTTCTCTTTTTTGCTCTCTTTTTGCATTCCTGATTGAATTAAATAAACAGGCAAACTATTACTTAAATGGGGAAAGAATTCAAAGTTCTGAGATGCAACAGGACTTGGGAATCCTTGTACAGGATACCCTTAAGGTTAACCTCCAGGTTGAGTCGGTAGTGAAGAAGGCGAATGCAATGTTGGCATTCATTTCGAGAGGAATAGGGTAGAGGAGCAGGGATGTGATGTTGAAGCTCTATAGGGCGCTGGTGAGACCTCACTTGGAGTATTGTGTGCAGTTTTGGTCTCCTTATTTAAGAAAGGATGTGCTGACGTTGGAGAGGGTACAGAGAAGATTCACTAGAATGATTCCGGGAATGGGAGAGTTAACATATGAGGAACATTTGTCCGCTCTTGGACTGTATTCATTGGAGTTTAGAAGAATGAGGGGAGACCTCATAGAAACATTTCGAATGTTGAAAGGCATGGACAGAGTGGATGTGGCAAAGTTGTTTCCCATGATGGGGGAGTCTAGTACGAGAAGGCATGACTTAAGGATTGAAGGGCGCCCATTCAGAACAGAGATGCGAAGAAATTTTTTTAGCCAGAGGGTGGTGAATCTATGGAATTTGTTGCCACGGGCAGCAGTGGAGGCCAAGTCATTGGGTGTATTTAAGGCAGAGTTTGATAGGTATCTGAGTAGCCAGGGCATCAAAGGTTATGGTGAGAAGGCGGGGGAGTAGGACTAAATGGGAGAATGGATCAGCTCATGATAAAATGGTGGAGCAGACTCGATGGGCCAAATGGCCGACTTCTGCTCCTTTGTCTTATGGTCTTATGGTCTTAAATTGTAATTTATAGTTTTTTAAATTGTGTATTGCACTGTACTGCTGCCCCAAAACAACGACATTAAGCCAGATTCTGATTCTGATTCCCTGGGGGGAAATACATAGTTAACGTTTTGATCTGGGTCCTTTCATCTGCAGGGGTGGTAGGATTATAGTGGTCTTGAACTCATTCCATACGTCCATTGAGAGACAGATCGTGACTAAAGCAGCATCATAAAACAGTTGATTGGAAAATCTGTTTTGCATCTATCATCATTTTTGTTCGCTGTTGCAGACTGTCACTCGATCCAGAACATAATCTGAAGGGTTAATCATTCTGTGCAACAGTAGGGACGATTACACCCTTACCCTTAGACAGAGGATGTTCATGCCCTGCTGTCTCTGTGCCTGAGGTCAGCTGACTGAGTGCTAAATAAAACTAGATCCTCTGCCCCTCTGCCCGCAGAGTAGACACTTCCAGCCCCCTGAGCCACGCCGCCCAGTAACCCCCAATTTAATGCTAGCCTAATCACAGGACAATTTACAATGACCAATTAACCTACTAACTAGAACTATGTTGTCCTTCTTCAGAGAAAGGGGCTTCCCTTCCTCCACCACCAACGCTACCCTCAACCACATCTCTTCCATTTCGTGCACATCTGCCATCACCACATCCTCCTGCCACCCCACCAGGAATAGGGTACCTCTTGTCCTCACCTACCACCCCACCAGCCTCTGTGTCCAGTACATAATTCTCCGTAACTTCCGTCACCTCCAATGGAATCCTCTCATCAAGCACATCTTCTCCCCCCTCCCCCCCCCACAGAGATCACTCCCTGCGCGACTCTGTTGTCAATTCATCCCTCCCCACTGATCTCCCTCTTGGCACTTATCCTTGCAAGTGGAACGAGTGCTACATCTGCCCCTACACCTCCTCCCTCACTACCATTCAGCACCCTGAACAGTCTTTCCAGGTAAGCCGACACTTCACCTGTGGGTCTGTTGGGGTCATATACTGTGCCTGGTGCTCCTGGTGTGGCCTCTTGTATATTGGTGAGACCTGACATCGATTGGGAGACCGCTTTGCTGAGCATAGAGTTTCTGTTTGCCAGAAAAAGCGGGATCCCACAGTGACCTCCCATTTTAATTCCACTTCCCATTCCCATTCTGACATGTCAGTCCATGGCCTCCTCTACTGTCACGATGAGGCTACACCTAGATTGGAGGAGCAACACTGTATATTCCTTTATTTCCTGCGGATCATGAAGAAAGCTCACCTCTGTCCCAGGATACTGATGGATTTTTACCGCTGTACCGTTGAGAGCATACTCACCAGCTGCATCTCAGTGTGGTATGGCAATTGTCCCTTATTGGACCGCAAAGCACTCCAGCACGTGGTGAAAACTGCTCAGCAGATTATCGGCACCCAATTGCCCACCATTGAGAACATCTACCATAAGCTCTGCCTGGGCAGGGCGAAAAGCATTATCAAGGATGCATCTCACCCTAATCATGGACTTTTTACTCTCCTCCCATCCAGTAGGTGCTACAGGAGCCTCCGCTCCCACACCAGCAGGCACAGGAAGAGCTTCTTCCCTGAGGCTGTGACACTGCTGAACCTCACATCACAACGCTAAGCAGTATTGCACCCATATTGTACTGTCTCAGTACTTTTATATTTGTGTGCTGTAGCACTTACTTTTTATTCACAATTATTTTGTAAATAACGCTGTTCTTTGCATTTCTGGTCAGATGCTAAATGCATTTCATTGGCTTTGTATCTGTACTCGGCACAATGACAAAGTTGAATCTAACCCAATCTAATCTAATTCCGTCTGGGTAGCCTGCAACCTGCTGGCATGAACATCGATTTCTTGAACTTCCGGTAATGTCCCCCCTTCACCATTCCCCATTCCCTTTTCCCTCTCTCACCTTATCTCATCACCTGCCCATCACCTCCCTCTGGTGCTCCTCCCCTTCCCTTTTTTTCCATGGTCTTCGGTCCTCTCCTATCAGATTCCTCCTTCTCCAGCCCTGTATCTCTTTCACCAATCAACTTCCCAGCTCTTTATGTCACACCTCACCCCCCACTCCAGGTTTCACCTCGTGTTTCTTCCTCCCCTCCCCCCACCTTCTTACTCCGACTCCTCATCTTTTTTTTCCCAGTCCTGATGAGGAGTCTCAGCCCAAAACATAGACTGTACTCTTTTTTTCTTCTATAGGCGCTGCCTGGCCTGCTGAGTTCCTCCAACATTTTGTGTGTGTGCTCAGACTTTCTCTTGTTTGTGATCTAACCTATCAACCGGTACGTCTTTGGACTGTGAGAGGAAACCGGAGCACTCAGAGGAAACCCTCATGGTCATGGGCATAGTGTGCAAACTCCTTGCAGGCAGCAGTGGGAATTGAACCCAGGTGACTGGAAGTGTACAGTGTTGTGCTAACCACTATGCTACTGTGCTACCCCGTTTCCCTCCTCAGATCAGATGTAATCGATTAGTTGAAGCTCTATAATTGTGAGACTACTGAATAGTTCTCTTGTATATTAAAGTGTACTCTTGACCTCACAATCTACCTCATTATGATCTTTCACCTTATATATCTGTACTGCACGCTCCCCGTAGCTTTTATGATTTATTCTGTTATTGTTTGCCCTCGTAATTCCACAATGCACCACTATGATGAATTTTTATACTTCTTTTATATACTTTATACTTTATTGTCGCCAAACAATTGGTACTAGAACGTACAATCATCACAGCGATATTTGATTCTGCGCTTCACACTCCCTGGATTACAAGTATTAAATATTAAAAATAGTTAAAATTAGTAAATATTAAAAATTTAAATTATAAATCATAAATAGAAAATAGAAAAATGGGAAGTAAGGTCGTGTAAAAAAACCGAGAGGCAGGGCTGGATATTTGGAGGGTACGGCCCAGATCCGGGTCAGGATCCGTTCAGCAGTCTTATCACAGTTGGAGAGAAGTTGTTCCCAAATCTGGCCATACGAGTCTTCAAGCTCCTGAACCTTCTTCCGGAGGGAAGAGGGACGAAAAGTGTGTTGGCTGGGTGGGTCGTGTCCCTGATTATCCTGGCAGCACTGCTCCGACAGCGTGCAGTATAAAGTGAGTCCACGGACGGAAGATTGGTTTGAATTGATCTGTCTGGACCTTTCCACTGAGGTCGGGTGAGATTACAACCAGGGCTCATGGGGTAAGGGTGAAAGTGGTGCATGCGAGCTCGATTTCAACGTTTAAGAGAAGTTTGGATAGGTACCTGGATGGTGGGGGTATGAAGGGCCATGGTCCCAGTGCTGGTCAGTAGGACTAGGCAGTTTAAATGGGACAGCATAGATTAGATGAGCCGAAGGGTCTGCTTCTGTGCTGTACTTCTCTCGGACACTCTGAACAGAATGCAAGGCATGGTATACCAGTTCATATTGCAATTTACCAATTGAGCACATGGCTATAAGGTGGAATACACAACACAACCTCTACATTAGAGTAAGCTGTGCGCAGTTCTGTTTGAAAAATGTGCAGGGTCCCAGGATGTTGTCGGGCTTTAAGAGAGTAGCAGCTACAAGAATCGGTTTCTCTGGACGGTCAGAGTCTGAGGGGCAATCAGATAGAAGTTTGTAAAATTGAGAGGCAGAGATAGTGTAGACCACCAGTCTTTCCAACATTGGAATGTCGTGTTCCAGAGGACATAGATTTAAGGTGGGGGGGGGGGGGGAAATTACACAGCAGGTGCTTGAAATGTACTGGTAGGGGAGATGGTGGAGCAGATACAATACTGTCTTACAAGTGGCACTTAGATAAACTTTGCCACCTTTTTTATGCCAGGGACTGCTACCATTAACCTTATGAAGAAAGGGTTGAAACAGTTTTGGAAATCTATTTTTTCTACAATTTCTAAAGCTTTAAAAATCAATCTACAACCTAATAAATTGACAGTTTTGTTTGGTATAATTCCTCAATATATTCACAATATTTCTATATCAGACCAACACGTAATTGCATTTGTCACATTATTGGCTAGAAGGGCTATTTTATTGAAATGGAAAGATGCCTCTGCTCCCACTTTGATACAATGGTTCTCTCAGGTGATGTTATGTCTTAGTTTGGAAAAAATTATAAGTCAAACTTTTGATCCTAGATTTGACTTCGAGAAAAGATGAGGTTCTTTTGCCTGTTATTATCATTTGATTTGAGTTAATAAAGATGGTCGTTTTCTGATGCTTGGGTGTATGGATTTGGTTGGCGAATTGATGTCTTTTTTTATGGAAGCTTGTATGGCGTATAACTCTGGGTTTGTGCTCCAAATGGGTTTTTTCCCCTGATTTTTTTTTTGTTATTGGTTTTTTTTTTGTTTTAGTTAGCAGGGGTTCTTTTTTTCTTTCTTTTTTCCAAAAAAAAGCGTAACATTTTGTTTTTTTATTATTATTGATATACTGTTCAGTTTGGTTGATAGTTTAACTGTTATTCTACATATGGATATGTTGTCTTGATTATTTTGATGTATTTTTCTTTGTCATTAATTTTCAATAATACTTAATAAAGAAGATTTAAAAATGAAAATGAAGAAAGGTTGAGTGAGTTAGGGCTCTTCTCTTTGGAGCAAAGGAGGAATGGAGAAGATGCCTGGTCAACAGAATATGGAAAAAGGCAGCATCATATAGCACAGATCCTTCAGCCTACCTTTAACCTACCCCTACATCAATCTAATTTTACCCTCACATATAGCCCTCCATCTTTCTGTCAGCTTATTTTAGAGTCCCTGAAATGTCTCTGATGTAGCTACCTTTACCATGTCCCCGGCAGCATGTTCCGTGCACTCACTGCTTTTAAAAAAACCTACCTCTGACATCCCCCCCCCCACCTATATTTTCACCTAATCACCTTAATATTATGCCTACTCATAATAGGCATTTCCAACCCAGGAGGAAGTCTCTGTCTGTACTCTTTATCATCTTGTACACCTCCATCAAGTTGCTTCTCCTCCTCCTTTGCTGCAAAGAGAAAAGCCCTGGGTTGCTCAACCTTCCCTCACAGGACATGCTCTCTAATCAAGCCAGCATCCTGGTAAATCTCCCCTGCACCCTCTAAAGCACAAAATTCATCCTTCAGATGATCCTCCACTCCGGTGATAACAAGAATGGACTTTTTTTTTTGAAGCATCTTTGGTGAGGCAGACAAGTTAAATGGTTTTGGCATTTAACAAACATGGCAGTCCTCAGTGACACACAGGAGATAAAATCGGTGCTGTATCCTGAGCCCATAAGACATCGGTGCAGAATTAGGCCATTTGGCCCATTGTCTACTCTGCCATTCTATCATAGCCAATTTATTATTCTTCTCAACCCCATTTTCCTGCCTTCTCCCCATAACCTTTGACGTCCTGGCGAATCAAGAACCTATCAACTTCTGCCTTAAATATACCCAATGACTTGGCCTCCACAGCCACCTGTGGCAATAATTCCACAGATTCACCATCCTCTGGCTAAAGAAATTCCTATTCATAACACCTTCAGTTCAGTATTCATCAATCTTTCTGATTTCCCCCCCATGTTACACTTCAGTTCTTCCCACTGACTGCAATTCTGCCCTATCATCTGCCTGTCCTTCCTCAGTCTCACTGCACACTACCTGTATACCAATTCCCCCATCCTCAGCCCTAGTTTTTATGTTGTTTTACATAGTTCAGTGTAGTTTTTGTATTGTTTCATGTAGCACCATGGTCCTGAAAAACATTGTCTCGCTTTTACTGTGTACTGTACCAGCAGTTATGGTCAAAATGACTTGACAATCACTCCAGCGCCCCTGCCAAATTAGTTTAAGTCTTCACCCAGCAGCTCTTGCAAACCTGCTGGCAAGGACATCGGTCCCCCTCAAGTTCAGATGTAAACCATCTTTTTCAAGCAGGTCATACCTTCTCCAGAAGAGATCCCAATGAACCAGAAATCTGAAACCCTGCCCTCTGCACCAGTTCCTCAGCCACAATAAAACCAGGGTTTTAATGAGCAGCAACATTACCAGACATCCCACCTCTCCCGGAAGTTCCGGGAGTCTCCTGCATATTAATGGAGGCTCCCTGATGCCCGCAAATTTTATACAATATCCTGGAAATCAATTTTTTGAGAGGGAGCGAAAGAGAGAGAGTGTGAGAGAGTGACCACGAGAGAGAGAGAGCGAGAGAGACCACGAGAGAGCGAGAGCGACCACGACTACAAGAGAGAGGGGGCGCGAGAGAGAGAGAGAGAGAGAGCGAGCATGCGAGCGAGAACAAGAGATCGCGCCATGGCAGAGTGTTCCAAAAAAAGAAAATATGATACGTACCTCACCCCAGACTACCCTAAAGTGTACCCTTGCCTAATAGGGGTCAAAAATAATGACAGTGTTGCTCGCTGCACTGTTTGCAACAGTGACTTTTCTATTGCCCATGGTGGGTTAAGACTATAAAAAACATGTAGAGGTGAGTTTAACAGGTGTCATTCATTCATTAGCATAGCTAACATTATTTAAACTAGCTGGCTAGCTGCTAAGGAGCTACTCTATTGCACCTCTCCCGCAAGTTCCGGGAGTCTCCTGAAAATTGATGGTGCTCCCTCCCTGAAATGAGTTTTTGCAGGATGGGATGTCTGCATTACCTTGCAGCCCTTGATCTCAAAGGAAAATAAAATCTTCCTTTCAGATTTGGAGTGCTTCACTGGATGTTTTGTTTTTCTCTTTCAGGCAATTGTTCTAAAGATGTTTTTCAAGCTGCTGATCTCCGGGGATTCAGGGTAATTGTGCATATTGATCTCGATTGCTTCTACGCTCAGGTGGAAACAATGCAACATCCTGAATACCGAGGAATGCCTCTGGGTACCTAAACATTTTTTGTCATTTTTAAATGGAAAGTCTCATGTTATATATCAGAAACTGTGATGCATGAATTGTAGCAAGCACACTTGATGTCTCTGTCGGTAAGAATATCACTGGTCTGGAACTGTTATAGAATAGCAGTGTCTGAGGCCTAAATGGGTCCCAGGCCGAGCACAGCGTCCTCTCTGCTGCTCCCAGTTGCCCTTATTCGGCCAACAAGCCTCTAAGCCCTTCTCCTCCATGTGTCTATCCAAATGTCCCTTAAACATAGCAGGTCTACACGCCTCAACCACTTCCTGTGGCATCTCATTTACCCTTTGTGTAAATAACGTACCTTTCAGTTCTCTTTTAAATATATTTCTGGTGGCGCCATTAAGAACGCAACTCGATGGAATGCATTAAGAAGCAGCTCCGATGAAAACCATCAAACTTTATCTTGCTACAGCTGAAATCCACAGTTACAGCCATAGTCAATACAGTAAGCAACAATGTTTTAAGGTATTTTTTTTTAAATCTATCACTTGCTCCTTACTTGATTTAACTTTTTGAAAAATATGTATGTTATGTACTGTGTGATCACTGTCTTTCCATGACCATAACTGTTCTTGGCAAATTTTTCTACAGAAATAGTTTGCCATTGCCGCCTTCTGGACAATGTCTTTACAAGACGGGTGACCCCAGCCATTATCAATACTCTTCAGAGATTGTCTATCTGGTGTCAGTGGTCATATAACCAGGACTTGTGATATGCACCAGCTGCTCGTTCGACCATCCACCACCTGCTCCCATGGCTTCACATGACCCTGATCTGGGTGGGGGGTGGGGGTTGGATTTAAGCAGATGCTACAAGGGTGACCAGCTTGCTAGCAGAGTGAAGGAATGCCTCGCACTTCCTTTTGTAGAGGCACCTCTCCACCCCACCACATTGTGTAATTTACGTCTTTTGTATTATTACGTGTTGCAATGTACTGTTGCCAAGTAACAAAAGATCTTGCAACATATGCTGGTGATATTAAGCCTAATTCTGATTCTGATCTCTCCCTCCTTGTCTTGTATCTGTGCCTAACCTGGGAAAATACAGTGATCTTCCATCTTAGTTGGACCCCTCACGTTGTTATAAGCTTCCATGACCTCACCTCTCGTTCTCTTACAGAGCAAGGAATAAAGCTTCCTGTAACTCTGGCCCTCTAGTCCAAGCAGCCTCTTGTAAATCTCTTTTCTACCTTGACAGTGTCTTTCCTGAAACAGGGTGACTAAAACTGTAGACAGCACTCCCAAGTGTGGTCTCAGCAATAATTGGTATATTTGCAACAGAACATCCTGTTGCCGAAACTCGTTGCCCTGACTGATGAAGGCCAGCCTGCCTCCACCACCCTGTCTATTTGTGTGTCTGCTTTCAATGAACTCTGCACTTGTATTGGCAGGTCCCTCTGTTAAACAACTCTCCTTAATGCCCTGTTAGTTACTGTATAGGCCTACCATAAGACATAGGAGCAGAATTTGGCCACTAAACCCATCATTTCATCACAGGTAACCTATTTCCTTCCCAACCCCTTTCTCCTGCCTTGCCCCTGACACCCTGACTGATAAAGAACCTATTGATCTCTGATTTAAATATAAGACATCCACTCTATCAAGGCCTTTCACCACTCGATAGGTTTTAGTTCACCCCTCACTCTTCTAAATGCCAGTGAATACAGGCCCAGAGTCATCAAACGCTTTCCATGTGACAAGCTGTTCAATCCTGGAATTAATTTCGTGAACATCCTTTGAACCCTCTCCAGTTTCAACACATCCTTCCTAAGATGAGGGGCCCAAAACTGCTCACAATACACCATGTGAGGCCTCACTGGTGCTTTATAAAGGTCGAGTCGACACCGGGCCGTGAGCGCAGAGACACCCGGCCGAGGTCGAGCCGACACCGGGTCGTGAGTGCTGAGACTCCCGTCCGAGGCCGCCGAACTGACACTGGACCTGTTATACAGGTATAAGGCGAGGCGGAGGGGGCGAGGCCCGAGGCCTGGAGCTGGCCTGCTGCTCGTCGCGCCCACCCCCGCCGCCTGGTACGGTCGGGAGCAGCTGCAGGACCCGGCGAAGGTGGAGCAGCTAGCGGGCGAAAACAAGTGAGGGGGTGGTGTCATTACCACACCACTGGGTGATCATCCCAACGGCAGAGCAGGCGGAAGAGGAGACATCTCCCAACAGCTGCAAAGGCGGATGAGGATGCCCAACAATGGGTAGGGAGGCTTGCGAGCACGCCGCAAGAACCGCCGTAGACCCACAACACTCAGGGCTTGTCTACCTAGCATGTGAAGCCTGGATCCGGCGGACTGTGCGGAAGAAACCGTCACTGGTTCAACGGGCAGAAAGGCGATTCTCAGCAATGCGTCGTGGAGCGCTAAGAGGGCACAGTGAGACACACAGAACACTGCTGGCCATCCACTGCATCCTGACCCATCTCCAACTGTCTCAACTATGTCTTGCCACTGGGTCCAGATAGGCCGGGACGAGAGAGTGAGACTGACGACCTGCGCAACTCTCCCTCACTTTAATCCAAGTCAAGCACAAGTCATGACTTCAAACCCAACGCGGAAGAAAGTGCTGGTGCTCAACCTTGGCACATGGAACGTGAGAACTCTGCGAGATAACATCGAGGCAGACAGACCAGAATGAAGAACTGCACTGGTTGCAGAAGAGCTAGCTCGCTACAACGTGGACATAGCAGCTCTCAGCGAAACGCGCCTAGCAGGCAAGGGTCAGCTGACAGAACGCAGTGGTGGATACACGTTCTTCTGGAGCGGTCGCAGCAGAGCTGAACGACGAGAAGCAGGCGTGGAATTTGCCATCAATTCTAACCTCGCCCGTAAACTCACCAAGCACCCAGAGAGAATCAACGACCGCCTGATGACACTTCAGCTCCCACTTGCAAACAAGAAGAGTGCTACGCTGATTAGTGCCTACGCTCCCACCATGACCAACCCAGATGACATTAAAGACAAGTCCTATGAAGAACTCGATGTCCTCATCTCAGCAATCCCACAGTCAGAGAAGCTCATCGTTCTCGGGGACTTCAATGCCAGAGTAGGGACAGACTACCAAACCTGGGAAGGGATCATCGGAAGACACGGCACTGGCAAGTGTAACAACAACGGCCTTCTGCTCCTCAAGACATGTGCCACACACAACCTTGTCATCACCAACACCCTGTTCCGCCTACCCACCTGTAAGAAGACGTCATGGATGCACCCACGCTCGAAGCACTGGCATCTGATTGACTACATCATCAGGAAGAGGGACAGGATGGATGTCAGAGTGACTAGAGCCATGTGTGGTTCCGACTGCTGGACCGACCACCACCTCATTGTGTCCAGGTTCAGGCTTCGCATTCTGCCCATAAGAAGACCCCAAGGGCAGAAGACTGCAAAGAGGCTGAATGTCTCCAAGCTGAAAAGCAGCAGGGTTGCAGAAGAATTCGTCGATGACCTTGAAGGCAGACTGCCAGACACACCACAGGCAGACGGAACCAGCGTTGAGGAACAGTGGACGGCCTTCAGAGACACTGTCTACACTATCGCCCTCGAACATCTCAGACCAGCAACCCGAAGAAACCAAGACTGGGTTGATGAGAATGATGAAGAAATACAGGCACTACTAACGGAGAAACATCAACATTACAGAGCGCATCAGAACGACCCCACGTCGCTAGCCAAGAAAGATGCCTTTACCAACGCAAGAAGAAAGGTGCAGAAAAACTTCGCGAGATGCAGGACAGCTGGTTCAGCAAGAAGGCCGATGAAATCCAGGGCTATGCAGACAGCCACGACATAAAGCGCTTCTACGATGTGCTTAAGGCTGAATACGGACCCCAGTCCTCCGGCTCCTCACCCCTCCTCAACGCAGATGAGACGCAGCTGCTGACAGAGAAGAAGCAGATTCTGGATCGGTGGGCTGAGCACTTTAACAACGTCCTTAACTGCCCTGCCGACATCAACGACGAGGCCATTGCCCGCCTGCCCCAGGTAAAGATGAACAAGAACCTCAACACCCTCCCCACAATAGATGAAGTCAGGAAGGCAGTGAAGCAACTCTCCTGTGGCAAAGCGCCAGGACCCGATGCAATCCCTGCTGAGGTATACAAAGCAGGAGGCCCTGTCATGATGCAAAAGCTGACTGTACTCTTCCAGTCCATGTGGAAAAAGGGACAGGTCCCGCAACAGCTGAAAGATGCCAGCATAGTCCACATCTACAAGAGGAAAGGCAACCGCCAGTCTTGCGACAACCACCGAGGCATCTCCCTCTTGTCCATTGCGGGGAAGATTCTGGCCCGCGTCCTGCTCAACCGCCTTCTCCAACATCTTGAGCAAAGTCTGCTCCCAGAAAGCCAGTGCGGCTTCCGTGCTGAATGTGGGACCGCGGACATGATTTTTGCTGCGCGCCAACTCCAGGAAAAATGCCAGGAGCAACACAGCGACCTCTTTGTGACCTTTGTCCATCTAACCAAGGCTTTCGATACGGTCAGCAGTGAAGGCTTGTGGAAGATCATGGAGAAGTTTGGCTGCCCCAGCAAGTTCATCACAATCGTGCGGCAGTTCCACGACGGTATGATGGTGAAAGTTCTGGATGACGGCGACGAGTCGGAGGCCTTCCCAGTGACAAATGGCGTCAGACAAGGCTGCGTTCTTGCCCCGACTCTGTTCAGTATGGTATTCTCTGCCATGCTGACAGATGCCTTCCATAACTACGAAGAAGGAATCCACGTCAGGTACAGGACTGACGGCAGGTTGTTCAACCTTAGGTGCCTGCAGGCAGTTACAAATGTGCGAGAGACTGTCATCAGAGACTTGTTGTTTGCTGATGACTGCGCACTCAACGCCAGCACAGAGCAGGAGATGCAGCGTGAAATGGACTGCTTCTCACAAGCCTGCGACAACTTCGGTCTCACTATCAGCACCAAAAAGACCGAAGTTATGTAGCAGCCTGCCCCAGGAAAGCCATACCAGGAGGCGCGCATCACGGTGAAGGGCCAGAACCTCCAGGCAGCCGACAACTTCACCTACCTGGGCAGCATACTCTCTCGCGCAGTGAACATAGACGCTGAGGTCAACAACAGGATTGCCAAAGCCAGCGCCGCCTTTGGGAGACTCCGTGAGAACATCTGGGAGCGGAGAGGACTCAGCCTTTCCACCAAGCTGGAGGTCTACTGTGCAGTGGTCCTTACCACCCTCCTTTACGCCAGCGAGACCTGGACTGTCTACAGCAGACATGCCAAACAGCTCAACCACTTTCACCTGAGCTGTCTCCGCAGACTCCTCCACATCAGGTGGCAGGACAAAGTCCCCGACACGGAAATCCTGGAACGAGCTGGGCTCTGCAGCGTCTACACCCTCCTGCTGAAAGCCCAAGCCAGGTGGGCTGGACATGTGGTCAGAATGCCAGACAGCCGATTGCCTAAGCAGCTGCTGTATGGAGAACTGTGTCAGGGCAAGCGCTCAGTCAGGGGGCAGAAGAAACATTACAAAGACTGCCTGAAAGCGTCCCTCAAAGGCCTGGGTGTCGACATCAACACGTGGGAGATGCTTGCCCTCGACCGTCCAGCTTGGTGCAGCAAGATCACCAAAGGAGCCCGTGCAGCTGAAGTCAGGCGCATCATCGAGGCGCAACGAAAGCATACTGTGCGCAAGGCCCGAGCAGCATCCACTGCCACGACAGCACCCACCCACTTGTGTCCCACATGTGGGCGAGCCTTCAGGGCCTGGATTGGCCTCATCAGTTACCTCCGGACCCACAGCCACCAATCTCCCATTTGACTTTGAAGCCATGGTCATCTTCGACTACGAAGGACGAACAACAACATAAAGTCTCAACATTACATCCTTGCTTTTATATTCCAGTCCTCTTGATATGAATGGTAACATTGTATTTGCTTTCCTCACCACAGGCTCAAACTGAAAATTAACTTTTAGAGAATCCTGCACAAGGACTCACAAATCCTCAGATTTTTGTATTTTCTCTCCATTTAGAAAATAGCCAACCCTTCCATTTCTCCTGTTCCATCTGTCACTTATTTGACCATTCTCCTAATTTGTCTAAGTCCTTCTGTAGCCTCTCTACTTCCTCAAAACTACCTGCCCCTCTACCTATCTTTGTATCATCTGCATACTTAGCAACAAAGCCATCAATTCCATCAGTCCCAACACAGATCCCTGTGGAATACTGCTGGTCACTGGCAGCCAACCAGAAAAGGCTCCCTTTATTCCCACTCTTGCCTCCTGCCAATCAGCCACTGCTTTATCTTTCCTGCAATACCATGGGCTCATAGATTGTTAAGCAGCCTCATGCGTGGCATCTTGTCAAAGACCACCTGAAAATTTTCCTTTGTCTATCCTTCTTATTATTTTTTCAAAGAATTCCAACAGATTTGTCAGGCAAGATTTTCCCTTGATTTTATTATGTGCCCTGAAACCACATCCTTAACAATTGATTCCAACAACTTCTTCTTCCCAACCACAGAGGTGAGAGAAAATGGCCTACAATTTCCTTCCTTCTGCCTCTCTCCCTTCTTGAAGAGTGGAGTGACATTTGTGGAATGCTCTGCCTCAGAAGGCAGTGGAGGCCAATTCTCTGGATGCTTTCAAGAAAGATTTAGATAGAGCTCTTAATGATAGCGGAGTCAAGGGATATGGGGAGAAGGCAGGAACGGGGTACTGATTGTGGATGATCAGCCATGATCACAGTGAGTGGTGGTGCTGGCTCGAAGGGCTGAATGGCCTACTCCTGCACCATTGTCTATCGTATATTTGCAATTTTCCAGTCTTTTGGAACCTTTCCAGAATCTAGTGATTCTTGAAAGATCATTACTAGTGCCTCCACAATCTCCTTAACCGCATTTTTCAGAATCCTGGTGTGTACACAATCTAGTCCTGGTGATTTATCTGCCTTTAGACCTTTCAGTTTCTGAAGAACTTTCTCTCTAGTAATGGTAACTTCACACACTTCATGACCCCTGACACCTGGAACTTCCACCGTACTACTCGTGTCTTCCACAGTGAAGATTGATGCAAAATAATTAATCAGTTCATCTGTCATTTCCTTGTTTCCCCATTACTACCTCTCCAGTATCATTTTCCAGCACTCTTGCCTCTCTTTTACACTTTATGTATCTGAAGGAACTTTAATATTATTGGCTAGCTTACTTTCGTATTTCATCTTTATCTTCTTAGTGACTTTTTAGTTGCCATTTGTTGGTATTTAAAAGCTTTCCACAAATTGTTGCTCTGTCATACTGTATGCCTTCTCTTTGGCTTTTATATTGGCTTTCATATACCTTGTAAACCATGGTTGTGTCATCTTGCCTTTAGAATACTTCTTCCTTTTAGGGATGTATATATCCTGTGCCTCTGAATTGCTTCCTGAAATTCCAGCCATTGCTGCTCTGTCATCATCCCTGCCTGCGCTCCTTTCCAATCAATTGTGGCCAACTCTTCTCTCATGCCTCTGTATTTCCTTTTCTGCACTGTAAAACTGATACATTTGTCTTCAGCTTCTTCTCAAATTTCAGAGTGAATTCGATCATATTATGATCACTTTCCCCTAAGGGTTCTTTTACCTTAAGCTCTCTGATCAATTCCGGTTCATTGCACAACACCCGATCCGGAATAGCTGATACCTAATGAGCTCAACAATAAACTGCTTTAAAAAGCCATCTCGTAAGCAGTCTAGAATTTCCCCCCTTGGAATCCAGCACTACCCTGATTTTTGCAATCTATCTGCATATTGAAATCTCCCTAGACTATTGTAACATTGCCCTCTTGGCATGCATTTTCAATCTCCCTTTGTAACTTGTAGACCACATCCTTGCTGCTGTTTGGGATTGTATATAACAGTCATCAGGATCTTTTTAGCCTTGCAGTTCCTTAACTCTATCTACAATGATCTAACAAGTTCTGACCCTGTGTCATCTCTTTCTAATGATTTGATTTCATTTTTTACCAACAGAGCCACACCACCCTCTCTGCCTTCCTGCCTATCCTTTCAATACAATGTGTATGCTTGGACATTAAGCTCCCAGCTATAATCTTCTTTCAGCCATGATTCAGTGATGCCTACAACATCATGCTTGCCAATTTGTAACTGCTTGAAGTTTAGCGACCTTATTCCATATACTACACTCATTCAGATGTAACATCTTTCGTCCTGTATTCACCTTTGTCAATTTTGTCCACCTTTTACATTGGAACTGCAATTCTAATGTTGACTGCAATTTTGCCCTGTCGTCAGCCTCTCCTTGCTGGGAAACTCACTACACATCGCCTCTGTAAACCAACTACCTCATCCTCAGCACTATCACTTCGGTGCCCATCCCCCTGCCAAATTAGTTTAAATCCACTCAAACAACTCTAGCGAACCTGCCTACAAAGATATTGAACGTTCTTAGGTTCAGGTGTAACCCTTCCCTTTTGTATATGTCACACCTTACCCAGAAGAGTTCCCAATGATCCATACACCTGAACCCCTGCACCCTGCACCAGTACCTCAGTCTCGTATTCACCAGTCAAATTATCCTATTCTTGTCCTCACTGGCATCTGGGACAGGCAGCAATCCAGAAATTAGTACCCTGGTGGTCCTGATTCTTAGCTTTCTTCCTCACTGCCTAAGATCCTTCTTCAGGACCTTCTCACTTTGTCTACCTATGTCATTGGTACAAAAATGTAAAAAGACTTCTAGCTGCTCACCTTCGCCCTTGAGAATACCACGGACCTGATCTGAGACATCCCCAACCCTGGCACCAGGGAGGCAACATACTATCCAGGTGTCTCTATTGTGCCCACAGAATCTCACCTCTGTTCCTCTGACAATGGAGTCTCCTATCAACACTGCAGTCCTCTTCACCTCTCTGCTCTCCTGAGCCACAGCTCCAGACTCATCACTGGACGTCTGCCAGACTTCCCGCATTCCACACAGTACAAAACCCTGCCCCGGAGATACTCTCACTATACAACACAAAAATAAATGAGGAATGAACAAATAAGAACAGAGGATTCCACAGATTCACCACCTTTTGGCGAAGGGAACACCTCTTCAACTCTGTTCTAAAGGGACATCCATCTATTCTGAGGCTGTGCCCTTTGGTCCTAAACTTCCCCCACTATAAGAAACATCCTCTCCACATCCACTCTATCTGGGCCTTTCAATATTCGTTAGGTTTTAATGAGATTCTCCCCCCCCCCCCCACCCCGATTCTTTTAAGCTCCAGTGATAGCCTAGAGCCATCAAAAGCTCCTTGTATATTAACCCTTTCATTCCTGGGATGAACCTCCACTGGATCCTCTTCAATGCCAGCACATCATTTCTCAGATAAGACCTCCAAAATTGCTCACAGTATTCCAAGTGTGGTTTGACTCAATGACTTATGAAGCCTTATCCTGGTTTGAATATCCAAAATGAATCACCTCATACTTACCTCATCCCACCTCCTTTACTGATCAACACACAAAGTACTGGAGGAATTCAGCAGGCCAGGGATCATTGTTGGAGAAGAAAGCCAAGAGCCTTCAGAAGGACTAATGAAGGGTCTCTCAGCTTGAAATATCGACTGTTTATTCCTCTCCATAGATGCTGCCTGAATAGAGGTACAGCATAGTAGCAGGTCGTTACGGACCATTGATCCTGTGCTTCCCAATTACGCCCATGTGACCAATTAACCTACTGACCCATATGTTTTTGAAATGTGGGAGGACACCGGAGCACCCAGAGGAAACCCACACAACCACAGGAAGAACAAAGAAACTCCTTACAGGCAGCCGCAGGAATTAAAACCAGGTTCTTGGTGTTGTAAAGTGTAATGCTAACCACTATGCTACCGTGCACCCCCTTATGTTTCGTTAGAACATAGAACTCTGTTCTAGTTTATAGGATTGTCTAGAAAAAATAATTTCTACTTCTCAGCAGGCCCGGATGAGTTCCTCTAGTATTTTGTGTGTGTTGCTCAAGATTTCCAGCATCTGCAGAATCTCTTGTGTTGAGAATTTCAGAGGTTCAAAACGTTCAAAGGTTCACTTATGATCAAAATATATATCCATATACAACCCTGTGATTTGTTTTCTCCAGATAACCACAAAACAAAGAAAGAACATGAAAGTTGTTTTAAGAGAGAAGCATCAAACCCACCCCTCACAAAAAAGAAAGGCAACATGATCATCAACCCCCCCAAAATCCAGGCCCCCACACAAAACATAACAAGAACATTGACACCCCCCAAACACTCCTCCCCTACACAAAACTGAACAAGAACATCAATCCCCAAGGCCACTTCCCTGATCTCAAAGGTTCATTTTATTATCAAAGTATGGGTGTGCAGAATACAACTCTGAAACTTGTCTTCTCCAGATTGCCATAGAATACAGAAAATCATATAAGTAGCAACAAGAAAGAATGGGTGAGAACATGAAAAAACATAAAAGTGAACGAGGCCAATATGAACTACAGTCCAATCCATAACTCAGAATTTCGATAACATCTCTGACAGCAAAGACTCAAACCAGTGGCCCCTGCGAGGGCAATGGCTTGAACCCAGCGGCCTCTCCGGGGGCAGCGGCTTGAACCCAGCTGCCCCTCAGGGAGGCAGTGGCTCAAACCCAACAGCCCCTCCTCTGCATTTGCCTTGATATTTCAAACTACCTCGACATTTTAATTGGCGAGAAATTTATTGGATCACAGCCCTTTGTCTTGTCTCTGATCACAGCCCTTCATCTTGTCCTCATGGTAGCTCATGCTCGCATGTTTCTCCTGGAATTTTCTCAGGGACAGCAGAGTACTAGCTCACTGGATTGAACTACAGAATGTAAGTCACAGGCTCTGACAGTTTCAAAAGCAAAATTAAGTTGAAAGAGTAAGTAGAAGATGCTGAAATGATTGACTATCTCGAAGATGTCACCCGAGGAATTGTTGTTCACTGGTACTATCTTGACTTCACATCACCCTGATCTACCTTGATCTTTTAGAATCATAAGACTATAAGAATAGGAGTAGAATTGATCCATTTGGCCTATTGTGTCTGCTCCGCTATTCCATCATGGAATATAATTTTTTCTCTTTTTTTCTTTCAGCTGTTCATCAAAAACACCTGGTGGTCACTTGTAATTATGAAGCCAGAAGGTATGGAGTTAATAAAATGATGTCAGTCAGCGTCGCTAAAGAAAGGTGCCCCGATGTAATTCTTATCTGTGGAGAAGACCTGACCCCTTACAGGGACGCATCATACCAAATAACAGGTACTTGAAAACTCTTTCAAAGATAATCAGATCATTGTAATAGTTTTCTCTTCACAGTGTCTTTGCCTGTAAGTTTTTGATTTTTGATTTTCAAAGGTTCAAAGGTCGAATTTAATGTCAGAGAACTGTATACAATATACATCCTGAAATGCTTTTTCTTCACAACCATCCATGAAAACAGAAAAGTGCCCCAAAGAATGAACAACAGTTAAACATAATTACCCCAAAGTACCCCCCCCCCAGTTCCCCTCCCTCCCGCGCATAAGCGGCAACAAGCAACAATCCCTCCCACCGGCAGAAAAAGCATCGGCACCACCACCGAGTACTCAAGCATGGGCAAAGCAACAGCAAAGACACAGACTTCCAGTTACCCCAAAGACTTCACATTTCACCCCGCATTTGACATACCACAGGTTCTCTCTCTCCCTAATAAGGGAGAAGGAGGTATCTCCATTTTCCCAGCGAGCGGGAAGGAATAACAAGCAACTGGCTGGTTTATGATGTTAAAAGTCTGTTACATTGCTCTGTGTCTGAAGATCACAAAGATCCCGGGTCTTTGGGCCCACAGCAGTAGATTTTCTGAATCCCCCGACGACACATGTGTCTCCTGCCATGACAACAACCCTCATTAAGTCCATCTCCAGAGCCCCAAGATCTTAGGCTTCCAAATCTGAGCCGGATTCTCAGGCCAAACCCTTGGCGTACCAAGCAACAGTCAATCCTGAAACCCAAAGAACGGGTTCTATTCCCGCAAAGAACTAAAGTCAGCATGTAACTCCAGGTCAGGGTCTTCAAAAGAACCATGAAAGGGGAAAATAAAGATATTAAAGATGGAAATAGAGCTGTTTACAAAGATGCAAGCAGAGGAGTCTCCATTTAGTGCCATCTTAACTTTGCTCTGCCTCCATTTTTCCTTCCCCATCTTATACGCAGTACTGTGCAAAAGTTCTAGGCACTATATTACTGCCACACAAAAAAAAACACATTTCATGACATAGGTGAATGATAAACTGATTCTGATATGGGTCTCTATTGCGAATGAAGATTGGGAGGGGGGCAGGGAGAGGGCAATCATGGTTGGGAAAAGGGGAAAGGAGAGGGGAGGGAGCAGGAAGCACCAGAGAGAGATGCTGTAATGATCAATAAACAAGTTGCTTGGAATCAAATGACCTTGCCTGGTTTCCCAGGGCTGGGTGTGTCTGCACCCGTGCCACCTCCTTCATGCCAGCATTTCTTCTCTGCCACCTGTCCCACACCCCTCTCATGGCTCTCCACCCTTGTCACTCCCAACATCCTTTGCTCCTGCCAAACTCGCTCTGTGCTCCACATTGACAAATAGAGTACTGTGCAAAAGTCTTAGGCAGCCTAGCAGTACATTTATGCCTGAGACTTTTGTATTATGTATGTCACCATATACAACCTTGAAATTCATTTTCCTGTAGGCAGTCACAGTAATTATGTAGCAACACAATAAAATCAATGAAAATCACACACTGTGAAGACAGACTGTGCAAGTACAAAAACAAAACACAAAATATTAATAAATAACCAATATGTTTCAAGCGTATGAGATGAAGAATCCTTGAAAGTGAGCGGTTACCTTGTGGAAGCAGTTTAACATTGGGGTGAGTGAAGTTGAGTGGAAGTTATGGTTCAAAAAGCAGAGAAATCAGTAAATTACTCAACTCAAAAGGCATTAAATGCAAGCCTTCCTCTGTGCAGTTGGTGTCAAGTTCAGCTGGTGTCAGCCGATACTGACAAAAGACAGAAAACCTGGCTGCCTTTGGTTCTTTTTAAGTTGAAGGACGTTGCAGTGCACTTGGTCTGGAAGTGTACTGTGTGTTAACTAACATAGAACATGCAGCACAGTACAGAATCTTCGGCCCACAATGTTTTTCCAACTTTTACCCAACTTCAGAATCAACTTTGATAATTGGAGAAATTCTTGTAGTACTGTGGGAGTGTGGGTAGAGAGCACCACTCTTTTAATCTAGCAATAATGATTGAAGACTTCAGTCTACTCTTCTCTCCAACACAACCACCTGTTTTTCTTCTTCTTTCATCCACGTGCCTGTCTAAGAGTTTCTTAAGTGTCCCTAATTGTATCTGCCTCTATCAAACCCCTGGCAGTACTTTGCAAGCACCCACCACTCTCTGTGTATTAAAAAAAACTGTCACTGACATCCCCCATGTATAATTTCCTTCAAACACCTTAAAAATTCTGCCCCCTGTATTAGCCATTGCCACCCTGGGGGGGGAAGTCTCTGGTTGTCCATTCTACATATACCTCTTTATTTATTTTTAATTTTAATTTATTCAGAGATACAGCATAGTGACAGACCCTTCTGGCCCAATGAGTACACACTGTGACCAGTTAACCGACCAAATCGTTCGTCTTTGGACAGTGGGAAACCGGAGCACCTGGAGAAAATCCACACAGTTATGGGGAGAATGTACAATCTACTTACAGGCGGCAGATGGTCGTTGATGGTCATTGGCACTGTAATAGGGTAATGCTAACTGCTACACTCCCGTGTCACCCTTCCATCCTCTTGTACACCTCTGTCAAGTCTCCTCTCATCCTCCTTTGCTCCAAAAAGAAAAGCCCTAGCTTGCTCAATCTTTCCTCATAAAGCAAGCTTTCTAATCCAGGCAACATCCTGTTAAATCTCTTCTGCACCCTCTCTAAAGTTTCCACATCCTTCCTATAATGAGGTGACCAGAATTGAACACAACATTCCAAGTGCGGTCTAACCAGGGTTTTATAGAGCTATAACATTATCTCATGGCTCTTGAACTCAATCCCCTGACTATTGAAGGTCAACGCACCATACATCATCTTAACCACCCTTTCAACTTGTATGGCAACCTAGAGGGATCTGTGGATATGGACTCCAAGATCCTTCTGTTGCCTCATCCTGCCAGAAACCTTAGTAGTGAGTTGCAGCTCTGTAAAATTCCTGGTTAGACCACATTTGGATTATTGTGATCAATTCTGTTTGACTTAATGTACTGTAGAAAGGATGTGAAAGTTTTGAAGAGGGTGTAGAGGAGTTTTTCCAGGATCCTGCCCAGAATTGGAGAGCATTTCTTATAAGGAATGGATGAGTAAGCTAAAGCTTTTCTCTTTGGAGTGAAGGAGGATAAGAGGTGAATTGGTAGAGATGTACAAGATGATAAGAGGCATAGATCAAGAGGATAACCAGAGGCACTTCCCCAGAGTGGAATTGGCTAATCTGGGAGGGGGTATAATTTTAAGGTTTTAAATTTGGAAGAAGGTATAGTGGGGGATTTTAAGGTAAGTTGTTCAACACAGCTAGTGATGGGTGTGTGGATCCTACTGCTAGGGGTGGTAGAGACAAATTTCAGTGGAAATCTGAGTCTTGTCACTTGCAGAAGTTGTCTGATGACTCTGTGGTGGTTGGGTGTATCAGAGGAGAACAGGAGTCAAGAATACAGAGGATTGGTGGACAAGTTTGTGGAGTAGAGCGGAAGGAATCACCTACTCCTGAATGTGGCCAAAACCCAGGAGATGGTGATTGATTTAGGAGGAAGAGGACGATGATGACTCCTGCATACATTCGGGGAGAAGTTGTTGCAGGGGTGGAGGAGTACAAATACTTGGGGGTTCACCTCGACAACAGACTTCACTGGAAAACTAAAACCAAGGCTGTTTACAAGAAGGGGATGAGCAGACTTTATTTTCTAAGAAAGCTGTGACTCTTCAATGTGTGTAACAGGATGTTGGGGATCTATTACCAGTCTGTTGTAGGGAGTGCGGTCCTCTTTGCAGCTTTATGTTGGAGGAGCAGCATCGATGGTGGTGATGCAAAAAGACTAAATAAACTCATCAGAAAGGCTGACTCCTTCCTTGGCTACAACTTGGACTCTTTTGAGTTAATGGTGGAGAGGAGGTCACTAAATAAACTGTTATCCATTATGGACAATCTGGTACATCCTCTCCATGACCTAATGAATAAGCAGCGGAGCACTCTTTTGAACAGATTCATTCAGCTCCCCTGTCACAAGGATCGTAACAGAAAATCTTTCCAACCAAATGCAATAAGCATGTACAACAGTTCATCTCCGGACAATTTACAATGACCAATTAACCTACTAACCGATACGTCTTTGTACTGTCGGGGGGAGAACTTGTGCATTCACGGGAAAGACATACAGGTTCCTTACAGACAAAGTGGGAATTGAACTCTGAACTCCGAGCTGTAATAGTGTCACGCTAACTGCTGTGTTATCATGGCACCCCACCTTTGGCATGCTTACTTACTTACTAACTGGCTGTTATGCCACTGGCCGTTACGCCACGAGGTTATGGTCCTCTTGGAGGTTTGGCATGCTTAGTCACTTCCAACAACTTCATTAAAACAATCATTCTATTATAGATTTGCATAGCCATCTTATAGAATCATAATGTCATCGTCATGGAACACTACAGCACAGAAACAGGCTGTATGGCTCATCTAGTCCACTCCGACCTGTTATTCTGTCTAGTCCCATTGACCTGAATCTGGATCAGAGCCGTCCATATCCCTCCCATGTACTCATCCAAACTTCTCTAAGATGCTGAAATCAAACTTGCGTATAACACTTCTGTTGGCAGCTTGGTCCACACTCTCTGAGTGAAGAAGATCCCCCTTAGGTCCAACTTAAATATTTCACCTTTCACCCTTAACCTATGACCTCTGCTTCTAGTCTCACCCAACCTCAGTGGGAAAAAACCTGCTTGCATTTACCTTTGGTGTATGTCACCTTTGGTATAGATAGTAAGGGTGTCTGTCTATCTGTCTTATCTATCTATATCTGTCTGTCTAATCTATCTTATGTATTTGCTTAGATTGCCATCTTTTGCACTTTGGCGTTTGTGTGTAGTTTTTCATTGATTCTGTTGGATTTCTTTGTTATAATATGAATGCCTGCAAGGTGGTTAATCTCAGGGTAGTAGATGTTGTTATATGCAGTACTGTGAAAGTCTAAAGCACCCTAGCTATGCATATGTGCCCAAGACTTTTGCACAGTAATAATAATAATTTTGAAGATAGTCAGGTAGGTGATTCTCGCTATTGCTGCATTGCCTACCTAAAAGCAACGCACACTAAATGCTGGAGGAACTCAGCAGGTCAGGCAGCATCAATGAAAAGGAATAAACAGTCAACATTTCAGCCAAGACCTTTTGTCAGGACTATAAAGGAAGGGGGCAGAAGCCAGAATAAGAAAATGGGAAGAAGGGAAAGAGTACATGCTGCAGGTGATTCGTGAGACCAGGTGAGGGGGAAAGTGGGTGGGTGGGGAAGGGTGATGAAGTAAGATGCTGGGAGGCCATAGGTGAACGAGGTAAAGGGCAGAAGAAGAAAGAATATGATTTGAGAGGACTACGGAAGAAAGGAAAGGAGCAGGGGAAGCAAAGAGATGGCATGTGAGGAGAAGAGGAGGAGTGAGAGGGTAATCAGAGTGGAGAATGGCAATACTAGAGGAGGGAGGGGAAGGAATTACCGGGCATTGGAGAAATCGATGTTCATGCCATTGGGTTGGAGTACCCATATGGAATATGAGGTGTTGGTCCTCCAATCTGAGTTTGGTCTCATCGTGGCAGTAGAGGAAGCCATGGGCGGACAATATGCATGGACGTGGTATTAGAAATATATGTGCAAAAGGGGAGAAAATCCAGGAATCTGAGATGCAAAGGGAGTCCTTGTGCAGAACACCCTAAAGATTAACTTGCAGGTAGAGTCAGTGGAGAGGAAGGCAAATGCAATGTTAGCATTCTTTTCAAGAGGTCTCGAATACAAGAGCAGGGATGTGATGCTGAGGCTTTATAAGGCACGAGTATTGTGAATAGTTTTGGGCTCCTCATCTAAAAAAGGAAGAGCTGGCATTGGAAAGGGTTCAGAAGAACTCACAAGGATGATTCTGGGAATGAAAGGGTTATCATTGAGGAACGCTTGATAGCTCTGAGTCTGTACTCGCTGGAATTTAGAAGGATGAGGGGGGATTTCATTGAAACCTTTCAAATGTTGAAAGGCCTAGACGGAGTAGATATGGAAAGGATGTTTCCCATGGTGGGGGAATCTAGGACATGAGGGCACAACTTCAGGATAGAGGGGTGTCCATTTAAATGGATATGTGGAGAAATTTCTTTAGCCAGAGGGTGGTGAATTTGTGGAATTTGTAACCACAGGCTGCTGTGGAGTCCAGGTTGTTGGGTATATTTAGGGCAAAACTTGATAGGTTCTTGATTGGACATGGCATAAATGTTATGGGGAGAAGGCCAGATGTGGTGCTGAGGAGAGGAAAAAAAGGATCAGCCATGATTGAATGGTGGAGCAGACTCGATGTTTCAAATGGTCTAATTCTGCTCCTATGTCTTATGGTCTTATGGACAATTTGGAATGGAAATGGGAAACCAGATTGAAATGGGTAGCCACCAGGAGAACCTGCCTTTTTCAGTGATCAGAGCGTAGGTGCTGAAAAATACCACAGTTTAATTTGTTGTTAAGATAGTCCTGCTTGGTAAGTTACATACTATATGCATATTACTGCATAATGCAGGGTTACATAGCCTACAGATTTAAACATGAGATTCTGCAGATGCTGGAAATCCAGAGCAACACACAAAAAATACAGGAGGAACTCAGCAGGTCAGTCAGCATCCATGGAAATGAATAAACAGTTGACATTTCAGGTTGAGACCCTTCATCAGCACTGGAAAAGAAGGGGGTGAATGGAAGAAGAAGAAGGTTGCATGGGGGGTGGGGGAGGACAAGCTAGAAGGTGATGGGTGAGACCAGGTGGGTGGGGGAAGGTGGTGAAGTAAAAAGCTGGGAGGTAATAGATGGAAAAGATAAAGGACTGGAGAAGAAGGAATCGGATAGGAGAGGAGAAAGGGAAGGAGGAGGGGCACCTTTACCTTGAACAGGGAAGTTGTTTCTGAGGGGCTTGCTGGTTTATACATGAAAGACTCAAAAGTTTCCTTTGTTCCTGTAAGTCAGCTGACTGTTCTTCTAAAACAATAGTGAGAGAAATATTGTTGTCTCCTAGTAACCTAAACTATATTGCCTACATTCAATGAATTTTCCACTGATGAGCATTACTCTATCCCTTGACTAGGTAACTGTAAATGTGAAAAAAAATCATGTCTAATTTTTGAAATTGCACCATATGGAAAAATCAGTACCTTCAGTTTGTTGAATTCATATTTTGCTCTTAAATAAAATACCCCATGTTTTATTGATTATGTATTTATTTAGTGATTCAGTGCAGAGTAAGCCCTTTTGGCCCTTGGAGCCACGCTATCTCAGTTACCCTTGACAAACCCAATTACCCCTAATCTAATCAGAGGACAACTTACAATGACCAATTAACCTGTCCAGTACGTCTTTGTACAGTGAGAGGAAACCGGAGGACCCAGAGAAATCCCACACTTTCCATGGGGAAGGAGTACTGAGGCTCCTTAACAGAACGGAACTGGAATTGAACTCCAAACTCTGGAATGCCCTACGATGTGCTGGTGGAAGCCGGCAAATGTGGCCATGCTTTGGACGCCAACATAGTATGCTCGCAGCTCTCAAACCCTAACCCTTACATCTTTGGAATGTGGGAGGAAACCATGTCATCACTGGAGAACAGACAAACTCCTTACAGTCTCCTTGCTTCCCTAGAGCATGGGAGAATGAGGGGAGATTAGATAGAAGTATACAAAATTATGAGGGTATAGATAGGGTTAATGCAAGTAGGCTTTTTCCATTGAGGTTGGGTGAGACAAGAACTAGAGGTCATGGGTTAAGGGTGAAAGGCAAAAAATGGCTATGGAAACATGAGAGAAATCTTCTTCACTCAGAGGGTGGTAAGAGTGTGGAACAAGCTGCCAGCACAAGTGGTGGATGTGGGTTCTACAGTACTGTGCTAAAGCCTTAGGCACCCCAGCTATATATATGTGCCTAAGACTTTTCTGCAGAACTGTATTTCAACATTTTAGAAAAACTTGGATAGGTATTTGGATGGGAGGGGTATGGTCCAGGTGCAGGTCAATGAAACTAGACAGAATAATAGTTTGGCATGGACTAGATGGGCCAAAGGGCCTGTTTCTGTGCTGTTGTATTCTATGACTCTATAACTATATACGTAGGCATGACTTTGTGGGCCGAAGGATCCATTTTAGTCTGTACTGTTCTGTGATTTATTTACTGAATTAATCTTCTCTGTATTGTCTTGGATTCTTTCCCAGAACTGCTGGAAGAATTCAGTCCACTAGTGGAACGACTAGGCTTTGATGAAAATTTTGTCGACGTAACTGAACTAGTGGAGAAGAGATTGCAACAGATTGGAAGTGGTGTTGTCCCTGCAGACTTGTTCGTATCTGGTCATGTCTACGGTAACCAGGGTAAGAACGATTCCACCACTAACTGCACTGTCTAGCTTTTGATTGTTGTTCCTTCATCCTTCATTGCAGTTAGTATAGCCCAATTACAGCGCCAGTAACCTTTTGGGAAGGCATCTCATTTTAAGAGATTTTCTCCTTTTTAACGAGCAGATTAAAACTGAAAATGATTTTGGTTAAAATCGTCAATGTAATAAATCCGTTGATGTGTGATTGAAAGAAAGCATGGTAGGCATGGTAGCTCAGGGGGCCACACAGTAGCAAAGCAGTTAGCATAGTGTGATTACAGTACCAGCAACCCGTGTTCAATTCCCACCATTGTCTGTAAGGTGCTTGTATGTTCTCCCAAACAAGAGAAAATCTGCAGATGCTAGAAATCCGAGCAACATGCACAAAATGCTGGAGGAACTTGGCAGGCCAGGCGGCATCTTATTTCACCGGGTGCTTCGGTGTCCTATCACATTCCAAAGATGTACGGGTTATAGTTAGTAAGTTGTGGGCATGCTGTAGGCACCAGAAGCATGGCAACACTTTCCCACAGCACATATTTGGATTGCATAGGCCGTTGATGTTAACGATACATCTCACTGTATATTTTGATGTTTCAATGTAAATGTGACAAATAAATCTGATCATTACATCTTTCTTTAGTCTTTGTACAACCTTATCACTTCAGTTCTGTCCATGATATACAATGTTCCTGCTAATTGTTTTTTACAGCTGCGCAGACCAGGCAGTGGTCTCAGCAGGAAGTTTTTACGTGGCCTGAAAAATGCACGGCATTTTAAATTGTTTTCGTAATATGTATCTCAAACAAATACAGACCACAACTCAACAGAATAAACAATACAGGGCAGTCAAATCAACTGACAGGCACAATGACAAAAGTAAAATGCTTTGACAAAATGGCATCGGCTTTCAGATGGTCAGTAGTTTATTAACAATGAGCTACCAACTTCCATTCTGTGTTTATTGTTACAATTTATAACAGTGCTGTAACTTGAAACACTGACAATGTAAATATGTTGAAACTAAAATATTTCAAAGTATGGATTATATTTATGGATTGTATTATTAGCACATAATTAATTGCAGGGTATTTCCCAATTATATTAACATAGATTTCAAAATTGCATTTGCATAATTTCAAAATTTATTCTCATTATACAAAAGTAAATGCTAGCTGTGTGGCAACAGAGGATATGTGCATGAGAGCATTTCATTTTCTGCATGGCTGTGCCCCCGCACAGCTTAGAGGAAATATGATGATGTGTTTTTCCCCTTTATCTTATGAGAATATGGTGACATAGTAGCATAATGGTTAGCACAACGCTTTACAGTACCTGCGACCCGGGTTCAATTCCCACCACTGCCTGTAAAGAGTTTGTACATTCCCGCAGTGACCACGTAGGTATCCTCTGGGTATTCCTGTTTCTTCCCACAGTCCAAAGACGTACCGGTTAGTAGGTTAATTGGTCATTGTAAATTGTACCTTGATTAGGCTAAGATAAATTTGGGGGATTGCTGGGTGACGTGGTTAGAAGAGCTGGAAGGGCCTATACTGCGCTGTCTGTCAATAAGTAAAAATAAATTTTTAAGTACCCTTTTGACCTTTTTTAGGCTATCTACAAAAATCTTCTTCTTTTGCTCAGAGTCATATTTTCTCTGATAGAAGATCTGTAAAGACCTTTTTTTTTGCTTAATTAAAACTGCTAAATAAATGCAAATAATTATACTCCTGTCCATGATCATTAAGTTGCATCTTGGGATTAGTTATGTGAACTTGGAATAAACATCATTATAAACACAAGAGATTGTGCAGATATTGGAAATTTTGAGGAACACACAGACAATGCTGGAGGAACTCAGCAGGTCTGGCAGCGTCTATGGAGGGAAATACGCAGTAAACGTTTCAGGCCAGGACCCTTCATCAGGCCTGGAAAAGAAGGGGGAAGAAGACAGAATAAGAGTGTGGAGGAGGGGGAAGGGGGACAAGCTGGAAGTTGCTAGGTGAAGCCAGGTTGGTGGGTGGTGGAGTGAGAAGATGGGAGGTGATAGGTGGACAAGGCAAAGGGTAAAGAAGGAAGGAGTCTGGTGGGGGAGGAGAGTGAACCATAGGACAAAGGGAAGGAAGAGAGACATCATAGAGTGGTGATGGGTAGGTGAGAAGAAGAGAAAGGGTGAGACGGGAATGAGAATGGAGAAAGAGGGGAAGGGGGAGAAATTACTGGAAATTCGTCCAGTTAGACTCAGATGTTATCTTGCTCTTTGCACTGTGTTCAGTTCTGACTATAAATGGGGGGAAGAATTTCACCTGGGAAGTGTAGGCAGAGTAAGATCATAGCACTGTAGTTGGCTCAGCTGAAGGAGGGGGGAGAGAAGTGTCAAGAGAGTAATAATTGTTATGGATTCTGTGTTGGTGGATTGCACCTCAACCGGGGTAGGACCAACATCTTTGTGCTGTGGACAGAGGTTTCAACCAAACCTGCAGGGGGATGAACATGGAAAGGAGGATTAAAAAGGTTGAAAATCACATTGGGAGAGCTAAGTAGCATTAAAACAGGAAATCAGATTATACACAGGGCTAGCCTGTGAGACACTGCAGGAATGCTAGATTATCATGATTTAACATAAATACAAGCCGTGTATTAAACTAGATTTCCAAGGTGTTCAGAACCTCCTGTGTCTATAGTGGTAGGGCAGATAGGTAGTCATTGAGAAATGTGAAGTGTTACGGTTTGAAGCACAGTTCTAAATGGTGTGCTAGCACAAAAGGATCAGAATCAGGTCTAATTTCATTGCATGTCATGAAATTTGTTCTGTGGGAGCAATACAGTTCAAAACATAAAGCAACTAAATTACAATTTTATAAGTGTGTGTGTGTGTGTGTATGTATATATATATTTTTTTTTAAAAATTAACATAAGCAAGTAGTGTAAAAAGAGAGGGGAAAAGTAGTGAGGTGGTGTACATGGGTTCATTGTTTATTCAGAAATCTGATGGTGGAGGGGAAGAAATTGTTCCTAAAATGCTGAGTGTGTGTCTCCAGGCTCCTGTACCACCTCTTTGATGGTAGCAATGAGAAGAGGACATATCCTGGGTGGTGGGGGTCTTAATGATGGGTGTCCCTTTTTGATGATGCCCACCATGCTGGGGAGGCGACTATCCATGATGGATTGGCTGAGTTTGCAACTTTTGTGCAGCTTTTTCTAATCCTGTGCCTCTATACCAGCCAGTGTTGCAAACAACTGAGAATGCTTTCCACAGTACATCTGTAGAAATTTGTGAGTTTCTCTGGTGACTTACCAAATCTTCTCAAACTCCTCATGAAATATAGCTGCTTGCATGTCTTCTTCATAGTGGTATCGATAGGTTGGGCCCAGGATAGGTTTTCAGAGATGTTGACACCCAGAAACTTGAAACTGCTCACGCTTTCCACTGCTGATCTATCGATGAGAACTGGTTTGTGTTCCCTCAACTTCCCCTTCCTGAAGTTCTCCATCAGTTCCTTGGTCTTACTGACAATGAGCGCGAGGTTGTGTTGTGACACCACTCAACCAGCAGAACTATCTCACTCCTGTACACTTCCTCCTTGCTATCATCTGAAATTCTGCCAACAATAATTGTGTCATCAGAAAATGTATAGATGGTGTTTGAGCTGTGTAGTCACACAGTCGCGTGTGTGAAATAATTGTTACTCTGTATCCCGTGCAGCAAAGCAAAAGCACAGTAAAGTAAATGTTGTATCTCTAGATAAGTAAATGAATAACAGCTTTATGGAATATAATACAAAAGACTCAGTCTGTATTGCCAACCCCTGGGCCACAATATAGCATTACACTTTACATAAGGTCTTTGGATGCAAATATTATTTATTTCAGTCAAATCTCTTGCCACTTGTTTTAGAAGTGAAGAGAAAGACTAACACAACCTTGTGAAACTCAGCCACAAGCAAAGCGAAATCTCTGAGCTCCAAGAATATGTTTTAATAAATGTACCCACCATTTACTAACATTAATTAAATGTTGTGCTCTCAAGTGGAAAGTATTCAATTTTAGCTGAAGACTTGCATATTAATTTGATATATTGTTTTTTTATATATGTAACACATATCATCTGACTAGCAATATTAAGTGTGACAAGATATGTGTTAGTGTGTTAAATAATGCATGGATGAATCAAAATCAGGTTTATTATTTTCACTGGCATATGTCATGAAGTTTGTTGTTTAGTGGCATAAAATGTACTATAAATTATAATAAGAAACATGTCTCTCTCTCTCTCCCTCTCACTATATACATATATATACACACACACACACACACACACACACAATTTATAGGGACATATGTATATAGCTAGGCTGCCTAAGAGAGTGAGTTCGTAAATCTGGCAGGAGCAAAAGATGTTGGAAATGGTGAGAGTGGAGTGCCCCAGGAGTGATAGGTGGGAGAAGGAGTGCCAGGGATGGGAGGTGGCTCGAGTGCAAAGACATCCAGCCTTGAAATACCAGGTACAATCATTCAATTCCAAACTGTTGGTTTATTGATCATTACAGAATGCCTGTCTGGTGCTTCCCACTCCCTACCTTCTCCCTTTCCCAACTATGGTTCCTCTCTCTTTGCCCCCTTCCCACTCTTAGTTCATGATAGAGAACCATATCGGAATCAGGTTTATCATCACTCACATGTCATGGAATTTGTTTTTATATGTATTTGTAGAGAAACAAGAGATGAAAAATAGTGTTCAGTGTCTGTTCAGAAATTTGATGACAGTGAGGAAGAAGCTGTTCTTAAAATGTTGTGTGTGTCTTCAGCTTCTTGTAATTTCTCCTTGATGGTAGCAATCAGAAGAGGCCATGTCTTGTGTGATGGGGATCCTTGATGATGTAAGCCACCTTTTTGATGCATCGCCATCTGAAGATGTCCTTGACAGTGGAGAGGCTGGTGCCCATGATGGATCTGGCTGAGTTTGCAGTTTTCCCCAGCTTTTCTCGATCCTGTGCAGTGCCCCTTAATATCAGAGTTTTACCTTCATATATAGTCCCGTTCTGCTATGGCTACAACAACAAGCTCCTACTCAATGTCAACAAGACCAAGGAGCTGATTATTGACTTCATGAAGAGGAAACCAGAGGTCCATAAGTCAGTCCTTATTGGGGGATCAGAGGTGGAGAGAGTCAGCAACTATAAATTCCTCAGCGTTATCATTCCAGAGTATCTGTCCTGGGTCCAGCATGTAAGTTCAATTATCTAGAAAGTATGGCAGCACCTCTACTTCCTTTAGTTTGTGAAGATGTCATGCTGAATCTAAAACTTTGCCAAATTTCTGTAGATGTGTGATGGAGAGTGTATTGACTGGCTGCATCACTCACTGGTATGGAAATGCCAATGCCTTGCATGGGAAATCCTACAAAAATTAGTAGGTACAGCCCAGTCCATCAGGGTAAAGCCTTCTCCACCATTGAGCACATCTACACAGAGCACTGTCGTAGGAGAGCAGCAACTATCATCAACAACTCCCAGCTCCTAGGTCATGCTCTCTTCTCACTGCTGCCATAAGGAAGAAGGTACAGGAGTCTCAGGACTCACACCACCAGGTTCAGGAACAGTTATTACACCTCAACCATCAGGCTCTTGAATCAGAGGGCGTAACTTCACTCATGCACCAGTGAATTATTTCCACAATCTATAGACTCCCTTTCAGGGACTCTTCCTTCTCATGTTCTCAATAAATATTGTTTATTTATTTATTACAATGTTTTCCTTTTGTATTTGCGCAAGTTGTTGTCTTTTGCATGTTGGTTGTTTGTCCGCCCTGTTGGGTGTGGTCTTTCGTTGATTCTATTTTGTTTCTTGGATTTATTGATTATGTCTGCAAGAAAACAAATCTCTGGGTTATATATGGTGATATGCATGCACTTTGATAATAAATTTACTTTGAACCTTATCATGGGACAATTTACAATGACCAATCAACTGTCCAAGCGTTACGTCTTTGGATTGTTGGAGGAAACTGGAGCACCTGGAAAAAAATCCCATTCATACAGCAAGGATGTCATACAGACTCCTTATAGATGACTTTGGAATTGAACTCTGAACTCTGATGCTCTGAGCTGTAATGGTGTTGTGCTAACTGTTATGCTATCATGAAGCTTTGTAACATATAAGAGAAGGTTCAAACATCAGAGGTGCAGATGGATTTAGGAGTCCTGGTTCAAGACTCCCAGAAGTTCAATTTACAGGTTGAGTCCATGGTAAAGAAGGCAAATGCAATGTTGACATTTATTTCAAGGGGAATAGAATATAAAAGCAAGGCAATGATGCTGAGGCTTTATAAAATACTAGTCAGGCTGCACATGAAGTATTGTCAACAGTTCATGGCCCCATATCTCAGAAAGGATGCGACTGGTGTGTTGTCATTGGAGAGAGTCCAAAGGAAATTCACAAGGATGATTCTGGGAATGAAAGGGTTAACATATGAGCAACGTTTGGCAGCTTTGGGCCTGTACTCACTGGAACTTAGAAGAATGCAGGGGAATCTCATTGAAACCTACTGAATGTTGAAAAGACTAGATAGGGAGGATGTGGAAAGGATGTTTCCTATGGAGTGGGGGGGCTATCCAGCACTAGAAGGCACAGCCTCAAAATTGAGGGGCGACCTTTTAGAACAGAGGTAAGGAAGAACTTTTTTTAGTCAGAAAGTAGTAAATCTGTGGAATATTCTGCCACAGAATGTGGTTGAGACCAAGTCTGTGGGTATATTTAAGGCGGAAGTTGATCATTTCCTGATCGGCCAGGGCATCGAAGGATATGATGAGAAGGCAGGTGTATGGGTTGAGTGGGTTCCGGGATCCAACATGATGGGATTGTGGAGCAGACTCGATGGGCTGAATGGCCAAATTCTGCTGTTATGATGTCTTATGGTCTTATGATCTAACAAGAGATTTAAAATCCATCTGGAAAACATTTTAAGGTACTTAAATGAGTCAGTAAATTTCAGCTGTGTGGAACTGAAAGGGAATGTAATCTATGGACACAGGTCTGAATTTGATTACTATTGCAGACTTGTACATGGCCTTTTCTTCCGCACTCTCAACTGCTTTCAGCAAGACTACAGGGAAGTCTTCTCCCTGGACAGAGCAGTTCTCTGTTGTGCCACCTGCACATTATCAGCTGTCAGCTGACTGCCTGCAGGACATATGACAACTGCGGCTGTGTTGGTAAAAACCTGGTAAGTTCAGTGCTCGCCCCAGCCCTCAGAAATACTTTGAGAAGAGGGAATGTTAATTGCCATGACAAATATTCAAGCGCAGGAAGCCTGCTTGTGTCTCCTTCACATCTTCTAGATGCCCCTGAGAGACCCTGCTTGCTAATTCCTCCGTCCATGTTGTACCTTTAAATCCTAGCTCCTTAGACAGGAGATGCTGGAAACCCAAAGCAGCACACACAAAATGCTGGAGGAACTCAGCAGGTCAGGCAGCAGCTATGGAAATGACTAAATATCGATGCTTTGGACTGAGACGCTTCATCAGAACTCATCCTTCCCTTCATAGATGCTGCCAGATCTGCTGAGTTCCTCCAGCATTTTGTGTGTTGATCCCAGCTCCTCACTACCCCTGCCTAACTGTAGGTGGTTTCACTCCACACTCTTGCTGCTCCCAAGAAATATTTGGCATCACCTTGAATTGGCCGTGGCCTTTATCCCTTGTCATTTTCCATATGTCCAATGGGCATACGAGCAAAATTAGGCCATTTGGCCCATCGAGTCTTCTCCGCCATTCCATCACGTCTTAATTTATTTTCTCTCTCAACCCCTATCTTCTGTCTTCTCTCCCATAACATTTGATGTCCTTACTAATCATCCAGACAGTGCTCCTTTCTCACTGCGGCCATTGGGTAGGGAAACAGGGGCATTTGGTCCCACACCACCAGGTTGGGAACAGTTGTTACCCCTCAATCATCAGACTCCTGAACCAGCGTGGACAATTTCTCTCACCTCAATACTGAACTGATTCTACAACTTATGAAGTCACATTCAAGGCTCTATAACTTAGATTCACAGAATTATTTTTTTTTGCCGGCTGGTGGCGTCGTGGCATCAGTGCTGAACTTCGGAGCCAAGGCTCCTGAGTTCGAATCCAGCTGGCTCCCTTGCACACTTTCCATCCGTGCTGGGTTGAGTGTCGAGCTAGCAACTCGGCCTTGTAAAAATAAGAAAGCCTGCTTAGAAAAATGCCATCAGGACGGCATCCGGATGACTCCACTCGGAGTTAAGGGCTTTCTTCTTATTATTCTATTATTTATTTACATGTTTATTTTTTTATTTGTACTTTTCTTCTTTTGCACATTCATTTTGTCAGTCTTTGAGTGTAGTTTTTCATTGATTCTATTGTAATCCTTTGTTTTACTGTGAATGCCTGCAAGAAAATGAATCTCATAGAGTAGTATATGTTGACATATACTGGTATGTACCTTGATAACAAATTTAATTTTAACTTTGAATTTCGAATCAAGAGCCTATTGACCTCTGCTTTAAATATACCCAGTGACTGGGCCTCCACAGCCGTCTGAGGCAATGAACTTCACAGATTACAACTATCTGTCTAAAGAAATTCCTGCTTATCCCTGTTGTAAATGGACTTCCTTCTATTCTGAGGCTGTGCCCTCAGGTCCTAGACTCCCCCCACTGTAGGAAACATACTCTCCACATCAACTCTATCTAGGTCTTTCAACATTCGATTGGTTTCTATGAGATCTGCCCTCATTCTTCGAAACTCCAGTGAGTAAGGCCCAGAGCCCAGAGCTCCTCATGCATTAGCTCTTTTATCCCTTAGATCATTTCCCAAGGTTAAAAACCAATTGAATGCTAATGTCCCAGTGAGAGCTGATGTTCTGTAACTTCAAGTCAGACTACGCTTGAAGATCTTCACTGAAGCTGGAAGGTTGCTGCAGGTAGTAACCATGTATGTGGTGGTGGTATTCAAAGTCCCATATTCCTATAACACAATATATTTCTTCAGTTTATTCACAATTTGCCGTATTATTGAAAGCTTTGAGTGATTTGCAGAAATCAAAGTTCAAAGTAAATTTATTATCAGAGAATGTATAGTGTATATCATAATATACTATGCCAAGATTTGCTTTATTCACAGTAGAATGAAGAGGTAATTGAGAATCAACCAAACAATGTACGAAAGAAGACAAACTGTGCAAATACAAAAAAAAAGTCAGTAAATAATACTGAGAGTAATTTATCATATAAACAAAAGCACGTGGCCAAGTGGTTAAGGCATTGGACTAGCGACCTGAAGGCCCCAGCTGAAGCAACATGTTGTGTCCTTGAGCAAGGCACTTAATCACACATTGCTCTATGATGACACTGGTGCCAAGCTGTGTGGGTCCTAATGCCCTTCCCTTGGACAACATTGGTGTCGTGGAGAGGGGAGACTTGCAGCATGGGTAACAGCCAGTCTTCCATCCAACCTTGCCCAGGCCTGCGCCCTGGAGAGTGAAGACTTTCCAGGCGCAGATCCATGGTCTCGCAAGACTAACGGATGCCTTTACTAAACAAAAGCAGACTTGCACAGGCTACGACCCTGTACTGGTAAGAAAATTGCTAAAACTTTGTTTGCAATTTTGTGAGTAAAACAACTTGAGTCTAACTGTGGATAGGACTAAAGAGATGACTGTGGACCTTAGGAAGGTACAGGATGACCACTCCTCAGTACACAGAAATGGAACCACTGTGGTGAGAGTCAGGAGAACTAAATTTCTGTGAGTGCACATAAGGGACGATCACATCTGGTCTCTCAATTCCATTTCTTTAGCACAACAGTGTCTCCACTTCCTGAGGATATTGAGGTGAGTGAGACATCCCCACCCCCATTCTGACTGACTTTTACAGGAGGACTATTGAGAGTGTCCTGACCAGCTGCATCACCATCTGGTGGGGAAATTGCAAAGCACCTAGCAAGACCCAATAAAGGATTGGAAGGTCTGCTGAGAGGACCATATAGGTCTATCATCAACCCTTCTGAGATGCTTACCAAAAGCATTACATAAGCAGGGCCCTTGGCATTGTCAGTGATGCTTCCCATCCATTCAACAATCTCTTTGACTCCCCCCCCCAACCCCCACCATCAGGCAGAAGGTATCATAACATTAGGATAAGGACTGGGGATAAAGCTTCTTGCTGCTTTCCCCAGACCGTAAGACAACTGAGCTTGCCACCACCCAGGTCTCATCACTTATGAGGCGCCAGAAGTGTTATACGGTTTACTTATTTAACTAGTGTCATAAAAGCATCTTATCTGACATGTCAATCTTCTGAAATATATTTTATTAGTTGTTAATTCATTTGTGGTGTTACTTTACCTGTTGTGTGTGGGTTATATGTGTCACGTTGTGCACTTTGGTCTGGAGGAATGTTGAGGCCACGATGAGGCCACACTCGGGTTGGAGGAGCAGCACCTTATATCCCACCTGGGTAGCCTCCAAGCTGATGGCATGAACATTGATTTCTTGAACTCCTGGTAATTGCCACCCTCCCCCCCCCACCTTACCATACCCTATTCCTGTTTCTCTCTCTCTTACCTTCTCTTCTTACCTGCTCATCACCTCCCTTGGGTGCTCATCCCCTTTCCCTTTCTTCCATGGTCTTCTGTCTTTCCTATCAGATTCCTCCTTCTCCAGCCCCTTATCTCTTTCACCAATCAACTTCGCAGCTCTTTACTTCATCACCCCCTCCTCTCCTGGTTTCACCTGCCACCTTGTACTTCTTCCTCCCCTCCTCCCACCTTCGTACTCTGATTTCTCCCCTTCCTTTCCAGTCCTGATAAAAGATCTCAGCCCAAAACATCAACTGCTCACTCTTTTCCATAGATACTCCCTGACCTGCTAAGTTCCTCCAGTATTTTGTATGTGTTACTTGGATTTCCAGCATCTGCAGATTTTCCCTTGTTAGGAATGTTGTTTCATTTGGTGGTACACATGTGTATCATTGAATGACAATAAACTTGAACTTGAAATTTTAGTTATTTTCACTATAAACAATATGAATTATATAATTTTCTGAAAGTAAAGAAGCACAGCATTGTTCATTAATTTATTTCTGTACAGCATTAAATCCAGCTGATGGAAAACATGTTCGGCTGGCTCTTGGATCGAAAATCGCAGATGAGATGAGAGGAGCGATATACGAACGGATTGGTCTCACCAGTAGTGCAGGAATTGCGTTCAATAAGTTGCAGGCGAAGCTGGTGTCTGGGACATTTAAACCCAACCAGCAAGCAACATTGTTACCAGAAAGTGTTCGAGACCGTATGGAGAATGTCATGCACCTCAAACAAGTACCTGGTAAGACTTCTGCACTAAGCTACTTAATTTTCAGGGTTTTTTGGTGCTTGTTCATGGGATCTGAGCATTCCCGTGTTTCTAAGGTGTACAGGATTCAGGCAGATGGAGCTCATTACCGTGGTTGGCAGCTCATCCAGGAGAAGGAAAACCAATCTCCTTGCCGCTATACCCACTCATGGAAAGGCTTTGGGAGTAAACCTTGTAGAGAAATCTGGAGCTGGAGTTCCCAAGGCAGTCCTACACTGAGTTCAATGATGACTGGCAACTCCAGTGACATTGCTGGTGCCAAGATGTATTGGTCTCTGCCTTTCCTTTGGATTTGCCAGCTGTGTGGAGAGTTGGAACTACTTGTTCTCCACATCATTCTTCCCTGGTTTGCGTATCACAGTTAGGACACAACATCCATGGTTGACACCGATCAGTGGAAAGCCTCCTTGACAAGTCAGGGTTAGTAAGTCGTGAGTATGCTACGTTGGCACCAGAAGCATGGCGACACTCACAGGCTGTGTTGGTCATTGACACAAACAATGAATTTCACTGTATATTTCAATGTTTTGATGTACATGTGACAGAAAAGCTTATCTCTCAATCTCTATGATTCGTTGTGTTTCAGCGAGTGTACAGGTGAAGGTATTTTATGTTTTCTGCATTTTTATTTTTATGTACACATTTACCATTCTGAGTAAAAAAAAATTAACTAACATCTCCCATCACCCTATACTCCCCTGCAATCACCTTAAAATTATGCCCCCAGGTATTAGTTATTTCCAACCTGGGAAAAAGTCTCTGGCTATCTACTGAATCTGTGCTTCTTTTACAACATCATCATTATGTGCCATGTCGTATGACGTGGGTGATGATGGTCTATGACCGTGATTGTTCTTGGTAAATTCTACAGAAGTGGTTTGCCATTGCTGCCTTCTGGGCAGTGTCTTTATAAGATGGGTGACCTCAACCATTATCAATACTCTTCAGAGATTGTCCGCCTGGTGGCAGTGGTCGCATAACCAGGATGTGATATGCACCAGCTGCTCATACGACCATCTACTACCTGCTCCCATGGCTTCATGTGACCCTGATCACCAGGGTTGGGGGGGGACTAAGCTGATGCTACACCTTACCTATGGGTTACTTGCAGACTAGCAGAGGAAAGGAGTGCCTTACACCTCCTTTGATAGAGGTATATCTCCACCCCAATACCCACCTTGCTTTACACCTCTATCAAGTCACCTCTCATCTTCTTTGCTCCAAAGAGAAAAGCCCAAGTTCACTCAACCTATCCACATAAGACATGCTCTCTAATCCAGGTGGCATCCTGGTAAATCTCCCTACTTTTACATCCTTTCGATTATGAGATATTATATCTGTTGTATTTTAACATGTGTGGCGCGTGGTTAGGGCATTGGGCTCACGATCTGAAGGTCGTGGGTTCGAGTCTCGGCCGAGGCAGCGTGTTGTGTCTTTGAGCAAGGCACTTAACCACACACTTCTCCAGTCCACCCAGATAAAAATGGGTACTGACAAAATGCTGGGGGTTAACCTCGCGATAGACCGAGGGAAGTCTTGTACTCTCAGTCACTTCACGCCACAGAAACCGGCATAAGCACTGGCCTGATGGGCCACAAAGGCTCGGGACAGACTTTAACTTAAAAATTTTAACATGCCATTCCAGGGATTGGTCCTAAAACCGTCAGGCGCCTTGAGTTTCATGGAGTTCACACTATTCATGCTCTGCAAATGTTTTCCTTGGACCTGCTGGAGAAGGAGTTGGGAGTGTGCGCAGCACAGCGAATACACAAGCTCAGCTTTGGAGAAGACAATTCTCCTGTCACCCCCAGAGGTCCACCCCAGGTAGGTTCTTAACCAAGAAAAAATACAACTTGCTGGAGAAACTGAGCAGGGGAGTAATATCTGTTTTGGGCAGAAGTTATTGACATTTAGAACTTGGAACATGCACTCAGTGGACACTTTATTAGGTACAGGAGGTACGTATTTCTATGTGTTTGTGGTCTTCTGCTGCCCTAATCCATCACTTCAAGGGTCAATATCTGTGTTCGGGGATGCTCTCCTGCACACGACTGTTGTAACATGTGGTTATGTGAGTTACTGTCGCCTTCGTGTCAGCTTGAACCAGTCTGGCCATTCTCCTCTGACCTCGCTCATTAACAAAACACATTTTCGTCCGCAAAAATGCCACTCACTGGATGTTTTTTCCTCTTAAACACTGTTGTATGTGAAATCCCAGGAGGTCAGCAGTTTGTGAGATGCTCAAACGACCCCACCTGGCTCCAACAAGGTCAAAGCCACCTGGATGATATTTCTTCCCCATTCTGATGTTTGGTCTGAACAACAACTGAATCTCTTAACCATGTTTGCAACTTTTCTGCATTGAGTTGCTGCCACATGATTGGTGATTAGATATTTGCATTAACAAGCAGGTGTACCTAGTAAAGTAGCCACTGTGTGTAGAACACAACAGCAGAGTACTAGTCCTTTGGCCCGTGAGGTTGTGCCAACATTTTAACCTACTCTAAGATCAATCTAACCCTTCCCTCCTTCATAGCTCTCCAGTTCACTATCATCCATGTGCCTGTCTCAGATCTGTTTAAAGTCTTTAACACATCTGCCTCATTACCACCCCCTGGCAGGGCATTCCACTACTCTGGTAGCAGAAAACCTACCTCTGACATTCCTCTTATACTTTCCTCCGATCACCTTAAAATTATGCTGTGACGGAGACCATTCGGTAAACACACACTCCTTACCCGTGTGCATTCAAACACACACAAACATTGCTTTGCCATCCTGCTGTTGTTTTGCTGAGTGTACGCACTTCAATGTCTTCCCCCTGCATATCCTCATAATGGGTCCTAAACTGAGCTGATGCACTCAGTTTGGCTTTATGGTGCCCTTCCAGCCTCACATGGTGGAATATCCCATTTCCAAGTTCGAAACGGACTTTTTAACATCGTAAACCAGCGGGTTGTTGTTATGTCTCTCGCTCGCTGTGAAAATGGGGGGCACCTCCCTCTCCCTTATTAGGGAGAGGGAGAACCTGTGGGTTGCCAAATGCCGGATGAATTGCGATAATCTTTGGGGTAACTGCAAGGTCTGTGTCTTTGTTATCGCTTAGTTCACGTTTGTGCTCGGTAGCGGGTGCGCTTTTTGTTTTGCAGGTGGGGGAGGGGGGATTGTTGCTCGCCGCCGTTTACGCGCAGGAGGGGGGAGCTGGTTGGGGGTTCTCATGTTTAACTGTCATTCATTCTTTGGGGCACTTCTCTGTTTTTGTGGCTGTTTTGCGAAGAAAAAGCATTTCAGTATGTATATTGTATACATTTCTCTGACATTAAATTGAGCCTTTGAACCTTTAGTACATGTTTGAAAACTGTATTTAAGGTAGATACTGCTGTTTATTATGTAATCTATTGTAACTACATTGTGGGACGCCTCATATTCTAATTCACGTGTAGTCTTAAGTTAATTTTGTTGGCAATTAAAGATGGTAAGTCCTGGTGCCAAATAAAAAGGAGCTCATCACCCTTAATGAGGCTGCCAGGAGTTTCCACTGGACAATGGAGGTAGTATAGTGTTTTCTGGTAGAAATCTTTTTGTAAATATTGGCAGTTTCCACTATTTCCACTAATTTTTGTAGGTTTGTTTTCTGACACACTTAATAGACAGCCTTGCACTGACATGCTAAGTGACTTTAGCCATATCTTCTTTGGTCATAACCCATGTATCTAACATATGCCCTCTCATTTCGGGCCAAGACCCTTCATCAGGACTGGAAAGGAAGAGGGGAGATGACAGAATAAGAAGGTGGTGAGGGGAGGGGAATAAGGACAAGCTAGAAGGTGACAGGTGAATATACCCAATGACTTGTGTTGAGATCCTAGTGATATACTAATCAGTCAAATAACCTGATATTGACATTTTCATGCAGAACAACGTTAATCTCCGGCAAGGGTCTAAAACAGATTGTTAATTATCTGCATGTTTTCCTCAGTCCCTCAGTAATGAAGATTCCTTCCGAAAATGCTCCTCATTGGTGGAAATCCGAGCGAAACTTGAAGAGTTACTCATTAGTCTCCTAATCAGGTTTGTAAGACCTTTACGCTTGACCTTTTAAATATTGATGACATTTCCATTGTGATATTATCCCACGTTTATACAAAGAATTCATAATTCTTAACACCAGGTTCAGGAACAGCAAGGTAGCATAGTTAGCACAATGTTTTACAGTACCAGCAACCTGGGTTCAATTCTTGCCACAGCCTATAAAGAGTTTGTACGTTCTCCCCGTGACCGCGTGGGTTTCCTCCCACTGTTCAATGATGTCCCAGTTTGTTGATTAATTAGTCATTGTAAATTGTCCTGTGACTAGGTTAGGGTTAAATTGGGGGTTGCTGGGTGGTGCAGTTCGAGGGGCTGGAAGGGCTTATTCAGTGCTGTATGTCAATAAATAAATATATAAAAAACAAAAATAGATAGGTAAAACCACCAGGCTCTTGAACCAACGGGGATAACTTCACTCAACTTCACTCACCCTAAGACTGAACTGTTCCCATAATGTATGGACTCAATTTCAAGGACTCTTCAGCTCACGTTCTTGATATTTATTGCTTATTTATTATTATTATTTTTCACTTTTTGTATTTGCACTGTTTGTTTTTTTATTGCATATTAGTTGTTTGTCCTGTTGGGTGCAGTCTTTCATTGATTCTATTGTGTTTCTTTTATCTATTGTGATTTCCCGCAAGAATATGAATCTCGGGTTGTATATGGTGACATATATGTACTTCGATAATAAATTTATTGTGAACTCTGAACTTTGAAATAAACCCAATGACTTGGCCTTCACTTGTGTCTGTGGTGGTTGTCCATCATTTCTGACAATGACAGGAGACCCTTAGGGGAGAGATTTTAAAGTGAAAAGGCTGTTGCACTGGGTCAGGTCCACTCCCTTGACCCATATGTCTGGATCCAGTGGTAGGAGTAGTTGTCACACCTGGGGTCTTCCTTGGTTGCAGTGGATAACCATGACTTCTGTGCCATATCATGTCCTTTGCTCTCCACAGTGTGTTGCAGAACCACCTTCCTGCCCGTTGGATTTCACAGTAGATCTCATCTGCCCAGTCTGCCAGAGCTGACTGTGCATGCTAGGACAGGCACGCCCCTATCTCACTGGGTAACGAAACCCATCACCACCCTCACCTGGTCTAGCCTGATTGTCTAGGTACCAGGGTGTTTCCACTGTCGCATGCAAACTGCTACTTGGAGCCACAGGAGAGAGTTGAGTGTCCAGTGGCCCAAAGGTGAGTGAGCTGTCCTAGGATGGAGACGACAAGCCCCTTCAGCAGAGGTGCTTGCCCTCCCTGCAACCCCGTAATTCTCAACAAAGAGAGCTGACTTGTATCAGTTAAAAGAAAATCTCAGGCTGTCATCCCATCAGATACGTGACTGCCAGCAGATTACATCAATCAGATTGTGAGAACATTGACATCTGATCTACCTCCCCCACATTGCCTTGCAACCTTGTCCTTGGACAAGACAGATGAAGGTTGTACCTTCACAAGGTTATTTAGTTAGTTAGTTAGTTACTCATTTAGTTACTTTCTTACTTACTTAGAGCTACAATGTGGAACAGGCTCTTCCAGCCCAACGAGCCGCACCACCCAGCAACCACCTATTTAACCCTAGACTAATCACAGGACAATTGACAATGACCAATTAATCTACTAACAGATACATGTTTGGATTGCGGGAGGAAACCAGAGTATCCAGAGGGAACACACATGTTTATGGGGAGAACATACAATCCCCTTACAGGCAGTGCAGGAATTGAACTCTAAACTCCGCCACCCTGAGCTGTAATTGTGTCACACCAACCACTACGCTGCCATGGCACCCTGTAAGGTTAAGTAAAAATGTAAGGCCCATGATTAAATCCTAAATCAATTGTGCTGATATTTGGTTTCCAGCTCTTTTAGCAAACTTAATCTACCAGTTTAACTGCTGGATCTTTTAAAATTTCTGTTTATATCAAAAATGGAGTTGTAAATTCCCTCCCCCCACTCTCGTTTTCCTTTCCCCATTCTGGCTCCCCTCTCATCCCTATCCTTCTTCTCACCTATCTACACTTCTCTCTGGTGCCCCTCCTCCATCCCTTTATCGCATGGTTCACTGTCTTCTCCTATCAGATTCCTTCTTTTTCACCCTTTACTGCTTCTACCTATCACCTCCCAGCTTCTTCCTTCAATCCACTTCCCCTCTCCTGATCTCACCTATCACCTGCCATCTTGTACTCCTTCCCCTCTCCCACCTCTTTATTCTGGCTATCCCCTTTTCTTTCCAGTCCTGGTAAAGTGTCTTGGCTCAAAACCTGACCTGCTGAGTTCCACTAGCATTTTGTGTTTGTTAATCTAGATTGGAAATGGAGTTGTGTTCTTTATATTCATACGTACCGTGGGGTACTAATAAAGAACCATGTTCTGGAAGAAATAGAACTTTTATTTAGCAACAACCACAACATTTTCACAAGACCACATTTCTCAATCTTTCTATCATCCCTGCCCATGCTCAGAACTCTCTCCAATCACGTTCTTACACGTCATATCACCACATCTTCCTTTCCTTAAGAAGAAAAACAATTAGCAACATTGACCAGAGCAAATGCATAGGTCTCTCTGTCAGTCTCTCTGGGGGTTTACGAACATGAGTAGGCCTTCTAAGTGGTTCACACAGTTCTTGAGTTTCGTTGTTATTTCCATGATTTGTTTGGTCTGCATCAGTTAACTGAAACTCTGAAGTTAGCTCTTTCTTGAGGTCTTTGCGATTTCTTTTAACATTGCTCCTTCTTCTGTTTGGGCCATGTATGATCTGGGTTGTACTTCAAGTACTATAGCTTTCGGTGTCCATGTGTTCATCTTGTCTCGTATCCTTACTTCATCTCCTTGGTGCAGTTCAGGTAATGGATGAGAACATCTGTCAAAAGTATATTTTCTGCTTTGTTTTGTGTTCATCTTTCCATCTTTTCACTTGTTCACCTTTCTCTGTTCTCAGAAGGCTCTCATCTATTGACAGATTGGATCTCAAACGGCGCCCCATCAAGAGCTGAGCAGGTGAAAATCCACATTCAAGTGAAGTACTGCGATAGGCTAACAAAGCTTTATAAAAAACACCTCCACTATCTTTTGCTTTGTGCATCAGTTTCTTGATAATTCCTACCGACTTCTCAACTAATCCATTGGACTGAGAGGAAAATGGACTAGATGTTGTATGAACAAAGCCCCATTCATGAGCAAAATGTCTTATGCATTCACCATTGAATTGTGGACCATTGTCTGTGAAAACTTCATCAGGAACACCATGTCTGGAAAAAACTGATTACATGTATGTAATTACATTCTCTGCAGTTGTTCTGCTCAGTCCATACACTTCAGGATACAATGAGTAGTAATCTATTATTAATAGATAATCTATGTTGTCAGTTACAAAAAGATCAATGCCCACCTTCTGATAAGGTCTCTGAGGACTAGGATGTGGATGCAGTGGCTCCTTAGGGTTGCTAGGTTGGTATTTAAGGCATTTTTGACAAGAAGACACCAATTCTGCAAATTCTTGATTCATCCTGGGCCAAAACATCCCTTCCCACGCCCTTCTCTGGCCTTTAGCATTATCATGGAAAAGAATAGAATCAGAGAGGACAGTAGATTCAGAATTGGCTTGCCTGCAGAAAGCAAAGGGTCGTGGTGGAGGGAGTACATTCAGATTGGAGGGTTGTGATTAGTGGTGTCCCACCGGGATTGGTTCTGGGACCTCTGCTTTTCGTGATTTTTATTAACCTGGATGTGGGGGTAGAAGGGTGGGTTGGCAAGTTTGCAGACAACACAAAGGTTGGTGGTGTTGTAGATAGTGTAGAGGATTGTCGAAGATTGCAGAGAGACATTGATAGGATGCAGACGTGGGCTGAGAAGTGGCAGATGGAGTTTAACCCGGAGAAGTGTGAGGTGGTACACTTTGGAAGGACAAACTCCAAGGCAGAGTAGAAAGTAAATGGCAGGATACTTGCTAGTGTGGAGGAGCAAAGAGATCTGGGGGTACATGTCCACAGATCCCTGAAAGTTGCCTCACAGGTAGATAGGGTAGTTAAGAAAGCTTATGGGATGTTAGCCTTTGTAAGTCGAGGGATAGAGTTTAAGAGTCGCGAGGTATTGATGCAGCTCTATAAAACTCTGGTTAGGCCACACTTGGAGTACTGTGTCCATTTCTGGTCACCTCACTATAGGAAAGATGTGGAAACATTGGAAAGGGTACAGAGGAGATCTACCAGGATGCTGCCTGGTTTAGAGAGTATGCATTATGATCAGAGATTAAGGGAGCTAGGGCTTTACTCTTTGGAGAGAAGGAGGATGAGAGGAGACATGATAGAGGTATACAAGATATTAAGAGGAATCGATAGAGTAGACAGCCAGCACTTCTTCCCCAGGGCAACACTGCTCACTACAAGAGGACATGGCTTTAAGGTAAGGGGTGGGAAGTTCAAGGGGGATATTACAGGAAGGTTTTTTACTCAGAGAGTGGTTGGTGCTTGGAATGCACTGCCTGAGTCAGTGGTGGAGGCAGATACACTAGTGAAGTTTAAGAGACTACTAGACAGATGTATGGAGGAGTTCAAGGCGGGTGGTTATATGGCAGACAGGGTTTAAGGTTCGGCACAACATTGTGGGCTAAGGGGCCTGTACTGTGCTGTACTATTCTATGTTTTCTTAGATTTTTCAATATCTAGGTGGCCTTCATGGATTTTTCCAAGTATTTCTTTTCAGAGACTTTTAGGAACCGCAGTTCTGCTACCTTTGTACAATATCCCATCCACAACAGAAAGTTCTGATCTATGGTTCCAATATACTTGTACTTCTGAGGTACAGCCATGCTTACTATCTGGCCATCCATCCATCACCACTTATATTACCTGACTGAAAATTTTGTCCTTCTCTGTCTCAGGACACAGCCGTTCCAACTTTTCGGTAGCAACAGGTACAGTCTCTATGATCATATCAACAAATGCCTGAACATCAACAGCATCCCTGTGAATGTCTTTTGTTGTTGGATCCACAGCTCTGGAAAGTGTGTCAGCTGTGTACATGAATTTTCCAGGTGTATATGACGCATTCAGTACATACCTTTGCGATTTGATCATCATTCGCTGAATTTGCAAAGGACAATCACTTAAAGGTCTGTGAAGCAATGCGATCAGAGGCTTATGATCAGTTTCAACATGAATAGATTGCCCTGACACAGACTGATGAAATCTCTCACAAGCAAACATAATGCTGAGCGATTCTTTTTCAATTTGGGCATACCTTGTTTCTGGATCAGATAATGAACGAGATGCATATGCCACTGATAGCCATTCCTGATCATGTTTCTAAAGTAATACTGCCCCTAAGCCCACTTGAGATGCATCACATAAGATTTTGATGGGTCTCTCAGCATGATAGAATTTCAACACAGGTTCTTTAGTGAGCATTTTCTTGAGATTTTGCCACGCCTTCTGTTCATGATTCACACTCCATTTGTTCTTTCCTGTTAGCTGCCTCAATGGAGCAAGCTGTTCCGAAAGATTGGGTATGGATTTTCCCATGTAGTTGACCATTCCCATGAATCTTTGAACATCCTTTTTACATTGCAGTCTTGGCATGTTCTCAACAGCAGAAACCTTCAATGGATCAGGACGCACACCCTCATTGCTGATGATATCACCCACAAAGATAAGTTCAGTCGCTCCTAGCTGACATTTGTCTTTATTCATCTTCAGGTTTGCCTTGCGTGTTGCCTCAAAGACTTGTCTGAGTCTGACGTCATGCTCTTGTTTAGATGATCCCCAAACAATAATATCATCCATGGATGTATCCACACTCTCAGTGTGCTCATATGGCATGTGAATGGTTTCATGGTATACTTCAGGAGCTGATGCAATTCCAAACGGAAGCTGTAGAAAACAGTATCTGGCAAAAGGAGTGTTAAAGGTACACAACATTGAACTCGGTTCATCGAGCTAAAGTTGCCAGAATCCCGAAGATGCATCTAATTTACTAAAGTACTTTGCATTAGCAAACTGTGACATAATTTCTTCACGAGTAGGCAATTTGAAATGCTCTCATTTAATGGCTCGATTTAAGACTCTTGGATCTAAGCAAGTTCTCAGTTTTCAAACTTCCTTATCGACAATGACAAGCGAATTGACCCCTTCAGTCGGTTCATCAATTTTTTTTAATGACTCCTAGCCGTTCCATTGTGTCAAGCTCTGTTTTCAGTTGATGACGTAATGCAAGCACGTTGACACCACGTTGTGTTCTTTATATTCATACGTACTGTGGGTTACTAATAAAGAACCACATTCTGGAAGAAATAGAACTTTTATTTAACAACAACCACAACGTTTTTACAATACCATGTTTCTCGGTCTTTCTATCATCCCTGCGCATGCTCAGAACTCTTTCCAATCACGTTCTTACACGTCATTTCACCACAAATAGAACTAATGAAGATTAGACTGGTCTTTTCAATTTTTTGGAGTTGAGTGAGAAAGGAAAGAGGGAGCTTAATACTACATTCACAAATAATTCTACAGAGGAAGAATTACTGCCTATATTTCCATGAATACCTATTGTAAAAGGTTTCCTGTATCATTTAAAGTTCTCTTACTTGTTTTTAAAGCTCTTAGTGGTCTGGGATCAGAGGACATCACCGAATCGTTTTTGTTATGCAATTCTGCTCAGGCTCTCAGGTCTTTTTCTGCCAGGCCCTTCAATCTCCCTCAAAAGATAATTAGCAGGTCAGCTTTTTTGAACTATGTTCCGAAACTGTGGAATTCAATATCTGAGGGATGCAGGCTCATTTGTTACTTTGAAATGCCAGGTCAAAACCCATTTATTTAACCTTGCTTTTAGCTAATTTTTATCTTTTATTGTCATGTTTATGTTTTTTACTTTATTTTCACTTTGCACTTTTGTCCCATAGTAAAGCACTGCCAACTACTTCGTCTGTATGAAAAATGCTCTGTAAATAAGTTATTATTATGAAAATTCTTTGAAAACTAATGGTTAACTTGCTTATGAATTTAACTATTATTGCACATAAATTGCCTCAAATATTTGTGTTACTTTGGCTTTTTATACCCAGTATAGAGGCCACCATGAATGCCTGTGATAACATGAATAATGTGCATGGGTGAAGAACCAGGTAAGGTTATCAGTGCTGAGGACAGCAAGATTACAGGGTGACCTGGTTCAGTGCGAAGCAGCATGCTGGCAGTTTAGTAACGGAATGGCCTGGATGCTGTTTTGTTCTGAATGGAGTCGCACTGCAATCTCATTGTCCTCAACAATGACAATAAAGCTCTAACTTATCACTCTAATGCCCTTGTAATAGTGGTGAACTCCAACACCAGCTGCTAAACATAGTAAATGACATATTGCTGCCCCTTATCAGCAGCCTATAAAATTCACAAATAAAGACGTGCACTCAGTGGCCACTTTATTAGATACATCTACCCTGTGTACCTGCTTATCGATGCAAATGTCTAATCAGTCAATCATGTAGCAGCAACTCAATGCATAAAAGCTTGCAGATATCGTCAGGAGGTTCAGTTGTTGTTCAGCCCAAACCTCAGAATGGGGAAAAATGTGATCTAAGTGAGGAATTATTTTGGTGCCAGATAGGGTGGCTTGAGTATCACAGAAACTGCTGATCTCCTGGGAGAGAGAAAACAGGGAATTATAGACTGGTTAGCCTGATGTCACTCGTGGGAAAGATGCTAGAGTCAATTATAAAAGATGAAATTAAGACACATTTGGATGGCAGTAACAGGATAGGTCCGAGTCAGCATGGATTTATGAAGGGAAAATCGTGCTTAACTAATCTTCTGGAATTTTTTGAGGATGTAACTATGAAAATGGACAAGGGACAGCCAGTGGATGTAGTGTACCTGGACTTTCAGAAAGCCTTTGATAAAGTCCCACATAGGAGATTAGTGGGCAAAATTAGGGCACATGGTATTGGGGGCAGAGTACTGACATGGATTGAAAATTGGCTGGCTGACAGAAAACAAAGAGTAGCGATTAACAGGTCCCTTTTGGAATGGCAGGCAGTGACCAGTGGGGTGCCACAGGGTTCAGTGCTGGGACCGCAGCTGTTTACAATATACATTAATGATTTAGATGAAGGGATTAAAAGTAACATTAGCAAATTTGCGGACGACACAAAGCTGGGTGGCAGTGTGAAATATGAGGAGGATGTTATGAGAATGCAGGTGGCTTGGACAGGCTGGGTGAGTGGGCGGATGCATGGCAGATGCAATTTAATATGGATAAATGTGAGGTTATCCACTTTGATGGTAAGAACAGGAAGACAGATTGTTATCTAAATGGAGTCAAGTTAGGAAAAGGGGAAGTACAACGAGATCTAGGTGCTCTTGTACATCAGTCACTGAAAGTAAGCATGCAGGTACAGCAGGCAGTGAAGAAAACTAATGGGACGCTGGCCTTCATAACAAGGGGAATTGAGTATAGCAGCAAAGAGGTCCTTCTGCAGCTGTACAGGGCCCTGGTGAGACCACACTTGGAGTATCATGTGCAGTTTTGGTCTCCATATTTGAGGAAGGACATTCTTGCTATTGAGGGAGTGCAGCATAGGTTTACAAGGTTAATTCCTGGGATGGCGGGACTGTCATATGTTGAAAGATTGGAGCGACTGGGCTTGTATACTCTGGAATTTAGAAGGATGAGAGGGGATCTGAGTGAAACATATAAGATTATTAAGGGATTGGACATGCTGGAGGCAGGAAGCATGTTCCCACCAATGGGTGAGTCCAGAACCAGAGGCCACAGTTTAAGAATAAGGAGTAGGCCATTTAGAACAGGGTTGAGGAAAAACTTTTTCACCCAGAGAGTGGTGGATATGTGGAATGCTCTGCCCCAGAAGGCTGTGGAGGCCAAGTCTCTGGATGCTTTCAAGAAAGAGATGGGTAGAGCTCTTAAAGATAGTGGAATCAAAGGTTATGGGGATAAGGCAGGAACTGGATACTGACTGTGGATGATCAGCCATGATCACAGTGAATGGCGGTGCTGGCTCGAAGCGCCGAATGGCCTACTCCTGCACCTATTGTCTATTCATGCACAGCAGTCTCTCAAACAGGGGTTCCCAACTTTTTTTTCTCAAGCCATGGATGCTTACCATTAACTGAGGTGGGGGGGGGGGGTCCATGAACCCCAGGTTCGAACTGCTGCTCTCGGTGTGCGAGAATCAAAGAACACCCCGTGAACACCCCGCTAAAAATGCCTTCCTAACGAGAGAGGTCAGAGGAGAATGGCCAGACTGGTTCAAGCTAATAGAAACTCAAATAACCGCAAGAAAATGCACAACACATTGACCCTTGAAGTGTGGGTTACAGCAACAGAAGACCACGGACATCCACTCAGTAGCCACTTTGTTAGGTACAGGATAATAAACCGGCCACTGAGTGTATGTTCATAAAGAGGAACCGCTAAATGCTGTGATCAGTGTCACTATGGTTGTGTTTGCAATCTATGCTGGAGGAACTAAAAGGGTGTATAATTTTAATGTGATTGGAGGAAAGTATACGGGGAATGTCCATAAGACCATAAAATATAGGAGCAGAATTAGGCCAGTCAGCCCATCAAGTCTGCACCGCTATTCCATCATGACTGATCCTGGATCTCACTCAACCCCATACACCTGCCTTTTTGCCATATCCTTTGAAGCCTTGACCAGTCAGGAAATAATCAACTTCTGCCTTTAATATACCCATGGACAGTCTGTGCAAGAGCATTCCACAGATTCACTATTCTCTGGCTAAATAATTCCTCTTTACTTCCGTTCTAAAAGGACACCCCTCAATTTTGAGGCTGTGCCCTCTAGCTCTGGATACCCCCACCATAGGAAACATCTTCTCCACATCCACGCTATCTAGTCCTTTCAACATTCGGTAGGTTTCAATGTGATCCCTTCTCATTCTTCTAAATTCCAGTGAGTACAGGCCCAAAACTGCCAAATGCATCTCATATTTTTAACCCTTTCATTCCCAGAATCATTCTTTTGACTCTGCTCTGGACTGTCTCCAATGATAACACATCCTTTCTGAGATATTGGGCCCCAAACTGTTGACAATACTCCAAGTGCGGCCTGACTGGTGCCTCATAAAGCTTCAGCGTAATCTCCCTGCTTGTCAGAGAAAGGTCTTTTTACACAGAGTGTGGTGGGTGCATGGAATGCCCTGTCGGAGGTGGAGGTTAATGCAGATACATTATGGACGTGGAGAAGAATCTTAGATAGGCAGATGGACAATAGAAAAATTGAGTGTTATGTAGGTTGATCTTAGAGTAGGTTAACACATTGGCACAGCATCATGAGCTGAAGCTCCTGTATTGTGCTGTAATGTTCTATATCCTGTAAACTCAACAGGTTCTATGGAGCAAAATGAACAGATAATGATTTGGGCCAAGACCCTTCATCAGGCTCTTCACCATAGATACTGCCTAATCTGCTGAGTTTCTCCAGTAGTTTGTGCATTCCTCAACATCTGTAGAATATCTTGCGATTTGTATTGGCCATGACACCACAATTATATCAGAATCAGAATCACTTTATTGGCAGTATGTGAAACTTACTTCTTTGGAACATAGAAGATTGAGAGGATATTTGATAGAGGTATACAAAATAGTGAGGGGGAAATGATAGGGTAAATACATGCAGGGTTTTTCCACTGAGGTTGGGTGGGACTACAACTAGAGGTCATGGATTAGGGAGAAAATGAGGAGAAACTTTTACACTTAGAGGGTTGTGAGAGTGTGGAACGAGTTGCCAGTGCAAGTGGTGCATGTGAGCTCAATTTCAACATTTGAGAGAAGTTTGGATCGGTACATGGTTGGTAGTGGTATGGGGGTGCTGTGCTGCAGATCAATGGGAGTAGGCAGTTTAAATGGTTTGGCACAGACCAGAAGGGCCAAAGGGCCTGTTTCTATGCTCTACCTTTCTATGACTCCATGATTCTATACCAGAATTGATTGTGATTTGGTGCCAAGAATAAAACATAGGACAATACCATAACAGACAACACAATAGCAACCAAAAATTTAGAAGATAACAGTCCAAACAGCAATCAACAATTAGCAGAACTGTCTCATGCACAAATGTCAATAACCAAACTTAAATAAATGTGAACGTATAGAGAGACTCAATAAAGCTCAACAGAACGAGGAGAGCAGGAAAGAACATTTAATGGATGTTAGGTAAATCTCTGTGCTTCAGTGAATGAATTGTATTCGTCTTGGGAACATTACAGTTTTTTTTTGCAGATTACAGAAAGATGGGCGTGTACCACGGACCATAAGATTAACAATTAGACGCTCTTCGACCACTAACCAATGGTTCAATCGAGAGAGTCGACAGTGTCCTGTTCCAAATCAGCTCATGCCGAAACTTAACGCAGGTGATGTTATTGTTATTTTCATATTCTCTCACATTTCCTTTCAAAATAGAAAAAGAACATTCAGCCTACTGATCAAATGCCAACCATCCAAGAAACCAGCTCAAGTCCTCTTTAATTTCATGATTTCACTCTTACACACTCTATTTCTTTCATGATGGCATTGAGGGGTGGCACAGTAGTGTAGTGATTATTGTAATGCTTAACTGTGGGCACGTGGCCAAGTGGTTAAGGCATTGGACTAGTGACCTGAAGGTTGTGAGTTCGAGCCCCAGCCGAGGGAACATGTTGTGTTCTTGAGCAAGGCACTTAATCACATATTGCTCTGCGCAAGCTGTATGGGTCCTAATGCCCTTCCCTTGGACAACATTGGTGTCGTGGAGAGGGGAGACTTGCAGCATGGGCAACTGCTGGTCTTCCATACAACCTTGCCCAGGCCTGCGCCCTGGAGAGTGAAGACGCAGATCCATGGTCTCACAAGACTAACAGATGCCCTTAAACTGTGCCAATGATTGGAGTTCAATTCCTGATGCTGTCTGTAAGCAGTTTGTACATTCTCCCTGTGAATGCATGGGTTTCCTCCAGGTGCTCCTGTTTCCTCCCACATTCCAAGGACATACAGTACAGGTTAGGGTTAGTGAGTTGTGTGTGCCAGAGGTGTAGTGATGCCTGCAGGCTGCTTCAGCACATCGTCGGACTGTGCTGGTCATTGACACAAGCTATTTCGATGTTTTGATATACATGTGACAAATAAAGCTAATCTTTATCCTTTATTTAGTAATTTTATTTTTAGCACTGTACTGCTGCTCCACAATATCGTGGCCTGAAGGGCCTGTACTGTGCTATAATGTTCTGTGGTTCTACGTTCTTAAAAATGCCATTTGCTACCCTACAGTTCAAAGGCTGCTGCCATTCTGAGGCAAGTCACCATTGTTCATGCTGGAAATCCAGAGTAACACACGTAAAATGCTGGAGGAACTCAGCAGGTCAGGCGGCATCTATGGAAATAAATGTTGACTGCTTATTCATTTCCACTGATGCTGCCTGATCTGCTGAGTTCCTCCAGTATTTGTGTGTGCCACTATTCTTCATAGTAATAATGGGGATTCTGTGATTCAGCAGAGCGCACTCCTGTCCTCAGCTGGAAACAACACATCGCCGTGATCCAACAGGGTTCAACGGAATGTGGTCAATAACAAAACCACTGGTTGCCGTGGACTTCATAGTAATTCCCCTGATATCAAATAGTCTTCCAGCAATGGAATGAACCATGCCTGAGGCTTGAGTCAGTGTCCTTGGCCAGAGAAAAGCAAGGCCAGCAAGAACATTTAAAAACAAATGAATCGAGATCAGGGTTATTATGTAAGTATGTGCAGCACTGTGCAAAAGTCCAAGGCGCACATATGTCACCAGGGTGCCTAAGACATTCACACAGTACTGTATTTGTCAACGTGGAGTGAAGAGTGAGTTTGTAAATCTTGCAGGAGCAAAGGAGATAGGTCATTTGATTCCAAACAATTGGTTTATTAATCATTACAGTATGTCTCTCTGGTGCTTTCTGCCCCCTCCCTTCTCCCTTCCCCTTTCCCAACTGTGATTCCCCTCTCCCTGTCCCCTTCCCACTCTCAGTCCACAAAAGAGACCCAAATCAGAATCAGGTTTATCATCACTCACATCTGTCATGAAATTTGCTTTTTTTGTGGCAGCAGTACAGTGCAATACATAAAATTACTACAGTATTGTGCAAAAGTCTTAGGCACATATACATAGTCAAGTCAAGTCACTTTTATTGTCATTTCAACCATAACTGCTGGTACAGAACATAGTAAAAATGAGACAACGTTTTCCAGGACCATGGTGCTACATGAAACAATACAAAAACTGCACTGAACTATGTAAGAAAAAACACAAAAACTATACTAGTCTACAGACCTCTCCAGGACTGCATAAAGTGCACAAAACCGTGCAGGTAGACTCACTGAGCTGAGCAGCCCAATTCTTCTCTTTTGGCCTATGGTCTTATGGTATTATTACTATGATGGAGGAATATTTTATCTGGAAAGATGAGCTGTAAAGGGTTAAAGAGTGAGGAAAGTGAGAATCAAGGAAGCTGGAAATCCCTAGCACAGGAGTTCCCAACCTGGGGTTCACAGATCCTTCAGTTAATGGTGGGTGTCCATGGTATTAAAAAAGGTTGGAGACCCCTGCTTCAGCAGGTCTCACACTACCTGCAGAGAGAAAATTAGAATTAATGTTTCTGGTGATGACAAATAAACAACACATCCTCAGTAACACAAGAGATTCTGCAGATGCTGGAAGCCTTGAGCAACACACACAAAATGCTGCAAGAACTCTGATTGAGAGGCAGCATCGATGGAGGGGAATAAAGAGTCGATAGTTCCCTTCACTAAGTTGCTGACAGACATATGACCAGAAATGCTCATTTTTATTTTAGATTTCCAACACCTGTGTTGTTTTCCTGCTGATGAATGAAGAGGAGGGGTTAAATGAGGAAGTGTTCATCTAAGAGGTTTCATAATACCACAGTGACAACAATTTTCCGATGATGTCACCGTTGGTGGAATCGCAGATGGTAATGAGGAGGCGTACAGGAGTGAGGTGGATCAGCCAGTTGATTGGTGTTGCAACAGCAACCTCACACTCAACATTGGCAAGAACGCGGAATTGATTGCGGACTTCAGGAAGGGAAAGTTGGGGGAACGCACACCAACTCTCATGGGGGGGAGGGTCAGAGTTGGAAAGGGTGAACAGCTTCAAATCCCTGGGTGTCAACATCTCCGAGGATCTACCCTGGGTTCAACATACTGATGCAATCATTAAGTGGCTCTTCCTGGGTGGGAGTTTGAGGAGATTTGATGTGTCACCAAAGACTCTGACGAAATTTCCCCATGTGTGCAGAGGACAGCGTTCTGAGTGGTTGCCTCACCACCTTGCATGGAGGCTGCAGAGGACTGTAGACTCAGCCAGTTCCTTCGTGGCCGCAAACCTCACCACCATTGAGGACATCTTCAGAGAGGCAGTGCCTTAAAGAGGTAGCATCCATCATTAAAGACCCTCAACATCTGGGTAATGCCCTTTTCTCATTGCTACCATCAAAGAAGAGGTTTGGGAACCTGAAGCCAGCACATCTTCAGACTGTGTCGGCCGTTCACATTTTACTCTGTTTTCAATGTTTGGATGTGTATGTAACAGATAAGGCTAATCTTAATGATGCACACTCAACACTTTAGGAACAGCTTCTTCCCCTCTGCCATCAGATTTCTGAATAGTGTCTGAACCCAAAACACTATTCCTCTTTTGCACTATATTCTGTATTGAAACACACTGAATTTTTTTGTCTTGCACAGTACTGCTGCCAGAAAACAGCAAATTTCACAACATACAGTATGTCCATCATAATAAACCCCAAAGTTCAAAGTAAATTTATTATCAAGGTACATTTATGTCACCATATGCAACCCTAAGATTTGTTTCCTCATGTGCATTCACAGTAAATACAAAGAAGTGCATTAGAATTAACTAAAGACCACACCCAATACAAGATGGGCAAATAACCAATATGCAAAGACAACAAATTCCAAATACAAAGAGAATGAGGAAAAATAGAAATAATAATGATAAATAAATAAATAAGCAATAAATATCAAAAACATGAAATGAAAAGTCCTTGAAAGTGAGTCCATTGGGGAACAGTTAGTGTTGTGGTGAGGGAAGGTGAGTGACGTTATCTCCTCTGATTCAAGAGCCTGATGGTTGAGGGGTAATAACTGTTCCTGAACCTGGTGAGGGTCCTGAGCCACCTGTACCACCTTCCTGATGGCAGCTGCGAGAAGAGAGCCCTGAATTCTGTTTCTGATGAACTAGGCATGATCTGTGAAAGTAGTAGATTATGTTTGTGGGGATGGAGATATTGATTGATGGCTAACTATTATATTGCCCTTCCTAACAGCTTATTACCCCTCTTCTCTCTAGGTACCTGCGAACTTGTGCCTCCACTGGTTGACATCCTAATAAAGCTGTTGCAAAAGATGGTGGACACAAGATCTCTGTTCTTCGTAAGCCTCCTGAATGTGTGTTTCTCTAACCTTATACAGCCCGCCTTGTCTTCTCCTCTCAAAGGATCGATTGGTTTCTATTTAACGCAGAAATCTCCTGGAAAATTAGACACGAGTCCAAAGGTAAAAGTGAAAAGACAGCTTCTCGAACAATGGAGAGGGTCTGATGATTCAGGAGATGCTACAAGTCCGTTGAAAAAGAAAAGAAATTTCTTAGAGTCTACCTCAGAGGATGCTGACAGTTCTGATTCAACACAGGAATTCTCAAATACTAATCTGCCACCTGGGATTGACCTGAATGTATTTAGAGAACTCCCCGCTAATATTCAGAAGGAAATTATAACTGACGCCAGCCGTTCACCGAATCAGCAGGAGTACCGCGGTCCCCAAAAGCAGAGTATTGAGAGAACACCTCGTAAAAGCAGCTTTTACTTCAGATCTCTCACGGAGGATCAGAGGAAGTTGCTGGTACCCCCCGATGCTGAGAGTAATTTGTCCATTCCCAGTGCAGTTCGCTCTATTGGTACAGATTTTCACAACAGGACGTCAGCTGGTCCTGGAGACCATTTGGAGGAGCGAGCTATGCAAGGCCCTCCACCTCCATGTGAAATTTTGCAGCCTGCTAAGGCAGCTCCTGAGGCACCCACCAATCAAAATTCCCCACCCTTCCCCAGCAACGTGGATGCAAAGGTGTTCTCACAATTGCCAGCTGAACTTCAGAAAGAACTTCTTGGGGAATGGAAGCAGCAAAGGACGATGTCGAAGGTAAATGTTACAAAACAAGACAGCAAATTCAAACCCAGCGCAGGATCCAGACACTCCCAAAAGATTCCCAAGTCCAACAGTATTCTAAAGTACTTTAGCAAAAGGTAGGACTCAAGCTTGATGTGTTTATACCGCAAAACAGGAATAACCTCTTCAAATAAAAGTATATATTGCAGAACTGAAAGTACCAGTGCTGGAAATTCAGAGAAGTCACAACTACTGCTAATAGAACACAAGACATCCCTGCACGGTACAGGCCCTTCGGCCCACGATGTTGTGCTGACTTTTTATCCTACTCCAAGATCAATCTAATCCCTCTCTCCTACATAACCCTCCAAATTTCTTTCATCGATATGCCTATCTAAGGGTTTCTTAAAAGTCCCTAATGTATCAGTCTCTATCACCCACCACTCTCTGTGTAAAATAAAAGAAGTTGCTTCTGAAATTCTCCCTATACTTCCCTCCAATCACCTGAAAAGTACATCTTTACGTTTTGGCTATTTCCACCCTCAGAAAAATGCACTGACTGTTCATATGCTTGTCATCTCTACCAAATCTATCTACCTATCGATCAAATCACTCGACATCCTCCTTCACTCTGAAGAGGTAAGCCCTAGCTCACTGAACATTTCCATATAAAGATATGCTCTCTAATCAAAGCAGCATCTTAGTAAATCTCTTCTGCACCCTCTCCAGAACTTCCACATCCTCCCTTCAATACCAGAACTGAAAATATTCCAAGTGTGGTCTAACCAGGGTTTTATAGATCTGCTCTTGAACTCAGTCCCACAACTAATGAAGGCCAACACACCACACATCTCCTCAACAAACCAATGAAGGATAAATTCTAATTTTAGTGGGAAGGATTCTTCTCAAGTTCAAGTTCAGTTTATAGCCAATCAACCATACACCACCAAGTGGAACAATGTTCCTCCAGACCAAGGAGCATAACACAGTACATAAACCTCACACACATGAGTCATTCTATAATTGGGGGTACATTTCATGTCCATTGATGACAATGATTTTTTTTTCTATTTTCTTCAAAAATATCATATTTTACCGATTAAGGGAAAATGTATTATAAAATCAGACAAACATTTTGTGTACGCTATGTTTCATTTAGCTTGAAATTGTCATGATGTTCCTAAATTGACAGTTTTTGCAATGTCCGTTTTTCAATTGAGTGGGTCTTGGCCTCAAAATAATGCTTAAGAACCATTAAAGTTAGCATTATCTATTTGTTATTTATTTTAAAATTCTAAATACTTTAGAAAAATACAATTTTTAAAACTGAGTTTCACACTTAAATGAAATAAATATCTCAGTTTATTAATGTCCATAAAAGTTGTCAACTATGTTACACCTGATTTTTTTTTAACATTTAAACTAACTAAAATGCTGCTTCTGATATCCTTCAAGGCATATTGTACATCACACAGGTTGGAGTTTTGTATAACATCTCTTAAAACTATCAAAATGGCCTCTAAGGCAGATCTATGATAAAAAAAATACTCCTGACGTTAATGACAGCACTGAGCATATCACATTTATATCTGCAAAATATTAAATTCTTAAAAAACTTTTAAAAAATCATTGTACATATGGCAGAATAGACAGAAGAACTCCTAAAAATGTATTTTATCTAAATCAGCGGTCCCCAACCACCGGGCCGCAAAGCATGCGCTAGCGGGCTGCGAGGAAACAATATGATTTGGCAATAAGAGTCAGCTGCGCCTTTCCTTATTCCCTGTCACGCCCACTGTTGAGGCTGAATGCACGCAAGGTCATTTCGCACGCGTCATCCATTCGCACATGTCAGTGCGGGAAGGAGATCAACTCCTTGAGCTTGCAAATGACGGCGGGCTGAAAAGCATGTTTGACATAACATCTCTGCTGGCATTCTGGATCAAAGTCAAGGCTAAATATCCTGAGATAGCCACGAAAGCACTGAAAACGTTGCTTCCATTTCCAACATATCTCTGCAATGAATGCAACGAAAACTAAATTGCGGAATAGACTGGACATAAGGAACCTCCTTCGATTATCGCTGTCTCCCATCACCCCTCGATAGGACCGTCTTGTTGCAGGGAAACAAGCCCAGGGTTCCTACTGCTTCAGCGATACTGGTGTGTTGCAATGATTTTATATGTTCATATGGGGAAAATATGTGCTATGTGTTCAATATCCAAATGTTACTTAAAATGCAGTGATGCTATTGACTGATAAGTGACTTATATAACCATATAACAATTACAGCACGAAAACAGGCGATCTCTGCCCTTCTAGTCCATGCCGAACGCTACTCTCACCTAGTCCCACAGACCTGCACTCAGCCCATAACCTTCCACTCCTTTCCTGTCTATATTCCTATCCAATTTTTCTTTGAATGATAATACCGAACCTGCCTCTACCACTTCTACTGGAAGTTCATTCAACACTTACTACAAGCTCCCCTGATAATTGACTTATCGCTATATTCATGCGAGGAAAATATGCGCTGTGTGTTTAATATTAAATTCTTTAGATAAACCCTTTTAGAAACGAAATTGAGTGTATTAGCCACTTATCACCTATATTACGTTCATGATTAACACCCCCCCCCCACAGAATCGATTTGTAGAAAAAAATTGGCACATGCACGCTTGCGCAAATCACGCATGCGCACTGGTGCCCGCACAAGGCTTCATGGTCGTTGTAGTCTTTTTGGGGTAAACCCAACGTATTTGACTGCTACTCTTGTTTGTTGGCAACCCTACCACCCCCCCCCTCCCCCCACTCCGGTTGGGCGGTTGGCAAGAATATTGTTAATACGAAACCAGTCCGCAATGCGAAAAAGGTTGGGGACCCCTGACCTAAAGTAAAGCATTTAGTCAAAGTCTGTAATGGCATACAGTTTGTCCGTAACATAGTTGATAAACTAACTAGCAAAACTATCCTTTCCCTTAAAATATCAAGAAAGTTGTTAATGCTTAAGCTTTGCAACTGGTGGATATATAACACTGAAGGAATATTTTAACTTAAACTACTGATTGTTTTATTGAGAAAGCACATTACTTTTGTACTTTTTTGTTTATGTGAAATGCACCCCCAATTATAGAATGACTCTAATAACACATAATGTATATTACCACAAATAAATTAACAAATACAGTAATAAACAAATAATAATTGACAACATAAGTTAAAAAGTAAACAGTATAAATCTACTGGCACTTCATACGTGATGAGACCTGGGTGGTGGCAGGGAGTTCAGTAGACATGGCCTAGGGGAAGAAGCTGTTTCTCAGCCTAACAATTCTTGTCCTAATGCTACGGAATCTCCTGCCTGATGGTAGAGCAGGGGATCCCAACCTTTTCTGTGCCATGGACCTATAGCATTAATCAAAGGGGTCCTGGCAGGGAACTCCTGTGATAGAGCATCAAACAGGTTGTTGGATGGATGGGAGAGATCATTTCTAAGAGCTCTACATATGCAGCGTTCCTGACAAATGTTTGAAGTCAGAGGATCCTTTCCGAATGTAGTAATACAGAGGACCTAATTCTGTCAACATTTGCAAAACAGAGATTTAATTACCTTCTTCCTCTTCTCACCTGCATCTCCCCTGAGGGGACAGGCAGGCAGTGACTCCCAGGTAATAACAATGGTGCTTGTGTTTTGGACAGTAAAATCTAGGAAAGTTATGACGTAGGAAGTAAAGTGTACACTGAGAAATGGAAGCCCAATCAAGAAGTCTATTCTTAAAGCTGGAAACAGTTGAAATTTTAAAGCAGAAATATGAATTTTCAAAGAAGGAAGCTGCTGTTCAAAGTAAGTTTATCACCAAAGTACAAATATGTCACCATATACACCCTGTGATTCATTTTCTTGTGGGCATTCACAATAAACACAAAAAACACAATAGAATCAACAAGAAAGCCACACACAAAAATCAATATGCAAAAGACAACAAACTGTACTTGTACAAAAAAAAGTAATAACAAATAAGTAAGCAATAACTATTGAGAATGTGAATTGTAGAGTACTTAAAAGTGAGTCCAGAAGTTGTTCATAGGTTGTCTAATCAGTTCAATGTTGGGTTCGGTGTAGTTCAAGAGCCTAATGGTTGAAAGATAATAACTGTTCCTGAACCTGATGTTCTGGGAGTTGAGGCTGCTGTATCTCCTTCCATATGGCAGCAGTGAGAAGAGAGCATGTTCTGGATTGTGGGGGGTCCTTGATGATACGTGCTGCTTTCCTACAACAATGCTTTATGTAGATGTGGTAAATGGTGAGGACTTTACCCGTGATTGTCTGGGCCATATCCACTACTTTTTGAGGGGTTTTCCCATTCAAAGTGAATGGTGTTTCCATACCAGGCCATGACGCAACCAGCTAATACATTCTCCACTACACATCTATAGAAGTTTGTCGGAGTTTAAGATGACATACTGAATCTGCACAAACTTCTAAGGAAGTGTGGCCTTGTAATGGCACATGTGTGTTGGACCTAGGACACAGCCCCTGGATCTGTATATGTACAACTCAGTTCAGTGTTTTAACCTTAAAAAGTTTAAAAAATATATCAAGAATCAACTTTATTTGCAATATCATTTACATGTATTAGGAATTTGCTGTGGTATGTTAGAGCGGCATACAAAAAAAATTCAACATTATAAAGAAAGAATTATTTAAAATTAAATTGAGGTTAAAGTATGGATATGGAACAAAATGTGCATAATTACACAAATACCAGCATGTATTTACAATATAAACAGTATTATAAAAAGTGGTTTAAAGTGTTTATAATGCAGTGGATGGGGGGGGGCTGTGGTAATCGAGAGGGGTGGTGTGGCGGGGGGAACTAACTAGAATGGTTGATCATATGAACTGCCTGGGGAAGAAACCTTTAAGATGGTGTGAAATTTTTGTTTTAATACCCTATAGCACTTTCCAGAAGTGAGCTTTTGGAAAAGGCAGTTTACAGGATGGGTTGTACCCGCAATGATATTTCCGGCCCGCTTCTTTGTCCTGGGCACACAAAAGTCCTGCAGTGACGGGAGGCTGCTGCCAATATGACTGTACTTGAACATGACAATGAAACAGAATGACTGAAAGCTCGCAGTGTTCCTAAACATGTGGCGTCCTTCAAAGAAAACATCAGATGTGCAGTGGAATGTGTGGACTGTGTTGCATGGCACGTCAGCTGTGTCTGTTTGCCAATTCAACAGATGCCGTAATAGTGTTGCTGTGATTGTTATAAACTCACTGTGTTTACAAAGATAAAGTTAACTGATTGAATTATTGTCATTAAAAATTGACATGCCAGACATTTCTGTGGAATTGCACTGAGTTATAATTAAAATGTTTTATAGAATCTATTGTTGGCTGAAAGATCACTGACAATGAGTAATGAAGTCGAATTGCATTCACAATTCACTTGGGGTTAGTTTTATCTCTGCTGGACATCTAGCTTTAGATTCAGATTTATTTATTAAGTGTCTATTGAAACACACTGTGAAATGTGTTATTTGTGTTAACAACTAAGGATGTGTGGGGGTGGGGGGTGCAGCACATTAGTGTCACCACACATACCAACACCAACATAGCATGTCCACCATATTCCACAGAACAACACAGAACTCCGTAAAGCAGAATATACCAAGCACCAAGTCAACAGCAGTGAAAGAAGCCTTGTTCCTCCCTCCCACACATCCACATACACAGTCCTCTAACCCCTGGACAGGTCATTTTCAGCCTCCAACCTCCAGTAGTCTTGTGAATTCGCAAATTCAGGGCTATGTCCATCCAGGCTCAACTTCTAGACTTCTGATCTAGAACTAATGAGTGAAGAGAAATCAATTCAATTCTATTCAAGTTTAATTGTCATTCAGCCATACAGGAATACTCATGAATACAGCCAAACGAAAAAGTGTTGCTCCAGGGTCAAGGTGCAAAACACAGTACTGACAGTCATACACAGCACAAAGCACTCACAAAACAGCAAGCACAGTGGTATCATATTCACGCAATAAAAGAGTCAAAAACTCGTGCCATCAATCCACAGTCGACCACAATAGAACCCATCTCCTGCTGTGTGAACACTGGAGGAAAGCACCAACTTCAGTCTGTATGCCACGCCACACCTCCCTCAGGTGACACAGCGGCTTAAGGCCGAGTCCTCGCATACACGAGATAACGAGCCCATTAGACTCTTAATCAAAGTACAACCACACAAAATATACTTGTCTATAGTCCAGACCCTTCAGTCCACTGAAATCTTCAGTCGACCAGAGATTAGTTTTATTTGCCACATGTATATTGAAATGTACAGTGAAATTTGTCATTTCATCAACAAGCAAAGTTTCAAATTAAATTTATTATCAAAGTCCATCTACGTCACCATACGCTGTCCTGGGATTCATTATCTTGTGGGCATACTCAGTAAATCCACAGAATAATAACAACAGCAGCATCAATGAAAGATCATACCAACTCCGCGTTCAACCAGTGTTGCAAAAGACAACAAACTGTGCAAATAGAAAGAAATAATAATAAATAAATAAGCAATAAATATCAAGAAGATGAGATGACGAATCCTCAAAAGTGAGTCTGTATGTTGTGGGGACAGTTCAGTGTTGGGGTAGGTGAAGATATCCCCTCAGATTCAAGAGCCTGAAGGTCATCGAGTGGTAACTGTTCGTGAAGCTGGTGGTGTGAGTCCTGAGACTCCCAGTCAGAATATTGCAGTGGGCAGCCCATAAGTGGCACCATGCTTCCAGCACCATCATAGCACACCTATAATTTACTAACCCATATGTCTTTGCACTGTGGGAGGAAACAGGAGCATCCGGAGGAAATGCATGCAGTCATGGGGAGAACGTAACAACTCTTTACAGAGGGTGGCAGGAATTAAACCCTGATAGTTGCCACTGTAAAGCATTGTGCTAACCGCCACACTACCGAGCTGCTGATAGCATGACGTCCACTGGTGTGAAGTGGAGCTGGCTGAGAAGAGAAAACTACACAATCGCATGAAGAATTGTGATCGGGGACCAAAAGAGCTTTGAACCCTTGAAGGATGGAAGCTGACGGAAATGTGATCACTCAGAGGGTAGTGAGAGTGTGGAATGAGCTGTCGGCGCAATTGGTGGATGCAATGTTGATTTCAGCATTTAAGGGAAGTTTGGATAGGTGCATGGATGGGAGGGGTATGGAGGACTATGGTCTGGGTGCAGGTCAATGGGACTAGGCAGTTTAAATGGTTTGGAACAGACTAGGGCTGAAAGGCCTGTTTCTATGCTGTACTGTTTTGTCTGACAAGGATAGAGTGAGTCATTGTGAAAGGGAAAGTGTTGGTACAATAGAATCATTAGGGAGGGATAAATGGGATGGGTCTACTATGGAAGGGGGTAGGTATGGTAGAGGGCATCAGTGAGGGGCAGATCAAGAGCCCACAGTGGGATCATTGTCATGGAGGACTGTATTGGACAAGAATCATTGAAGCAAAGTTTAAACAGTACATACTTCACATCTCAGGGCAGCACAAGCTGCATCAGCCTTGACTTTAACCAAATGACGTACCAACGGAAGTAAGTCATGTTATTACAGCTAAAGTCATACTTGCTTTGCAGCATCACCATGTGGCCAGAACCTGAACTACAGCCTTGGTGTGCATTGCGAAATTATCCATAGTAGCAGGAATCAGTCAGGTTTATCATCGCCGACTTATGTCATGAACTTTGCTGTTTTGCGACAACAGTGCAATGCAATACATAAAAAATAACTATAAATCATGATAACTTTCAATTCTCTCTGCTGTCTGAAAGGAGTTTGTATGTTCCCTGGGATTTCTCCAGGTACTCGGTTTCCTCCCACCTTCCAAAGATGCATTGATTAGTAGGTGAATTGGTCACATGGGTGTAATTGGGTGGCAGAGGCTCATTGGGCTGTATCTCTAAACAAACAAGTAACTAAGAAATACTGTATAACGAATAATTAAGAACTGCAAGAAGAGAGCAAAGTTCTGAGGTAGTGTTCATGGACTGTTCAGAAACCTGATGGCAGATGGGAAGAAGCTGTCTCTGAAACATCGAATGTGTGTCTTCAGGCTCCTGTACCTCTTCCTTGATAGTAGTAATGAGAATAGGGCATGTCCTGGGTAGTGAGGGTCCCTAATGATGGATGCAGCCAACTTGATAGTAGTAATGAGAAGAGGGCTTGTCCTGGGTAGTGAGGGTCCCTAATGATGGATGCAGCCAACTTGAGACATTACTGTAGGAACACCATAGTGGTACAAAAATTGATGGGAGATGGGATGTATCAAATATTCCTATTGTTCATTAAGCTATATTTATCAATAATATCAGTACAAAATGCACAGGTGGTGAAATTCATTTTAGTTGCCTTCTAGGATTGGAAATGACTGGGTGAAGTTTTATGGAGAGTGTCAATAACTTTGATTTCTTCTGCATTATCATTTCAGAGGACCTGTCCTTCGTCCGGAGTGTATGGGGCGTCAGGGAGGGGTAGCACCTCTGGTGGGGGAACATGTTGCGTCCTTCCCAGGGCGGCTAGTCCACCTTTGGTCCCCACCTGGCACTCAGCTCTTACCTGTGGCTCCCCGTAGCTGTTTGCATGTGACAGCGGCCACACCCTGGGCAACGGCTTCGACAAGCCGGTTAAACCAGGCGAGGGTAGCTGACGGGACTCAAACCCTCAGTGAGATGGGGAGTTGCCTATCCCAACATGTGAAGACGGACTCCGACGGATTGAGCAGATGAGACCAATGGAAGGTCCAATGATCAAGAAGGCGGTCTCTGCAAGCGTTGTGGAACGTGTAGAGCAGGACAAGACACAGAAGACGTCCTGGTCATCCACTGCGCCTAGTCCCATCTCCAGCCGCCTCGACTCTTGTCTTGCCACCGGATCCAGATGGGAATTGGGAAGAGCGAGTGAGGCTGACGCTGCGCAACTCTCCCCCACTTAAACCCAAATCACGCGCTAGTCTCGACACCATCAGCCGGCTGGTGGTGCAGTGACATCAGCGCCGGACTCTGGGAGTGAAGGTTCCCGAGTTCAAATCTAGTTGAGCCGCTCCCGGGCATGCTTTCCATCCATGCTGGGTTGAGTGTCGAGCTAGCAACTGGACCTCGTAAAAAGTACTTACAGTGTCGAGGTTTTCATCGATGACGATGGACGAACCTTGCAAAGAAGGCACAGCAGCGCCTCTACTTTCCTAGAGATTTGCAAAGATTCAGCATTTCATCTGAAGCTTTGTCAAACGTCTATAGATGTGCGGTGGAGCATATACTGACTGGATGCATACAGCCTGGTATGAAAACACCAACACCCTTGGATGGAAAAACCTACAAAAAGAAGTGGATACAGCCCAGTCCATCTCAGGTAAAGCTGTCCCCACCATTCAGCACACCTACACAGAGCACTGTCAGAAAAAGAGTACAGGAGCCTCAGGACCACCACCACCAGCCCATCAGGTTCAGGAACAGTTAGTACCCCTCAAGCATCAGCTTTTTGAACCAGAGGGGCTAACTTCACACAGCTTCACTCATCCCAACACTGAATCTATGGACTCACTTTCAAGGACTCTTCAAATCATGTTCTCAATATTTATCATTAGTTTTATTATTTAGTTTTCTTCTTGTGTTTGCACAGCTTGTTGTGTTTTGCACATTGGTTGTTTGTTTTTGTTATGTACAGTTTTTCATTGCATCTGTTGCATTTGTTTGTATTTACTCTGAATACCAGCAGGAAAACGAATCTCAGGTTAGTATATGGTGACATATACAATAGGTACTTTGATAATAAATTTACTTTGAAGTAACAAATACAAAATGCTGGAGGAACTCAGTGACTGTGGCTGCATCCATCGGCTCCTGGATTGGGTTGACTCGCCTTGGCAGCTCGTGATTATGGACTCGCTTTTGGAGACTCTGTGGTTTGATGTTTAATGTTTTGTGTGTTATTTGTTATTTCTGCTGTTGTGCCACTGGTTCTTTTTTCACACATCTGATGGTCTTGTGTGAGTATTTAAACAGGTTCTATTGCACTTCTTTGTTTTGTTGCTGTCTGCAAGAAGACGAACCTCAGGGTTGTACATTGTATACACATTTTGATAATAAGTGTATTTTAACTTGATCTTTGAACTCAGCAGGTTAGGCAGCATCTATGGAGAGGAATAAACAGTTGACATCTCAGGCTGAGCAGAGCCTCTTGTGTTTATGACATTTTACTGTGAAGCAGTCGAAAACCCTGCTTATTTGAAGGTTGTTCATGTTGACAGAGGCCTATCTGCTGACTTCTGACAGGAGCTTGACATTAAATGAATCGACAGTCATGTTATTCAAGACCCCAATGACATGTTTTCCGATGACCTGAGAGAAGGGGCTTATTTATTTAATTAATTATTTTGCGATACAGCAAAGAGCCGCACTGCCCAACAACCCACCGATTAACCCTAGCCTAATCACAGACAATTTACAAAGACTAACTAATCTACTTTGGACTATGGGAGGAACTTGGAGCACCCGGATGAAACCCACAGTCAGTGTACAAACTCCTTACAGAACGTTGCTGGAATTGTTCTCCGAAATCTGAGCTGCAATAGTTTTGGGCTGCCTGCCCTGCTACCATGGCTCCCTCTTTAGTGCGGTAAAGATTTAAAGATTTAGCTTTTTTTGTCATGTACATCAAATCATTCGGTGAAATGTGTTGCTTTATGTCAGCAACGAATACGGTCCGACCATGTGCTGGAGACAGCACGGCGGCGTCACCAAGCTTTCAACACCAACATAGCATGCCCACAATTTACTAACACTAGCTCATACGGGGCTGGGCTGTGGGAGAGGAAACTGGAGCCCCGAAGGAAACTCACACAAAGTGGGGTCACAGGTAGATTGGGCATTGAAAAGGCTTTCTGCTCACTAGTGGGCAACTGAGTATAAAAGTTGGAAGGTTGTGGTGCTGTGTCCAGGACCCTGGCAATGTCACACTCGGAGTATTATGCTCAGATTTGGTCATCCTGCTGTAGGAATGGTGTAACTAAACTGGAACGGGTGCAGAAAAGATTTATAAGGCTGTTGTCAGGGCTTGAGGAAATACTGGATTTTATTCCTCAGCGTGTAGGAGACTGAGAGGTGATCTAACAGAAGTGTAAAAAAATCATGAGGGACATAGATAGAGTGAATGCACACAGTCTTTTTCAGAGGGTTGGGCAATTAAGTTTCCTTAAGGTTGTTATAGCCAGGAATAGTAGTGAGGACAAGCTCCCACTAGTTATTAAATGCTCCCAATGGCATGTGCCTCAATAGCCCCTGACAAAACCAAGTCCAGCTCCTGGTCTTCACGTGTGGCTTAGCTGCTAAGCCCAATGGAACCATTTCTACTGACAGGAGAAGAGACAAAGGCAGACTACAGGTGCCTTAAAACCAGTCACTTCAGGCAGACGGGGAGAAGGAAATGTCTGGTCTCAACCCTCTGCTGCCTTGCAGCTATATCCACTCATGGGGAAAGCTTTGGGAATAAACCCCAAGGGAAAAATCTGGAGCTGGAGTCCCTAAGGCAGACCTATGTTGTGCTCCATGCTGACTGACAACTCCTGCGATGGTGCTGGTGCCAAACTGTATCAGTCCCTGCTGTTCCTTTGGGTTCATCAGATACATGGAGAGTGGGATTTTTGCTGCGTGGGCCACAGCTGGCTCTCCATATTGTACCGCCTTGGCTTGCATATCCATCGTTGACCCTGACCAGCAGAGGCCTCATCATCATCATCATGAGCAACCAAGACCTAAGGGTAGAGATTTTAGGTGAGAGGAGAAAGATATGAGATGCACTTGAGGGGAAATTTTACACAAAGGGTAGTATATATGTGGAATGAGCTGCCAGGGGAAGTGTCTGAGGCAGGTACAATACCAACTTTTAAAACAGTTGGACAGGTGCATGCATAGGAAAGGTTTAGGCAGGTATGGCCAAATGCTGACAAATGGCTTGGATGGGACATCTTGGTTAGTATAGACCAGCTGGGCCGAAGGGTCTGTATCTTTGCTGTATGACTCTATTACAACTTTACAAAAATCCAACTGATTGATTGGTTGTCCATCATACCTGACGGTAACAGTTAGATTTATGCAGTTCTTCGATGTGAACTGCATGATGAAACCTCTGCAGGAGAGTTTTCAAAGTGGAAAAGCCTGGGACAGTTCCATTCCCTCGACATAAGAAGTCCGGATCCAGTGGGACAAGCAAGCATTACAGACTAAGGTTTTCCTCCCCACACCTCTTTATTCTGGCACCTTCCCCCTTCCATCTCAAACCTGAAGAAGGGTTTTGGCCCAAGACCTTGACTATCTACTCATCTCCATAGATGCTGTCTTCTGACCCACTGAGTTCCTCCAGCATTTTGTGTATGTTGTTTGGGGTTTTCCTTGGTTGCAGTGGATGAATATAAGTTCTTTTGTGCCTTGTCGTGCCCTGTGCCCTCAATGGAGTATTGCAGTACTGCCTTCCTGGCCGTTTGATCTCGTTTGCCCAGTCCTCCGCAACTGACTTCACCTGCAAGGACAGGTGTGTCCCTATCTCACCGGGGTGTAAGACCACTGGCCACATTCACCTGGTTTAGCCTGCCTGTCAAAGTGGTGAACTGGGGTATGGCGGCTGTCGCACGCAAATAGTTACCTGGAGCCACAGACAAGAGCTGAGTGTCCAGTGGGGACCGAAGTTGAGTGAGCTGGCCTGGAATGGACATGACAAGCCCCTTTACCAGAGGTGCTACACCACCCTAGACACCTCACACTCTCCACTACATGTCGGAAATGGCAAATGGGCAAAAGCTGTTTACTTTTCGCTGCTAGTAGCCACTCTACCCAGTGATCCTGGTAAATAATAAAGTTGGGCCTGAAATCTGACCTCTTTAATTAACAATACATTTTCACCCACAGAACTGACGCTCTCTGCATGTTTTTTTTTGTATTTTTTGCACCATTCTCTGTAAACTCTAGCATAACCTCATTATGTGCTGGGGGCAGCACGCAAGTCAAGCATTCTGGTGCCCACAATGAGATGCAATTAGTGTTGGTTTATCACTGTCACCTTGTCACAAGATATGGTCCAAAGCTTGTCTTGCATACCGTTCATACAGAACAAATCATTACACAGTGTATTGAGGTAGAACAAGGTAAATCAGTAACAGTGCAGAATAAAGTGTAACGGTTACAGAGAAAGTGCAATGTACGTAAACAATAAAGTGCATGAACATAATGAGGTAAGTTGTGCCGTCAAGATTTCATCTTTTCGTACTAGAAGACTGTTCAAGTGTGTGATAACAGTGGGATAGAAGTTGTCCTTGAGCCTGGTGGTACGTGCTTTCTCCTAAAAGAAGAGGGGAGAAGAAAGAATGTCCGAGGTGGGTGGGTCTTTGATTATGTTGGTGTCAGAAGTGCGGAGGAAAGACAGACTCCAATGTAGAGACAGCAACTAGAGTTTATTCGAAGGTTCAAAGATCCAATTTAATGTCAGAAAAAAGTATACAATATACATCCTGAAATGCTTTTTCTTCACAAACATCCACGAAAACAGAGAATTTCCCCAAAGAATGAATGAGAGTTAAACATAAGAACCCGAAGTTCCTCCTAGCTCCCCTCCATCCCACACGTAAGCGGCAGCGATCAACAATCCCTCCTCCCCCCGCCAGCAAGAAAAAGCAGGCATCGGTACTGCCACCGAACAAACAAGTGTGAGCAAAGCAATAGCAAAGACACAGACTTTCAGTTACCTCAGAGACTTTGCATTTCATCCAGCATTAGACATCCCACAGGTTCTCTCTCTCCCTAATAAGGGAGAAGGAGAACTCTGTTTCCCAGCGAGCGGGGAGACATAACAAACAACTCGCTGGTTTACGATGTTAAAAGTCCATTACATCGCTTTTTTCGAACTCTGTGCCTGAAGGTCACAAAGATCCCGGGCCTTCGGTCACACAGCAGTAGATTTTCCAACTCCCCCAGGTAATTTTAACAGAACATCAGTGGCCCAGCAGAGTGACACCACGAGATATAACATTCTCAAATCGAGGACCCCGCGATTAGCACTAATCAGGCATCCACTTAATACAATTAACACGGAGTCCCCAAGCCTATCAAAATAAACTTAACAAATTTAAACAGAAAGCATCAGGAGAAAGCTTTACAAAGAGCAAATCACTTGAGAAAAAAACATAGGGAACTCAAAAAGATTAATGACTCTCATTCAACAAAAACCAACCAATTCAGGTGCTCTAAAAACTTTGGAGCCCAGTGCACAGGCCCAAGGAGCTCATTACAGTTGGCTGCTTTACTCAAGCAGAGAAAAGTATAGAAAATGTCAATAGAGGGGAGGCTGGATACGGTAAAGTGCTGAGCTGTTTCCACGACTGTCTGCAGTTTTAGACCATAAGATATAGGAGCAGAATTAGGCCATTTGGCCCATCAATTCTGCTCCAGCATTTCATCATGGCCGATCCATTTCCCGTTCAGCCCCAATCTGCCTCCTCCCTGTATCCTTTCATGCCCTGACTAATCAAGATTCTATCAACCACTGCTTTAAATATACCCAATGACTTGGCCTCCACAGCCACATGTAACAATGAATTCCACAGATTCACGACTCTCTGGCTAAAGAAATTCCTCCTTATCTCCATTGTAAAGGATACCCCTCTATTTTGAGGCTGTGTTCTTTGGTCATAGACTTCCCCATGACAGGAAACATCATATCCATATCCACTCTACTGAGGCCCTTCAGCATTCAAAAGGTTTCAATGAGGTCACCCCTCATTCTTCTGAACTCTAGTGAGTACAGGCCCAGAGCCAGCAAATGCTCCTCATATGTAAACTTTCAATTCTGGAATCATTTTTGTGAACCTCCTTTGAACCCTCTCCAATGTCAGCACATCCTTTCTTAGATAAGGGACACAAAACTGCTCACAATACTCCAAGTGAGGCCTCACTAGTGCTTCATAAAGTCTCAACATTACATCCTTGCTTTTATATTCTAGAACTCTGGAAATGAATGCTAACTTCGCATTTACTTTCCTCACCACTGACTCAACCGGCAAATTAACCTTTAGGGAATCCTGCATAAGGACTCCTAAGTCCCTTTGCACCTCAGATTTTTGAATTTTCTCTCCATTTAAAAAATAGTCTACTCTTTATTTTTCTACCAAAGTGCATGACCATGCACAACCTGACACTGTATTCCATCTGCCACTTCTTTGCCCATTCTTCTAATCTGTCAAAGTCCTTCTGTAGCCTCCCTGTTTTCTCAAATCTACCTGCCCCTCCACTTACCTTCATATCATCTGTAAACCTAACCACAAGCCATCAATTCTTTCATCCAAATCATTGACATATAAGGTGAAAAGAAATGGTCCCAACACAGATCTCTGTTGAACGCCGTTGGTCACCAGAAACCAACCAGAAAAGGCTCCTTTTATTCCCGCTCTTTGCCTCCTGCCAATTAACCAATGCTTTATCCATGTTAGAATCTTTCCTGTGATACCATGGACTCTTAACTTGTTAAGCAGCCTCATGTGTGGCACCTTGTCAAAGGTCTTCTGAAAATCCAAGGATATCTATTGATTCTCCTTTTTTCTATCCTGCTTGTTACTTCTTCAAAGAATTCCAACAGATTTGTCAGACAAGATTTTCCCTTGAGGACACCATGCTGACTACGGCCTATTGTATCATGTGCCTCCAAGTACCCTGAGACCACATCCTTAACAATGGATGCCAACATCCTCCCAACCACTGAAGTCAGACTAACTGGCCTTTAATTTATTTTCATCAGCCTCTTTCACTTCTTGAAGAATAGAGTGACAATTGCAATTTTCCAGTCATCTGGAATCATGCCAGAGTCAATCAATTCTTGAAAGATGCCTGCACAATCTCTTCAGCCACCTCATTCAGAACCCTGGGGTGTACACCATCCAGTTCAGCTGACTTACCTACCTTCAAACCTTACTGTTTGCCAGGAACCTTCTCCCTAGTAATGGCAATTTCACACACTTCAATCCCCTGACACTCAGATTTCTGGCATGCTGTTGGTGTCTTCCACAGTAAAGACTGATGCAAAATACTTACTCAATTCGTCTGTCATTTCTTTGTCCATCTTAACTACTTCTCCAGCATAATTTTCCAGTGTTCTGATACCTACTCAGAATCAGGTTTATTATCACCGGCATGTGACATGAAATTTGTTAACTTAGCAGCAGCAGTTCAATGCAATACATAATCTAGCAGAGAGAGAAAAAATAGTAATAATAAATTAAATAAAAATAAGTATAATAAATAAACAAGTAAATCAATTACGCATATTGAATAGATTTAAAAAATATGCTGAAACAGAAATATTGTATATTTAAAAAAAAGCGAGGTAGTGTCCAAAGATTCAATGTCCATTTAGGAATTGGATGGCAGAGAGGAAGAAGCTGAGTGTATGCCTTCAGGCTCTGTACCTCCTACCTGATGGTAACAGTGAGAAAAGGGCATGCCCTGGGTGCTGGAGGTCCTTAATAATGGATGCTGCCTTTCTGAGACACCGCTTCCTAAAGATGCCCTGGATACTTTGTAGGCTAGTACCCAAGATGGAACTGACTAGATTTACAATCCTCTGCAGCTTCTTTCATCCTGTGCAGTCGCCCCTCCATACCAGACAGTGATGCAGCCTGTCAGAATGCTCTCCACAGTACAACTACAGAAGTTTTTGGGTGTATTTGTTAACATGTCAAATGTCTTCAAACTCCTAATAAAGTACAGCCGCTGTTTTGCCTCTCTTTTCCACTTTATGGACCTGAAGAAACTATTGGTTTCTTGCGGTCACGTACAAGAGGACTATTCAAGAGTGTGACCCGATCCAGTCCCTACAGGGTTAAATATTCTTGCGCATGACCAAAGATCCACTGAAGCACCAAGGAGATGACAAGTTAAATACTGCTGGAGCTGTGAGTTTGAAAGAAGGAAGGAAGGGACTTAAGTAACCAATACAGGTTGATAGGGCCTTTAGGGGTTAAGAAAAAACTTACACTAGATTTAGAAAGCTAAAAAGCTTCAGTTCGACTTTGAACTTTGATTTTAACACCCATCACCACTAAGACAAAAGAGGTCATAGGGACACAATCCCTCCAGGAACCCTTGGGGTTTCTATTGCATTTCTCTGGACGTACAACATGATATTTCAATTAAGCTCTTTCAATTCTCTATCTAACATCATCATCTGAGTTACCTGATGATGATGAGCTTTATTTGTGTGTCCTCTTAGTCCTTTATTATTTGATATTGCCTTAGAACCTCTTGCAATTGCCATTCGAGAATCTCCAAATATTACTGGGATAACTTGGGGCTTAAAGTCCCATAAAATATCACTCTATGCTGATGACTTACTTTTATATATTTCTAATCCCCAAACATCCATCCCTGCTGTTTTAGAGCTATTAGCACAATTTGGTCTTTTTTCAGGTTATAAATTAAATCTTAGTAAGAGTGAACTTTTCCCGATTAATAAACAACTTCCCTTATATCATAACTTTCCTTTCAAATTGATTAATAATTATTTTTCATATCTTGGGATTAAAATTACTTGTAAATACAAAGATTTATTTAAGATTAACTTTTTACCCTTAATTGACCATATTATTCAACTTTCATCTAAATGGTTTCCTTTATATTTAACTTTGATTGGTCGTATTAATGCAGTTAAGATGTTTTTTTTGCCAAAATTTTTATATATATTTCAGGCATTACCAATTTTTGTTCCAAAATCTTTTTTTGATAAAGTTGACTCCAAAATTTCTTCATTTATTTGGCAAAATAAAAACCCGAGACTGGGTAAAATACATTTACAGAAAGCTAAGAGAGATGGAGGCTTAGCATTACCTAACTTTAGATTTTATTATTGGGCAATTAATATTCGACATATGAAATTTTGGTTACTTGACCAGGATATACTATCCATTCCTAAATGGGTAGCATTGGAATTACAATCTGTTCAGGGCTATACACTTGGCTCTATTTTAGGTTCCTCTCTTCCTTTTGATTTGAAACACCTTAAACAGGTGTCTAACCCGATAGTTAAATATACCTTACGTATTTGGTTTCAATTCAGAAAATTTTTTGATCTTAACCAATTTGGGCTAGCGATTCCTATTTTAGGTAACATATTTTTTCCTCCCTCTTTTACGGATCGTGCTTTTCAAATTTGGAAGACTAAGGGTATTTCACGGTTTTTGGATTTATTTTTAGGTGGTTCCCTTATGTCTTTTGAACAATTATCTAATAAATATAATTTATCAAGAATACATTTTTTTAGATATCTACAAGTTAGAAATTTCCTAAGTACCATACTTTCTTCCTTTCCAATGCTTCCTCCTACATACATTTTAGATACTATAATTAACCTTAATCCATGTCAGAAAGGAGCATCGGCTATTATTTATAATATTATTATGAAACTTAGGAAAGCTCCATTTGATAAGGTTAGGTCAGATTGGGAACAAGAATTGGGATCTATTATTTCCGTGAATGACTGGGGGCAGATTTTACAATTAGTCAATACTTCCTCTATCTGTGCTAAAAATTCCCTAATTCAATTTAAAGTTCATGGAGCACATATGTCCAAAGATAAATTAGCTCACTTTTATTCTCATATTAATCCTTTTTGTGATAGATGTCTGGGGTAGATAGCTTCTTTAACTCATATGTTTTGGTCTTGTCCTACTCTGGAAACTTTTTGGAGGGACATTTTTAATATTATTTCCAAGGTATTGAATATAGATATCTCTCCTCACCCTATTACTGCTATCTTTGGACTACCTAAAATTTCCAGTAATCTTTCTCCTTCAGCCCGTAGAATGATTGCATTTCTTACTTTAATGGCGAAAAGATGTATTTTACAACATTGGAAAGAGCTTAATGCTCCAACTACCTTTTTTTGGTTTTCTCAGACGATATTATGCTTGAATTTGGAGAAAATTAGAAGCAATCTTTATGACTCTTCATTTAAATTTGAACAGACCTGGAGATCTTTTATTCAATATTTTCATTTAATGTAATATATACCCTTCTTGTTTTTTTTTACTGTTTTTAATGGAGGTCGGGATTGAGGACGTGATTTTAAGTTTTTTAACTCTGTTTGGTTTCAAGTTAGCCCATTGCTTTGCTTTGCTTTTAGTTAGTTGCACAGTGGGTTTTTTTTTTATTTTCTCTATTGATATATATAAAAATTAGTATACTGTTATGTTACCTTGGTATGTTATGTTTAAATTACATTGTTTGTATTATTTTTTCTGTATTAATATCTCCTGTAATTTTATTATATTCTAACAGTGTGTTAGTGCCTATATGGCTTACCTTTTTGTATACTTATTCAATAAAAAGATTTAAAAAGAAAAGAAAGAAAGAAAGATGAGCTTTATTTGGTACACATACCTTGTGATAGATGTCTGGGGCAGATAGCTTCTTTAACTCCATATGATATGAAGCATCAAATCATATGGCGAAGTGCGCCTTTCTGCGTTGACGACCAGCACAGTCCAAGGATTGGGCTGGGGGCAGCTGCAGGTGTTGCCACACTTCCAGCACCAACATAGCATGACTACAACTCATGAAACCTAAACTGTACACCTTTGGACTGTGGGTGGAAACCGGAGCACATGGAGGAAACCCATGCAGTCAAGGAGAGAACATACAAACTCCTTATAGACAGCAGTGGGAATCACTGATCACTGATGCTGTAAAACGATTGCATTAACTCCTAGCTACCGTGTCACCCTATGGAATCTATACCTTACATGGAGTGCCAACTTATATTCAAGTTATTGGTATTGGAATTGGTTTGTTATTATCACATGTACCAGAATATAGAGAAAAACTTGTCTCATACTCTGTTCATACAGATCAAATCATTACCTAGAGCATTGAGGTAGAGCAAGGTAAGACAATAACAAAATGCAGAATAATGTGTCACAGTAACAAAGAAAGTGCAGTGCAGGTAAACAATAAATTGCAAGATCATAACAAAGTAGATTGAGGTCAAGAGTCCATCATCTGTTCAAGAGACTGATAGCTATGGGGTAGAAGATGTTCCACACTTGCACCACTGTCAGAATGAAGAAGTTCCCTCTCAGGCTCTCTTTAAATATTTCTTTCACCTTTCACCCTTAACCTATGACCTCTAGTTCTTGTCTCACCCAGCCTCATGGGAAGAAGCCTGCTTGCATTTACCCTATCTATACCCCTCATAATTTTATATACCTCTATCAAATCTCCCCTCATTCTCCTACGCTCCAGGGAATAAAGACCTAACCCATTCAACTTTTCCCTAGAACTCAGGTCCTCAAGTCACAGCAACGTCTTTGCAAAATTTCTCTGCACTCTTTCAATCTTATTGATGTCTTTCCTGTAGGTTGGTGACCAAAACTGCGTATAGTACTCCAAATTGGCCTCACCAATGTCTTATACAACTTCAGCATAACATCCCAATACCTGTACTCAATACATGGATTTATGAAGGTCAATATGCCAAAAGCTTTCTTTACAACCCTATCTCTTTGTGATGCCACCCTCAAGGAATTATTGATCTGTATTCCCAGATCCTTCTGTTCTACCACACTCCTCGAAGTCCTATTGATCACCATGTAAGTCCTATCCTGTTTTAATTTTGTAATTTTGCATCACAATCTATGTGCATGGATGTTCTTTAATTGATTTTGGAATTAGAATTGGAATTGGAATAGGAATTGGTTTATTACTGTGACATGTACCAAGATACAGTGAAAAGCTTGACTTGGATACTGTCATACAGATCAAATCATTACACAGTGCATTGATGTAGAACAAGGTTATTTCCCATGGTGGGGGAGTCTACGACAAGAGGGCATGACTTCAGGATTGAAGGACGTCCATTTAGAACAGAGATGTGGAGAAATTACTTTAGCGAGAGGGTGGTAAATCTGTTGAATTTGTTGCCAAGAGAGGCTATGGAGGCCAAGTCATTGGGTGCATTTAAGGCAGAGATAGTTAGGTTCTTGATTAGCCAGGGCATCTAAGGGTATGGGGAGAAGGCAGGGGAGTGGGGATGACTGGAAGAATTGGATCAGCCCATGATTGAATGGCGGAGAAGACTCAATGGGCCGAATGGCCTATTTCTGCTCCTATATCTTATGGTCTCATTAAGGTGAACCACTAACAAAGTGCAGAATAAAGTGTTACAGAGGAAGTACAGTAGATTGTGAGGTCAAGAATCCATCTTATCACACTAGATAAGTGTTAACAGGAGAGACAAGATGTTGCAGGAGAGATTGACACCCATATTCTGAATAGCAGCAATGGCAGTCAGTGTTCCTGAGGCCAAATCACAGGAGCTTTGAGTGATTTGATAAATTATATCACCGCACAAGAAAAAAGTACAAAGTTCAAAAGTAAGTTTATTATCAAAGTTACATATGAGATTCATTTTCTTGCGGGTATTCACAGTAAATACAAAGAAACAACAAGAGAAAAAAAACAAGCAACATTTTAATAATAAATAAATAAACAATTAATACTGAGAACATGAGATGAAGAGTCATTTAAAGTGAGTTCATAGGTGGTGGGAACAGTTCAGTCCAGGGTGCATGTAGTTATCCCCTCTGGTTCAAGAGCTTAAAGATTGATGGTGTTCAGATCTGAGGTTTCTGTGTCTTCTTCCTGATGGCAGCAGCAAGAAAAGAGCATGGCCTGATTGATGGGGGTGGTTGATGATGGATGCTGCTTTCCTTTGACCCCACTCATGTCGATGTGCTCAGAGGGCTTCACCCGTGATGGTATGTGATGCAGTTTCGGGGCTTCATTTACAAGAAATTGTTCAATTTAGTTGTGAATACAATGCACACTGCAAGTGGAGACACCCTAGAGAACCATTTCCTGTACAGAGTCTGGCTGATCTATATTTTGTTTTATGAGCTGTGACCTTGTGGTTGCATTGAATTCTCTCTCGACAAATGCTATGCACAAAGTTTATTTTTGGAAAAAAGCCAACAGCTGAAAATGTTTGCATTAAGCAACAGCTGCAAGGAAGCTACCAAGAAAGGTCCTATGTACACCATATGTTTGTATAAGTCCGGATATACATACCCGCACTTCTCAGAGGAGAAGTGTGTAGAAGTATTGCTCTTGACTGGGGTGCTTACTACAACAGAAACTAAACCATCTTGCAGAATCACAATCAGGTTTATCATTGACATGTTGTGAAATTTGTTGGTTTTGTGGCAGCAGTACATTGCAATACATAATAACAAAAACTGTAAATTACAATAAGTATATATACAAAATTAATTAGGTAAGTAGTGCAAAAATGAGAGCAAAATAAAATAGTGAGGTAGTGTTCATGGGTTTATTGTGCATTCGGAGATCTGATGACAGAAGGGGAGAAGCTGTTCCTGAAACATTCAGTGTGTGTCTTCAGGCTCCTGTACCTCCTCAATGGTAGTAATGAGAAATTTGTTGTTTTGCAGCAGAAGTACAATGTAATACATAAAATTGACTATAAATTACATTCAGTGGCCATGTTGAGATACCTCCTGCAGCTAATCAAGCGGCACTGAGTGTAAGTTCATGATCTTCTGCTTCTGTGGCTCGTCTACAAGGTTCAACACGTTGTGCATTCAACGTGATGCATAGAAAATGCTGGAGGAACTCAGCAGGTCAGACAGAAGCTATGAAAATGAATAAACAGTTACATTTCGGGCTGAGAACCTTCATCAGGACTAGAAGGTAAAGGGGCAATGAACCAGAATAAGAAGGTGGGGGGAGGGGAAGAATACTAGCTAGAAGGTGACGGGTGAGACCAGGTGGATGGGGACACAAGGTGAAGGGTGTCTGGGTCATTGGGTGGGGGAGGGGGAATGAAGTGCGAAGCTGGGGTGGGGGTGATAGGTGGAAGTGATAAAGGGTTGAAGAAGAAGGAATCTGATGGGAGAGGAGAGTAGACCCTTGGTGAAAGGGAAGGAAGAGGGGCACCAGGGGAAGGTGAAAGGAAGGATGAGAAGAGAAGAGGTAAGAGCGGACCCAGCTTGGTCAATGGAAGAAAAAGGAGGGGGTGTAGCATGATATCATGTCAACAACCTTTCCCTCAACCTGGAATGTTCACAAATCCTTTTCCCCCGGAAACACTGTTCAACCCATTGAGTTCCTCCAGGTAAATTCATTGTTGCTACATCTTATACACTCAGTGGCCACTTTATTAGGTACACCTGTACAACTACTCATTAATGCAAATATCTAATCAACCAGTCATGTGGCAGCAACTCAATGCATTAAAAACACGCAGACATGGTCAAGAGGTTCAGTCCTGATGAAAGGTCTTGGCCCAAAATACTGAATGTTTCCATAGATGCTGCCTGACCTGCTGAGTTCCTCCCACATTTTTTCTGTGTTGCTTTGTATTTGCAGCATGTGATTTTCTCATGTTGGCAAGAAGTTAAATTCTTGTTCAGATCAGACGTCAGTATGTGGAAGAAATGTGATCTAGGAAGGAATGATTGTTGGTACCAAACACAGCGGTTTAAGTATCTCGGAAACTGTTGATCTCCTGGGGATTTCCACGCACAACAATCTCTAGAGTTTACAGAGAATAGTGTGAAAAACAGAAAAACATCCTGTGAGTGGCGGTCCTGTGGGTTAACACATTGTTAATGAGAGAGGTCAAAGGAGAATGGCCAGATTGGATTCCACAATCAATTCCTTGATCTTACTGATGTTGAGTGCAAGGTTGTTGTTAGAACACCACCCAACCAGCTGATCTACCTCCCTCATGCATACATTTGCATACATACATAAATGAAGGGATCTTTGTCTCTTTGCTTTGACTTTGTGTGGAACTTCAATCAGCTGTGCACTGTCCGGTCTCCTGGAATGGATTTGGCCAAGCTGTCAATGGAGCAAATAAGCGTGAAGATAGTGCAAAGGTAACACATGGCTCCACCTGACACATTGACAATTCCTTTCCTCCATAGATGCTGCTCGACCTGCTGTGTTCCTCCAGCAGTTTGACTGAAGATAATACATCAGTTTGAAATTTAACTGATTTAAATTTAAATTTAATTTGAAAGTCCACCAATCCCAGTATTGTGCTGGAATGTCAACACAGATCTCATGCACATTTCTAAAGCACTCATGTCTGCCTCAGGGTACTTAACAGTTTCAGATTCATTTATTTTTTCACACATGCGGAATGAAATGTGTCATTTGCATGAACAACCAACACAACCTAAGGATGTGCTGGGGACAGCCCACATGTGCTGCCACACATTCCGCACCAATATAGCATGTCCACAACGTTCAGCAGAAAAAGAACAAAAGCCACATACACAAAATGATTAAGGAACTCAACACGTCAGGCAGCATCTCTGGAGGGCAATAAACTGGCGATGTTTCAGGCCAAGACCCTTCATCATGCCCGGCAAAGACAGGGGAAGAAGTTTCTTCCTATTAGATTCCATCTTCTTGAGACCGTCACCTCTTCTGCTTATCATTACCCAGCTTCTCACTTCACCAATTCTCCCCCACCGACCCAACCACCTTCTCAAAGTTCAAAGTATATTTATGATACATTATACGACCTTGAGATTCGTCTCCTTACAAGCAGCCACAAAACAAGGAACTCAAAATAGCTCATGAATCATGATCTTTGCACCATCAACGGGGACGGGAGAGGTTCCAGTGGATTGGAGGGTTGCGGATGTTGTTCCATTATTCAAGAATGGGAGTAGAGATAGTCCCAAAAAATCATACACCAATGAGTCTTACTTCGGTGCTTGGTAAGTTGACAGAGAAGATCCTGAGAAGCAGGATTTATGAACATTTGGAGAGGCATAATATGATTAGGAATAGTCAGCATTGCTTTGTGAAAGGCAGGTCGTGCCTTATAATCCTGATTGAATTTTTTGAGGATGTGACTAAACACATTGATGAAGGTAGAGCAGTAGATATAGTGTATATAGATTTCAGCAAGGTATTTGACAAGTTATCCCCTGCAAGGCTTATTGAGAAAGTAAGGAGGCATGGGATCTAAGGGGACATTGCTTTGTGGATCCAGAACTGGTCTGCCCACAGAAGGCAAGGAGTGGTTGTAAACGGGTCATATTCTCCATGGAGGTCGGTGACCAGTGGTGTGCCTCAGGGATCTGTTCTGGGGCCCCTACTCTTCGTGATTTTTATGAATGACCTGGATGAAGAAGTGGAGGGATGGGTCAGTAAATTTGCTGATGACACAAAGGTTGGAGGTGTCGTGGATAGTGTGGAGGGCTGTCAGAGGTTACAGCAGGACATTGATAGGATGCAAAACTGGATTGAGAACTGGCAGATGGAGTTCAACCCAGATAAGTGTGAGGTGGTTCATTTTGGTAGGTCAAATATGATGACAGAACATGGTATTAATGGTAAGACTCTTGGCAGTGTAGAGGATCAGAGGGATCTTAGGGTTCGAGTCCATAGGACACTCAAAGCTGCTGTGCAGGTTGACTCTGTGGTTAAGAAAGCATACGGTGCATTGGCCTTCATTAATCATGGGATTGAGTTTAGGAGCCAAGAGGTACTGTTGCAGCCATATAGGACTCTGGTCAGACCCCACTTGGAGTACTGTGATCAGTTCTGGTCGCCTCACTGTAGATGGATGTGGAAACCATAGAAGTGGTGCAGAGGAGATTTACAAGGCTGTTGCCTGGGTTGGGGAGCATGCCTTATGAGAATAGGTTAAGTGAACTTAGCCTTTTTTCCTTGGAGCGACGGAGGGTGAGAGGTGACCTGATAGAAGTGTATAGGATGATGAAAAACATTGATCGATAGTCAGAGGCTTTTTCCAAGGGTTGAAATGGCTAGCACGGGAGGGCACAGTTTTAAGGTGTATGGAAGTAGGTACAGAGGAGATGTCAGGGTTAAGTTTTTTATGCAGAAAGTGGTGAGTGCATGGAATGGGCTGCCAGCGACAGTGGTGGAGGTGGAAACGATAGGGACTTTTAAGAGACTCCTGGACAGGTATATGGAGCTCAGAAAAATAGAGGGCTATGGGTAACCCTGGGTAATTTCTCAGGTAAGGACATGTTCGGCACAGCTTTGTGAGCCGAAGGACCTGTATTGTGCTGTAGGTTTTCTTTATTTCTATGTTCTATGTTTCTAGAATCTAATGCAGAACATGGACATTTCACTTTATTGCCTTTAATATGGCCCAGTCCATCATGGATAAAGACCCTCCCCACCATTGAGCACATCTACACAAAGCATTGTTGCAGGAAAGCAGCATCCACCAACAGGGACCTCCACCATCCAGGACCTGCTTTCTTGTTGCTGCTGCCATCAGAAGAAGGTACAGGAGCCTTAGGTCTCACACCACCAGGTTCAGGAACAATTATTACCCCTCAATCATCAGGCTCCTGAACCAGAGGAATAACTTCACTCAACTTCACTTGCCCCATCACTTCAATGTTTCCATAACCTATAGACTCACTTTTAGGGACTCTACATCTCGATATTTATTACTTATTAATTATTATTATTATTTCTTTATTTTTGTATTTGCAGCCTAATGTCTATTGCACACCGGTTGATTACCCAAGTTGGTGCAGTCTTTCATTGATCCTGTAAAGGTTATTATTCTATTATGAATTTGTTGAATGTGCCCACAAGGAAATAAATATCAGGGTCGTATATGGTGACGTATATGTACTTTGACAATAAATTTATTTTGAAGTTTGAAGTTTGAAGAATCAGAAAATTTCATTACCTTGCAAGTTTCAGCTTCGTTATTCTTCATCATTGGGTGGAGATACATCTCTACCTAAATAGATGCAAGGTGCTCCTAATCTCTGCTAGTCTGCAGCTCACTATTGGGCAAGGTGTAGCACCTGCTTAGCCCCCTGATCAGGGTCACGTGAAGCTGTGGGAGCTGGTGGTGGATGGTCGTATGAGCAGCTGCTGCATATCACAAGTCCTGGCTATACGACCACTGACAGCAGGCAGACAATCTCTGAAGAGTATTGGTATTGGCTGGGGTCACCCATCTTGTAAAGACACTGCCCAGAGGAAAGCAATTACAAAGCACTTATGTCGAAAAATGTGTTAAGAACAGTCATTGTCATGATGTGCACCTACATCATATGACATGGCACATAGTGATGATGATGATTCTTCATAAGTTCCCAATCTCCAACAGGATCCAACCACTAAGTACATTTTTCCCTCCACCCCCCCCCCCCACTCTCTGCTTTCTAGAGAGAATGCTCTCTATGTGACTCTCTGATCTACTCATCCCTCCTCACTGACCTCCCTCCTGGTGCTTATTCCTACAAATGTGATGCTGGCTACATCAGCCCCTACACCTCCTCCCTCACCAAACAGTCCTTCCAGGTGAGGTGACACCTCACTTGCCAGTCTATGAGGGTCATCTATTGCAGCTGGACCCGCCTGGTGTGGGTCTTCCATGTCAATGGAACCTGACACAGAATGGGGGACCACTTTGTTGAGCATATTCATTCTGTCTACCACAAAAGGCAGGATCTTCTGGTATTTACCCATTTCAATTCGACTTTCCGTTTCCATTATGACATGTCTGTTTATGGCCTCCACTCTGGCCAGGATAACACCAAACTCAAATCGGTGGAGCAAAGCCCCATAATCCTCTGGTTAGCCTCCAATCTGATGGCATGAACAGTGACTTCTCCCACTTCTGATAATTTCCCCCCACTCCCACTTCTCTCCTTTCCCACTCCCCATTCTGACTCCCCTCTTACCCTTCTTTTCTTATCAGGCCATCGATTCCCTCTTGTTCTCCTCCTCCTTCCATTTCTTTCATGGTCCTCTAATCTCTCCTCTTCAGCCATTTACCTCTTCCACCTAAATACTCCCAGCTTCTTACTTCATCCCTCCTCTCACCCATGTACCTAGTCATAGTCATTGTCATACTTTATTGATCCCAGGGGAAATTGGCTAAATTGGTACCTTCTTCCTCACCTGGTCTCATCTATCACTTGCCAACTTGTGCTCTTTCTCTGACCCACCCACCTTCTGATTCTGGCTTTGCTCCCCTTCCTTTCCAGTCCTGGTGAAGGGTCTCGGCCTGAAACGTTGATTGTTTATTCCTTTCCATGGATGCTGCCTGACTTGCTGAGGTCTGAAGAAAGTGTGGCATTTTAGAACTTAAGTTTGGATTTGACCTTTCTGTGCTGTAACTTTTGATTTTGTGATTAAAGCAAAAGAAGTTAAAACACGGGAACTGGAATTGCTTTGTTATTGTAACATGTACCAAGATGCAGGGAAAAGATTTTCTTCTATACTGTTGGTACAGATCAAATCATTACACAGTGCACTGAGGTATAACATGGTAAAACAATAGTAGAATTCAGAAAAAAGTGCAACAGCTACAGAGAAAATGCAGTGCAGGTGAACAATAAGCTGGAAGATCATAATAAGGCCCATTGTGAGGTCAGAACCCCAGGTTATTATACAAGTGGACCGTTCAGGACTCTGATAACAGTAGGAAAGAGGCCATCCTTCAACCTGGTCTGATATCCACTCTCGACTCTCTTTTGGACTTTATGTATCTGAAGAAACTTTTGGTAGCCTCTTTAATATTATTGGTTAGCTTACTTTTGTATTCCATCTTTACCTTCTTAGTGATGTTTTAAGTTGCCTTCTGTTGGTTTTTAAAAGCTTTCAATGCTCTAACTTTCCACTAATTTTTGCTCTATAATATGCCCTCTCTTTGACTTTTATGGTGGCTTTGACTTCTCTTATTAACCATGGCTATGTCTTCTTTCCTTTACAATACTTCTTCCTCTTTGGAATGTATATATCCTGTGCCTTCCAAATAGCTTCCAGAAATCACAGGCAGTGCTGCTCTGTCATCATCCCTGCCGGTGTTCTTTTCCAATCATTTCTGGCCAACTTCTCTCTCATGCCTCTGTAATTCCCTTTAATCCACTGTAATACTGATACATCTTACTTTAGCTTCTCCTTCTCAAATTTCAAGTTGAATTTGATAATATTATTTTCACCTGCCCTGTAGAGTTCTTTTACCTTAAGCTCTCGAATCAATTTTGGTTCATTGCACAACACCCAATCCAGAATAGCTGATCGCCTAGTGGGCTCAACCATGAGCCGCTCTAAAAAGATATCTTCTCCGCATTCTAGAAATTCCCCCTCCTGGAATCTAGCACCAACCAGCCTGATTTTCCCAATCTAACTGCATATAGAAATCGCCCATGACTATTGTAACATTTCCCTTTTGGCATATATTTTCTACCTCCCATTGTAATTTGTAGACCACATCCTTACTACTGTTTGGGAGTCTGTATACAACTCCCATCCGGATCTTTTTACCCTTGCAGTTCCTTTGCTCTTTCCACAATGATTCAACACCTTCTGACCTTGTGTCACCTCTTTCTAATCATTTGATTCGGCCTTCTTGCCTGTACTTTCGATACAATGTATATACTTGTACATTAAGCTCCCAGCTATAATCTTTCAGCCATAATTCAGTGATGCCTACAACATCATACCTGCCAATTTGCAACTGTGCTACAAGTTCATCCACTTTATGCGGTATACTGCACGTATTCAGTCCTGTATTCACTCTTTTCGATTTTGTTTGCCTTTTATGTTGCAACATCCTGTTGACTGCAATTTTGCCCTATCAGCAACCTCTCTTCACTACACATTACCTCTGTTTGTAAACCAGCTTCCCGATCTTCAGCACTATCATCCGCCTTTCCTACGATACTTCTTGCATTGAAATATGGGCAGCTCGGGACACTAATGGCACCATTCTCAACCTTTCAATTCCTAACTTTGTCTGAGATCTTACCAACATCCGCCTCCACAACTTCTCCACTAACTGTTCTGGCACTCTGGTTCTCATCCCCCTGCAACTCTAGCATAAACCTCATCGTGCAGCATTAGCAAACTTGCCCACTAGGATATTACTTCCCCTCCAGCTCAGGTGCAAACTGTCCCTTCTGTACAGGTCCCACCTTTCCTGGAAGAGAGCCCAGTGATCCAAAAATCTTATGCCCTCCCTCCTACACCAACCCCTTAGCCAAGTATTAAACTGTATAATCTCCAGTAAGTTTGTCAAACGGGACCTGCATTTGCTGAATCCATGCTGCGTCTGCTAAATGGATCTCTCAGGCAGACGCAACATGGATTCAGCAAAGGCAGGTCCCGTCTGACAAACTTACTGGAGTTCTTTGAGGATATAATGAGCACAGTGGATAGGGGGGACATTACTTACTTGGATTTCCAGAAGGCATTTGATAAGGTGCCACATAAAAGACTTATCCATAAGGTAAGGATGCATAGAGCTGGGGGTGATGTATTAGCATGGATAGAGGATTGGTTAATTAATAGAAAGCAGAGAGTTGGGATACATGGGTGTTACTCTGGTTGGCAATCAGTGGTGAGCGGTGTGCCACAGGGGTCGGTGCTGGGCCCGCAACTGTTCACGATACACATTAATGATCTGGAAGAGGGGACTGACTGTAGTACATCTAAGATGATACTAAATTAAGTGGAAAAGCAAATTGTACAGAAGATATGGAGAGTCTGCATATAGATGGGTTAAGTGAGCGGTTAAGGGTCTGGTAGCTGGAATACAATGTTGGTAAATGCATGGTCATCCACTTTGGAAGGAAAATAGGAAGAGCAGGTTATTATTTAAATAGTAAAGCATTTCAGTATGCTGCTGTGCGTAGGGACTTAGGAGTGCTTGTGCATGAATCACAAAAGGTTGGTTTGCAGGTGCAGCAGGCTATCAAGAGGGCAAATGGGATGTTGGCCTTCATTGCTAGAAGGATTGAATTTAAGAGCAGGGAGGTTACGCTGCAACTGTACAGGGTGAGACTGCACCTGGAGTACTGTGTGCAGTTCTGGTCCCTTTACTTGAGGAAGGATATACTGGCTTTGGAGACAGTGCAGAGGAGGTTCACCAGGTTGATTCCAGAGATGAGACAGTTAGACTATGAGGAGAGATTGCATCACCTGGGACTGTACTCGCTGGAATTCAGAAGAATGAGAGGAGACCTTATAAACATATAATATTATGGAAGTGATAGATAAAATAGAGGCAGGAAAGTTGTTTCTACTGATAGGTAGGTGAGACTAGAACTAGAGGACATAGCCTCAAGATTTGGGGGAGTAGATTTAGGATGGAGATGAGGAGGAACAGATTTTCCCAGAGGGTGATGAAACAGTGGAATTCTCTGCCCAATGAAGCTGTGGAAGCTACCTCAATAAATATATTTAAGAGAAGTTGGATAGATAACAAACAGTAGGGGAATTAATGGTTGTGGGGAAAAGGCAGTTAGGTGGAGATGAGTCCAAGGCCAAATCAGCCATGATCTTATTGAATAGCGGGGCAGGCTCAGTGGGCCAGGCCTACTCCTGCTCCTAGTTCTTATGTTCTTATGTTCCTAGTTCTAGCCTCACAAGCACATGGCATGGGTAGCAATCCTGAGATCACAACACTGGAGGTCCTGCCCTGAACACCTAACTTTCTGAGCTCCCTATGCAGAACCTCATCACTCATCCTACCCATGTCATTGGTACCTAAATTGACCGCGACTTCTGGCTGTTCACCCTGCTACTTAAGAATGCTGAATATAGTGGATTCCAGTCAATCGGGACACATCGGGATCATTATATTTTGGTCCAATGAAGCGACTATCCCCATTAGCCATGCTTTCAGTGAAATAGTTAAAAAATATAAAAAGTATGGAATAAATTAGAATAGTACCAATACTAATACAGTGCCATAAAACTGTGTGTTAGTTCCCAATGATTATCAATGGAGGAATTAATCCACATAGTATTCTTTTGAGTATAAATGAACAAAATCAGCACTGGCCTCAGTGCAGATCATGGCCTGCCTTCATATAGTGTTCTTGACCATTTCATCCTCAAAATCTCTGTTTCTGATGATTGCCAATACCTTCAAATTCTTCTGAGTTTTCTAACTTGTTGAAATAGGGAAATCATTTCATTTTCATTCTTGGACATTTCTAGCAACTCCAAGCCTGAAATAGACACAAAATACTCTGCAGATGCTGGGGTCAAAGCAACATGCACAACACGCTGGAGGAACTCAGCAGGTCAGGCAGCATCCGTGGAAATGATCAGTCAACGTTTCGAGCCGAGACCTTTCGTCAAGACTGAAGAGGGAAGGGGCAGAGACCCTATAAAGAAGGTGGGGGGAGGGGGGGAGGATCCAGGTGAAAAACCAGTAAGGGGAAAGATCAAGGGGTGGGGGACAGGAAGCAGAGAGGGGTAGGCAGGAAAGGTGAAGAAGGAATAGGGGAACCGGAACTGGAATCCCTGCAGTACAAGCACCTCTGCTCCGACCGCCACAACAGACAGGATCTCCCAGTTGCCACCCACTTCAACTCTGCTTCACACTCCCATTCGGATATGTCCATATATGGCCTCCTCTACTGCCATGATGAGGCTAAACTCAGGTTGGAGGAACAACACCTCATATACCATATGGGTAGTCTCCAGCCTCTTGGCATGAACATTGAATTTGCCAACTTCCAGTAATTCCCTCCCTCTCCTTTCCCCAATCCCAGTTTCACTCTGCCCCTCCTCCAGCTGTCTATCACCTTCCTCATGGTTCCGCCTCCCTCTACTACCCATTGTGCTTTCCCCTATTCCTTCTTCACCTTTCCTGCCTATCCCCTCCCTGCCTCCCCACCCCCACCCCTTTATCTTTCCCCTTACTGGTTTTTCACCTGGAACCTACCAGCCTTCTCCTTCCCACCCTCCCCCCACCTTCTTTATAGGGCCTCTGCCCCTTCCCTCTTCAGTCCTGATGAAGGGTTCTGGCCCGAAACGTTGACTGATCATTTCCACGGATGCTGCCCGACCTGCTGAGTTCGTCCAGCGTGTTGCGCATGTTGCTCCAAGCCTGAAATGCTTTACAGCTTATGTGTCACCAACTACTGGTGATAAAATCACTGTTTTTTCAACACAAACACATGCAGCTGATGCTATCTAAAAACCGTTTGCTCTAAACACGGTTTAGTGTCTCATAGCCGCACAAGTGCAGAGACATGACGCTAGTTAGAAATCATTCAGCAACAGTCTCCCGTACCATTTATGTGGCCTAATGTCCCAAATAAATTAAGGGAATCCTGGCTACTTTCTTGAAAAGTTTATGTTCTTTAAGAGTTGTCCCAAATAAGTGGCTGCACCAATTAACTGGAATCCACTGTGTTACTTTCCCATGCATAATGAATATATCTGATGGATATGACATGCCCTCTTCTCGTTACAAACCTCAAAGAGGAGGTACCCACGCACTTAAAGATTCAGGTTCTTCTTCTCCTCCAGCTTCGCATTTCTGAACGGTCCATAAACACAATCTCATTACTTTTTGCACTATTTCTTTATTTTGTAATTTATGGTAACTTTATGTTTTGATACTGTACTGCTGCTGAAAAGTAACAAATTTCATGCCGCACAAAACCAGAACACAAGAGATCCTGCGGAAGCTGTAAGTCTTGAGTAACACTCACAAAATGCTGGAGGAATTCAGCAGATCAAGGGAGCATCTGTGGAGAGGAATAAACAGTCAACGTGTTGGGTCTCGGCCCGAAACGTCGACACTTTATTCCCCTCCATAGATGCTGCCTGACCTGCTGAGTTCCTCCAGCATTTTATGGGTGTTACTCTGCATTAGCAGCATCTGCAGAATCTCTTGCGTTCATGACATGCCTAATTCTGATTTTAAGTGTGTTCCAGTTACTAAAATATTCTCATTCTTAAAATGCAACAACTTTTCAAAAGAAGTTTTGTAATCGTGCAGCTAGTTTCAGGCTTGCTGTACTGTAATATAACTTCGCTGAGATGAGCGTGAGCGCGAGTCCTGGGACGGAGGAGCGGAGAGCGCATGCGCCGTGTGACCCAACTGTAGCAATTGTTGGGGGCGGGAGTTTGGAGAAGGGCGGAGGGGCGAGGACAAGGAGTCCGGGATCCCGAGAGGCAAGAGCGGGCAGTAGGGCGTCCGGGAGCCGGAGACCCGAGACCTGAGACCCAAAGACCAGGAGCCGAACGGGCGAGGGGCGAGAAGCGAGGACCTGGGCACCGGACGGTGTGTGGGTTGCGGGCCGGGGAGCTGGGCCCAGAGGAACAGAAACAGCCATAAACTCTGACTGCATGTGTTGTTTAAACGCTCCCGTCAGCAGGCTGCACGGTGTGTGCGCCGACAGGTATCGAGGTTAACACTTCGTTACTCTCTTTTTAAATGTGCATCAGCCCGTAGGTACCTTCTCCGTCCTAGGGTAACTCAGGTTATGTGAAGTAACCAGATCGATAATTCATTATTACTTCTAAAGTATAATGGCGGTTGGCAGACATAAGGTGCATTTTTACACTTCTCTGGAATTTTATTCACATGCACCTTCCACGTTAGCCTGGTGTCATCAACGAACTGACGCTGACTCTTGTTAAAGACCCTATACCTTGAGATCAATTGTGGGTGTACAGGTATTATAATTTATACTGTAAAGAGCACACCTTTTAGATACGAATCATCCAATCAAGTTGCAACTGCATGTTTGCTATTTAATTGGACGTACCCTTGAACGAATGAGGTTCTTCTATGTGTGACTCAAATGTGAGAGGGACGGCGGTCGAAGACTTTCCGGAAGAGAAGTGTTCGGTGTGCTTGAATGATGCTCAGCAGGTGGCGCTAATGCACCTCGCCAACCGCCATTAAAACTTTAGTGAAAGAAGAAACGAGGTTCCCCTGTGAAAAAAGATTCTGGAAATGCACTGCATTAGTAGAAGGGGAAGCAGTGTTAAACTTTCTAATCAAAAACCTTTCATTGAAGTCGAGTTTAATTATGTTCCTCTTTTGAGAGATATTACTTTACAGTGTTTTCCAGCATATTTTACTTTCATTTCGGATTGGTAATTTCAGTTTTTTTCTTTTACTTACTGAACTTCATATATTTGTTGCTACCTTCATTCATCAATTGCTATAACACGTGTTATATCCCTGCTTATACACTCAGCTGGGATGGAGATGCTTCTCTACCAAAGGAGGTGTAAGACGCTCGTTCCCTTTGCTAGCCTGCAGGTCACCCTTAGGCAAGCGGTGAATGGTTATCTGAGCAGCTGGTGCGTATCGCAAGTCCAGGTTATGTGACCACCGACGCCAGGCAGACAATCTCTGAAGAGTATTGATAGTGGCTGGGGTCACCTGTCTTGTAAAGACACTGCCCAGGAGAAGGCAATGGGAAACTGCATCTGTAGAAAAATTTGCCACGAGGAATCACGAGACCATGATCATTCACATCACACAACACAGCACATATTGATATTGATATTCAGTGTCCATTTTGTTAGGTACCTGGTCGGCTTCTGCTGCTGTAGCCTATCCACTTGAAGGTTCCGCTTCACATTCCCATTCTGATATGTCCATCCGTGGCCGCCTCCTTTGTTGTGATGAGGCCACACTTAGACTGGAGGAACAACACCTTGTATTCCATTCGGTGGGTAACCTCCAACCTGATGGCATGAACATCGATCTCGTAAACTTCCAGCAATGCCCTCCAACCCCCCCCCACCTTCTCCATTGCTCATCCCCCCAGCCCCTCACACTCCTTCTCCATTTACCATCCCTTCTCTCACCTCAGCTCTTTGCCCATCGCCTCCCTCTGGTGCTTTCCCCCCACCCCTTTCCTTCCATGGCCTTCTGTCTGATTCACCAATCACCTTCTCAGCCGTTTACTTCATTTCCCCCCCCCCACCCCAGGTTTTACCTAACACCTGATGGTTCTCTCTCTCATCCCCCCACCTTTTACATCTGCTCAGCTTTTTTTCTCCAGTCCTGCCGACAGTTTGGGCCTGAAACATCGACTGTACTCTTTTCCCCATAGATGCAGCCTGGCCTGCTGAGTTCCTCCAGCATTTTTCGTGTGTTGCTTGGATTTCCAGCATCTGCTGATTTTCTCTCGTTTGTCACTTCAAGGTTTGACATGTTTTTCATTCTAAAAAGCTCTTCTGCACACCACTATTGAAGCAGGTGATAATTTGAGTGACTGTCACCTTCCTGTCAGCTTGAACCAGTCTGGTCATTCTCCTCTGACCTCTCGTTAACAAGTCGTTCTTGCCCAGAATGCTGCCACTGGATGTTGTTTTTGTTTATCACACCATTCTTTGTAAACTGTAGAGACCGTTGTGCATGGAAATCCCAGGAGATCAGCAGTTTCTGAGATATTCAAACCACCCTGTCTGGCACCAACAATCATTCCTCAGTCAAGGTCACTTAGATCACATATCTTCCCCTTTTTGGTCTGAACAACAACTGAACCTCTTGACCTTGCGTGATTTTATGCATTGAGTTGTTACCACATGATTGGCTGATTAGATATTTGCATTAATGTGCGGGTGTACCTAATAAAGTGGCCACTGAATGTGTAGGAGTTGGCAATTTTTTGAGCATACATTTATTTTATGGTTAAGTACCGGTGAGCACAGAACGCCACATTTTGCTTGTAATGTTTTTGCAACCAGTCTTGTATCTTAATTACCAGCTTCACTTTACATTCAGCCAGTGGGACTCGAAGCTCTGGAACTTTGCACAGGTTTCAGCGACGCGGTTAGGTGATTCTGCTAAATAAGAGTGACTTACATAATGTAGCGACTTTGAGAGTGAGAATTTAGCATAAAGGGAAAGTGGTTAAAAAGAATTCTGAGGGTGCAATGGCAAATTGCAATTTTAGATAAAAGCAAAAACTAAGCTTATCAACGTAAAACAGATCTAAGTTAAATTGATAACTGTCTAGGAAACATAAGGTGATCAGCCTTTTTCCCCTTGGGCCATCATCATCATCGTTATGTGCCGTGTCGTATGATGCAGGCGATCATGGTCTTTCCACAACCGTGATTGTACTTGGCGAACTTTTCTACAGAAATGGTTTGCCATTGCCTTCTGGGCAGTGTCATTATAAGACAGGTGACCCCAGCCATTATCAATACTCTTCAGAGATTGTCTGCCTGTCAGCAGTGGTTGCATAACCAGGACTTGTGATATGCACCAGCTGCTCACCCGACCATCCACCACCTGTTCCCATGGCTTCACTTGACCCTCATTGGGGGGATAAGCAGGTTCTTCACCTTGTCCAATGGTGACCTTCAGATTAGCAGAGGGAAGGAGTGCCTTACACCACCTTTAGTACAGACGTCTCTCTACCCCGCCACCCAATTCCTCTGGGTAAGGGATCAAAAACTAGGGCACATGGATATAAGGAGAGAGGGGAAAGATAAAGGGGCAGTTTTCTCATACAGAGTGGTTGGAATATGCATTGAGCTGCCAGAGGGAGCGGTTGTGGCAGTTACAACAGTACCACTTGGAGTACATGGAGGGGCTTGGAGGGATATGGGGAAAATGCAGGAGATTGGGATTAGCTGGGTGGACATGCTGATCAGCAGGACTTGTTGGGCTGAATGGCCTGTATCTGTGCCATATTGATCTAGGAATCTATAGAACTGGGGCCAATGGCATAGAAGGTATAGCAACACACACAAAATACTGGAGGAACTCAGCAGGTCAGGCAGCATCTATGGGAAAGAGGAAACAGTGAAAGTTTCAGGCTGAGTTCCTTTATCAGGATGGGAAGGAAGTGGGCAGAAGCCAGAATAAGAAGGTGAGGGGAGGGAGGGGAAGGAGTACAAGCTGGCAGGTGTTAGTGTGGAGGGGGATGATAAGGGGAATGAAGTGAGAAGCTGGGAGGTGATGGGTGGAAGTGGAAAGAGCTGAAGAAGAAGGCATCTGATAGGAGAGGAGTGTGGACATGACAGAAAGGGAAGGAGGAGGGGAACGAGAGGGAAACAGTAGGCAGGTGAGGAGGAAAGATTGCGCAAGAGGGAATAGGGAATGGAGAAAAAAGAGTGAAGGGGAGAAATTACTGGAAGTTAGAGAAATCACTGTTCATGCTATCAGGTTGGAGGCTACTCAGAAGGAATACTCCTGCAAACTGAGTGTGGCCTCATTGTGGCCACTGGAAATCCTGCCTTTTGTGGCAGACAGACTGAAGGTGCTTGACGAAGCGATCAACCCATTAGTGTCCAAGGCAATGTGTGAATGTCACAAATGAGGTTCTGTATTGAGGACCATGGCATGTTTTGCCTGTTCGACTATTTGTACAGTAGTTATTAACTACATTTCTCTCTTTGTAGGAGCATTACATCTGTTGACATCATAAGTCTGCCCTTTTGTTTAATTTATGCCGCGATACCATTTGGGTATTTCCCACTGAATGCTTAGTTGTTGAAAATGCTTTTTGAAAGGATCACACGGATTTGGGACCGGCATGGTGGCATAGCGGTTAGATTAATGCTATTACATTGCCACCGACCCAGGTTCAATTCCACCACTGTCAGTAAGGAGTGTGAATGTTTTCTCTGTGACCGCATAGGTTTTTCTCCAGGTGCTCTGGTTTCCTCCCACATTCCAAACACTTACAAATTAGGACGTAATTGGGTGGCGCGGGCTCATTAGGCTACCGTGCCATCTGCTACCGTGCTATATCACTAAGTATTGTGTTTTGCAACATCTTTGTTTTATTTTTGTGTGTCAAGGTGAGATATCGTTGCAAGATGTAATGACAAGGAACATCATGAACAATGGACTATCCTTCCAGTCTTCTGACACTGGTCTGTCTGCGTTGTTAACCAGCACTGCTCACCGGAGTGGCCATCATTCCTATGGCTCCCGCCAATTTCCCGGCTCCATTCTCTACCGAGGGAAAACTTACCAGTCAGCATCTGAGGCTCTGGAAGCTTATATTGACAGTTTTGAAAAGAAGCTGACCTCCCCAAAGGAACATGCAAACAAACTGCATTTGGGAAGCAGCTCCAAACTGTTTTCTACTTCTGCACACAATGGAAGAGAAGGTAAGAATGTTTTTCTCTCATCCTGAATGGACCAAATCAAGTTGATAGGGTTGTTACGAAGGTAAGTGGTGTGTTGGCCTTCATTAAATGGGGGATCGAGTACATGAGCCGTGAGGGAATGTTGCATCTCTGTAAAACTCTGGTTAGACCACAGTTGGACTATTGTGTTCAGTTCTGGTCACCTCCTTATAGGAAGGATGTGGAAACTTTAGAGAGGGTGCAGAGGAAATTTACCGAGATGTTGCCTGGACTGGAGAGCATGTCTTGGCGGAGGAGAAGATGGCAGCGCATCGCATGTGCGCAGCTCTCCGGTGAAAATGATATTGTATCCGTTAAATAGGGGCCGTGAACAATTCTGAATGGACGTGAAAGCACAGAGGAACATCTGGAAAAATTTCTGAAACGCTCGTTCGCTGCTGTCGTTACTGCGCGGTCGGGAATCTTTCAGAGGGTAGGCCTCAAAATCCCCGGCCTTTCCTGCTTTTGGCAACCGAGAAAGAGGTCGAATCCCTTGGACAGAGATGGCGCTCAGTACTCGGTGTCGGAGAGCTGATCAGAGCTCGAAGTTTTCGGATGACTCGGAGTCGGATTGTGGTCGGCATGGCAGGGAGAGTTTTTCTTCCTTCTCCTGTCTGCGTGAGATGTGGGACATTTGAGAAACTTTGAACTTTACTGTGCTCACGGACTTCTTCATCAAGTTATGGTATTGTTGCACTGTTGTAACTATATGTTATAATTATATGGTTTTGTCAGTTTTTTTAGTCTTAATTTGTCCTGTGTTTTGTGATGTCACACTGGAGGAAATAATGTATCATTTTTTTAATGCATGCATTACTAAATGACAATAAAAGAAGACTACGTGTCTTCATAATCATGAGGAAAGGTTGAGCGAGCTAGGGCTTTTCTCTTTGGAGTGAAGAAGGATGAGAGGTGTTGATAGAGGAGTACAAGATGATGAGAGACATAGAGTGGATAGCCAGAGACTTTTTCCTAAGGCAGAAATAGCTAATATGAGGGGGCATAACTTTAAGGTGATTGAAGGAAAATGTAGAGGGAGATGTTAAAGATAGGTTCTTTACACAGAGTGGTGGATGCATGGAACCCCCATGTCAGAGGTAGAGGCAGATACATTAAGGACATTTAAGAGACTTCTAGGTGCGTGGATGGAAGAAAATGGAGGACTATGTGGAAGGAAAGGGTTAGGTTGATCTTAGGGTAGGTTAAAGGTTTAGCACAACATTGTGAGCCGAAAGGCCTGTGCTGCTCTGTTCTACCTTCTATCTTTAGTTAATTCTGTCTCTCCTTGTTCCTGTTGTCCTTGTGTTTTCAAAATCAATAGAGAAGTGGATTGTTGCAGAATTTTCACATAACTTAATGTAACATGAATAAGATAACACCATCAGTAACCAGAAATAATTAGAAACACTCTTACATTTCCAATATAACAGGTGACTACACACATATTTCCTTAGGCTGTAATAATCTTGGAGTCTTTTGAGACTATACAAGGCAGTATGTGAATACAAACGACAGTCCTGTGCACAAATCTTATATATATCTACTGTGGACTGAGGCTATGTCCACACTACGCCGGATAATTTTGAAAACGAAGCCTTTTCTCTTTGTTTTGACCCTCCCTCCACACTGAAACAGCGTTTTCATCCCCCAAAAATGGAGATTTTCAAAAACACTCTCCAGAGTGTGTAAATTTGAAAACGATTATTTTGTGTTGTAGTGTGGACGAGGTAAACGGAGAGATTTTGAAACGTTGTCATGACAACACCACAACAACAATGCGTTTTCTGCTTCTGCTTGGTACTGCGCAAGCACTGCCAGAGGGCTGTTATAACAGCTGTTGTAACGGCGTGAGAGTTAAATTGTAAAGTGATCTTTTTTAACTAGATCCCCTAAATTGATTTGATTGAGTCTATCTTTAAAAATATTAATGTCAGAAATACTGTGCAGGTCTGGCGGCAGAAGATTCCACTCACTTGTTGATCTTGGGTAGAGGACGGCTTCATGCATGTGTTGTTTATTGTCTACGTTAGTAGCTTGTTTGGAGTTAAACATCTCCCTCCACGTTCTCCACTGCTTTGCTGACTTTGTAGTTGTTTGTAACTCGCAGGAGCAGCTCGACTTCATTGTCTGTCTAAATGAAGAAGTCTGGTCTGCTTTTTCCAGTGGAGGTTTTCTTTGTATTCCTCGAAGACATTTTTGGAAACTTTCTTTCGCTGTTGTTGTAGGTACTGTAGTCTTTGACCAATGGAAATAGCACAACGCCGCTGTGGAACTGTAAATATTATACTGTTTCCTCTTCGCTTGCTTACCGTAGATGTGTCTTTGCATGCCCAGTAGGAGTAGATTCGCCCAAATATGTGTTTTGGTGTGGACAGAGATATTTTGAAATACACCTAGTGTGGACGCCTGTCCTTTTTACTCGAAACCGGCGTTTTCAAAATTATCCGGTCTCGTGTGGACGTAGCCTGAGAGTGGGAAGGGGCAGAGAGAGGGGAATCATGGTTGGGAAATGGTGAAGAGAGAGGGGAGGGAGCATGAACCACCAGAGAGACATTCTGTAATGATCAATAAACCAATTGTTTGGAACCAAATGACCTTGCTTGATGTCTCAGGGCTGGTGTGTCCATCCCCTTGTCCCTGGCACTCCATCTTAGCCACCTGTCCCACACCCCTCCTGCAGCTCTCCACTCTCGCCATTCCTAACATATTGTGCTCCCACCAGATTTACAAACTCTCCACTCCATGTTGAGAACTACAGTACTGTGCAAAAGTCTTAAGCACATGTATATAACAAGGGTGCCTAAGACTTTTGCGTAGTACTATATTTTTCGGTTATTTTAACAAAAATGAAAGAACTTCAAGGAAAACATCAAAAGACCAGTCAGGCTGTGGTTAGAATAGATCCTAAAGTAGTTCCTTCTTTTAAAGTCAAAGTTCAAGTAAATTTATTACTAAAGTACAGATATGTCACCGTATACAATCCTGAGATTTATTTTCTTGTGGGCATTCACAGGAACTACAAATAAGCATAATAGAATCAATGAGGGCCGGCTGACATCAGCGCTGGACTCTGGAATGGAGGTTCCCGGGTTCGAATCTGGTAGCATTGCTGGTTAGAGAGGAGATTAACACAATAGAAAGGAAGGACATTAGCCGGGAGGATGCGGAATCGATATGGGTAGAGCTGCATAACACTAAGGGGCAGAAAATGCCGGTGGGAGTTGTGTACAGGCCACCTAACAGTAGTAGTGAGGTTGGGGACGGTATTAAACAGGAAATTAGGAATGTGTGCAATAAAGGAACAGCAGTTATAATGGCTGACTTCAATCTACATATAGATTGGGTGAACCAAATTGGTTAGTGTGCTGAGGAAGAGGATTTCTTGGAATGTATGCGGGATGGTTTTTTGAACCAACATGTCGAGGAACCAACTAGAGAGCAGGCGATTCTAGACTGGGTATTGAGCAATGAGGAAGAGTTAATTAGCAATCTTGTCGTGAGAGGCCCCTTGGGTAAGAGTGATATAATATGGTGGAATTCTTCATTAAGATGGAGAGTGACATAGTTAATTCAGAAACAAAGGTTCTGAACTTAAAGAAGGTATGAGACGTGAATTAGCTAAGATAGACTGGCAAATGACACTTAAAGGGTTGACGGTGGATATGCAATGGCAAGCATTTAAAGACCGCATGGATGAACTACAACAATTGTTCATCCCAGTTTGGCAAAAGAATAAATCAAGGAAAGTAGTGCACCTGTGGCTGACAAGGGAAATTAGGGATAGTATCAATTCCAAAGAAGCAGCATACAAATTAGCCAGAAAAAGTGGCTCACCTGAGGACTGGGAGAAATTCAGAGTTCGGGAGAGAAGGACAAAAGGCTTAATTAGGAAGGGGAAAAAAGATTATGAGAGAAAATTGGCAGGGAACATAAAAACTGACTGTAAAAGCTTTTATAGATATGTGAAAAGAAAAAGATTGGTTAAGACAAATGTAGGTCCCCTACAGACAGAAACAGGTGAATTGATTATGGGGAGCAAGGACATGGCAGACCAATTGAATAATTACTTTGGTTCTGTCTTCACTAAGGAGGACATAAATAATCTTCCGGAAATAGTAGGGGACAGAGGGTCCAGTGAGATGGAGGAACTGAGGGAAATACATGTTAGTAGGGAAGTGGTGTTAGGTAAATTGAAGGGATTAAAGGCAGATAAATCCCCAGGGCCAGATGGGCTACATCCCAGAGTGCTTAAGGAAGTAGCCCAAGAAATAGTGGATGCATTAGTGATAATTTTTCAAAACACTTCAGATTCTGGACTAGTTCCTGAGGATTGGAGAGTGGCTAATGTAACGCCACTTTTTAAAAAAGGAGGGAGAGAGAAACCGGGGAATTATAGACCGCTTAGCCTAACATCGGTGGTGGGGAAACTGCTAGAGTCAGTTATCAAAGATGTGATAACAGCACATTTGGAATGCGGTGAAATCATCGGACAAAGTCAGCATGGATTTGTGAAAGGAAAATCATGTCTGACGAATCTCATAGAATTTTTTGAGGATGTAACTAGTAGAGTGGATAGGGGAGAACCAGTGGATGTGGTATATTTGGATTTTCAAAAGGCTTTTGACAAGGTCCCACACAGGAGATTAGTGTGCAAACTTAAAGCACATGGTATTGGGGGTAAGGTCTTGATGTGGATAGAGAATTGGTTGGCAGACAGGAAGCAAAGAGTGGGAATAAATGGAACCTTTTCAGAATGGCAGGCAGTGACTAGTGGGGTACCGCAAGGCTCAGTGCTGGGACCCCAGTTGTTTACAATATTTACTAATGACTTGGATGAGGGAATTAAATGCAGCATCTCCAAGTTTGCGGATGACACGAAGCTGGGCGGCAGTGTTAGCTGTGAGGAGGATGCTAAGAGGATGCAGAGTGACTTGGATAGGTTAAGTGAGTGGGCAAATTCATGGCAGATGCAATTTAATGTGGATAAATGTGAAGTTATCCACTTTGGTGGCAAAAATAGGAAAACAGATTATTATCTGAATGGTGGCCGATTAGGAAATGGGGAGGTGCAACGAGACCTGGGTGTCATTATACACCAGTCATTGAAAGTGGGCATGCAGGTACAGCAGGCGGTGAAAAAGGCGAATGGTATGCTGGCATTTATAGCAAGAGGATTTGAGTACAGGAGCAGGGAGGTACTACTACAGTTGTACAGGGCCTTGGTGAGACCACACCTGGGGTATTGTGTGCAGTTTTGGTCCCCTAATCTGAGGAAAGACATCCTTGCCATAGAGGGAGTACAAAGAAGGTTCAGCAGATTGATTCCTGGGATGGCAGGACTTTCATATGATGAAAGACTGGATGAACTAGGCTTATACTCATTGAAATTTAGAAGATTGAGGGGGGATCTTATTGAAACGTATAAAATCCTAAACGGATTGGACAAGCTAAATGCAGGAAGATTGTTCCCGATGTTGGGGAAGTCCAGAATGAGGGGTCACAGTTTGAGGATAAAAGGGAAGCCTTTTAGGACCGAGATTAGGAAAAACTTCTTCACACAGAGAGTGGTGAATCTGTGGAATTCTCTGCCACAGGAAACAGTTGAGGCCAGTTCATTGGCTATATTTAAGAGGGAGTTAGATATGGCCCTTGTGGCTACGGGGGTCAGGGGGTATGGAGGGAAGACTGGTGCAGGGTTCTGAGTTGGATGATCAGCCATGATCATACTGAATGGCGGTGCAGGCTTGAAGGGCTGAATGGCCTACTCCTGCACCTATTTTCTATGTTTGGTGCCGTCTGCCTGTATTTGATCGCTCTTCCTCTCCCTCTCACTAGCTGAGGGAAGTGCAGGAGTCTTGGGTTCCATGTTGCAAGGATTGATCGGCAGGGCTGTGGACTCGTGTTGGAGGACTTTGAGGCTCATGTTGCATGTGTGCCTGGATTCTGTTTGCTGTTTTTGAGCAGTTTGTTTGGGATGATTGATGTGGACTTGGGCGCTTCGGTGAAAAATGGCCCGCAGCCTGCAGTGGGCTTGCAGCACAGTGCTGAATGGAACTATACTGAATACTACTGGACTGCTGATTTGATGTTTGATATTTTACAGTCCCTATAAAAAGTATTAACCACCCCCTCCCCAGAAGTATTCATGTTTTATTCTTTTACAACACTGAATCACAGTGGATTCAATTTGGCTTTTTTTGGCTCTGATCAACAGAAAAAGACTCTTTTGTGTCAAAGTGAAAACAGATCTCTGCAAAAAGATCTCGCTTGCATCTAGGGTTGCCAACTTCCTCACTCCCAAATAAGGGACAAAAGTAGCAGTCAAATACGGGACACTTGTGTTTACCCCCAAGAAAGACTACAATGACCATGAAGCCTTGTTCGGGCACCTGTGTGCACATGCGTGTACGTGCTGATTTTTTTCTACAAATGGGTTTTGGCTTAATCTTCCCGATTCTGATACACTATACATACATTATTTCTACTTTATATAGGCTGTGTATTTATCATATCATTTCTGCTTTTACTATATGTTAGTGTTATTTTAGGTTTTATGTGTTATTAGTATGATTTGGTAGGTTATTTTTTGGGTTTGGGAACACTCAAAAATTTTTCCCATATAAATTAATGGTAATTGCTTCTGCGCTTTACGCCATTTTGGCCTACGAACAGTTTCATAGGTGTGCTCTACCTTAACTGGGGAAATACGGGACAAACCAATTTAGCCCAATATACGGGGTGTCCCGGCTAGTACGGGACAGTTGGCAATCCTACTTGCAGCATACACCAGGGTGCTCTTTCAAGTTACGTGATGAGGTAACTGTAACCTTTGGCCAGGAACAGATGTCGTTAGGTGGTGCCCAACCTTCATAGAGTGTTTCAACCCTTAACCACGACACTCTCCAGTTGGCGGGTCAGCAGTGGTGCCCATCTGCTCCTGACTTCCAGCTCAACTCCTCTCGCCTGCTCCATACCCAGCAAGAGGAACTTTCTGCTCACCCCGCCCCCCCCCGGCCCCCACATCCTGTGAGCTGCTTTGTTCTTGCTCTTTTCATCAAGGCCCAGCGCAGACAGCAACCTCCACGCCAACCTTGCCGGGAACCCTCTATAGCCGATCTCCGTGGGGAATAACCACACCTGCCGTCCTTCGTCCCTGCACTCCTGGGACTGAGGACTGGTACTTCAGGACCTTTCTCTCATGAGCCTCCTCACATCCTTCCTCCTTTCCTAGTGAGCTCCACCAGGATGATCGCTTGCCTTCGGTGGATCACAGTGCGATGTCCGGTTGAAGTGCGGTTTGCACCACCTATGGGAACTCCCTCCCCATATTGACCCTCATCTCCTATGATGTGGCAGTTTGCAGCAGACTGGATTTAGGCCTCTTTGATATGATTGGCGTGGTCCTCTCCTTGATGAAATTGACTGCTCTGTTTGTCTCTCTGCCAGCTGGTCTCTTTTTACACCTCTCCCGCTCCAGTGTGTCAGCAAGGGACAGCAGGGTCTTGTCGTGAGGCCATCTAGACCGTTGTTGTGTTAAAGCTGTTTTGCATCCTGACAGTATGTGTTCCAGTGAGCCCCGCTGATCACCAGGCTTGCAGTTGGGGTCCTCTCTCAGCCCTCGTGTGCATCTGTGATGGTGTAGGGAGAGTGTCGTACATGCGCCGCAGGAGCAGAGGAATGCAGAAGGGCCCATTTCTCCAAAGCTCTGCCCAAGTGACCTTGTGCTTGGGAAGATCCTATTTCATCCGGGCGCCCTATGACCCTGACTCCACTGCCTTCGATACCCACCTTTTGTCCTCAGGGTTCCGCATCTGTGCCTGGACCATGTCATGCCTGTCCCTCGCACAGTTGGAAGTTTGTAGAGCTGAGGCCTTGCCGTCCCAGGCATGGGTTGTTGATGATGTCTCTCATTTGCAGGGAGCTCACTGCCTAGTCTAGGGCTGAGTTGGCGGCCCACTTTGAACCCTATCTGGTTGTGAGTCCTTGATTTCTTAGCTTGTAATCAGAGCTCCTCAATTACAAATATAAAACACAAACTAATTGATTGCATAATTATTCACCCCCATTAATATGACACAGCAAATCATCACTGGTTCCGCCAATTGGCTTTAGAAGTCACATAATTAGTTAAATGGAGATCACCTGTGTGGAGTCAAGGTGTTTCAATTGATTGTCAAAATACACCTGTATCTGGAAGGTCCAACTGCTGGTGAAAAATATCCTGGCAAAAACTACACCATGAAGACAAAAGAACACTCCAGGCAACTCTGCAGAAAGGTTATTAAAAAGCACAAGTCTGGAGATGGATACAAGAAAATTTCCAAGTCACTGAATATCCCTTTGTGTACAGTTGAGTCAATCATCAAGAAATGGAAAGAATATGGCACAGCTGTAAATCTGCCTGGAGCAGGCTGGCCTCAGAAACTGAGTGACTGCGCAAGAAGGGGGGCGAGTGAGGGAGACCAACAAGAGACTTATGACAACTTTGGAGGAGTTACAAGCTTCAGTGGCTGGGATGGGAGAGACTGCGCGTACAACAACTGTTGGCCCGGTGCTTCACCAGTCACAGCTTTATGGAAGAGTGGCAAAGAGAAAGCCACTGTTGGGGGAAAACAAACTCACATAAAATATCGGCTAGAGTTTGCCAGAAAGCATTTGGGAGACTCTGAAATCAGCTGGAAGAAGGTTCTGTGGTCTGATGAAACCAAAATTGAGCTTTTGGCCATCAGAATAAATGCTACGTTTGGTGTAAACCAAGCACGCACATCATCAAAAACTCACCATCCCTATCGTGAAGCATTGTGGTGGCTGCATCATGCTGTGGGGATATTTCACTGCGGCAGGTTCTGGAAGACTTGTGAAGGTAGAGGGTAAAGTGTATGCAGCGAAATACAGGGAAATCCTGGAGGAAAACTTGATGCAGTCTGCAAGAGAACTGCGAATTGAGAGAAGATTTGTTTTCCAGCAAGTCAGTGACCCCAAGCATAAAGCCAAAGCTACAGAAGAATGGCTTAAAAACAAAGTTAATGTCCTGGAGTGGCCAAGTCAGACTCCAGAACAAACTCAATCTAATTCAGAATTAGTGGCTGGACTTGCAAAGGACTGTTCATTCATGGTCCCCATGGAATTTGACAGAGCTTGAGCAGTTTTATAAAGAAGAATAGGGGGGAAAAATGCAGTTTCCAGATGTGCAAAGCTGATAGAGACCTATCCACACAGACTCAAGCCTGTAATTGCTGCTAAAGGTGCATCTATTAAATACTGACTTGATGGGAATAAATAATTATGCCATCAATTATTTTGTGTTTAGTAATTAATGAATTTAGACCAGTTTGTGGAAATTTGTTTTCATTTTGATATGAAAGAGTCTTTTCTGTTAATCAGTGTCAAAAAACCAAATTAGTTCTACTGTAATTCAGTGTTGTAAAACAATAAAACATGAAGACTTCCAACGGGTGTGAATACTTTTTGTAGACATTGTACGTGCTGTTCACTCGCTTTTTGCTGTTTGCATAATTTGTTCTTTTATTGTGCCTTGAGTGTTTGATGTTTTCGTGAACCGTTCTTTGTTTTGTTGCAGCCTACGGGAGGCGGAATCTCAGAGTTGTGTTCTGTATACATACTTTGATAATAAATGTACTTCGAATCTTTGGAATGAGGAAGAAGTGACCTGTTACTTACAGGTGATGAATGCCCTTCAGTCACTCAGATACATTAGTGTGTATAGGGACAGAATTAATCATAGGCTAAGGGTGAAAGGTGAAATATTTAAGGGGAACTTCTTCACTCAAAGGATGGTGAGGGTGCGGAACGAGCTGCCAGCAGAGGTGGTGGATTCAGGTTTGATTTCACCATTTAAGAGAAATTTGGATGGAAAGTGAATGGAGAGTTGTAATCAAGGTGTGGGTCGATGGGACTAGGCAGAATAACAGTTTGGCACTGACGTGATGGGGCTTTTTCTTTGCTGTAGTGTTCTATGACTAAAGCTGCCTTGTTGGCTGTGTGAGTAGTTGCCTGCCAATTCTCTCGACTTAACAAACGGCTTCGTGCAGTATGCAAGTTTCATTGTTTTCTAAAGAGTGGTGACCGCCTCGCAGACAAATGAAACAACATAGAACGTTACAGTACAGAACTGTACAAGCCCTTCGGCCTACCATTTTGTGCCAACTTTATAACCTAATTTAACATCTTCCCTCCTACATAACCCTCCATCTTTGTGCCTTTCTAAGAGTCCCTAATTTATCTGCCTCTACCACCTCCCCTGGCAGGATGTTCCCTACATCCACCACTCTCTGTGTAAAGAAATTATCTCTGATATTCCCCTATACTTTCCTCCAGTCGTCTTAAAATTATGTCCCCTTCTGTTAGCCACTTCCACCCTGACCATCCACTCGACCTATGCCTCTTATGATCTTGTTGATGTCTATCAAGTCACCCTTCTGAAAGGCTGAGTTAAGAGTCACTGAGTGACACAGGAAGGGAAACGGACCTTTGGTCATACAGATCATCAGTCATACTGTTCACACTAATCCTGAGTAACACACTCACACAGTACTGGAGGATCTCAGCAGGTCGGGCAGCGTCAATGAAAATGAATAAACAAACAGTCGAAGTTTCAGGCTGAAACCCTTCATCAGGACTGGAAAGGAAGCGGGGGAGATGCCAGAATAGAAAGGTTGGAGGCAGGGCAACGGTACAAGCTTGAAGGTGATCGGTAAAGCCAGATATGGGGAAAGGTAACGGGCTGGAGAAGAAGAAATCCCATAGGAGAGGAAGTGGACCATGGGAGAAAGGGAAGGAGGAGGAGCACTAGGGTGAGGTGATAGGCAGTTGAGAAGAAGAGGTGAGAGGCCAGCAGGGAATAAAAGCAGAGGGAAGGAGAGGGGCAAGGGATGGTGGGTGGGGCGAGAAAGAGGAAAAAAAAATGATAGGACGGAGAAATCGATGTTCATGCCGTCAGGTTCCCTTGAGAGTGTTGCTCCTCCTTGCTGAGAGTGACCTCATCGTGGCATGGACCAACATACCTGCACTAATTTTACCTATTTTATTGTCCTCACATGGGGTGATGGAGGGAGGGGGAGGCGGACAGACTGAGAGAGACAGGCAGGGAGGCTCACAATTTCCAGCATCTACTGAATCTTTTGTGTTTATGATTTATTTTTGTTATTTCTAGCCAGGGAGTCAAATGCAATTATTGTTAACTAACTGTGTTGTCTTGCAGCTTTCACACAGCAGCATTCCTTCAAAGATTCGGATTTTCCCGTTCGACCTTTAGGAAGGCAGATGGGTACTGATCCGGACCTCATCAGCCTCACCACTGATGATCTTTTGCACCTTCCAGCGGATGGCTCCCTACCTCTGACCCGAAGTTCCGTGCTGAAGTGCTTGTCAAAGGCCAACCAGCATTGGGGATCCCATCCGAAACGCGACTCCTGGTACCCCTCTGTAAAGTCGTTTCCAGAATATTCTGAGACCCGACCTCGCAGGAAGGATGACGACTTTGCACAGTTTTCTGGGCGAGCTGGTGACGGGCTATCAAACTGGAATGCTCGTCTCAAGCCTTTCCAACTCGTACGTCCCAAGAGAGGGCCAAGCAAGGGAGATGAGTGCAAGGCCTCCTTCGTTCCAGGAGCCTCTTCTGTGGAAGATTGTGGACTTAGAGACCGCAGGTTTAACACTCTGTCCAGGCAGAGTTATCCAAGGTGGCTGACCAGCCAGAAATCTGAGCTGGGCGTCTCTGGGATAACTAGCGTGCCAGAGCTGAGGTATCCCGGCTGGCTTCAGGACTGTGATCTGGGCTCCGATTTAAGTGGGCTAGATCCTCTGAATGGAAGGCTGTATCCATGGGGAATTCCGTGCGGGACTAGGCTGGAGGATCCCAAATTACGCTGCAGTGCTGATAAAGGAACACCGGAGCACGAACATTTCGCCCATTATTCACGCAGTGAGGACCAACCATTTCATGTCCATACAGACCCAGGGACATGTGCCTCTTGGCACAGGACACCAAGACACCATGGTTGTACTGAAGAGTTGGAGGCTTCTTGCTGCGCTCAACCTTTCAGAGGTATAGTAATCTGCAACATGGGGGCGCCACTGTAGTGTAGTGGTTCGTTCAATGCTATTACAGCTTGCACCGTTGGAGTTGGGAGTTCAATTCTGGCGTCCTCCTTAAGCAAGTGTGTACATTCCTTCCCGTGTGTCCACGTGTTTCCTCCGGGTGCTCCGGTTTCCTCCCACCTTCCAAAGACATACAGGTTAGTAGGTCAACTGGTTATTGCAAACTGTCCTGTGTTTAGGCTATGGTTAAATAGGTGGGTTGCTGTGTGGAGCTGCTTGGTGGCCTGTTCCGTGCTGCATCTCTAAATAAATAAGGTCGTCTAGATGTACAATCAAACATGTCTGTGCTGGTGGTGATGCCTGTCTACACTAATCCCAGACTCAAGAGATTTGAGAGATGGTGGCACATAGTAACACACACACACACAGTGCTGGAGGAATTCAGTGAGTCAGGTGACATCTACCACACTCGGGTCGGAGGAGCAACACCTCGTATTCCTTAAGGGCATGAATATTGTTTACTCTTAACTTCCAGTAATTTTCCCCCTTCCCCCTTCTCTCTGTTTTTCCATTCCCCATTCTGGTTACCCTCTCGCCCTTCTCACCTGCTCATCTTGTCCCTTTGGTGCCCCTCCTCCTTCCTTTTCTTTCATGGTTCACTGTCCTCTCCTAACAGATTCCTTCTTCTAGACCCCTTCACCTCTTTCACCTATCCACTTTTTATTTCATCTCTCCTCTTCCTCCCCCACCTGACCTCACCAATCACCTTCCAGCCTGTATTCCTTCCCCCCACCCACCTCACCTGATCTCACCAATCACCTTCCAGCCTGTACTCCTTCCCCCCCACCCACCTCACCTGATCTCACCAATCACCTTCCAGCCTGTATGCCTCCCCCACTTCCCACCACCTCACCTGATCTCACCAATCACCTTCCAGCCTGTATTCCTTCCCCCCCACCCACCTCACCTAATCTCACCAATCACCTTCCAGCCTGTACTCCTTCCCCCCCCACCCACCTCACCTGATCTCACCAATCACCTTCCAGCCTGTATTCCTCCCCCACCTCCCACCACCTCACCTGATCTCACCAATCACCTTCCAGCCTGTATTCCTTCCCCCCCACCCACCTCACCTGATCTCACCAATCACCTTCCAGCCTGTATTCCTCCCCCACCTCCCACCACCTCACCTGATCTCACCAATCACCTTCCAGCCTGTATTCCTCCCCCCACCACCTCACCTGATCTCACCAATCACCTACCAGCCTGTATTTCCTTCTTCTCCCTTCCTTTCCAATCCTGACGAAGGGTCTTGGCCTGAAAAGTTCCTCTCCGTGGATGCTGTCTGACCTGCTGAATTCCTCCAGCATTTTTTTTTATTGATTTAGCGACTCAGCATGGAGTAGGCCTTTCCAGCCCCTTGAGCTGCACCACCCCAACAACCCCCGACAACCCTGATTAACCGAACCTAATCACAGCAGAATTTACAGTGACCAATTAACCTGCCGCATGTCTTTTCACAGTGAGAATGTACAGAGACTCCCTATAGAACGGTGCTAGAATTGAACTCTGAATTCCGGAACACCCCGAGCTCTATTCGCGTGTGCCAACTACTATGTTACATGGCGCCCAGTGTGTGATACAGTAATTCCATTTTCCAGCATTTCTAGCCATGTACCTGTGTACATGTTGTGATTGTGCCATCTCTACCACTTCCAGTGGCAACTCGTTCTATTGACCCATCAGTGCTTGCGAGAAAAGCCTGTCCCTCAGATATCCTTTAACTTTTCCCCCACTCACTTCAAACCTATCTCCTCTGGCTTTAGACTCCCCAACCTTGAACAAAGATAAACTGGGCCTGTGTTCTATAAATGAACTCTTATCCGGGGTGACACCAATGTAAATAGAGCGAATGCATTGGTGGGATTATCATGTCCCTTTGTCAGTGGATGGCAATTGAATTATTTTTGCATTATGTTTGATCAGTGGATGGAATAAACATATTATTTTATCAGTTAATTAATGTGGCATCTTTAATCAGATATATTTTCCATAACATATCTGTAAAAGTTAGTTGAAGTTTTAGATGACATGCGGAATCTTTGCCAACGTATAAGAAAGTAGAGGCGCTGTCATGCTTTCTTCATAACAACATTACGTGCTGGACCCAGGATACCATCCTCTGAAAAGCACAGGAACTGGCCTTTCAGCCCACAGTGTTGTGCCAAACGTAACAGTGACTGCACCTGAGATTATAATATCCCCTTGGCAGTAGATGGCAATTTAATTATTCTTGCTCTGCGTTTGCTGAGTTAAGAGGATAATCCCGTTATTTTGTATGTTAATTATCTTGGCATGTTCAATCAAATTCCACATTAATTAACATAAAATAATTCTTGTAGTTCAGACTCTGATATATCTTTTTAATCGGCTCCAATTTATTTCTCATTTATGATCTTTTCAACAACTGTTCATCAGTACTTTCAAATTTCAAAGTAAGTTTATTGTTAAACTACATATTAAACGCATCCGTTAGTCTTACGAGACCATGGATCTGCGCCTGGAAAGTCTTCCAGGGCGCAGGCCTGGGCAAGGTTGTATGGAAGAACCATCAGTTGCCCATGCTGCAAGTCTCCACGACACCAATGTTGTCCAGGGGAAGGGCATTAGGACCCATACAGCTTGGCACCAAGTGTCTTCGCAGAGCAATGTGTGATTAAGTGCCTTGCTCAAGGACACAACACGCTACCTCGGCTACCTTCAGGTCGCTAGTCCAAAGCCTTAACACTTGGCCACGTGCTCACACTAAAGTACATATATGTCACCATATACTACTCTAACATTCATTTTCTTGCAGGCATTTACAGTAAATGCAAGGAAATACAATAGAATCAATGATAAACTAAACACAAAGATGGTCAAACAACCAAATGTGTGTAAGAAGACAAACTGCAAATACAAAAACAAAGCAAATAATAACAAATAATACAGAGAACATGAGATGAAGAATCCTTGAAAGTGAGTCTGTAGGTTGTGGAATCAGTTGACTGTTGAGGTGGGTGAAGTTATCCCTTCTGGTTCAGAAGCCTGATGTTTGAGGGGTAATCACTTTTCCTGAACCTGGGTGGTGTGGGTCCTGAGGCTTCTGTACCTCCTTCCTGATGACAGTACTGAGAAGAGAGAGTGGTCTGGATGACGGAGGTCCTTGATGATGGATGCTGTTTTCCTGTGACACACTCTGTACAGATGTGCTCAACGGCGAGGGGGGTTTTACCTGTGATGTACTGGGCTGGATCCACTACAATTTGTAGGCTTTTCTGTTCAAGGCCATTGGTGTTTCCATACCAGTCAGCCAGTCAAAATGCTCTCCACCACGTATCTATAGAAGTTTGCCAGTGGTTTAGACATGCCAAAGCTTTGCAAACTTCCAAGAAAGTAGAGGTGCTGCCACACTTTCTTCATAATTGCCCTTGCACGTTGACCTAGGACAGATCCTCTGAAGTGTACAGCCCAGGAGCAAGCCATTCGGCCCACAATGTTATGCTGAAAACAAGCGACTGCGCATGTGAGATTTCAATATCCCTTTGGCAGTAGATGGCAATTCAATTATTTATGCTTCGCGTTTGCTGAGTAAATGGGGATAATCACATTATTTTGTATGTTAATGTACTTGGCATCTTTAATCAGATTCCAAGTTAATTAACATAAAAATAATTCCTGTAGTTCAGACTCTGAAGTACCTTTTTAATGGGCTCCAATTTATTTCTCATTTACGACCTTATCAACAATTGCTCATCAGTACTTTCAAAGTTCAGACTAAATTTATTGTCAAAGAAAGCATATGTCAGAGTACTTGGAGACTAATGATAAAATAACTCAAAGTCTCCATGGTTTCTGTGAAGGGAAATCTTCCCTGACAAATCTGTTGGAGTTCTTTGAGAAAGTAACAAGCAGGGTGGACAAAGTCGACGCAGTGGATGTCATTTACTTGGATTTTCAGAAGGCATATGAGGCTGCTTAACAAGGTAAAATCCTATGGTGTTACAGGAAAGATACTGGCACGGTTGGAGGAATAGCTGACAGGCAGGAGGCAGCGAGTGGGGAAAAAAGGGAGCCTTTTCTAGTTGGCTGCCAGTGACTAGTGGTGTTCCTCGGGGATCAGTATTGGGACCACTACTTTTCACATTGTTTGTCATTGATTTAGATAATGAAATTGATGGCTTTGTGGCAGAGTTTGCGGATGATATGAAGATGGGTGGAGGGGTAGGTAGTGCTGAAGAAGCAATGCGAAGTGAGTCCAGGTTGTGGAATCAGTTCAGTGTTGTGGTGAGTGAAGTTATCCATGCTGGTTCAGGGGCCTGATGGTTGAGGGGTGATAACTGTTCCTGAACCTGGTGGTGTGGGGCCAGAGGCTCCTGTACCTCTTTCCTGACGGCAGCAGTGTGAAGGGAACATGTCCTGGGTGGTGGGGATCGTTGATGTTGGATGCTGCTTTCTTGAGGCAGTGAGTGTGCTCAATGATGGGAAGGGCTTTAGCCATGGTGGATCCATGACATTTTGTAGGGTTTTCATTTCCTAGTCATTCGTGTTTCCATACCAGGCTGTGACGCAAACAGTCAATATACTCTCCACTGTGCATTGATAGAGGTTTTTCAAAGTTTTGTATAACATGGTGAATCTGCAAACTTCTAAGAAAATAAAGACACTGCCATGCCTTCTTTGTAGTGGCAAATATGTGTTAAGATCTAAAGTGAAATGCCTCTAACTATAAATTTACGCTGCATTCACACCAACTGTGATACCTTGTGTTTATTCCATCAAAGTTCTGCAGTTACTAATGGAGCAAAAAGCCTCTAGCTTGAATATGTAACTTGTCACCTGAAGATATTAAAATGAGCACTTGTCAGTCTTTTTATCAGGGTTAGAAATTTCACTAAAACTTTAAAAAGCATTTGTCAACTTTATTTGACTGCAGAAAGTTGACATCCATAGGAGCTCTATAAAACCCTGGTTAGACCACACTTGGAATATTGTGTTCTGTTGCAGTCGCTTCTTTATAGGAAGGATGTGGGAGCATTACAGAAGGTGCAGAGGAAACTTACCAGGATGCTGCCTGGATTAGAGAGCATGTCTTACGAGGACAGCTTGAATGAGCTAGGAATGAAGGGGGATGAGAGGTGATTTGACAGAGGTGTCCAAATGATAAGAGGCTTAGATAGAGTGGAGAGCCGGAGACTTTTTCCTACCCCCCCCCCCCGCCCCCCACAAACATTCTGGATTTGTGGTAGTCAAGCTGTATAAGGGAGCATAATTTTATGGTGATTGGAGGAAGTATGGGTGGCGGGTGTTGTCAGGAGTAGGTCTATTACCCAGAGTGTTGAGTGTGTGGATCGCCCTGCCAGGGGTGGTGGTAGAAGTAGGGACATATAAAAAACTTAGGTAAGCACATGGATGGTGTAACAATGAAGGGTTATGTGGGAGGTTAGATTTACCTTGGAATAGATTAAAAAGTCGGCACCACGTCTTGGGCCACAGGACCTGTACTGTGCTGTAATGCTAAATGTTCAAAATTCACAGGTTTAATAATGAATGATATTAGATTAATTTTAAATCAGGAAGTTGCAGGTCTGTGCTGAATTGTTGGATTTCCAAGTGCATTCAGCTGAGGCACTGCAATTGTTCTGGAAAAACTTGGGAAAGATAAAAACCATTGGCTAGATTTCCTCTGTTCAGAAAGTGATGCTGGAATGTGTACTTTAATAATCAGAATCAATACAGACATAATGTTCTGAAATTTGGTTTGCAGCAGTAGTACAGCGCAATACATAAAAATGCTATAAATTATAATATGAAATATATAAAAATCAAATTAAGTAAGTAGTTAAAAAATCAAATGCATCACAAGCACATAGCGTTAGGTGTTGTAGCATGGATAAAATCACCGGAGAGACAGAGTTACTGGTAGATACAAAGCAGCTTCTTTATTCGACACAACAAGGTAGAGTAGGCATCATACGGACGGAGATGCTTTCAGTAGAAAGGTCTGCTAGCCCAATGTGGGCTCGATATTTATATGCTGAACACAAAGGGAAATCCCTATTTACAAAGTTATAGACAATGCATGGACAATGCTTCCCTTTGAAGCTACATAGAAAACATCACACCCTCTGACTTCATCCTTTCCTCCTGATACCAACATGTCTGGGTTGGTACTCACAGCCTTTAGGAGTGCAAGTCAAATCCACAATACATTTATTTGGTATTTTACACGCTAACATAGAGGACAATTAATATTATAAAGTATAGATAATACTGTCTTCGAAACTACCTGTAAACTTCACACTTCCATCTGCAGCGTCCGGCTAGTATCCCGATATTCACAGCTTTTAGGAAATGCATTGTTGTGAACTCAATCCACAGTACTTTGTCAAACAGAAGACCGGTGGCCAGAGTCATTTAAGTGTAAATGAATCATCTACCCAAAAACTCGCTCTAACATTACATAAGCAGCATTCACAACAAAAGGCAAATTAACCATTATTTATTTATTGCGATACAGCAACCTCCAATCACAGGAAAATTTGCAATGATCAATTAACCAACCAACCACAATCTTTGGTCTGTGGGAGGAAACTAGAGCACCCGGAGGAAACCTATGCCGTCATAAAAGAAACAAAAGCACAATAAGTGGTGGGAATTGAACCTGGGTTGCTTGTACTGTAAACCATTGTGCTAACCACTATGCCATTGTGCCACATGATGTTTACAAAAATGATGTGTTTGCCTTGTCTGCTGGGATTGGAATAGTGCTGTAGTGAATTAGTCAAGATTGTTTAGACCATAAGATATAGGAACAGAATTAGGCCATTTGGCCCATCGAGTCTGCTCCACCATTGCATCGTGGCTGATCCATTTTCCCTCTCAGCCCCAATCTCCTGCCTTCCCCCTGTATCCCTTCATGCCCTGACTAATCAAGAATTTATTAACCCCTACCTTAAATATATCCAATGACTCCACAGCCGCTTGTCACAATGAATTCCACAGAATTGCCACTCTGGTTAAAGAAATTCCTCGTCATGTCCGTTCTAAAAGGATACTCCTCTATTCTGAGGCTGTGTCCTCTGGTCTTAGACCCTCCCATTTATTGTTATTCTTTAGTGCATGAGGGTAAAGGAGAACAAAATGATTGTTACTGTGGATCCAATGTAGCATAAAAACCACAATAAGCATCAAGAGCACAATAAAAAAAGCACAGTAACTATAAATATAAAAGCAACCTTATAAAACTCAATGTGCAAGTAACTGTTTTGAGTGTGACCATATTTTGTCTCATCAAAGAATCTCTTCATCCTCCTCTTCTGTGCTCTTTAGAGGACCACATTGATCTACTCATCCAGAAGGCCGAACATGTTCTTGAAGCACTTTCTCAGCATGTGTCCAGTTTCTGGCCGAATCACTGCAGTCCCGGGACTGAAGAGATCCTGGATGCTGATCGATCTTGGGATAACCCACCTGTTACCTTGTAAGTTGAACGCAGCTTCCTCTTTTCTCAAACACATGAGATTCTGCAGATACTGGAAGTCCAGAGCTACACCCACAAAATGGCACATTAGCATAGTGGTCAGCACAGCGCTTTACAAGTACCAGTGACCTGGGTTCAATTCCTGCTGCTGTCTGTAAGGAGTTTTTGTTTGTTCTCCCTGTAATCGCGTGGGCTTCCGCTGGGTGCTCAGGTTTCCTCCCACAGCCACCTAAGGATGATTGGCTTGGAAACAACACCCAAACATAAACACTCAAGCACATGTGTGAACATATTGGAGCATATCAACTGGGAACATGGGCAAGTCACTGGACCTCTTGACCAACCTCCTCCATTCAGTAATACCAACTTTGATTTGATCATAATGTCATCTCCAGGTTCCTACCTATTCACCTCTTTGTTTATCAAGAATCTGTTTGTCATTACCTTATTCTGGTAGTTAGGCAAGAATTTTGACTAAAAGCACCTTTTCTGAGGTAAATTGTATTAAATTATTACAGGTGTCCCCTGCTTTTCGAACGTTCACTTTACAAAACATCACTGAAAGACCTACATTAGTACCCTGTATTCGCTTTCAGAAGGTGTTTTCACTGTTACAAAAAAAAGTAGCGTGCGATAAAAAATTCAGCACACGATAAAAGGCAGCACGCGCCCCGAGCAGCCGCTCTCCCCCGGATTCGGAACGGCATTGCTTTAACACGTGCCTGTGAGTAGCCATTTGCAAGTTGAGTTCTATGGTGTCGGGAAAGCCTAAAAGAGCTCGTAAGGGTGTTACACAGCGTAAAACTAGACATAATTAAGCGTTTTGATCGTGGTGAACGAAGTAAGGACAAAGGACAAAGTGGACGAAGGACAAAGTGAGTTTGGCTTGTGGGAGCTGACGAAGATGATGTTGAAGAGGTTTTGGCATCCCATGACCAAGAACTGATAGATGAAGAGCTGATGCAATTGGAAGAGGAAAGGATAACAATCGAAACCGAAAGCAGTAGCAAAAGTGAAACAACTACATGAGATTTTCGCTGCAATGATAATGTCCGACTTTAATTTTGAAAGGGTACGTCGGTTTAGGGGATATTTGCAGGATGGTTTGAGTGCTTACAAAGAACTGTATGATAGAAAAATGTGCGAGGCTCAGCAGTCAAGCAAGCCTTCCAGATCAGCCATAGCAGACAACGAACCTCGACCTTCGACATCGAAGTGAGCAGTCATAGGAGAAGATCAGCTGCCTGCTCTAATGGAAACAGAGGACGAGATAACACCCCGGTGTCCCACCACCCCAACTCCCAGGCCGCGGACAGATACTGTATCGATTCGCGGAGAATGCAGCAGTAGCCGGGAGGCACACAGCACATCTTTAAGAAAAATGCCGAAATAAACATGCTAATTAATTAGGTGCCGCCCCACACGTAAATGTCGGCCCAGATCAGAGATGATGCAATCGGCACGGACCGGGGGTTACGTGCCGGGCAGCACCTAATTAATTAGCATGTTTATTTCGGCTTTTTTCTTAAAGATGTGCTGGATGCCTCCTGGCTACCGCTGGACTCCTGAGTGCCTCGCGGCAATGTATCGGGTGGGGGCCATTGCACCGGCCAACCTGCAGCGACTCAGTCTAACACACCATCATCAGTGTGCTCTGCGCTGTCTTCCCGATTCTGGTAAGTGATACTACACTGTACATACATTATTTCTACTTTATATGGGCTGTGTATTTTTACGTGTTATTTGGTATGATTTGGCAGCTTCTTAGCTTAAAGGTTACTGGAGAGCGCTTGCGCTGTGTTTTTGCCGACGGCGCTTGCGTGAGGTTTTCTGCCGACGGCACTTGCATGAGATTTTCGCTACGGAGAGCAGTGCAGTAAGGATTGTGGAAAAGTATTTCTACTTATATAGGCTGTGTACTTACCATTCCTGCTTTTACTATGTCTTACTGTTATTTTAGGTTTTATGTGTTATTTGGCATGATTTGGTAGGTTATTTTTGGGTCTGCGAACACTCACAAGATTTTCCCATATAAATAAATGGTAATTGCTTCTTCGCTTTACGACATTTCGGCTTACGAACCGTTTCATAGGAACGCTTTACCTTCGGATAATGAGAGATGGCGAGCGGTGGCTAGGCGAGTTTGGAGAATGAGCCGAGATGGTGTGTTGCAGAACTGATTCAAATGGAGTGAGCCATTTGGAGAGGAGAAGTTGGCACAGAGCAGATTTGTTGCCCATACAACTGACACAGGTGCGAGGTTGGATTGCTCTGGCTGCCGAGAGGAAAGGTCGGGACTGGGACAAAGGAGTTCCAATGCTCAATTGGACTGGGTGCGAGGTTGGGTCACTTTCTGTGCTGAACTGACTTTGAGAGCTTGAGTGTGGCTTCAGGCTAGGTGGCGAGATCTGGGCCCAGAGCAAATCGTAGCAGCCGGCTCTTAGTGCGAGGTATGATCTGCTGTTTAGACAATTTAAATACTGCCCCAGATTGAAGGTGAGAGCCGATTTTGCTTGCTGTCCACAACGTTCACTCCTCTCTCCAGTCCCCTGGAGCCTTTCGCTGTTCCGTTGTTTGGTCAATTTAAACACTGGCTCAGACAGACTGAAAAGACAGGGTGTCGGTTGGGACAAGAGCTGATTTCGTTCATTCTCTGCGATGGCCCTGAGGCCATGTAAACTGCCTTGGCAGTTGTGCTCTTCGTTGATCTAATAAGCAAGGCTTTGGGCCTACTTTAGGGTTTGGATCTGAGGACTCAGTTTGGTTTGGAATGTTGTTTGTTTGTTGGCTTCAATTGTTTGCATGATTTTTGTTTTTTTTTCCCGTTTCACTTGGGCATTGGGTGTTGGTCTTTTATTTTCTTCCTTTTAATTGGGTTCTTTTGGGTTTCTTGCTTTGTGGCTACCTGTAAGCAAGCAAATCTCAAGGTCCTATAATTTATACATTCTTTGATAATGTACTTTGACTGTTGAACTTGTTTTCAATACTGTGGCGTAGGGTGCCATGGTAACACGCTGGTTAGCGCGATGTTATTACAGCTCAGTGCCTTGGAGTTGGGAGTTCAGTCCCGGTGTCCTCTGTATGAAATTTGTACATTCTTCCCGTAAATGTGTGTGTTTCCTCCGGGTGCTCCATTTTCCTCCCATATTCTAAAGCCATACTGGTTAGTAGGTTAATTGGTCATTGTAAATATTCCTAGGGTTAAATAGGTAGGTTGCTGGGTTGGCCAGTAGGGCCTGTTCCAGGCTGTATAAAGTAAAATTTCCCTGTCATTTTGTTAGCATGTTAATTTGCGTACTAGTCAGATCACTCTACACGGCAGAGCTTTGTAATCTTCTGCTTTTATATTATGCTTTTAAAAAATTTTCCTGTCGAAATGGATATTTTCTCACTTTCCAAGTATTAACTATCATGATATTAGCCATTCTGTGTTACATTGGTTTATTCATGAACATTTGGAATACAAGATGAAGTGAGCAGCGATTTCCTGAAACTACTGTATGTTTTGATATTCTTTCATATTGCTATCTATTGGACTATTTCTTAAAAATTCTAAGCTAACTGAAGCATAAAAACTCCCAACACCACAATTTCTCTTGTACTGAAGCCTTCGAAAATATGGTGTGCAGTACAGCAGAGCCATCTGCTGATGAGAAATGTGTTTGTTGACTGAAATTGTTTGAAACTTCCAGAACGACTGAAGTATTGTGTTCTAAATCTATATTCATATTGAAATGTCCTTTCCTCTGCTGAATGGATGGAAAGGATTGTTTTTATTAAAGATGCTCCAGTAGAATTCATGAGCTTTCAAAGGCTGATAAATTGTATTTACATGATCATCTAGTGAACCATCCTGACTGACTCCTTTGCCAATTTTGCTGAGGTATGTTAGCGTGATGAAGGGTCCATAGGTTGTTGGAACAGTTCAATATTGGGGTGAGTGAAGTTGACTGAAATTTGCCCCCTTTGGTCAGGAGCCTAATGGTTGAGAGGAATAACTGCTCCTGACCCTGGTGGTGTGGGTACTGAGGCTCCTGTACCATCTTCCTAATGGCAGCAGCGAGAAGAGAGCATGACCTTGGTGGTGGGGATTCTTGATGGTCAATGCTCCTTTCCTGTGATAACTCTCCATGTAGATGTGCTCAATGGTTAGGAGGGTTTTGCCCATAATGGACTGGACTGTATCCTCTACTTTTTGAAGACATTTCTATTCAAGGGCATTGGTGTCTCCATAGCAGGCAATGCACTCTCTACTGTATATTAGAAGTTTGTAAAAGTTTTAGATGGCATGCCAAATTTATGCAAACTTCTACGAAAATAGAGGTACTGTCAAGCTTTCTTTGTAATGGCACTTGCATGCATGTTAGAGCGAGCAAAAATTCCCACTCACCTGTGCTTTGACTGAAATGGCCATCCTGAAACTTCTGGGTAAATGCCTTTTCAACTCCGTCGCCCATTCCCACACCAACCTCAAAGATAAAGATTAGCTTTATTTGTCACGTGGGCATCAAAACATTGAGACATACAGAGAATTGAGTCATTGATGATCGTAACCAACACCGTTTGATTACGTGCTGAGAGGCAACCCACAAATATCTCCATACTTTCAGTGCCAACTCACTAAGCTTAACCCATATATCTTTGGAAGGTTGGAGGAAACTGGAGCACCCAGAGATGTTTGAGTCACTCAGGGTTCCCATGTTGTCACTGGAAGACCAGACAGTGGCGAGAATTGAGCCCCGATGTTAGTACTGTAAGGCATTACACTCACCACCCTTTTCTAAGCTGACCTATCAGTCTTCTGCCTTCTCCACTGCCAGGGTGAGGCCAAACACCAACGCGAAGAACATCTTATACTCTATCCAGGTACTTTATTCCCTGTGGTAAGGACATGGAATTATCCAACTTCAGGTTACCCACATCCTCTGTGTTCCTTCCTCTCATGATCTAACGAGGTTTTCACACGTGCGCGCGCGCGCACACACACACACACACACACACACACACACACACACAAAATTTTCTCCATGCCAGTCCCCTTTGCAGTTTCATTCCCCTTCCCTATCTGCTCCACCCACACACTATATCTGATAACTCTCCTATCCTTCTCTCCTGCTTGCCCATCTCTCGTTCTCTTCCTTACCTGCTTCCACTTATCTCAGCCAACTGCTGCCTCACTTCTCCCCGTCAGCTCTATATACCTGTGCTCCCCTCTCTGAGATCTCAACCCAAGATTTTGACCCCTCTCAGCCTCCGCTGAGTTATTACTCACTGTTCCTTGGTGTCTGTGAGGCATTTAGGAAGGAACATATTTGAGGATGGGAGAAAAGGGAGGTATTCAAACCCGAACAAGAAATTCTGCAGATGCTGGAAATGCTGAATAACACACGCAAAATGCTAGAGGAGTTCAGCAGGTCAGGCAGCATCTGTGGAAATCAATAAACAGATGAGAGTCTGGATGAATCCCGATGACGGGTCTTGCCTGAAGTGTTGATTGTTTATACAGTCAGATATGGAATGTAGAACAGTATAGACCGCTCGGCCCATGACGTTGTGCTGGCCTTTTAACAAATGCAGATCAATCTGATGCTTCTCTCCCGTATAGCCCTTTTCTCTGTCGTCCATGTGCTAATCATGTGCGTAAATGGGTTGAATGTATCTGCCAGCACCTCCAGCCCAGTAGGGCGTTCCACACACCACTCTCTGTGTGGGAGTGGGAAGCAAACACTAACTGACATCCCCCTATCCTTTATTCTGATACCTTAAATATTAGCTATTTCTGCTCGGGGGGAAAAGTCTATCCACTCAATCTATGCCTCTTATCATCCTGTATACCTCTATCTAGCCAACTTTTGGACTTTGCTCTTTGGCATCGAACCAGGGCTCACAGATGATGACAGTTAAGGGACTGAACTCTAGGCCTCGAACTCTGGTCTTGCCGATGACGGGATGCCGAATCTCCTCACTAGTCTGCAGACCTGACAGCCAACAACAACCTCACCGCTGGCCTTCAGACATGAAGCAGAGACTTAGACTGCCTATTCTTTTAATTCCCCCACATCCCTAACCTGACCCCCTTACACTACTTTCTGTCTCCAAAACCATCCCTATGGAGGCGGCATGGTAGTATAGTTGTTAGCACAACACTTCACAGTACCTGTAACCTGGGTTCAATTTCTGCTGACTAATAAGGAGATTGTATGTTATCCCAGTGACCATGTGGATTTCCTCCGGGTGCTCTGGTTTCTTCCCACAGTCTAAAGACATACCGGTTAGTAGGTTAATTGGTCATTGTAAATTGTCCTGTGATTAGGCCAGGGTTAAATTGTGGGTTACTGGGCAGAACAGCTCGAAGGTCCAGAAGAGCCTGTTCCACTCGGTGTCTCAATAACTAAATAAAAACTACATAGTCTGTGTTGCCACTTCAGTAAAGACTGCAGGTCAGTGCCATCTTGGGAAAAAAAAAGTCCTTTGGTGTCTTTGGTGACCTGAGATGTCTGAAATATTAAATTCAGTGGTGAAAGTTATTACATTTGCTATTAATTTTTTAGTAATCTTTTTTTCCTGTTGTTTATTCAGTAAATCCCCAGTGCCCGTAGGCAACAGTGGAGAAGATTGTTTTGAAGCTTCTAATTTTGCTCAGGCCGATGACGGTGGAAGTGACTACCTGACGACTAGCCATCAGGTCAGTGTGGGTGAATGGTCAATAGGTGAAAGTGAGTCTGGTTAAAATGCTCCAAATCAGTTGTCTCATCTGTTATATACGAATACAGTGAAGGTTGTAATAAAATGTGTTGTTTCTGGGGCGAAGAATACCTTTCAAATTTGTCTTCATTCCAATCTCTAGGTTTTCAGAAGTTGATAGGGTTGTTGAGAAGGCATATGGTGTGTTGGCCTTCATTAGTCAGGGGATTGGATTCATGAGCCACAAGGTAATGTTAGAGCTCTATAAAACCCTGTGTAGACCACACATGGAATATTATTTTCAGTTCTGGTCCCTTGGAGGAAGGATGTGGAAACTTTAGAGAGGGTGCAGAGAAGATCTATCAGATTGCTGCCTGGACTAGAGAGTAGGCCTTACAAAGATTGGTGGAGTGAGCTAGGGCTTTTCTCTTTAGTGCGAAGGAGGGTGAGAGGTGACGATAGAGCTGTGTAAAATGATGAGAGGCGTAGATGAGTGTATAGCCAGACACAGAGTAGTGGGTGCGCGGAATTCCCTCCCATGGGTGGTGGTAGAGGCAGATACATTAAGGGCATCTAAGGGGTTCTTAGATAGACACATGGATGAAAGAAAAATGGAGAGTTCTTTGAGAGGGAAGAGTTAGATTGATTTTTGAGCAGATTGTCCACAGTCTTAAGAACTGTAATTTAATTGCTGATTGGAAATTGTCCCATGATTAGGTTAGGGTGAATGGGGGTTATGGGGTTCCTGAGGTGGAGTGGCTCAGAGGCCAAAGGGCCTGTACAGTGCTGCGGTATTCTATGTTCTATTAAAGCAATTGGTCATTTATTTTCCCATTATCTTGTTCAAACAAAGCGAGATCTGTGAAAATCCCGGATAGTGAAGCAATCCACACTAGCTGTGAGCCGATTCACACAGACAAATTACTTTACCATTTCTTCAGCTCTTTGCAATTACAGCCAGTCAGACAAATAGTTGCAGGTAACTTTCACTCAAGGACACTGGAAAACAAGACAGCTTTCATATTGGACAGCACCCTGGCTGAACAGAGAAGGCAGCAGGGCTGCTGAAGAAGGGTTGTTGGAAGTTTTAAAGTGAGGCGATGCAAAGTTAAGTTTTTGAACTTCTCAGGGTGAAGGGAAAAGCATGAACATTTTTAAAGCTGGGATCTAGGACAGAGTCAGAGTCAAGTGGTCATCTCGAGGCTTTAGCTCTTCGAAGCTTCGGCGAAGAGAGGCTGCAGACAGAGAAAGCAAAAGCGAAACTCTAGATTGAAGTTTTTTTTCCCTTCCCTTCTTTATATCTGCTTAGCTAGGACAGTAGAGATGCCGGGCAAGATAGTCAAATGCTCCTCTTGCGGGATGTGGGAAGGCAGGGAGACCTCCAGTGTCCCTGATGACTACAACTGCGAGAAGTGCATCCAGCTACAGCTTCTAACAATCTGCGTTAAGGAGTTGGAGCTGGAACCGGATGAACTCCGGATCATTCGAGAGGCTGAAGGGGTGATAGATAAGACATATAGAGTAGTTACACCCAAGATTCAGGACTCAAGAAACTGTGACAGTCATGAAGGGGAAAGGGATTAAGGAGCCAATGCAGAGTTTCCCTGTGGCCATCCCCCTCAACGACAGGTATATCACTTTGGATACTGTTAGAAGGGTTGACCTATCAGAGGAAAGTCACAGTGTTTGGGTCTCTGGCACTGAGTCTGAATCTGTGACTCAGAACAGAAGGGAGGAGAAGAGGCACGTGGTGGTGACAGGGGATTCGTTAGGTGAACGGACAGGAGGTTCTGTGGGCAAGAACGAGATTCCCAAATGGTATGTTACCTCCTGGGTGCCAGGGTACGGGATATTTCGGATCACGTCCTCAGCGTTCTTAAGTGCGAGGGTGAACAGCCAGAAGTCATGGCCCACGTAGGTACCAATGACATGGGTAGGAGGAGTATCAAGGTTCTAAGTTAAATGCTAAGTTAAAGGGTAGGACCTCTAGGGTTCTGATCTCAGGATTGCTACCCATGTCATGTGCTAGTGAGGCCAGAACGAGGAAGATTATACAGTTTAATGTGTGGCTAAGGAGTTGGTGTGGGAGGGAGGGCATAGGATTTTAGGATTATTGGGCTCTCTTCCTTCTGTAGAGGTCCTACTTTTCCTAGGATGGTTTGCACCTGAACTGGAGTGGGAATAATATCTTAGCGGGAAGACTTGTTAATGTTGCATGGTTAGGTTTAAACTAGAGTTGTAGGGGAATGGGAACCAGAGGAGTTAGTGGAGTGGTCGTGGAGGCAGATGTTGGTAAGATCTCGAAGTTAGGAATTGAAAGGTTAAGCATGGTGCGTCCAGTGTCCTGAGCTGCATATATTTCAATACAAGAAGTATCGTAGGAGAGGCAGATGGTAGACCTGAAGATGAGGTACTTGGTTTACAAACAGAGAGAATGTGTCATGAAGAGAAGCTGCTGATAGGGGCAAAATTGCAGTCAACAGGATGTTACAACATAAAAGGCAAACAAAATCGAAAAGGGTTAATACTGGACTCAAGGTGTTATTTAAATGTGTACAATATTGGGAATAAGGTAGATGTACTTGTAGGACTGTTGTAGATTGGCAGGCATGATGAAGTTGAAGTAGGCATCAGGAATCATGGCTGAAAGAAGATTACAGCTGGGAGTTGAATGTCCAACAATACACATTGTGGCGAAAGGACAATGCAGAAAGGCCGAGAGGGCGGTGTTGCTCTGTTGATAAAAAATGAAATCAAATCATTAGAAAGAGGTGGCATAGGGTCAGAATGTGTTGATTCTTTGTGGATAGAGCTAAGGAATTGCATAGGTAAAAAGACCCTGATGAGAGTTGTATACAGACCCCAAACTGTAGTCTACAAATTAAAACAGGAGGTAGAGAATGCATGCCAAAAGAGCAATGTTACAGTAGTCACAGGGATTTCAATACGCAGGTAGATTGGGAAAATCAGGTTAGTACTGAATTCCAGGAAGAAGATTTTCCAGAGTACATATGAGATGGCTTTTTAGAGCAGCCTGTGGTTGAGCCTTCTAGGAAATCAGCTATTCCGGATTGGGAATTGATTAGAGACCATATAACTATGTAACAATTACATAGTCATAGTCATACTTTATTGATCCCGGGGGAAATTGGTTTTCGTTACAGTTGCACCATAAATAATAAATGGTAATAAAACCATAAATAGTTAAATAGTAATATGTAAATTATGCCAGGAAATAAGTCCAGGACCAGCCTATTGGCTCAGGATGTCTGACCCTCCAAGGGAGGAGTTGTAAAGTTTGATGCCACAGGCAGGAATGACTTCCTATGACGCTCTGTGTTTATCTGATTGAAACGTATAAGATCCTAAAGGGATTGGACAGGCTAGATGCAGGAAGATTGTTCCCGATGTTGGGGAAGTCCAGAATGAGGAGTCACAGTTTGAGGATAAAGGGGAAGCCTTTTAGGACCGAGATTAGGAAAAACTTCTTCACACAGAGAGTGGTAAATCTGTGGAATTCTCTGCCACAGGAAACAGTTGAGGCCAGTTCATTGGCTATATTTAAGAGGGAGTTAGATATGGCCCTTGTGGCTAAAGGGATCAGGGGGTATGGAGGGAAGACTGGTACAGGGTTCTGAGTTGGATGATCAGCCATGATCATACTGAATGGTGGTGCAGGCTCGAAGGGCCGAATGGCCTACTCCTGCACCTATTTTCTATGTTTCTATGTGTTGCATCTCGGTGGAATGAGTCTCTGGCTGAATGTACTCCTGTGCCCAACCAGTACATTATATAGTGGATGGGAGACATTGTCCAAGATGGCATGCAACTTGGACACCATCCTCTTTTCAGACACCACCGTCAGAGAGTCCAGTTCCATCCCCACAACATCACTGGCCTTATGAATGAGTTTGCTGATGCTGTTGGTGTCTGCTACCCTCAGCCTGCTGCCCCAGCACACAACAGCAAACATGATAGCACTGGCCACCACAGACTCATAGAACATCCCCAGCATCATCCGGCAGATGTTAAAGGACCTCAGTCTCCTCAGGAAATAGAGATGGCTCTGACCCTTCTTGCAGACAGCCTCAGTGTTCTTTGATCAGTCCAGTTTATTGTCAATTCGTATCCACATGTATTCGTAATCCTCCACCATGTCCACACGGAAATTTACAGCACGGAAACAGGCCATCTCGGCCCTTCTAGTCCGTGCCGAACTCTTACTCTCACCTAGTCCCACCGTCCTGCACTCAGCCCATAACCCTCCATTCCTTTCCTGTCCATATAGCTATCCAATTTAACTTTAAACGACAACATCGAACCTGCCTCAACCACTTCTGTTGGAAGCTCGTTCCACACAGCTACCACCCTCTGAGTAAAGAAGATCCCCCTCATGTTACCCCTAAACTTTTGTCCTCTAACTCTCAACCCATGTCCTCTTGTTTGAATCTTCCCCACTCTCAATGGAAAAAGCCTATCCACATCAACTCTATCAATCCCCCTCATAATTTTAAATACCTCTATCAAATCCCCCCTCAACCTTCTACACTCCAAAGAATAAAGACCTAACTTGTTCAACCTTTCTTTGTAACTTAGGAGATGAAAAAGATGAAACCCAGGCAACATTTTAGTAAACCTCCTTTGTACTCTCTCAATTTTATTGACATCTTTCCTGTAAGTTAAAGAATCCTTAGGGGCAAGTGATCATAGTATGATCGAATTCACCCTGAAATTTCAAAAGAGCAAGGGAACCTCAGATGTATCAGTATTACAGCGGAGTAAAGGGAATTACAGAGGCATGAGAGAAGAGTTGGTCAGAATTGATTGGAAAAGAACACTGGCAGGATGATAGCAGAGCAGCAACAGCTAGAATTTTGGAAGGCTCAGGATATGTACATCCCAAGGTGGAAGAAATATTCTAAGGGAAAGACGACAGAACCATGGCTAACTAGAGAAGTCAAACCAACATAAAAGCCAAAGGGCGTATATAGTAGTATAATAATTAGTGGGAAGGTAGAGGATTTCGGAAGCTTTTAAAAACCAACAGAAGCCAACTACAAAGTCATTAAGAAGGTAAAGATGGAATACAAAAGTAAGCTAACCAATAATATTAAAGAGGATACCAAAAGTTTCTTCAGATACATAAAGTGTAAAAGAGAGGTGAGAGTGGATATCGGAATGCTGGAAAACAATGCTGGACAGGTAGGGGAAAAGGGAATGGCTGATGAACTGAATAATTATTTTGCATCAGTCTTCACTGTAGAAGACACCAGCAGTATGATGGAAGTTGCAGATGTCGGGGGCATGAAATGTGCAAAGTTACTGTGTCTAGAAAGAAAATTCTTTTGGATACTGAAAGGTGTGAAGGTAGTTAAATTTCGTGGACCAGATGTACACCCCAGGGTTCTGAAAGAGATGACTGAAGAGATTGTGGAGGCATTAGTAATGATCTTTCAAGATTCACTAGACGCTGGAATGGTTCCGGAAGACTGGAAAATTGCAAATGTATTCCATACTTCAAGAAGGGAGAGCAGTTTTGAGCCTGTTTTCTTAGAAAGGATGTGCCGAAACTGGAGAGGGTTCACGAAAAAGATTCCAGCATTGAATGGCTTGTCATTTGAAGAGCGTTTGATGACTCTGGGTCTGTATTCACGAGAATTCAGAAGAATGAGAGTGACCTTCTTGAAACCTATCAAATGGTGAAAGTCCTGGATAGAGTGGACGTGGAGAGGAAGTTTCCTATGGTGGGAGAGTCTGGGACCAGGGGAATAGAGGGGCGTCCATTTAGAACAGAGATGAGGAGTTTCTTTCGTCAGAGAGTGGTGAATCTGTAGAATTCTTTGACACAGGCAGCTGTGGAGGCCAAGTCATTATGTATATTTAAGGCAGATGTTGATACATTTTTGATTGGTCAGGGTATTAAGCGATACGGGGAAAAGGCAGGAGATTGGGGCTGAGGAAAATTTGAATTGGCCATGATGAAATGGAGCAGACTTGATAGGCCAAATGGCCTAATTCTACTCCTCTATCTTATGGTATTATGATCTTATTTTCTTCAAATATAAGTAGCATTTTGGCCCAATTAAACAAATTAAAACGTTGCCAATGCTACTACAGTAATATAAATCTGTGGATTAGTTCCTAATAGTTATCGCCAGAAAAATTTGTGCAGTGTACACTGGTTTGTTCTTTTGATTGACTGTAAATGAACAAAAGCATCACAGACACCTGGTGTAGGTAATGGACTGCCTCATACAATGCTATTGGCAACTGTATCCCCCAAATCTTCATTTTCATTGTAATGTTCAAATAATTGTTGTTACCTTCAAATTCTTCATGGGTCTTGTTGAAGTAGTGATATTTCATTTTCACGTCTTGTTGAAGTAGTGATATTTCATTTTCACTCCTGGCCATTTCTGGCATCTTCAAGCCAGGAAGATTGAAACTGCAGTGAGCAAAACAGTCCTGAATTGTCTTACTGCTTGTGTCTCGCCAATTATCGGTGTCAAACCTCACTGTTTTTTGAACACAAGAGCACGTGGCTGACACTAAGCACGGTGTAGTGTCTAATGGCCACATAAGTGTATGCGACCAACGTTAGTTAGAAACTGGTCAGGAACAGTCTCCTGCCTCAATTAAGTGGCATAATGTCCCAAATAAACAAAGGGAATCCTAAGCAACACATTGCAGGCCAAGCAGCATCTATAGGAAGAGGTACAGTCGACGTTTCGGGCCGAGACCTTTCGTTAGTCCTGATGAAGGGTCTCAGCCTGAAACGTCAACTGTACCTCTTCCTATAGATGCTGCCTGGCCTGCTGCATTCCCCAGCAACTTTTATGTGTGTTGCTTGAAATTCCAGCATCTGCAGATTTCCTCATGTTTGCGTTTTTAAAAGGGGATCCTAGCTATTTTCTCAATCAGTTTTTGATCTTTAAGAGTTGTTCCAAATAAGCATCTGCCCCAGTTAACTGCAATCCACTGTATTACTAATTTATTCTTTGAAATATCATTCAGATAGTTTAGCTTCTTCATAGAGTCACAGAGTGCAGAAACAGGCCCTTCAGCCCAACCTAGACTATGCCAATCTGATAATCTATCTAGTCCCATTGACCTACATCTGAACCATAGCCTTCTGTACCTGCCCCATCCATGTACCTATCCAAACTCCTCTTAAATCTTGCACTTGGACCCTCATCCACCACCTCTGCTGACTTCATTTGTGAAACTTAATCAAAGTGACATCTTGTTCTTCTTGACTTTCAGAGGAATCATCCTGGCTCGCTGGAGGTTTCTGGAAGAAAGCACCATGGGCCAGTTGAAGCGCTCAAGCACATGTTGTTCAGTTTGCAAACAGTGCAGCAGAGTCTGGAGAGTGAACATGCAGAAGAGCGTGAGGAGGTCAGACCAGTAAACTGAAAACCTTTTTAGCAACCATGTTGTAATGGAATATTACAAATGAGTTACTTAAACTGTCAAATTATTATTAATTTACTGAAAATCAAAATATTTTTTCCTTATTTTTGCTTTTTTTGCACTACTTAATTAATACTTTATAATGTATATATTTCTTACCATAAATAGTTTCTTATTATTATGTAGTGCGGTGTACCGATGCCGCAAAATAACAAATTTCACGACAGTCAGTGATAATATATTCAGAATCAGAATCGGGTTTAATATCACTGGCATAGTGTATGTTGTGAAATTTGTTCTTTTGCTGCAGCAGTACAGTGCAATACAAAAACCTATAAATTACAGCATGATATATATATATGTAGTACTTAATTTCATACAGTGTATATATAAATGTATATAAAAAGACTATGTATTTTAAACAGTATGTTTATATCATTGTTACACTGTGCTTTTTTTTATTAACAATGTGCTGTGTCGTATGATGTGGATGATCATGGTCTTTCCATGACTGCGATTGTTCTTGGCAAATTTTTCCACAGAAGTGGTTTGCCATAGCTCTTTCTGGACAGTGCTTTTACAAGACAAGTGATCCAGCCATTATCTATAATCTTTGGAGACTGTCTGCCTGGAGTCAGCAGTTGCATAACCAGGACTTGTGAGCACCAGCTGCTCATGCGACCGTCCACCACCTGCTCCCATGGTTTCATATGACCCTGACTGTGGTCTAAGCAGGTGCTCCACCTTGCCCAAGGGTGTCCTGCAGGCTCGCGGAGGGACGGAGCGCCTTACATCTCCTCTGGTAGAGATGTATCTCCACCCTGCCACCCATTTCCTTATCCATAGAAATAAGAGGCTCCACCATTTTATTTTTGCTTTCCTCTCCCTTCACTCAGTTGCCTCTGCTCCTGTTACTGACTGTTTTCAATTTTCTTTGTTCTATTGATGCTTAATAAAATGACTATTAATGCTTAACAGAACGATCATAAAGCAACAAGTTTTTTGCCTTGTTCCTGACTTCCGAAAGAGCCTCGAATTAAAAACATCAAAATCCAACACAACCAAAATAGCTCTGTAGAAAAGTCTTCAAGATAACTTAAAGGGAAACAAAATTCCAAAAGACCATAATTGGAATGTTTTCTTTTAAGTTTGTATTGTTGCTGCAGAGTTCAATGCCTGAATTTATTATAGACAGTAGTTCCAAGGGGAAAAAAAAACACAGAGGCACACAGGCACTCAGTGCTGGAGGAAGTCAGCATGTCAGAAAGCCTATCTTACTGAGTCCCTCCAACACATCATGTGTGTTGTTCAAGATTTCCAACATCTGCAGAATCCATTTGCAAGGAAACAACACATTAATTTAAATCAGATTGCAAAAAGCATGACACACAACTTTAAACTGTTCAGCGTTTAGTAAAATTTATCCTGCAGCATTTTGGTAAAAAAAAATCACTAAGGAATAGGGAGGCCCGGTAGCGTAGTGGTTAGTGTGATGCTATTGTAGCGCCATCTCCTGGATTCAATTCCCGCCACTCTCTGTAAGGAGTTTGTGCGCTTTCCCTGTAAGTTTCCTCTGGGCGCCCCAGTTTCCTCCCACATTCCAAAGATGTGTGGGGTTGGTCGGTTAATTAGTCATATGGGTGTAATTGACCAGCTCGGAAAACTATAAGCACTCTGCTCTTCCCCCAGTTCTAGTAGAGGACACACGACCTGAGACATTGACTGCTTTCTCTTTCCACGGTTGCTGCCTTGACTGTCTGATTTCTTCCAGCATTTCTGTTCTACTGCCTTTTTGAGATGGGTGTCTGAGCTTTATAATGACGGAGTGTCCTCCTAAGGGCAAACTGGTGTCTTGAGTTGTTTTTTTAATGTATTGAGGCCCTCCCTTGTATCCCAGCTATCTGTGATACACAAGCTGGGGCAGTACGCTACAAGGAGCAAGTTGTTTCTCATGTAGCAGGCTCTCCCTCTCCATGCAGCTGATGAATCCAAAGGAACTGCAGAGACCGATACAGTTCGGCACCAGTGGTGTCTCAAGCATTGCCAGTCAGCATCTAGCTCAATGTAGGACTGACTCCAGCTCTGGAATCTTTCTCGGGGTTTTACTCCCAAAACCTTCCCTGCAAGGCACCTTTATATAACATAAAAATTAGATATCTTGTTGAGTATCATCAACTGGTGGTGACCCTATGGATAGTGTAGATGTCCATACGGTTTCGTGGCAAGATAGATTGCCAGGCCTTTCTTCTGCTGCCCAATTTGGGATCCGGCTGGATGTGAACTCAGGACCATTGAACTCGAAACCTGGTGCTGATGCCACTACACCACCGATGGGCCTGGGTGGTGTATGAGGCCTGGCAGCTTGAGGGCTCGGCACTGATTCCTTGCTGTTCCTAGTAGTGCGCTCCTTTAGACCGAGAGCTCAGATGTTGTTCCCAGGATTTGTTGGAACCATTCTCCCAGTTCAGGCGTCACAGCCCCAAGTGCTTCTCTCACCACCGGGATTACTCTGGCTTTAACCTCCCACATCGTTTCTTTCTGCTCTTTCAAGCCCTGGTGTTTCTCCAGCTTCTCATATTCTCTCTTCCTGATGTTACTGTCATTACCACATCTATTACTTTTGCTTTCTTCTGTTCCTTGTCCAGTATTACTGTGCCTGGTTGGTTGGCCAGTACCTGCTGATCAGTCAGTATCTGGAAGTCCCACGGAATCTCAGCTCTGTCATTCTCCACTGCCTTCTCGGGTGTTTCCCATTTGGACTTGGGAGTGTCCAATCCATACTCAGCACAGATGTTCCTGTGCACAGTTCCTGCAGCTTGGTTCTGCCGTTCAGTGTATGCTGTCCCTCCCTGTATCCTGCACCCTGCTGAATGGTTTCAGCGGATTCCTTGCACAGTCTGCGTCTTGGGTCTTGTCTGGTGTGGTAGACCCCTACTTCCATTGCTCTTGTGCTCAGCGCCTGGTCTTGAGCAGCCCCTCAGCCCTGCCATTTCCAGCCTTTGGTGGGACTTCACAATGTCATCTACCTCTGATATCTGGCGATGGTACATCCTGTGCAGTGGTTTGTCCTGCCATGGCCTCTGGTCCTCTGGCTCTGCTTCACTGACTGCCATATCCCCTGCTTGCTGTCTGAGGTATTCTCCTGGCAGGTTGTCCTTAGGGGCCATCTTCCTGACACACTCATGGATGTTTCGCATTTCTTCCAGGACTGTGGCTTTGACTCTTCCAAGTCCCCATCCTCCTTCATTCCAGCGGGTGTACAGCTACTCGGCATTGGACTTTGGATGGAATCCTCCATGTATTGTTAGCAGTTCCTAGGTCTTGGTGTCAGCAGCTTCCAGTCCGTTCCTTGGCCTGCACACTATTGTGACTGGTAGGGTGGATGTGTTGATGGCTCTGATCTTGTCCTTCCCATTTAGCTGGCTTTTTAGGACAAGTCTCACTCTTGGATGTTGCATCCTCCCTTTTGTCCTCATCATGGTTTCCATGTGTGTGCAGGATCCCCAGGTGTTTGTAGTTGCCCTGTACATCTAGTATGTGGCCTTCAGGTAACTCAACTCCTTCAATCTTGATGAGTTTTCTCCTTTTCATTTCCATCCGGCTACACTTTTCCAGTCCAGATGACATCCCAATGTCTCCCAATATCTCTGCTGTACACCCTTCTCAGGTGAATTAGTGAGTCAATGTCTCTTTCATTGCTGGCAGACAGCTTGATGTCATCCATGTACAGGAGGTGGCTGATGGTGACTCCACTCTTGAACCTGTACCCATATCCACTATTGGAGATGATCTGGCTGAGGGGGTTCAGCACAGTGATTGGGATGGTGCTTCACCCTGGTATATTTCACATCTGATGGCCACTTGTGCTGTTACCTTCGAGTTAGCTTTCAGCACTGCATTCCAATGGCCCATTGAGTTCTTGTGTCTTGTTGACCTTGTACAGAGACAGGCATTTCAAGATCCATGTGTGGGGCATTGAGTCATATGCTTTCTGATAGTCGATCCAGGCTGTGCTTAGGTTGGTTTGCCTGGTCTTGGAGTCTTGTATGACTGCGTTGTCTGCCAGTAGTTGGTGCTTGGAGCCCCTGGTTCCATTACCAATCTCCCTCTGAGCAGGACTCTGGAATTTACACACATGTTCCTTCAGCCTGGTGGCTATGATGCCTGATTGGAGCTGCCATGTTGTTGAGCGGCAGGTTATAGGCCGGTAGTTTGATGGTGTTGCTCCTTTGTGAGGACCCTTCACTGTGAGTACTGTCCTTCCTTAAGTTAGCCAGTCGGGGTGGGAGCCTGCTTCAGGCAGCTAGTTCATTTCAGCTGCCAGCCATGTATGTAATGTTAGTTTCTTCAGCCTATAGACGTGGATCATGTCAGGCCCTGGTGATGTCCAGTTCTTCATACTTGCTACCCATTGCTGGACATCTACTGCTGTGATGGTGACTGGTTCTTCCTCTGGAAGATTGCAGAAGTTTGCTTGTAGGTCTTTCAGGAATTGGGCACTGGTGTTATATGACACTTCTTTCTCCTATATACTCCTCCAGTACTCCTCAGTTGTGTGGGCACGTGGCCAAGTGGTTAAGGCATTAGACTAGCGACCTGAAGGTTGTGAGTTCGAGCCCCAGCCGAGGCAACATGTGTTGTGTCCTTGAGCAAGGCACTTAATCACACATTGCTCTGCGACCAAGCTGTATGGGTCCTAATGCCCTTCCCTTGGACAACATTGGTGTCATAGAGAAGGGGGACTTGCAGCATGGGCAACTGCCGGTCTTCCATACAACCTTACCCAGGCCTGCGCCTTGGAGAGTGAAGACTTTCCAGGCGCAGATCCATGGTCTCACAAGTCTAACGGATGCCTTTATTATTATTTTTACTCCTCAGTTAGTGTTTTGGTTGGTCGAAGTACTGGCATGTTGTTCTCCTGGAACTGTGTGAATACTTCCTGCTTCTTTGGAGAAGAGTGCATTTATTCACTTGGCCTCTGCGTCCTTAGTGCACCTCTTTAGTCTGGTAGCCAGAGCTGTTAACTGTTGCTTGGCAGTTTCCAGGGCTCTGTACTTCCTTTTGTAGCCAAGATGAGTCTTTGGCCTTCCCACCTTTCTGCAGCTAAGTTAGTCTGCTGACCTCCGCCCTTGTGGTTTTCATCTTGGCTTCCAATTATAGTCTCCAGGAGAAGTTATAACAGTACTCTCCACTGTATTTCATTTTGTAGTCCAGCATTTCTAGAACTGCTGCCGCCGATGCATACATCAGGTTATTGGCCTCAGTTATGTTGGAGGTGGCAATTGTGAGTTGTGTTTCATTGGCTGCTTCAAGCATTCTTTCTGATGGAATTTCTTCACTAAGTCTGGGAGCCCAGTTCATTGATTGACAGTCACCAGTTTAGCTATGATCTTCTCTCTGATTGTAGCAGCCAGCGTCGATGTGCCCCGAGGTGATGTTTGAGTGTGCACATCCCGAGTACAAGGTGATGCTGTTACCTTCGTGGCATCTGTGAGTTGGGGGTGGGGTTTGAACTCATATTTCCTGATTGGATTGGTTCTGCGGTGATGTTGCTGTCGTGCATCGTGATTGTATGTCTTTTAAAGTAGCATTCCACGTTGTTCAGTCTCGTCCATTTATGGTTTGTTTTGGTAGCCAATTACTCACCAGATGGTCCCAGTTCCCCAACCATTGGCGTGGACCTCGTTAATCTGGACGACGTCCAAGCCGGCATGACTCCTTTTTGTTCCTGTCACTCTCACCCGGAGGTTTTTGTGGACAGCTGTAGCATAAGCTTGAGGGGTCCAGCCCAAGACCCTACCAGGCTACCACTGGAACCTGAACCCTGGAGCCCAGAAGGTCCCCGGTGTCGGCCTCCAAAGTTCCCTGTAAGCTGTCTCAACTGCTCCGGCTGCTGGTTCTCCCCCTCCAACAGGGGGAAAAATATATATTTTAATATATATATATTTTAATTTGCACAATATTGGGACACATGGTAGCGTAGCAGTTAATGTAACACACTTTCAGTGTCAGAGTTCAGAATTCATTCCCAGCGTCTTCAGGAAGGGGTTTCTACGTCCTCCTCGTGGAATGCATGTGCTTTCCCCGGGTTCTCTGGTTTCTCCCACAGTCCAAGGATGTACCAGTTAGGAGGTTAATTGGCCATTATCAATTGTCCCGCAATTGGGGTAGGGTTAAATCAGGGGTTGCAGGGCAGCGTGGCTCGAAGGACCCAATGGACCTATTCCAAATGGGTATATCCAATAAAAACAAATAATACTTTTTTTGCACATTGGTTGCCAGTTTTTGTTTATAGTTTCATAAATCCTGTTGTACTGTCAATAGACAATAGGTGCAGGAGTAGGCCATTTGGCCCTTCGAGCCAGCACCGCCATTCACTGTGATCATGGCTGATCATCCACAATCAGTACCCTGTTCCTGCCTTCTCCCCATATCGCTTGACTCTGCTATCATTAAGAGCTCTATCTAACTCTTTCTTGAAAGCATCCAGAGAATTGGCCTCCACTGCCTTCTGAGGCAGAGCATTCCACAGATCCACAACTCTCTGGGTGAAAAATTTTTTCCTCAACTCAACTGTCATGGTGGATCGACCCGATGCAAGAGCGCAAATACCACGAACTCGATAAAACAAGCAATACTTTATCAAACTTTACTCTTTATTCATAGCATGCTATGGGGGAAGTTACAGATTGATCTCTCAAAGAGCTAGTCTGGACACTACCCTCCCCAATATCACAATTCTTCACAATTTATAACAGTGATCATCAAGTAGGCAGGAAATCTTACAATTATGTGAGTTAAGACAGTTTTAGGATAGTTTGGATCACATGTTAATAGTTTCGATCATATGCTAATATACTATTAGATGTAAAATCATCATTGGTTGGTTATAATTATTTTCTGCCAAAGCTAGCCTGGATGCACCATCATTTCCTTATATTGACACCTTCCCCTTTCTCTCGAACGTTTTGTCCCCTACGCTATCCTTCCCATATTTAGTTATACCTTGAGATGTTCTAGCATTTTTAGAGAACAACGTCTAGTACGTCACCTGTTGATGGGTAGGGTTTCTTTCTGACTTGCCCAGCGACAGTATTAATCATTAGCTAATCATTATTCTTAGTCTATACCCATAGTTACCTATCCCTCTACTCTATCAGTACGGCTTTATTTTCCTGTAAATGCCTGCAAGAAAATGAATCTCAGGGTAGAGCCATAAGAAAGTACAGCATAGAAACATGCCCTTTGGCCCATCTAGTCCATGGCAAACTATTTAAACAGCCTACTCCCATCAACCTGCACAGGGACCATAGCCCTCCATACCCCTACCATCCAGGCACCTATCCAAACTTCTCTTAAATGTTGAAATTGAGCTCTAATCCACCACTTGCACTGGCAGCTCATTCCACACTCTTGTTACTCTCTGAGTGAAGAAGTTTACCCTCGTGTTCCCCTTAAACTTCTCACTTTTCACCCTTTATCCATGACCTCTGGTTATAGTCCCACCCAACCTCAGTGGAAAAAGCCTGCTTGCATTTACCCTATCTACATCCCTCATATAGGGTAGTATATGGTGACATAATAAATTTGCTTTGATTTTGACTCATTATTGTTTGGATATAGGTTTCCTTCTATAGATGCTGCCTGACATGCCGAGTTCTGCCAATGTGCTACAAACTAGTGCTGAGATTTTTTTAATATATTAAGTATAATTATTGTTTTGATGCACTTTTTAGATTAGCACTCAGTCCTCTTTTATTGTCATTTAGAAATGCATACATGTATTAAGAAATGATACAATGTTTCTCCGGAGTGACATCACAGAAAACAGGACAAACCAAAGACTAACACTGACAGAACCACATAATTATAACATATAGTTACAGCAGTGCAAAGCAATACCATAATTGTTAAAATAGTGCTTTTTTTTTTAAACAGATACCTGAAAACATTACATCTCAGACTGAAGACCTGGATTTTGAAGAGGCTCCTGGCAGCAAGTCATTGCAAAGGTAACGTAGTGAGCAGTTAGCGCAACGCTTTATAGCGCTTGCGATCCTGATTCAATTTCGGCTGCTGTCTGTAAGGAGTTTGTAGATTCTCCCCGTGACTGTTTCCTCTGGGTGCTCAGGTTTCCTCCTACATTCCAATGACATACAGTTTAGTAAGGGTTAGTAAGTTGTGAGCAGGCTGTGTTGATGCTGGAAGCATGGCGATACTTGTGGGCTGCCCTCACATCCTTGTACTGTATGCCATTGGTGCCAATAATGCATTTCACTGTACGTTTCGTTGTTCCAATGTACTTATGATAAATAAAGCTAATATTTATTTATCTTTAAATATTAAGTGTACCTTGACCTAAAGACAAACTGTTGGACTGTTGGAGATTGTTACATCCAGTTGTCCAAACCAGTGAGTAGCAACCTACATACAGGTTGTTCATTCATAACATTGTTGAAGTTGAAAGAAAGTTTATTATCAAACTGCATACAGTTTATATCACCGTCTACCACCCTGAGGTTCATTTCCTTCCAGGCTTTCACAATAGAACAAAGAAATACAATAGAATTTAATGAAAAACTGCACAGAAGACTGACAAACAACCAATGTGCAAAAGAAGACAAATTGTGCAAATACATACCTCGTGGTCTAACTCTCCAATATGCTCTGGTCCCATATATTCAGAATCAGGTTTATTGCCACGGATTTACAGCATGATATTTGTTGTTTTTGACAGCAGTCCGATGCAGGCATCACAAATTACTATAAATTGCAAAAAATAAATGGTGGAAAGGAGGAATAGTGAGGTAGTGTTCATAGATCTGATGGTGGAGGGGAAGATGATGTTCCTAACTCATTGAGTGTGTGTCTTCCTTTTCCTATACTTGCTGTCTGGTGGTATTAATGAGAAGAGTTCATATGGATATCTTCTCATTACTGCTGCCAGTGGATGTGGAGAGGATGCTTCCTACGGTGGAGGAGTCTAAGGTCAGAGGACACTGCCTCAGAATGGAGGGACGTCTATTTAGAACGGAGAGGAGAAAGAATTTCTTTTGCCAGAGAGTGGTGAATCTGTGGAATTTGTTGTCACAGGTGGCTGTGGAGGCTGAGTCATTAGAACATAAGAAATAGGAGCAGGAGTTGGCCACCCAGCCCATCGAGCCTGCCCGGCCATTCAATAAGATCATGGCTGATCTGTCTGTAAACTCAGCTCCATCTACCTGCCTCTTCCCCATAACCCTTAATTCCCCTACTATGTAAAAATCTATCTAACTGTATCTTAAATGTGAAGAAGCTTCGACTGCTTCCCTGGGCAGAGAATTCCACAGATTCACCACTCTGGGACAAACAGTTTCTCCTCATCTCCGTCCTAAATCTTCTCCCCTGAGTCTTGAGGCAATGTCCCCTAGTTCTAGTCTCACCTACCAATAGAAACAACTTTCCTACTTCTATCTTATCTATCCCTTTCAAAATTTTGTATGTTTCTATAAGATCCCCTCTCATTCTATTGAATTCCAGAGAGTACAGTCCTAGGCGACTCAATCTCTCCTCATAGGTTAACCCCTTCATCCCTGGAATCAACCTGGTGAACCTCCTCTGCACTGCCTCCAAAGCCAGTATATCCTTCCTCAGATATGGAGACCAGAACTGCACACAGTACTCCAGGTGCGGCCTCACCAGTACCCTGTATAGTTGCAGCATGACCTCCCTGCTCTTGAATTCAATCCCTCTAGCAATGAAGGCCAACATTCCGTTTGCCTTCTTAATAACCTGTTGTACCTGCAAGCCAACTTTTTGCAATTCATGAACAAGCACTCCCAAGTCCCTCTGCACAACAGCATGCTGCAATCTTTCACCATTTAAATAATAATCTGCTCTTCTATTATTCCTTCCAAAGTGGATGATCTCACATTTACCAACATTGTATTCCATCTGCCAGACCTTAGCCTAATCACTTATCTCTCTACGGACTCTCCACATCCTCTGTACAATTTGCTTTTCCACTCAGTTTAGTGTCATCAGCAAATTTTGCTATGCTACACTCAGTCCCCTCTTCCAAATCATCAATGTAAATGGTAAACAGCTGCGGGCCCAGCTGTGGCACCCCACTCACTGCCAACTGGAGAAACACCCATTTATACCAACTCTGTGCCTTCTAGTGGTTAACCAATCCACTATCCATTCCAATACACTTCCTCCAACTCCATGCATCCGTATCTTATTTATAAGCCTCTTGTGCGGCACCTTATCGAACGCCTTCTGGAAATCCAAGTATACAACATCCGCCTGTTCCCCTCTATCCACTGCACTCATTACGTCCTCAAAGAACTGCAGTAAGTTTGTCAAACAGGACCTGCCCTTTCCGAATCGCTGCTGCATCTGCCTAATGGAACCACTCCTTTCTAAATGTTTCGCTAATTCTTCCTTAATGACAGCTTCAAGCATTTTCCCGACTACAGATGTTAAGCTAACTGGCCTGTAGTTGCCCATCTTTTCCCTACATCCTTTTTTAAAAAGTGGCGTGACATTTGCTGACTTCCAATCCGCTGGGACCTGCCCAGAGTCTAGAGAGTTTTGGTAAATGATTACCAACGAGTCCACGATAACCTCCGCCAATTCCTTCAGCACCCTGGGATGCATCCCATCAGGACCAGGGGACTTATCTACCTTCAGGCCCTCTAGTTTTCTCATCACTTTCTCTTTAGTGACAGTGATTTTATTGAGGTCCTCACCTCCCATTTCGTCCATAACATTATTCTTTGGCATATTAGACATGTCCTCCACCGTGAAGACCCGACACAAAGTAGTTGTTCAGTGCCTCAGCCATTTCCTTATCACCCAATATCAATTTCCCCTTCTCATCTTCCAAGGGACCTACGTTGACTTTAGCCACCCTCTTCTGCTTTATATATTTATAAAAACTTTTGCTACCTGTTTTTATATTTTGTGCTAATTTACTTTCATACTCTATCTTCCCTTTCCTTATTTCTTGTTTAATTGTTCTTTGTTGCTTTTTAAAGTTTTCCCAATCCTCCAGTCTCCCACTACTCCTTGCGACTTTGTACACACAAGGTTTTAATTTAATACTATCTTTTATTTCCTTAGTTATCCAAGGCTGACTCTTCCCACACTTACTGTCCTTACTTTTGACTGGAATATACTTTTGTTGAGCACTGTGAGAAATCTCTTTGAAAATATTCCACTGTTCCTCATCTGTCCTACCAAATAGCCTGTGCTCCCAATCCACATTAGCCAACTCCTCCCTCATCCTGTTGTAGTCTCCCTTGTTCAAGCATAATACACTAGTTTTAGATCTAACTATTTCATCCTTCATCTGTATGCAAAATTCGATCATACTATGATCACTCTTTCCAAGAGGATCCCTGACTACAAGATCGTTAATCTTACCTGTCTTATTGCACGGGTCTAGACCTAAGATAGTATTTTCCCTTGTAGGTTCACTAACATGCTGCTGAAGAAAGCCACCATGGATGCATTCTATGAAATCCTCCTCAAGACTTCCTTGACCAACCTGATTCACGCAATCTATGTGGAAGTTAAAATCCCCCATGACAACTGCCATTCCGTTCTTACAAGCCTCAAATATTTTTTGGTTAATCGTCTCTGCCACTGCAATATTTTTATTAGGTGGCCTATAGACAACACCCACCAGTGATTTTTTTTTTACCTTTACTATTCTTAATCTCTACTCAGATGGACTCAACATTCTGCTCCGTAGATCTTATATCGTCTCTCACAATCGTCCTGATCTCATCCCTAATCAAGAGCACCACTCCACTTCCTCTGCCTTCCTGCCTATATTTCCGTATTACCTGATACTCTTGGATATTTAATTCCCAGTCATCTCCACCTTGCAACCAGGTTTCTGTAATGGTCACTAAATCATATGCCTTGGTACTGATCTATGCCCCAAGTTCACTAACCGTGTTTCTAATACTACAGGCATTTAGATAAAGTGCCCTTATACTCATTGTCCTTTTGGATTCTAGTGACCTATGCGATTTTTGCTTTTTACTTTTATGCACTCTAACTCTTTTCTTCACTAACTCTAGCTTTGGTCTCTGCATCACTTTCCTCTTTTTTTCTGTGTGGGTTCCCATCCGCCTCTCATATTAGTTTAAAACCTCCCCAACATTGCGTATATTTAGGGCAGATGTTGATAGATTCTTGATTAGTCAGGGCATGAATGGATACGGGGAGAGGGCAGGAGATTGGGGCTGAGAGGGAAATGGATCAGCCATGATGAAATGGCAGAACAGACTCGATGGGCCAAATGGCCTAATTCTGCTCTGATAGCTTATGGTCTTATATCCCTGATGGTGAGGGTCCTTAATTATGGACGCTGCCGCCTTGAGGCATCACCTATTGAAGATGCCCTCGAAGGTGGGGAGGCTCGTGCCCATGATGGAGCAAGCAGTGTTTACAACTTTCTGTAGCTCTTTCCAGTGCTGCAAAGTGGTCCCTCCATATCAGACAACCAATCAGAACGCTCTCCACTGTACATCTGTAGAAATTTGCTAGTGTCTTTGGTGACATACCAAATCTTTTCAAATTCCTAATGGAATTCAGCTGCTGGTGTGCCGCCTTGGTAATTGTATCAACATGTTTGGCCCAGTATCAATATTCAGGAATGTTGAGAGCTAGAAACTTGAAGCTGTTCATCCTTTCCTCTATTGACCCCTCAGTGAGGATTGGTGTGTGCGTTCTCCCAACTTCCTTTTCCTGAAGTCCACAATCAATTCCTTGGTCTTACGTTGAATGCAAGGTTGTAGTTACGACACCACTTAACCTGCTGATCTCTCGCACTCCTTGTCACCATTTCAAAATCTGCCAATAATAGTTGTGTCATCAGTGAATTTACAGATGGTGTTTGAGCTGTGCTTAGCCACACAGTCATGGGTGTAGAGAGGGTGAGAGGAGAGTGGGCAAAGCACACATCTTTGAGATGTACCTGTTGCAGTTGTACAAGGTGTTGGTGAGGCTGCACCTGGAGTATTGTGTACAGTTTTGGTTATCCTGTTATTAGAGTGTCATCCTTAAGCGGGAAGACTTACGAGGATGTTGCCAGGAGTTCAGGGGCTGCATTATTGAGAAAGGTCCAACAGGTTGGGACTTTATTCATTGGAGTGCAGGACACTGAAGGGTAACTTAGTTAAATACTTACATTTAATATCAGAGAAATGTATGCAATATACATCCTGAAATTCTGTTTCTTCGCAGACATCCATGAAAGGGAAGAGTGCCCCAAAGAATGAGTGACAGTCAAAATGTTAACACCCCAAAGCCCCCACTATTGCCCTCTCCCATGCACAAGCAGCAGCAAAGCTCTGACCACCCCCTTGCCCCCACCCAGAAGTGTTTGAAATATTGAGAGGGATAATGAGTGACAGGGTGGGGGTACGTCTCTACCGAAGGAGGTGTAAGTCTCTCCTTCTCTCCGCTAGCCTGCAGGTCACCCTTGGGCAAGGTGTAGCACCTGCCTCGCCAATTGAAGTACTTGCCTAAATCTTTCTTAAATCTAGTGATAGTATCTGATTCCACCATCTTCTCTGGCAGCAATTTCCAGATATCAGCCACTCATTGAGCTGCTTTAAATGAAAATCCTTAAAGTCCACATTAAAACTCTTTTGTTCTCACCTTGAAATTGCACCCGGTGGCTGCTTTATGAGGTAAACCTGTACATTTGCTGGGTCATGCAAATATCTGATCATGTGGCAACAGCTGACGGGCACCATGGTAACGTAGCGGTTAGCATGACACCTTTACAGCTTGAGGCGATCTGATGTTCCGAGATCAATTCCAGCCCTGTTCCTGTAAGGAATCTCTGTCCAGTTTCCTCCCATGGTCCAAAGGCATACTGGATAGGTTAATTGGTCATTGTAAATCTTTCCGTGATTAGGATAGGGTTAATCAGGGTTTGTGCGGTTGCTGGGTGATGTGGCTCCAAGAGCCAGAAGGGTTCTACTCCATGCTGTGTTGCTAAACGAATAAGTAACTCAATGTATCAAAGCATGCAGGCATGGTCAAGAGGTTCAGTTTTTGTTCCGATCAATCAGAATAGGGAAAAAAAATGTGAACTAAGTGACTTTCACTGTGGGATGATTATTGGTACCAGACAGAGTGGTTTGAGTATCTCAGAAACTGCTGATCTCCTGGGATTTTCACGCACAACAGTCTCTAGAGTTTACAGAGAATGGCTCAAGAATCAAAAAAAACCATCCTGTGAGTGGTGGTTCTGTGGGCGAAAGCACCTTATTAATGAAAGGAGTCAGAGAAGAATAGTCAGACTGGTTCAATGTGACAGGAAGGAGACAAGCCCTAATTACTATGTGTTATAGCAGTGTTGTGCAGAAGAGCATCTCTGTATGCACAACACGTTGAACTTTGAAGTGGATGGGCTACAGCAGCAGAAGACATGAGCATACGCTCCATGTCCACTTTATTAGGTACAGGACGTAGCTAATGAAGTGGCCACTGAGTGTATGTCTTTGGAATATCTATTAAATATAGCTTATTCCCTTGAATTCAGTTAATTGCTGTAAATTATCAGAGATCAGGCTACCTCATCTGTTGAGTAATTACTATAAAGCCATTTTATACTGAGAGTATTATCTTTTATTGGAGACTTTGTACAAGAATTTGTAGAGCACTTTAATTCCAGCTTAATAAATTAAAGTGCTCTCAGGGCAGCAAGTACTTCTGGAACAATATGTCAGAGTACCGTTTATTTAAAGTTCAGTGACTTGGGTTAATTGGAAGACTGGAGGTAAAGGTCATGCCAAAGAATTTTACAGTCGGTTTGAGAGTGATATTCTGAAGTGCAAGACTAGTGCTGGCGGGTAGGAAGAAAAGAGGTCCTTGAGTATAAGAAATGCAAGAGAAATGCTTAATGAAAGAGATCAGGAAGGCTAAAGAAGGCATGAGGTTGTCCAAGCAGAAAAGTGAAGGAGAGTCCTAAGGGATTCTACAGATATGTTAAGAGTGAAAAGATTGCAAGGGACAAAATTGGTCCTGTGGAAGTTCAGAATGGTAATCCATGCAAGGGACCAAAAGAGATGGGGGAGATCTTAAATTGACTGTTTGCATCTGTGTTTACCTGGGAGGTGGATACAGAGTCTATAGAAGTGAGGCAAAACAGCAGCTGGGTCATGGACCCTATACAGCTTACAGAGGAGGAGGCGTTTGCTATCATGAGGCAAATTAGGGTGGATGAATCCCAAGGAGCTGACAAGGTATTTCCTCGGACTGTGCGGGAGACGTGCAGAAATTGCAGGGCTATAGCAGAGATTTTTAAATCATCCTCAGTGACAGGAGAGGTGCCAGAGGATTGGAGGATAGCTAATGTTGTTCCGCTGTAGGAAATCATAGGCTGGTGAGCCTAACATCAGTTGCGTGAAAGTTACCAGCCTATAATTCCATGGCTTTTTCTTAGAGCTTTACTTAAACAACAGAACAAGCGATGTTAGCTATCCTCCTATCCTCTGGCACCTCACCTGTGGCTAAGGATATTTTAATTACCTCTACTAGACCCTAGCTGGTCTAGATCCAGCTAGGTCTGTAACAATTTAAATACAAATCTTTTGTTTTAAGAGCAATTGTGTGTGGATGAAGGATATAATGACAGCTGAAATGTTTTCTCTCATCAGGGCACTCAACCACCTGAATCATCTGAAGGAGTTGGTTGATAATATCAGTGCCAAGAAGAAAAAAGAAGTGCAGAGTGATCAATGTAATTGAGAAGCAACCTGGGGCAGATATTTTATTGTATAATATCTATAGTGTGGAGTTTAACCAAATAAATATAATGCTTAATGGATCAAACTGTGCTAATGTGTTGTGATGTGAAAGTCCCCTATCAGAATCAGGTTTAATATCACTGGCAGATGTCGTGAAATTCTTGTCTTGTGGCAGCAATACATTGCATTACATAAAAAAATTGATAAATTACAAATAAAAAAATTAAGTAGGTAGTGAGGATGTTGCTTACTGAATACCCATGCTGTAACCGTGAATTTCAGCTGCAGTGGTTCTAAATGGGAATATGTGATGATTTCCATTGAGGCCACACACCATATCAGCACCATCTACGGAAATAGAAATATAACTAGGAGAGACCACCTTAACCATATTTCCATTTCACACCAAATTCTATTCTTTAAAAGTAATAAACCCTGCTTGGATGAATTTTTTATCTTAAGGACACAGACTGCTTGAGGAATTCAACAGGTCAGGCAACATCTCAAGACAAGAATAAACAGTGGACGTTTTGGGCCGAAGCCCTTCGTCAGGATGTGGCCACAGCACGACCTCTTACTCAACGTCAGCAAATCCACAGAGCTGATTATTAACTGCAGAAGGAAGAAGCCATGAGCCAGTCCTCATTAAGGAAACGGAGGTGGACAAGGTCAATTCTTGGGTTCAGAGTAATTTATCATCAAAGTATATGAATCACACCATACACATCCATTGCGAATGTACTCAATAAATCCAAGAATCATAATGGAATCAATGAAAGACTGTTTGTCCTGTTGGATGCAATGTGTAAATACAAAAGAATGAAATGACTATAAATACTGTAAATAAACAATAAATACTGAGAATGTGAGGGGAAGAGTTCTTGAAAGTGAGTCCATATGGGGTGGGAACAGTTCAGTGATGGGGTGAGTGAAGATATCCCCACTGGTTCAAGAGCTTGATGGTTGAGGGTGATATCTGTTCCTGAACCTGGTGATGTGAGTCCCAAGGCTCCTGAAGGCAGCAGTGAGAAGAGAACATGACCTGGGTGATGGGGGGTGTCTGATGATGGATGCTACTTTTCCTATGACAGTCCTGTTGAGCTAAGACCCTACATCAATACTGTAAAGGAAGGGGACAGGAGCCTGAATATCTGTCCCCCTCCTTTGGACTCCTGATGAGAAAACTCTGCCTGCAACATCGGCTGTTTATTCCCCTCCATAGATGCTGCCTGACTTGCTGAGTTCTTCCAGCGTCTTGTGCGTTTCTCTGGTTATGTATAGTTTTCTGTGAAAATGTTTTTTTCCTTGTAAATGTTTGCTAGAAAATTAATCTCAGTGTAGTGTATGGTAACATACAGATACTTTGATAATAAGTTACTTTGAACTTTGGGAAGGGGCAGCAGGTTAGTGTATGGCCTTACAGCATCAGCAGCTTGGGTTCAATTCCTGCGGCTCTCTGTAAAGATGTTCATGTGTTCTCTCTGTGACCAGGTGCTCCAGTTTCCTCCCACGTTACAAAGATGTGCTGGATAGTAAGTTAATTGGTCACATCATGGGTGTAATTGGCTAGTGTGGGCTCATTGGGCCAGAAAGGCCTTTTGCTGTGCCGTATCTCTAAATAGATTACCTACATGCAAGTTTTGTAATTAAACATGCCAGTATTAATATTGATTTCACTTATTTATTTCACTGTACAGTACTCAGAAAGGCAGCATCTATTATTAAGGACCTCCAGCACCCAGGGCATGCCCTTTTCTCACTGTTACCATCAGGTAGGAGGTACAGAAGCCTGAAGGCACACACTTAGCGATTCAGGAACAGCTTCTTCCCCTCTGCCATCTGATTCCTGAATGGACATTGAAGCTTTGGACACTGCTTCACCTTTTTTTTAAATACAGTATTTCTGTTTTTGCACATTTTTAAAAATTTATTTAGGGTGCAGAGGAGACTTACAAGGATGTTGCCTGGATTGGGGAGCATGCCATATGAGAATAGGTTGAGTGAACTTGGCCTTTTCTCCTTGGAGCGATGGAAGATGAGAGGTGGCCTGATAGAGGTGTATAAGGTGATGAGAGGCATTGATCATGTGGATAGACAGAGGCTTTTTCCCAGGGCTGAAATGGCTAGCACAAGAGGGCATAGTCTTAAAAGTGTTTGGAAGGAGGTACAGAGGTGATGTCAGGGGTAAGTTTTTTACGCAGAAAGTGGTGAGTGCATGAAATGGGCTGCCAGCAGCAGTGGTGGAAGCGGAAATGATAGGGTCTTTTAAGAGACCCCTGGATGGGTACATGGAGCTTAGAAAAATAGAGGGCTATGGGTAAAACCTAGGTAGTTCTAAGGTAGGGACATGTTCGGCACAGCTTTGTGGGCCAAAGGGCCTGTATTGTGCTGTATGTTTTCTATGTTCTATTCAATATATGTAATTGATTTACTTTGTTTATTATTATGTTTTATTTTTTTTTTCTCTGCTAGATTATGTATTGCATTGAACTGCTGCTGCTAAATTAACAAATTTCACGTCACATGCCGGTGATAATAAACCTGATTCTGATTCTGTGCAAAAATCTTAGGCACATATATATAGCTAGGGTGCCTAAGAATTATGCACAGTACTGTTGTAATTTTATGTATTACACTGTACTGCTTCTACAAAAGAAACACATTTTATTACACGTGAGTGATGATAAACCTGATCTTGATATGGGTCTCTATTGTGGACTGAGAGTGAGAAGGGGGCAGGGAGAGGGGAATCATGGTTGGGAAAGGGGGAAAGAAGAGGGGAGGGAGTGGGAAGCACCAGAGGGACATTCTGTGAAGATCAATAAACCAATTGTTTGGAATCAAATGACCTTGCCTGGGTGTCTCAGGGCTGGGCGTGTCTGCACCCGCACCAACCCCCTGGCTCCTGGCACTTTTTCTCTACCATCTGTCCCACACCCCTCCCACAGCACTCCACCCTCGCCATTCTCAACTTTCTTTACAAACCTGCTCTCCACATTGACAGATACAGTACATTGCAAAAATCTGAGGCACCCTAACAACATGTGTGCCTAAGACTTTTGCACAGTAATGTATTTTAAGTTCAGGTTTATTGTCATATTACCATAAATAATTTAACAAATAATAAGGTGCATTTATGACAATTTAAAAAAAGTAAACAGTATGATGCTACTGATACTTCATATATGATGAGACCTGGGTGGTGGCAGGGAGTTCAGCAGTCACACGGCCTGGGCAGTGAAGCTCGATTCAGTCCTAATGCTACGGTAACTCCTGCCTGATGCTGGGAGGTTGGACGGATGGGAGGGATCATTGACAATGCTGAGGGTCCTCATATGCAGTACTCTGGATGGGTGGAAGAAAGACTCGAGGTGGAGTATGTAGAGGAAAATGTAAATTCACTGACAATGCAGCTCATTTGTTTCCCAGCAATTTAATAATTTACATTTATTGCAAAGCATTTCTACTTTTGAAGGAATAAAATGCTAAAAAATTTACAGGAAGATGATCAGAATTAATAATTTATTGACATATAGTGCGAGTTAGGTCTTTCGACTCATGCCGCCTAGCAACCCCTGATTTAACTCTAGACTAATCACAGGACAATTTGGAATGACCAATTAACCTACTAACCGGTATGTCTTTAGAATGTGGGAGGAAATCCACACAGTCACGGGGGTAATGTACAAACTCCGTACAGGCAGTGGTGGGAATTGAAACTGAGTCGCCCGCATTGAAAAGTGTTGTGCTAACCACTACATTGCTGTGTGGCCCTGACAAAAAAAAATATGCTGAGCTGACGTCTTTTCGTTTTTTCTTTTGCTGAATACATCCACAGAACTTGCAAAAGTGCAAATTAATTCAAATACACAGAATATATTGTGGGCACGTGGCCAAGTGGTTAAGGCATTGGACTAGCAACCTGAAGGTTGTGAGTTCGAGCCCCAGCCGAGGAAACGTGTTGTGTCCTTGAGCAAGGCACTTAATCACACATTGCTCTGCGACGACACTGGTGCCAAGCTGTATGGGTCCTAATGCCCTTCCCTTGGACAACATTGGTGTTGTGGAGAGGGGAGACTTACAGCATAGGCAACTGCTGGTCTTCCATACAACCTTGCCCAGGCCTGCGCCCTGGAGAGCGAAGACTTTCCAGGTGCAGATCCATGCTGTCGCAAGACTAACGGATGCCTTTAATTGGAGTCAGTGTCATCTGAATGTCTTTCCATGGTGATCCATGGTGGTTCATCCACCACCTGCTCCTATGGCTTCACATGATCCTGATGGAGGGGGACTAAGCAGGTGCTACACCTTGTCCAAAGGTGACCTGAAGGCCAGCAGAGGGAAGGAGTGTAGGAACATATCTCTACTCCACCCAAACAGTTGCACCTTTCAAAAACAACAACAGGGAGAACAGATATTGAGTTATGTTTATAAATTCCATGAAGGCATCTGGAATAAAGCTAGTCATAATTAAAGTTCAAGGTGAAGTTTATTGTCATTCAACCATACACATGTATACAGCTAAATGGAACAGTGTTCCTCCGAGGCCAAGTTGCACATCACAGTACCAACAATCCCACACAGCACACTACATAATGCATATAGTATATATATAGTTAGAATAGCAGAAAAGCATACAATCACACAAAAAAAATAGCCCAAGTCTGAGCGGGATGGCTTGAAGATTGATGGTGCATGGGGTAATTGTCCCAGAGCCACGTTTCTGCAAAGACGAGCACGCAGCAGCTCCTCATCTTGCTAGTGCAGCTGCAGACGAACGCAATTCAGCTTGTCTTCTGCCGAGCAAACACTGGAGGGCAATGGCAATGGGATTGGCTAGCCCCCAACCCAACACGGACCCTGGTGCATCAGTCACACCTCTGCTCTCTCCCACAGCGTCTCTGCGTCTAATCACCTGGGCGGCTGCAACAGGCGACCAGGATGGACAGCCTGTTCCATACAACTGAGACCGTACAGTTTCCTGCTGTCAGTCTTGCTAATGAGCCAGAATTGCAGCATTCTACATTACCAATACCCAACAGGGTCTTGTGATCACAAGAGAAATGTCCAAGGCAATCTTTTGCACCATCTGTTAAACCGTGTACTGTCTTCACGCACTGTTTCCAACACCTTCTCCCCTGGGTGGCAAGTGCAGGCAATGACATGGTCTGCAACAAGCACGTGCTGAGCTCCACCGCTATCCAGCAACTTGCTAGTAGGGTAGACCTTCAGTACAGGAAAAGCTTGTCTTGCATTTAGTTCATACAGATCAGATCGTTACACAGTGCATTGAGGTAGAACAAGGTAAAACAATAACAATGCAACATAAAGTGTAACAGCTACAGAGAAAGTGCAGTGCAGGTGAACAGTAAAGTGCATGATGATAATGAGGTAGATTGTGAGATCAAGAGTCCATTTTTGTATACTAGGGAACTGTTCAATAGCCTTAAAACAGCAGGGCAGAAGCTGTCCTTAAGCTGGGAATACCTGGTTACAGCCAGTGGCGGGGGGAGAAGAGAGTATGGTCACAGTTTGTCTGTCTCTGTTTGTGCGTGGTTGATTATATTATGTATCTTTGCGTTTACTGTGAATGCCCCCAAGGTAATGTAGCCAAGTTTCCATCAAACTCAATATATAAGTTTGCTGATAACACCACAATTGTAGGCCATATCTCGGGTAATGATGAGTTTGAGTACAGAGACGAAATTAAGAACCTGGTGGCATGGTGCGAAGACAATAACCTATCCCTCAACATCAGCAAGACGAAAGAATTGGTTGTTGACTTCAGAAGGATTAGCGGACTGCACGACCCAATTTACATCGGTGGTGCGCAAGTGGAACAGGTCAAAAGCTTTAAGTACCTCGGGGTCATTATCACAAATGACCTGACTTGGTCCAACCAAGCAGAGTCCACTGCCCAGAAGGTCCAGCAGCGCCTTTACTTCCTGAGAAAACTAAAGAAATTTGGCCTATCCCCGAAAACCCTCACTGATTTTTATAGATGCACCATAGAAAGCATTCTTCTAGGGTGCATCACAACCTGGTATGGAAGTTGTGCTGTCCAAGACTGAAAGAAGCTGCAGAAGATTGTGAACACGGTGCAGCACATCACACAAACCAATCTTCCGTCCTTGGACTCTCATTACACCGCACGCTGTCGGAGCAGTGCTGCCAGAATAATCAAGGACACGACCCGCCCAGCCAACACACTTTTCATCCCTCCTCCCTCCGGGAGAAGGCTCAGGAGCTTGAAGACTCATATGACCAGATTTGGGAACAGCTTCTTTCCAACTGTGATAAGACTGCTGAACGGATCCTGACCCGGATCTGGGCCGTCCCCTCCAAATATCCGGACCTGCATCTTGTTTTTTCGCACTACCTTACTTTCCATTTTTCCATTTTCTACTTATGATTTATAATTTAAATTTTTAATATTTACTAATGTTTACTATTTTAAATATTTTTAATATTTAATATTTGTAATCCAGGGAGTGTGAAGCGCAGAATCAAATATCGCTGTGATGATTGTACGTTCTAGTATCAATTGTTTGGCGACAATAAAGTATAAAGTATCTCAGGGGTGCATATGGTAACATTGATAACAAATTTACCTTGAACTTTGAGAATGTCCCGGGTAGGCATGATCTTTAATTATGCTGGCTGCTTTGCGGAGGTGGTAGTTAGTGGGGTAGATATGCAGTACTTGATGCTCTTAATATCCAGCAGAGTCCTGTTGCTTGGCACTCTGGGTGCTCTGGTTTTCTCACACATTCCAGTGACATGCCGGTTAGGGTCAGTAAGTTGTGGGCATGCTGTACTGGCATTGGAAGCGTGGTAATACTTGCAGGCTGACTCCAGCACATCCTCAGATTGTGTTGGTCCCTAATGCAAGCGGTGCATTTCACTGTGTGTTTAGATGTATATGTGACAAGTAAAGCTAATCTGTAAACTCTTTGTCTTTAATTTTAAGGTGATAGGAGGAAAACGTAAAGGGCATGTCAGACAACGCACATCAAAGTTGCTGGTGAACGCAGCAGGCCTGAAGCATGTCAGAAGTATGTTTTTTACACAGAGAGTGGAGGGTGTGTACAACCTCTTGCCGGGTGTGGTGTTAGAGGAAGATACATCAGGGGCATTTAAAAAACTCTTCGATAGGCAAATGGATCATAGGTTATGTAGGAGGGAAATGTTAGCTTGATTTTAGATTAGGTTAAGAAGTCAGTACAACATTGCGGGCCGAAGGACCTGTACTGTGCTGTAATGTTCCTTGTTCTGTGTTCTGTGGAATTAGAATGCTGGTTTTATGCAACTCCTGGGTGTTGTTTAAAAGCTCATCGAAAACCTTTCAGGAAGAAAGGCTGTCATCCTTAATGGTACCTAGTACAATACGGTGGGCTCTTGACTTTACAATCTATTTCGCAATGATTTTGCACTTTATCGTCTCCCCGCAGTGCACTTTCTCAGAAACAGTATCGGAATCAGGTTTAATGTCACTGCCATATATCACAAGAATAGTTGTTTTGTGGCAGCAGTACATTGCAATACCTGATAATAAAAGAAAACTACAAGGGGTGATTGATAAGTTTGTGGCCTAAGGTAGAGGGAGTCAATTTTAGAAAACCTCGCACATTTATTTTTCAACATAGTCCCCTCCTACATTTACACACTTAGTCCAGCGGTCGTGGAGCATACGGATCTTGGACCTCCAGAAAGTGTCCACAGCAGGGGTGATTGATGAGTTCGTGGCCTAAGGTAGAAGGAGATAAGTTATATAGCTCTTGTTACATGCACATGCAGTTCAATGCTTTGAGTGATAATGCAGAAAATTTGAAGTTAATAACTCATCGCCTACCTTAGGCCACAAACTTATCAATCACCTCTGATGAGTTATTAACTGCTGAATTTATTAACTTCAAACTTTCTGCATTTTCACTCAAAGAGTTGAACTGCATGTGCATGTACCGAGAGCTGTATAACTCATCTCCTCCTACCTTAGGCCACTAACTTATCAATCACCCCTGCTGTGGACACTTTCTGGAGTTCCAGGATCCGTATGCTCCATGACCACTGGGCTAAGTGTGTACATGTAGGAGGTGACTATGTTGAAAAATAAATGTGCTAGGTTTTATAAAATTGACTCCTTAGGCCACAAACTTATCAATCACCCCTCGCATAAATTACAACCAGAAGTATTTATAAAAAATTAATTAAACAAGTAGTGGAAAAAGAGAGCAAACCCATCCAGAAATCTGATGGTGGAGGGGAAGAAGCTGTTCCCAAAATATTGAGTGTGTGTCTTCAGACTCCAGTACCACCTCCTTGATGGTAGCAAAGAGAGGAGGGTTGTTAATGATGGATGTCGTCTTTTTGGGGACATTACCTTTTCATGCTGACCTGGATGCTGGGGAGTCTGGTGACCATGATGGAACTGGCTGAGTTTACAACTTGCTGCAGCTTTATCCCTGCATACCAGACAGCGATGCAACCAGTTAGGCTGCTCTCCACGGCACACCTGTAGAAATTTGCAAGAGACATTGTAAGTCTCCTCGAACCCCCAATGAAATATAGCCTCTGTCAGCTGGGGTGATACACTGCGTCCATTGCTCCCGGTGCGGCCTTCTATATATTGGTGAGACCCGACGCAGACTGGGAGACCGTTTCACTGAACACCTACGCTCTGTCCACCAGAGAAAGCAGGATCTCCCAGTGGACACACATTTTAATTCCACGTCCCATTCCCATTCTGACATGTCTATCCACGGCCTCCTCTACTGTAAAGATGAAGCCACACTCAGGTTGGAGGAACAACACCTTATATTCCGCCTGGGTAGCCTCCAATCTGAAGGGATGAACATTGATTTCTCTAACTTCTGTTAATGCCCCTCCTCCCCTTCTTACCCCATCCCTTATTTATTTATTTATTTATTTATCTATCTATCTATCTATCTATCCATCCATCCATCCCATTTTTTCTCTCTCTGTCCCTCTCACTATAACTCCTTGCCTGCTCTCCATCTTCCTCTGGTGCTCCCCTCCCCTTTCTTTCTCCCCAGGCCTCCTGTCCCATGATCCTCTCCCTTCTCCAGCCTTCTATCCCTTTTGCCAATCAACTTTCCAGATCTTAGCTTCATCCCTCCCCCTCCTGTCTTCTCCTATCATTTCGGGTCTCCCCCTCCCCCTCCCCCTCCCACTTTCAAATCTCTTACTATCTCTTCTTTCAGTCAGTCCTGACGAAGAGCCTCGACCCGAAACGTCGACTGTACTTCTTCCCGTAGATGTTGCCTGGCCTGCTGCGTTCCACCAGCATTTTGTGTGTGTAGCCTGTGTCGTGCCTTCTTTGTAATTGCATCAGTATGCTGGGCCCAGGATAGATCTTGAGAGATGTTGACACCTAGGAACTTGAAACTGCTCACCCTTGCCATTGGTGACCCCTTGACGAGGTCTGGTATGTGTTCCCTCAACTTCCCATTCCTGAAGTTCACAATCAATTCCTTGGTATTACTGATGGTTGCTGTTGTAACATCACTCAACCAGCTGATCTATCTTGCTCCTGTATGCCTCCTCTTCACCACCTGAAATTCTAACAACAGTAATTGTTATTGGCAAATTTATGGATGGTGCTTGAGCGGTGCCTACTTTAATTGGACTATCAAGAGTAAACAGTGACTGACAAATCTCTACAAGCCTAACATCTTGAACTCCATCAGGAAAATGGTGGCAGTGTACTGGAGCATCATTATATGTCTGTGCACTCGGAGGAAACAGTTTTGTCATCCCAACAGACGTTTAGTCCTGTGTTGGTTAATTAACCATAAGTAATAGGAGTAGAATTAAGCCATTCAGCCCATCACTGCTGTCTGCCATTCCATCACGGCTGATTTACCCCTCTCTCCTTCCTTCTCGCTGTAACCTTTGACACCCCTACTAATCAAAAACCTATCAATCTCTCCTTTAAATATACCCAATGGCTTGGCCTCTACAGTAGTTTGTGGCTGTGATCTGATCAGTATGAGCAGTATGCAAGAAAAGCTTTTCACTATGCATGTGAGGGGAAATCATTTTAAGCAGACAGTGGGGGGTACCTGAAATGCGCTGCCTGGTGTGGTGGCAGAGGCAAATACATTAGGGACTTTTAAGAGATATTTAGAGAGGTACAAGAATGTGAGGCAACTGGAAAGATATGGCCATCGTGTAGGCCAAAGGGATTAGTTTAGTTAGTCATTTGATACTAATTTAATTGGCTTGGCACAACATTGTGGGCCAAATGGTCTGTTCCTATACGTACAGTTCTCTGTTGAAGTTGTACCTCAGAGGCACTAATAATGCAATTTCAATTCCACTTCCAGTGTGATACCAGAGAGATTACCGCGGTTTGAGGGCAATCAGGAATGGTTAGTAAGTACTGACTGCCCAGTGAACTCATTCCACAAAAAATTTTCAAAGTTCAAAGTATACTTATTATAAAAAATGTGTGCAATATACAACTCTGAGATTTGTCTTCTCTAGACGGCCATGAAACAAAGGAAACCATGGAGGCCACTCAAAGAAAAATATCAACTCCCCCCACGCACGAGAAAAAAGAACTTGCGCAAACAGCAACAAGAACAACAACACCCCTCCCACACACTCACAAAAACAAATTGTGCAAATGGCAACAAAAACATTAAGCTGCACCCCGCCCCCATGTGCAAAAATCAAATTGCGCTAACAGCAACAAGAACATCAACACCCTGTGCACAACAAACAAATTGTGCAAATGCAGCAAGAACATCAACCACCCTCGCACAATAAACAAATTGCACATACGGTAATGAACATCAAACCCTCTACACACGAGAAAAACCAAACTTATCGCACGAATACTTACTATCATAGTATATACCATAAAATATATATCATAATATATAATAGGTAATAGATACGTACTTTTTTCTAAAGTACTATGCACATACAATCTACACTAAAGAGGCACATGGTTAATGATTACTTAAGCAGATGAGATGATTAATAAGGGCATTCTTATTGACCTGACAAGTGCAAGGATTTATGGTTGGCAAGCACATTAGCAACCATTTCAATGCAATTGAATCAATAAATCAAGCCCTAGCAACTGTGCCATTACTTTTCAGGCCAAATGGCAGAATGAAAACTGCTTTAAAGGAGAGAAGCTTGTGATCTTCAATAAATTACATGTTCTCCCTCTGGACTGAATGATCATAAAGTTCTAGCAAATGCTGAGCACCTCACTAATCCTAAATCTTGCTTAATTAAGTTTCCATTCAAAGATTTGACAATTCCCATTATATTTCCCCACCATGCTCTTCTCACTGCTGCCATTGGCAAGGAGATACAGGAGCCCTAAGCCCCAACAGCAACAGGTTCAGGAACAGTTATTACCCTGCGATGAAAAGGTCCCTGAACCAGCATGGACAACTTCACCCACTCTGAACTGATTCCACAAACTATGGACTCACTTTCAAGGACCCTACAATCCATGTTCTCAGTATTATTTATTTACCTTCTTGTTACTATTTGTGTGATTTGTCTTCTTTTCCACATTGGTAGTTGTTAGTCTTTGTTGTTTATAGTTTTTTTATGAATTCTACTGTATTTACTTACTTACTTACTTGCCCATAACGCCGCTGGTGTTCGGGGCAGCAATGAAGGTCCTCCATCTCTGCCGGTGTTCAAGGCTCCCGTCATCATGCCAGGAGCTTCCTCTTGCCTTTTACTACCATCAGTCATGCAAGCCTTGGGTGGAGACTCATGAATACCATCGCAGCCAGCTGTATAAGGATACTTCATTGTTGTTTCTATAACAACCAGTCAGGGTTGTTAGCCCTGAGCTGAACCCCGAACCTGGAGAACCAGTGGACCACTCTTAATCTGGCCTCTACCCTTTGACCTGTTTGGCATTGGTGACCCTACCAAGAGTCAAAGGATAAGCCCTGACTCCAGCCAGCATAGCTCTCGAGATCTTTGAGGCAAGCAAGCCTCCAAACCACAGCAGAGTTGTGGTCCTCTTGGAGGATTGTATTTCTATATTTTCCTGTAAATGCGTAAAAGAAAATGAATCTCAAGATAGTATATGATGATGTATATAGAAACTTAGCAACCAACCAGGCTCTGTTGGCCATTTCCTGGCTACATTCCACACAGGAACTAACTACCAGCCCAACGTTAAGGATGCGCGGGAGGCAGTCCACAGCTGTCACCATATTCACAGAGCAATGCAGAAAATCTCTGCATAATTTGTGTAGCTCAATTGATTGGGTTATGTTATCCATTTGTTTGTGGTGAGTGAAGTTGTCCAGGTTGGATCATTAATTGAGCCTAGACCAGTAAGGAGAAATGTTTAAGGGGAACATGGTGGGGCTTCTTCACTCAGAGGATGGTGAGAGTGTGTAATGAGCTGCCAGCACAAGTGGTGAGTTCGAGTGCAACTGTTAAGAGAAATTTGGGTAATACATGGATGGGAGGGGCATGGAGGGTTATAACCCAGATGCAGGTCATTGGGACTAGGCAGATTAAGAGTTTGGCACAGACTAAATGGATCTACGACCAACAGACACACTTTCAAGGACTCTTTACAAAACATATTGATCAGAGACCTCAAGGTAAAAGCTAGTAAAGGGAATTACAGAGGCATGAGAGAGGAGTTGGCCAGGATTGATTGGAAAATAACACTGGCAGGGATGATGGCAGAGCAGCAATGGCTGGAATTTCTGGAAGCAATTTGGAAGGCACAGGATCTATACATCCCAAAGAGGAAGAAATATTCTAAAACAAAGATGACACAACCGTGGCTAACAAGAGAAGCCAAAGAGAGGGCATATAATAGGGCAAAAATTAGTGGAAAGTTAGAGGATTGGAAGGTTTTTAAAAACCAACAGAAGGCAACTAAAAAAAAAATTAACAAGGAAAAGATTGAATACGAAAGTATTATAGAGGATTATCAAAAGTTTCTTCAGATATAGAAAGTGTAAAAGAGAGGTGAGAGTGGATATCGGACCACTGGAAAATGATGCTGGAGAGGTAGTAATGGGGGACAGGGAAATGAAGGACAAACTAGATAATTATTTTGCATCAGTCTTCACTGTGGAAGACACCACCAGTACGTTGGGAGTTCCAGAGTGTCAGGAGTCAGAAGTGTATGAAGTTGCCATTACTATGGAAAATGTTCTTTGGATACTGAAAGATCTGAAGGTAGATAAGTATCCTGGACCAGATGGTGTACACCCCAGAATTCTGAAAGAGGTGACAGAAGAGATTGTGTTGGTATTAGTAATGATCTTTCAAGAATTACTAGATTTTGGCATGGTTCTGGAGGAATAGAAAATTGCATATATCACTCACTCTCCAGGAAGGGAGAGAGACAGAGAAAGAAAATAATAAGCTGATTAGTCTGACCTTAGTGGTTGGGAAGATGTCGGAGTCAATCGGTAAGGATGTGGTTTCGGTGTTCATGGAGGCATGTGATAAAACAGGCCTTAGTCAGCATGGTTTCCACAAGGGAAAATCTTGACTGACAGATCTGTTGGAACTCTTAGAAGAAATTTCAGAAGCCCTTTGGCAACGTGTCACACATGAGGCTACCTAACAAGTTAAGAGCTCATGGTATTACAGGAAAGATACTAGCATGAATAGAGAATTGGATGATGGACAGGAGGCAACGAGTGGGAATAAAGGAAGCCTTTTCTGGTTGGCTGCCGATGACTAGTGGTGTTCCACAGGGATTGATTTTACCTTATATGTCAATAATTTGGATAACGGTATTGATGGCTTTGTGGCAAAGTTACAGATGATACAAAGGGGCAGGTAGTATTGCAGAAACGGAGAGGCCACAGAAGGATTTGAATAGATTAGGAGAATGGGTAAAGAAGTGGCAGATGGAATACAGTGTTGGTAGGTGTATAGTCATGCACTTTGGTAGAAGAAATAAACGTGTAGACTATTTTCTAAATGGAGAGAAAATTCAAAAGTCTGAAGTACAAAGGGTCTTAGAATTCCTTGTGCAGGATTCCCTAAAGATTAGTTTGCAGTTGAGTTGGTGGTGAGGAAGGCAAATGCAATGTTAGCGTTCATTTTGAGAGCACTAGAATATAAAAATAAGTATGTAATGTTGAAGCTTTATAAGATACTGTTGAGGTCCTACTTGGAGTATTATGAGCAGTTTTCTAAGAGCTGTTTTCTTATCAAAGGAAGGATGTGCTGACATTGGAAAGGGTTCAAAGGAGGCTCACAAAAATTATTCTGGGATTGAAAGGGTTATGTGAGGAGTGCTTGATGTCTCTGGGCCTGTACTCACTAGAATCCAGAAGAATGATGGGAATCTCATTGAACACTGTCAAATGTTGAAAGGCCTCGATAGAACGGATGTGCAGAGAATCTCTTATGGTTGGGCAGTCCAAGATCAGAGGACACAGCCTCAGAATAGAGGGACGTCCATTTAGAATGAATATGAGGAGGAATTTCTTTAGCCAGAAAATAGTGAATCTGTGGAATTCTTTGCCACAGGCAGTGGTGGAGGCTAAGTGATTGGGTATACTGAAGGCAGAAGCTGATTAATCAGGGCCTGAAGGGATACAGTGAAAAGACAGGAGATTGGGGCTGAGAGCGAAATAGATCAGCCATGAAGCAGACGGGCCAAATGCCCTAATTCTGCTCCTATATCTTATTGTCTTATGGTCTTAACATATTTTTAAAAGCAAGCAATATTTTTTGCCCACACTAGTTCTTTATAAAAGGATTAATGGTAATCTCATTAAGATGGGAATGTGTCACTGAACCTAGCAGTTTTTAGGGGATGAGTCATTATTAATCACTTAATCCTGGGGTTTTGAGCTTCCTTCATATCTTTGTCTGGCTCATTATTTGCCTGGTATTTTAACTGACTCATTGCACAGTCTCTCATCCTGATCTATTCATTGCGGAAATAACACTTCCCTTGAAATATTAATTCCCAGATTTTATTTGTCCTTACTCATTATTCCCATTCTGACATGTCTATCCACGGCCTCCTCTACTGTAAAGATGAAGCCACACTCAGGTTGGAGGAACAACACCTTATATTCCGTCCGGGTAGCCTCCAACCTGATGGCATGAAAATCGACTTCTCTGACTTCCGCTAAGGCCCCACCTCCCCCTCGTACCCCATCTGTTACTCATTTTTATGCACACATTCTTTCTCTCACTCTCCTTTTTCTCCCTCTGTCCCTCTGAATATACCTCTTGCCCATCCTCTGGGTCCCCCCCCCCCATCTTTCTTCCCGGACCTCCTGTCTCATGATCCTCTCATATCCCTTTTGCCAATCACCTGTCCAGCTCTTGGCTCCATCCCTTCCCCTCCTGTCTTCTCCTATCATTTTGGATCTCCCCCTCCCCCTCCAACTTTCAAATCCCTTACTCTTCCTTCAGTTAGTCCTGACGAAGGGTCTCGGCCTGAAACGTCGACTGCACCTCTTCCTACAGATGCTGCTTGGCCTGCTGCATTCACCAGCAACTTTGATGTGTGTTGCCTGAATATCTACTCGTTTGCTTTTGTGTTTTATATTCCGTGTTTTCACTCATTCTTCTTTTGTTGTCATTTGCATGATTTTGATGTTTTTCTTTGTATGGGGTCAATGGCTTTCTTTGTTTTGTGACTGTGTGTGGGAGGACAAATCTCAGATTTGTATACTGCAACCATACTTTGATAATAAATGAACTTTGAGTCCTTTGAATTATATGTTCACTACTGTCTTCAGGGAAGGAAATCTGCCTCGTGGACAGGGAGAAACAATGAAAACCTTGTCTTGCATTGCAAACAAAAGTTCAGCAGAGGTTCAAAATCCAAAGCAATGCACACAAAATGCTGGAAGAACTTTACTTTATACTTTATTGTCGCCAAACAATTGATACTAGAACGTACAATCATCACAGCGATATTTGATTCTGCACTTTCCGCTCCCTGGAATACAAATATTAAATATTAAAAATAGTAAAATTTAGTAAATATTAAAAATTTAAATTATAAATCATGAGTAGAAAATAGAAAAATAAAAAGTAAGGTAGTGCAAAAAACCGAGAAGCAGGTCCGGATATTTGGAGGGTACGGCCCAGATCCGTGTCAGGATCCGTTCAGCAGTCTTATCACAGTTGGAAAGAAACTGTTCCCAAATCTGGCCGTACGAGTCTTCAAGCTCCTGAGCCTTCTCCCGGAGGGAAGAGGGATGAAAAATGTGTTGGCTGGGTGGGTCGTGTCCTTGATTATCCTGGCAGCACTGCTCCGACAGCGTGCGGTGTAAAGTGAGTCCAAGGACGGAAGATTGATTTGTGTGATATGCTGGGCTGTGTTCACGATCTTCTGCAGCTTCTTTCGGTCTTGGACAGGACAACTTCCATACCAGATTGTGATGCACCCTGGAAAAATGCTTTCTACGGTGCATCTATAAAAATTAGTGAGGGTTTTAGGGGACAGGCCAAAGTTCTTTAGTTTTCTCAGGAAGTAAAGGTGCTGGTAGGCCTTGGCAGTGAACCCCGCTTGGTTGGACCAAGTCAGGTCATTTGTGATATTGACCCCGAGGAACTTAAAGCTTTTGACCTGTTCCACTTGCGCACCACCAATGTAAATTGGGTCGTGCGGTCCACTGCTCCTTCTGAAGTCAACAACCAATTCCTTCGTCTTGCTGACGTTGAGGGATAGGTTATCGTCTTCGCACCATGCCACCAGGTTCTTAATTTCCTCTCTGTACTCAAACTCATCATTACCTGAGAAAAGGCCTAATAGGACGGTCAACATTTCGGTCTGAGACCCTTTGTCAGGACTGGAACAGACGGGGGAAGAAGCTGCAATAAGAAGGTGTAAGGAGGGAAAGGAAGATAGCTCAAAGGTGATGGTGAAGCTGGGTGGGTAGGAAAGACAAAGGGTTGTAAAGGAAAGAATCTGATAGGAGACAAGAATAGGCTATAGGAGAAAGGGAAGGAGGAGAGGACCTAGGGGAGGTGATAGGCAACTGAGAATAGGTAAGAGGCCAGGGTGGGGAATAGAAGAGGGGAGGAGGAGGGATATTTTAACAGAAGGAGAAATCAATAATCATGCTAGCAGGTTGGAGACTACCCAGACTGAATATAAGGCTTTGCTCCTCTACCCTGAGGGTGAGCTCATCTTGGCACAAGAGGAGGCTGTGGACTGACACATCAGAATGGGAATGGGAATCGGGAATGTCTTGCATCATGGTAGTGTAGTGATGAGTGTAACACTATTACAGTGCCAGTACTCACCAACTGGAGTTCAATTCCTACAGCTGCCTGTAAGGAGTTTATACGCAGTCCCACAGACTGTGTAGGTCTCATCCAGGTGTTCTGGTTTCCTCCCACATTCCAAGGATGTACAGTTAGATTTAGGGAATTATAGGAATGCTATGTTGGCATCAGAAGTGTGCCGATGTGTGCAGTCTTTCCAAAAGAATACTCGCTGATTTGATTTGACGCCTTTCACTGTATTTTTTGATGTTTTGATGTACATGTACAAAGAAGGGTAACTTCGAAGGTATGAGATGTGAATTAGCTAAGATAGACTGGCAAAAAGGGTTGACAGTGGATATGCAATGGCAAGCATTTAAAGATCGCATGGATGAACTACAATAATGAAAAATTGTTCATCCCAGTTTGGCAAAAGAATAAACCAAGGAAGGTAGTGCACCCATAGCTGACAAGGGAAATTAGGGATAGTATAAATTACAAAGAAGAAACATACAAATTAGCCAGAAAAAGCAGCACACCTGAGGACTGGGAGAAATTCAGAGTCCAGCAGAGAAGGACAAAGGGCTTAATTAGGAAGGAAAAAAGATTATGAGAGAAAACTGGCAGGGAACATAAAAACTGACTGTAAAAGCTTTTATAGATATGTGAAAAGAAAAAGATTGGTTAAGACAAATGTAGGTCCCTTACAGTCAGAAACAGATGAATTAATCATGGAGAACAAGGACATGGCAATTGAATAACTACTTTGGTTCTGTCTTCACTAAGGAGGACATAAGTAGTCTTCTGGAAATAGTAGGGGACAGAGGGTCCAGTGAGATGGAGGAACTGAGGAAAATACATGTTAGTAGGGAGGTGGTGTTAGGTAAATTGAAGGGATTAAAGGCAGATAGATCCCCAGGGCCAGATGGGCTGCATCCCAGAGTGCTTAAGGAAGTAGCCCAAGAAATAGTGGATGCATTAGTGATAATTTTTCAAAACTCTTTAGATTCTGGATTAGTTCCTGAGGATTGGAGGGTGGCTAATGTAACCCCACTTTTTAAAAAAGGAGGGAGAGAGAAACTGGGGAATTATAGACCGGTTAGCCTGACATCGGTGGTGGGGAAAATGCTAGGGACAGTTATCAAAGACGTGATAACAGCACATTTGGAAAGCGGTGAAATCATCGGACAAAGTCAGCATGGATTTGTGAAAGGAAAATCATGTCTGACGAATCTCATAGAATTTTTTGAGAATGTAACTAGTAGAGTGGATGGGGAGAACCAGTGGATGTGGTATATTTGAATTTTCAAAAGGCTTTTGACAAGGTCCCACATAGGAGATTAGTGTGCAAACTTAAAGCATACGGTATTGGGGGTAAGGTATTGATGTGGATAGAGAATTGGTTAGCAGACAAGAAGCAAAGAGTGGGAATAAACGGGACCTTTTCAGAATGGCAGGCAGTGACTAGTGGGGTACCGCAAGGCTCAGTGCTGGGACCCCAGTTGTTTACAATATATATTAATGACTTAGACGAGGGAATTAAATGCAGCATCTCCAAGTTTGCGGATGACACGAAACTGGGCGGCAGTGTTAGCTGTGAGGAGGATGCTAAGAGGATGCAGGGTGACTTGGATAGGTTAGGTGAGTGGGCAAATTCATGGCAGATGCAATTTAATATGGATAAATGTGAGGTTATCCACTTTGGTGGCAAAAACAGGAAAACAGATTATTATCTGAATAGTGGCCTATTAGGAAAAGGGGAGGTGCAACAAGACCTGGGTGTCATCGTACACCAGTCATTGAAAGTGGGCATGCAGGTACAGCAGGCGGTGAAAAAGGCAAATGGTATGCTGGCATTCATAGCAAGAGGATTCGAGTACAGGAGCAGGGAGGTACTACTGCAGTTGTACAAGGCCTTGGTGAGACCACACCTGGAGTATTGTGTGCAGTTTTGGTTCCCTAATCTGAGGAAAGACATTCTTGCCATAGAGGGAGTACAAAGAAGGTTCAGCAGATTGATTCCTGGGATGGCAGGGCTTTCATATGATGAAAGACTGGATCGACTAGGCATATACTCTCTGGAATTTTGAAGATTGAGGGGGGATCTTATTGAAACGTATAAAATTCTAAAGGGATTGGGCAGGGTAGATGCAGGAAGGTTGTTTCTGATGTTGGGGAAGTCCAGAACGAGGGGTCACAGTTTAAGGATAAAGGGGAAGCCTTTTAGGACCGAGATTAGGAAAAACTTATTCACACAGAGAGTGGTGAATCTGTGGAATTCTCTGCCAGAGGAAACAGTTGAGGCCAGTTCATTGGCTATATTTAAGAGGGAGTTAGATATGGCCCTTGTGGCTAAAGGGATCAGGGGGTATGGAGGGAAGGCTGGGGCAGGGTTCTGAGTTGGATGATCAGCCATGATCATAATAAATGGCGGTGCAGGCTCGAAGGGCCGAATAGCCTACTCCTGCACCTATTTTCTATGTTTCTATGTTTCTTTGTAACAAATAAATTAATCTTTAAATCTTTCTGTTGGTATAAATCAAATCATTAAACAGGGCATTGAGAAAAAACAAGATAAAACACATACTGAAGTGTAAGTACAACAAATGAGGCTAATCAACAGTATAAAGGCAATTCTAAATACAGAATAAATACCAGTGGTACACATATTTTAGGAAGGAATTAAAATGTGCAAATACAACGTGGCTTACAAGGGTGGATCCCACATGGGAAATTCATGAAGGGGGGAAAGAATTTATTTAACATGAGAAATGATCACTCAAGCCTCAGTATTCATATATTTGCCCCATAATCACTGTGGTCCAAGAAGAGGGATATTTCAAGACTTCTTTGAGGATAAATCAATAAGCAGATATTATCTGCATCCTACCTAAGTATTCAATGCATGCTATAAATGGCTTATGAGTTGGAGAATGCTGTAGACATGTCCTCAGTCTAGAGAATTGTCCCAGCTTTATGCATTTCTTTGAAGACAATTTCGTCTTTTCAGTCAGAATTGTGCAGGTAATATATCTCCACAATTAATTTATCAGCACAGAGATTTGGTCAGGGTGCCTGAATTAAACTGACATTTTTCTGGCTTTCATAAATTTTGATGATTATTGTTATACTGATACCAGTTTGCCTCACTCCTACAAAGATCTAAAGTAATTTGATTGATTAGAAACTGTACTTTAGCGTGCATTGAATCTGATATTCTGTTTAAAATATAATTTGACTTTAATGGCTGGCATGGACTCAATCTTCTGAAACTGCACTCCTTCTAGATGCAGTGACCAGCAATTTCCTGGCAACTTGCCAGGCGTCTTTTCTTTGCTTCAAAAGCTGACGGTTTCCATGGTAACAGGGCTTGACAGCAAGGAGGAGCCATAGCCTGTCCTGATTCACTGTTTCACACTGATGCTCCGTCAATGTCAATTACATGTCAGATATAAGAACAAGTAAACCTGCTAATTTCTTTCTTTTTTTTTCCTATTCACCCCCTTCTATTGATATTCCTCACTGACTTTAGCCACAGATTGGTGAATCTGTTGAATTTATTGCCACAGGTGGCTGTGGAGGCCAAGTCATTCGGTATATTAAAAATGGAGGTTCCATGTTGGCAGACTCAGGCTACATCCACACTAGACTGGATAATTTTGAAAACGCCAGTTTCGCGTAAAAACTATAGGCGTCCACACCAGGCGTTTTTGATAATATCTCCGTCCACATTAGAACAGATATATGGGCGAATCTCCTCCTACTGAACATGCGCAGGATACACAGAAAACAAGCGAAGAGGAAACGGTATACTTGGTGCGCGTTTGTTCAGTTACAGACTAGAAAAACTTAAAAGGGATTGCTGTTGGCACTCGCGCAGGAGGACTTAAAACTAAAAAAAAACAAATACTGGAGCGTATGGAGGCAACTGACAGGGAGTTCACGGACAGTATGACCCGGCTGACGACGAACATTGAAAATGTATGACCCGGCAGTCGAGTAAACTCACATGCGGTGGTGCATGTGCTCAACAGAGTTTTTGAAGGGAACTTACTGGGGGAGCAGAGTAGTGACTCAAAGCCCTTGTCATCTACAAGCCAGTTGTTCTTAAGATCAGCTAATAGTCCTTGGGCAAGCAGGAAATCTGCACCAAGCAGAGGTCCAACGCTTTGGCTAAAGCAAAGCCCCATGTGTAACATTGTCTGCTGAAGCAGAGCATCACACATTGTGTTCCATACGCCTGGATCCTGCTGCCACTGGTGTCCTCCAGCGAGGTTTCGTCACTCTTTGACTTCCCATTAATAGGTAATGCAGGCAGCACACTCACTTGAGCACCTGTGTCACACAGAAAGTGTTGCACTGAAAAGGTGTCTGTAATAAACAGTGAACAACCCTGGCAGCTGGAATCCACAGTGTTCATAGACCTCGGATATCCCAATGCATTGGCGCTGTTGAAACTGCAAGGCCGTCAGCACTTCCTAGCATTCCTACCAAAGTGAGCCTGGTAAAAACACAGCCTCAGCATAGTCTGTTTTGTAGCTACTAGCATCCTTATGTTGGGGAACTTGCTGGCCAGGCTTATTGAGGTAGAGAAAGGAGGTGGAATTATGCACCTCTGCCTTTCTAAGTTTATATTTTCAGCCATTTTAGCAAGCTTCCTATAGTCCATCATGAGTGCACTAGTGAAGGCTAAGCAAACTTGATCAGGCATTTGCTGCATGAAAAGTTATTTAAAATAACACAAGGATGGTGATTTCCCAGGAGTGACAGCATGTGGCCCATTAGCTCCAATGGCTGAGCATTTCCGAGGCCAGGTGAGGAGAGAAACTGTTTGGCTTTCTCAGACCCTAATAGTTCAAGAGTCTGTGAAAGGTGAGTTTTCAGCGATTGGTATTTATTGTGTTCAGGTGGGTGTTCTGTTAGACTCACTACTCTCGCTGCTGTGGAGTTGCTGAGCGATGTTCCCACATAGAAATATTTGTTGTTTTTGTTGGAGATTTCTCACAGTGCGAATTGGGCCTCGGCTTGTGCAAACCATGCAACGGCATTTTGCTCCCAAAACTCCAGTAGTTTCAAAGCGACTACATTGGCTGACATACTCAATAACTCTAGAAAATCAGGGACACTGATGGAGGTTTTCACAAATAAAAACCAGTGGAGGCGTATTATGTTTAAGAACAACCATAAAAACTCATTTATTGAGCTCCAAAAAACTGAACACAAAGTGCGGTAAAACTACTTTACATAATTATTTCATTACATCAGACTAGCCTCCAAAAGTGAACCCCAACTCAATGTAGGTAGCTGTGAGTTATGTATGTTTCTACCAATTACATTACCCTACATTACTACCTCAGTCCTGGGCTAGACTGTGAACACTTTAAACCACTTTATATAATACTGATTATGTTGTAAGTACATGCTGGCATTTATGTATTTGTGCACATTGTATTCTAGATCCATACTTCAACCTCTAACTTCATTACATTTCCTATATAGCATGATTGCCCACATCATATGACGCAGCACATAATGATGATGATGATGATACATAATTGATTATTTTTATATAATTCCTTTTTCTTCACAATGGTTGAATACTGTTGTTTTTTGTTGTATGTCATGCATGACCAACGCACCACAGCTAATAAATATATATGCTACTTTGCCATTCATCTAGAAAACTAGTTAACACTGTGCGGATCAGGAGAAAAATTGTGATCTTTCTGATCTATGTGGGTGCAGTTCCCAGCAATAGACTTGGACATTTCAGACATACATAATTCATTTTAAGACACTGTTCTTTCTTTCTGCTTTTACATGTCTTGTATGCTTCCAACTTCATGGTCGATTGACAGCCTGGTCATCCTCAAACATCAGAATTTTCTTGAACTCGTTTTGTGGCTTGAAAAATAGCTGGGCTAGTACTTGATCAGCAGTTGCATGGAAGTAGTCATCCATATCTAGCGTTTCCAGCTGTAAAAGGAGTGAAAAACCACTGTTAAAACAACAAGAATTTGGGTGGCATGGTAGCATAGTGGTTAGCAAAGCCCTACTGTACCAGTGACCTGGGTTCAATTTCCACCGCTGTCTGTAAGGAGTTTGTATGTTCTCTCTGTCACCCGGACGGTTTTTCTCCGGGTGCTCCGGTTTCCTCCCACACTCCAAAGACATACCGATTGGTAGGTTAATTGGTCATTGCGAATTGTCTCATCATTAGGCTAGGTTTAAATCGGGGGACGTGGCTTAAAGGGCAGGAAGGGCCTATTCCATGCTGTACCTCAATAAATAAATAATAAATTTGAACTCCACTGATGATGATAGGAGTGTTTGATGCTCTGGGCATGTACTGGCTGCAGTTTAGAAGGATGAGGGGGGATCTAATTGAAACCAATTGAATATTGAAATGCCTAGATATAGTGGACATGGAGGGGATGTCCACTATACAGTGGTGGAGTCTAAGACTAGAGGTCATAGCTGCAGAATAGATGTCCTTTTGGAACAGAGGTGAGGAGGAATTTCTTCAGTTGGAGGGTGGTGAATCTGTAGAATCTTGATTGGCTCATTATCATCGCTCTCAACCCCATTCTCCTGCCTTCTCCCCTTAACTTTTGACACCCTGACTAATCAAGCATTTGTCAAACTCCACTTCTCCCCTTTAAATATACTCAATGACTTGGTCTAGTGCTAGTGAGGCCAGAACTAGAAAGGTTATACAGGTTATTTACATGGCTAAGGAGGTGGTGTAGAAGGGAGGGCATAAGATTTTTGGATCATTGGGCTCTCTTTCAGGGAAGGTGGGAAATGCACAGAAGGGATGGTTTGCACCTGAACTGGAGGGGGACTAATATCCTAATGGGAAGGTTTGTTAATGCTGCACAGTGGGGTTTAAACTAGAGTTGCTGGGGGATGGGAACCAGAGTGCCAGAACAGTTAGTGGAGAGGTTGGGGAGGCAGATGTTGGTAAGACCTCAGACAAAGTTAGGAATTAAAAGGTTGAGCATGGGTGCAACTAGTGGCCTAAGCTGCATGTATTTCAATGCAGGAAGTATTGTACGAAAGGCGGATGATAGTGCTAAAGATGAGGTGGCTGGTTTACAAACAGAGGGAATGTGTAGCAAGGAGAGCATGTTGATGGGGCAAAATTGCTGTTAACACAATGAGTTGTAACATAAAAGGCAGACAAAATCAAAAAGGGTGAATACAGGACTGAAGGTGTTGTATCTGAGTACGTGCAGTATTCGGAATAAGGTAGATGAACTTGCAGCACAGTTGCAGATTAGCAGGTGTGATTTCATAGGCATCACTGAATCATGACTGAAGGAAAGTTATAGCGGGGAGCTTAATGTCCAAGGATGCACACTGTATTGAAAAAGCAGAAATGAAAGTAGAGGGGGTGGCGTGGCTCTGATGGTAAAAAATTAAATCAAATTATTAGAAAGAGATGAAAGAGGGTCAGAAGGTGTTAAATCATTATAGATAGAGTTATGGGCTGCAAGGGTAAAAAAGACCCTGAAGGGAGTTGTAAACAGATCCCCAAACAGTAGTAAAGAAGTGGTCTACAAATTACAACAGGAGATAGAAAATGCATGTCAAGAGGGCAATTTTACAACCGTCATGGAGGATTTCAATATGTAGGTTGATTGGGAAAATCAGGTTGGTGCTGGATACCAGGAGGAAGAATTTCTAGAATGTCTATGAGATGGCTTCTTAGAGCAGCCCATGAGGGGATCAGCTATTCTGGATTGAGTGATGTGCAATGAACCGGAATTGATTAGAGAGCTTAAGGTAAAAGGGCAAGTGATCATAATATAATCAAATCCACCCTGAAGTTTGAGAAGGACAAGTGAAAGTCAGATATATCAGTATTACAGTGGAGTAAAGGGAATTACAGAGGCATGAGTGAGGAAATCGCTAGAATTGATTGGAGAAGAACACTGGCAGGGATAACAGCAGAGCAGCAATGGCTGGAATCTCTGGAAGCAATTCGGAAGGCACAGGATAGGGACATCCCAACGTGAAACAAATTTTCTAAAGGAAAGATGACATAACCATGGCTAACAAGAGAAATCAAAGCCAACAGAAAAGCCAAAGAGGGCATATAATAGAGCAAAGATTAGAGGGAAGTTATAGGATTGGGAAGCTTTTAAAAACCAATAGAAGGCAATGAAAAAAGTTAATAAGAAGTTAAAGATGGAATACAAAAGTGATGTAGCCAATAATATTAAAGAGGATACCAAAAGTTTCTTCAGATGCAAAAGTGTAAAAGAGAGGTGAGAGTTGATATTGGACCACTGGAAAATGGTGCTGGACAGGTAGTAATGGGGGACAAGGAAATGGTGGACGAACTGAATAAGTATTTTGCATTAGCCTTCACCGTCGAAGACACTAGCAGCATGGTGGAACCTTCAGGTGTTAGACGTGTGTGAAATTACCACAACTAGAGAGAAGATTCTTGGGAAACTGAAAGGCCTGAAAGGAAATAAGTCACCAGGACCAGATGGTGTACATGCTAGGGTTCTGAAAGAGGTGGTGATGAGATCGTGGAGGCATTAGTAATGATCTTTCAAGAATCACTAGATTCTGGAATGGTTCCAGAACACTGCAAAATTGCAAAGTCACTCCACTCTTCAAGAAGTGAGAGAGGCAGAAAAAGGAAATTTCCTCCTGACACTTATCCTTGTAAGCAGAACAAGTGCTATACATGCCCCTATACCTCCTCCCTCACTACCATTCAGGGCCCTAAACAGTCCTTCCAGGTGAGGCGACACTTCACCTGTGAGTCTATTGGGGTCATAATACTGTGTCTGGTGCTCCTGGTGTGGCCTCCTGTATATTGGTGATACCCAACATGGATTGGGGTACCTACATTCTGTCCACCAGAGAAAGCAGAATCTCCCAGTGGGCACACATTTTAATTCCACTTCCCATTCCCATTCTGATATGTCTATCCATGGCCTTCTCCACTGTCGTTATGAGGCCACACTTAGGTTGAAGGAACAACACCTTATATTCCATCTGGGTAGCCTCCAACCTGATGGCATGAACATTGACTTCTTGAACTTCTGGTAATGCCCCCCCCCCCTTCACCATTTCCCATCTCCTTTCCCCTCTCTCACCTTATCTCCTTGCCCACTCATCATCTCCCTCTGGTGCTCCTCCCCAGTTTTCTTTCTTCTGTGGTCTTCTGTCTCTTTCAACAATCAACTTCCCAGCTCTTTACTTCATCCCTCCCACTTCAGGTTTCTCTCCCCTCCCCCCACCACCTTTCAAATCTACTCCTCAGCTTTTTCTCTCCAGTCCTGCTGAAGAGTCTCGACTGTACTCTTTTCCATAGATGCTGCCTGGCCTGCTGAGTTCGTCTAGCATTTTGTGTGTGTTGAAAGAATATTATAGGCCAGTTAGTCTGATCTCAGTGGTTGGGAAGATGCTCAAGTTGAATATTAAGGATGAGGTGCCAGGCTTGGAGGCACATGATCAATTAGACGGTAGTCAGTATGGTTTCCTCAAGGGAAAATCTTGCTTGACGAATCTGTTGGAATTCTTTGACAAATTAACAAGCAGGATAGACAAAAAAGAATTGGTTGATGTTGTATACTTGGATTTTCAGAAGGCCTTTGATGAGGTGCCACATGAGGCTGTTTAACAAGCTATGAGCCCATGTTATTACATGTAAGTTTCTAGCATTATTATAACAGTGGTTGTATTCTTGTATTCTGAGGCTGTGCCCTGTTCTACTAGACTCTCCCACTTCTGGAAACCTTTGCATATCCACTCTAGCTACGCATTTCAATGTTCAGTAAGTTTCAATGCAATCCACCCCCCCCCCCCCACCATCCTTCCAAACTTGAGCCAGTACTCTTTTAAGTGTAGTAACAAAATGACAAATCAACTCATTCTGTTGTGCTGGTACACACCCCAGGGTGGTGATGTGGTAGGCCAGCTGGTGGTGTAGTGGTATCAGCACTGGACTTCAAGGCAGATGGTCCTGAGTTCAAACCCAGCCAGGTCCCAACCTGGGCAGCAGCAGTATCTGCGCAGAAAAAAGGTCTGGCAATCTACTTCCGTATCTTGCCACGAAAATTCTATGGACTCTATGGTCCATGAAGAGTCAGACACAACTGAACAACATCCCATTCACTTTCTTTTTGTCTATCCACCCTTCCCCAGCATCGACTCCTCCCCTTAACTAAACTTTTTTTTGCCAGGATCAGAAAAAGATTATGCACAGGATCATAAAATGTTGCAGAGGGTAGTAAGTCAGCCAGCTCCATCATTGGCTCTTGACTCCCCAGCATCAAGGACATTTTCAAAAGGCGATGTCTCAGGAAGGCAGCATCCATCACTCAGGACATGCTGTCTTGTCATTATTACCATCAGGGAGGAGGTACAGGAGCCTGAAGACACATACTCAATATTGTAGGAACAGCTTCTTCCGCTCCGTCATCAGATTTCTGAACAGACAGTGAACCCAATCGACTATTTTGTTCTCTTGTTGCACTACTTATTTTATATACATATGTCGCTTGTACATTATATACCGTATCATGTGACATGGGTGATCACGGTCTTTCCAAGATCTTGATTGTTCTTGGCAAATTTTTCTACAGAAAAAGGCACCGAAGTATTCGGGCTCTCATGACCAGACTATGTAACTCTTTCTTCCCCCAAGCCATCAGACTCCTCAATACCCAGAGCCTGGCTTGACACCAACCTACTATACCCTCTACCGTGCCTACTGTCTTGTTTATTATTTGTTATTATTTATTGTAGTGCCTGCTCTGTTTTGTGCACTTTATGCAGTCCTGGGTAGGTCTGTAGACTAGTGTAGTTTTTGTGTTTTTTTCTTACATAGTTCAGTGTAGTCTTTGTATTGTTTCATGTAGCACCATGGTCCTGGAAACGTCTCATTTTTACTATGTTCTGTACCAGCAGTTATGGTTGAAGTGACAATAAAAAGTGACTTGACTTGACTTGAGAAGTGGTTTGCCTTTGCCTTTTCCTTTACAAGTCGGGTTACCCAGCCATTATCAATACCCTTCAGAGATTGTCTGCCTGCTGTCAGTGTTCACATAACCAGGACTTGTGATATGCACCAGCTGCTCATACGACCATCCACCACCTGCTCCCATGGCTTTACGTGAATACTGATCAGGGGGCTGAGCAGGTGCTACACCTTGCCCAAGGGTGGCCTGCAGGTTAGTGGAGGGAAGGAGTGCCTTACACCTCCTTTGGTAGAAATGTATCTTCACTCTGCCACCTGAATCTCTCTATCTATCTATCTATATATATATATAGTTCTAACTCTTTGCATATTTTGTGTATTGCACTTTACTGCTGTTGCAAAACAACAAATTTCATGACATACCAGTGATAATAAACCTGATCTTAATTCAGATTCCGATTCAGTTCTCAAACTGCAGATTGTAGGAAAGCAAGAAAAGCTACAGAATCTGACCGTGAGAGTTTTCCGAGACCCCGACCCTTGAGTGAGCCTTCATCCAAATTAAAATGTGCTCTTACCTGGTCTCCTGTGCTAAACGCAAGGATTAATAAGAGATCTTCAACGCATGTGCTTTTAATGTAGTGCTGTGTTCCAATAGGGAAGAAGAAAACATCGCCTTTGTCTATTTGGAAATCTGTGGTTGAGGAACCAATTACTCCCACCTGTATGGATAAAACAAAAGATCTGTTCTCAGCGTTCTATTTCCCTGGCAAAGGTATCAGAAGCGAGAAAGGTATGGGAATTCAAAGTGCTCAGTGAGGGCTTACTATGGTAGGATTTACATTCCAAGCCGCAAGGCATAAGAGCATAAGAGATAGAAGCAGAGTTAGGCCATTCATCCCATCGAGTCCATCATGGCGGATTTATTTTCTCTCTCGACCTTATTCCCCTGCCTTATGTCTGTAACCTTTGATGCACTTAACTAATCAAGAACCTATCAATCTCTGCTTTAAATATCCCCACTGACTTGGGCTGTACAGCCATTTGTGGTGATGAATTCCACAGATTCACCAACCTCTGACTAAAGAAATTCCTCCTCATCTCTGTTCTAAAGGGACATCCTTCTATTCTGAGGCTGTGTTGTCTGGTTCTGGACTCTCCATGTCCACTGGGTTTTTCAATATTTGGTATCTTTCAATGAGATCCCACTCATTCTTTTAAACTCCAGTGAATAGAGGCCCAGAGGCATAGAGGCACTCTTCATAGAGGCATCAAACACTCTTCATATGTTAACCCTTTTATTCCCAGAATCATTCTCATCACCCTCCTCTTCATCCTCTCCAATGTCAGCATATCTTTTCTTAAATATAGGATCCAGAACCATTCACAATACTCCATGCGGTCTGACCAATGCCTTATAAAGCCTCAGTATTACACTCACGCTATTTTATTCCAGTCCTCTCAAAATGAGTGCTAACATTGTATTTGCCTTCCTTACCACTCACTCAACCTGCAAGTTAATATTTAGGAAATCCTGCATTTTGACTCCCCAAGTACCTTTGCACCTTATATGCAAAGACTATCAGAACTGCTAATATTAGTTTGTCAAATCCTGTAGGTAATTTAAGTTATATATGAAGGCAGGAATCATTTGATTTGGTGGTGGAAGTTCACAAGATCTCCATGACCACCATTTTGCTGAAAGCAGGTTTCTTGTTGTTGTGAATAATTTGAATATATTATGTCACAAAATTGACAGGAAACATTTAGTATGTACACAGAATAAGCATACATATGTATGTATATATATGTATGTTACAAACATGTTAATTAACATGATATATTTAGTATGTAAACACACAGAAAAGTTGCTAAAAGAACATTTTTTGCAGATAATGGACACTTAAATTACATAGAAACATAGAAAATAGGTGCAGGAGTAGGCCATTCGGCCCTTCGAGCCTGCACCGCCATTCAGTATGATCATGGCTGATCATCCAACTCAGAACCCTGCACCAGCCTTCCCTCCATACCCCCGATCCCTTTAGCCACAAGGGCCATATCTAACTCCCTCTTAAATATAGCCAATGAACTGGCCTCAACTGTTTCCCGTGGCAGAGAATTCCACAGATTCACCACACTCTGTGTGAAGAAGTTTTTCCTAATCTCAGTCCTAAAAGGCTTCCCCTTTATCCTCAAACTGTGACCCCTCGTTCTGGACTTCCCCAACATCGGGAACAATCTTCCTGCATCTAGCCTGTCCAATTACGTTTCAATCAGATCCCCCCTCAATCTTCTAAATTCCAATGAGTATAAGCCTAGTTCATCCAGTCTTTCATCATATGAAAGTCCTGCCATCCCAGGAATCAATCTGGTGAACCTTCTTTCTTAATGTTGACAGACTTATAAGTAATTTCTCTGCTGTCCATTTACCCTACAGAGAGGAGGTGGAAGAGCTCGAGGCCTGGTACCTGGCAAATAACCTATTCCATAATGTCAAAAAGACAAAGGAGATGATTATCGACTTCAGGAGAAAATGCATCACTCAGACTCACTTTACCTCGGTAGCTCAGCAGTGGAAACTGTGAGCAGTTTCAAACTTCCGGGAGTGCATAACCTGTCATGGTCCTGGAACACATTCTACACAATCAGGAAAGGTCACCCATGCCTCTACTTTCTGAGAAGGCTGAAGAGAGTTGGACTGTACTCACGTCATTCTACAGATATGCAGTAGAGAGAATCCTAACACGCTGCATCACCGCATGGTATGGAAGCTGCACTGCAGCGGAGAGGAAGGCGCTACAATGGGTAGTCAAAACTGCCCAAAGCATCACCGGCACCAGCCTACCCACCATCATGGACAAAGATGCAGAAAGATGCCGGAAAGGGGCCTGTAACATCATGAAGGATCCTACCCATCCAGCTCATGGACTGTTTATCCCACTCCCATCAGAGAGGAGGCAACGTCAGGATCACCAGACTCTAAAATAGTTACTTTCCCCAAGCAGTAAGGCTGAACAACCTCTCTACCCACTAACCCACACTTCCAACCACCACTACTTTATCATTTCCTGGGTACAGAAGAGATTTGCAAGGATGTTGCCTGGACTGGGGAGCATGCCTTGTGAGAATAGGCTGAGTGAACTCGGCCTTTTCTCCTTGGAGTGACGGAGGATGAGAAGTGACTTGATAGAAGTGTACAAGATAATGAGAGGCATTGATCGTGTGGATAGTCAGAGGCTTTTCCCCAGGGCTGAAATGGCCAGCACAAGAGGGCATAGTTTTAAGGTGCTTGGAAGAAGGTACAGAGGAGATGTCAGGGGTAAGTTTTTTTATGCAGAGTGGTGGGTGCTTGGAATGGGCTGCCGGCGGCCATGGTGGAGGCAGAAATAATAGGGTCTTTTAAGAGACTCCTGGATGGGTACATGGAGCTCAGAAAAATAGAGGGTTATGGGTAAACCCTAGGTAGTTCTAAGGTAGGGACATGTTTGGCACAGCTTTGTGGGCCAAAGGGCCTGTATTGTGCTGTATGTTTTCTATGTTTCTATGTTTCCTGTCAGTCACCTTATGTACAGACACTCCTGTGTCCAGCATCACTTTATGGACATGTAATCAATCTATGTATATAAGCTATCTTATGTACCTACAATAATTGTATTTTTTTATTATTATTGTGTTCTTTATCTGATTGTGTTTTTTTTGTGCTGTATCAGATCTGGAGTAACAATTGCTTTATTCTCCTTTACACTTGTGTACTGGAAATGATATTAAACAATAATGAGGAAGTCTGCAGGTGCTGGAAATCCAAAGCAACATGCACAAAATGCTTCAGGAACTCAGCAGGTCAGGCAGCGTCTATGGAAAAGAACAAACAGTCCACGTTTTGGGCTGAGACGTTTCTTCAGGACTGAGAAGGAAAGAGGGAAAGGGAAAGAGGCTAGCTGGAAGATGATAGGGTGAATCCAGGTGGGTGGGAAAGGTCAAGGACTGCAGAAGAAAGAATTTGATATTTCCTTCCCTCTTCCCTCTTCCCTCTTCTTCTATTCCCTCCTCTGGCCTCTTACCTCTTCTCACCTGCCTATTACCTCCCCCTGGGTCCCCTCCTCCTTCCTTTTCTCCTATGGTCCACTTGATCAGATCCTTTCTTAGCCCTTGACCTTTCCCACCTACCTGGCCTCATCTACCGCCTTCTAGCTAGCCTCTTTCCTCTCCCCTCTCCTTTATATTCTGGCATCATCCCCCTTCCTTCTCAGGTCTGAAGAAGTGTTTCGGCCAGAAGCGTTGACTGTTTACTCTTTTCCATAGATGCTGCCTGATCTGCCAAGTTCCTCCAGCATTTTGTGTGCGTGGTGTTGAACAACGTTGAATTGAATCTGAATGACAAGCAAGCAGAGGAACACTTGCAAAATAATGTTCAAGTGGGGAAGGGCCAATTTAACATGGCTACAAATACTAAACAAATAAGCTGCAAGTGAGATCCAAGCCTGACAGATCTGTTCACTTTCACAAATGGACTGTACAGACTTCTCATCAAAAATATTTAATGGCCTGACACTGTGTCACAGACGCGAAATGCTTACAAACTGCCCTGGTCGCCTCAGCCGTTTAAAATGAAATACCTTGCACATCAATATGTTAATTTAAATTCTGACCTCAATATTGGAAATAAAGAGAGAATAGTACCTGTCCACAGCCACTTATCACGTATCCCATCTCGTGGGCGTTGAAATGGAAGTGAGGCTGCCGGAGTCCATTGCTGTATATCCGTAGTGTTGCTAAGGTGAGCGTGTCTGCATGCTGAAAGAACAGAGTCAGAATCAGAATCTGATTTCCTATCACTGGCACATGTCATGAAATTTGTTTGTTGGTAGCAGTACATTGCAATATGTAATAAATAACACTATAAATTACTATAAGTAATAAATATAAAAAATAAATAATGGAATAAGAGAGGAAATATACTGAGGTAGTGTTCATGGACTCAGTACCCATTCAGAAATCAGCTGGTGGAGGGGAAGAAGCTGTTCCTGAAATGTTAAGTGTGTATCTTCAGGCTCCTGTACCTCCTCATTGAAGGTAGCAATGAGAAGAGGGCGTGCACGAGGAAATCTGCAGATGCTGGAATTTCAAGCAACACACACAAAAATTGCTGGTGAACACAGCAGGCCAGGCAGCATCTAGAGGAAGAGGTACAGTCGACGTTTTGGGCCGGGACCCTTCATTGAATTCATGTTTTGTCAGGTGCACCACAGACACGGTGAATTTCTCTGCTACTTTCTCCCAGTTGCATCACTTTTTCAATCTTATCGGAACAGTACAAATAATTTCACATTTTCCCATATTGCACTGCACCTGCCACCTTCGTACACTCACTTAAGCTGTCTATATCCCTTTGCAGGCTTTTCCGACCCTCCTTACATCTTGTTATCCCACCTGCCTTTAATTTTTCTGCATTTTGGATCCGGTTAACTCAAATCCTTCATCTGTCATTACTAAAACTTGTAAATATTTGTGGCCCAGGACCTCACTAGGTTACTGATTGTGACACTGAATATGACTTGTTTCCCTTGAAAGTGCTAACAGTTAGTCAGGTAATACCCTATCCAGGCTAATATATTGTACATTCTGTGTTTTGAATGCAAAGGAATGCAATGGGAGTGGAACATTTTGCTTAGGGGTTAACTAGGCGTGTTGCATCTCAAAACCAGACCATTCAGATCTACTTCAGCCACACCTCTTCACAGTCCCTCAGCACCCTTCATCTCTCCATGCACTGTCATTTTACACTTACACTCCACACCTCACACCTACACTGACACAGTCACTGTCCTACTGTGTTCCCATATGCCCTGCTGCTACCAAGGAGAGTTCCCCTTGCCAAGAGACACTTTGTCACTTTATCATTTCCTGTCAGAGTCACTTCATGTTCAGATAGTCCTGCACCGAGCGTCACTTCATGTACATAAAATCAGTCTGTGTAGATGCACTAATTTAGCATATACAGCTACACACAACAGTTACTTGCACATTGTGTTTTGTAGGATTGCTTTTATATTTATTCTTATCATTGTGTTTTTATGCTTATTGTGCTTTTTAATGCTTATTTATTTCTTTAGAGATACAGAGTGGAACAGGCCCTTCTGGGCCCAATGAGTCACACCTATTAACCCTCGCCTAATCACAGGACAGTTTACATCGACCAATGAACCCACCAAATGGAATGTCTTTGGACTGGGGGAGGAAACCGGAGCATCCAGAGGAAACCTATGTGGTCACAGGGAGAATGTACAAACATCTTACAGATGACACCGGAATTGAACTCCAACTACCGATGGTCTGAACCGCAATAGCGTCGTGCTAACCACTACCGCGGCACCATACATCTTACTCCCCGATCAGATCGGGAGTAAACCGATCAAACAGGAGAAAGTCTGCAGATGCTGGAAATCCAAGTAACACACACAAAATGCTGGAGGAACTCAGCAGGCCAGGCAGCATCTATGGGAAAGAGTACAGTCGACGTTTTGGGCTGAGACCTTCATCAGGACTGTGAAAAAAGATGAGGAGTCCGAGTTAGAAGGTGGCGTGAGGGGAGGGAAAACACAGGTGATAGGTGAAAGTGGGGGGGGGGGTGAAGTAAGAGCTGGGAAGTGGATTGGAGGAAGAGATACAGGGCTGGAGAAGGATGAATCTAATTGGAGAGGACAGAAGGCCATGGAAGAAAGAAGCGGTGGAGGGGTTCTCCATTACACTTGTGTACTGAAGAATGGGGAGGGAACATCGACTCAGACCATGAGAGGCCTGCGTCGGGCATTTTCATGCCTTACAAGGCGCAGATTGGAAGTCTGTGTGGGGCGCTACTCCTCACACAGACTAGAGCAATGTGTGGTTAAGTGCCTTGCTCAAGGGCATAAACACACTGCCACAGCTGAGGCTTGAACTAATGACCTTGAGAGCACTAGACAAACGCCTTAACCACTTGGCCACATGCCCAACACTGAAGAATGACAATAAACTATCTTGAACTGAATTGAATTCAGGTGCGTTGGTGTATGCCAGTACTTTATAATCTGTGATAGTGCTGCCCAGATAGTCTGCAAGTGGATCTTACAGTCCTTTCATGTGTCCTTGTTTATGTTTTTTCTTTTGCTGTAATAACATGTAATTGAGGAAATACCTGATGAAGGGAGTTGGCAAAGACTTTCTCATTTTCTGTCAGACTCATTGTGTTTCTTAGATACCTTGCCCACTGGATGATTCCACCAGAGTAGGTGTAATTCTTGGATCCTGGAATGAGTACAAGAAAGATAAAATAAGATAACATTTGAATATACCAAAATTCCAGAGGAAATCTGCAGGTCAGACAGGATAACATTTTTCTGGATTCCACTGAAGTTACTTGGACATCACTTGGAGATTTAATCTTTAAGACATGGGAGTATAATTAGGCTATTCAACCATTCAATGCTGGTCTGCCATTCCACAATAGCTGATTTATTATCTCTCTGAACCCCATTCTCCTGCCTCCTCCCTGTAACCTTTGACATCTTTACTAGTCAAGAACCTATCAACCTCCACTTCAAATATACCCTATGACTTGGCTTCCGCAGCTGTCTGTAGCAATGAATAACACAGATTCACCACATTCTGGAAGAAATTCCTCCTCATCTCTGTTCTAAAGGGACGTTATTCTATTTTAAGTCTGTACCCTCTGGTCCTAGACTCCACCACATCTACTCTATTTAGGTCTTTCAATATTCAGTGGTTTTCAATGAGATCCCCCCTCATTCTTCTAAACTCCAGCAAGTACAGGTCCAGAACCCTCAAATGCTCTTCATACATTAACTCTTTAATCCCCAGTATCATTCTCAAGACCATCTCCAACGTAGCTGCACCTCAAGATTGTGTACTTCTTCCCCGCTCTACTCTCTACTCTCATGACTGTGTGGCTAAGCACAGCTCAAGCATCATCTATAAATTTGCTGATGTCACTGCTGTTGTTTGTAGAATGTCAGAGGGCAATGTGGTGGTGTTCAGCAGTGAGACAGATCAGCTGGTTGAGTGGCATTGCAGCAACAAATTCACGCTTAACATCAGCAAGAGCGAAGAATTGTTTGTTGACTTCAGGAAGTGGAAATCAGGAAAACACACACCAGTCCTCATCGAGTGGTCAGCAGTGGAAAAAGGTGAGCAGGCTTTAAGTTCCTGGGCATCAACAACTCAACCTATCTTGAGCCTAATATACTGATGCAATCAGTGGCTCTTCTTCAGTACAAATTTGAGGAGATTTGCTATGCCACCAAAGACTTGTGTAAATTTCTACAGATATACAGTGGAGAGCATTCTGACTGGTTACGTCACTGAATGGTATGGATCTTCTAATGCACAGGATTGAAAGAGGCTATGGAGGGTTGTTGACTCACCTCCACCATGAGCAGAACCCTCCCCACCATTGAGGCCATCTTCAAGAGTCAGTGCCCCAAGAAGGTGACATTCATCATTAAGGAAGCTCGCCATCTGGAATATACCCTTTTCTCATTGCTACCATGAAGGAGGAGGTACAGCAGCCTGAAGAGCCTCACTCAATGGCTCAGGAACTGCTTTCTCCCATCTCATTAATCTTTTCACTATTTAGTATTGTAATTTATAGATTGTTATGTCTTTGCTCATCCTACCTCCCCCATTCACCTGGGTTCACCTATCACCTTCTATCTTGTATGCCTTCCACTCCCATACCTTCTTATTCTGCTTTCTTCCCCCTTTCTTTCCAGCCCTGATGAGGGGTCTTGGCCCAAAACGTCAACTGTTTATTTCCCTCCATAGATGTTGACTGACCTGTCCTCCAAAATTTTGTGTGTATTTCTCTAGAATCCCAGCACCTGAAGAATCTGTTGTGATTAAGCCTACACTGTTGTTTCTCAGTCTTGCTGACAAAATGTAAATTATATTTACATCTTCGACTAACTTGAGAGCAATATTTAAGTTAGTTATTGAATTGTCATTCATATCTCCTTACCTGGAAGATCATAGAAGTATTTCCACACGATGCTGTCCTCTGATTGAATATAACTTTCATTCGTAACGAGTTCCTTCAGGTTTGGTGGGAAGTTTATTGCTTGATCTTCCTTTTGCTTGGGGAGGCTTCTTATAAATTTAACTCCTCCAACAGGCTTCAGATGAACAGAAAGAATAATAACTTCCATCAAATTGTTTCATTGTAAGATAAATTTCACAATATATGCCGTGATATTAAATCTGATTCTGATATTTTTACATTTCAGAATTGTAACTAAAACTAGTTTTTTCATTTCATTTAAGTTCTGCAACATTTCCCAATACAGTCAGTGAACTGTTGACCCATGTCAGTGTCTTTCTCTCTGCAACCGGGTCACATCCAAACGTTTTGACACTTTCCCCACCATGCATCTGCCCAAATGTCTTGTAAATGTCATAGAGCCAAGTCAATTCTTTGACAGCAAGAAGTCAAGGAATTATTTTGGTGAATAGAATGAAAATAATGAAACACTGACCTTTAATGACCTGGAAGCAATATCTTCTGGTGTGGAGAAGAATGCATCATCCATATCAAGGGTTGAGAGTTCGTCATGTGTTGTGAAGAAGAGGAGGAAGATACACTCCTCTTCCCCCACGCTCTTCACCCAGTGAAGCGTGTTCTTTGGGAAAAAGATGACTTGACCTGCTGTAACATTATATGTTGCAACCACATTGGTTCCATCGTCTATTACACCAATCCATGCCTTCCCCTGCAAGCAGCAAAAAACTCGCAATTAAAATGAACAGAGTTTTACAAAAATATGATTAGAAACCACATTTCTTGATATGTAAATAGACAAGACATCTTTGGGACTTGTTTTGATGCTGTTGTTCTGTTGCTTGGTATGTTCTGTTTTGTTGTGTTCTGTGCTATTCTGCTGAACATCGTGGTTATACTAGGTTGGCACTGGAATATGTGGCAACACTTACATCTGAACCCAGCACATCCTTGTGTGTGTTGGCTTTCACTATATGTTTGATGTACTCCTGATTAATATCATGGTAGCATAGCAGTTTCCGCAATGCTCGGACAGCCAGATTTCAGAGTTCAGTTGCGGCGTTGTTTGTAAGAAAGTTTGTATGTTCCTTCCCATGTGTATGCAGGTTGCCTCTAGGGCCCTGATTTCCTCCCACAGTCTGAAGACCTAAGGGTTAGTAGATTAATTGGTCATTGTATATTGTCCTGTGTTTAACTAGGGTTAAATTGGTGGTTTGCTGGGCAGTGCAGCTGGAAGAGCCTGTTCCACACTGTATCTCTAAATAAAATAAACTTGCAGGCTGACCCCAGCACATGCGTGGGTGTGGGTCAGTAATGTAAATGATGCTTTTCACTACATGTTTCGATAAACATGTGATGATTAAATCTGACCATTGACTGCAAGCCGCAAACCAATCTGCCCCGATCAAAGTTGCTACTTCATGCAATTTTGATCAGGGTGGACTGGCTTTGCTGCCTACAGTCAACGAAGAACAGAGCACTAGATCAAACTGAACTGAGCTGAAACTGAACATTCTTGGATTGTTTTGATGACTTTGTGGTTTGATGTTTTATATGCTGTGCTTTTTGCTTTCCTTTTGCATGATTTGTTCTTTTTTTGCACATTGGGGGTTTGATGTTTCTCTTTGAGTGGGTTCCAGTGTATTTCTTTGTTTCACGGCAGCCTGTGGGAAGCGAATATCTGGGTTGTAAACTGCTTGCATACTATGATTATAAAGGTACTTTGAATCTTGAATCTGAAATCTAAAAGAACAGAGTGTGAGAAGCTAGTGATGGTGCTTTATACCTCAGAGGATGAGCGATGAAGCAGAGAAAAGAATCAGCAATATGTAGATAAAAATAGAATTCAGTAATACTTTTCCTTCTCACTACATCCCAGAGGAACTAAGTATTTACCGTTAGCAGATATCCATGCTCGTTGGCGTTGAAATGCCAATGGGGAACACGAAGCCCATCCTTCTCAACTCGCAGGGTGCCTACTGTCATTTTGGATTTCATTTCATTTATATTCTTCCCAAATTCCATAGAGAATTTGTTTTCATATTCAGTTGGATTTTTCCGAAAACGACCCCATTGAATTGCACCACCGGGATACTCAAGGACCTGAAAGAACAAGAACAGATGCAGTACTAAAGAAACATTTTCTTGAAACACACTTGGTGGCTGCTTCATTAGGTACCTCCTGTACAACCTGTACCTAAATAAAGTGGGCACTGAGTGAATGAATGTTCATGGTCGTCTGCTGCCATAGCCCATCCAATTCAAGGTTCGATGTGTTGTGCATTCAGCGATGCTCTTCCATGCACCACTGTTGTTGTACGTGGTTTTTTGAGTTACTGTCACCTTCCTGTCAGCTTGAACCAGTCTGGTCATTCTCCTCTGACCTCTCTCATTAATAAGGCACATTCGCCCACAGAACCACCAATCACTCAATTTTTTTTATTTGTGTTTTTTTCACCATTCTCTATAAACTGTGTGGACGTCCCAGATCAACAGTTTCTGAGATACTCAAGCCACCCTGTCTGGCACCAATAATCATTCCATGGTCAAAGTCACTTAGGTCGCATTTGTTCTCCATTCTGAGATTTGGTCTGAACAACAACTGAACCTCTTGACCACGTCTGCATATTTTTATGCATTGAGTTATTGTCATGTGATTGGCTGATTAGACGTTAACATTAATAAGCAGGTGTACAGGTGTATCTAATAAAGTGGCCACTGAGTGTATGTATGACGTCTAGCATTATCAAACTGTGCATTGAATAATATGGAGACCATGAAACACTGAACACACCATAAGTTTTTGCTCTAGGTACTCCAAGCTGGTGACACAGCAGCTAGCATAATGCTTTACAGCACTAGAAATCGGAGTTCAATTCCCACCACTCTCTGTCAGGAATTTGTACTTTCTCCCTTGTGACTGCATAGGCTTTCTCTGCGTGCTTCGCTTTCCTCCTACATTCCAAAGTTATGCCGAGGTTAGGGTTAATAAGTTACAGGCATGCTATTTTGGCCCAAAAAGCATGGTAGCTCTTGCTAGCTGCCCCCAGAACATTATTGTAATGTTTAGACTTTATTAAGCACTGGTGAGGCCTCACATGGAGTATTGTGAGCAGTTTTGAGTCCCTTATCTATGAAAGGATGTGCTGACATCTAAAAGAGTTCAAAGGAGATTCACAAAAGTGATTCAGAGATTGAAAGGCTTGTCATATGAAGAGTGTTTGATAGCTTTGGGCCTATATTCATTGGAATTCAGTAGAGTGAAGGGGAGGACTCACTGAAACCTATCAAATATTGAAAGTCTTCGATAGAGCGGATGTGGAGAGAACATTTCCTATGTTGGGAGAGTATATGACCAGAGGACACGGCCTCAGAATAATGGACATCCATTTAGAATAGAGTTGAGGAGGAATTTCTTTAGCAAGAGAATGGTGAATCTTGGGTATATTTAAGGCAGAGGTCACTGAATTCTTAATTTGTCAGGGCATGAAGGGTTACAGGGAGGAGGTAGCAGACTGGTGCTGAGAGGGAAATGGATCAGTCATGATGAAGTGGCAGAGCAGACGATGGGCCAAATGGCCTCATTCTGTTCCTATATCTTACGGTCATACGGTCTTATAGCCTAATGGTCTTATGGTCTAACGGTCTTTGGACTGTATTAGTCATTGACACAAAATGTTGCATTTCAATGTATGTTTTGATGTTTACGTGACAAAGAAAACTGATCTTTGTCTTTAAAAAACATAAAATGATTATTAAAACCCCAGGTTCTTTCCAAGTATTTGGGTTTAAATGCTTTGTATACTAGGAAATCCATTAAGAGCACACTTTTCAATCAATGTAAATCAGCTCCATTCATTTATGATATTATACTCCATGGCAGTAAGTTAATTTATTTATTTATTGATCTAGAGATACGGTGTACAACAGACCAACTATTTAACCCTAGCCTAATCACAGGACAATTTACAATGACCAATTAACCTACTAACTGCGAAGTTTTTGGACTGTGAGAGGAAACTGTAGCTCCTGGAGGAAACCCACACAGTCACAGGTCTTACAGGGGACACCAGAAATGAACACTGAACTCCAGTGCTCCGAGCTGTGATAGTGTTCAGCTCACCACTACACTACCATGGTGCCCATGGTATTGTTGAGAGTCATAAAGAGACATAGAAAAGTACAACACAGAAGCAGGTCTTTCAGTTCATCTTGTATGTGCCAAACCATTTAAACTGCTTGGTCCCATCGACATGTAACAGTACCACAGCCCACCACATCCCTACCATCCATGTACCTGTCCAAACTTCTCTTAAATGTTGAAATCAAGCTCGCATCCACCACTTGTGCTGAAAGCTTGTTCCACACTCTCATCACCTTCTGAATGAAGAAGATTCCCCTCATGTTCTCCTTAAACCTTTCACCCTTAACCCATGACCTCCAGTTGTCGTCACACTCATAGATTGTTTATTTCTAATCCTGACAGATATATTTAAAATTATGAGAAATGTGGTTAAGGTGGACAATAGCAATCCTTTCTCCAGGGTAAGAGAGAGAACAATTAGGGGCATAGATTTATGATGAGGGGAGAAAAATTTAAAGGAGACCCGAGGGGTAACTTTTTCTCACAGATGGTGTGAGTATATGAAACAAGGAGTCAGAGCAAGTGGTTGAGAAGGGTAAACAGTATTAATTAAAAAGCACTTAGATAGGAAAATGGAGGAGCTGGTCATAGAGTCATAGAGCACTGCAGCACAGAAACAGGCCCTTCAGCCCATCAAGACAGTACCAACTATCTATCAGCTTAATCCCATTGATCTGGACCCAGACTGTAGCCCTCCATACCCCTCTTTTTATTCTTCTTTTTTGGAGGGTTATGGAGAGTTTAGGTCTTGGATGGTTAGGGGTTGCCTGCAGGAAATTAGGATTAGGTGGGTGAGACTCTGGAAAGCATGGACCTTTTGGGTTGAACTGCCTCTATCCATGCTCTATTGCTCTATATCTATGAATATGGTCATGCAGATTAAGGGCGTATGGCACGTTTGCCTTTATTATTTGAGAAACTGAGTTCAAGAGTTGGGAAGTTATGTTGCAGCTTTATAAAACTCCAATTTAGATGCACCTCGAGTATTTAATTCAGCTTATTTATTTATTTAGAGCTATAGGGAGTCTCTTCTGGCCACTCGAGCTACCCCACCAGCTGGGCGTTGCCCCCAATTTAACCCTAGCCCAATCATGGGACAATTTACAATGGCCAATTAACCTACTAACTGGTACATCTTTGGACTGTGGGAGGAAATCGGAGCACCCGGAGCAAACCCGTGCATTCCATGGGGAGGATGTACGGAGGATGTCAGCATTGAACTCTGACCTCTGATGCGCCCAGCTGTTGGACAAACTCAGGCTGTTTTCTCTGGGGGGGGCGGAGGCTGAGGGGGAATCTGATAGAGTTTACAGGATTACGACAGGAATGAGTCGAGAGCCAGTATCTTTTTCCCAAGGCTGAAATGTCTAATACCAGAGACCATGCATTTAAGATGAGGGACGTAAATTCAACGACGTGCGGAGCAGGTTTTTTAAAAACAGAGAGTGGTGGGTGCCTGGAGTGTGCTGGGTGGGGCAGTGGTAGAGGCAGATGCGTTAGATACTTCTAAGAGGCATTTATAAAGGCACATGAATGTGAGAAAAAGGGAAGGATAATGACATAGTGCATGCAGAAGGGATTAGATTAGTGGGCATTTGACTACTAACTAGTTCAACACAATATTGAGGGTCAAAGGCCCATTCCTGTGCTGTGCAGTTCAGTGTTCTATGTCCTATAACTATCGTATTTACTGCACAATGAATGCCGGGTATTGTATTGACCAGAAGACATAAGGGCAGAATTAGACTATTCAACTCATCAAGTCTGCTCCGCCATTCCATCATAGCTGATTTATTATCCTTCTTAACAGTATTCTCCTGCCTTCCCCCCACCCCCGTAACCGTTGACACCTTTAAGTCGACAGCCTTATCAAAAATCTGCTTTAAACGCCCCCAGTGACTTGGCCTCCACAGCTGTCTGTGGCAATGAATCACTTTCAATGACTCTTCATCTCAAGGTCTCCATATTTCTTGCTTATTTATTTATTATTATTATTTATTTTTGCATTTGCAAAGTTTGTTGTCCCTGCACTCCGGTTGAAAGTCCAAGTTGGTGCGGTCTTTCATTGATTCTATTATGGTTATTATTCTACAATGGATTTGTTAAGTATGCCTGCAAGAAAATGAATCTCAGGGTTGTATGTAGTGATATATATGTACTTCGATAACTTACTTTGAGCTTAGAACTTAATTCCACAGATTCACCACCTTCTGGCTAAAGTAATTCCTCCTCTTAGTTCTAAAGGGGGAGACCTTTAAATGATTGTGTCTAAATGAGCCATTAAGACTGGATAAGATACATAAGAAATAACAACACATCTGCAAAGTGGTTCAAGGACCTTCGTACCTCTGATTTATCCAGGTGATACAGATACTTGTATTTGACATCAATGCTTGAAGTGGAAGGGCTTGAACTTGGCTGTGCTGACTGTTGAGGGTGAAGTTGAGGAATAACGTAGATGAGTGCAAGCACCAGAACTCCTACTGTGGTAGTAATGACACTTGCCAGTAGACACACCAGGAAGAATTTCATGAGGGAGAAACGTTTCACTTTGTCCTGTAACAAAAGCCAGTTTCACTTTCAATGAGAAATATCAACACTTCTATATCTTCATTGGAAGAACAAAGCTTTAATACTAAAACCCCACAGGAAATTAGTGGACAGGTGTAAAATGCAAGTAGACGGTTAGATTTTCCCTCAAAAGAGAGACAGCCACACATGGGAAATTATGTTCAGCTCTGGTTGCTTCATTATGGGAAGGATGCCGAAACTTCAGGGAGGGCGTAAGGATGCTGCCTAACTTTGCATGTTTTAGGGCTTTTCTCTTTGGAGTGAAGGAGGACGAGGGGTGACTTGATAGAGGTGTCTACGATGGTAAGAAACATAGATCTAGTGGGTAGCCAGAGACTTTTTTCCCAGGATAGAATTGGCTCATATGAGGGGGCATAATTTTAAGGTATTTGGAGGAAAGTAGAGGGAGGATATCAGAGGTAGTTTTTTTTACACAGAGAATTGTGTGTACATGGAACCTAATGAAGAAGGGTCCTGATGAAGAGACTTGACCTAAAAATGCCAGCTGTTTATTTCTCTCCATAGATGCTGCCTGACCTGCTGAGTTCCTCCAGCATTTTGTGTGCGCTACGCTAGATTTCCAGCTTCTCTTGTGTTTAAGATAATAAGATGTTATAGGTGCTAGAAAGATACAGAAGCACCTATACTAAAATTATTGGAAAATTCACTGAATAATTACATATATAAATTATTATATAATCATACAAACAAGTACAAAGAAGATTAAACTACAGAAAAAGAACAATATTACACTCTAATCCAACATCTTGTCTTCCACTGAGTGAACACCGGAGGGCAGCACCAAGCAAACATGGAAGAGCAACACCAATGAGAGAGGCCAGCTCCCAACCCAAGACAGATTTCAGCACACCCACAGAGGCCTCTGCTCTATCCCACACCACCTTGCCGTCTCCTCTCCTGGATGGCTGTAACATGCGACATCGCAGCACGAGGGCTTGGACCATGCAGCAAGCAAGGCGATGCTATCGGTTTCGTCGATTAACCAGTGAACCGGACTCGCAGTATTCTACATTACCAACGTCCAACTGGGACTTGTGATCACAAGAAACACGTCCAAGATAATCATTGGCACCATTTGTTGTACTGCACACTTCCTCTGCACAACAGTATGCAACAAGTCAGGGTGACAACATGGTACACATTTCCTTCCAACTTACTGATGAGGTAGACCTGCAGTACTTTAAGTTCTTAATATCCAGCAATGTCTTGCGATTTTAAAAGAAGATATAAAGGATGAACAATTACACCTTTGTTTGGATCTGGAGAGCATGCCACCATCTTACTCAGTGGGCTGAATGGCCTTATTCTGCTCCTATGTCTTATGGTCTACTGGTCTCTTATGGAATTTGTACTGTTGATCGTGGTTACAATTAATTTTCTAACCATGATCAGAAGTGGTTTTAAAATCCCAACCTCTCATGTTGTCACTGATTTAGCAGCATTTCTTTCTTTTGCTCCCAGAAGGAAGCACTCCACGTTGGATCAGGAATGCTAATGAAGATCCTTATCATCCATCCCACAACCTCTTTGACCCACTACCACCAAGAAAGAGGCACAGAAGCATCAGGACTAGGACTGCTTCTTCCCTCAGGCTGTGAGACTAATCAATATCCTGTGACCACCAAGGTCCCATCACTAGGACAGCGAGCTGTTTACTGCTTATGTACTGTAATATTTTGTTTTATGTGTTGTGTATGATATACATATGTATTTTGGGTGCAGCATGGTCCAGAGGAATGATGTTTCATTTGACTGTATATATGTATAGTCAGATGACACAATAAGCTTGAATTAATGACTTGAATCTGTCAAAGCTCATTCTAATACCCAGTTTTCCTCTTACCTGTTGGTAGATTTCCTTCTTCGCTGTCTTCTGAGAGTTTTCAACAATATCCTCAGAAAGCTCGAATGCTTTATTTTCCATCCCGCGCATATTAAATAATCTGCAAAACAAAATTTGGCTTGAAACAGACAGCAATTATTGCTTGTAACAGGCAGTATCTGGATATGTAGCGCCACTGAAGCTATGGTCTGGACTTAACTAACAACATACAACTTTGAAGCATTTTATAGATTAACTTCAAGGAAGTGAAGACCAGCCTTTCCTTATTACACAAGGGAAAATGGTGTTATGACAACAGTAATTGTTGATTATTTCGCATAAAGCAATCAGATCACAGTTTATGACATTGGTAATAGTGTCATATTCACAGAACACAGAAAGAGTCCCTACGGTCCACCTGGTCCATGCCTAGCCATCACTTTACCTAGTTCTATTGACTTGCACTTGGACCATAGCCTTCCATACCCCTTCCATCCATGTATTCAGCACTCCCACCTGCAGCTCGTTCCACAATCGCACCATTTCCTGAGTGAAATAGCCCCTCCTCAGGTTCTCCTTAAATATTTCACCTTTCACCCTTAACTTGTGACCTATAGTTCTAGTCTCCCCAAACTCAATGGAGAAAAACCTGCTTACATTTACCCTATTTGTGCCCATCATAATTTTGTAAACCTTTATCAAATCTCCCCTCAGTCTTCTATGCTCCAGGGAATGAAGTCCTAACCTGTTTAACCTTTCCCTATAACTCAACCAGGTGGCAGGGTGGAGACGTAGTGCGCTCCTTCCCTCCGCTAGCCACAGGTCATGCTTGGACAGTGTGTAGCAGGTGGTAGATGGTTGTGTTGTAGGGTAATGCAACTGGTGGAAACTTACATAATTCACAGCCACACTCATTGAGTTAGGGTTCACTTTAAGAGGCTGGTCTGATGTGATGACATAATTACATGAAGTTCTGTTACTGTGCTTTTTCTGTTTTGTGTTTGGACTACAATAAATCAGTTGTTACGGCTTTTCTTCATCCTAAAATGCCTCCGCCGAATTATTTGCGAAAGTCTACGACGCTCTAGGACGATTCCAGAGTTATTGAACATGTCGGCCAATGCAGTCGCTTTGAAACTGTCGGAGTTTTGAGAGCAAACTGGTTTGTACAAGCCGAGGCCCAATTTGTAGTGCGAGAAATCACCGCCAGCAGCACCAAATATTTCTATGTGGTAGTGTCGCTCAGCAAATCCATGGCTGTGAGAGTGGTAAGTCTACTAGAAATCCTGCCTGGACACGGTAAATACTGATCACTGCAAAATCACCTTTTATAGACTTTTGGACTATCGGAGTCTGAGCGTGCCAAGCAGTTGCTCTCCTTGCCCAGCCTCAGCGATGCTAACCCTTCAGAGCTAATGGACCACAGGTCTCTCCTGGGAAATCACCATCATTGTTTTATCTTTGAAGAACTCTTCATGCTGCAAATGCCTGATCAAATTCATATAGCCCTTGCTAATGCACCCATGAAGGACTATAAGGATCTGGCTAACGTAGTCATAGTCATAGTCATACTTTATTGATCCCGAGGGAAATTGGTTTTCATTACAGTTGCACCATAAATGATTAAATAGCAATAAAACCATAAATAATTAAATAGTAATAAAACCATAAATAATTGAATAGTAATATTTAAATTATGCCAGGAAATAAGTCCAGGACCAGCCTATTGGCTCAGGGTGTCTGACCCTCCAAGGGAGGAGTTGTAAAGTTTGATGGCCACAGGCAGGAATGACTTCCTATGATGCTCTGTGTTGCATCTCAGTGGAATGAGTCTCTGGCTGAATGTACTCCTGTGCCCAACCAGTCCATTATGTAGTGGATGGGAGACATTATCCAAGATGGCATGCAACTTGGACAGCATCCTCTTTTCAGACACCTTGGACATGGCTACTAGCCTACACTCAGCCTGGCAGTGGTGCATCATTCATCCTCCATTCCCTACCTCAATCAGCCCAATCAGCAAGGCCCACAACATAAGGAAGCCCGTGGCTGTGAAAGAAACATTGCTGGGCTTGTGTTTTTACCACGCTTGCTTTGGTAGGAACACTAGGAAGTGCTGCCAACCTTGCAGTTTCGCATCGGGACATCAGAAGTCTGTAAACACTGTGGCTTTCAGCTGCCAGGGTCGTCTACTATTCATTACAGACACCTTTTTGGGGCAATGCTTCCGGTGTGATACAGGAGCTCACGTGAGAGTGCTGACAGCTTCGCCTATTGAGGAGAAGGTAAAGAGTGACAAAACCTTGCTGAGACTGCCAACGGCAGCAGGATCTTGATCTACAGGACACGACAGGTGACGCTCTGCTTTAGTGGGCAACATTACACATGGGACTTCATCCTGGCCAAAATGGCCAGACCTCTGCTTGGTGCAGATTTACTGTGAGCCCAAGGATTAATAGTCGATCTTAAGAACTGCCGGCTTGTGGATGTCAAGGACTTTGAGTCATTACCCTACTCCCCATAATGACTCTGCTAAGCACATGTACCACCGCATGTGAGTTTACTCAATTGCTGGACAAATTCCTGAGCCTCACCAAGCCCACATTCTCCACGACAGTCACAAATCATAGGGGTTGAGCAACACATTTCCACAACTGGTCCGCCAGTCCATGCCTGCTCGTGTAGATTGGACCCGGAAAAGCCAGCAACTGCAAAGGCTGAGTTTGCCAACATGGAAAGACTTGGCATTGTAGGCGAATCAAATAGCCGCTGGGCTTTGCCCTCCACATGGTCCCGAAGTGGTTGCTGCCCATGTGGCTGTTACCAATGCCTTAATGAGCTCACCACCCCCCATCGTTACCTGGTCCCACACATTCCAGGCTTTTCAGCATGTTTAATCGGAAAGTTAATGTTTTCCAAAGTTGACTTAGCTAGGGGCTGCCATCAGGCGCCTATGTGCTTGGAAGACATTCCCAAAAACAGCTGTGCTAACTCTATGTGGCTTCTCTGAGCTTCTGTGCATGCCTTTTGGGCTGGAAAATGCAGTACGGATTTCCAATAGTTGATGGTCTCCATATTAAAAGACTCAGACTTTCATTTTTTTACCTGGGTGACATACTTGAATCTGAACACGTGTCTGATCTCCAAACACTTTTTGAGCACTTAAACCAACACTAATTGATTATTAACTCTGCTAAATTCCAGCTTGGGTTGTCAACCATTGATCTTCTCAGTTATTGCATCTCTGCAGAAGGTGCAACACCCCTCCCTTCCAAAGTAGCTGCTATTATGAAGTTGCCACCACCCCCACACTACTGAATAACTGTAGGAGATTTTAGGTATGACGAATTTTTATCACCGCTTCATTCCATGAGCTGATGAACTTATGCCCCCCACCCCACCTGGTATAGTGCACTTAAAGTCAATACCCCTAATCACGAGCTTGACTAGTCAGCGGACATGACCAGGGCATTTGATGATACCAAACAAGTTCTTTCCAATGCGACCCTACTGGCACACCTGATCCCCAATGCACCCATAGACTGTGCTGTGGGTGCTGTGCATGAAGTTATTCAGAGTAATCAGCTCCACACCAACCCCCCCGCCCCCATCAACCTTAAAAAGAAATACAGCACTTTTGACCATGAGCTTCTTGGTCAGTATCTGGCTTTCCGCCATTTTGTTTCCTTTTAGAGGGTCTCTATTTTACAGCTTGATGGTGGAGAGGCTCTGTACTGGCAGGAGGAGGCTTACGCACTCGGCTCCTCTTTTCACCCTCTATTAAGAAGGCTAGCCAGCGGCAATAGCTGTAAGCAGAGAGTAGCAAGCCGAGAGCACTATGCGGTATACAGCATGCAGCACGCACTGACTACAAGCACTACTACGCTACTGCACTAGACGCTTCACACGCACCCAGGGAGCAAATACTTCCACTCCCACAGGCAAGCATCCATCAGCATCAGGCAGCATTGGCAGGCAGCTGGGAGGAAAGTGCAAAAGACAATACGGGCCATACAAAATGAGTGGTGGACTGAAGAGGCACATGATATCCAGTCCTTTGCTGATAATAATGACATGCATAATTTTTACAATGCTGTCAAAACCATCTACGGCCCAATAAATTGATGTGTTTCTCCCCTGAAAACAGCAGATGGTCTAACACTTCTGAAGAATCAGAATAGCATTCTGCTGAGGTGGGCTGAGCATTTTAACTCCCTGCTTAATCAGGACTCTGACGCAGACCCCACCATCCCGGACGAACTACCTGAACTTCCTCCTATCCACGACCTCAGTCTACCACCAACCTTCTAGGAGGTTCTATCAGCTGTCCATTCCCTTAAGAACAACAAATGCCCTAGCATTGACAATATCCCTGTTGAGTTACGTAAGAACGGAGGGTACATGTGAATACGCACCCTTTACCAGTACATCACCAAGGCCTGGACTGATGAGAACATCCCACAGCAATGGAGAAATGCAAACATCGTTGTCATTTATAAGAAATAGGGTGACAAGGCCATCTGAGACAATAGTAGGGGTATTTCACTCCCTTCTGTTGTTGGAAAGGTCCTGGCTAAGGTGATGCTTCAGAGACTCATCAGCAACATCACCGAGTCAATGCTGCCTGTGGATTTAGGAAGAACAGGAGCATGATTGACATGATCTTTACAGCCCGGCAGCTTCAGGAAAAGTGCCGGGAGCAACATCAGGACCTGCTTATGGCCTTTGCCGACCTCTCCAAAGCATTCGACACCGCCAGGAGAAATGCAGCCATGGTTGCCACCACTACCACATATACATGTCCCACCTGCAACAGAGCTTGTGGGTCCAGGATAGGACTGTATAGTCATCAGAGATCTCACCGTTAAAGGAGTGAACGTCGTCATTGGGTTTCAATGGGGACAACCGAAGAGAAAGAGATTTTACAGCATTCATTGACTCCAAACCCCTCAAGCATGCGATGGTCAAAATATCAAACCCTGGTCTACACGGCAGCAACACCAGCTGGCCTACATATCAGAGTTCATAACTGATATACAGCAATAGTGCTGTGGCCGATTGCCTATCACAGGCAGCCATTGAGCGGGTGACTCTGCTGGCATGGCAGCCGACCGAGCTACTGAACCAGAGGCCCAGGCTTGCACAGCAGCCGTCACAGGTCCGTGCTTGGCTGACATTAAGCTTTGGGAAGCTGGGGTTTCTCTCCTGGGCGATGCCTCAACCAGTTGTCCTCTCCCCACAGTGCCCGCGAACTGGAGGCGGACTATTTTTGACTCCATACATGGTCTCCCAAACCTTGACAGGAAGGCCTCACAGAAAATGGTTGCACTAAGGTTTGTGTGGCATGCCCTTAGAAAGGACGTGTGGAATTGAATTGAATTGAGTCGAATTGAATTGACTTTATTTCTTACATCCTTCACATACGTGAGGAGTAAAAATCTTTACATTACGTCTCTGTCTGAATGTACAATGTGCAAATTATACTAATTTGTAATAAATAGTATGTACAGTAAGATATACAACAGAACAATCAATATAGCTTAGAAATACAATAGTGTCAGCATGAATTAATCAGTCTGATGGCCTGGTGGAAGAAGGTGTCCCGGAGCCTGTTAGTCCTGGCTTTAATGCTGCGGTACCGTTTCCCAGATGGTAGCAGCTGGAACAGTTTGCGGTTGGGGTGACTCGGGTCACCAATGATCGTTTGGGCCCTTTCTACACACCTATCTTTTTAAATGTCCTGAATAGTGGGATATTCACAATTACAGAAGCGCTGGGCTGTCCGTACCACTCTCTGCAGTGCCCTGCGATTGAGGGAAGCACAGTTCCCATGCCAGGCAGTGATACAGCCAGTCAATTGTGGCTCTGTAGAAAGTCCTTGGGATTTGGGGACTCATGCCAAACTTCTTTAACCATCTGAGGTAAAAGAGGTGCTGTTGTGCTTTTCACCACACGGCTGGTATGTACAGCCCAAGTGTAGTCCTTGGTGATGTGTAGACCAAGGAACTTGAAGCTACTCACCCTTTCAACCCCAAATCCATTGAAGTCAAGAGGGGTTAGCCTATCTCAGTTCTTCCTGTAGACCACAACCAGCTCCTTTGTTTTTGCGACATTGAGGGAGAGGTTGTTTTCTTGACACCACTGTGTCAGAATGATGACTTCTTCTCTGTTGGCTGCCTTGTTATTATTTGAGATAAGGCCAATCGATGTAGTATCATCTAATTTAATTAGCAGATTAGAGCTGTGGGTGATGGCACTGTCATGGGTATACAGAGAGTAAAGGAGGGGGCTTACGACACAGCTCTGGGGAGCTCCTGTGTTGAGGGTCAGAGGAGCAGAGGTGAGGGAGCCCACTCTAACTACCTGCCTGCAATCTGACAGGAAGTCCAGGATCCAACTACACAAGGCAGGGTGAAGGCCGAGGTCTCTGAGCTTCTTGCCAAAGACGTACCAGTTGGTGGGTTAATTGGTCATTGTAAGTTGTCCCATGACTAGGCAAGGATAAATCGGGGGATTGCTGGGCGGCGTGGTTTGAAGGTCCTGAAACGCCTGTTCCCTGCTATATCTCGATAAATAAATAAAATAAATAAAAATAAAAATTTAAGCTAACCTCACATTAAATCTCAATGAAGAATGGATGGGAAATTGCTGATAAACATAAGAACATAAGAAATAGGAGCAGGAGCAGGCCATCCAGCCCATCAAGCCTGCCCCATCATTCAATAAAATCATGGCTGATCTGTCCGTAAACTCAGCTCCATCTACCTGCCTTTTCCCTAGAACCCTTAATTCCCTTACTATGTAAAAACCTATCTAACTGTATCTTAAATATATTTAGTGACGAAGCCTCAACTGCTTCCCTGAGCTGATAAGATATAGAATGGTATTTTCCTAAAAGAGTTAAAACCAATCAACTGTTTATAACCTTTACAACAGGGATTTTCAGAAGCACTCTCAATCTCTGATGTAATTGATTTTATTTCCTTATTTCTATTCCGTCTTTTGTGTGTCTTTATGATGCGGAGCATTTATAACCCACTCAACTTGACAAATACTTAGAAGAGGTCTGTCGTAATCGCTGCTAAAGGGCACTATTCAAGATTTAGACTTGTTTAATGTCATTTCCATTATAAAGGAGAATGCAATAATTGTTACTCCAGATCATATTAGATTTACGTTAGATTAGATTCAACTTTATGGTCATTGTGCCGAGTACAGATACAAAGCCATTGAAATGCAGTTAGCAACTGACCAGAAATGCAAAGAATAGTGTAATTTACAAACTAATTGCGAATAAGAAGTAAATGCTACAGCACACAATTATAAAAGTACTGAGACAGTACAATATGGGTGCAATACTGCTTAGCGCTGTGATGTGAGGTTCAGCAGTGTCACAGCTTTAGGGAAGAAACTCTTCCTGTGCCTGCTGGTGAGGGAGCGGAGGCTCCTGTAGTGCCTACTGAATGGGAGGAGAGTAAAAAGTCCATGGTTAGGATGAGATGCATCCTTGATAATGCTTTTCACCCTGCCCAGGCATTGTTTATTGGAGATGTTCTCAATGGTGGGCAATTGGGTGCCGATAATCCGCTAGGCAGCGTTCACCATGCACTGGAGTGCTTTGCGGTCCAATACAGGACAATTGCCATACCACACTGAGATGCAGTTGGTGAGTATGCTCTCAATAGTACAGCGGTAAAAGTCCATCAGTATCCTGGGACGGAGGTGAGCTTTCTTGATCCTCCGCAGGAAATAAAGGCGCTGTTGCACCTTTTTGATCAGGATGGAGGAGTTCAGGGACCAGGTGAGATCCTTGGAAATGTGGACACCAAGGAATTTGAAGCTTGATACACACTCCACTACAGATACAGCACTAAAAACTCCCACAATCAGATAAAGAACACACAATAATAAAAATGCACAATAAATACAGTGGCATACAAAAGTTTGGATACCCCTGGTCAAAATTCTGTTACTGTGAATAGCTAAGTGAGTAAAAGATGACCTGATTTCCAAAAGGCATAAAGTTAAAGATTACACATTTCTTTAATATTTTAAGCAAGATTACTTTTTAATTTCCATCTTTTACAGCTCCAAAATAACAAAAAAGGAAAAGGGCTTGAAGCAAAAGTTTGGGCACCCTGCATGGCAGTACTTAGTAACACCCCCTTTGGCAAGTATCACCACTTGAAAACGCTTTCTGTAGCCACCTAAGAGTCTTTCAATTCTTGTTTGGGGGTTTTCATCCATTCTTCCTTGCAAACGGCTTCTAGTTCTGTGAGATTCTTTGGCCATCTTGCATGCACTGATCTTTTGAGGTCTATCCACAGCTTCTCGATGATGTTTAGGTCAGGGGACAGTGATGGCCATGGCAAAACCTTCAGTTTGAGCCTCTTGGGGTAGTCCATTGTGTATTTTGCGGTGTGTTTAGCATCATTATCCTGTTGTAGAAGCCATCCTCTTTTCATCTTCAGCTTTTTTACGGATGGTGTGATGTTTGCTTCCAGAATTTGCTGGTATAACAGTTGGAGAGGTATCCTTTTCATGAAATTCTGCACCCTTTTCTCTCCAAACATACCTTTGCTCATTGCGGCAAAAAAGTTCTATTTTAACTTCATCAGCCCACAGGACCTGTTTCCAAAATGCATCAGGCTTGTTTAGATGTTCCTTTGCAAACTTCTGATGCTGAATTTTGTGGTGAGGACGCAGGAAACATTTTCTTCTGATCATTCTTCCATGAAGATCATATTTGTGCAGGTGTCACTGCACAGTAGAACAGTACACCACCATTCCAGAGTCTGCTAAATCTTCTTGAAGGTCTTTTGCAGTCAACCAGGGGTTTTGATTTGCCTTTCTAGCAATCCTACGAGCAGTTCTCTCGGAAAGTTTTCTTAGTCTTCCTGACCTCAACTTGACCTCCACTGTTCTTGTTAATTGCTATTTCTTAATTACATTACGAACTGGGGAAACGGCTACCTGACAGTGCTTTGCTATCTTCTTATAGTCTTCTCTTGCTTTGTGGGCATCATTTATTTTAATTTTCAGAGTGCTAGGCAGCTGCTTAGAGGAGCTGATGGCTGCTGATTGTTGGGACAAGGTTTGAGGAGTCAGGGTATTTATAAAGCTTTGAAATTTGCATTACCTGGCGTTTCCTAACGATGACTGTAAACAAGCCATAGCCCTAACAAGCTAATTAAGGTCTGAGACCGTGGTAAAAGTTATCTGAGAGCTCAATTCTCTTGGCGTGCCCAAACTTTTGCATGGTGCTCCTTTCCCTTTTTTCACTCTAAAATCATACAAAACAAAAATAATACACTAATCTTGCTTAAAATGTTGAAAAGAATGTTTCATCTTTAACTTTATGACTTTTGGAGATCAGTTCATCTTCTACTCACTTAACTATTCACAGTAACAGAAATTTTGACCGGGGTGCCCAAACTTTTGCATGCCACTGTATATTTTTAACACAGTTAGGAACATGCGAGGGGTGATTGAAAAGTTCGTGACCTAAGGTAGAAGGAGATAAGCTATACAGGTCTTGTTACATGCACGTGCAGTTCAACTCTTTAAGTGAAAATGTAGAAAGTTTGAAGTTTCTCCTCATCTCTTTCTATTTTAGGCCACTAACTTATCAATCACCCCTGCTATGGACCACTTCTGGAGGTCCAAGACTTTGTCTTCTACAAAGAAGGGATCCGTATGCTCCACTACCGCTGGACTAAGTGTGTAAATGTAAGAAAAATAAATGTGCTAGCTTTTCTAAAATTGACTCCTTCTACCTTAGGCCACGAACTTATCAATCACCCCTTTGTACTTTAAAAATTACAGTGGATTCCAGTTAACTGGGATACATTTGAATCAGTATATTTTGGTGCAACTAAGCAACTGCACCAATTAGTTAAGTTTCATGGAAATAGTTAAAAAGGTATAAAAAAAAGGACAAATTACTGTGTAATCAGTTAAACAGTACATATAAAAAATACAGAACAAATTAGAACACCACCAATGCTGCTACAGTACCGGGAAACTATGTACTAGTCCGGTAATTTCTTCAGCTGGTATCAAATATGTTGTGGCATCTTGGCAAGGGTCTGTCTTATCAAATCAAAATAAAAAAAACAAAGTGATCAAAATCACTGATTTTTAATCGGCGTTCATCAGCCCAAATGGATAAAGTAGCACAAGCATGCGCAACTGATGCCATTTAAAAACTGCTCACTCTAAGCACAGTGTAGTGTGTAATGGTGACACAAGTGCACGCAACTGATGGCAGTTAGAAACTGCTTGTAAATTGTCTCCTGTCCCAATTGAGCAGCACAGTGTCCCAAATAAATAAAGGGAATCCCCACTATTTTCTTGATTAGATTTTGTTCTTTGAGAATTGTTCAAAATAAGCAGCTGCCCCGATTAACTAAGGGCCCAATTAACCGGAAACCACTGTATATCAAAAACAAAATGATTGATTAAGTAGTGAAAAAAGAGCAAAATTAGAAAAAGTAGTGGGGTAGTATACATGGGTTAATTGTCCGTTCAGAGGGAAAAAGTCTGTTGTTGAAATGTTGAGCGTACAACCACAGGTTCCTGTACCTCCTCCCTGATGGTAGAAATGAGAAGAGGGCTTGTACTGGGTGATGGGGGTCTGTTGCCCTTTCAAGGCATTGCCTATTGAAAATATTCTCGATGCTGGGGTGGATAGTGCTCATTGTGGAGCTGGCTGAGTTTACAACTTTCAGCAATTTTAGCTCCAGTGACTTTTCCAGATGCTCTGTGGAAATAAAACCTTGCTCTCTTACAACAGCCCTTGACTTCACTCAGTGCCCACTTCATTAGGAACACCTGTACATCAGCCAATCATGCGGCAGCAACTCAATGCATGAAAGCATGCAGGCGTGGTCAGGATGGCCAATTGTTCCGACCAAACATCAGAATGGGAACAGTGGTGATATTGACCGTGGAATGATTGCTAGTGCTGGACTGGGTGATTTGAGTATCTCAGAAACTGGCCTTTCAATGTCCAATTGGTTTCAATGAAATCCTCCTCATCCTTCTGAATTCTAGCAAAGTTGGGTCTCTGCAGAACAGTGTCAGGTCTCTGTGGTACAATGTTAGGTCTCTGTAGTACAGTGGTAGGTCTCGGTAGCACGGTGATAAGAATGGTGATAGGAATGCAGAATGGTGTTAGGTCCCTGTGTTACAACTGAGAATACAAGGAAAGATACTTTGAGCTATTTTCCAGCTGTAGATTAGATAGATTAGTGTGAAGCATATGGTTCCAGTGAAGATGTGTTAAAAGAAAGGAACAAAATCAAGACTGCTGGCGGTTCAAAGATGTTTTCAAAAATGTCTGTATCTAATAGTTAATAAATCTGCTTACTCTACAGGAGCGATAGATTCCCATAGACCTCTATCAAAATGAGGTTCATGGGAATGATCCTGCGATTGAAAGGATTAGCGTATGACGAGTGTTTGATGGCTCTGAATATGTACTTGCAGGAGTTTTGCTGAATGGGGGTTGGGGGGGGGTGTTTATTGAAACCTTTTGAATATTGAAAGGATAGATAAGAGGGGACATGGAGAAGATGTTTCCTGTAGTAGGGGAGCCTTGGACTGGGGGGCACAGCCTCAGAATAGGATATCCCTTTAGAACGGAGATTAGGAGGAGTTTCTTTAACCAGAGGGTGGTGAATCTGTGGAATCCATTGCCACAGATGGCTGTGGAGGCCAAGTATGTGGGTATATTTAAAGTGAAGGTAGATAGTTTCTTGGTTTGTAATGGCATCGAATGTTACAGGGAGAAAGCAGGAGAAAGAGATAATAAATCAGCCATGGTGGAATGGTGAAGTAAACTGATGGGCTAAATGGCTCACTTCTGCCCTTAGGTCTTATGGTTTTTTACTGTAACATTGTAATTTTATGTTTTATACTGCTGCCTCAATACAACAAATTTCAAGGCATATATCAATGATAATAAATTTGATTTTGATTCTGATCTAGACTAGTTACTGAGTCTTTGAATGCCAACCATTATACTAACTCAAAGCAACCCCATAGAAAGGGGGATTAAAAGGAGAGGACTGGCATTATTACTCAGGGAAAATATCACAGTAGTACTTGGTCAGAACAGACTGCAGAACTTGTCTACTGAGGCAAAACGGGTGGAACTGTGGATTAAGAGAGGGATGACCATATTAATATCATTATATTATAGACTTCCAAAAATGCATGAGATTTAGAAGAGCAAATTTGTAGAGAGTTCACAGATGTTTGCAAGAAACATAGGGTTATGGGAGTACGTGATTTTAGTTGGGACTCCCATAATATAAAAGGGCTGGATGGGAAAGAGTTTGTCAAATGTATTCAGGAAAGTTTCCTGAATCAAGATATAGAGGTCCTAACTAAAGAGAGTCTGATATTAGATCTCCTATGAGGGAATGAGACAGAGGATGTGACAGAAGTTAGTGTACGGAAACACTTTACATCTAGTGATTATGAATGCCATTTGTTTCAAGATAATTATGGAGAAGGATAGGTCTGGTCCTCGGGTTGAGATTCTAAATTGGAGTAAGGCCAATTTTGACAGTATCAGAAAGGGTCTGTCAAGTGCGGATTGGGGGAGATTGTTTTCTGGCAAAGGTGTATTTGGTAAGTGGGAGGCCTTCAAAAGGGAAATTTTAAGAGTGCACAGAATTTGTACATTCCTGTCAGAATAAAAGGCAAGGATAATAGGTTTAGGGAACCTTGACTTTTGAGAGACATTGAAGTCTGTTTAAGAAGAAGAAGGTGGTGGTATAGGTATGAAGAAACAAGTGAGGTACTCGAGGAGTATAAGATATGCAAGAGAACACTTAAGAAGGAAATCAAGAGGGCTAAAAGAAGACATGAAGTTGCTCTAGCACACAAGGTGATGGAAAATCCAAAAGACCACAAGACAAGAGCATCTAGTCTGCATCGCCATTCCATCGTGGCTGATTTATTATCCCCTCCCAATCCAATTCTGCTGCCTTCTCCCAATAACCTTTGACACGCTTACTAATCAAGAACCTATCAACCTGCTCTTTAAATATACTCAGTGATTTGGTCTCCACTGTCATTTGTAGAAATGAATTCCACAGATTCACTATCCTTTTGGCTAAATAAATTCCTCCTCACCTCTGTTCTAAATGGACATCCCTCTAGTCTGAGACTGTGTCCTTGGCTCTTAGACTCGCCCACTATAGAAAACATCCTCCGTACATCCACTCTACCTTTCCATATTCAATAGGTTTCAATGAGATCCCTCAACATTCTTCTAAAGTCTTTAAGTATAGAGCCAGAGCCATCTATCCCCTTCATGCCTGGAATCATTCTCGTGAGCCTCCTCTGGACCCTCTCCAAAGCCAGCATATCTTTTCTTTGATACTTTGTGGTCTGGCCAATGCCTTATAAAGCATCAGCATTACATCCTTACTCTTATATTGGTTCACTTGAAATGAATGCTAACATTACATTTGCCTTCCTTATCAATGACTCAACCTGCAAGTTAACCTTTAGGGAATCCTGCACGAGAAATCACAAGTTCCTTTGCATCTCTAAGTTTTGAATTTTCTCTCCATTTAGAAAATAGTCAGCGCCTTTATTCTTTTTACCAAAGTGCATGACCATACAGTTCCCAACAATATATTCTATCTGTCATTACTTTGCCCATTCCCCCAATCTTTCCAAGTCATTTTGCAAACTCCCAGTTTCCTCGAAACTACCTGTCCCTCCACTTATCTTTGTGTCATCTGCATACTTGGCCACAAAGCCATCAATTCCATCATCAAAATCATTGACATATAACATGAAAAGAAGCTGTCCCAATACTGAACCCTGCAGAACACCACTGCTCACTGGCAGCCAACATAGTGTCTGGGCCATGAGGCTAGAGTAATGGGAATGTAATATCTCAATGCGACACATCTGTGTGTTATTAAACAGGGTTTGTACCGAGCCACATAAGGACCACTGTCATTCTGCCATCAACACAGATGATCTAAGTATAAATTTAATGGTACAATGATGAAGGATGTAGACAGAGCAGAGAGTGGGAAGCTCCTCACATCAGTAGTGGCATCAAGATCAGGAGAATGTAGAATGAAGGCAGTTGGCATGAAACATCCACAATTTATTTCTCTCCATAGATGCTGCCCGATCTGCTGGGTTCCCCTAGCATTTTGTGTGTGTTCTTGCAGAATGACGATGTTTGGTAAATAAACTGAATGATACCTACTAACCCCACCGCTACTTAATTTTTCCCTAATGTACAGCCTAGTGTCATTTTATGGATAGACAATCAAAATAAGTATATAAGCTATTTTTTATTGCTATTTTGCACAATTTTGATCAAGGTGGACAGGCTGTGTCCTGCAGTCAACGAATGACACAGTGCTATATTGAACTGAACTGAACTATGGTTTGATGTTTTATATTCTGTGTTTTTTGCCATTTGTGCATTGGGTGTTTGGTGTTTTCTTTGAGTGGGTTCCATGCTGTTCCTTTGTTTCATGGCTGCCTGTGGGAAGACGAATCTCAGGGTTGTATACTACATACATACTTCGATTAAAAAAAAGTATTTTGAATCTTTTATCTTATGTGTTTATAGTTATTGCTTTTTAAATTATTACTGCATTTTTTATTGTCTTATTGTTTTTTTTGTGCTGCATTGGATCCGGAGTAACAATGATTTCATTTTCCTTACACTTGTGTACAGGAATGACATTTAACAATCTTGAAAGGAGATATATTTTACACTTTAAATATTTAAGGTCTGGGGGTAAATGCCTGTGTAGAATAGTGGAGACAGATTCATATGTTACCTTCACCCTAGAGCAGGGGTTCCTAACTTGGGGTCCACAGTCCCCCTGAGATAACGTAGGGGCCCATGACATAAAAAAAGGTTGGGAACCCCGCCCTAGAGTGACAGTGAAACAAGGAGTCCCCAGGAATCTGACACAGATGACTGGGACACTAGTTACGGACAGTGCACTTGGAAGGGACAAAGTTTGCATGTGACCTTTGGGAGTCGTATGGCATTTGTGAGAAGTGAGAGTGTTTGAGGCAGGATCCCAGGCGTGGGACAGTGGACACAGGAAGCTCCCAGAAGTGTGGCTGTGCTCACAAGGGGTCCCAAGTGTTAGAATGTATTCAAGGAGTCAGCAGGGAGTGGGGCTGTTTACAGAAGGTCATCAATAACATCAGTGTGTTTTCCAAGGGACAGTCGGGAGTGGGCCGTTGTTCACATGAAAACCTTGCAAATGTCATTTTCATGATTCATGTATGTTTCTCCCTTCGATATTCCATTTTATTTCCCAATTCTTTAAGGTTAAGTGCAACTAGGAAGAATAGTTCAAAGTGTTTTGCACAATGTCTCAGCCATTTCCTTGCTCCCAAGCAGCACTTAACACAGAATCTCCGTAAACCTAGACAAGCGGCAGGGAAAATGAACAATCCCACCTCTATAATTCCTGAGGTCCCCATGGAAACCAGTTATTCCTTTCACCCTCATCACATCATTGTACCCCAGCCAATGACCAAGGCTTTTACTAAATACAGAGATGTTGAAATGTGACCAGTCAGGGAGAGGTAAACCCTGACATCACAAGGCCACTATGACACCAGTGGAATACATCACAATGAGATGCAGCATCACGACTGGATTTAAACTCTGGTCCTATGGAGACCAGAGGTAAAACAACCACCCTCAGCATGGCTGGAGGATGGTTTGCTGATCAGGAGGCTGGTGTAGCCACGATGCGTTAAAATGCCTCGTTATAGGCTACCAATTTCGCTGGTCCTTGGATGGTGATGTTGAGAGTTGCCTGGTTCACAAGTGACAAATCTGATCCTTGGATATGCTCATGAATGTTCACAATGGAGCAGCAGTGATCAAGTCAGAACCTGTTGTATTCAAACCTACAACCTAGCAGCGCCACAGTGGTCTGACAGGTCTTGTCTTGGATTCCGGAATTCTTCCTTCATCATGCCGCAAATACTTTTCCCAAACTGCATCTTCCATATCAATTATAGGAAGCTAGAAATTTCAACAAAAGGTTTTCTCAGTGCTTGGCTTTAAACCTTTTCCATAGGTACTTAATGTTAAATGGACTGAGTGCGGAGGAACAAAGGGACCTGGGAGTTCAGATGCATAATTCCCTCAGAGTGGCGTCACAGGTAGACAGGGTTGTAAAGAAGGCTTTTGGCATCCTGGCATTCATAAATCAAAATATTGAGTATAGGAGTTGGGATGTTATGGTGAGGTTGTATAAGACATTGGTGAGGTCAAATTTGGAGTATTGTGTGCAGTTCTGGTCAGCTAACTATAGGAAGGATATCAATAAGATTGAAAGAGTGCAGAGAAGATTTACTGGGATGTTGCCAGGTCTTCAGGAGTTGAGTTACAGGGAAAGATTGAACAGGTTAGGACTTCATTCTTTGGAGCGTAGAAGAATGAGGGGGGAGAGATAAATATGAGAGGATATGGCTTTAGGGTGAAAGGGGAAAGGTTTAGGGGGAACATTAGGGGGAATGAGCTGCCATCTGACATAAATGTGGGCTCACTCTTAAGTTTTAAGAATAAATTGGTTAGATACATGGATAGGAACGGTCTGGAGGGTTATGGACTGGATGCAGGTCAATGGGACTAGCGGAATAAAGTTTTGGCACAGACTAGAAGGGCCGAATAGCCTGTTTTCTGTGGTGTAGTGTTCTATGGTTCTATGTCAGAAAACAGTGAAACAGAAGTGGAGGAGAGCACATTCTTTCAACTGGCTGAAGGTGCTGCAAGACATTGAGTTAGAGATAGAGAGAAAGAGAACAGAGAAGAACATGGAAGATCTGTGGAGAATTCATTGTAGCGGCACCACAATGGGACGAAAGGCCTCCTCCTGAGATTCAGGAACCTGGTCCTTGGTGGGACTTCATCCCAGACGAGACTGACTTTCCTGAACTAAACTTTCCACATCAAAACTCTGCAGGGAAAGACAGATGTGGAGGATAGGTTGGAGACATCTGAAAGGGAAGGAAGAAATCTGCACGAGATAGAGAGACTCCCTGGGAGAGAGAACTCCAGCAACAATGAGACAATGTTCCAATTCCTTCCCTTCCTTCAGGGGACAATGATTAGAGTGATTGTCTTTGGATGATAGATTAGTTATTGGGATTTCGGGGTCAGCTCTGGATAAATATGGGTAATTACTGTTTGGAACCCACTGTCTTTGTTGTTTCTAGGCTGTTGCTAAGGAGTTACTCCCAGGGTGATTTCAACAAAGACCTTTCAATGATGTCAGATACACCCTTCAGGCCTGTCTGAAGATAGTGCCCAATGCTCACCTGCAGACCGGAAAACCTGCCGCCTTTAATAATCAGGCAGTGTGGTTCACCCTCCATCTGAATCTAGAAGTGTAAGTGTTCCTGTCGTCTTGTAGAAATCTTTGTTTCTCACATGTGTTAATGATTCAGAGAATGTAGGTCAAACAATTCGTGAGTTTCTGTATGATACCAAATTATTGTGTGGTGAAAGTGAGGGTTGTCTAAGATCACAATGGGATGGAGGCCAACTGGGAAAGTGGGCCAAGGAATGGCTGGTGGAATGTAACTGGACAAGTACAATGTGATAGATTTTGGGAATTTAAACCAGAGCAGAACATACAGAGCCCGGGGAGAATCGTAGAACAGAGAGACTGAGGGGTACAAATGCAGAGGTCACTGATAGTTCTGACACAGGTAGGGAAGATAGTGAAGAAGGTGTGGTCAGGGGCTCATGTTGCCTAAATCTGTGATTCTAAGTGTAAACGGTCCTGTCATCGTCTGGTTGTAAGCCACCAAATTTATTTTCTTTTCTTCTCCCAGAGGAACAAAACTAGTGGAAACCGTGGCATCTGGGTGAGTACAAGGAAATGAAGGCTTTCGCTGCAAGAGCCAGTGATAAAGCCATGTGTGACAGTTCACAAAAAAACCCCAACCCAGTAGACCCTGACTGCAATTGAACCGATGCTTCTCAGGTTGGTCCCTCTGTGACCCATTCCCCTCTCGGCATTTACTCGGCAGCTGCTACCGTTCCCCTCCAGGACTCGACTGAGTCATGGAGGGAGTGAAATCACCTCCCTCGCCTCAGGATCCCGTTCATCCTGGTGTCCACCTCTAAATTTGTGCTTTGATTTATTTCTAATTTTAGAATTTGCCAGTCCTGTGTCTCAATGGTTGTTTGTCTCAATGGTTGTTCTGCCTGAACTTCTTGGTGAAATTTGATGAGTTCTCCCCCAAGTTGGATCTTCATGTCCAGTATCCGTGTCCCTACATCGGCAATGGGAACCGACCCTGCTCCAGCCCCAGGCTCAGCTCGGCATTGTTTGACATGACCACACTGGCACTGGAGAGGGCCCAGTCCATGTGGTCAACCAATGGCGGCTGGGGGCTCCACCCTGGCACTGTGGCAAACAGAGTCTCTGAGGATCCCCTAGTTGTTCCACCCGGTGGTACAGAGTGGGAGGGGCAGGTTAAGGTCACTCGGCAACCAGTCACTGTCCTCCCAGGCCACACTATTGGGTAAACCCCGGTACACACTGGTACCGAGAATGGAAGAAGGATATTTGTCTGGTACCAGCAGGATCTGAGGAGTCTGCACTTGGTGCCAGAATCAGGCCAGTTCCCCCAAGCGCTGACAGCCAGTGTTGGTGTGTCCTTCACCAGGGACACACATCATGTTCTCTGGTGGCACCAAACCAGCCCCGGGATTCTGGTCTCTGGTTGGCACCAGCTCATTTGGAGAAACTACCCTCTTAAGCTCCACCCCACTCAGGGGCACCCATGCTGTGGAGCGGGCAGTCACAATTCCCAATTGGCTCTTTATCTGACCTGAAGACACACACTCAATATTTTTAGGAACAGCTTCTTCCCCTCCACCATCAGGTTACTCTAGTTTTTTTCCGATCCTGTGCAGTGGCCCCTCCGTACCAGACAGTGTTGCAACAAGTTAGAATGCTCTAACTGGTGGGGGAAGGGTGGTAGTGTGCACCAGTAAGTGCTAGGTGAGATCAGATGATTGGGAAGGTGGGTGGGTGGACAAAGAAGGGTGCGTGTTGCTTGGATTTCCAGCATCTTTAGATTTTCTCTTGTTTGAGGTGAGAGATGGGTCCAGGTGAGGGGGAAGGTGGGTGGTTGGGGAGGAAAGAGATGGTGAGAAGCTGGCAGGTGATAGGTGAGAGCAGGTGAGGGGGAAGGTGGGTGGTTGGGGGAAGTGAAGTACCAAAGCCTTTGGCTCTGTTGTACCTGATGGCTCAAGGTTCATGAACCTTGGCTTGAGAAGACCTGTGCAGATGTTCTCTGGGTTTGCATTAAGTGCTCATTTCTTCTTGCGAGAAAATAAGATGAACATTTTCCTGATTTCTCTTTGAAGAGCAGATATTTGGAATTGTGCTGGATACCTGTCAGAACATATGCACTCAAAATGAGTCACTGCCTTGAAGAATGGAGAGGAAAAGGCAATAAAAGGCCAGAAAATATCTGTGAAGATCAGTGATGCAATTTGGATAACAACCTGATGGCATGAACATCAATTTCTCTGGTAATTTTCCCTCTTCTTCTATTCCCCATTCTGGCCTCTTACCTCTTCTCCTCATCTGCCTATCACCTCACTCTGGTGCCCCTCCTGCTTCCCTTTCACCCGTGGTCCACTCCCCTCTCCTATTTGCTTCCTTCTTCTCCAGCCCTTACCTCTTCCTCCTGTCACCTGACAGCCTCTTACTTTATCCCCACTCTTCCCCCCCCACTTGGCTTTACTTATCACCTTCTAATGTCCTCCTTTAGCTTTCTCTACCACCTTATTCTGGAAACATTCCCCTTGCATTCCAAGGGTCTTGAAAGGTCTGAGTCTGAAATTTGACTGCTTTTTCATTTCCATAGATGCTGCCTGACCTCATGAATTCCTACAACATTTTGTGTGTGTTGCTCTGCATTTCCACTATCTGTAGAGTCTCTTGTGTAACAGAGTGCTGAATGTGCAGGAAAATGTTAGACCAAGGATCTGGTGCAGAATATCTTGAAATAAATTTGCTGCCTTTGAACAACTGTTACTGCCTGGTTTGGTATAGTATCCCCTCACAATATACAGAACTACAGTGAGCTGTCAGGTCAGCAGACAAGGCCATTGGCTGCAGTCTGACATCACTGCAGGACTTGTATGTGTCCAGGCCAAATAAGTGGGCAGGAAAAATCATGTGGACACTTCCTACTTGCTAACTGATTTTTCCAAAAGCCCCCCTTCAGAAAGTGCTCTCGGACTATTCAGACAAAAACTTTACACCATTTAAAATTTCTTACCCCAGGCAGTTAATCTGATCAACCATTCCTGTTAGCTCCCCAACCACCCCCCCCGCCCCATCTATAGCCCCGTTATTGCATTGCACAGTAAACATTTTAAATCACTCTTTATAATGCTGTTTAAATTGCGAATGCACGCTGGTGTTCATGTATTTATGCACATTTCATTCCATATCCACGCTGTAACCTCTAACCTTAAATTTCATATAATTTTTTATTCATTATAATTGTTGTATGTCACGTCCTGACCAACACACTACAGAAAATTCCTGATCCATGCAAATGTATATGGCAAATAAAATTGATCCCTGATCATTGCTATCAGGAAGGAGGTACAGGAACCTTAGGTTCCCACATCACCAGATTCTGGAACAGTTATTACCCCTCAACCATCAGGCTTTCGAACCAGAATGGATAATTTCACTCACCTCAACTCTGAACTAATTTTACAACCTATGGACTCACTTTCAAGGACACTTCATCTCATGTTCTTGATATTTATTGCTTGCTTGCTTATTTATTTATTTATCAATCATCACCATTGTTTTCTTTTCTATTTTCACAGTTTGTTGCCACTTGCACATTGGTTGTTTTTCCATTCTATTGGGTGTGGTCTTTCACCGAGGCCATTGTATTTCTTTGGATTTACTGTGTATGCCCACAAGAAGATAAATCTCAGGGATGTATATGGTGACATATATTTTAATAATATATTTACGTTAAACTTTGAACTTCTGATCAAAATTGATTGGGCGTCGTATTAGCATAGCAGTTAGCACAAAACTATTACAGATTATGGTGTCGGAGTTCAAAGTCCATTTCTGACGACGTCTGTTTGTACGTTCTCCCCATGTGACTATGTGGGTTTCCTCCGGGTGCTCTGGTTTCCCCTCACAGTCCAAAGAAGTCATGGTTAGTATGTTGATTGGTCATTGTAAGTTGTCCTGTGATTAGGCTGGGTTAAATCAGTGGGTTGCTGGAAGGCATGGCTGGTTGGGCTGGAAGGGCCTGTTCTGTGCTGTATCTTTAAATAAAACATATCTCAAGGTAGTACAGGCTGACATAAATGTATTTTGAAAATAAATCTACTTTGAATTTTGTAATTTTGATCCTGATTTACACATAAAACGTCAATCTAAATAACAAATCAATTAGCAATTCAGTGAATGTGATGAAGGATCTGAGAAACTGGGATGTACATAGTAATACTGAAGCTGGCTGCTTTTTATTCAGTTCCAACATGGAGCTGGTCTTAAGGTTCGCCCACAATTACTTTACTTTACTTTCTTGTCACCAAACAATTGATACCAGAACGTACAATTATCACAGCGATACTTGATTCTGCGCTTCGCCCTCCCTGGAGTACAAATCGAGAGTAAATATAAATTATAAATCATAAATAGAAAATAGAAAAGGGGAAGTAAGGTAGTGCAAAAAAACCGAGAGGCAGGTCCAGATATTTGGAGGGTTCGGCCCAGCTCCGGGTCAGGATCCATTCAGCAGTCTTATCACAGTTGGAAAGAAGCTGTTTCCAAATCTGGCCGTACGAGTCTTCAAGCTCCTGAGCCTTCTCCCGGAGGGAAGAGGAACGAAAAGTGTGTTGGCTGGGTGGGTCGTGTCCTTGATTATCCTGGCAGCACGGCTCCGACAGCGTGCGGTGTAAAGTGAGTCCAAGGATGGAAAATTGGTTTGTGTGATGTGCTGGGCTGTGTTCACGATCTTCTGCAGCTTCTTTCGGTCTTGGACAGGACAACTTCCATACCAGGTTGCGATGCACCCTACAAGAATGCTTTCTACGGTGCATCTATAAAAATTAATGAGGGTTTTAGGGGGACAGGCCAAATTTCTTCAGCTTTCTCATAATTTATTTATAATTTATTTATTCATATAATTTATTTATGTGTGGAGATGCAGAACAGACCCTTCTGTTCCTTCGAGCTCTGCCACCCAGCGATTGCCCAGTTTAGCCTTGGCATAAGCATGGGATGATTTACAATGACCAATTAACCTACCGCCTGGTACTGTATGTCTTTAGACTATGGGAAATCGGAAACCCATTCGGTCACTGGGAGGAGGCACAAACTCCTTGCAGGCTGTGGTGGGAATGCTAGTTAAAAGGCATCTTACAATTACACAGTACAACAACAGTACTGGGCACAGGAATGAAGAGTTTTTAATTCTATTTTGTTATACAGGATTATCTTCTATATTTGTCCATGTGTTTTACTTGTTTACATGTAAAAGGCTCAATACAAATGCAACTTGTTTACTTCTCATCTTCTACCATTTGAGGAAACTTAGTCAACTCACTGAGATGACTTTCTATCCCTGAGCCTGCAATGTGCATCAGCACTTGTGGGCTGCCCCCAGTATGGTCTTTGGTTTTGTTGATTGTTAACACAAACGATGCATTTCACTGTATGTTTCGATGTACACGGGATACATAAATAAATGAATCTGAATCTGGACTAAACTCCACCTTCTCAAGGGCAACTAAGGATGGGCAGTAAGTGCTGGCGATGCCTACATCCCATAAATGAATAAATTTAAGAAAACAAACTACAAATTTAATGTGAGATTTAGTGGCCCCATTGTACGACACAGTCTTCCTGAGTTTTCATTAAATATTGTGCACTCATAGAAACGTTTGGCCTTCCACCTTGCAGCGCAACATTCACAAAGCAGCCTGTCATGAAGTGCAGGTATTTAGAACACTGAATATAAAACAGTACAGCTAAGTACAGGCCGTTTGTCCAGCAATGAGGAGGAATGTTTGTAAGCCAGAAGGTGGTGAATTATGGAATTCATTGTTACGGTTGGCTAAAAGGAGGACAAATCACTGGGTATATTTAAAGCGGAGGTTGATAGGTTCTTGATTAGTCGCAGCATTAAAAGTTATGGGGAGAAGGCAGGGAAATGGGGTTGAGAGAGATAACAAATCAGCCATGATGGGATGATGGAACAGACTGAATGGGCCAAATGCCCCCATACTGCTTCTATGTCTTATGATCTTGAGTTCTCATGGTGTTGTGCCAATCTTTTAATCTAAGATAAATCCTACCAGTCTGTCCCACAAAATTATGACGAGTGTATATAGGGTAAATCCAATTTTCCATTGAGGTTGGGTGAGATTACAAATAGAGGTCATGGGTTAAGGGTGAAAAGTAAAATGTTTAAGGGGAACATGAGCGGAATGATCTTCACTCACAGGGTGGTAAGAGTGTGGAACAAGCTGCCAGTGCAAGTAATGCATGAGAACTCGATTTCAAAGTTTAAGAGAGGTTTGGATAGGTACATGAATGGGTGCAGTTTGATGGGACTAGGCAGTTTAAATGGCGCATGGACTAGATGGGTCAAAGTGCCTGTTTCTGTGACGTACTTTTGTGTAACTCTACATAGCTCTGGTTTTCTTTCATCCACGAGCTTTATTTATTCCTAATATCTTACACTGCAATCAAAGCAAAAACACAAATATAGTGCCAAGAAGACAGATGCAGCAAAATGGCTAGATGAAAGATTTCTGCCTGGCACCACTAACTCAGGATTCAAATCAATAAATATGAATTTTAAACTTGATTTCTGCCTGGCATCACTAACATGGGATGCAAGTCAATAAATAGGAGCTTAAAACTTTGTGCAGTATCCACAGCAAAGATGTACATAATGAAACAAAAATGCTGTTGTAAAAGACAGCCAAGTACCTAGCTTTTAATAATTTTTCCTACTCCCCCTTCTCTCTTTTTCCATTCTTCACTCTGCATCTCCTCTTATCTTCTCTCCTCACTTGCCTAGCACTTCTCTCTGGTGCTCTTTCTCCTTCCCATTCTCCCATAGTCCATTCTCCTCTCCTATCAGAATCCTCCTTCTTCAGCCCATTACCTTTTCCACCTATCACCTCCCAGCTTCTCAATTCATGACCCCTCCCTCACCCACTTATCTTCCCTCTGACCTGATTTCACCTATCACCTTCTAGCTTGTACTTTCATTCCCCACCTTCCTATTCTGGCCTACTGAAGGAACTTGCCCCAAAATATTGACTTAAACACGAGGAATTCTGCAGATGCTGGAAATTCAAGCAACACACATCAAAGATGCTGGTGAACGCAGCAGGCCAGGCAGCATCTCTAGGAAGAGGTACAGTCGCCGTTTCGGGCCGAGACCCTTCGTCAGGACTAACTGAAAGAAGAGCTAGTAAGAGATTTGAAAGTGGGGGGGGGGGGAGATCCACTTTCAAATCTCTTACTAGCGCTTCCTTCAGTTAGTCCTGACAAAGGGTCTCAGCCCGAAACGGCGACTGTACCTCTTCCTAGAGATGCTGCCTGGCCTGCTGTGTTCACCAGCAACTTTGATGTGTGTTCCAAAATATTGACTGTTTATTTCTCTCTATAGATGCTGCCTGACCTCCTGAGCTCCCCCAGCACTGTATGTGTGTGCATGTGTATGTTGCTTTGGATTTCCAGTATTTTCAGTATTTCTTGTGTTAATAACTTAACTAGTATAAACTTAGACAATAAAACAGTGGTGAGGTAGGACTACTTTTGTTTCTTTATCTAATAAATAGCCTAAGGTCACAAGGTGAAATTTCTTGCCAAGGATTTTAGAAGTCTCAAGCATAGTCAGGAAATGTCAAGGAGTATTGACCCAAAAGTAGAGCAGTAGAAATGATTTAGCAGTGAACGATATTTTACTAATAAAGTGCAAAATTACAAGTCATGAGCGGCCACAAAACAATAGAGAGCAGATACTTAACATGACAAGACAACATGGTAACTGAAAGTGAGAAGCAACTGCTTGAGGCTGACTGGTTCAATGATGAGGATGAGAGCTGGGTTTAAATAGGTTGCAGGTGCTGAATTGAAAATGAGTGGCAGGTGAGTGGTGCTTGCCTGTGCAGGACTGACAGCCATGAACCTGGAATGTTCTCAAGAACATGAAAATCCTTTGGAATTTATAACTTGGTAGAACAGACAAAGCTTTCCAACCCTGTCAAGCCTAGGTTTTTAGTAAATATAACCTCCCTTAGTATAGATCCTATGGATCGTGTTAGCCATATTTTAGTGTGTCTCATTAAATTCACATGGATTTATCACTAGTAATATACTATTCTAAAATGATGCCTCCTGAATTAATTAGAATCATAATCTTTCAGAAGTTGGTCATGTTTCCACAAGAGAAGAGTTGCTATTCCTTGAAGGATTAGAGTATTTGAATAATTAATGGTTCCAGAAAGCTAAGCATTCAAAAGAGGTTTCATATTTTTCCTTCAACGGAAAATTACACAGAAATTGACAGAGTCAGAATTAATGTTTTTGCAAAACTGGACATTGTTAAATTCTGAAGGGAAATATAAAATACAGGGTATACAAAATCTCATCATTTAATGCATGGTGCGTGGTGAAATCAGTGAAATTTGTGTTTTCCATTGGTAAATTTAATACTGAACCTATGATGTCTTTGTGTAGTAAGATCTGAAATTTAGGTGTTCGCTGATGATTCAACAAGACTTCCAGTCTATTTGAAATTCTTTGGCAATTGAAATAATCCATGTATTTAGGAACACCTAGAGAAAATTCAGGAATAAACTTCAAACAGCCAAGGAATTTTCATGTTATTGTTTATTCTATGAGTCCACACCCATAGACTCAGTGAGACATTATTAGATGCCTCCCTTACCTAATAAAGTGGCTGCTGAGTGTATGCCTGTGATCTTCTGCTGCTGTGGCCCATCCACTTCAAGGTTCAAAGTGTTATGTGTTCAGAGATGCTCGTCTGCACACCACTGTTGTAATATGTGGTTATTTGAGTTGCTGTCACCTTCTTGACTCTTGAACCAGTCTGGCCTTTTTCCTCTGACCTCTCTCATTAACAGAGTGTTTATTCCCACAGATCTGTCACCCAGTGGATGCTTTTTTGTTTTTGCACCAATCTCTGTAAACTCTAGAGACTGTTGTGCATGAAAATCCCAGGAGATCAGCAACTTCTGAGGTACTCAAACATCTGGAACCAGCAATCCTTCCATGGTCAAAGTCTCTTAGGTCACATTTCATCCCCATTCCAATGCTTGCTCTGAACAGCAACTGAATTGCTTGATCATGTCTGCATGTTATTATACATTGAGTTGCTGTCACATGAAGTTAGAAACAGGAAGGGGTCAATATCTCTACTGGGTGTTTTTATATACATACCACCCAATAGTAACAGGGACATTGAGGAGCAGATAAGGAGACATATTTCAGAATGCTGCAGTAATAACGGAGTTGTCGTGATGGGAGATTTTAATTTCCTCAGTACAGTATTGATTAGCATCTCCCTAGATGGGGTGTAGATGGGATGGAATTTGTTAGGTATGTTCAGGAAGGTTTCTTGACACAATACATAGATAAGCCTACAAAAGGACAGGCTGTACTTGATCTGGTATCGGGAAATGAACCTGGTCAGGTGTCAGGTCTCTCAGTGGGAGAGCATTTTGGAGATAGTGATCACAATTCTATCTCCTTTACCATAGCATTGGAGGGGGATAGGAACAGACAAGTTAGGAAAGCGTTTAATTGGAGTAAGAGGAAATATGAAGCTATCAGGCAGGAACTTGGAAACATAAAATGGAAACAGATATTCCCAGGGAAATGCACGGCAGAAATGTAGCAAATGTTCAGGGGATATTTGCGTGGCGTTCTGCATAGGTACATTCCAAGGAGACAGAGAAAGGATGGGAGGGTACAGGAACCGTGGTGTACAAAGGCTGTTGAATTGCTTGACAGTCAAGAAGAAAAGCTTACGAAAGGTTCAAAAAACTAGGTAATGATAGAGATTTAGAAAATTATAAGGCTAGCAGGAAGGAGTTTAAGAATGAAATTAGGAGAGCCAGGTGGGGCCATGAGGCGGCCTTGCTGAGCAGGATTAAGGAAAACCCCAAGGCATTCTACAAGTATGCGAAGAGCAATTGGATAAAACGAGAGAGAATAGGACCAATCAAGTGTGACAGTGGAAAAGTGTATGGAACTGAAGGAGATAGCAAAGTACTTAATGAATACTTTGATTCAGTATTCACTACAGAGAAGGTCCTTGGTGATTGTAGGGATGACTTGCAGTGGACTGTAAAGCTTGTGTAACGTTCAGTTATATTGGCTCGTATATGTCTAGGGGAAATCCCACCCAGCACCTGCCTTAACGCTCCCCACAGGGTCGGTTGCTGCCCAAATCAAGCCCAAACATCAATCATCAGACAGCACACCCAGTAAAGTTTAACAAGTACACTTTATAGATATTACTAATTCTATGACATTAATATAAATTCGATATAGAAAGGGAAGTAATGAAAAAAAGGCGCCAGCACTTATCAAAGTTCAAGTTCTTTGCGCACAACCATTGGAGCTCAATCAATTCTTGACGACCACCTGAATCCTGTTGACTCACGGCTCGGGACCACCCGGAGTGATCGACCGGAGCCTCTCCGCGTGTCCGCGGTCCTCCCCGTCTCTCCTCTGACTCCTCATCTCTCCACTGACTCCCCGTCTCTCCACCGTCCTCCTCGTCTCTCCTCCAACTCCCCGTCTCTCCTCCGACTCCCTGTCTCTCCACCGTCCTCCCCGTCTCTCCTCTGACTCCCCGCCAAAACCCCGTCCACCGTCCTCCCCGTCTCTCCTCCGACCCCCCGCCAAAAACCCCGTCTCTCCTCCGACTCCCCGCCAAAACCCCCGCACGTCCACCGTCCTCCTCGTCTCTCCTCCGACTCTCCGTCAAAAACCCCGTCCACCGTCCTCCTCGTCTCTCCCCCGTCTCCCCGCCAAAAACCCCGTCCACTGTCCTCCCCGTCTCCTCCGACTCCCCGTCTGTCCTCCAACTCCTTGTCTCTCCTCCGACTCACCGTCAAAAACCCCGTCCACCGTCCTTCCTGTCTCTCCTCCGACTCCCCGTCTCGCCACCGTCCTCCCCATCTCTCCTCCGACTCCCCCAGAAAAACCCCGTCCACTGTCCTCCCCGTCTCTCCTCCGACTCCCCGTCAAAAACCCAGTCCGCCATCCTCCTCATCTCTCCTCCGACTCCCCGTCTCTCCTCCGTCTCCCCATCTCTCCTCCGACTCCCCGTCTCTCCACCGTCCTCCCCGTCTCTCCTCCGACTCCCCGTCTCTCCACCGTCCTCCTCGTCCCTCCTCCGACTCCCCGTCTCTCCTCCGACTCCCCGTCTCTCCACCGTCCTCCCCGTCTCTCCTCCGACTTCCCGTTTTTCCTCTGACTCCCCGCCAAAACCCCGTCCATCGTCCTCCCCGTCTCTCCTCCGACTCCCCGCCAAAAACCCCGTCTCTCCTCCGACTCCCCGCCAAAACCCCCGCACGTCCACCGTCCTCCTCGTCTCTCCTCCGACTCCCCGCCAAAAACCCCGTCCACTGTCCTCCCCGTCTCCTCCGACTCCCCGTCTGTCCTCCAACTCCTTGTCTCTCCTCCGACTCACCGTCAAAAACCCCGTCCACTGTCCTTCCTGTCTCTCCTCCGACTCCCCGTCTCGCCACCGTCCTCCCCATCTCTCCTCCGACTCCCCCAGAAAAACCCCGTCCACTGTCCTCCCCGTCTCTCCTCCGACTCCCCGTCAAAAACCCAGTCCGCCATCCTCCTCATCTCTCCTCCGACTCCCCGTCTCTCCTCCGTCTCCCCATCTCTCCTCCGACTCCCCGTCTCTCCACCGTCCTCCCCGTCTCTCCTCCGACTCCCCGTCTCTCCACCGTCCTCCTCGTCCCTCCTCCGACTCCCCGTCTCTCCTCCGACTCCCCGTCTCTCCACCGTCCTCCCCGTCTCTCCTCCGACTTCCCGTCTCTCCTCTGACTCCCCGCCAAAACCCCGTCCATCGTCCTCCCCGTCTCTCCTCCGACTCCCCGCCAAAAACCCCGTCTCTCCTCCGACTCCCCGCCAAAACCCCCGCACGTCCACCGTCCTCCTCGTCTCTCCTCCATCTCTCTGCCAAAAACCCCGTCCACTGTCCTCCCCGTCTCCTCTGACTCCCCGTTAAAAAACCCGTCCACCGTCCTCCCCGTCTCTCCTCCGACTCCTCGTCTCTCCTCCGACTCCCCGACAAAAATCTCGTCCTCCAACTTCCCCCCAAAAACCCCGTCCCCAATCATATGATACAGCCTGGTATCCGAAAACAAAACGATACACGACCACCCACTGGCTAATAGCACCCTGCTATCTCTAATAACCCAAGCAATTGTCTAGTGAGAGACTTTCTCAACATTCCCCAGTATAACATAACAAAAGAAGCCATTTTACATTTAACAAAAAAGAAAGACCCCGTACACTTGAAAGACATAAAGAAAGAAGATGTACTGGAGCTTTTGGAAAGCATCAAATTGGATAAGTGTCCGTGACCAGATGAGATATACCCCAGGCTACTGTGGAAAGCGAGGGAGGAGATTGCTGAGCCTCTGACGATGATCTTTGCATCATCAATGGGGATGGGAGAGGTTCCGGAGGATTGGACGATTGCAGATGTTGTTTCCTTACTCAAGAAAGGGAGTAAGGATAGCCCAGGAAATTATAGACCAGTGAGTCTTACTTCAGTGGTTGGTAAGTTGATGGAGAAGATCCTGAGAGGCAGGATTTATGAACATTTGGAGAGGTATAATATGATTAGGAATAGTCAGCATGGCTATGTCAAAGGCAGGTTGTGCATTATGAGCCCGTTGGAATTTTCTGAGGATGCGACTAAACACATTGATGAAGGTAGAGTAGTAGGTGTAGTGTATATGGATTTCAGCAAGGCATTTGACAAGGTGCCCCATGCAAGGCTTATTGAGAAAGTAGGGAGGCATGGGATCTAAGGGGACATTGTTTTGTGGGTCCAGAACTGGCTTGTACACAAAAGGCAAAGAGTGGTTGTAGCCGGGTCATATTTTGCATGGAGGTTGGTGTACTTCAGGGATCTGTTCTGGGACCCCTTCGCTTCGTGAATCTTATAAATGACCTGGATGAGGAAGTGGAGAGATAGGTTAGTAAATTTGCTGATGACTCAAAGGTTGGGGGTTTTGTGGATACTGTGGAGGGCTGTCAGAGGCCACAGCGCGACATCAGTAGAATGCAAAACAATGCTGAGAAGTGGCAGATGGAGTTCAACCCAGGGAGGGAGGGAGGGAACATTGATTCAGACCATGAGAGGCCTGCGTCGGGCATTTCCATGCCTTACAAGGCGCAGATTGGAAGTCTGTGTGGGGCGCTACTCCTCGCACAGACTAGAGCAATGTGTGGTTAAGTGCCTTGCTCAAGGGCACAAACACGCTGCCACAGCTGAGGCTTGAACTAGTGACCTTTAGAACACTAGACAAATGCCTTAACCACTTGGCCACGTGCCCAGGTAAGTGTGAAGTGGTTCATTTTGGTCTAATATGATGGCAGGATATAGTATTAACGGTAAGACTCTTGGCAGTGTGGAGGATCAGAGGGACCTTGGGGTCCGAGTCCATAGGACGCTCAAAGCTGCTGCGCAGGTTGACCCTGTGGTTAAGATGGCATACGGTGTACTGGCCTTCATCAATTGTGGGATTGAGTTTAAGAGCCGAGAGGTAATGTTGCAGCTGTATGTTACTCTGGTCAGACCCCACTTGGAGTACTGTGCTCAGTTCTGGTTGCCTCACGAAAGGAAGGATATGGAATCTACAGAAAGGGTGCAAAGGAGATTTACAAGGATGTTGTCTGGATTGGGGAGCATACCTAGTGAGAATAGGTTGAGAGAACTTGGCCTTTTCTTCTTGGAGCGACAGAGGATAAGAGGTGACTTGATAGAGGTATATAAGATGATGAGAGGTATTGATTGTGTCGATAGTCAGAGGCTTTTTCCCAGGGCTGAAATGGCTAGCATGAGAGGACACAGTTTTAAGGTGCTTGGAAGTAGGTACAGAGGAGATGTCAGGAGTAAGTTTTTTTCCAGAGAGAGTGGTGAGTGCATGGATTGGGCTGCTGGCAACAGTGGTGGAGGCGGATACAATAGTGTCCTTTAAGAGACTTTTGGAAAGGTACATGGAGCTTAGAAAAATAGAGGGCTATGGGTAACCCGAGGTAATTTCTAAAGTAAGGACATGTTCGGCACAGCATTGTAGGCTGAAGGGCCTGTATTGTGCTGTAGGTTTTCTATGTTTCTATGATTCGTTGATTAGATATTTGCATGAATGTGTGGGTGTACAGATGTATCTAATAAAGTGGCCACTGAGTAATGATCCATCAAAGCTGCTGTGCAAATTAACAGGATTGTTAAGAAGGCATGTGGTGGACTGTCCTTCATGAGTCATGGGTTGAGTTCAAAAGCCACAAGGTAAAGTTGCAGCCTTATATAACACTGGTTAGACCATACCTGGAGTATTGTGTTCAGTTCTGTTTGCCTCGTTATGGGAAAAATATGGAACTCTTAGAGAGGGTGCAGGGGAGATCTAACAGGATGCTGCCTGGATTGGAGATAAAGTATTATGAGGATAAGTTGAATGAACCAGGGCTTTTGTCTTTGGAGCAAAGGGGAAGTGGAGCAGGTAGTGTTGAGGAAACAGGAAGGATGCAGAAGGACTTTGACAGATGAGGAGAATGGTCAAGAAAATGGCAAATGAAATATAACATTGGAAAATGCATGGTCATACACTTTGGTAGTCTAAATAAATGTGCGGACTATTTTTCAAACGGGGGGAAAATCCAATAAACTGAGATGAAAAGGGACTTGGAAATCCTTGTGTAGAACACACTAAAGGTTAACTTGCATGTTGAGTTGGTGGTGAGGAAGGCAAATGCAATGTTAGCATTCATTTCAAGAGGTCTAGAATACAAGAGCAGGGATGTGATGCTGAGGCTTTATAAGGCACTAGTGAGACCTCAGTTTGAGTATTGTGAACAGTTTTGGGCTTCTCATCTTAGAAGAGATGTGCTGGCATTGGAGAGGGTCCAGAGGAGTTTAACAAGGATGATTCCAGGAATGAAATGGTTATCATAGAAGAAGCATTTGATGGCTCTGGGTCTGTACTCGCTGGAATTTACTTTGTAGAAGGATGAGGGTTGATCTCATTGAAACCTTTCGAATGTTGAGAGGCCTAGACAGAGTAGATGTGGAAAGGATGTTTCCCATGGTGGGAGAGTCTAGGACAAGAGAGCACAGCCTCAGGATAGAGGGGCGCCCTTTCAAAACAGAGAAGAAGAGAAATTTCTTTTGCCGGAGGGTGGTGAATTTGTGGAATTTATTACTACACGCATCTGTGGAGGCCAGGTCATTGGGTGTATTTATGGCAGAGATTGATAGGTTCTTGGTTGGACATGGCATCAAAGATTACGGGGAAAAGGCCGTGAAAAAAAGGATCAGCCATGATTGAATGGTGGAGCAGGATCAAAACTCCTCTAGATTTGGCCTGGAAAGAAGAGTGAAAACAAAGTACGTTCCAACGGCTAAACAAACGTAAATTATCACATTTGCCTATGTGAGTTCCTTGTAACAAAATAATAGGGACCTTAAATGTCCTAATATAAGCAAAAATCTTATTACGTTTAACAGGGTGATTTAACCCTTTCACGTTAACCCTAACTATTAAGTAAATTAATAGATTGGTCCATTTTTAATATTATTTAAAGGAAGGGTTAAAATGTAGGTTAAAACCAAGACACAAACCTTAAGAAATGGTAACCAAGCAACAAGTTGGCTAAAAATTCGAAAACAGCTTCTGAGAAAAAAAAACCATACCCCCGCCCACCTCCCAAAGAAAGAAGACTGACCAATAGAAAGTCGACATCCACAACTACGGACAACCCCCCAAAGAAACCTGGTGATCGCTCCAATTAGTTTCGAGGTTATTTATATTCCAACCTAGACTAAACAATATCTAAACAAGAGATTCAATTCTCGTATATCAAAAATACAGTATTACAAACATTTGTGAAAAAAAAGGAAATTAGTTACAAAGGTTTACTAAAAGTAAAGGATACAATTATTCATACAGAAAGACATTAAACATTTAATCTCATATCTTCATGGAAAAACAGACTAAGCAGTTAGCTTTCAAATTTAAAAAATCTTTGTGCTTCAGCATTCAAACAAAACCATTCGAAGGATCCATCTTTAATGAGATTTTCAGTCAGACTGGGTAGCCAAGGGACAGGTTAAAACCCTTGTTAAAAAAAAATCCAACAAAGCTTGTTTAAACTTAGCATGTTCCTGCATAACCTCAAGAGAATAATCTTCGAGAAACTTAATATTCCACCCTATAACCAATCATGCCCCTACAATGGGATTTGCGAATTAAAAGTTTTTCATTTAATCTTGTGTCTTCACATAAGGGCAAACTAAATAGCTAGCCTTCAGATTTAGCCTACGGATTTTAAAAACCTTTGTGCTTCAACAGTCGAGCGGAACCATTGGAAAGATCCGTCTGTAAGTGTGATTCTGAGTCAGGCTGGGTAGTGAAGGGAAGGTTTGAAACCCTTATTAAAAAGATCTGACATAACTTCTTTGAACTTAACACGTTCCTGCATAACCTCAGGTGAGTAATCTTCAACAATTCTAATCTTACAACCATTGTAGTCAATGATGTCTCTTCGACGAGATTCGTGAACTAAGAGATCCTTTGTTTTAAATTCCTGAAGACAGATTATTATTGATCATGGTCTTTGATCCTTAGGAGGTCTAAACGCAGGAGATCTGTGAACTCGATCAATCATAGGCACAGACGTCAAAATCTCTGGAAATAATTCTTGCAAGAAGCTTGCAAAAAATTCCATAGGATGATTACCTTTGATTAACTCTTTGAAATCCAGAACCCATAGGTTGTTTCTTCTACTTCTATTTTCTAGGTTGATAATCTACTGTCTTAACTTTGCGCTGGACTTCGATTGCTTTTCACAAAACTTCTGCAATTCATCCACTTCCGTTTTCAGAGATGCCAAAATTTCTTCGTTATTTTTTATACATTTATTGTGTTCATTAAGAGTTTGTTGAATAGAATCCGATTTACCATCTATTTGCTTAAATTCAGTGCTGAATTGTTGAAACTTCTCAGAGGCTTCTCGTGTATGACTTTATAGCAAATCCATAATAGAATTCAAAGAAGCAAGGAAATCATCCTTTTTAGTACTTCTGGCCCTCCTTCCAGCCATAATGAAAGAATATCACACTTAAAAAAGAAGTTTCAAGACAGGTTGGAAATAGTAAGATAATTAGAATTGGAGCAATGGCAGATTGCTGTTACTCCATCAGCCACCAGCAGGAAATCTGTGCATTTCTAATGACCAGTACTGTTTATTGCTCTTGTGTTAAAATGCTTTTGTGGGATTATGAGGGGAAGTTTCAGTTAAATTTTAGCTTGGATTATACAGTTATTTGCTTGTGTATTTGTGGGTCACCGTAACTGTAACCAGGGTGTGTGTTGGTCACCTCCCCTGTCTGTGTGAGACTGGTGGGGGTTCACTCTCTGGGTAATGGTGCTCGGTCTGTTTTGTGTTTATCACAATAAAACGGTTGTTGAGTTCAACCATCTGTCATTATGACCAAATGCTCGCCACAATATCCTTTCATGCCCTGACTAATTGAATTGACTTTATTACTTACATCCTTCACATACATGAAGAGTAAAAATCTTCACATTACGTCTCCATCTAAATGTGCAAATGTGCAATCATAGTCATTTATAATAAATAGAACAGTCAATGTAATATAGAGTACACTCAAATCAGCACGAGTTCATCAGTCTGATGGCCTGGTGGAAGAAGCTGTCCCGGAGCCTGTTGGTCCTGGCTTTTGTGCTGTGGTACAGCTTCCTGGATGGTAGCCTCTGGAATAGATTGTGACTGGGATGGCTCGGGCCCCCAATAATCCTACAGGGCCTTTTTACACAGCTGTCCTTGTAAATGTCCTGATTCACAGGAAGTTCACAGCTACAGATGCACTAGGCTGTCCACACCAATCTCTGCAGAGTCCTGCAATTAAGGGAGGTACAGTTCCCATCCAGGCAGTGATGCAGCCAGTCAGGATGCTCTCAATTGTGTCCCTGTAGAAAGTTCTTAGGATTTGGGGGCCCATACCAAACTTTCTCTACTGTCTGAGGTGAAAGAGGAGCTATTGTGCCTTTTTCACCACACAGCTGGTGTGTACAGATCACGTGAGGTCCTCAGTGATGTGGATGCCGAGGAACTTTAAGCTGTTTACCCTCTCAACCCCAGATCCATTGATGTTAATAAAACTATCAACCTCCACCTTAAATACAGTACCTATAAAATGTAAACATTTCCACTTCTTGGAGGCTTTCCTCTTTTATTGTTTTAAAACATTGAATCACAGTAGATTTATTTTGGCTTTTTTAACACTGATCAACAGAAAAAAGACTTTCACGTCAAAATGAAAACAAATCTCTGCAAATAGATCTAAATTAGTTACAAATATAATACTCAAAATAATTGATTGCATAAGTATTCACCCACTTCAAGTCAATATTTAGTAGATGCACCTTTTGCAGCAATTACAGCTATGTGGATAGGTCTTCAGCAGCTTTGAACATCTGGACACTGCAATTTTTCCCCATTCTTTAGAAAACTACTCAAGCTGTGTCAGGTTGCATAGGGATCATGAGTGAACAGCCCTTTTCAAGTCCAGCCACAAATACGCGATTGGATTGAGATCTTTACTCTGACGTGCCTACTCCAGGACATTAGCCTTTTTGTTTTTAGCCATTCCTGTGTAGCTTTGGCTTTATGCTTGGGGTCATTGTCTTGCTGGAAAAGAAATCATCTCCCAAGTCGCAGTTCTCTTGCAGACTACATCAGGATTTACCTGTATTTTGTTGCATTCATTTTACCCTCTAACTTCAGAAGCCTTCCAGTGCCTACTGCAGTGAAGTATCCCCACAGCATGATGCAGCCACCACTACATTTCACAGTAGGGATGGTTTGTTTTTGACGACTTGTGGTGTTTGGCTTATGCCAAACGTATCATATATTCTCAATTTTGGTTTAATCAGACCATAGACCCTTCTGTACAGTGAGACCTTTCACTGCTTTAAGTCAATTCACAAAGGGCTTTGCCCTCCTCTGTGACTACTTTAAGGACGTCACCTAGCGTGACAGACTCAGATTCCAGAGCTTTAAGAATTGAGCACTGTGCCTGGCTACTTCTACACTTTGACTTTCCAGACTTTGTATTTCCCAGGGGCTCTTCTACGAGCCACAGATGAGCCTCCTCTCGCACTTCTATCATTGAGAACTCAGGGTGGTCCCGCACGAATCTGTGGAGCTCCCTTCGGAGGGGAGGATCCCGGATCCCCTCTATAAATTGCTCTCATAGCACCACCCTCTCATTGGTCACGGCATCAGGGGAGTGCTTCAGTAGCAAGTTAAGAGCTTGGGCTAGGGCATGTGAAAACTCTCTTACATCTTCACCCTCAAGCTGTTTGCGACTGTGGAAGCTATGCCACAGCTGGGGTGCACTCCCCTTGTCTCTAAAAGCTTCCCTGAGATAGGTGAACAAGTCATCAGCGCGGTCTTCCTCAGCATCACTGTGCATACGTGCTTCCGCTAAGGCTGCACCCCTGAGCAGGGACATAATAAAGTCATACTGATCCTGGTCAGACTGATTCCCAGCATGAAGTGCACGTTGTACTTCTTCAATAAACTCATCAACAGACCTTTCATCTTTCTCAACAACCCCCGTAAATGGAACAATGTGTCTTTTCCTTGGGACATATATATAGGACCTTTTGCTTAATTTATCTATGGTTGCCATGGCTTCATCATACCTACTATGCAATTCCCGAATTTGTTCCTTCAAATCAAGCTCAACTGGTGTGTCCTCTGAGTGTGACTTAGTAAAAGCTCAAGGCTTTAAAGTTTTCACAACAAGCCTGCAAACGGAGTTGCTGCTGTCCTTTGCTGCAAACGCGATGGCTTCACGGCCCGCAGTTCCCTGGATCCATGTCTCTGTTCTGTGTCCTGACGTCCCAGCCCATTCCCAAGGCTCCACTGCGCTCTCCACGCGGCAACAGGCGCTCCCTCCTTCCGCCCGATGGGAACAGCGGTCCTAGTCTTCACCACTACCGTATTAGGTATTGTATATTATATTGCTTACAACAATCAGAGACCCTTTAAACTGGCTTGGAATTAACCCCACTCCTGGTACCAAATTTTGTAGCCTGGGGAAAAGTACACAATCAGGACAACAAGTACTTTTTTGGGTTTTAATTCCTTTATCTGTTTTAGATGTTTTATGCCGGAAGAGGGTCTCAAAACAAAATGAACGAATTTACAACCAGTTCCTGCCATTACAATTTCAGTTTAACTTTCCACCCACACCCTTGTGTATCGACGAATTGTGTATGCAGTATAAAAATACATAAAGCAAACCACAAAGAGCTAATACAGAGCTAGCAATTCTGAAGGAACACAATACAAACAACATTATAATCCCACCAACCCTGTACCTTACACATAGCAGCGAAAACATAGGCGAATACATCTCATCTAAGATGTCTACTACTTTTTAGTACACACGTGCTGAATTTCCAAACAGAGACTAAATATTCACGTTATGCTGTTACATTCACAATCAGTCATGATACAATGAAGTTAGACAAAAGGTACACTTTGGCACAACTTTTACAAGATATTGTCTGGTAGTTAGATTACAGGAAGACTGACCTACTTGGCCGGTAGGGAACTTTGCACAAGCCACACTATCCAGCGCCGATGCCTTCACTCGTGAAAATCTAAAGCATGCACATGTAAAACATGTCAAATTACCGATGTTCTCGATTCGCCAACAAGCATAAACAAATTCACATGGATATCATCAAATAATACTCACCGTTCCTCACCATACCCAGTATCTCTGGGAGGAACTTAATCCCAAAGCCCCACCAGCTTCTTCTGCCGAAAACAAAAATGGTCTCCCCACTATCCCGCGCGTGCGTAATGACATCACCGTCTCCACTTAAAGGCACAGACAACTATTCTAGCATTACCTGGATGGATGCCTAAGTACACTTTTAACGATAAAGAATAAGATTCGATGGTCACCCGGTTACTGAGGCTTTTCATCATTCGATGAGTTTCAATGAGATCCCCCCTCATTCTTCTGAATTCCAGTGAGTAGAGGCCCAGAGCCATCAAACAGTCCTCATATGATGAGCCTTTCAGTCCTGAAATCATTTTTGTCCTGGTTTGGAGAAACATTGTCTCATTTCTATATACATTATACGGTTATATATGTTATATACATGTATATAGTTATTTGACAATGAACGATTTGAGATGACTTGACTTGAACCTCCATGTATCATAATCCATGTACTTCAACGGTCTTTAACTGATTTTGGAATTGGATTTGGAATAGGAGTTAGGTTATTATTGTCACGTGTACTGAGATGCAGAGAAAAGCTTGTCTTGCATACTGTTCATACAGATCAAATCAATATACAGTACAGTGAGGTAGAACAAGGTGAAACAATAACAGGGACTGCATGGTAGCATAGCAGAAAGCAAAACGCTTCATCGTGCCAGCACCCTGGGTTCAATTATGCCACAGTCCGTAAGAAGTTTAAATGTTCTCCCTGTGACCACATGGGTTTCCTCCGAGTTTTCTCCCATGGTGAAAAGGTGTAGGTAGAAGTATTAAATGTTGGTTTTCCAGCAATGCGGACATCCCATTGATGAATATATTTTAAATGATTATTAATGCTGGATTTTATAATATTGGGCCATAGTTTTCTCTCTAATATTAGTATTGGTTTGTTATTATTACATGTACTGAGATACAGAGAAAGGCTTGTCTTGCACACTGTTTATGCTGTTTAATTCATTAAAAAATGCATTGAGGGGAAGAATGCAGAATAAAGTATAACAGCAACAGAGAGAGTGCAGGGCAAGTAAACAATAAGGTGCAGGTTCATAGAAAGATGGATTATGTGGTTAATATTCCGTTTTATTCCATCTAGGGAGTCATTGAATAGTCTTAAAACAACAGGATTAACCTGTCCTTGAGCATGGTGGTACGTGCTTTCAGGCTTTTGTATCCACTGCCTGAAGGGAGAGTGGAGAAGAGAGAATGACTGGTGTAGGTGTGGTTTTTGATTGCGCTGGGTGAAAACTCTTAGGCACCCAAGCTATATATATGTGCCTGAGACTTTTGCACAGTACTGTACACACCTCTATCAAGTCACACCTCATCATCTATTGTTCCAAAGACAGAAGTCCAATTTACTCAACTTTTTCTCATAAGGAATCTACTAATCCACTCATCAGACATGCTTGATGACCCAATAATAAGTCCTCAGTTTCCACATCGACCATCTCAGAACCCATAAAATTGAAGAGGAAGTAAGTCATTCCCAATGTTCAGTTCATGTGGCAGCACTCAATGCATAAAAACATGCAGACATGGTCAAGAGGTTCAGTTGTTGTTCAGACCAAACATCAGAATGGGGATGAAATGTGATCTAAATTACTCTTACTGTGGACGGACAGGGTGGTTTGAGTATCTCAGAAAATGCAGATCTGGAGATTTTCATACACAACAGTCTCTAGAGTTTACAGAGAATGGTGTGAAAAACAAAAAAAAAATCCAGTGAGAGGCAGTTCTGTGGGTGAAAATGTCTTGTTAACGACAGAGATCAGAGAAGAATGATGTGACTAGTTCAAGCTGACAGGAAGGTGACGTTAACTCAAATAAACATACATTACCACAGTGTTGAGCAGAAGAGCATCTCTGAACGCACAATGCGTTGAACCTTGAAGTTGGTGGGCTACAGCAGCAGCAGAAGACCATGAACATACACCCAGTGGCTATTTTATTAGGTACGGGAGATTACACTTTAGTTGTAGCTGTTACACTTTATTCAGCATCTGTTACTGTTTTTCCTTGTACTATTTCAATGTACTGTGTTATAAATTGATCTCTATGGATGGTATGCAAGACCACGTATACTTCAGAACACTTAACAATAGTAAACCAATCAAGCAATTTACATTTCTGAAGGAACTGTCTTCTAGTGGCAAATGCATTTATCCTGGGGCTTTCCAATCTGAGGAAGTCCTTCCTTAAATTCAAACACCCTCATAAATTTTTATTGATTTTACCAAGATGAGGATGTTAATTACAGTAATACAAGGTAGTAATCATTAACATCTTAGTGCAGTATTTGTACAGTTAGTTTAATTATGGGTGGTGCTAGGGCACTGATCATTTTAGAGTTTCAAAGTATTTACATTGTCAGTGTGTCAAGTTGCAACACTGTTACAAATTGTAACAAAAAACACAGAATGGAAGTCAGTAGCTCATTTTTAATAAACTGCCAGATACTGAGCATTGATGCCATCTAGTCAAAACATTTTACTTTTGCCATCGTGCCTGTCAGTTGCATTGTCTGCCTGACTTTGGTTACTTCTGTTGTGATTTGTGGTTTGTGTTTGTTTGTTGTGCGTATTCCAAAAATAAAGCATTTAATTTACCACCCAGTTTTCAGGCCACATAAAAATTTTCTGCTCAGAGCAATGGTTGGCCCATGCAGATGTTAAAAAACATAGAAGGAATGTTGTACTAGGGTTATCATGGTACTATATCAATGGAAGAATTATAGGGTGTATATTCAGAGCTATGAAAATAGATATCAATATCGTCTGACAAATGATACTATTCAACAATATGGGGCAATTTTGTTCTGCTAATAGCCTCCAGTTCCCTGGTTTCATTGGTGAATCATTGAGTAGACTTACAGAAATCTACCAAATTAATATCATAGAACAGAGAACATAGAACATTGTATCATGGCACAGCCCTTTGACCCATGATGTTATACCAACCATTCAACCTACGCTAAGACCAATCTAACCCTTCCCTTCTATATAGCCCTCTATTTTTCTATTGACAATGTGCTTACTTAAGGGTTTCTTAAATGCCCCTGACCTATCTGTCTCTATCACATGGCTTGGTGTTCCATGCACCCACCACTCTCTGTGTAAAAAACTTACCTCTGATATCCCCCCTCATATATTTTACTCCAAACACTTTCAAATGATGCCCTATCATACTAGCCATAACCACCCTGGGAAAAAGTCTCTGGCTGTCCACTCAATGAATGGCTTTTATGATTACGTGTCGGTCGTCACTGTGGAGGACATGTCTAATATGCCAAAGAATGATGTTATGGACGAAATGGGAGGTGAGGACCTCGATAAAATCACTGTCACTAAAGAGATAGTGATGAGCAAACTAGAGGGCTTGAAGGTATATAGGTTTTCTGGTCCTGATGGGATACATCCCAGGGTGCTGAAGGAATTGGCGGAGGTTATAGTATACGCGTTGGTAATCATTTACCAAAACTCTCTACACTCTGGACAGGTCCTGGCGGACTGGAAGACAGCAAATGTCACACCACTTATTAAAAAGGATGTAGGCAAAAGACGGGCAACTATAGGCCAGTTAGCTTAACATCTGTAGTCGGGAAAATGCTTGAAGCTGTCATTAGGACGAAATAGCCAAACATTTAGAAAGGATTGGTTCCATTAGACAGACGCAGCATGGATTCAGAAAGGGCAGGTCCTGTTTGACAAACTTACTGGAGTTCTTTGAGGACATAATGAGTGCAGTGGATAGGGGGAAACAGGTGGATGTTGTATACTTGGATTTCCAGAAGGCGTTCAATAAGGTGCCGCACAGGAGACTTATAAATAAGATTCGGATGCATGGAGTCGGAGGAAGTGTATTGGCATGGATAGTGGATTGGTTAACCAATAGAAGACAGAGAGTTGGTATAAATGGGTGTTTCTCCGGTTGGCAGTCGGTGGTGAGTGGGGTGCCACAGGGGTCAGTGCTGGGCCCGCAGCTGTTTACCATTTACATTGATGATTTGGAACAGGGGACTGAGTGTAGTGTGGCAAAATTTTCTGATAACACGAAACTGAGTGGAAAAGCAAATTGTATAGAGGATGTGGAGAGTCTGCAGAGGGATATAGATAGGTTAAGTGAGTAGGCCAAGGTCTGGCAAATGGAATACAACGTTGGTAAATGTGAGATCATCCACTTTGGAAGGAATAATAGAAGGGCAGATTATTATTTAAATGGTGAAAGATTGCAGCATGCTGCTGTGCAGAGGGACTTGGGAGTGCTTGTTCATGATTCACAAAAAGTTGGCTTGCAGGTACAACAGGTAATTAAGAAGGTAAACGGAATGTTAGCCTTCATTGCTAGAGAGATTGAATTCAAGAGTGGGGGGTCATGCTGCAACTATACAGGGTACTGGTGAGGCCGCATCTGGAGTACTGTGTGCAGTTCTGGTCTCCATACTTGAGGAAGGATATACTGGCTTTGGAGGCAGTGCAGGGGAAGTTCACCAGGTTGATTCCAGAGATGAAGGGGTTAACCTGTGAAAACTTTCCCTGCCATGCCGATCACAGTCCGACTCTGAGTCATTCGAAAACTTTGAGCCTCCGATTCAGCTCTCCGACACCGAGTACTGAGTGCCATCTCTGTCCGAACGATTCAACCTCAATCTCAGTTGCCAACAGCAGGCAAAGCCGGGGATTTTGAGGCCTTCCCTCCGGAAGATTCCCGACCACGCAGTAATGACAGCAGCGTACGAGCGTTTCAGAAATTTCTCCAGATGTTCCTCTGTGCTTTCACGTCTGTCTCCATCAAATCAGAATTGTCCACAGCCCCTATTTAATAGAAACAATATAATTTTTCACCAGAGGGCTGCGCACGCGCGGCACACTGTCTCTCTCCTCCTGCCGATTTAGAACAGAGATGAGGAGAAACTGTTTTTCTCGGAGAGTGATGAATCTGTGGAATTCTCTGCCCCGGGAAGCAGTTGAGACTTCTTCACTAAGTATATTTAAGATACAGTTAGATAGATTTTTATATAGTAGGGGAATTAAGGGTTATGGGGAAAAGGCAGGTAGTTGGAGATGAGTTTACAGACAGATCAGCTATGATCTTATTGAATGGTGGGGCAGGCTCGATGGGCCGGATGGCCTACTCCTGCCCCAAGATGGTGACATGCATAGTCACAGCGGCCATTCAAGGTCCAACAAAAAGGTGTGATTGTTGGCCCTTTGTGGCTTCTCTATGATCGTGAAACACTGCCGGTTAGCAAGAACATCAAGTACTGCAGTTCTATCCCTACGCCACTAGTGGAGGAGTACAGGACAGTGGAGGAGTTGGACTTGGTGCAGACTATGTTGCAGCCTGCTACAGAAAGGTGGAGTCAGTGTGTAGGGGCGGTGTGCAGTTCAACAAATGGCATGAGTGATTATCTTGGATGTTTTCCTCGTGATCACAAGACCCTGTTGGACATTGTTAATGTAGAATAGTGCATGTCCGGTCCATTAGTTCATTGGTGAGACCAACGGTGTGAAGTTGAATGGCCTTGGTTGTAACACAGACTAGGCCCTAATGCTGCAGGGTGACCTGCAGCAGCCACCCAGGAGAGAAACACTGGAAGCGGTGTGGGAGAGAGCAGAGGGGCAGCGGGCATGCTGGACTGGGGCCTGATCGCTTCTGTTGGTGCTGCTGTCCAGTGTTCTCTCAGTGACAGAAAAGCTGGCTTGCATTCATCTGCGACTGCACTTCCTAATGTGTGATGATTATACTTGCTGACAATGTCCATTCACTCGCTGACCTGCACTGACTTCTGGAACAGCTGGTTCACGGAGAATTTTAGATAAGGATTAACCATATAACCATATAACAATTACGGCATGTAAACAGGCCATCTCGGCCCTTCTAGTCCGTTCCGAATGCTTACTCTCATCTAGTCTCATCTACCTGCACTCAGCCCATAACCCTCCATTCCTTTCCTGTCCATATACCTATCCAATTTTTGTTTTAAATGACAAAATCGAACCTGACTCTACCACTTCTGCTGGAAGCTCGTTCCACACAGCTACCACTCTCTGAGTAAAGAAGTTCCTTCTTGTGTTACCCCTAAACTTTTGCCCCTTAACTTTCAACTCATGTCCACTTGTTTGAATCTCCCCCACTCTCAATGGAAAAAGCCTATCCACGTCAACTCTATCTACCCCCTCATAATTTTAAATACCTCTATCAAGTCCCCCCTCAACCTTCTATGCTCCAAAGAATAAAGACCTAACTTGTTCAACCTTCCTCTGTAACTTTGGTGCTGAAACCCAGGTAACATTCTAGTAAATCTTCTCTGTACTCTCTCTATTTTGTTGACATCTTTCCTATAATTCAGTGACCAGAACTGTACACAATACTCCAAATTTGGCCTTACCAGTGCCTTGTACAATTTCAACATTACATCCCAACTCCTATCCTCAATGCTCTGATTTATAAAGGCCAGCATACCAAAAGCTTTCTTCACCACCCTATACACATGAGATTCCATCTTCAGGGAACTATGCATCATTATTCCTAGATCACTCTGTTTTACTGCATTCCTCAATGCCCTACTATTTAGCATGTATGTCCTATTTTGATTAGTCCAACCAAAATGTAGCACCTCACACTTATCAGCATTAAACTCCATCTGCTATCTTTCAGCCCACTTCTAACTGGCCTAAATCTCTCTGCAAACTTTGAAAACCTACTTCATTATCCACAATGCCACCTATCTTAGTATCATCTGCATACTTACTAATCCAATTTACCACCCCATCATCCAGATCATTAATGTATATGACAAACAAAATTGGACCCGGTACAGATCCCTGAGGCACACCACTAGTCACCGGCCTCCAACCTGACAAACAGTTATCCACCACTACTCTCTCGCGTCTCCCATCCAGCCACTGTTGAATCCATTTTACTACTTCAATATTAATACCTAACGATTAAACCTTCCTAACTAACCTTCTGTGTAGAACCTTGTCAAAGGCCTTACTGAATTCCATATAGACAACATCCACCGTTTTACCCTCATCAATTTTCCTAGTAACCGTTTCAAAAAATTCATTAAGATTAGTCAAATATCACCTTCCATGCACAAATCAATGTTGACTGTTCCTAAGCAGACCCTGTCTATCCAGATAAATATATATACCATCTCCAAGAATACGTTCCATTAATTTACCCACCACTGATGTCAAACTTACAGGCCGATAATTGCTAGGTTTACTCTTAGAACCCTTTTTAAACAATGGAACCACATGAGCAATATGCCAATCCTCTGGCACCATCCCTGTTTCTAACGACATTTGAAATATTTCTGTCAGAGCGCCTGCTATTTCTGCACTAACTTCCCTCAAGGTCCTCAGGAATATCTTGTCAGGACCCGGAGACTTATCCACTTTTATATTCCTTAAAAGCGTCAGTACTTCCTCTTCTTTAATCATCATAGTTTCCATAACTATCCTACTTGTTTCCTTTACCTTACGCAGTTCAATATCCTTCTCCTTAGTGAATATCGAAGAAAAGAAATTGTTCAAAATCTCCCCCCATCTCTTTTGGCTCCGCACATAGCTGTCCACTCTGATTCTCTAAGGGACCAATTTTATCCCTCACTATCCTTTTGCTATAATATAACTGTAGAAACTCTTTGGATTTATTTTCACCTTACTTGCCAAAGCAACCTCATATCTTCTTTTAGCTTTTCTAATTTCTTTCTTAAGATTCTTTTTACATTCTTTATTTTCCTCGAGCACCTTATTTACTCCAAGCTGCCCATATTTATTGTAGATCTCTCTCTTTTTCTGAACCAAGTTTGCAATATCCCTTGAAAACCATGGCTCTCTCAAACTAGAATCTTCCCTTTCAACCTAACAGGAACATAAAGATCCTGTACACTCAAAATTTCACCTTTAAATGACCTCCATTTTTTTTTTACATCCTTCTCATAAAACAAATTGTCCCAATCTACTCCTTCTAAATGCTTTCGCATCTCCTCAAAGTTAGCCTTTCTCCAATTAAAAATCTCAACCCTGGGTTCAGTCCTATCCTTCTCCATAATTATATTGAAACTAATGGCACTGTGATCACTGGACCCGAAGTGCTCCCCAACACATACCTCCGTCACCTAACCTATCTCATTCCCTAACAGGAGGTCCAACACTGCCCCTTCTCGAGTTGGTACCTTTATGTATTGCTCCAAAAATCTATCTTGCATACATTTTACAAACTCCAAACCATCCAGCCCTTTTACAGAGTAGGCTTCCCAGTCTATGTGTGGAAAATTAAAATCTCCCACATTCACAACCTTGTGCTTACTACAAATATCTGCTATCTCCTTACAAATTTGCTCCTCCAATCCTCACTCCCCATTAGGTGGTCTATAATACACCCCTATAAGCATTACTACACCTTTCCCATTCCTCAATTCCACCCAAATAGCCTCCCTAGACGAGCTCTCTAATCTATCCTGCCAAAGCACCGCTGTAATATTTTCTCTGACAAGCAATGCAACACCTCCCCCTCTGGCCCCTCCAATTCTATCATGCCTGAAGCAACGAAATCCAGGAATATTTAGTTGCCATTCACACCCCTCCTGCAACCATGTTTCACTCATGGCTACAACATCATATTTCTAGGTATCAATCCATGCTCTAAACTCATCCACCTTTCTTACAATGCTACTGGCATTAAAATAGATGCATTTATGAAACTCTTCACCTCTTACTCTCTGTTTGTCCCTAATGGTGCAAACAACTTTATTATCTTTTTTTTCCTTCTCCCCTACATCTTCAGTCTGAGTGCTCCCATTCTCTGTCCCCTGCCTATCCTCCCTCGCACACTGTCTACTAGCTTTCTCTATTTGTGAACTAACCTCCTCTCTCCTAGTCTTTTCAATTTGGTTCCCACCCCCAATCATTCTGGATAGATAGATAGATATACTTCATTGATCCCGAGGGAAATTGGGTTTCGTTACAGCCGCACCAACCAAGAATAGAGCATAAATATAGCAATACAAAAACCACAAACAATCAAACAACAACATGCAAACTATGCCAGATGGAAAGAAGTCCAGGACCAGTCTGTTGGCTCAGGGTGTCTGACGCTCCATGGGAGGAGCTGCAAGTTCGATGTCCACAGGCAGGAACGACCTCCCGTGCCGCCTGGTGTTGAATCTTGGTGGAATGTGGCCGAAGTCCAACAGTAAAAAGTTCAATATCCGGTCTACAAACATATTCCTCGATCATAATATAACCCGGATTGCACCATCTGTTGTTAACCAGAACAGTAAGCACCCAACTCCTTTACGCTTACTGCTGTCAGTGTACTTCCGGTCAGCCGGAACGGTCTGGAAGCCGTCCATGGAGAAGTTTTGATCGGGTATGTCCTCGTGCAGCCCCGTTCCAGTGAAACACATAACACTGCACTCCCGAAATGTTCTCTGACGCCTGGCTAGCACCGTGAACTCATCCATTTTATTACCCACCGAACTCTTCTTCTCCATAAGTCTCTGTTGTCTCAACCCAGTCCTTTTTCCTCGACTTTGTGATCCCCCTCTGCATCCTCTGTGTGTTTTCCTCCAGATTTCAACAGGGGTGTCTGCTGCTCTGCTCGCTAAACCGGCCGGCACTAGTGCAAGCAGCTGGTCCCTGGAATGAACAATGCGACCATGCTTCTGTCCTGCGTGTCAGGATGTAACTATTTCCAGCGCTAAAAGCCCAAATAAAACTCTCTCCACCAGCATGTTAGAGAGGGTGCAGCTTCGACGTGTTACCGTAAAAAAAATACAGAAAATAACGTAAGTTAAAAAGTAAGAAGAGAAAGTAAGAATCCGATCTAAACAGCTGTGATAGGCTGCATGCACGACTGGCACATGCGCACTTCTAGTTTAAAGTCTCCGCAGTAGCCTTCGCAAATCTCCCCGCCAGGATATTGGTCCCCTAGGATTCAAGTGCAACCCAATTAGATTCGCTTTAATTGTTATATGTGCATTGAAACATTGAAAAGTGCAGTGAAATGTACTACCACAAACACAAAATGCTGAAGGAACTCAGCAGGCAAGGCAGCATCCATGAAAAAACGTACAGTCGATGTTTCAGGCCGAGACCCAGTGGTATGGAATGCAAGATGACTGGGGACCCTCCACTGCCATAGCCTTCCTCCGCTTTCACTGCCATTGTGATGTGTCTTCACCTTCCACCCCCATGGTTGGACCACTCTTTTGTCTGGAACTTACTGCTTCTGTGACCCTACCAGGAGCTATGCCTCAGACACCATTGCTCTCGGGATCTCAGCAGCTGACAAGCCTCTCCACCACGACATGGCGAGAAACCTTGGAGAAGCTTTTAAAGGATAAAGGTAAAGATTTTATTTGTCAAATGTTCATCAGAACATCCAGTGAAATGCATTATTTGTATGAAAATATATCAGCGAGGTCAGTTCTGAGCAGGCTGCAAGTGTTGCCATGCATTCCCATAATTTACTAACCCTAACCATACTTCCTTGCAACTGGGAGGAAACCAGAGCAACTGGAAAAACCCAGACAGTCACAGGGAGAATACAGTATACAAACTCCTTACAGTGGTAGGAATCAATCCCAGATCCTACAGCTGATGCGTAGCAAAGCATTGTGCTAACTGCTAACCTACTGTGCCAGATCTTTGCTTTGATTGATCTTGAATTGAATTGAATCGACTTTATTTCTTACATCCTTCACGGACATGAGTAAAAATCTTTACATTACGTCTCCATCTAAATGTGCAATGAGCAATCATAGTAATTTATAATAATTTATAATAAATAGAACAGTCAATGTAATATAGAATACACTCAAGGCAGCGTGAGTGCATCAGTCTGATGGCCTGGTGAAAGAAGCTGTCCCGGAGCCTGTTGGTCCTGGCTTTCATGCTGCAGTACCGATTCCCAGATGGTAGCAGCTGGAATAGATTGTGGTTGAGATGGCTTGGGTCCCCAATGATCCTATGGGCCCTTTTTACACACCTGTCCTTGTAAATGTCCTGAATCATGGGAAGTTCACAACTGCAGATGTGCTGGGCTGTCCGCATCAATCTCTGCAGAGTCCTGTGATTAAGGGAGGTACAGTTCCCATGCCAGGCAGTGTTTGCCCCTGTAGAAAGTTCTTAGGATTTGGGGGCCCAGACCAAACTTCTTCGACCATCTGAGGTGAAAGAGGTGCTGTTGTGCCTGTTTCACCACACAGCTGGTGTGTACAGATTATGTGAGGTCCTCGGTGATGTGGATGCTGAGGAACTTGAAGCTGTTTACCCTCTCAACCCCAGATCCATTGATGTCAATAGGGGTTAGCCCATCTCCATTCCTCCTGTAATCCACAACCAGCTCCTTTGCTTTTGCAACATTGAGGGAGAGGTTGTTTTCTTGACACCACTGTGTCAGAGAGATAACTTCTTCCCTGTAGGCCACCTCGTTATTGTTTGAGATAAGACCAATCAGTATAGTGTCGTTGACAAATTTAGTTAGCAGATTAGAGCTGTAGGTCACGGGTATACAGGGAGTAAAGGAGGGGGTTCAGTACGCAGGCCAGGGGGCTCCTGTATTGAGAATCAGAGGGTTGGAAGTGAGGGAGCCCACTCTTACAACCTGCTGGCAATCCGACAGGAAGTCCAGGATCTAGCTGCTCAAGGCAGGGTCAAGGCCGAAGTCTCTAAGCTTCTTGTTGAGCCTGGATGGAACTATGGTGTTGAATGCTGAATTGTAGTCCAAGAACAGCATTCTCACATAAGCATCCTTCTTCTCCAGGTGTGTAAAGACGGTAGGAGGAGCAGTGGCCATTGCCTCGTCTGTCAATCGGTTGTGTCGGTAGCCAATTTGTCCTGTGCTGCCGTTGTTCCTTTTGTTGGAGGTGGCCCAGTTACTCCCTGTGTTAGGTTGGAATGTGCACTGTAGCTGCAGAGATCATGTAAAGCGATGAAATTAATATCTCAACCCACATTTTTAATTAGAGTCAGAGTGAAACAGCAGGGAAAAAGGCTTTTTAGCCCAACTTGTTCATGCCCGCCAAGGCTGCTATTTAAACTAGACCCATTTGCTTGGGTTTGGCCCTTTTTCTGAGGCTGTCCGTTGGTTGGGTTGACCATGGATGTTGTGTCCCAGCTGTCTACGTGATATGCAAGCCAGGGCCATACCATATGGAGAGCAAGCTGTTGCCCACATAGCAGGTTCCCCCTCTCCACGCAGCTGATGAATCCAAAGGAATGGCAGAGACCGATACCATTTGGCATCAGCGTTGTCGCAGGAGTTGCCAGTCAATGTTGAACTCAGCATAGGACTGCCTTAGGGACTCCAGCTCCATATTTTTCTCTCAGGGTTTACCCTCAAAGCCTTCCCCATGAGCGGGTATAGCCGAAAGTTTGAGATCAGAGTTTTACTTCTCCCACATAAACTGCCAACCACGGCTGACCAACCCAATCTGCCCTAAGAGACTGGTTTTAAGGTGCTAATAGCATGCCCTTGTCACTTTTCCTGCCAGTAGAAATGGTTCCACCAGATTTTGTAACTAAGCTGTACGTGAAGGCTAAGAGCTGGACTTGGTTGTCCGAAGCTATTTGTAATGCAAGCCATTGGAAGCATTTAATAGGTAGTGAGAGCTTATCCCCACTACCACTGCTGGCTATAACAATCCTACGGAATCTTGGTTCATATCCTTCTAAGTACCTTTTTAAATGTTACTAATGAACCTGCCTGGACCTCTTCCTCTGGCAGCTCATTCCATATACTGAGTGCCCCTCAGGCTCCTATGGAATCTTTTCCTTCTCACCTTAAACCTATGCACCCTAGCTCCTGGTTTTTCAATCCCGGGATAAAGACTGCTCAACCTCTCTCTGTATCTTAGTCCTCCAAATCCAAACAACATCCTCGTAAATCTGCTCTGCACTCACTGTTCCCTCTGAACTGCAGGGATACACGGAGGCGCAGTAACTGAAATGCTCCCATGCACATAGCCTTTGTTGCCACGCAGCTAGAAAAAAAAGTTTACTAAACTGTATTTAATCATACCTTTCAATTAATAAATAAAATCAAAAGTATGTGGTTTTTCAAATTTCAACTTCCATTGTGAATACTGATGGTATGCATATTACAAAAAAACATTTAAAGTGCCACGCACACAAAGACTCCATTACAGTGTTAAACAAGAGACCCCTTTAAATAATCGAAGAATGTAGGAAACACATGCCAGTCATAATTAACTTGACAAGATTAAACAGAAAGCACCAGGGCTTAACGACTCTAACAATTAGTACATACGTGCAGATGCTCAAGAAACCAAGAAGCCCAATGCTCTATGGCAAATCACAGAAGCCCATAGGCTCATGACATGTACAGCTGTAAAAAAAAATTGCACGGAACGTAGACTGCACTCTTTCCAGTTTTGATGTCACCTTTCGTACAGCATTGTGACCAAACTGAACACAATGGCAATCCACCATATAAAAAAAACACATGAACTACAAAGAAAAAGAGGTAAAAATAAGAACAGAAACTAAAAAGGTTTACTGTTCAGTACACACAGTTCAGCTATTCCTGAATCATTGAATCCAGGAACCCGAAGGCACACTCTTAGTGACTCAGGGACAATTTCTTCCCCTCTGCCACCAAATTTCTGAATGGTCATTGAACCCATGAGCACTACCTAACTACTTTTTTCCTTGTTGCACTAATTTAATTTAAATTACTGTTATTTAGTTTTTATTATTATGTATTTTATTGCACTGCTGTCGCGAAGCAACAAATTTCACCACATATGCCAGTGACTCTGATTCAATTGCAGACTGAGGCGGCGACAATCAGATATAGTATGCATGGTCCTGTACAGACACACCCATCACCAACAGAAGCGCTTTGTATTTCCTTGTATCTTGAGCATTCTTACAGCATGACCGCAGATCTATATTTAATGCATCAAAAGGCGATGCCTCAAGAAGGTGGCGTCCGCCGTTAAGGACCCTCACCACTCAGGACATGCTCCCTTCTCATTACTACCATCAGGGAGGAGGTGCAGGAGCCTGAAGGTGCATAGTCAATGATCTAAGTACAGCTTCTTCCTCTCTGCCATCAGATTTCTGAACAATCCATGAACACCATTTCACTATTCCTTTTCTCTGCACTCTTTATTTATTATTTATATTGCTTATTGTATCTCATAGTAATTTTTTATGTATTGCACTGTACTGCTGTCACAAAACTACCAATTTTACAGCCTACTGTCAGTGATAATGTCAGTGATGACAAACTTGGTTTTAATTCTGATATCGTTGTACAGATGGGAACATTTTATTTATTTCTGTTTTTATTTATTCAGAGATACAGTGCGGAACATTGAATCAGAGTAAGCAGACCATGATTCTTATGCCTGAGTTCATTACAACTTCTGTTTTGTTTATGGTCCTGGCCAATTTAACCAGCCAGTTTAAACAACTGAATCAGTTCGACCCTCCTGTGGTGCCTCATTTATAAATATGCTGTCAGGAAGTTTGCTCAATCTACAAGTTTGGCTGTTGTATTAGTAATCCTAATCCCAAGGGTTTTGGTGTGCTTAAGATCTTGCATATTTATTTTCCAGCCTCTGAATAGGAGAATCCCAATATTAATATTAATTGCAATCATCTCTTAGTTCTGCGTAATGAATTGACATTGAAGCAATGAGAAGCTCTGAGAACCACAATCAGCCCTTTACTTTCAATCCCTAGTGCAGGCAGAATGCGTCAGATATCTGATTCACCACTCACCCACGCTGGTATGACACACCAGCTTGTTCTACAGTTAAGGATCACCTTTATTAGTCATGCAGATTTATATGTGTTAAGAATTTGCTGTGGTGTGTTGGCGTGACATGCAATGAAGAACAACACTCAACAATTATAACAAAGAAAGAATTATATAAAAATGAAGAAATATAAAATATATGTGTGTATATATACAGATATCAATAAGTAAATATATACTGTAGATATATATATATATGATTCTTCTTTCTCCCATATATAAAGTGTCTATAAAAAGTATTCAACCCCTTTGGAAGTTTTCATGTTTTATTGTTTTACAACTTTGAATCACACTGGATTTAATTTAGCTTTTTTGACCTTGATCAACAGAGAAAGAGTTTCATGTCAAAGTGAAGACAGATCTCTACACAGTGACATAAATTGATTACAAATATAAAACACGAGATAATTGATAGCGTATGTATTTGCCCCCCCCCCTTTAATATACAACACCGAATCATCACTGGTGCAGCCAATTGGTTTTAGAAGTCACATGATTAGTTAAAAGGAGATCTGTTGTTGGAGACCTGTGTGCAGTCAAGGTGTTTCAATTGGCTGTAGTAAAAATATACCTGTATCTGGAAGGTCCAACTGTTAGTGAGTCAGTATCCTGGCAAAAACTACACCATGAAGACAAAAAAACACTCGAAGCAACTCCACAAGAAGGTTATCGAAAAGCACAAGTCAGGAGATGGATACAAGAAAATTTCCAAGTCACTGAATAGCCCTTTGTGTACAGTTAAGTCAATCATCAAGAAATGGAAAGAATACGGCACTGCTGTAAATCTGCTTAGAGCAGGCTGTCCTCAAAAACTGAGTGACTGTGCAAGAAGGGACTAGTGAGGGAGGCTTCCAAGAGACCTATGACAACTCTGGAGGAATTACAAGCTTCAGTGGCTGAGATAAGAGAGACTGTGCATACAACAATTAAATGTGAATTGAATTGACTTTATTACTTACATCCTTTATATACATGAGGAGTAAAAATCTTTACGTTATGTCTCCATCTAAATGTGCAATGTACAATTTATAGTAATTTGTTATAAATAGTATGTACAACAGGACAGTCAATATAGCATAGAAATACATTTTATAAGCATGAATTAATCAGTCTGATGGCCTGGTGGAAAAAGCTGTCCTGGAGCCTGTTGGTCCTGGCTTTTATGCTGCGGTACCATTTCCCAGATGGTGGCAGCTGGAGCAGTTTGTGTCTTGGATCCCCAATGATCCTTCAGACCCTTTTTACACACCTGTCCTTGTAAATATTCTGAATAGTGGGAAGTTCACATCTACAGTTGCGCTGGGCTATCTGCACCACTCTCTGCAGAGTCCTGTGATTGAGGGAAGTACAGTTCCCATATCAGGCAGTGATACAGCCAGTCAGGATGCTCTCAACTGTGCCCCTATAGAAAGTTCTTAGGATCTGGGGGCCCACACCAAACTTCTTCAACCATCTGAGGTAAGAGAGGTGCTGCCTCTTGTTGCCCATGTGTTTCACCAGTCACAGCTTCATGGAAGCATGGCAAAGAAAAAGTCATTGTTGAAAAATTTTCATATGAAATGTCAGCTAGAATTTGCCAAAAGGAATGAGGGAGTATCTGAAGCCAGCTGGAAGAAGGATTCTATGGTCTGATGAAACCAAAATTGAGCTTTTTGGCCATCAGACTAAATGTTATGATTGGCATAAGCCAAACACCGCGCGTCATCAAAAGCACACCATCCCTACCATGAAGCATGTTGGTGGCTGCATCATGCTGTGGGGATGCTTCACTGCAGCAGGTCCTGGAATGCTTGTCAAGGTAGAGGGTAAAATGAATGCAGCAAATACAGGGAAATGCTGCAGGAAAACATGATGCAGTCTGCAAGAGGACAGCGACTGGGGAGAACATTTGTTTCCCAGCAAGACAATGACCCCAAGCATAAAGCCAAAGCTACACCGGAATGGCTTAAAAACAACAAAGTTAATGTTCTGGAGCTGCTGAGTCAGAGTCCAGACCTTAGTCCCACTGAGAATTTGTGGCTGGACATGAAATGGGCTGTTCACTCATGATCCCCATGCAATCTGACAGATCTGGAGCAGTTTTGTAAAGAAAAATGGGGAAAAATTGTAGTGTCCAGATCAGGGCCAAATTAACATAGTAGCAAAAGTAGCATATGCTTCGGGCCCCACATTAAATGCTTGCAAGCTGCAGTCTGGTGAAATCGGCATCTCACCGTATTCTCATGACGATCTGACAACGCTGCTGTTTTCCTGTTGGGAGAACTGCATGGTATGTGCGCGCAGGCGTGTGTTGGCTCCTTGCTGTGTCGTGGTGATCTTTGTGCTATCTCCCAGGCTCCCAAGCCGCTGCAGCATGCGCTGTTACGCCGCTGGAGGGTGCGCTACTGACTTTGACTGTGTGCTATGTTTTGCCGTCTGGACCAGTTGAAAGATTTGTGAAGTGTTTGGATACGGAAGGTCATAGTGCTGAACAGCTTGCTCAAAGTTTACCCGACTTTTTAAAGGAAAATGACATTGATATAAAAGACTACCGTGGTCAAAGTTATGACAATGCCAGCAATATGAGTCCAAGTATAGTGGCTTACAAGCATGAATTAAATGGCTGAATGAGCTTGTGGGTTACATTTCATAGTTTGCACATTCACTAAATTTGGTTGGAAAATATGCTGCTGAATGTTGTCAAGAAGCATTAATTCTCTTTCAATTTGTAGAAAGCCTGTACGCATTTTTCTCTGCTTCTACTTATCAGTGGGATCTCCTTTCTACTGCATTTTCTGATGGTGGTGCTCATTTGCCCGTTGTGAAAAGAATGTCGGATACCAGGTGGTCAGTTCGTGCAGATGCAACAAAAGCACTTTTACACAGCTTTTCTGCAATAAAACAAGTCTTGGATGACATTTCAAATAACAATGATGAGAAGGCAGAGTGTCGACAACAGGCTCGTCGACTACCTTCAACTATGGTGAAGTTGGAAACAGGAATAATGGTCATATTGTGGGATCAAGTATTACAGCGTTTTCAAATGACCAGTGCTTCTTTGCAATCTTCTGGCCAAGACTTGAACACAGCTTGTGCACTCGATGAATCCTTGCATGGATGTATTCAAGCTATGCGGTCTGCTTTTTCAGACATTGAGCAAAAAGCCAAGGATCTGACTAAGTGTGAAGATTGTCAACAGCAAACTCGAAGAGAACACAAGCAAAATCGCACGTAAGATGATTTCAGTGGTTCCAGCACTCTTGATCCACTGGTTGAATCTCAAACGCCTTCTCAGAAGTTTAAAAGCTGAACATTTCTTGCCATTATTGACAGCTTGCTTTCTAAAGGTGAATGGTGTTTTTGGATTCCTTCATCAGTTACAGTCGTTTGCACCTGAAGAGATCGTAAAGAGATCATCAAATCTTATTAATTCATATCCGGAAGATCTGGAAGAAGGTCTTGACGAAATATTTGTGCAGTTTACTGAACTGTTGAAAACTGATCTTGCTTCTCATATTGGCACCAAACAAGACCTTGTAGAGTTACAGTTGTACTGTTTGATACCGACAATTCTTTGGAGTCATGTTTTCCAAATGTAGAAAATATGTTGCGCATCTGTTTGTCACTCGTGGTTACCAACTGCAGTGGAGAACGCTCATTTTCAAAACTGAAAAGGATTAAAAATGAACTAAGGAGCACCATGGGTCAAAACAGATTGAACAATATCACTCTAATGAGCACTGAACATGAACTTCTGCGTGAAATAGACATTTCCAGTATTATCAACAAATTTGCTCATGCTAAATCTAGAAAATGTAACTTTTAAATTGTAGTTTTGTTACTTTTGACATTTGAAATTGATACCTACATGTAAGTAATACTATTACTGAAGTGTCAGATATCTGTTGTATTATCTGGCTGTACAGCAAATTAAAAAATTGAATTACTTTACAATGCAAGTAAATAATTTACGTTTTAATACTTACCTGCATTTTTAAAATTTAGGGCCCCTTTATAACGTATGCTACAGGCTCTGCACTAGCTTAATCTGGCCCTGGTCCAGATGTGTAAAACTGATAAAGACCTATTCACACAGACTCAAGGCTGTAATTGCTGCCAAAGCACACAGCTGAATTCTGACTTGAAGGAGGTGAATACTTATGCAATTAGTTACTTTGTGTTTTATATTTGTAATAATTTAATTCACTTTGTAGAGATCTGTTTTCACTTTGACACAAAAGAGTCTGTTTCTGTTGATCAGTGTCAAAAAAAAAACAAATTAAATCCACTGTGATTCAATGTTGTAAAACATAAAACATGAAAATTCTGGGAGGGGGGAGGGGTGAATACTTTTAATAGGCACTGTGTGTGACTTTGGGGCGTGGGGCTGTACTTGCTTGTGCTTAGAAGTATGTAGGGGGAAATTCATTGACACCTATCGAATATTGAAAGGCCTAGACGGAATGGCTGTGGAAAGGATAGCTCATTTCTGCTCCCATGTCTTATGGTCTCACAGTCTAATGGTCATAAGTTTTGTTTGAAGTTATTTGTAAATCTTTTAAAAACTGGCCTCAAACTATTGAAGGGATGTGGTCTCCAGGCTGACAAGTGTTCCCTCAACTTCAGGTTTAAACATCTCTAATCGCCTTTTGAACTTTTGGAATTCTGGCAAGAAAGAAATGACTCCATGATCAAACCAGGCACCAGATGAATGATCACAAACACAAGAAAATCTGCAGATGCTGGAGATCCAAAGCAACATGCACAAAGTGCTGAGTTCCTCCAGCATATTGTGGGTGTCACTAGGTGAATGATATACATCCTGTGAGCATTTATAAAGTTCAAAGTTCAAAGTAAATTTAATATCAAAGTCACCATATACAATGCTGAGATTCATTTTCTTGTGGGCATACTCAATAAATTCAAAATAGAATAATAATCATAATAGAATCACTGAAAGACTGATCATTCAACCAATGTGCAAAAGACACAATCTGTGCAAATACAAAAAGAAATAAATAATAACAAATAAATAAGCAATAAATATTGAAAGTGAGTCCATAGGTTGTGGGAACATTTCAATGATGGGGCAAGCGAAGTTGAGTGAAGTGAAGTTATTCCCTCTGGTTCAAGTGTCTGATGGTTGAAGAGTAGTAACTATTTCTGAACCTGGTGGTGTGGCTCCTGAGGCTCCTGTAGCTTCTTCCTGATGGCAGCAGTGAGAAGGCAGCACGTCCAGTCAGTCTATATGCTCTTCACTACATATCTATGGAAGTTTGTCAAAGTTTTAGATGTCATGCTGAATCTTTGCAAACTCTTAAAGAAAAATAAAGGTGCTACTTAACATCATAGCAAATACTTAAAAAATCTTATGAGCAATCAATTTTACTATAACTGCAGATACCCTGGAGAGAGAAGGGAGCTCTATTCAATTTTAATTTAATTTAATTTTATTTTGTTTCAACTTCCTAGAGATGCTGCCTGGCCTGCTGCATTCACCAGCAACTTTGATGTGTGTTGCTTGAATTTTCAGCATCTGCAGAATTCCTGTTGTTTCCATCTTTTTAACCCTGGTTTAAACACAGGACAATTTACAATGACCAATTTCCTACTAATCGGTGTGTCTTTGGATTGTAGAAGGAAAGCTGAGCAGCAGCAGGAAACATTAACGTTCACATGGAGGACATTGAAACTCCTTACAGATGACATCTGAATTGACCTCCAAATCCTAATGCTCCAAGATGTAATGGCGATTCGCTAACCATTACATGACTGTGGCATTCTAACATTTGTGTCAATCTCAGAAAGTACGTGTGTGCAGAGGAGATTTAACAAGACTCATATATAGAGTGGACGGCCAAAGACTTTTTCTTACGGTGTGAAACGCCCTGGTTTCCTTGGCTGTGCGTAAGTCTAGGGGAGACGACCTCTGGCCCCACCAAACTTGTGAGATTGAGACATGCTCGGTCCCCAAACCCCAGTTTGTGTGGATGCTGTGTAATTTGCTACCCTGTTACAAATTAGTGCCACGAAATAACAGAATACACCACATACGATTAAAACATTACCTTTATGATTCTTAATTTGACTAAAGGGTTAGAAGGATTAGTAAAAAAAAGAACAAAAAAAATGAAAAGGCCCCATTTTAATCAAACAGTCTAATGTGCACAAGTTGGAACTCACAGTGTCTCCCTAGTTACTGATCCTCATTCGATTTCACCTATGGCTTCGTTGAGTCACGGTCCCGCTCTGGGTCAAATCCTACACCCTCTTTTCTCCTGCATCTTCTCTCTTCATCGCCTCTCGAACAAAAGCTCCAAACCCAACCTCAGTGTCCCTTACCAGAGAAACCTCCGTTTAATTCAACCATCCTAATTGGATGGCACACATTTCTCCTCACCCCTTATCCTCAACAACAACCCAAACAAGCTGCTTTTACAGAACTGTCAAAATGAAATACAGACAGCAAAACAGTAAAAATATGAACCAGGGCATTACAGGTGGAAAACTAACACCAAGGCTGTTTACAAGAAGGGGATGAGCAGACTCTACTTTCTAACGAAGCTGAGATCCTTCGATGTGCAGCAGGATGTCAGAGATACTTTACCAGTCTGTTGTAGCAAACACAGTCTTCTTTGTGACCTTACATTGGGGGAGCAGCATCAGTGCTGGTGATGCAAAAAGCCTAAAAAAGTATATTATTCTGTATTTTATTATTAGTTAATGTTATTTATTATTATTGTAATGCTTGTTTTCAAACTTTTCTGCTGTAACAAAATAATTTCCCATGGGATTAATAAAGTAATTATTATTATTAAATGACTAGATATGAGAGGCTGTAATTTTAAGGTGAACGGAGAAAAGTGTTGGGAGGGGGTTATCAGACTGGTGGGTGCGTGGAACACCCTGCCAGAGGTGATGGTAGAGGCAGATACATTAGGGACATTTAAGTGAGTCTACGATAGGCACATGGATGATAGAAAAATGGAGGGTTATGTAGGAGAGAAGGATTAGATTGATCATTGAGTTGGTTAACAGGTTGGTACAACACTGTAGACTGAAGGGCTGTGCTGTGCTGTAGTGTTCTATGTTCTGCGTTTGAAGATTGATGAATTTGCAACAACACTCAGCCACAATTCCACAAACTTGTCGTAGGGTTTGCAGGTTTGCATACCTCAAAGACTCGGAGAGCTATGTTGTCTGGAGCTAGGGCTTTATGCTTTGGCTTTTGGTAGGGCCACCCATGTCAGACAGGCTGGACTAAGAGTGTTTCACCAGTCCTCCAGGCTTGGGGGCTCAGCTCAGAGCTAACAACGCCAACTGATCATGAAAATTGTTATGGAAACTGCAATGAAGAAACTGTTATGTTTTGTAACTTCTAAACATTAAGCTAATTAAGGGAAGACACGGGAGCCCAAAATGCAAGTCTAGCTTCATCTTTTACTTTAAGCGAGGTGTGCATGTATCACGTGGTAGCATGATGATGTGTGCAATTATTGTATTTTTTACATATAACCCTTAAATGAACAAGAATGTTCCATCAACTTGTATACATAAGATTAATCAAATATTATTGAAATATTAAATACACAACAGGATCATTCTAAGGACAGACAGAGATTGAGGACCTTCATTGCTGCCCTAAATGTATGGCTGTGTATGTATGTGTGTGTGTGTGTGTGTGTGTGTGCGCGTGTGCGCACGCGCGCATACCACAATTCTTGTATTGCAACAATAAAACTCGTTGTTAATTGTTTTCTGTAGTCTTGTTCAGGGGCAATTCCTTGAGATAAAAGTTAGTTGGTTAATTTGCCAGAATAGTTTATCTCTGCTGTGAGGGTGAATGGTGAAATCTGAAGTGAGATGATGGGGCTGTTGACAGGAATGTGAGACACTATAATGGGTTCAGAATAAGTATGGCATAATGGGTAGCTGGTTTTCTAGCACAGACTCAGTTTGCTGAAGGGCCTGTTTCTGTGCTGTAGGACAACATGATCTGCTTCCACTCCTGTTTTGTAAGTTCTAAGAGCCAAATGTACTCAGTGGCCACTTTATTAGGTACACCTGTACACCTGCTCATTAATGCAAATATCTAAACAGCCAGTCATCAAACAGCAACTCAATGCATAAAAGCATGCAAAAATGTTCAGATCAAACATTCAAATTTGGAAGAAATGTGATCTAAGTCACTTTGACCATGGAATGATTGTTGGTGCCTGACAGGGTGATTTGAGTATTTCAGAAACTGCTGACCTCCTGGGATTTTTGCGTACAACGTTGTCTGGAGTTTACAGAGAATGGTGCAAAAAAGCAAAATAAAAAAAATTCAGTGAGCCATAGTTCTGTGGGCAAAATTGCCTTGTTAATGAGAGAGGTCAGAGGAGAATGGCTAGATTGGTTCAAGCTGAGAGAAAAGAGACAGTAATTCAAACAACCACACATTACAACTGTGAAGTGCAGAAGAGCATGTCTGAATGCACAGCAGGTCGAACCTCGAAGTGGATGGGCTACAGCAGCAGAAGACTGCAAACATACACGCAGTAGCCACTTTATTAGGTATAGGCATCCGTTAGTCTTGCAAGACCATAGATCTGCACCTGGAAAGTCTTCACTCTCCAGGGCGCAGGCCTGGGCAAGGTTGTATGGAAGACCGGCAGTTGCCCATGCTGCAAGTCTCCCCTCTCCACGACACCGATGTTGTCCAAGGGAAGGGCACTAGGACCGATACAACTTGGCACCAGTGTCGTCGCAGAGCAATGTGTGATTAAGCGTCTTGCTCAAGGACACAACACGTTCCCTCGGCTGGGGCTTGAACTCACGACCTTCAGGTCGCTAGTCCAATGCCTTAACCACTTGGCCACGTGCCCACGTGATAGGAGGTATAGGAGGTACTCAAATAAATGGCCACTGAGTAGTAGTGTGATTCGCTTAATGGAGAACACCTGTGCATGACTTTGTTTAACGTGGTGAAGCTGATGCATGGGCAGCCACCACACGGTCATTGACAGATCGGGGTCAGAGTCCAGTGGCATGGGATGCAAGACTGCTGCAGCCTTCCTCTGCTTTCACTGCCATTCTGGTGTGCCATCACCATCCGTCGACTCCGTTGTTAAGGTCTTGGTTGCATTGCTTTTGGTCTGGAATCTCTCCCTTAACCTTACCGCCATGGGTGACCCTCCCAGGAGCTAAGAGCCAGATGCTAAACTCCAGATGGTATTGCACTCGGTTTCTCAGTAATTCAGAAGCCTCTTCACGACGACAACGTGATGATTCTCGGAGACGGGAGAACTTTACAGTCCCTACAAAATGAGCATCCTGACCACCTCTTTGTAGTTCACCCATACACTTACTTGTTTTATAGGATTGTTTTTATGTTTATATTGTGCTTTTATTGTGTGTTTTATGCTTATTGTCAGTGTGTCTTTTTATGATCCGGAGTAACAATCACTTTGCTCTCCTTTCACCTGTGTACTGAATAATGACAATAAACAATCTTGAATCTTGTAGTCGCATTTTTCTGAACTTGGTTGGGAAGCAGTGCTCAATTCTGAATAACATAGTAATAATTTACTGTTGACATGAAACCTATCTAAGCAGATGAGTATTAACAGAAAATAACTGTGCATTTCATAACCACAAGAGATTCTGCAGTTGCTGAAAATCCAGAGTAACACACACAACATGAGCACGTTGATGCAGCTATAAAGAAAGCAAGACAATGGCTATATTTCATTAGGAGTTTGAGGAGATTTGGTTTGACAACTAAAACACTGGAAAACTTCTACAAATGTACCGTGGAGTGTATCTGACTGCTGTATCACCATCTGGTATGGGGGTTGGGGTTACTGCACAAGACTGAAGTAGATTTCATAAACCTGTAAGGTTAGTCAGTTCCATCATGGATACTATCTTCTGTATTATTCTGCACATCTTCAAGGAACAGTGCCTTAGGAAGGCAGTGTACGTCAATGAAGATCGCTACCACCCAAGGCATGCCCTCTTCTCACTGTTACCATCAGGGAGGAGGTACAGAAGCCTGAAGGCACACACTCAGTGATTCAGGAACAACTTCTTCCCCTCTGTCATCTGGACATTGAGTCCATGAACACTATCTCACTACTCTTTTTTACTTCTATTTTTTGCACTATATTTTTAACTTACAATTTAATAGACATATATGTTCATTTTTTCTATATTTATCATGTGTTTCATTGTACTGCTGCCCGAAAATTAACAAATTTCATGACCTATGCCAGTGATATTAAACCTGATTCTGATTCTGACAAAATGCTGGAGGAACTCAGCAGGTCAGGCAGCAACTACGGAGAAGAATCAACAATCAACACTTCTCAGCCCGAAAAGCTGGGTGTTTATTCCTCTCCATAGACGCTGCCTGACCTGCTGAGTTCTTCCAACGTTTTGTGTGTGTGTAACCCTGTATTTCATTATTGTGGCTGTGTACATACATCTATTGATGCTTCTGGACACATCTTCAGTGATGTTCCTGGAATCATCGGGTGTTTCGGGTCTTTCAACATCATACAACCTCCTCCAGGTGACCCAGCCGGGTCTGATCAGACCCAGCTTGTGTCCAGATGGCTAGCTACTTATGACTCCATGGTTCCCCTCTTTTGAGCCACAGCCACCTTGAGGCCCTCTCTGCCACATCGGTGGTACTGTGGATGGCTCTCCTCTTCCTCTCTCCCTCGATGCCCAAAATGCTGAAGGCTCTAACTAAAGAACGGGCTATGAACCCCCTACAACCAACCTCCACTGGGAGACACCTCGCTCTCCACCCAGCCTGCTGACAGTTGCTGACCAGTCCTGCTCACTTGGAGAGCTTCCTTTCAAAGGCCTCTTCCAAGCTATCTTCCCATGGGACTGTCAGCTCCAGCAACACCACTTGCTTAGTAGACTCAGACACTAGGACAATGTCTGGTCGCAGGGTGGTGGCTGCGATATGGTTGGGGAACTTCAGCTGCCCTTCGAGGTCCATCAACAGCTGCCAGTCCCTTGCAGAGGTCAGGATGCCTGCAGATGTTCTTTTGGCGGGTATTAGCTGCTCTCCAGCTCTGACAAAGGCAATGGTCTGCTTGAAGGGTTGGGACCGCTTCGCCCACTCAACTCCTGTGCTGACAGCTTCAGCGATGGTCTTCAGGACCTGATCATGCCTCCACCTGTACCGTCCCTCACCAAGTGCCCTTGCACAGCCGCTGAGGATGTGCTCCAGGGTTCCTCGCTTGGAGCACAGTGGACACGCAGATGACTCTGCCTTGCCCCATGTGTGCAGGTTTGATGGGCTTGGAAGCACATCGTACACTGCCTGGATGAGAAATTGGATGCCGTGTGGTTCGGCTTTCCAAAGATCAGCCCAGGTCACTTTCTTCTCAACCGCATTCTCCCATCTTGTCCAAGCTCCCTGTTGCTTCATTCCCACTGCCTTGCAGGCTCTCACCTCCTCCACTACTGCTCTCACCTCCTCCTGAACTAGACGACACCTTTCCTTCCCTCTGGTGTCCATTTGGGGAGTTGGAAAGGATCCTAGCCCAGCTCGGCCTCGTGTGACCACTGCCACCAGCCTCCTGTGATGCAGCCTCGCCCCTGCCTCCTGAACAGCTTCCTCTGCCCTCCACTTCCTGCCAGTACTTACTTGGATCCCTGCTCTAGCCACCTTCGGGTCACTTGAGTCCCTATACTGCAGCACTTCTCTGGCTCTCGTTACCTTGAATTCTTCCTCCAAGGATTTGAAGGGCAGTTGCAGTTTGTTGTGGTGTCCATAGAGTGCGATGCTGCTCAGGCTCTTTGGCAGCCCCAGCCATCTCCTGAGGTGGTTGCTAACCCTCCTCTCTAAGGTTTTGACTGTCGAGATTGGAACTGCATAGACGAGGAGGGGCCACAAAATTCTGGGAAGAATGCCATGCTGATACACCTAGGCTTTAAACTTCCCAGGTAGGCCAGACGTCCACAAATTTCAGCCAGCCATCCAACTCGGTGCAGGTTGCCTGAATGGATGTTGTGTCCCTTAAAGAGCTGTCAAAAACTTTGCCTAAGCTCTTGACTGGCTTTTCTGTGATGGTTGGGATGGCTGTGCCTGTGATGCTGAACCGGAACTTGTTCTCCACCTTCCCTTTCCTCAGCACCATCGATCTTGATTTGGCAGGTTTGAAACGCATCCGGGCCCACTCCACCAGCTTTTCGAGCCCTTGCAGAATCCTCCGGCAGCCTGGGACTGATTCTGTGGTGACTGTGAGGTCAACCATGAATGCCCTGATAGGTGGTTGCCGTTGAGCGGAATTCATTCCGGGCCCTGTGCACTCTGGTTCAGCAGACTTAGTGAGCATGTTCATGGCCAGGGAGAACAGTGTCACTGAGATAGTGCACCCTGTGATGATGCCGATCTCCACCTTGTGCCAGGTTGATGTAATTGCTCCTGAAGAGACCCTCATCCTGAAGTTGCTGTAATAATCAGTGACAATGTCTCGGATTCTGCTGGGGACGTGATACTTGGTCAGTGTGAGCTGCACCAGCTTATGCGGAATGGAGCCATATGCATTTGCCAGGTCGAGCCACAACACTGACAGGTTGCCCTTGTTCTCTCTGGCCTCCCTGATGAGCTGTGTCACCACACCGATGTGCTCCAGACAGCCCGGCATCCCTGAAATGCCACCCTTCTGGACTGATGTATCAATATAGGTGTTCTTTGCTAGGTAGGTGCACAGCTGGTTAAGAACGGCATTGAAGAAGATCTTCGCCTCGACACACAGCAGGGAGATGATGCGAAACTGATCTATCTGGATAGCATTTTCCTCCTTTGGGATCCACACCCCTTCAGCCACTCTCCACTGTTCTGGGATCTTCCCCCTTCCCCAGAAAATTCTCAGGATCTTCCACAGACGCAGCAGGAGTTTGGGGCAATTCTTGTACACTTTGTACGAGGTGTTGCTTGGTCCTGGAGCCGAGCTTGCCCTTGCTTTGCGGACGACCTCTCTGACTTCCTTTAGTTGCAGCTCTGACATGTCGAACTGCACCTGTGGTTCAGGTGGGTCTGTTAGGATGTCGCACTCTCCCAACTCCTGCTCTCTTTCAGGATCATTATATATCTTCTTCAGATGTTGGTCTATGCCTTCCTGCGAACAGGCCAGTTTCCCACTGTGCTTCTCCCCCAGAAACTCCTTGGTGAACTTGAAGGGGTTGGCAATAAAGGCACCACTCTGCCCGGCGGAGGACCCTGATCTTCTTTCGTAGTATGCACATCAGCTGGGCCAAGCCAATGCGCTTCTCTTCTCCTGCCTCCTTCTATTGGGACTTCAGCGCTCTCATCTCCTGCCTGATGTTGTGGATCCTTAGTGCTCTTTGGTTCTTCGAGTAAGATGTTTTGGAGCCTTCCTTCTCCTCTTCTCCGAACCGTTCAACTGCGATACTGACAATAATTGTTGTCATGGCTTGCAGCTTCCTATCAACCCCTCCCTTCGCTGTTGCCTCCAGAATTTGGTTAACATCTTCATCAAACTGCTTCCACAGTGAAGTCATGTTAGCTGCAGGCCATTTGATCCGCCTCCTGTTAGACTTCATGTTAGAGGGATTAGTTTGCAACACTTGGAGGTTCCGGGCACCATGGGGTGACTCCGAGCCTGGCCCCTCCTTCGTCTCACCAGGTTGGACACCTGCACGTTGTGCTGCTCCTGCTCCCGCCAAACACTTCATCCTCGCTTGGTGGATCTTCAAGCCGCGATCGTTCTTGCAGATTTTTCCACATGCACACTGCTTCCTCATTGTCATTTGTTCGTTGCCTGGGTCTGATGTCGTTGTGTCCATCCGAATGGGGTGCTCATCCTCCCCCCCTCTCGGGCACCCCTGGAAAGACTATTCAAATAGAAAATTCCATGGAAAATTCAAATGATGACAATGAAGTAACTCAAAGGTATGGAACTCATGCAAACTTCATTCTTTATCTTAATAGAAGGAAGGAAAAGATTGTGCCTTGTAAAAGTTATGTAGCATAACTGTTTACATAATGACTAAGGACACTAAAATCCAATCAGATAATTTCTGCTTCCTTTTCTTCGTGCCAAGGTTGTTTGTGAGTTCCAGATTTTAATGAGCACTATATAATCAACTCATAATCTGGCAGCCTTAGGGTGATTAACTCCTTGTAGCAGGAAATAGATAGGAACGTCAAGGAGTTAGTCACCCCGAGGCTGTAGGAGTTAGATAAGTGGGTGACTGTTAGGGAAGGGATGAGAAGAGCTCAGATAGTAGAGAACACACCTGTGGCCATCCCCCTCAGTAATCGTTAGTAAACAGCCAGAAGTCTTGGTACACATTGGTACCAATGACATAGGTAGAAAAAGGGAGGAGGTACTAAAGAGAGAATTCAGGGAGTTGGGTAGGAAGCTGAAAAGTGGGACCTCCAGGGTAGTAATCTCAGGATTGCTGCCTGTGCCATGTACTAATGAGCACAGGAATAGCATGATCAGGCATGTTAATGCGTGGCTGAGAGACTGGTGCAGGGGGCAGGGCTTCGGGTTCCTAGAGGTACGACCTGTACAAAAAGGACGGGTTACACCTGAACCCAAAGGGGTCCAATATCCTAGCAAGCAGGTTTAATAGAGCTGTTCAAGAGGGTTTAAAATAATTTGGCAGAGGAATGGGAACCGGAATGGTAGGGCTGAAGAAGGGGAAAAGAGAAATAAATCAAAGATAGCGTGCAAAAGAGATAATAGAAAGGACAGGCGGGAGATGAGACATAATCACAGCCAATGGGATGAATTACAGGGCAATAGAAGTATGGTGCAGATTAAAAACAGAAAGTAACAAATACTGGAATGAAAATGTTATACTTGAATTGACACAGCATAAGAAATAAAATGGGCGATCTTGAAATTCAGCTACAGATTGGCAAGTATGATGCTGTGGCTAAAGGATGGCTGTAATTGGGAACTGAATGTCCAAGGATTTACGGTGTATCGGAAAGATAGGTTAGTAGGCAGAGGGGGTGGTGTGGCCCTGTGTATAAGAAATAATATTAAATCATTAGAAAGGGATGACATAGGATCGGAAGGTGTAGAATTTTTATGGATTGAGGTAAGAAATGATAAGAATAAAAGGACCTGAACGGCAGTTGTATACAGGCCTCCAAACAGCAGTTGAGATGTGGATTACAAATTACAGCAGGAGATAGAAAAGGCGTGTCAGAAGGGCAATGTCATGATAATCGTTGGGGATCTTAACATGAAAGTGGATTGGGAAAACCAGGCCAGTACTGGACCTCAAGAAAGAGAATTTGTACAATGTCTTAAGGGATGGCTTTTTAGAACAGCTTGTTGTTGAGCCCATTAGTGGATCAGCTATGCTGGATTGGGTGTTGTGCAATGATCCTGAGGTGATATGAAAGCTTAAGGTTAAGGAACCCTTGGGGAAAAGTGATCACAATATGAGAGTGTTCACTTTGAAATTTGAGGAGAAACTAAATTCCAATGTGTCGGTGTTTCAGCGGAATAAAAGAAATTATAATAGCACGAGACGGGAACTGGCCAAAGTTGACTGGAAAGAGAAACTAGCAGGAAGGACAGCAGAGCAGCAATGACTGGAGTTTCTGCAAAAAATGAGGAAAGTGAAAGACAGATATATTCCAAATAAGAAGAAATTTGCCAATGCAAGAAGGACACTACCGTGGCTGACAAGTGAAGTCAGAGCCAAAGTAAAAACGAAAGAGAGGGCATACAAGGAAGCCAAAGCTAGTGGGAAGATAGAGGATTGGGAACTTGTAAAAACTTGCAGAAGGAAACTAAGAATGCCATTAGGAAGGAAAAGATGAATTATGGAAGGAAGTATATAAAGGGTAAAAGAGAGTTGCGGGTAGATATCAGACCAATAGAAAATGATGCTGGAGATATTGTAATGAGAGACACAGAGATGGCAGAGGAACTGAATGCGTATTTTGCATCAGTCTTCACAGTAGAAGATATCTGCAGTATACCAGACATTCAAGAGTGTCAGGGAAGTGAAGTAAGTGCAGTGAAAATTACAACTGAGAAGGTGCTCAGGAAGCTTAAATGTTTGAGGGTGGGTAACTCTCCTGGACCTGATGAAATGTACCCTTGGGTTCTGAGGGAAGTAGCTGGAGAGATAGCGGAGGCATTAACAATGATCTTTCAAGAATCGATAGATCCTAGCATTGTACCGGATGACTGGAAAATTGCAAATGTTACTCTGCTATTTAAGAATGGTGAGAGGCAGCAGAAAGGAAACTATAGACCTGTTAGCCTGACATCAGTGGTTGGGAAGTTGTTGGAATCTATTGTTAGGGATGAGATTACAGAGTACCTGGAGGCACATGACAAGATAGGCCAAAACCAGCATGGTTTCCTGAAAGGAAAATCCTGCCTGACTAACCTACTGCAATTTTCTGAGGCAATTACAAGCAGGGTAGACAAAAGGAGGTGTAGTAGATGTGGTGTACTTGGATTTTCAGAAGGCCTTTGACAAGGTGCTGCTCATGAGGCTGCTTAGAAAGATGAGAACCCACGGAATTACAGGGAGGTTACTAGCATGGGTGGAGCATTGGCTGATCGACAGAAAACAGAGAATGGGAATAAAGGGATCTGATTCTGGCTGGCTGCTGGTTACCAGTGGAGTTCCACAGGGGTATGTGTTGGGATCGCTGATTTTTATTATGTATGTCAATGATTTGGGCTATGGGATTAATGGATTTGTGACTAAATTTGCCATTGATATAAATATAAGTGGAGGAGCGGATAGTGTTGAGGAAACAGAGAGCATGCAGAGAGCCTTAGATAGTTTAGGGGAATGGGCAAAGGGGTGGCAAATGAAATACAATGTTGGGAAGTGTATGGTCATGCACTTTGGTGGAAGAAATAAATGGGCAGACTATTACTTAGATGGAGAGAGAATTCAAAATGCAGAGATGTGAAGGGACTTGGGAGTCCTTGTACAGGATATCCTAAAGGTTAACCTTCAGGTTGAGTCGGTGGTGAAGAAGGCAAATGCAATGTTGGCATTCATAGAACATAGAATATAGAATAGTACACCACACTCATTTCTAGAGGTATAGAATATAAGAACAGGGATGTGATGTTAAGGCTCTACAAGGCACTTGTGAGACCACACTTAGAGTATTGTGTCCAGTTTTGGGCTCCTTATTTTAGAAAGGATATACTGATATTGGAGAGGGTTCAGAGAAGATTCACGAGAATGATTCCAGGAATGAAAGGGTTACTGTATGAGGAAAGGCTGGCAGTTCTTGGGCTGTATTCCCTGGAGTTCAGGAGAATGAGGGGGCATCTCATAGAAACATTCCAAGTGTTAAAAGGCCTGAACAGATTAGATATGGCAAAGTTATTTCCTATGGTAGGGGAATCCAGGACAAGAGGGCACAACTTCGTGATTGAAGGACGTCCATTTAGAACAGAGATGCAGAGAAATTACTTTAGTCAAAGGGTGGTATATCTGTGGAATTTGTTGCCATGAGCAACTGTGGAGGTCAAGTCATTGGGTGCATTTAAGCCAGAGGTAGATAGGTTCTTGATTAGCCAGGGCATCAAAGGGTATGGGGAGAAGGCAGGGGAGTAGGGTGACTGGAAGAATTGGATCAGCCCATGATTGAATGGCGGAGCAGACTCGATGGGCCGAATGGCCTACTTCTGCTCCTATATCTTATGGTCTTATGATTTTAATATCAATGCCCACACATTAACTCAATGTGGGTGGGAACATATTGGTGCTGATAGATGATCTCATTGGCTAACAGGAAATTGAGATTTCATATGAACTAACTATTTCCCAGTTGGAGAAACAAACAAGTTTCTTTGTCACACGGATAAGTGACACAGGATTAACTATTTATAAACACCAGAGATTCTGCAGATGCTGGAAATCCAGAGCAACACACACAAAATGCTGGAGGAACTCAGCAGGTCAGGCAGCATCTATGGAAATGAATAAATAGTTGACATTTCGGGATGAGACTCTTCTTCAGCACTGGAAAGGAAAGGGAAGGTGCTAGAATAAAAAGGTGGAGGGGGGGGAGAGGGGAAGGAGGTTAGCTGGAAGGTTATAGGCGAAGCCAGGTGGGTGGGAAAAGCTCCTCTTGTGCCTCTGATTCCCATTCCCAGTCCTATGTGTCAGCCCACGGCCTCCTCTTGTGCCAAGAAGAGGCCACCCGCAGGATGGAGGAGCAACACCTTATATTCCATCTGGGTACCCTCGAACCTGATGGCATGAATATCGATTTCTCCTTCCAGTAAAAACATTTCCTCCCACCCCTTCCCCCTTTCTCTATTCCCCATTCTGGCATTTTACCTCTTCTCACCTGCATCTCACTTCCCTGAGTCCCTTCCTCCTTCCCTTTCTCCTATGGTCCACTCTTCTCTCCTACCTGATTCTTTCCTATCCAGTCCATTACCTTTCTCACCCACCTGGTTTCACTTATCTCCTTCCAGCTAGCCTCCCTCCTGTCAAGTTTTGGTACTTCAAAACATTAAACACGTTCAAAGAAAGACATAGTAGTCTGGGAATACAGGTCTGACTTTGTGTTAAGAAGGCGCGCACGTATCACATGGTAGCACAATGACATATACAATTAATGTATTTTTACAGATAATCCATAATTAATTAAACAAACATGAATGTTTAAACCACCAATATACTGTATACACAAGATGGCTCTAATATTATTGAAATATTTATTACACAAAACTTCCCCTTCCTCTACCTTTTTATTCTGGCATCTTCCCCCTTCGTTCTCAGTCCTGATGAAGGGTCTCAGCCCGAAATGTTGACTGTTTACTCTTTTCCATAGATGCTGCCTGACCTGCTGTTCCCCCAGCATTTTATGCGTATTAACATTTTATAGTTTGCATAAATGACGTTGATCAAGGAGCCACAGCTAAAGCCAGTAAATTTGATGATGATGCACTGATAGGTGGCAAGGTAAATGGAGTGGTCTAAGGCAGTTAAAAAAAAGGATATTAGTTAAATGAATCGCCAAACATCTGACAAATGGGACTTTGTGAAGTTATCCAGTTAGGCAGGACACACAGGCCCTCTGTTGGATGTTGTGTCCCAGCTATCTGCATTGTTGATGCAGCGCCATCTGTGGCTGATGAGACCAATGTGAGTCTGACAGTCTGTGTTGCAAAGGTTGCTTCTATAATTGGTCTCCGCTCCGCTAGAGATGCAGTGTTCCTTTTTACGGGCCTCTTTGTCTTCTGCCGCTTCCAGGAATTTTCCTTTGCTTGAGATAGGGTGTTGCTCCTGCACCTGGTGCGGTCGGCTGCAATGTTGATGTCCAGTGCTTTCATGTCCTGCTTCTAGACATCCTTGCAGCACATGTCCTGCTTCTAGACATCCTTGCCTAAAACTGGCTCACCGTAGAGGAGATCCTTTGGGACGTGACCATCCTGCAGGTGGCAGACATGGTCCAGCCAGCACAGCCTGAGTAGGGTGTATCCGTTAGGGAGGCTGGCATGAGAGAGAACCTCTGTACTGGCTCCCCAGGAGAGGCCCAAGATGCAATGAACGCACCTTTAACGGGAGGTGTTGAGCCTTCCCTCCAGGTTAGCGTATGTTGCCCAGGTCTTGCTGTCATACAGCAGAGTGCTGATGACACAAGTGTTGTAAACTGCCATCTTTGTTTTGACTGAGGATCTGCAGTTCTCCCAAACTTGTGTGGAGAGGCAGGCGAGAGTTGTTGCAACCTTCCCAATGCACTTTATCGATTTCTGCATCCAAGGAGACATTGTCATTGATGATGAACCCCAGGTGTGTAAACTAATGAACAATACCTAGTTTTTAATGTACGGTTTTGTGAATAAAACATTTGAGAGTCATTTTTTAATGTGTTTAACAAAATTTGCAGCCCTTTATCTCCGTTCTGAAAAAAAACCCCCAAAAGCGGTCGTCTTACACTGATGTCACCTCGTCAGACACAGTCTCTTAAAGGGCAACACAACAACTCAGTGACGGTGTTGGTGAATTATGCAGAACAGTTTCTATTATGAACAATATGTGTCTTCTGTCACCCTACGCAAGCAGCTCCAGAATTCGCCAACATTGTGAGTCTGTCTGGAGCTCGTACAAGCCATCCAGCTTGGGTCCTATGTGGCTTGTTGGATTACAGCAGCTGCATCTGGTTCCTCCATGGGTGTACTGACACGTACCTGGTTGTGCTGTGATGCAGGGGGTACGGTAGTGGGACCATCCAGTTCTTGGAGGGCCAGTTTAAGGCAATCTACAGGAATACATTCATGTTTACCCTTCCTATCTAAAATAAAAGACTTTTTGCCCCATTCCAAAACACAGGTAGGCCATCATGAGGGAGCTTAAGTGGGTGTTGATGTGTATCATGGTGGACAAAAGTGAACAAGGAGAACGTAGGTCTTCTGGAACCCAAGGGTGCTGAGTGCCCTGATGGGATGGGACTGCAACAGAGACTGCTGCTCCCACATTCATCGCTGCCGGTAGTCAACGGGTAATGCTGGCAGCAGACTCCCCCGAACGCTCGAGTCACACAGGACGCATTGCCCCGAAAGGGCGTCTGTAATGAACAATAGACGACCCTGGCAGCTGGAAACCACAGTGTGTACAGACCTCCGATGTCCCGATGTGCTGGCATCGTTGAAGCTGCATGGTGGTCGGCACTTCTTGGCTTTTGTGTCAAAGCATGCAGTGTGAAAACAGGCCCACTATTGTCTGGTTTGGAGCTGCAAGCTTGAGAGGCTCTACAGACAGGGCTTATTGCGACATGGAGAGGAAGAGGAATGATGCACTTCTGTCTGGCTGAGCTTAGGCTATCGGCCATTTTAGCATGCTCCCTATAGTCTTTCACGGGCGTTTTAGCAAAGGTTATACAAACTATATCAGGCATTTGGTCGGCTGGTGGCGCAGTGACATCAGCATCGGACTCTGGAACGGAGGTTCCCGGGTTCGAATCCAGTTGGGCTGTTCCTGAGTGTGCTTTCCATCCATGCTGGGTTGAGTGTTGAGCCTGCAACTCAACCTTGTAAAATAAAGGAAATCGTGTACTGCGAAATGTCTGTGTGAGGAGGGGCACGCCACGCAGTCTCTCATTCCGTGTAAGGCATGAAAATGCCCAACGCTGGCCTCTCAGGCCTGAGTCGACGTCATTATCATCATGTTACATAAAGATGAAGGGTCTTGGCCCAGAATGTCAATGATTTACTCTTTTCCATTGATACTGCCTGGCTTGCTGAGTTCCTCCAGCGTTTTGTGTGCGTTGCTTTGGATTTCTTGCATCTCCAGATTTTCTCGTGTTTGTGTTGCATAAAGTGTCCTTTAAAAATAAAACAAGGATAATGATGGGTATAAGGACATCATTAGGAAGGCTCGATGGGATGAATGGCCTAATTCTGGTGTGGTCAGACTCAAACAGTCCAGAAGTCAGTAATAGGTGAGTTTGCAGCGACATATTTATCATGTACATGTGGATCTTTTAGTAGACTCACCAAACCGGCTGCTGTGGAAGTACTTAACAATGCTATAACAGAATAAAATTTGATATTGTCCGTGATGATACCTCGTAGCGCAAACTGGGCTTCCGCCTGTATAAACCACACCGTAGCTTGCTGCTCCCAGGACTCCGGCAGCTTCAAAGGGACTGTGTTGGTCAACGTATCTTCTGAGAGCATTGGGGTCAGCAATGTCGGATTTTGTGAATAAAACATGCGAGAGTTGTTTTATAGGCTTAACAGGCCTTTTACTTCCATTATGAACAAACCAAAAGACATCACCTTACACTAATGTTATTATATCTGACACCACCTCTAAAACAAACACAACTCAATGACAATGTTTGCAAATTATATAGAACAGTTTCTATTATGAACTATTGTTATTGTGTCATCTGCCACGTTTTACATTACTCTACAGTAGTGTTATGTGACCTGCAATAATGAATATATATGAGTCAAGTTTTATAAACAAACATAAACATTTATTAAATTCTGATCAACAATAGCGAAAAGTATTCTAACGACCAACTTAACCGGAAATTAACTGCTATGTGTAACTCCGGAGCAGTTCTTAAAATGGTAAATTCGAAAACAGTTCTTAAAGTGGTAAATTTAACCAATTTCCCCCGGGATCAATAAAGTATGACTATGACTATGACTATGACTAAATTCGAACACAGTCTTAAAATGGTAAATTCGAAAACAGTTGTTAAAGTGGTAAATTTAACCAATTTCCCCTGGGATCAATAAAGTATGACTATGACTATGACTATGACTAAATTCGAACACAGTCTTAAAATGGTAAATTCGAAATTCCAAGTGATTTACACAATTAGGTGAAACTTCTCCGGAAACGAACTTCTTCGGAGAAGTGATGTTATTTCTGATTCTGTCCAAAGGATTCATGATGAAGGAAATAAAACGGCTTAAAGGAACTGACCCTTTTCTGGCGAGTGAACACAGCACAAACTTCCCTGCTCTTGCAGGAGTTATCTCAGATGCAGGTCACTACTTCTGGAAGATTCCATAAGATCAATCCTGTATTAAACCGCCGAATGACACCAACTTTACTTGATCCTTCAGGTTCCCCTATTTAGTAAGGTCCTCACTCTCCAATACTAGACTTACAATAGAAAGTAAAACTCCACTTTAAAACGAAACTGCGTCATGAGACGAATACGCAGCATAACGGAGTAACTGTCAAATTAACTGACGAACTAAACTGAAACTGCCTAACAACGGGGCTTTCCCGTTATATACCTATTGAGAACGTGTCTTCACGTGACCTCACACTGGTGGGAAAATTACATCACCCCACCATTACAAGACCATTACACCAGGCTCACAAGGTACTCAATTACATCATGGTCATAAGACAGTCACAGGATACCCACGAGGTATGTAACAGTACTTATCAGTGGTAATTGTCAGTGGTGCCTTCTCATCTTGTCACAAGCGTTTTTCAGGCTGACAGACAAAATTCCTTGCAGAAATTAGAAAAATTAAAATAAAATGATTTAAATGGTTGGAGTTTGAATAGCTCTGAGGTGCCGAAGTGTCTGCGTGTCACTGGCCAACACCAGTGTAGGAGTCATGTATTTGTTTTCTGTCTGCTTTGTATTCAATGTTGTGGGGTTTATTATGGTAACTAGTCATGAGTGGGGAGTGTGGTAAATGCAAAAGGATTAAGTTACGTACTCTAGCCTACTCTGTGGCAGTTTGTAGTTTGGGACCGATGGAGGTCATATCTTTGCTGATTGCTGAGATAGCACTCAATAATGCTTAATTGTATGTTTGATAATTGCTGATAAAGGATCGATTAAAAGGTTCAACTTTTGGAACAATCACTGGAGCTGTGGGCGGGTCACGTTCATACAGGTGCAGGTAAGTGTCAATGTTTTAATTTTGGATTAGTTTTGCTGCTACTATCGGTACGTAGGTACAATGAATGAATAATTAGGATAACCAACAATTAAGACCATAAATTCATAAGACATAGGAGCAGAATTAGGCCATTCGGCCCTCAGAGTCTGCTCCGCCATTCCATCATGGCTGATCCTGGATCTCACCCAACTCCATACACCTGCCTTCTCGCCACATCCTTTGATAACCTGACCAATCAGAAAACGATTAACTTCCGATTTAAGTATACCCGTGGAGTTGGCCTCCACCACAGTCTGTGGCAGAGAATTTGACAAATTAACCAGTCTTTGGCAAAAAAAAAATCCTCCTTATTTCCGTTCTAGAAGGTCACCACTCAATCTTGAGGCTGTGCCGCTTAGTTCTGGATACCCCCAGCAGAGGAAACATCCTCTTCACATCAACCTTATCTAGTCCTTTCAACATTTGGTAAGTTTCAATGAGATCTGCCTGCATTCTTCTAAATTCCAGTGAGTACAGGCCCGGAGCTACCAAACACACCATCATTCCCAGAACCATCCTCGTGAACCTCTTCTGGACTCTTTCCAATAATAATAATACGTCCTTCCTGAGATAAGGGGCTCAAAACTGTTGACAATACAGTTGAATACAGATCCAGAGAGTTATGTTTCAGTTAGACAGAACAATAGTGAGACCATTCCCAGAGTAATGTGTACACTGTTAGTCTCCTTGTTTAAAGAATATAGGTTGGTAAGTTGTAAAGTAGTTTATTATTATCACATTGAAAAGCTTGCCTTGTGGTTGAGTGAGCACGGGCTTTTCTCTTTGGACTTAGAATCAGAATCAGAATCATGTTTACTATCTCTAACATATGGTGTGAAATCTGTTGGCTTTGTGGCAATAGTACAATGTAATACATAATAATAGAAAAATGTGAAATACAGTAAGTATACATATATATTAAATAGTTAAATTAGAATAAACATTACAAAAAAAAAGTAGGGAGGTAGTGTTCAATATCCATTCAGAAATTGGATGGCAGAGGAAAAAAAGCTGTTCCTGAATCGTTTAGCGTGCGTCTTCAGGCTTCTGTACCTCCTCCTTGACAGTAGCAGTGAGAAGAGAGCATGTTCTGGGTGATGGGGGCTCTTAATGCTGGATGCCATCGTTTTGAGTCCTTGCCTTTTAAAGGTGTCCTGGATGGTGGGGAGGCTAGTGCCCATGATGTAGTTGTCTGAGTTTGCAGTTTTCTGTAGCTTATTTCGATCCTGTGCAGTAGCCACCACCCTGCCCCTCTGCCCCCCTGTCCCAGCATACCAGATGGTTAGAATGTTCTCCACGGTATATCTGTAAAAGTTTGCGAGTATCTTTGGTGACCTGCTAAATCTCCCCAAACTCCTAATGAAACATAGCTGCTTTTGTGCCTTCTTCGTAGCTGCATCGATATGTTGGGCCCAGGATAGATCCTCAGAGATATTGACACACAGGAATTTGAAGTTGCTCACTCTTTCCACTCCTGATCCGAAGGAGCGAAGGAGGATGAGAGGTAGCTTGATAGAGGTGTGACTAAGTATATAATTAATGCCCTCCCAGTGTGTCCTTGGCGTTAGTGATCTGGGGCAGGCAATGTGGCCAGTGTTTAATTGTAAGATGGTCAATTGCCACAGAAAAGTGACTCCTAATTACAAAAGAGGTCATGCACCAATCTTTGTTGATATGGACAGAGTCCACCTCCTTTGTATTCCCCTGACAGAGAGTACCTATCTGCATGGAATAATGTCATCTCCCATCGAAGCGAAACTGCAAGTCAGGCGTGTTGTTGTTTTGCCATGTTTCAGTGAAAACCAGAATGCAGCAGCTTCTCATCTCACATTAGCATTGTGACACCATGTTGCTAAGCTCTTCATAAACTTCCTGTACTCAGGCTCATCATTATTTGAGATATGACCTACAGGCATTCCACTGATTCACCAATATTCACAGACGTTCCAACCTCTCCCCATCCTCTGCAACTTACAAAGTTTCCTAGTTCTGGTGAAAAGATTATCAACCTGACATTGTTAATTTTCTTTCCCTTTCCACAGATGCTGCCAGTCTGGCTGAGTATGTCTAGCATTTTGTGGTATGACATCAAGCAAAGTGCTTTCAACAAAAGCAGGAAGCTAAAATACACCTAGTAAAGTATCATGACTCACACTGCAGGATATTGGTGTTTCTTTTTTAAAAAGTAATTCAGAAAATACTAGCGTTGTTGCTCTTTTCGGCTTGTGAGGCACACACTAACCCATCCAGTTTGTTGCCATGACGGCAGGGCCACTGAGTACGTGCAGCACCTTTGAATACGCTTATTGCAAAGCATAAATAGAAACTTGGTGACTCTGAGGGTTGAAAAAAATCTAAAGTGTATTGATTTTGCAAATGGCTTTTGCATTTGCGAATATCAATTTCCACATGGATTGTTACAACAAAAAAGTAATTATTTTTAAAAACACAAGAGGTTCTTCAGAAACTTGAGGAAGTCTGAAGATGCTGAAAATCTTGAGTAACATACACAAAATGCTAGAAGCACCGAGCAGGCCAGGCAGCATCTATGGAAGAGAGTAAATAGTTGATGCTTTGGGCTGAGACCCTTCATCAGAACTGAGAAGGAAGGGGGAAGATACCACCCACCTGGCTTCATCTGTTACCTTGCAGCTAGCCTCTTCCCCTTCCTGCCACCTTTTTAATCTGGCATCTTCCCCATTCCTTCTCAGTCCTGAAGAAGGGTCGCGGTCAAAATGTTGACATTTATTTCAAGAGTAATAGAAATATATAAACAAGGATGAAATGTTGAGCCTTTATAAGACAGTAATCAGGCCGCACTTGGAGTATTATCAACAGTTTTGGGCTCCATATCTCAGAAAGGATATGTCGTCATTGGAGAGAGTCCAGAGGAGATTCACGAGGATGATTCTGGGAAGGAAGGGGTTAACATATGAGGAGCGTTTGGCAGCTTTGGGCCCGTACTCACTGGAATTTAGAAGAATGCGGGGGAATCTCATTGAAACTTACCGAATATTGAAAGGACTACATAGGGTGGATGTGGAGAGGGTGTTTCCTATGATGGAGGTATCCAGAACAAGAGGGCACAGCCTCAGAATTGAGGGACTACCCTTTAGAACAGAGGTAAGGAGGAATTTTTTTAGCCAGAGAGTAGTGAATCTGTGGAATGGTCTGCCACAGACTGTGGTGGAGACCAAATCTGTGGGTATTTTTAAGGTGAAAGTTGATGTTTCCTGATTGGTCAGGGCATCAAAGGATGTAGTGAGAAGGCAGGTATATGGGTTTGAGTGGGATCTGGGGTCAGCCATGATAGAATGTCAGAGAAGACTCGATAGGCTGATTGGCTGAATTCTGCTCCAATGTCAATAGACAATAGACAATAGGTGCAGGAGTAGACCATTCGGCCCTTCGAGCCAGCACCGCCATTCACTGTGATCATGGCTGATCATCCACTATCAGTATCCAGTTCCTGCCCTATCCCCATAACCTTTGATTCCGCTATCTTTAAGAGCTCTATCCATCTCTTTTTTGAAAGCATCCAGCGACTTGGCCTCCACAGCCTTCTGGAGCAGAGCATTCCATATATCCACCACTCTCTGGGTGAAAAAGTTTTTTCTCAACTCCATTCTAAATGGCCTACCCCTAATTCTTAAACTGTGGCCTCTGGTTCTGGACTCACCCATCAGCAGGAACATACTTCCTGCCTGCAGCGTGTCCAATCCCTTAATAATCTTATATGTTTCAATAAGATCCCCTCTCAGCCTTCTAAATTCCAGAGTATACAAGCCCAGTCGCTCCAATCTTTCGACATATGACAGTCCCACCATCCCAGGAATTAACCTACGCTGCACTCCCTCAATAGCAAGAATGTCCTTCTTCAAATTTGGAGACCAAAACCGCACACAGTACTCCAGGTGTGGTCTCACCAGGGCCCTGTACAGCTGCAGAAGGACCTCTTTGCTCTTATACTCTATTCCCCTTGTTCTGAAGGCCAGCATGCCATTAGCTTTCTTCACTGCCTGCTGTACTTGCATGCTTGTTTTCAGTGACTGATGTACAAGAACACCTAGATCACGTTGTGCTTCCCATTTTCCTAACGACTCCATTTAGATAATAATCTGCCTTCCTGTTCTTACCACCAAAGTGGATAACCTCACATTTATCCACATTAAACTGCATCTGCCATGCATCCGCCCTCTCACCCAGCCTGTCCAAGCCACCCTGCATTCTCATAACATCCCCCTCACATTTCACACTGCCACCCAGCTTTGTGTCCTCTGCAAATTTGCAAATGTTACTTTTAATCCCTTCATCTAAATCATTAATATATATTGTAAATAGCTGTGGTCCCAGCACTGAGCCCTGCGGTACCCCACTGGTCACCGCCTGCCATTCCGAAAGGGACCTGTTAATCACTACTCTTTGTTTCCTGTCAGCCAGCCAATTTTCAATCCATGTCAGTACTCTGCCCCCAATACCATGTGCCCTAATTTTGCCCACTAATCTCCTATGTGGGATTTTATCAAAGGCTTTCTGTAAGTCCAGGTACACTACATCCACTGGCTCTCCCTTGTCCATTTTCATAGTTACATCCTCAAAAAATTCCAGAAGATTAGTCAAGCACGATTTCCCCTTCGTAAGTCCATGCTGACTCGGACCGATCCTGTTACTGCTACCCAGATGTGTCGTAATTTCATCTTTTATAATTGACTCCAGCATCTTTCCCACCACCGACGTCAGGCTAACCGGTCTATAATTCCCTGATTTCTCTCTTCCTCCCTTCTTGAAGAGAGGGACAACATTAGCCACCCGCCAATCCACAGGAACTGATCCTGAATCTATAGAACATTGGAAAATGATTACCAATGCGTCCATGATTTCTAAAGCCACCTCCTTAAGTACTCTGGGATGCAGACCTGGGGACTTATCAGCCTTCAAACCCAACAGCCTATCCAACACCATTTCCTGCTTAATATAAGTTTCCTTCAATTCATCCATTACCCTAGGTCCTTTGCCCACTATTAAATCTGGGAGATTGTTTGTGTCTTCCCTAGTGAAGACAGATCCAAGGTACCTATTCAACTCATCTGCCATTTCCTTGTTCCCCATAATAAATTCACCCACTTCTGTCTTCAAGGGCCCAATTTTGGTCTTAACTATTTTTTTCCTTTTCACATACCTAACAAAGCTTTTACTATCCTCCTTTATATTCTTGGCTAGTTTACCTTCGTACCTCATTTTTTCTCTGTGTATTGCCTTTTTAGTTACCTTCTGTTGCTCTTTAAAAGTTTCCCAATCCTCTGGCTTCCCACTGGTCTTTGCTATGTTATACTTCTTCTCTTTTATTTTTATACTGTCCATTACTTCCCTTGTCAGCCAGGGCCTCCCCTTACTCCCCTTAGGATCTTTCTTCCTCTTTGGAATGAACTGATCCTGCACCTTCCGCATTATTCCCAGAAACACTTGCCATTGCTGTTCCACTGTCATCCCTGCTAGGGTATTGTTCCATTGAACTTTGGCCAGTTCCTCCCTCATAGCACCATAGTTCCCTTTGTTCAACTGTAATACTGACACTTCCGAGTTTCCCTTCTCCCTCTCAAATTGTCCTATGGTGTTATGGTCTTATGTTGACTGTTTATTCATTTCCATAGATGCTGCCTGACCTGACAAGTTCCTCCAGCATTTTGTGTGAGATTCTTTAGGTGCTGGAAATCCAGAGTAATGGTGATGATGATGGCATCCATCTGTCTCGAAAGACAATGGCAATTGTGGCACTGGAGTGACCACTCCAGGGCACAAGCCTGGGCGGAATGAATGAGGATCTTGGGATGCCCAGTCATCAAGATCACCCTCTCAGTCTCACTGCTGTACTCCAAAGGACAGAGAAGCAATATGTTTGGCACCAGCTTGGCTGCAGGAGCTGTCGGGAGGATGTTCAGTGATGTCCAGCTGCCTTAGGGGCTCCACTCTGGATTTTCTGTCTGGGTTTACTCCTGTAGCCTTTGTCTCTCCCGAGGCTGCCCACAAAGCAGTGGGGCTATCTACCCATAGCTGGGGATCTGGTTCACGAGCACCACGACGTGTCCATGCGCCGGTGTGGCTGTGTGCTATGTGTGCAGGGGCTGAACCTCCTCTCCGTCCTCTGTAGTCCAGCCTGAGTCCAAAAGGTATTCAGTTTCCACGTGTTGCCAGCGAGGAGGCACTACATGAGACTGGCTGCTGGAGAGGCTGTGTGCTGGCAGGGAGAGACTTACGCATTCAGCTTTCCTTTTTGCAAGACTGCTAGCCAGCAGAGGAAGCAGAAAGTGAGACTGACAAGCACTAGCCACTGCACTACCACACTAGACGTGTCACAACAACCATTTGACACACAAATCCAGAGTAACACACACAATATGATGGAGAAACTCAGTAGGCTAGGCAGCATCTATGAAGAGCATTTCCATTACGGCAATAAATAAATGAATCTGAATAAAGTAAGTTTGATGAAGCTCATGTGTCTGATCAAATGACAAACAGCAGATACACAGATACTAACTGGCACTTTATAAATAATGAGAGAGGAGATTGAAGTCTTCACTGAATACCAAGGAAACAGAGACTGAAAGAAGAGCAGTTGAAACTGATGAAGACATGCTGGAGGCTTAATCCTCAAGGGGGAGCAGATCCATTTTCCTATTATAATCTCCCCAGGGATTCAGTGGGATTTTCAAAGATTGTTGTGGGCATGGCAGCCTTAGCCAAATCCCAGATGGATTTAGCTTTTACATAGCATTAATTGTTCATGTAAAGATAAATATTTAATGCAAAAGATGAAACTCAGTTTCCTGCAAATATGATGATTCACTTGAAATTATAAATACTGTACAACTCTTACAAATATCTAGAAATATCGTATACCTGTGTCTTTAGTGAGAATTATCATCTTGTTTGCACGATGCTAGAAAGCTAAAGATTAAAGATTAGCTTTATTTGTCACATGTGCAATGAAACATAAAGTGAAATGTGTTGTTTGTGTCAAAATTAGTAAGGATAGTGCTGGAGTTTCTTAGTTTCATAGCATGCCCACAGTTTACTAACCCTCATCAGCATGGCTTTGGACAGTGGGAGGAAATTGCAGCACCCGGATAAAACCCACACGGTGACACAGAGAACGTACAGGCTCATTACCATCAGCAGTAGGTATGAATCCCCGTCTGTGATCACTGGCACTACAGACCAACTGTACCAACCACTGCAGCTCTGCACTGTCCAGGGTTATGCAGTTAGATATAGAATCACTGATGCAGGCATGAAAACATTCGAGTAGGTTAAAATGGCTTTGCCAGGGATATGGCATTGTGGTGTAGCAGTTAGTGCAATGCTTTACAATACCAGCAATCAGGGTTCGATTCCTGTGCTGTCTGTAAGGAGAAAGCACATCCTCCCCATAACCGCACAAGTTTCCCCTGGGTGTTCCAGTTTCCCTCCACAGTCCAAGAGGTGTACAGGTTAAGGTTAGTGAGTTGTGGGCATGCTATGTTAGCACCAGAAGCCTGGTGACATTTGCAGGCTGCCCCCAGCACATCTTTGGACTGTGTTGGTTCTTGATACAGGCAACACACCTCACTGCATGTATATTGAAAAATTCATATAGTACAAATATATGACAAATAAAGTTAATCTTAATATGGATTTACTGATGCAGTACAGTTTGCAGGCATGATGATATTTAAATTATTGGGACTAATTTCTAATTTCTAATATAAGAATCTCAAAACAAAATATGAATGTAAGTTTCTGTGTGAATAGCGCTAGGTAGTTCAGAAACTCTTGGCGTCGTCATCAGCTTCTTTTGCTCTAAGTTAGAACCAGGCATCAGTTGCCAGCAATAAAAAGGAGATTGTATGTTCTCCCCGTGATTGTGTGCATTTCCTCTGTGTGTTTCGGTTTCCTCCCACATTACAAAGATGTGCCATTAGGGTTGCATAGAACACAGAACACTGCATCACATGAACTGGCCTTCAGTCTACAATGTTGAGCTGAACCAATTAAGTTGGTAATTAAACGCCCAGCAAAATTAATCTCTTCTGCCTACACAATGTTCATATCCTTCCATCTTCCTCACATTCTTATACCTATCGAAATGTCTCCTAAAAGTCCCTATTATATCCATATCTACCACCACCCCAGGCATCTACTACTCTCTGTGTAAAAAAATTGTCCCTCCCATCTCCTTTGAAATTACCTCCTCTCACCTTAACTGCATGAGCTCTGGTATCAGTCATTTCAACCCTGAGAAAAAGATTCTGCCTGTCTACTCCATCTATGCCTCTTATAATCTTATAAACCTCTATCAGAGCTCTGCTCAGGCTCCGTCGCTCCAGAGAAGACAAGCCAAGTTTGTCCAACCTCTTGCTATAGCATATGCCCTCTAATTCAGGCAGCATCCTTGTAAACTTTTTCTGCACCCTCTCCAAAGCTTCAACATCCTTAGTGGGGTGATGAAAACAGTATGCAATACTCTTGATGTGGCCTAACTGGGGTTTTATAAAACTGCTACGTAACTTCCTGACTTTTGAACTCAATGCCTCAATGCATGGCATATGCTTTCTTAACAACCCTATCAACCTGTGTAGCCACTTTCAACGAGCTACGAACTTGGACTACAAGATCACTCTACTCATCATAGCATGTCACCTTTAGTGAGCTGTGGGCATGCTATGTTGGCGCCAGATGCATGGCAACACTGGTGGGCTGCCCCCAGCGCATCCTTAGACTGTTTTGGTTGTTGATGAAAACGACATATTTCACTGTATGTTTTGATGTACAAGTGATAATTTAAAGTTAACCTTTAAAAATAGTTGGCAGCTGAGAAACAATGCAGTTTTACTTAATGGTCACGATCGACACAAAAAGCACAACATAAAAACCAGTCAAAGTCATATGAATCCAAACAATTAGGTTATGATCATTACAGAATATCGCTTTGCTGTTTTCTGCTCCTTCTCCTCTCCCTTGCCCTTTTTCCAACCATGATTCCCCTCTCCCTGCCCCTTTCCCACTCTCAGTCCACAATAGAGACCCATATCAGAATCAGGTTAATCATCACTTGCATACGTCGTGGATTTTTTTTGCGGCAGCAGTACAATGCAATACATTAAAATAACTACAGACCTGTGCAAAAGTCTTGGGCACCTTAACTATATACAGGTACATGTACCTCAGACTTTTACTCAGATAGAGTGGATGTGGAAAGGATGTTTCCGACAGTAAGGGAGTTTACAACCACAGGGTATAGTTTTAGAATAGAAGGATATGCCTTTAGAACAGAAATGAGGAGGAATTTAATTAGCCAGAGGGTGATGAACTCATGCAGTTAACTAAGAAGATTTTTGATCAGGTTGACTCTATTATTTCATCTTTTGTTTGGAATAATAAAAGACCAAGAATTGGTAAATATCATTTACAAAAATTAAAAAAGGATGGAGGTCTTGCTCTGTCTAATTTAAAAATGTATTACTGGCCTGTTAATATACGTTATATGTGTTTTTGGTGATATTGGGCTGACAAAAATGAACGACCAGCTTGAGCTGACTTGGAATTGAAAGCTGTGAAAGAGTTTCATTTAACCTCGTTATTAGGAGTTTCTTTACCTGTACAACTGGGCAAAATTGCTAATTTAAATTTATATCCGGTGACTAAGCAGTCATTATGAATTTGGTATCAGTTTCGAAATGTTTTAAATCTCAAAAAATTTAAACTCTTTAGTTTAATTTATCGAAATTACTCATTTAAACCTCCATTAAGTGCATACCTCGACACTGTTTTATCACCCCTTGTTCAATCCCTTCCGACCTATGTTGATGACACTTCTCACGCTCTTAAACTTTTCGATGATTTTAAGTTCCCTGGCCCTCACCGCTTTATTTTCACCATGGATGTCCAGTCCTTATACACTTCCATCCCCCATCAGGAAGGTCTCAAAGCTCTACGTTTCTTTTTGGATTCTAGACCTAATCAGTTCCCCTCTACCACCACTCTGCTCCGTCTAGCGGAATTAGTCCTTACTCTTAATAATTTCTCCTTTGGCTCTTCCCACTTCCTCCAAACTAAAGGTGTAGCTATGGGCACCCGTATGGGTCCTAGCTATGCCTGCCTTTTTGTTGGGTTTGTGGAACAATCTATGTTCCGTGCCTATTCTGGTATCTGTCACCCACTTTTCCTTCGCTACATTGACGACTGCATTGGCGCTGCTTCCTGCACGCATGCAGAACTCGTTGACTTTATTAACTTTGCCTCCAACTTTCACCCTGCCCTCAAGTTTACCTGGCCCATTTCCGACACCTCCCTCCCCTTTCTAGATCTTTCTGTCTCTGTCTCTGGAGACAGCTTATCCACTGATGTCTACTATAAGCCTACTAACTCTCACAGCTATCTGGACTATTCCTCTTCTCACCCTGTCTCTTGCAAAAACGCCATCCCCTTCTCGCAATTCCTCCGTCTCCGCCGCATCTGCTCTCAGGATGAGGCTTTTCATTCTAGGACAAGGGAGATGTCTTCATTTTTTAAAGAAAAGGGCTTCCCTTCCTCCACTATCAACTCTGCTCTTAAACGCATCTCTCCCATTTCACGTACATCTGCTCTCACTCCATCCTCCTGCCACCCCACTAGGAATAGGGTTCCCCTGGTCCTCACCTACCACCCCACCAGCCTCCGGGTCCAACATATTATTCTCCATAACTTCTGCCACCTCCAACGGGATCCCACCACTAAGCACATTTTTCCCTCCCCCCCCCTCTCTCTGCATTCCGCAGGGATCGCTCCCTACACAACTCCCTTGTCCATTCGTCCCCCCATCCCTCCCCACTGATCTCCCTCCTGGCACTTATCCGTGTAAGCGGAACAAGTGCTACACATGCCCTTACACTTCCTCCCTTACCACCATTCAGGGCCCCAAACAGTCCTTCCAGGTGAGGCAACACTTCACCTGTGAGTCAACTGGGGTGATATACTGCGTCCAGTGCTCCCGATGTGGCCTTTTATATATTGGCGAGACCCGACACAGACTGGGAGACCGCTTTGCTGAACATCTACGCTCTGTCCGCCAGAGAAAGCAGGATCTCCCAGTGGCCACACATTTTAATTCCACATCCCATTCCCATTCTGACATGTCTATCCACGGCCTCCTCTACTGTAAAGATGAAGCCACACTCAGGTTGGAGGAACAACACCTTATATTCCGTCTGGGTAGCCTCCAACCTGATGGCATGAACATCGACTTCTCTAACTTCTGCTAGGCCCCACCTCCCCCTCGTACCCCATCCGTTACTTATTTTTATGCACACATTCTTTCTCTCACTTTCCTTTTTCTCCCTCTGTCCCTCTGAATATACCTCTTGCCCATCCTCTGGGTCCCCCCCGCCCTTGTCTTTCTTCCCGGACCTCCTGTCCCATGATCCTCTCATATCCCTTTTGCCTATCACCTGTCCAGCTCTTGGCTCCATCCCTCCCCCTCCTGTCTTCTCCTATCATTTTGGATCTCCCCCTCCCCCTCCAACTTTCAAATCCCTTACTCACTCTTCCTTCAGTTAGTCCTGACGAAGGGTCTCGGCCTGAAATGTCGACTGCACCTCTTCCTAGAGATGCTGCCTGGCCTGCTGCGTTCACCAGCAACTTTGATGTGTGTTGCTTGAATTTCCAGCATCTGCAGAATTCCTGTTGTCTCCATTAAGTGATCCTACTTTTCTTCTTTGGAGGACTAAAGGAGTTTATTCCTTCATGGATCTGTTCCAAGATGGCTGATTGATGTCCTTTGAGAAATTAGTAACTAAATACTCTCTCTTGTATTCACACTTCCTGCAATATCTTCAGATCAGACACTTTTTACAAAAATATTTAAGTAATTTTCCATATGTACGGGATTCTGATCTGTTAGATATTATATTAAAAATGAACCCTTTAGTGAAAGGTTTCATTGGGAAAATTTATAATTTATTGTTACAACAGCATAATTACCCTTGACTTAAAATTAAGCAGGATTAGGAGAGAGAGTTTAACATGACCTTGGTTATAGAGGATTGGTAGCAGATTTTGAAGTTGGTTAACTCTTCTTCGACTTGTGCCAGTCACTCTTTAATTCAATTTAGATTTGTACTCCATTATTATTTGACAAAGGAGAGACAGTCTAAAATGTTTCCTACTGTTGATAGTCAGTGGGATAGATGTAAAATGTTGGGGAGTCCAGAACCAGAGGCCACAGTTTAAGAATAAGGGGTAGACAATTTAGAACGGAGTTGAGGAAAAACTTTTTCACACAGAGAGTTGTGGTTCTGTGGAATGCTCTGCCTCAGAAGGCAGTGGAGGCCAGTTCTCAGGATTCTTTCAAAAAAGAGTTAGATAGAGCTCTTAAAGATAGCAGAGTGAAGGGATATGGGGAGAAGGCAGGAAAAGGGTACTGATTGTGGATGATCAGCCATGATCACAGTGAATGGCGGTGCTGGCTCGAAGGGCTGAATAGCCTACTCCTGCACCCATTGTCTATTGTCTATTGTCTAAAACTGAGACAGCTACGTTGACACATATGTTTTGGTCGTGTTCTGTATTGAAACATTTTTGGAGATCTATTTTTTCTACAATTTCTAAAGCTTTCAAAATTAATTTACAACCTAATAAATTGACAGTTTTGTTTTGTATAATTCCTCAACATATTCATGGTATTTCCCTATCAGACCAACATGTAATTGCATTCGTTACATTATTGGCCAGGAGGGCTATTTTGTTGAAATGGAAAGATGCTTCTGATCCTACTTTGATACAATGGTTTTCTCAGGTGATGTTATGTCTTAGTATGGAGAAAATCAGAAGTTGAGTTTTTGATCCTGGATTTCATTTTGAGAAAAGATGGGGTTCATTTGCCCGTTACTATCATTTGATTTGAGTTAATTAATATGGTCTCCTTCCAATTTTTGTTTTAATGAATTTGAGTTGGTGGAAGGATGTTTTTCTTTTATGGAAGCTTGTATGACGTATTGCTCTGGAGTTGTGCTCCCAATGGGTATTTTTTTCTCAGTTTTTTTTTAGTTAGTAGGCGTTCTTTTTTTTCCTTCTTTTTTCTTTCGAAAAAATATATTTAACACCTTTTTTTTAGTATTATTGACATATTGTTTAGCTTAGTTAATCGGTTATTTGCTAATCTAATTCTTTATTGTATATATTGACTTGATTACTTTAATGTATTTTGTTTTTGTTGACCTTTAATGATGATTAATAAAAAGATGTTAAAAATGAAAAAAAAGAATCTGTGATACTTGTTGCCGCAAATGGCTGTGGGTCCAAGTTATCGGGTATATTTAAAGTGGAAGTTTACATGTTTCAAATTAGTCAGGGTGCCTGAGATTACAGGGAGAACACAGGAGAATGGGGTTGAGAGGGATAATAAGTCAGTCATGATGAAATGGCAGAGAAACACAGTTGTAGCGAGAACTAGGCCTCAAGCCTCGGGCTTGCCAGCTGCTGCAGACCAGGTGAGCATGGTTGAGCTCAGCTGGGGTCCTTCCACTCCCTTCGGTGCTGTTCTCCCATATTCGAGCAGTGGAATGACAGGCTGGATTGCGTGCATCTGTACGCTGCCAGGAGACTTGTACCACTGATGGACATTTGCTCTGGGTATTGGGCTATATATGATTTTTTTCTTTCGAGAAGACCATAAGACCATAAGATATAGTAGCAGAAATAGGTCATTTGGCCCACCAAGTCTGCTCTACCATTCAATCATGGCTGATCTTTTTTCCCTCTCCTCAGTCTCACTCCCTGGCCTTCTCCCTGTAACCCTTGATGTCATGTCCAAACAAGAACAAATCAAGGTGTGCCTTAAATATGCCCAATGACCTGGCCTCCACAGCTGCCCCTGGTAACACGTTCCACAAATTCACCACACTCTGGTTAAGGAAATTTCTCTGTATCTCTGTTTTAAATGGGCACCCTCTATCCTGAGGACGTGCCCTCTTGTCCTAGACTCTCCCACCAAGCGAAACATCCTTACCACATCTACTCTGTCTAGACCTTTCAACAGTTGACAGGTTTCAATGAGATCACCCCACATCTTTCTAAATTCCAGCGAGTACAGACATAGAGCCATCAAACGTTCCTCGTATGATAACCCTTTCATTGCCGGAATCATCCTTGTGAACCTCCACTGAACCCTCTGCAATACCAACACATCTTTTCTTAGATGAGGAGTCTAAAACTTTCACAATACTTAAGGTGAGACCTCACCAGTGCCTTATAAGGTCACAACATCACAACCTTGTTCTTGTATTCTAGACCTCTTGAAATGAATGCTAACATGGCATTTGCCTTCCTCACCACCAACTTTACCTGCAAGTTAACCTTCAGGGTGATCTGCACAATAACTTCCAAGTCCCTTTGCATCTCAGATTTTGGGATTATTACTCCTTTAGAAAATAGTTCACACATTTATTTCTACTACCAAAATGCATGACCATGCATTTTCCAACATTGTATTTCATTTGCCACTTTCTTGCCCATTCTCCTAATCTGTCTAAGTCCTTCTGCAGCCTACCTGTTTCCTCAACATTACCTGCCCCTCCACCAATCTTTGTATCATCTGCAAATTTGGCAACAAAGCCATTTATTCCATCATCCAAATCATTTATATACAGCATAAAAAAAAGTGGTCCTAACACTGACCCCTGCGGAACACCACTAGTCACTGGCAATCAACCAGAAAAGGATCGTTTTATTCCCACTCACTGCCTCCTACCAATCGGCCAATGCTCTAACCATGCCAGTAACTTTCCTGTAATAGCACAGGCCCTTAACTAGATAAGCAGCCTCATGTGTGGCACCTTGTCAAAGTCCTTCTGAAAGTCCAAATATACAACATCCACTGCATCCCCTTTATCTATCCTACTTGTAATCTTCTCTAAGAATTCCAACAGGTTCATCAGGCAAGATTTTCCCTTAAGGAAACCATGCTGCCTTTCTCCTATCTTGTCCTGTGTCATCAAGTGCTACAAAACCTCATCCTTAACAATTGACTCCAACATCTTCCCAACCACTGAGTTCAGGCTAAATGGTCTATAATTTCCTTTTTGTTGCCTTCCTCCTTACTTTGAGTGAAATTTGCAATTTTCCAGTCTTCTGGCACCATGCCCGAGCCCAATGATTTTTGATAGATCATTACCAATGCCTCCACAATCCCTACTGCTATCTCTTTCAGAACCGTAGTGTACAGTTCATCTGGTCTGGGTGACTTATGTACCTTTAGGTCTTCCAGCTTTTTGAGCACCTTCTCTCTTGTAATAGTAACTGCACTCACTTCTCTTCCCTCACCCTTCAACATCTGGCACACCGCTAATGTCTTCCACAGTGAAGACTGTTGCAAGATACTCACTTAGTTATTCTGCCATCTCCATGTCGCTCATTATTATTTCTCTTGCCTCATTTTCTAGCAGTCCTATATCCACTTTCATCTCTCTTTTATGTTTTACATACTTAACAAACTTACACTGTTGAATTTCATATTGTTTTCTAGCTCGCTTTCATATTTCATCTTTTCCATTCTAAGATTCTTTTAGTTGCTCTCGGTAGGCTTATAAAAGCTTCCCAGAACTCTATCTTCCAGCTAATTTTTGCTTTGTCACCTGCCCTTTCTTTTGCTTTTACATTAGCATTGACTTCCCTTGTCAGCCACATTTGAGTATTTTATTGTTTTTGGAATACATTTATTCAGCACCTTCCCTATTTTTTTCAGAAACTCACGCCATGGCTGTTCTACTGTCATCCCTGCCAGCATCACCTTCCAACTCCTCTATCATATCTCTGTAATTTCCTTCACACTACTGAAGTATTGCTACATCAGACTTGACTTTCTCCCTATCAAATTTCAAGTTGAACTCAATCACATTGTGATCCCTGCCTCCTCAGGGTTCTATTACCTTAAGGTCCCTGATCTCCTCAGGTCCATTACATAACACCCAGTCAGGCATAGCTGATCTCTTAGTAGGCTCAACAACAAACTGCTCTAAAAAGCTATCTCACAGGCAATCAGCAAATACACTCTTTTGAGATCTATTACTTACCTGATTTTCCCAAACTACCTGTATGTTAAAATCTCCTATGACTATTATAACTTTTGACTCACTTTTTCTATTTCGCATTGTATTCTGTACTACACAACCCAGCTATTGTTTGGATGCCTGTATATAACAGTCATCAGAGTCCTTTTACCCTCACAGTTTCTTAACTCAATCCACAAGGACTCAACATCTTCTGATCCAATGTCACATCTTTCTACTGATTTGATGCCATTCTTTGCCAGTAGATCCACGCCACCCCCTTCTGCCTACCTTCCTATTGCTCCGATATAACGTGTAACCTTGGACATTCAGTTCCCAGCTACAACCATCCTTCAGCCACGATTCAGTGATGGCCACAACATCATACCTGACAGTCCGTAATTGTGCAACAAGATCATCGATCTTATTTCTCATACTCCATGCTTTGAGATGTAACACTTCGATTACTGTATTTGCTAGCCTTTTTGATTCTGGTATTCAAAATGCACTGGTACTCTCCCTGCTGACTACAATTTTGCCCTATCGTCTGCCTTTCCTTCCTTGCCTTTTTACCATCCATCCTATCCTGAATCCCTTCACGCTGGTTCCTATCTCCCTGCCAAATTAATTTAAACCCTCCACAGGTGGTGGTGGTGGCATCCATTAGTCTCGTGAGACCGTGGATCTGTGCCTGGAAAGTCTTGCTTCAGTCTGTGTTAGAGCAGCGTCTGTTGTGGCTGTAGAGGCCCACACGGGTGTAGCAACTGCACTTGAAGGCACCGTACTCCAGTGTCGTCTTGGTGCTGTTTTTCCGACGAGTGCACTTTTCTTCAGCAGCAAGCCTCAGCTTCTCCTCTCCTTGTTTTAGACCTCTGCGTAGTTCCAGCCTCCAGTGAGAGCGATTGCTTGCGATGTCCTCCCACCTCTCGACGTTTATTTTCAGTGACTTCATGTCTCTCTTGCAAACGTCTTTGAAATGAAGATGGGGCCGCCCTTGTGCTCTCTTGCCGGAGGCCAGTTCCCCGTACAGCAGGTCTTTCGGGATCCTCCCATCTGACATGCGGTGTACGTGGCCCAGCCAGCAGAGACAGCGTTGGTGGCGCAGGGTGAAGAGGCTGGGTAGCTCTAACAAATCTGCCCGTGAGAATATTGGGCCTCCTCGGGTTCAGATGCAACCCATTACTTTTGTACAGGTCATACCTCCCTCAGAAGAGATCCCAATGATCTAAGAATCTAAAGCCCCACCCCCTGCACCAGCCTCTCAGCCATGCATTAATCTGCCAAATCATCCTGTTTCTATCCTCCCTGGTGCCCAGAACAGGCAGCAATCCAGAAATTACTACCCTGGAGGTCCTGCTTCTCAGCTTTCTACCTAGCTCTCTAAATCCTCTTCTCAGGACATCTTTGCTTTTCCTTCCTAGGTTATTGGTACCAATATGTACCAGGACATCTGACTGTTCTATCTCCTCCCTCCAAATTTTTCAAGTGAGTGTGCTTCTTTGCTTGATATTTTGAATTATATCACTCACTACTTTTGAATGTTTGCTTGCAATTTTGAATGGTTTTCAGCTTGGCCCCAGAGGAACATTGTCTCATTCGATGTAAGGTTTGAATTATAATTAAACTTGATTTGATTTGATTTAACGAGGAAGTGTACAGGTGTACCTAATAAAATAACCACTGAGTGTATTCTCCTCCAAGGGGATCACAATCTTGCCATGGTTTAGAGGTTTGCAGGCCTCAGTGAATTGGAGAGCTATGTTGGCTGGAGTCAGGGCTTTATGCTTTGGCTCTTGGTAGGGTCACCCATGCCAAACAGGTCAAAGGGTAGAGGCCAGACTAAGAGTGGTCCACCGATCCTCCCGGTTCAGGTGCTCAGCTCAGGATTAACAACCCTGACTGGTGAAACAAAATTGTTATGGAAACAGCAATGAAGAATCTTTCTATATCTGAGTGCGATGGTACTCCTGATTCTCGAACCAGGATTTACATGAATGACAGCAGTGAAAACTGAGAGGAAGCTACCGACATGATGAAGGAAGCCCCAAACACCACCAGAGACGGAGGACCTTCATTGCTGCCCTCAACGGCAGTGGCAGAACAGGAAGGAAGGAAGTAAGTAAGTAAGTGAGTGCATTTTGCTTGCTATATATGAGGGGTGATTGATTGGTCGTGGCCTAAGGTAGAAGGAGATGAGTTATTAACTTCAAACTTTCTGCATAATCAAAGAGTTGAACTGCACGTGCATGTAATGAGAGCTGTATAACTCATCTCCTTCTACCTTAGGCCACAAACTTATCAATCACAGCTGCTGTGGACACTTTCTGGAGGTCCGAGATCTGTATGTTCCATGACCACTGGACTAAGTGTGTAAATGTAGGAGGGGACTATGTTGAAAAATAAATGTGCTAGGTTTCCTAAGATTGACTCCTTCTACCTTAGGCCATGATCTTAACAATCACCCTTCGTATCATTATGGGGATGAAACTATTGAAAAAGATGTGAAGTCAGAAGCCCAAGTTGTGCAATTTAAAGAGATGATGTGGCACATTATTACGTATGGCTTGATGAGTCCCTGATTCAGAATTCCCTCAAGGTTAGCTTGCAAGCTGAGTTGTGTTGGATTTTGACATTTTAATCTGAGATTCTTTCAGAATCAGGAAATATGCACAAAACAGGTTTCTTCAGGATCGTTTTATTATGCAATATTAGAAAAAAGAAAATTGAAAACAGACAGTAACAGGAACAAAGGCAAGTGATTAAAGGGAGAAAGAAGCAAAGCGAAGATGGCGGAGCCTCAGCTCTTCTTATACTCCATGGATAAGGAACCTCCATTAAAGTTCACAGATAAGTATCAACTAATCAGATAATTGTTGTTCCTTTCTGTGCCTTGAGGCATATCGGCCAGCAACATTGCCATTTCTTTAGCATTTTGGTCTGTTTTTTATGAAACTGAGTCACTAGCTCAATGCTTAACCCAGCACGGATGGAAAGTGCACAAGAAACCGGCCACATTTGAACCTGGGACCTCTCACCTCTAAGGAGAGACCAATGGTTAGCAATCAGACAGGCCCTATTCAAGTTATGTAGAACTAGTTTCCAGAGCTTTTCAGAATGCAAAGAACTGAAAACACTCGGGGAAACACTGAACAACTACATATGCATGCTTTGACCTCTAGGAAATCTACTGAACACTTAACATTAAGTAATTTGCAAAAGTTTCAGGCATATATATATATAGCTAGGGTGCCTTAAACTTTTGCACAGTAAGGTACATGTCTATGTGAGTGCAGAAGAAGTTTGTAAATCTGTTGGGAGCAAAGGATGCTGGGAATGGTGAGGGTGGAGCACCATGGGAGGGGTGTTGCATAGGTGGTAGAGAAGGAGTGCCGGGGCAGGGGTGGGGGCATGAGTGCAGACACACCCAGCCCTGAGACACCAGACAAGGTTATTTGATTCCAAACAATTGGTTTATCGATCATTACAGAATGTCTCTCTGGTGTTTCCTGCTTGCTCCTCTCTTTTTCTTTCTGTGGCAGCAGTACAGTGTAATACATAAAGTTACTGCAGTACTGTGTAAAAGTTTTAGGTGCCCGAGGTGTATGTAAGCCGTATATATGTTCCTAAGACTTTTGTACAATATTGTATATATAAAGTTATATAAAAAACAACCAGACAATAAATTGTGATGCTGCAATTAACCAGTCTTATTCAACAGCTGGTGATAAAGAAGGCAAACACAAGGCTAGTATTAATTTCAAGAAGACTAAAACAGAAAAGCAAGGATGCAGTGCTGGGGTTTTGTAAGAAGTTGGTCAGACTCCAATTAAAATATGGTGAACACAAGAGATTCTGCATATGCTGGACATCCAAAGCAACACACACAAAATGCTCTGAGGAACTTAGCAGGCTTTTGCAAAAGAAGACAAAGAAGCATTTTCTGATTTTAAATGCTGGTTCTGCAGTTGCTGTCAAACCTGTTGAATGTTTTAAGCATTCTTCTGTTACCATCTAGGACAAACCGCCCTGCTTGATTGACATCACCATTCCATCACTATTGAAAGCTTCCCCTCAAGAAATCCTACAAAAGATAGTGGATATAGCCCAGTCCTGCATGGGGAAAACCCTCCCCACAATGAATACATCTACGTGAATGCTGTCATGAGAAGACCATAACACCATAAGACATAGGAGCAAAATTAGGCCATCTGGCCCGTCGATTCTGCTCCACCATTCAATCATGGCTGATCCTTTTTTTTTCTCCTCCTCAACCCCAGTTCCTGGCCTTCTCCCCATAACCTTTGATGCCATGTCCAATCAAGAACCCATCAAACCCAATGACCTGGCCTCCACGACTGCATGTGGCAACAAATTCCACAAATTCACCACTCTTAAGCTAAAGAAATTTCTCCGCATCTCTGTTTTGAAAGGGTGCCCCTCTATCCTGAGGTTGTGCCCCCTTGTCCTAGACTCTCCCACCATGGGAAATATCCTTTCCACATCTACTCTGTGTAGGCCTTTCAACATTTGAAAGGTTTCAATGAGATCCTCCCTCATCCTTCTGAATTCCAGCGAGTACAGACCCAGAGCCATCAAATGTTCCTTCTATGATAACTCTTTAATTCCTGGAATATTGTAAACCTCCTCTGAACCCTCTCCACTACCAGCACATCTTTTCTAAGATGTGGGGTCCAAAACTGTTCACAATATTCAATGTGAAGCCTCACCAGTGCCTAATAAAGCCTCAGCATCACATCCCTGCTCTTGTATTCTAGACCTCTTGAAATGAATGCTGACATGGCATTTGCCTTCCTCACCACTGACTCAGCCTGCAAGTTAACCTTCAAGGTGTTCTGCACAAGGACTCCCAAGTCCCTTTGCACCTCAGACTCCTGGATTTTCTCCCTGTTTAGAAAATAGTTCACACATTTATTTCTACTACCAAAGTGCATGACCATGCATTTTCCAACATTGTATTTCATTTGCCACTTTCTTGCCCATTCTCCTAATCTGTCTAAGTCCTTCTGCAGTCTACCTGTTTCCTCAACACTTACCTATCCCCACACCAATCTTCATATCATGTGCAAACTTGGCAACATAGCCATCTATTCCATCATCTAACTCATTGATATACAGCATAAGATGAAGTGGTCCCAACACCGACCCCAGTGGAACACCACTAGTCACTGGCAGCCAACCAGAAAAGGATCCTTTTATTCCCATTCACTGCCTCCTACCAATCAGCCAATGCTCCAACCATGTTAGTAGCTTTCCTGTAATACCATGGGCTCTTAACTTGGTAAGCAACCTTATGTGTGGCACCTTGTCAAAGGCCTTCTGGAAGTCCAAGTAAAAAACATCCCCTTTATCTATCCTATTTGCAATCTCCTCCAAGGATTTCAACAGATTCGTCAGGCAAGATCTTCGCTGAAGGGAACCATTCTGACTTTGCACTATCTTGTCGTGTGTCACCAAGTACTCCATCACCTCATCCTTAACAATTGACTCTGACATCTTCCCAGCCACTGTGGTCAGGCTAACTGGTCTATAATTTCCTTTCTGCTGCCTTCCTCCTTTCTTAAAGAGTGGAGTAATATTTGCAATTTTCCAGTCCTCCTGACACCATGCCTGAGTCCAATGATTTTTGAAAGATCCGTACCAATGCCTCTAAAATCTCTACTGTTATCTCTTCCAAAATCTTAGTGTGCAGTTCATCTGGTCCGGGTGACTTATGTACTTTTAGGTCTTCCAGCTTTTTGAGCACCTTCTCTCTTGTAATAGTAACTGCACCCACTTCTTTTCCCTCACAGCCTTCAACATCTGGCACACTGCTAATGTCTTCCACAGTGAAGTCTGATGCAAGATACTCATTTAGTTCATCTCCGTGCCATCTCCGTGCCCCTTGTTATTATTTCTCCAACCTCATTTTCTGCAGACCTATATGCACTTCAGCTCTCTTTTATCTTTTATGTACTTGGAAAAGGTTTTTCTATCCACCTTGATATTGTTTGACAGCCTGCTTTGATATTTTATTTTTCCCTCTAATGATTCTTTTAGTTGCTTTCTATAGGTTTTTAAAAGCTTCCCAATCTTCTATCTTCCTGCTAATTTTTGCTTTGTTGTATGCCTTCTAGAAACATAGAAACATAGAAAACCTACAACACAATACAGGTCCTTCAGCCCACAATGCTGTTCCAAACATGTACTTACTTTAGGAATTATCTAGGGTTACCCATAGCCCTCTATTTTTCTAAGCTCCATGTGCCTATCCAGGAGTCTCCTGTCGTATCTGCTTCCACCACAGTTACCAGCAGACCATTCCACGCACTCACCACTCTCTGCAAAAAAAACTTACCCCTGACATCTCCTCTGTACTTACTTCCAAGCACTTGAATACTGTGCCCTCTTATGCTAGCCATTTCAGCCCTGGGAAAAAGCCTCTGACTATCCACATGATCAATGCCTCTCATTATCTTATACACCTCTATCAGGTCACCTTTCATCCTCCATCGCTCCAAGGAGAAAAGGCCGATTTCATAGAACATAGAACATAGAATAGTACAGCACAGTACAGGCCCTTTGGCCCACAATATTGTACCGACCCTTAAACCATGCCTCCTATGTAACCCTACCTCATGAGGAAGAGGCGCTGGCTGTCCACTCTATCTAATCCTCTTAATATCTTGTACACCTCTATCATGTCTCCTCTTATCCTCCTTCTCTCCAAAGAGTAAAGCCCTAGCTCCCTTAATCTCTGATCATAATGCATACTCTCTAAACCAGGCAGCATCCTGGTAAATCTCCTCTGTACCCTTTCCAATGCTTCCACATCCTTCCTATGGTGAGGCAACCAGAACTGGACACAGTACTCCAAGTGTGGCCTAACCAGAGTTTTATAGAGCTGCATCATTACATCACGACTCTTTAACTCTATCCCTCAACTTATGAAAGCTAATACCCCATAAGCTTTCTTAACTACCCTATCTACCTGTGAAGGAACTTTCAGGGATCTGTGGACATGTACCCCGAGATCCCTCTGCTCCTCCACACTACTAAGTATCCTGCCATTTACTTAGTACTCTACCTTGGAGTTTGTCCTTCCAAAGTGTACCACCTCACACTTCTCTGGGTTGAACTCCATCTGCCACTTCTCAGCCCACTTCTGCATCCTATCAATGTCTCTCTGCAATCTTTGACAATCCTCTACACTATCTACAACACTACCAATCTTTGTGTCGTCTGCAAACTTGCCAACCCACCCTTCTACCCCCACATCCAGGTCGTTACAGACCCAGAGCCATCAAATGTTCCTTCTATGATAACTCTTTAATTCCTGGAATATTGTAAACCTCCTCTGAACCCTCTCCACTACCAGCACATCTTTTCTAAGATGTGGGGTCCAAAACTGTTCACAATACTCAAGGTGAGGCCTCACCAGTGCCTAATAAAGCCTCAGCATCACATCCCTGCTCTTGTATTCTAGACCTTTTGAAATGAATGCTAACATTGCATTTGCCTTCCTCACCACCAACTCAACCTGCAAGTTAACCTTCAAGGTGTTCTGCACAAGGACTCCCAAGTCCCTTTGCACCTCAGATTCCTGGATTTTCTCCCTGTTTAGAAAATAGTTCACATATTTATTTCTACTACCAAAGTGCATGACCATACATTTTCCAACATTGTATTTCATTTGCCACTTTCTTGCCCATTCTCCTAATCTGTCTAAGTCCTTCTGCATCCTACCTTTTTCCTCAACACTACCTGCCCCTCCACCAATCTTCATATCATCTGCAAACTTGGCAACAAAGCCATCTATTCCATCATCGAAATCATTTGTACACAACATAAAAAGAAATGGTCCCAACACCGACCTCCGTGGAGCACCACTAATCACTGGCAATGAACCAGAAAAGGATCCTTTTATTCTGACTCGCTGCCTCCTACCAATCAGCCAATACTCTAACCATGTTAGTACCTTTCCTGTAATACCTTGGGCTCTTAACTTGGTAAGTAACCTCATGTGTGGTACCTTATCAAAGGCCTTCTGAAAGTCCAGATATACAGCATCCACTACTTCGCCTTTATTTATCCTACTTGTAATCTCCTCAAAGAATTCCAACAGGTTTGTCAGGCAGGATTTTCCCTGAAGGAAACCATGCTGACTTTGTACTAATTTGTCCTGTATCTCCAAGTACCCCATCACCTCATCATTAACAATTGACTCGAACATCTTCCCAACCACTAAGATCAGGCTAACTGGTCTATAATTTCCTTTCTGCTGCCTTCCTTCTTTCTTAAAGAGTGGAGTAACATTTGCAATTGTCCAGCCCTCTGGCACCATGCCAGAGCCCAATGATTTCTGAAAGATGATTTCTAATGCCACCACAATCTGTAATGCTACTTCTTCAGAACCCTAGGACGCAGTTCATCTGGTCTGGATGATTTATGTACCTTTAGGTCTTTCAGCTTTTTGAGCACCTTCTCTCTTGTAATAGTAACTGTACCCACTTCTCTTCCTTCACACACTACAACATCAGGCATACTGCTCGTGTCCACCACAGTGAAGACTGATGCAAAATACTCATTTAGTTCATCAGTCATCCCCTTGTCTCCCATTATTATTTCTCCTGCTTCATTTTCCAGAAATCCTATTTCTACTCTCATTTCCTAGAAAGCAGCATCCATCATCAGGGAACCCACCACCCAGGACATGCTCTCTTCTCAACTACTGCCATCAAGAAGGAGTTAAAGGAGCCTCTGGACTCACACCACCAGATTCAGGAGCAGTTATTACCCCTCATCTATCAGGCTCTTGAAACAAAGAGGATAACTTCACTCAACCTCACTTGCCCCATCACTTTCAAGAACTCTTCATCTCATGTTCTTGATATTTATTGTTTATTTATTTATTATTATTATTTCTTTCTTTTTGTATTTGCACAGTTTGTGTTTTTTGCACTCTGGTTGAATATCCAAGTTGGTGCAGTCTTTTATTGATTCTGTTAAGGTTATTGTTCCATGGATTTATTGAGTCCACCTGCAAGAAAATGAATCTCAGGTTAGTATATGGAGACATACATGCTCTTTGATAATAAATTTACTTTGAACTTTGAATTTTAACGTCATGCAGCATGCTTATCACTGGACATTCCACACATGTGCCTCTCATGTGAGATGTGGCAGTCTTGGGGGAACTCCCCTCTCCCACAGAGTCACATCTGCCAGAAGTGCATGCGGCTGGGCGATCTGGAAGACCGTGGAAGGAATCTGGAGCAACAGCTGGATGACCCTCAACCCATAAGGGAGAATGAGGCAGTCATAGATGAGAGCTACAGGGAGGTAGTCACACTTAGGCTGCTGGAAGCAGGTCGTTGGGTGACGGTCGGAGGGGGGAAAGCGAAGGTGAGCAGACAGGTAGTGCAGAGCACCCTGTAGCCATTCCCCTGAATAATAAGTTTCCCGTCCTGGATACTGTTGGCAGGGACGACCGGTCAGGTGTGAGCCACGGTGGCAGGGCCTCCGGCACTGAGTCTGACCCTGTGGTGCAGAAGGGTGGGACGGAAAAGAGGAGAGCTGTCATCATTGCAGACTCTATAGTCAGGGGAGCAGACAGGAGATTTGGTGGACGTGAGAAGGACATCCCCATGGTTTGTTGCCTGCCGGGTGCCAGGGTCCGGGATGTCTCTGACCAGGTGCACGACATCTTGTTATGAGAGGGAAAGCAACCAGAAGTCATGATACATGTTGGTACCAATGACATAGGCAGGAAGAGGGATGAAGTCCTGAAGTGTGAGTTTTGGGAAATAGGCAGAAGGCTGAAGAACAGGACCTCAAGGGTGGCGTTCTCAGGATTGCTGCCAGCGCTACGTGACAGAGATGGTAAGAATTGGAGAAGATGGCAGCTGAATGCGTGGCTGACGAGTTGGTGCAGGGGGCGGAGTTTTAGATTTTTGGATCATTGGGATCTCTTGTGGGGATGGTGGGACCTGTACAGAATGGATGGGTTGCACCTGAACTCGAGGGGGAGCAATATCCTAGCAAGTAGGTTTGCTAGTATGGTTCGGGAGGGCTTAAACTAATTTGCGAGGGGGTTGGGACCCAGAGCGATAGAGCAGTGAAAGAAGTGCATGGAGTAAATCCAGATCTAACATACAGAGAGGCTTTGAGGAAAGAGAAGCAGAATAAAGGGCATAAAGGTAGTGAGGAAGAAGGGCTAAAGTGTGTGTATTTCAATGCAAGAAGCATCAGGAACAAAGGGGATGAACTGAGAGCTTGGATACTAGTCATGTCCCACAAAGATCAGTTCTGAGACCTCTACTTTTCGTGATTTTTGTTAACTACCTGGATGTGGGGGTGGAAGGGTGGGTTGGCAAGATTGCAGACAACACAAAGGTTAGTGGTGTTGTGGATAGTGTAGAGGATTGTTGAAGATTGCAAAGAGACATTGATAGGATGCAGAAGTGGCCTGTGAAGTGGCAGATGGAATTCAACCCGAAGAAGTGTGAGGTGGTACACTTTGGAAGGACAAACTCCAAGGCAGAGTGCAAAGTAAATGGCAGGATACTTGGTAGTGTGGAGGTGCAGAGGGATCTGGGGGTACATGTCCACAGATCCCTGAAAGTTGCCTCATAGGTAGATAGGTTATTTAAGAAAGCTTATGGAGTGTTAGCTTTCATAAGTTGAGGGACAGAGTTTAAGAGTCGTGAGGTAATGATGCGGCCCTATAAAATTCTGGTTAGGCCACACTTGGAGTACTGTGTCCAGTTCTGGTCACTTCACTATAGGAAGGATGTGGAAGCATTGGAAAGGGTACAGAGGAGATTTACCAGGATGCTGCCTGGTTTAGAGAGTATGCATTATGATCAGAGATTAAGGGAGCTAGGGCTTTACTCTTTGGAGAGAAGGAGGATGAGAGGAGACATGATAGAGGTATACAAGATATTAAGAGGAATAGATAGAGTAGATAGCCAGTTCCTCTTCCCCAGGGCACCACTGCTCAATACAAGAGGACATGGCTTTAAGGTAAGAGGTGGAAAGTTCAAGGGGGATATTAGAGGAAGGTTTTTTACTCAGAGAGTGGTTGGTGTGTGGAATACACTGCCTGAGTCAGTGGTGGAGGCAGATACACTAGTGAAATTTAAGAGACTACTGGACAGGTATATGGAGGAATTTAATGTGGGGGGTTATATGGGAGGCAGGGTTTGAGGGTCGGCACAACATTGTGGGCCAAAGGGCCTGTACTGTGCTGTACTATTCTATGTTCTATAACCTGCAGGAGGAACTTAATGTGTTAAGCCTCATCAGTAGGAGGAAAGGAAGTGTTGATGTTTCACGTTGAGCAAGCTGGAGATTTCTCCTATTAAGTGAAGGAAGATTGTTTATTCCCCTCTGACTGACTCTGCTGAGTTCCTCTAGCATTTTGTGCATGCTGCTCAGGATGAGTGGTGACTTGATAAAAGTGTACAGGATGATAAGAGGCACAGATCAAGTAGACGGCCAGTGATTTTCCCAGGGTAGAAATGGTTTACATGAGGGGGCACAATCTTAAGGTGATCGGAAGAAAGTATAAAGGGGATGTCAGAAGTAAGATTATCACAGAGAGATGGTGGGTGCGTGGAACACGCTGCCGGGGTGGTATTAGAGGGAGATACATTGGAGACATTTAAGAGGCTCTTAGAAAGGGACATAGATGAAAGAATAATGGAGGGCTATGTGGGTGGGAAGGATTAGATTGATCACAGAGGAGCTTAAAAGGTCAGCACAATATTGTGGGTTGAATAATGTCACCTCCTATCTTTGAAAGTTAATGCACCAGTTCAGAATTTTAGCTGAGGTTAATTGCGTGTTAGGGTTAGAAACATAGAAACATAGAAAAATAGGTGCAGGAGTAGGCCATTCGACCCTTCGAGCCAGCACTGCCGTTTATTATGATCATGGCTGATCATCCAATTCAGAACCCCGCCCCAGCCTTCCCTCCATACCCCCTGACCCCCGTAGCCACAAGGGCCATATCTAACTCCCTCTTAAATATAGCCAATGAACTGGCCTCAACTGTTTCCTGTGGCAGAGAATTCCACAGATTCACTACTCTCTGTGTGAAGAAGTTTTTCCTAATATCGGTCCTAAAAGGCTTCCCCTCTATCCTCAAACTGTGGCCCCTCGTTCTGGACTTCCCCAACATCGGGAACAATCTTCCTGCATCTAGCCTGTCCAATCCCTTTAGGATCTTATACGTTTCAATCAGATCCCCCCTCAATCTTCTAAATTCCAACGAGTACAAGCCCAGTTCATCCAGTCTTTCTTCATATGAATATAGAAAGTAGTGGGTTCGAAAGCTATGTTGCTGCCAGAAGCATGGTGACACTGATGGGCTGCCCCCAGCACATCCTTGGACTGTGTTTGTCGTTGATGCAAACTGATGTACTTCACCCTATATTTTGGTGTTTCAATGCACGTGTAACAAATTTTAATCAAAAAAAGGTTACTGACATAAAGCGTCGAATTCAAGGGTCAAAGGTAAACGGAAAGGACAGGGTGTGGGCTGGGAGCAAAAGAACACACAAGAATGGATCTGTTGGGGAAACTCTTTGTTCTCTGAGTAAACATACGAGGGGATCTAATTTTAAATTTTGTGGCGGGGTGGAGATACGTCTCTACCTAAGGACGTGTAAGGCGCTCCTTCCCTCTGCTAGCCTGCAAGTCACCCTTGGACAAGGTATAACACCTGCTTAGCCCTCACTCAGGGTCATATGAAGCCTTGGGAGCAGGTGGTGGATGATCATAAGACCATAAGATATAGGAGCAGGAGTCGGCCATTCGGCCCATCGAGTCTGCTCCACCATTCAATCATGGGCTGATCCAATTCTTCCAGCCATCACCACTCCCCTGCCTTCTCCCCATACCCTTTGATGCCCTGGCTAATCAAGAACCTATCTATCTCTGCCTTAAATGCACCCAGTGACTTGGCCTCCACAGCCACTCGTGGCAACAAATTCCACAGATTTACCACCCTCTGACTAAAGTAAACAAAAAGGATGAGCAGTTGGTGCATATCACAAGTCCTGGTTATGTGACAACTGACACCAGGCAAACAATTTCTAAAGAGTATTGATAATGGCTGGGTTTATGATATTGCCCAGCAGAAGACAATGTCAAACCCCTTCTGAAGAAAACTTTGACATGAACGATCATGGTCATGGAAAGAGCATGATCAGCTATATCTTATGACACGGCACTTAATGATGATGATGGTAATTAAAAAGCAATTGGAGGAAAGTATAGGGGGGGATATCAGAGGTAGGTTGTTTACACCGAGAGTGACGTAAAGTGCTGCCAGGATTGATGGTCGAGAGTTGGGGGGGTGGGTGTGTCAGAGGTAGGTTGCTTACACACAGACAGTGGTGGAAAGTGCTGCTGGGGCTGGTGGAGGGGGGGTGGTGTCAGAGGTAGGTTGTTTACACACAGAATGGTGGAAAGTGCTGCCGGGAGTGATGAGGGAGAGTGGGGGGTGTCACAGGTAGGTTGTTTACACAGAGCGTAATGGAAAGCACTGTCGGGGGTGGTGCTGGAGAGTGGGGGGTGTCAGGGGCAAGTTGTTTACACACAGAGAGTGGTGGAAAGCCCTACTGGGTTGGTAGTGGAGAGAATACATCAGCATTTTAGAGACTCCCAGATATAAACATGAATGAAAGAAAAATATGAAGGCTATGTGGGAGTGAAGTGTTAGATGGGCTTTACAATAGGTTAAAAGGTCAGCACAATATCGTGGGTCAAAGGGCCTGTGAAAACATTTAGACTGGAGACAAATAGACTCATTTTTTGAGCTCATCACATGATGCTGCAAAGCACAGACATTGAACTTCTCTTCTGGAATCTGAAGAGGAGTCTAAAAGTTGCACGTTTAATATGTACAGCAAGAGGATGACTATCTACTCCTTGTAGTTAGTGCCTCACAGAGCCAGTCTATTTTCTATTTCTGAGCAACACACACAAAATGCGGGAGGAATTCGGCACCTGTGGAAGGAAGTGAACAGCCGCTGTTTGAGGCTGAGGCAGCGGGGCAGACAGAGAACAGTCCTTCAGTACAATTAGGTGGATTCCTGATCCCACGGTCTGCCTCGTTGTAGTCTTGCATCATATTATCTGACTCCGTAACATTATTCTGCATCCTGTTATTCTCCGTTGTACCTCACTGCTGTGATAATCATGAAGTACTGCAGCCCAGAAACAGGCCTTTTGGCCCAATCCAATGCCGAACTGTTAATCTGCCTGGTCTTGTTGGCCCGTACCTGGACCATAGCCCTCCAGATCACTTCCATCCATGTACTCACCCAAACTTCTCTTAAACATTGCATCTGGATATCATGATGTGACAAAATGATTGGTGTGTGTGGCATGCAAAACTAAATTTTTCGAAGTTCACAGTAAATACAAAGGAATGCAATAGAATCTATGAAAAATTGTACTAAACAGGACGGACAACCAATGTGCAAAAGACAACAAATTGCGCAAATACAAAAAGAATAAAAAAAGGGAGAGGAGAGATAAATAAATAAATAAATGATATATACTGAGAACATGAGATGAAAAGTCATTAAAGGTGAGTCCATAGGTCTGGGAACAGTTCAGTGTCTGGGAGGGTGAAATGGAATGAAGTTATCCTCTCTGGTTCAAGAGCCTGATGCTTGAGGGGTGATAAATCTTCCTGAACCTGGTGGAGTGGGTCCTGAGACTCCTGTACCTCCTTTCTGACGGCAGCAGTGAGAAAAAAGCATCGCCTGGGTGGTGGGGATCCCTGATGATGATTTCACTGTATTCGGGTGCATGTGACAATAATGAACCAAGTTACTAATTAAACCCATGGCGCTTAGCACGAAACCAGTGTTTCCAAATTGCTCCATTGTTGCAGAACGATACTGCGATAGGAGGCAAGAGAGAGTGTTGTCGTTGCCTTTGCTCCTGACAGTATCAGCGTTAGGACCTGGGGGTCGCAAGTGTGCTCCGTCGCCAGGGTGCAGGGCTTTGTGAGCAGTGCTGGACGCTGGGTTATCACCGAGAGCAGGAGGAAATAGGCGCCCCCTTCCATCCGTGTTGTATTTGTCTTCTCTGCTGCTAAATCGATCGACTTGGCGAGGAGTCTCTCTCTCGCTCTCGCTCTCTCTCTCTCTCACACACACACACATTCACCTCTCTTCTATCTCTCTCTCTCTCTCTCTCTCCTTTCTCTCCCTCTCCCTCTCTACCTCTGCTCTCTCTACCCCTGCTCCCTCTCCCCCTTCTCCCATCCCTCTCCCCAATCTCTCTCTCTCTCCATCCATCTCTCCTCCCTCCCCTCCTCCATCTCTCTTCTCTTACCTCTCCTCCTCCGTCTCCTCTCTCTCCCTTTCCCTCCCCCTCTCCCTCCCCCTATCTCTCTCTCTCTCTCTCTCTCTCTCTCTGACTGCCGGTACAAAAACTGGATGCAAACCGTGCCATGTATTTGTTGACATCAGCGCTGAAGACAGGCAGCGGAATGGTGCGAATATTTATTATCTAAGGATCCATCAGCCGTGAATATCGGTAATTTTTTCTTCTTCACGGTGTGTGCTTTTGGGTTTTTAATATCGCTTTTATTTCAAGCTATTTGCAACGCGATCATTTGCATTTCTCTGTAGAACAAGTTATGGTGTGTATACCTATTAGGAACATCGAGGTTTATTAGAGACCCAAGGACTATCCGTTTTAGCTTTTATTACGTTAACCTGATTTTCTTGAACACTCAGCCCCACTGGAGAATTCTATTGTGCTTTGTTTTTGTGAAGTGTTGGACACCAATCTACTCCAGGAGTCAGCCTTTCTGAAGTTAGTTTAACCATTCCTCTCGTATCTCGAAGCTTTAGTACCTGGCTTGTCACTTGTCAATGTTGCATGTGCCTGGTGTAGGAGACCAGACATAAGGCACCGTTGGTGAGGTCCCCAAAACTAGTTAAAAAAAAACCCTCAATGTTGCGGATGTGATTTAAAACTGCAAACCCTCGTGAGAGAGACGCCAGTCACCCGGGTTCAAAAACGTTAACGACAGAGATGAAAACTGCGAGCTGATTTATCTCTAGTTAGACCACACGTGAATCATCGTCTTCTGTTCTGGTCGCCTCATTATAGGAAGGATGTGGAAGCTTCAGAGAGGGCGCAGAGAAGATGTACCAGGATGCTGCCTGGTTTACGGAGCGTGTCTTATCGGATAGGTTGAGAACGCTAAGGTTTTTTTTCCCTTCGGCGCGGAAGTATGAGAGGAGACTTGATAGAAGTGTACAGATGATAAGAGTGGGCAGGTAGAGATTTATTCCTCCAGGGCAGAAATAGTTAATAGGAGGAGATGATCGAAGGAAAGTATAGGGGATGTCAGAGGTATTTTTTTACACACGGAGTGGTGGGTGCGTGGAATGTGCTACCAGCAGCGGAGCTAGAGACTCTCAGATAGGCACATGGATGACAGAAAAGTTGAGTGCTATATGAGAGAGATAGGTTAGATTGATCTTGGAGTAGGTTAATGGGCTAGCACAAAAATAGGGCCGAAGGGCCTTACTGTGATGTAGTACGAATAGAGCAATCACTTGAGTCAAGTGCAATGTTCTCCTAAGGGGTTGCACTTAATGGTGAATGCACGTGCGTGGCTTTGTTTAACGTGGGGAGGATGCACAGGCCTTGACCATTTGGGGACCCTTCACTGCCTGCAGCCTTTCCTCTGCATTCACCGTCATTCTGATGTGTTATCATCTTCCTCTACCTCCACATTGAAACCTGGGTTGTATTGCTCTTTGTCTGGAACATCCATAAGACCAGAAAATATAGGGGCAAGCTTAGGCCATTTGGCCCATCGAGTCTGCTCTGCCATTTCATCGTGGCTGATCCAATTTTCCTCTCAGCCCCAATCTCCTGCCTCCTCCCTCTATCCCTTCAAGCCCTGACCAATCAAGAATCTATTAACCTCTTCCATAAATATACATAAAGACCTGGCCTCCACAGCTGCCTGTGGCAAAGAATTCCACAGATTCGCCACCCTCTGGCTAAAAAAATTCCTCCTTAACTCAGTTCTAAAAAGATGCCCCTCTATTCTGAGGCTGTGCCCTTTGATCTTAGACTCTCCCACCATAGGAAACATCATCTCCACATCCACTCTATCAAGGCCTTTCACCATTTGATAGGTTTAAATTAGGTCACTCCTCATTCTTCTGTATTCTAGTGAATATAGGCCCAAAGCCATCAACACTCTTCATATGACAAACCATTCAATCCTGGAATTATTTTCATGAACCTCCTTTGAACCCTCTCCAGTTTCAGAAGATCCTTTCAAAAATAAGGGACCAAAACTGCTCACACTACTCCAAGTGAGGCCTCACCAGTGCTTTATAAAGTTTCAACATTACATCCTTGCTTTTATATCCTAGTCCTCTTGAAATGAATATTAACATTGCATTTGCCTTCATCACCGCAGACACAACCTGCAAGTTAACCATTAGGGAATCCTGTACAAGGACTCCCAAGTTCCTTTGCACCTCAGTTTTTCGTATTTTTTTGAAAATAGTTAATCCTTTCATTTCTTCCACCAAAATGCATAACCATACATTTTCCAACGCAGTATTCCATCTGCCATTTCTTTGCCCATCCGCCTAATCTGTCTGTCTTTCTGTAGCCTCTACTTCTGCAAAACTACTTGCCCGTCCACCTCTCTTCAGATTGCCTGTAAACTTTGCAACAAAGCCATCAATTCCATCATCCAAATCATTGACATATAACATAAAAATAATCAGTCCCAGCACTGACCCCAGAGCACCACTAGTCACAGGCAGACAGTCAGAAAAGGTTCCCTTTATTCCCACTCTTTGCCTCCTGCCAATCAGCCACTGCTTTATCCATGCTAAAATACTTCCTGTAATACCATGGGCTCATAGCTTGTTAAGCAGCCTCACATGGCACCTTGTCAAAGGCCTTCTTGAAAATCCAAGTACCAACATCAATCAATTCTCCTTTATCTATCCTGCTTGTTACTTCCTCAAAAAATTCTAACAGATCTGTCAGGCAAGATTTTCCTTGAGGAAACTATGCTGACTACGGCTTATTTTGTCCTGTGCCTCCCAGTACCCTGAGACCTCAGCTTTAACAATCCACTCTAACATCTTCCCAACCACTGAGGTCAGACTAACTGGCCTGTGGTTTCCTTTCTTCTGCCTCTCTCCCTTCTTGAAGAGTGGAGTGACTTTTGCAATTTTCCAGTCTTCTGGAACCGTTCAAGAATCTAGTGCTTCTTGAAACATCATTACTAATGCCTCCTCAATCTCTTCAGCCACCTCTTTCAGAACCCTGGCGTGTACACCATATAGTGCAGGTGAGTTACCTACCTTCAGACCTTTCAGTTTCCCCAAGAACCTTCTCTCTAGTAATGGTATCCACACACTTCATGCCCCTTGACACCTGGAACTTCCACCATACTACTAATGTCTTTCACAGTGAAGACTGATGCAAAATACTTACTCGGTTTATCCACTATTTCATCGTCCCCCAATACTACCTCTTCAGCATCGTTTTCCAGCACTCTGACGTCCACTCTCACCTCTGTTTTACACTTTATGTATGTGAAGAAACTTTTGGTATCCTCTTTAATATTATTGGTTAGCTTACTTTCATATTCCATCTTTACCTTCTTAATGATTTTTTCACTTGCCTTGTGTTGGATTTTAAGAGCTTCCCAATTTCTTAACTTCCCAGTAATCTTTACTGTATTATATGCTCTCTTTGGCTTTTTCTCGGCATGAAACGTGGACTGTACCTCTTCCTAGAGATGCTGCCTGGCCTGCTGCGTTCACCAGTAACTTTGATGCGTGTTGCTTGAATTTCCAGCATCTGCAGAATTCCTGTTGTTTGGCTTTTATGTTTGTTTTGATTTCTCTTGTTAGCCATGGTTGTGTAATCTTGTCTTTAGAATACTTCATCTTTGGGATGTATATATTCTGTCTTCTGAATTGCTTCCAGAAATTCCTGCCATTGGTGCTCTGCCGTCATCCCCACCAGTGTTCTTTTCCCATCTATTCTGACCAACTCCTCTCTCATGACTCTGTAATGCCCTTTACTCCACTGTAATACTGATACATCTGACTTTAGCTTCTCCTTCTCAAATTTCAGGGTGAATTTGATCGTATTATGATCACTTGCCCCTAAGGTTCGTTTACCCTAAGCTCTGTAATTAATTGTGGTTCATTGCACAACACCCAAATCTGAATTGCTGATCCTCTAGTGCGCTCAACCATGACCTGTTCTAAAATGCCATCTTGTAAGCACGCTAGAAATTCCCCATCCTGTAATCCAGCACCAACCTGATTTTCCCAACCTACCTGCATATTGAAATCCCTCACACCAATTCTAACCTTTCCCTTTTGGCATGCATTTTCTATCTCCTGTTGTAATTTGTAGGCCACATCCTTACTACTGTTTGAGGGTCTGTATACAACTCCCATCAGGGTCTTTTACCTTTGCAGTTCCTTAGCTGTATCCACAATGATTCAACACCTACCAGCCCTATGTCACCTCTTTCTCATGATTTGATTTCATTCTTTTCCAACAGAGCAACACCACCCATTCTGCCTCCCTGGCTGTACTTTCATGTTTCCTTGGATGTTAAGTTCCCAGCTGTAATCTTCTTTCAGCCATGATTCAGTGACGGCTACAACATCATACCTGTCTTTGGAAATGTGCTACAAGTTCATCTATCTTATTTTATGTACTGCTCACATTAAGATGCAATACTTTCAGTCCTGTATTCACCCTTTTCCATTTTGTCACAGTATTCTCAGCCTTTTGAACCCTAACTTTGTCTGACGTCTTGCCAACATTTGTCTCCACAACTGCTCCACTAACTGTTCTGGGACTCTGGTTCTCATCCCCCTGCAACTCTAGTTTAAACCCCACTATGCAGCATTAACAAACCTTCCCACTAAGATATTAGTCCCCCTCCAGTTCAGCTACAAGCCGTCCCTTCTGTACACGTCCCACCTTCCACAGAAGAGTGCTCAATGCTCCAAAAAAATCTTCTGCCCTCCTTAGCCACGTATTAAACTGTGTAACCTTCCTAGCTCCGGTCTCACTAGCACGTGGCATGGGCATCAAGCCAGAGATCACAACCCTGCAGGTCCTGCTCTTTAACTTAGCACCTACCTCCCTGAACTACCTATGCAGAACCTCATCACTCATCCTACCCATGTCATTGGTACCTACATGGACCACAACTTCTGGCTGTTCACTGTCCCACTGAAGAATGCTAAGAACTTGATCCGAGATAATCCGAACCCTGGCACCTGGGAGGCAACATACCATCCAGGAATCTCATTCTTGCCTGACCTGTCCATTCCCCTTACTAATGAATCCCCTGTCACCAGAGCGTGCCTCTTCTTCACCTTCCCTTCTGAGTCACAGAGGCAGACTCAGTGCCAGAGACCCGACTACTGTGACTTTCCTCTCTAAGATCATCCACCTCGACAGTATCCAAAATGATGTACCTGTTGTTGAGGGGGATGTACACAGGGGCACTCCGCACTGGCTCCGTAACCCCTTTCCCCTTCCTGACTGTCACCCAGTTTCCTGTGTCCTGCATCTTGGGTGTAACTACCTCTCTATATATCCTATCTATCACACAACCCCCAACCCCCCCCACCCCAGCCTCCGGAGTTCATCCAGTTCCAGCTCCAGCTCCTTAACACAGTTTGTTAGAAGCTGCAGCCGGATGCACTCCTTGCATTTGTAGTGGTCAGGGACACTGCAGCTCTCCCTGCTTTCACAGATCCTGCATGAGGAGCATTCAACTATCCTGCCTGGCACCTCTACCTAGCTGAGCGGATAGAAAGAAGAGAAGGAAAAAAACACGGGCTTTTCTTTCTTTTGCTTTCTCTGAGTCAAATCTCTCTTTGCTGAAGCTTTGAGGAGCTAAAGCCTTAATACCACCACTCTGATTATGTCCACTCGGACGATGATCCAGCCTTCCTTTAATTTGCTGTTACTAATTAATCCTAAACGCCGATTGGCCACTGGTCAAAGCTCTATTATGCTGCTCTTGCCTATTATCCTCGGGCTGTGAACCAGATTGAAGTCTCCTCCTCTCCAAACTTCTGATGTCTGGATTGGCCGCTGGTCAAAGCTCCTCCTTGACCTTATCCCATGGATGACCCTGCCAGGAGCTAAGATCCAGGAGGCATCATTCTTGGGATCTCAGGAACTCACAAGTCTCTCCACCATGATAAGGTGACACTCCTCAGAGATGTCTGTGATGAACTGTTCTATATTCTATGATCATTTATGTGCCTTGTTGTAAAGGAGGGCAGATAAACATCCAGGGCCTGACAAGGTGTTCTCTCAGACCTCGTGGATGACCAGTGTAGAAACTGCATGGGCCCTGGCTGAGATATTTAGAATGTCTTTGACAAAGGGTGAGGTGCGGAGGATTGGAGAATGGCTAATGTTGTTCCATATTTTTAACAAGGCTCTAGGAATAAACCAGGGAATTATAGGTTGGTGAGCTTGACGTCAGTAGTGGCTAAGTTATTGGATGGTATTCTAAGGGACCATATATATAAACATTTGGAAAGACATGCTGATGAGGGATAGTCAACGTGTCTTTGTGTGTAGTAGGTTGTGTCTAACCAATCAATAGAGTTATTTGAGGAGGTCTTCAGGAACGTTGATGAAGGAAATACAGTCTACATGTAATCTGTTATGTTTTGTAACTCCAAAACTTTAAAACTAATTCAAAGGAAAAGAAGAGGGTAATGAGCTCTCTAGCTGTAATGAGCTCTTTGGGCCTGTGTGGGGAGCTAGAGCGCATTGGGCAATGAGGTTTCTAGAGCATCTGTATTGCTTAATTGCTGTTTTAACGAGAGTCGTGAATCCCTGATAATTTCTGTTTTATCTTGTTTCGTTTATTTTGACTGGAATGGGTTTTCTGCATTCTGTGATATTTTAAAAAATTGGATGCCCAATTAGCACTTATTGCGGGGTCCTAGCTTTGACAATGTTACATCTAGAGTTAACACTCTGCCAAGCCACCAATGTTTTGTTGGAACTCTTACGAGTCATCCCTGGTTGCCGTCTCCACATGGGAGTTTGTCTTTTCTCCACAGTTGTGTTCAAGTGCACATCGTGACAAAGACAGCCGAGAGATGTGAATTTAACTTTGTTCTTTATCATTATGACATATGCAATTCACATATTTTTATATATAACCTGTAATGAATTATTTAAATAAGCAAGAATGCTTAATCAAGCAATATATTTACAATATTGCTCAAATATTACTGAAGTATTAAATATACAAGCCTCCGCTCTGCCTAGCTATAAACTCCAACTCAAAAGAGAATGCATTCAACTATATACACAATATGCGATATAAAGAAACTACTATATGCAGACATCCCACAGCATAGTCAATTTTTAAATTGTCCTATTCAGGCCTAAAGATTTAATTGCCAGGGATGCTTTCTTACTCTTGTGGGATGGTATCTTTCCTGAAAAAGGGCGTCACTGTGCTTGGCAGGGGAGACTTGTAGCTGTAAAAACAATCCCAGGTTCTGGGATCTCCACCGGGGTAGTTGAAGGAGTTGACTCTGAGACAGCAGGAAGTGGTTCTGACAGCTCTGGACAACTTTCTTCTTCTTTTCTTCTCCTAGTTTGTGCATCTTGATCTTGGGAAGGTGCATTTAACTCACAGGAGTATTCTCTTATTAATCCTTCTATTGCACCTTTTACAAACTGATCTCTCCTCTTGGTTTCAGCATCCTCAAGATTATCTGATGAATCCTTTTTTTTTTCGTATCTCTATTGGCTCCTTTGTTTTGGTCTCCATTCATCCAGCTGAGCTTTGGTCTTTGCATCTACTTTTACAAGTAACTTTTTGTCTCCCACTTGAAGTTCATGCAATAACTTGAATGAAATCTGAGTAGATTCTGGTTCTTTAGTCTCACAAAAGCTGAATGCTTGCAACTTTCCTGAAGCTCATTAAACTCTCTTCCAGCTCAAAACCAAAGCACATTTTTCAAGTAACTGCCTGATTAACATATTATAATCTTTCACAGATATGTTGTGTACAAAACTGTTGTAGTCGGACTACTGCTTTCATCATTTTCACAATTCCTCTGAGCAGCATGGTCCATCCTTGATCCAATATGCTTTCTAACCAGAGACATAGAAGTTGGTACCAACACCTGCTTCTCCTCTGTTGGCAATGGTTCATGGTATACAGCATGGAGACAGTTGTGGCATCGTCCAGTACCTTTCTTAATTCACTTTCAGTTAACTCTGTTGTAGAGGATGTGGCATGCAAATGGCAGATGGATCTTCAAACAAGTTGTACAGTAGTTGTCTCAGCCACCCTGCACAAAGCTGGTCCTCCTATTTTTACCACATCCATGCTCAATATGGCTTGTTGGTTATTGTATTTCACTGTTGCGAATGTCATTCCCACAGAAATGTATATAAGTTCTTAGTTGGATATTTGCAGGCTTCAATTCAGTGCCTTTGAAATACCATTCAAACTTATTTTGTGGAATGACTGAAACAGCTGAACCAGAGTATAATTTCATTTTAGTTAATTTGCTGTTCATCTTTGTCATAAGTTATATTGCTTTTCTATTGTTAATTTTCACACTGGAAATCTTGAGATTACTCCTTCCTATGTCACTCTTATCATTAGTAGATTTTTCATCAACTGCATGAAGATATGTGCTCTTTTTGAAACTGCAACTTGACTTTTTAGCTTTTTGTCTTCCTTGTGCAGTCCATTTATTTTTCTCTGCCCATCATGCTCTTTGTATGTGTCCTACTTGTTGCATTTTCTGCAAGTTTCACCCTTAAATCTGTATTGGTCTGGTGCATGTGAGCTCCTGCCTTAACAGTAACACAACTTGTTTAGCCAGGCCACTTTTTGCTGAGATGTTGCAATTTTGTTCATGCTCACCTTTATTCCTGAACTGCAGCTCAATTTTGTCTCTGTCTGCTGTTTCCATTGATACAGCAATTTCAACTGCTCTCTTAAATGTAAGCACACACACACACACACACACACACACACACACACACACACACACACAAAAAAAGTGCTGGTGAACGCAGCAGGCCAGGTAGCATCTATAGGAAGAGGTAGACCCGATGCAGGCTGGGAGACCATTTCGTTGAACACCTACACTCTGTCTGTCAGAGAAAGCAGGATCTCCCAGTGGCCACACATTTTAATTCCACGTCCTATTCCCATTCTGATAAGTCTATCTACGGCCTCCCCTACTGTCAAGATGAAGCCACAATCAGGTTGAAGGAACAACACCTTATATTCCGTCTGGGTAGCCTCCAACCTGATGGCATGAACATCGACTTCTCTAGCTTCCATTAATGCCCCACCTCCCCTTTGTACCCCATTCCTTATTTATTTATTATTATTATTTTTCCCCCATTTCTTCTCTCTTTTTTCTTCCTCTGTCCCTCTCACTATAACTCCTTGCCCATCCTCTGGGTTCCCCCCCCTTCCTTTCTCCCTAGACCTCCCATCCCATGATCATCTCCCTTCTCCAGCCTCGTATCCCTTTTGCCAATCAACTTTCCAGCTCTTAGCTCTGACCCTCCCCCTCCTGTCTTCTCCTATCATTTTGGATCTCCACCTCTACCTCCCACTTTCAAATCTCTTACTATCTCTTCTTTCAGTTAGTCCTGACGAAGAGTCTCAGCCCGAAATGTCGACTGTACCTCTTCCTATAGACACTGTCTGGCCTGCTGCATTCACCAGCATTTTTTGTGTGTGTTGCTTGAATTTCTAGCATCTGCAGATTTCCTCATATTTGCGCCCTTAAATATAAGTTGTGTTTCAGTTGGGAGCCATTTTTGAATGCTTTCTTGTAAGATTCCACAAAGTAAATTATCTCTCAGTACCTCATTAAGCCCATCATTAAACTGAAAATGCTCAGACAATCTCTTCAATTTAGCCACCTGAATTGCAGAAATAAGACCATAGACCCAAGGACGTAGGACCAGAATTAGGCTATTTGGCCCATTGAGTGTTCCACCATTCAGATATGGCTGACCCTTTTTTATCCCCTCCTCAGCCCTCCTCCCCAGCCTTCTCCCTGTAACATTTAATGCCATGGCCAATCAATAATCTATCAATCTTTGCTCTAAATATACCCAGTGATCTAGCCTCTACAGCTGCATGTGGTAACAAATTCCACAAAATTACCACCTTCTGGCTAAATAAATTTTCTGCATCTCTATTTTAAATGGACACCCCTCTATCCTGAGGCTGTGCCCTCTTGTCCTAGGTTCCTCTACTATGGGAAACATCCTTTCCACATATACTCTATCTAGGCCTTTCAACATTTGAAAGGTTTCAATATGATCCCCCTCATCCTTCTGAATTCCAGTGAGTAAAGGCCCAGAGCCTCCAAACATACTTCATATGATAACAATACTCAATACACAATACATAATACTCACCTTGAGTATTGTGAACAGTTGTTGGCTCCTCATCTAAAAAAAGATGCACTGGCATTGGAGAGGGCTAAGAGGAGGTTCACAAGAATGATTCCTGGAATGAAAAGGTTATCATATGAGGCCCCACCAGTGCCTTATAAAGCCTCAGCATCACATCTCTGCTCTTATATTTTCGATGTCTTGAAATGAATGCTAACACTGCATTTGCCTTCCTTACCACGAACTTAACCTGCAAGTTAACCTTTAGGGTGTTCTGTGTAAGGACTCCCAAGTCCCTTTTGGAGTCCTCTTCCTTTTGATTCCATGTATGAAACCTGAAGCAATCTGAAATCAACAATGGTTTTGGTTCTAAATGTTCCTGCATTATTTATACAATATCAACAAAGCTCATTTTGGCTGGTTTGGTTGGAACAGTTAAACTTTGAAGCAAATCATATGCCTTTAAACTCAATGTGCTCAGCAAAATTGAAACTTGTTTCTCATTGGCAATTTCATTTGCTTCAAAATACTGTTTGATTAGCTAAGTATACATGAGCCAGTAAGCAATGGAATGAGTCGATCTGTCTGATTTACCCAGCCATTTCTGCTTTTATTTATGATTATTAGCACGTGGTGTTAACTGTTTATGAACCCATGAATATTCTGTTTACTGCCTTTTGTGTAAAATTTGATCGTGTCTGGTGCATGTGAGCTCCTGCCTTAACAGTAACACAATTTGTTTAGCCAGGCCACTTTTTGCTGAGATGTTGCAATTTTGTTCATGCTCACCTTTATTCCTGATCTGCAGCTCAATTTTGTCTCTGTCTGCTGTTTCCATTGATACAGCAATTTCAACTGTTCTCTTAAATGTAAGCACACACACCCACACACACACACACACACACACACACACAAAGAAATGCTGGTGAACGCAGCAGGCCAGGTAGCATCTATAGGAAGAGGTAGACCCGATGCAGGCTGGGAGACCATTTTGCTGAACACCTACGCTCTGTCTGTCAGAGAAAGCAGGATCTCCCAGTGGCCACACATTTTAATTCCACGTCCCATTCCCATTCTGATAAGTCTATCTACGGCCTCCCCTACTGTCAAGATGAAGCCACAATCAGGTTGGAGGAACAACACCTTATATTCCGTCTGGGTAGCCTCCAACCTGATGGCATGAACATCGACTTCTCTAACTTCCGTTAATGCCCCACCTCCCCTTCGTACCCCATCCCTTATTTATTTATTATTATTATTTTTCCCCCTTTTCTTCTCTCTTTTTTCTTCCTCTGTCCCTCTCACTATAACTCCTTGCCCATCCTCTGGGTTCCCCCCCCTTCCTTTCTCCCTAGACCTCCCATCCCATGATCCCCTCCCTTCTCCAGCCTCGTATCCCTTTTGCCAATCAACTTTCCAGCTCTTAACTCTGACCCTCCCCCTCCTGTCTTCTCCTATCATTTTGGATCTCCACCTCTACCTCCCACTTTCAAATCTCTTACTATCTCTTCTTTCAGTTAGTCCTGACGAAGGGTCTCAGCCCGAAATGTCGACTGTACCTCTTCCTATAGACGCTGCCTGGCCTGCTGCATTCACCAGCATTTTTTGTGCGTTTTGCTTGAAGTTATAGCATCTGCAGATTTCCTCATATTTGCGCCCTTAAATATAAGTTGTGTTTCAGTTGGGAGCCATTTTTGAATGCTTTCTTGTAAGATTCCACAAAGTAAATTATCTCTCAGTACCTCATTAAGCCCATCATTAAACTGAAAATGCTCAAACAATCTCTTCAATTTAGCCACCTGAATTGCAGAAATAAGACCATAGACCCAAGGACGTAGGAGCAGAATTAGGCTACTTGGCCCATTGAGTGTTCCAGCATTCAGATATGGCTGACCCTTTTTTATCCCCTCCTCAGCCCTACTCCCCAGCCTTCTCCCTGTAACATTTAATGCCGTGGCCAATCAATAATCTATCAATCTTTGCTCTAAATATACCCAGTGATCTAGCCTCTACAGCTGCATGTGGTAACAAATTCCACAAAATTACCACCTCTGGCTAAATAAATTTTCTGCATCTCTGTTTTAAATGGACACCCCTCTATCCTGAGGCTGTGCCCTCTTGTCCTAGGTTCCTCTACTATGGGAAATATCCTTTCCACATATACTCTATTTAGGCCTTTCAACATTTGAAAGGTTTCAATAAGATCCCCCTCATCCTTCTGAATTCCAGTGAGTAAAGGCCCAGAGCCTCCAAACATACTTCATATGATAACAATACTCAATACACAATACATAATACTCACCTTGAGTATTGTGAACAGTTGTTGGCTCCTCATCTAAAAAAAGATGCACTGGCATTGGAGAGGGCTAAGAGGAGGTTCACAAGAATGATTCCTGGAATGAAAAGGTTATCATATGAGGCCCCACCAGTGCCTTATAAAGCCTCAGCATCACATCTCTGCTCTTATATTTTCGATGTCTTGAAATGAATGCTAACACTGCATTTGCCTTCCTTACCACGAACTTAACCTGCAAGTTAACCTTTAGGGTGTTCTGTGTAAGGACTCCCAAGTCCCTTTTGGAGTCCTCTTCCTTTTGATTCCATGTATGAAACCTGAAGCAATCTGAAATCAACAATGGTTTTGGTTCTAAATGTTCCTGCATTATTTATACAATATCAACAAAGCTCATTTTGGCTGGTTTGGTTGGAACAGTTAAACTTTGAAGCAAATCATATGCCTTTAAACTCAATGTGCTCAGCAAAATTGAAACTTGTTTCTCATTGGCAATTTCATTTGCTTCAAAATACTGTTTGATTAGCTAAGTATACATGAGCCAGTAAGCAATGGAATGAGTCGATCTGTCTGATTCAGCCAGCCATTTCTGCTTTTATTTATGATTATTAGCACGTGGTGTTAACTGTTTATGAACCCATGAATATTCTGTTTACTGCCTTTTGTGTAAACTTGATCGTGTCTTCCCTTCAGAAAAATGTGCTGCACTGCTTTATTTTTTTAGCTTGAATACCTTGCTGCACTTCAACAGGTCAGTAGCCATCTCAAGTTTGTTTTAAAAATACTTCTTTGTCATTGTTATGTTTGGTGACTCCAAAATATTAAACTAATTCAAAGGAAAACAAGAGAACCAAGAGATGGCAGTCTAACTTTGTTCTTTAACTGAGACGCGCACTTATCATCTTGTAGATCAATGACATATGCAATTCAAGTATTTTAACATATAACCCGTAATGAATTATTTAAACAAACAAGATTGCTTAATCAAACAATATATTTTTAAGATTACTCATATATTACTGTATTATTAAATACATTGGCTTTAGCAAGGCCTTTGACAAGGTACCACATGGAAGATTAGTCAAGGAGGTTCAGTCAGTTGGTGTTCAAGATGAGGGAGGAAATTGGATTAGACATTGGCTTTATGAGGGATGCCAGAGAGTGGTAGTAGATTGTTGCGTCTCTCACTAGTGGAGTGCCGCAGGGATTGATGTTACGTCCACTGTTGTTTGTCATTTATATCAATGATCCAGATGACTGGATCAGCAAATTTTCAGAAGACTCCAAGACTGGGATCGTAATGGACAGCATGGAAGTTCATCAAAGTTTTCAGTGGGATCTGAATCAGCTGGAAAAATGGGCTGAGAAATATCAGGCAGAATTTAATGCAGGCAAGAGTGAAATGTTGCAATTTGGGAGGACAAATCAGAGTAGGACTTACATGGTGAGCAGTAGGTCACTGGGGAGTGCAGTAGAACTGAGGGATCTGGGAATACAGATCCATAATTCCTACAAAATGGCATCATAGGTAGGTAGTGTAGGAATGAAAGCTTTTGGCACATTGGCTTTCATCAAAATACAGAGTACTGGATCTGGGATATTACGTTGAAGTTGTATAAAACATTGGTGAAGCCTAATTTGGAGTATTGTGTGCATTTCCTGGTCGTCTACCTACAGGAAAGATACCAGTAAGATTAAAAGAGTACAGAGAAAATTGACAAGGACGTTGCTGGGAATTGAGCATCTGGATTATAGGGAAAGTTTGAATAGGTTAGGACTTTACTCCCTGGAGTGTAGAAGAATGAGGGGAGATTTGATAGCGATGTAACCCCCAGGTTTGGTGGGCTGCTTTAGTCTAGGGGAAGACGGTTGCTGCCCCCGCCAAATTGGTGAAATCTTGTTTGTGTGGATGCTGCGTGATGTTTTCCCCTGTTACAAATCAGTACCACAAAATAACAAACAGTACACCATATGCAATTAAACTATTGAGCTTTATAATTCTTAATTTGACCAGAGGGTCAGTAAAGAAAACAAGAAGAAAGGGTCCCATTTTAATGAAACATTCGAATGTGCATGTTGGAGCTCACGATTTTCCCATCCGTTCTTTTTCTAGCAATTTTCCTAGGGCATCGTCGACCCCTGACCCCATTCCAAGTCCACTCAGTCCTTCGACCACTCTGTTCTGGCATCTTTTCTCTCCATCTTCCACCTAGCGAAATTCCGCGAATCCGTCGCTCTCAGGCAGACAAGAAAGAAAAACATTCCCCTCATTGGACGGCGCACATTCCAATGCTCTCGTTATCTCTAGTCATAACCCATAAGTCTGAGTGTTCCTCCAACCTGAGTGTCTATCCACGGCCTCCTCTACTGTAATGATGAAGCCACATTCAGGTTGGAGGAACAACTCCTTACATTCCGTCTGGGTAGCCTCCAACCTGATGGCATGAACATTGACTTCTCTAACTTCCGCTAATGCCCCACCTCCCCCTCGTACTCCATCCGTTACTTATTTACATACACACATTCTTTCTCTCACTCTCCTTTTTCTCCCTCTGTCCCTCTGACTATATCCCCTCCCATCCTCTGGTTTCTCCCCCCCCCCCCTTTCCTTCTCCCTGGACCTCCTGTCCCATGATCCTCTTATATCCCTTTTGCCAATCATCTGTCCAGCTCTTGGTTCCATCTCTCCCCCTCCTGTCTTCTCCTATCATTTTGGATCTCCCCCTCTCCCTCCCACTTTCAAACCTCTTACTAACTCTTCCTTCAGTTAGTCCTGACGAAGAGTCTCGGCCCGAAACGTCGACTGTACCTCTTCCTAGAGATGCTGCCTGGCCTGCTGCGTTCACCAGCAACTTTGATGTGTTAAACACATGGGATTGTTTAACCTTGTAGAATCAGCCATATCATTCACCGCTTAAGCTATCAGACAATATAAATGAGAGAGATCTTATTTTCAGTCCAGAGGAAATGGGCCAAGTACTGCACAAGGATCTGTTAATAAACATCATATTGAAAAAACGTACAGACTTTCTTGGAGTGCGAGTGTACTGAGAGAAGAAAAGCATGTGTGAGCAACTTGTTGCAAAGACACTGAGAGGCAGCAACTCATATCTAGCATTTGATTGCTCTGGGCATTACTCACTTTAGGAGTTTAGAAGAATGACGGGGATCTCATCGAAACCTACCAAATGTTGAAAGGACTAAATAGAGTGGGGGAGTCTAGGACCAGAGGGCACACATCAGAGCAGAAGAATATCCTTTAGAACAGAGCTGAGGAGGAATTTCTTTAGCCAGAGGGTGGCCAGTCTGTGGAGTTCATTGGCACAAATGGCTGTGGAGGCCAGGTCATTGGATATATTTGAAGTGGAGGTTGATATGTTCTTGATTAGTCAGGATGCCATAAGTTATGGGGAGAAGGCAGGAGAATGGGGTTGAATAAGTCAGCCATGATGGAATGGTGGAGCAGACTCAATGAGCTGAATGGCCTAATTCTGCTTCTATGTCTTATGGTCTTAGATCTTTTGGGCGTGGAGTTAAGATACACTTTGGCACATGTTGTGCTCAGTGGTGTTTAGATGGACTAGAAAATATCTCAGCTGGTTATGAAGGATTCTGAAGAAAATTGGTATTTGATATTAAGTACAAACTGAAGCCTCAAGATGAGCCAAGAACTTATTAGATGTTCCATCTGGGCAGCCTCCAAGCTGATGGCATAAACATCAATTTCTCAAACTTCCACTAATTGTCCCCTCACCTCATTCACCATTCCCCATTCCTGTCTCCCTCTCACACCTTTTCTCCTTCCCTTCCCTTCGCCTCCCTCTGGTGCTTCTCCTCCTTTCCCTTCTCCCATTGTCTTCTGTTCTTTCCTATCAGATTCCCTCTTCTCCGGCCTTTCACCTCTTTCACCAATCAACTTCCCAGCTCTTTACTCGTGTTTGTGTCTTAATAAAAGATCAAGTCTCCTTGAGGATCCATGTAGCTTTCTCCTGCTTCTGTTCCTAAACATTACTCCACGTCTAGAACACGTAGGTCCAGACATGTAGTTTAGTGGAGAAGTCTTGATGGCCTGTGTGGCCTAACACTGCTTCTTTGCTTTGTGGTCGTAATGCAGTAGGGAGGCCGTAGTACTGAACTCAGATTATTTATCGCATGTACATCCACACGTACAGTGAAATGTGTCATTTGCATTCCTTTGGATTCATCGGCAGCCTGGAGAGGGGAAGCTACCCAGATGGAACACTGGCTACAGGCTTCTCTTCATTATGTACTGATGTGGCTTGCATATCGAGACAGCTAGGCTGCACCAACTATGGTCGACCCCGACCAATGGAGGGCTTTAGTGGAGCGGCGCTAAATAGGCAGGGTTTAGAATGATGTGATCCTAATGTGAGGGGACGGGATGAGAGTAAATGGGCAGAAAGGTGGGAATGGTTGTGGTAGGCCAGAGAGCTATGACTGTCTCTGCAGCTCCCCACACCCCATCATTGCCTTCTTAAGGCAGCCTGAAGATTCAGAAAGTTTACGAAACTCAGCTTAAATGTCTCTGTCCTGAAATATTTTATTTTTCTCTCTACTGAATTGCTGAGTGCTTTCAGCATTTTCTCTTCTTATTCCAGTGTCTGCAGTAGTTTGTTTTTGCCAGATACGCCACAGTAACGTAGCGGTTAGCATGATGCTATTACAGCTCAGAGTTCGGAGTTCAATTCTGGCACCGTCTGTAAGGAGTTTGTATGTTCGCCCCGTTTTCACGTGGGTTTCCTCCCACGGTCCCAAGACGTACCAGTTAGTAGGTTAATTAATCGTTGTAAATTGTCCTGTGATTAGGCTAGGGTTAAGTTGGTGGGTTGTGGTGTGCGGCTCGATGGGTCGGGAGAGTGTGTTCCGCGCGGTATCACTAAATAAATAAAATAAAAGCCTCATCGGCAATGTCCACTTCAACATCAGAACCAGAATCAGGATTAAGTTTATCATCACTGACAATTATCATGAGGTTTGTTGTTTTGTTGCAGCAGTACAATGCAAAGATATTCAATTATGATAAATCACAAACATAAATAAATAGTGTAAAAGAATAATGGTGAATTCATGGGTTCATGGCCACTCAGAAATCTGATGGTGGAGGGGAGGAAGTTGTTCCTGAATCGCTCTTTATGGGGTCTTCAGGTTCCTGTACTTTTTCCGAGATGGTAGAAACGAGAAGGTTGGTAAGGGTCCTTAATGGTGGATGCCACCTTCTGGAGGCACCACCTCATGAAGGTGCCCTCAAGCCTATAACTCTCTGTAGCCTCTTGTGATCCTGTGCATTAAGCCTCCATATCAGATGGGAATGCAACCAGTCAGAATACTCCCTGCGGTACGTCTGTAGAAATTTGATGAGTCTTTGGTGAGATACCAATTTTCCTGAAACCCCTAATGAAGTAGAGTGGCTGATGTGCCTTCTTTGAGATTGCACCAATGTGTTGGGCCCAGGACAGATTCTGCGAGGTGTTGATATCCAGGAATTTGAAACTGCTCACACTTTCTGTCATTGACTCCTCAATGAAGAATGCTGTGCATTCTCCTGACTTCCCCTTCCTGATGTCCTCAATCCGTTCCTTGCTCTTGCTGCTATTGAGTTTGAGGGTATTCTCATGACCAAACAAAACCAGCTGATGTACCTCACTCCTGCACACCTCCTTGTCACCATCTAAGATTCTGCCAAAAACAGTAGGGCCATCTGCATATTTTTAAATGGCATTTGAGTTGTGGTTAGCAGCACCATCATGAGTGTAAAGAGAGTAAAGCAGTAAGCTAAGTTCGCATCTTTGAGGTGCGCCTGTGTGGTTATCAGCAAGCAGGAGACGTTATTTCTGATCTGCACTGACTGGAAATCTCTCCTTAAAAACATTACGATAATATATTCATCACACACACTACTGTGGTCCAAGGTACCTTCTATCAGAAACTCAAGGAGGGACAAGGAATACCAACTGTGCCAGTGATGCCCATGCTCAAAGTTCAAAGAAAATTAAAAATTTCAAAGTTAATTTGTGATCAAACTATATATAAGTAACCATATACTATTTTGAGATTCATTTTCTTGCACGTATTTAAATAAAGACATATGCTAGAGTTTATGAAAATCTATACAGAACAATGACTGACAAACATCCAATGTGCAAAATTGTGTCAGTAAAGAGTACAAATAAATAAATAATACTAAGAGCATAAGTTTCAGAGTCTCTGAAAGTGAGTCCATTAGTTGTGGAATCAGTTCAGAGTTAACAACAATTACAGCATGGAAACAGGCCATCTCAGCCCTTCTAGTCCGTAGTAGTTGAGGTGAGTGAAGTTAACCACTAGTTCAAGAGCCTCATGGTTGAGGGGCAACCACTGTCTCTGAAACAGGCGTTGTGGGATCTAAGGCTCCTGTGAATTAGGAAGTCGAGGTTCCAACTACAGAGACAGAGACAGAGGCCCAGTTTTTTGAATTTTGGTTATCGATATTGAGGAGGTGATTGTGTTGAATGCTGAGCTCTAATCAACGAACAGAAGCCTGACGTATATCTTGCAGATGTCTAGCTGTTGCAAAGCAGAATGGAGACTCAGTAAAATTGGATCCACTGTGAAGAACTATAAATTACTGTTTTACCCAGTAATTAATTGAGACTTACTTTTTCCACTACTGAGGATAGTGGTGGGCAGGGATTGGTGGTGACCTGGCAATTAATTTGTGATTTGAGCTTCACTAATCACTGGATTTGACAGGATAAATATTCGTGTGTTGGCTGCATTTTCACTTTAAGTAGAAAAGTTCTGAGCTAAAATCCCATTTCATAAACTTGAGCACGTAATCCAGTTTGACATTAAGTACTTCATTGAACACTTGACAGTTGATGTCATCTTTCAAATGTGACATTAAGCTGTTTTCTCAAGAGTCAACAGAAGATTTCTTAGATCTGTGCTGCATATTTACATAAAAAACCCACCACCTTTCAGATACCCACCATCTAGGCCATGCTCTCTTCTCACTACTACCATTGGGCAGGAGGTAAAGGAGCCTCAGGCCTCAAATCAGTAGGTTCAGGAACAGTTGTTACCCTACAACCATCAGGATCTTGAAACGCAGTGGTTAATTTCATTCGCCTCATCTCTGAACTAATTTATACGTGAGTGATGATAAACCTGCTTCTGATATGGGTCTCTATTGTGGACTGAGAGTGGGAAGGGGACAGGGAGAGGGGAATCATAGTTAGGGAGAGGGGAGTGAGCAGGAAGCACCAGAGAGACATTCTGTAATGATCACTAAACTAATTGTTTGGAATCAAATGACCTTGCCTGGTGTCTCAGGGCCCCAAATACCCAAAGTTTCATGGAATAGTTAAAAAGGTAGAAAATAGACAAGCTACCTTTTAGCTGAGTAACAAATTATTTACTTAAATGAAATACAGAACAGATTAGAACCCTATCAATATTACTTCAGTATTACACACAAAATGCTGGAGGAACTCAGCAGGCCAGGCAGCAGCTATGGAAAAGAGTAAACGATTGACATTTCAGGCTGAAACATTGACGGTTTAGTCTTTCCCATAGATGCTGCCTGAACTGCTGAGTTCCTCTAGCATTTTATGTGAATTACTTTGATTTCCAGCATCTGCAGATTTTCGCTTGTTTGTGAATACTACTACAGTACTATAAAACTATGTATTAGTTTTGTAGCCTGGGGAAAATACACATGCAGGACAACAAGTACTTTTTCGGGTCTTAAATTCCTTTATCTGTTTTAGATGTTTTAATGCAGAAAGAGGGTTTAAAAATAAAAACGATGAAATAAATTAAAAAAAAACAAGTCCCACTATTACTATCTCAGCTTAACTTTGGACCACACCCTTGTTATGTATGCAGTATGAAAATTCTAAAAAAAATGTTAGAATCCAAGTAAGCCTGTACCTTATACACAACATCGAAAATATGAATAAGTGCATCTCACCTTAATTAAGAGATATACTGACATTTGGCACACATGTGCTTAACTTCCAATCACATATAGGCTAGACCTTGAAATGAATTCTCCTCGCTCACGCTACATGAACGGAGATTAACACATTCATATTACTCTGTTACATTCACATTCAGTCATGATACAATAAAGAAAGTCAAATAAACTTTTACAATAAATTGCCTTGCAGATGAATTAATAAAAATACCAACCTAGTAGGCCGATTAAGGAACTTCGCAATCAAGCAATCCAGCACTGATCAATTTACTCGCCAAAATCTTAAGCATTCACATGTAAAACATGTCAAATTACTGATATTCTAGATTTACAAACAAGTTTAAATGAATTTACATGAATATTATCAATTATTATTCACCTTTCCTCACCAAACATAGGAAAAGCATTTGAACGTCATCCTTTCAAGGACGACTCTTCGTTCTGCTCCACCCGTATAAAGTGGTGTCACTATTTTCTCTTAAAGGCACAGGCAGCTATTTTAGCATTACCAAGGTGAATAAATAAGTGCATTTTAAAAATAAAAAATGATATTTGAGGGTCACCTGATTACATTAGTTTCTAATAGTTATCAACAGAGGAAATGATCCTGTGTGCGCTGCCGTGCTCTTTCGATTGACTGTAAATGAATAAAATCAGTGAAGGCACCTAGTGTGGATAATGGACTGTCTTTATACTCCTCCTCTTCGGTTGTCCATTGAAATCTGATGACGACACCCACTCCTTTAACGGTGAGATCTTTGATGACTATACAGTCCTATCCTGGACCCACAAGCTCTGTTGCAGGTGGGACGTGTATATGTGGTAGTGGTGGCAACCATGGCTGCATTTCTCCTGGCTCTCTTCTGCTGTCTTCTGGTTGTTCTTTCCATCTCCAGAATATGAACCCCGTCCCTACACAGCTGTCACCAAGTGGTACGGTCAGCAGCAACATCCTCCAGGACCTCAGATCTGATCTTGCACTTCCTTAAAGCATTCTTCCTCTGATCCTTATAGCGCTTCTTCGGCCCTCCAGCTGAGCGTCAACCATGATGTAGCTGGCCGTATAACACTCTGCAGAGTAGCCGACATGGGGGCATCCTTATCACGTGCCCCAGCCACTGCAGCTGACGCTGGGTGATCATGGCCTCAATACTCCTGCAGTTGGTCTTTACAAGTATTTCAGTGTGAGGCATCCGCTCACGCCAGGTAATTCCCAGGATGCGCTGGAGGCAGCTTATGTGGAAGCTCTCCAAGGACTTGATGTGACGGCTGTAGGTTACCCAAGCTTCACAGCTATAAAGGAGGGTAGTTACATAGACCGCTTGGTATACGGTGACCTTTGTGGAGGGACGAAGGCTCCTGTTCTGAAAGACTCTATGCCGAAGTCTCCCAAAGGCAGCTGATGCCTGTTTAATGTGGCTCTGGATGTCGTTGTCAATGCCGCTATCCTCAGAGAGAATGCTCCCCAGATATTTGAAAGATGGCACTACTGACAGCTTTTCATCACCAACAGTGAAGGCAGGTAGAGTGAGTAGGACACTGGTACTCCATTGGCAAACTATGTCACTGACGATTGCATCCCCCAAACATTAATTTTCATTGTAACAAATTTTTCGTAGTGCCTAACTTGTTGAAGTAGTGAAATTGTTTCATTTTCACTCCTGGCCATTTCTGACATCTGCAAGACTGAATGCTTGAAAGCGCGGTGATCAAAACAGTTCTGAATTGTCTTACTGCTTACTTCTCACCAACGTGACAAATCTCAGTGATTTTGAACACAAACATATGCAACTGATACTATTTAAAAATTGTTCACTTCAAGCATGGTGTGGTGTCTGATGGCAACGTAAGTGTAGGTGTCTGATTTAAGTTAGAAACTGTTCGGCAACGGTCTCCAGCCTCAATTAAGTGGCATTGTGTCCCAAATAAATAAAGGAAATTCAGGCTATTTTCTCTATTAGTTTTTGTTCTTTAAGGGTTACCACAAACAAGTAGCCACCCGGGTGAACTGATTGCCTAATTAACGGGAACTCACTGAATTCATATAGTCACAGAACATAAAACAGCGCAGCACAGGAAAGGCCCTTCAGCTCAAATATGGTGCTGAACCAATCCAATTGGTAGCCAGCTGGTGGTGTAGAGGCATCCACACTGGACTTCGAGGCGAGTGGTCCTGGGTTCGAAACCGGCCGGCTCCTTGCATGCTTTCGATCAGTGCTGGGTTGAGTGTCGAGCTAGCAATTCAGCCTCGCAAAAAGCAGAGAAGTACGAAAGAAATGGCAAGGTTGCTGCCCGATGCACCACAAAGCGTGGAAAGGAACAACAGCAACAACAGTTAAATTAATAATCAAATGGTCAATGAAACAAATCCCATCACAATGTCCATATGCTTCTATTTCCCTGGCATTCATGTGCCTATCTAAACATTTCTTAAAGGTCCCTGAAGTATCTGGCTCTTCCACCACCCCAGACAGCAATTCCATGCACTCACCACATCTTGTTTGAACTTACCTCCTCTCACACTAAACGTGTGCTCTCCAGTATAGAATATTTCATTCAATTTTTCCCCTAGGGAAAGGAAAAACAACTACTTTTCTTCCAACACAAAATCTGCTGATGCTGGAAATCGAAGCAAACACATAGAACGCTGGAGGAACTCAACAGGTCAGGCAGCCATCTACGGAAAAGGGTAAGCAGTCGACGTTATGGGCCGAGACCCTTCATCAGGAGTCTTGACCAGAAACGTCGACTATGTACTCTTCTCCATAGATTCTGCCTGACCTGCTGAATTCCTTTAGCATTTTGTGTGTGCTGCTTATCTTTCTTCAGAGTTTCTTTGAATTGTCATTCCACCATACATGAACACCCTTCGACACATCCAAACGAAACAGCATTCCTCCGGGGCCAAGGTGTAAAACACAGTACCAACAGTCATACACAGCACAGGGCACATATATCACATATAAGGCAAGAGTAAGCAGACAGTCACACAAAAAATAATAGAGCCCAAATCCCCATGAATCATGTTCTGTAGATTGGCGGTGCATGGCTGTTGTCAGCAACCCTGCAGCATCTGATCAACACGTGCTAAAAAAGAGTGCAACTGCTGACAAACGGAATCCAGCCTGTCTTCCACCGAGCGAACACTGGAGGGTCCAGCATCTAACCCAGCAAGGACACTGCCTCCGACATCTGCTCCCCTGGGCAGCTACAGCAGGAGACCCTGCGGCATGAGGCCTGGTCTGTGCTACAACTGAGGCATGGTCTGACTGGCATTTCTCCCGTTTATTATCCCTAGGCAAAGGAGAGGGAGGGCATGCTTATGCCATCAGGTTGGAGGCTACCCAGATGGAATATATGGTGTTGCTCCTCCAACCTGAGACTGGCCTCATTGCAACAGTAGAGGAGGCCGTGGACTGACATGTTGGAATGGGAAGTGGAATTAAAATAGGTAGCCTCCGGAAGATCCGGCTTTTTCTGGTGGATGGAGTGTAGAAGTCCACTCCCCAGTGATAGTTAAACCTGATTCTGATTCCAATTCTCTACCACTAGTTAAAGTGCAGGAAAGGAAAAGAGAACCGATGTTATCTTTAAACAAGTACAGTTGTTCCCTCACTTTACAAACTGACGTGATATAACCAGTAACGAGTAGCCAGTATTTTCGTTAAAGACTTTGTGATTAGAAACACAAGTGCCGGAAGAGATTAAAGCTGCTTTAGTAAGCTGTACTGATAAATTTTGGGTAAAGTTAAGGTGAATACATTTCTTAATATCTTTGTTTTGGATGGAATCCAACAGTGAGAGCATCACAAAATTATACTGAGTAGTCACTTTATTAGTTGTCTTCTGTACCTAATAAAGTAGCCACTGAGAGTGTGTTTGTGGTCTTCTGCTGCAACCCATCTACTTCAAGGTTTGACGTGTTGTGCATTCAAAAGTGCTCTTCCACACACCAGTGTTTAACATGTGGTTATTTCCTGTTAGTTTGAACCAGTCTGGCCATTCTCCTCTGACCTCTCTCATTAACAAAACGTTTTCACCCACAGAGCTGCTGCTCGCTGGATGTTCTTTTTTTGCTTTTCACACCATTCTCTGTAAATTCTAAAGCCTGTTGTACGTAAAAATCCCAGGAGATCAGCAGTTTCTGAGATACTCAAAACAACCTGTCTGTCTCCAACAACCACTCCACAGTAATCACATTTCTTCCCCGTTCTGATGCTTGGTCTGAACAACAGCTGAACCTCTTGACCATGTCTGCATGCTTTAGATCACAGTAGATCACATTTAGATCACAGTAGATCTGCAGTAGATCACATTTCTTCCCCATTCTGAGGTTTGGTCTGAACAACAGCTGAACTTCTTGACCATGTCTGCATGCTTTTACGCATTGAGTTTCTGACAGATGATTGGCTGATCAGATTTCTGGGGCGACATGTTAGCATAGTAGTCAACACAACCCTTTTCACAGTACAGGCCACCCGGGATCAATTCTCGCTGCTGCCTGCGAGGAGTTTTTACGTCCTGCCCATGGTCACGTGGGTTTGCGTCGGGTGCAAAAGACGTACCGGTTGATAGGTTAATTGGTCATTGTAAGTTGTCCTGTGATTAAGCTAGGGTAAAATTAGGGAATTGCTGGGCAATGTGGCTCGAAGGGCTGGAAGGGCCTACTCCATGAGGTAGGTCAATAGATAAATAAGTAAAATGTTTGGATTTACAAGCAGGTGTACCTAATAAAGTGGCCACTGAGTTTATACAGTACTGTGCAAGTTCTCCAAGATGCTTGGAACAACCGACCAGCTGATTTTCTTATAAAACTGCACGACAGTGTACCTAAGAGAACTGACGCACCAAAGGTGGCCACACCAAATATCGATTTGATTTAGTGTCTTACTGCTCTTTATAGTAAATCTTCTGATATTTAGAAACTTCTCATTTCCTTATTTTGAAATCATTTTCGCTTAACAGATTTTTTTTCTGCATGTGCCAAAGATTTTTGCTCAGTACCGTAGGTGTAGACATTCTGATGCATTGAGAAGCAGAAGGTGTTGATCACCAGTTTGATTGTGGGTCCTGCCCATTGTGGAAATCAATTATCACGACCCAGAGGGGCCTTGACAAGTTGGATGTATTGGACGTGATCCCTACAGATGGAGATCCTGCTTAAGTATATGGGGAGGGAGCAGATCGTACAGTTCTTCCCCTACTGGAGAGGGAGGAGTCGGGTGGAGAGAATAAGCCCCTTAGTTACTGTAGCAGCTAGTATACCACCCCAGGGGACTACATGAGTGTCAGCAGTGAAGATGTGTAGAAATGTAATAGGACAGGATGGAAAGTATTGACTATATATATTTAAACAATGAAAAGGAATTAAATAGTTTATCTTGCAAATAATATTTTATTATGAATAAGTTTTATTTTGTTAAAAGCCATTTCCTATTTAATATAGATGAGCAGATTCTTCTCTCTCTCAAGTACAGTAGTTTTGCATGTGTGGTGGGGTGGAGACACATCTCCCCCAAAGGAGGTGTAAGGCACTCCTTCCCTCCACTGACCTACCGGTCACCCTTGGGCAAGATGTAGCATCTGCTTAGCCTCCCAATCAGGGTCATGCGAAGCCACGGGCGCAGGTGATGGATGGTCATCTGAGCAGCTGGTGCATATCACAAGTTCTGGTTATGCGACCACTGACACCAGGTAGACAATCCCTGAAGAGTATTGATAATGGCTGGGAAAGCATACCAGTTCTGTAGATAAATTTGTCAAGAACAATTGTGGTCATGGAAAGTCCATGATCACCCACATCATACAACACAGCACAATACAAATGAATGATGTATGAAGGAAGAGTTAGGTTGATCTTAGAGCAGGTTAAAAGGTCAGCACAACATCATAGGCCAAAGGGCCTGTACTGTGCTGTAATGTTCCATTTCTATGTTCAACCACTGTCTCACAGCACAGGATATGATGAGTGCTTCAAGGATAATATTTATGAAAAATACTTAAATCAATTAAAATTTGAAATCCAAAACATGCCGAGAGCAGAATACTGAAAAGGTACAATACCCTTCCTTGATTTATTTCCTCCTTCCAGAGACACCGTTTGTTTATCTGTAGAAGCTGGAAATCTTGAGCAAAACACAGAAAATGCAGAAGGAATTCAGCAGGTCAGACATCATCTATAGAGAGGAATAAACAGTCTACTAAGCCACCTAACCTGCAAGCAGAGAGAACGGCTTTCTGTGATGTGCTGAGCTGAGTATAGAAAGGGGACAAAACTGATTTTAAAATAATTTTTCTGAAAGCAACACAGATCTGAAGGTAATACTGCTGATACTTATATCCATTCTGGCATGGTCTTTTGTGAGATTTGATTAATCCCACACTTTGATGTCTACATGATATGGCGTTCACAATTCACTGTTCTTTAATGTCATTTTCTGTACCGAAGTGGCAAGAGAGCAACGTAATTGTTACTCCGGATCCGATGCAGCACAAAAAAGCACAATAAGATAAAAACACAACAATAATAAAAAAACAATAAATATAAATACATAAGATTATGTACTTCAATCTATTGTATGTCCATAAAGTGATTCTAGGCACAGGAGTGTCTGTACATAAGGCGACTGACAGGAAATGATAAAGTAGTAGTGGTTGGGGTTGTGGAGGGGTGGGTTGATGGGTGGAGGTGTTGATCAGCCTCACTGCTTGGTGAAAGTAACTGTTTTTGAGTCTGGTGATCCAGGCATGGATGCTACTTAGCCTCCTTCCTGATGGGAGTGAGACAAACAGTCCATGAGCAGGGTGGGTGGGATCCTTCATGATGTTAATGGCCCTTTTCTGTCACCTTTCTCTATATAGGTCCTTGGTGACGAGTCGGTTGATGCAAGTGATGCGCTGGGCAGTGTTGCCTGTTGTAGAGCCTTCATGTCCACCCAAATGCAGCTTCCACTGCATTGATGCAGCTTGTTAGGGTGCCCTCTACTGTACATCTGCAGAATAACATGAATATAAATGGTTCAACAGTGGATGGGACAAACTCATAATGAAAGGCATCTTAAACACTAGAGATTCTGCAGATGTGGGAAATTGAGAGCAACATACACAAAATGCTGGAAAACTCAGCAGATCAGGCAGCATCTATGGAGAGGAATAAACAGTCTCCTGTTGTTATCCCTGCAAGCTGGCCAAGTGCTACACCTGCCTCTACACCTCCTCTCTCACAACTATTCAGACCTGAATAGTCCTTCCAGGTGAGGTGACATTTCACCTGCGGGTCTGTCAGGGTCATCTACTGTATTCGGTACTCCCTGTTTGGCCTTCTCTACATCAGGGAGACCCAACTTAGATTTGAAGACCGCCTTGTGGAGCATCTTCACTCTGACAACCGCAAAAGGCAGGATCACTCTGCGGCCACCCATTTCAATTTGACTTCCCATTCCCATTCTGACATGTCAATCTATCGCCTCCTCTACAATCACGATGAAGCTATGATATGGATGGGGTTGAAGGTGCAACGCCTCATATTCAGACTGAGTAGCCTCCAACCTGATGGCATGAACAATGATTTATCTAACTTCTGGTAATTTTTCCACCTGTCCCCATTCTCCTTTTTTTCATTCCCCATTTTGACTCCCTTCTCACCACTTCTCTCCTACTCACCTGCCATCATCTCTCTCTGGTAACCCTGCTCCTTGCTTTTCTCCCATGGTCCACTCTCCTGTCCTATTAGGTTCCTTTATCTTCAGCCCTTTACCTCTTCAACCTATCACTTCTCAGCTTTTTAATTCATTCTCCACCCACCTACCTACTTTCTCCCTCACCTGACTCTCACCTACCACCTGCCAGTTTGTACTCCATCCCCTCCCCCCACTTTATCCTGGCTTCTGCCCCCTTGTTTTCCAGTCCTGATGAAGGGCCTCGGCCTGAAATGTCAACTGTTCATCCCTCTCCATAGATGCAGCCTGACCTGCTGAGTTCCTCCAGCACTTCGTGTGTGTACATCACGGGTAAAACCCTCCCAGCCATTGAGCACATCTACGTGAAACGTTGCCACAGAAAAGCGGCACCCATCGTCAAAGATCCTCTCCTCACAGGCCATGTTCTTTTCTCGCAGCTGCCATCAGGTAGAAGGCATAAGAGCCTTGCACACCAAGTTGAAGAACAGTTACCATCCCTCAACTATCAGGCTCTTGAACAAAAGGAAATAACTACACTCATTTAAGGACTCTTTTTTTTTCTTGTTATTTCAGGCTTGTTATTTATTGGTATTTATTTATATCTGAATTTGCACAGTTTGATGTCCATTAATCCTATTTACAGTTACTGTCCTATAGATTTGCTAAATATGCTTGCAGAAAGAGATTCTCAGGTTGTATGCTGTGACATCTATGTACTGTAATAATATTTTTTACTTTGAACTTTGTGTTCCATTCTTTTAACTGATTTCTCATGGGGGAGGGAGAGGATTGTGTTTGGCTTGCATGCCTTAGTGGGAAATATTATTTCGATTCCAACATCAGCAGCAGATCTATATTTGCTGTAATACTATAACTCTGTAATTAATTAACAGCTCTGGTTAAGTGGCCTACTTATTGTTTATATCTACAATTTAGTCAGATGACTGACTAGTTAGATGAGATACTTGGATACTATCAGTAGTAACATCTAGGAAGCCCATAGCCCAGCATTTCTTAAATATTTTAGAAAAGGTTTGAAGAAGATTTAATGCTGTTGTGGTGTTAGCAGGTTGACAGCACAGAAGAAGGTATTTGGCATGCCTTGCAATACTGAGCACAATCCAAAGAGTGTGTTAATCATTGACACAAATGACACATTTGGCAGTATGACACGAACAAAATACTGAAGAAACTCAGTTGGTCCGGCAACATCTGTGGACGTGGATAAACAGTCGAGACCCTTCATCTTACATTTCACTGTTTGAAAACTAAAGCTAATCTTTAGTTTTTAAATCTTATCTTTACTTTTTTATCTCTGTTTAATCCTCTTGCTTTTCAAACATTTATTCCAATGCCCATGTTTGTTATTTGAGTGTAGTTCATGTATTTAGATTTCAGAGGGTGTTACGGTAGTGTAGTGGTTAGCCTGATGTTATTGCTGCTTGGGGCATCGGGGTTCGAAGTTCAATCCCAGCATCCTCTGTAAGGAAGTTTGTACATTCATCCCGTGTGCTTGTGGGTTTCCTCTGAGTGCTCCTGTCTTCCCCAACCACAACATTTCAAAGACGTACGGGTTACTAGGTCAAAGAGCCATGGAGTCATAGTAAATACAGCATAGAAACAGGCCCTTCAGTATCTAGTCTGTGCTGAACCATTTAAACTCCTTACTCCCAATGACTTGCACTGGGACCATAGCCCTCCATACCCCTAGCACCCATGTAACTATCCAGACTTCGCTCAAATGTTGAAATTGAGCTCATCTGCGCCACTCATGCTAGCAACTCATTCTACACTCTCACCATCCTCTTGAGTGAAGAAGTACCCCATCTTGTTCCCCTTAACCTTTTCACCTTTCACCCTTAACCCATGACCTCTGGTTGTAGTATCACTCAACCTTTGTGAAAAAAGCCTGTTTGCATTTGCCCTTATCTATACCCCTCATAATTTTGTATACCTCTATCAAATCTCCTCTTAATCTTCCACATTCCAAGAATAAAGTCCTAACCTATTCAATCTTTCTTTATAAATTCGGTCTTCCAGACCCGGCAACATCCTTGCAATTGGTCATTGTAAATAGTCCTGTGATTAGGTTAGGGTTAAACGAATGGGCTGCTGAGCCGCACAGCCTGTTGGGACAGAAGGGCCTTTTCCACGCTGTGTCTCTAAATAAATAAGATTATCTGTGATATTTACAAAACCAGTCAGCTCATGATGTCAGTTCAGTGGGAGTTACTTTGGATTATTGATTAATGTCCCTGTTACGATCCCATTATTTTATTGCTTTGCTCAATGCTTTTTTTTAATCACTGTAAAATGTCCCTCTCTCTGCATACCTGTAAAGTTGTTGCAATGCTGCAGGATGGCTCTAGAAATTGCCTTGCAGTGTGTTTTGGCAATGATACAGGCTCCAACTCAGTACTCGAACAGTTTGACACATAACGCTGAACTGGTTCCGCAACCTATGAACTCACTTTCAAGGAATTTACAACTCATGTTCTCAATATTATTTTTCTATCTATCTATCTATCTCCAGTACTGTGCAAAAGTCACATATATAGCTAGGGTGCCTAAGACATTTTGCATAGTACACTGGTGATTTTATCTATTTTACTGTACTGCTGCCGCAAAAAAAACAAATTTCATGACATGTGAGTGATGATAAACCTGATTCTGATATGGGTCTCTATTGTAGACTGAGAGTGGGAAGGGGGCAGGGAGAGGGGAATCACGGTTGGGAAAAGGAGAAGGGAGAGGTGAGGGAGAGGTGAGGGAGTGGGAAACACCAGGGAAACATTCTGTAATGATTAATAAACCTTTTGTTTGGAATCAAATGACCTTACCTGGTGCCTCAGGGCTGGGTGTGTCTGCACCTGTGCCACGCCCTTGCCCTGGAACTCCTGTGCCACACCCATCCCAGGGCACTCCACCCTCATCATTCCCAACATCCTTTCCTCCCACCCGACTTACAAACTTGCTCACCGATCCACATTGACAAATACAGTACTGTGCAAAGTTTTAGGCACCTTGCTATCTATCTACTGTACATGTGCCTAAGACTTTTGTATAGTACTGTATCTATCCATCTATCTACTTATAGATACAGCATGGAACAGGCTTCTCCTGACCAACGAGTCACTACCCATCTATTTAACCCTAATTGCAGGGTAATTCACAATGACCAATTAACTTACTAACTGTCATGTCTTTGGAATGTGGGAGGAAACCAGGGCACCCGGAGGAAACCCACGTGATCATAGGAAGAACAATACAAACTCCTTACAGAGGACGCTGGAATTGAACTCCAAATTCCAGTGCCTCGAACAGTAATAGCATTGTTCTAACTGCTACACTACCTTTGTACATCCTCCAAGGTAATTATAATGATGAATTATTACTTTATAATTATCATTATTATTATTTGTTTTTTTTGTATTTGACTAATTGTGTTCTTTTGCGTATTGGTTGTTTGTCAGTCTTCCTTTGTCATAGATTTTCATTGAATCTATTGTGTTTCTTTGTATCTACTGTGAAATGCCTGCAAGAAAATGAATCTCATAGTTGTATGTGGTGGCATATATGTACATTGACAATAAATTTACTTTGAATTTTGAATATAAATAATAACTGTAGTTGAAAGTCACACAGTGTTTTCATGACTGAACCTACTTCACCCTTCTGACCGCAGGAAGACCATAAGACCATAAGATATAGGAGCAGAATTAGGCCATTTGGCCCATCGAGTCTGCACTGCCATTTCATCATGCCTGAACTAATTTTCCTCTCAGCCTAAATCTCTTGCCTTCTCTCATTTCTCTTCATGCCCTGACGAAACAAGAATCTATCAACCTTTGCCTTAAATACGTACGAAGACTTGGCCTCCACAGCCACCTGTGGCATTCAATTCCACAGGTACACCGCTCTCTGGCTAAAGAAATTTCTCCTTATCTCCATTCTAAAAGGATGTCACTCTATTCTGAGACTGGTCCTAGACTCTTCCACCATAGGAGACATCCTCTCTACATCCAGTCTAACAAGGTCTTTCATCATTTGATAGATTTCAATGAGGTGACCCCTCATTCTTCTGAATTCCAGTGAATACAGGCCCAGAGCCATCAAACGCTCTTCATATGACAAGCCATTCAGTCCTGGAATCATTTTTGTGAACTTCCTTTGAACCCTCTCTAGTTTTAGCACATCCTATCTAAAATGAGGGGCCCAGAACTTCTCACAATACTCCAAGTGAGGCCTCACCAGTGCTTTATAAAGCCTCAACATTACACCCTTGCTACAACAACAAACTCTCACTCAATGTCAGAAAAGCAAGGAGCTGATTATTGACTTTAGGAGGAGGAAATTGGAGGTCCATGAGCCAGTCCTCATCGGAGGATCAGAGGTAGAGAGGGTCAGCAACTTTAAATTCATTGTTGTTATCATTTCAGATGACTTACCCTAGGCCCAGCACATAAGTGTAATTAAAAAGAAAGCGCACCAGTGCATTTACTTCCTTTAAAGTTTGTAAATATTCAGCATGACATCTAAAACTTCAGAATCAGAATCAGGTTTACTATCACCGGCATGTGACGTGAAATTTGTTAACTTAGCAACAACAGTTCAATGCAATACATAATCTAGCAGAGAAAAAAAATAAGAATGAATAAAATAAAAAGAATAAATAAACAAGTAAATCAATTACAGTAGACCTATATTGAATAGATTTTTAAAAAGTGCAAAAAATCAGAAATACTGTACAGTATATTTAAAAAAAGTGGGGAAGTGTATAAAGACTCAATGTCCACTTAGGAATCAGATGGCAGAGGGGAAGAAGCTGTTCCTGAATCGCTGAATGTGTGCCTTCAGGCTTCTGTATCTCCTACCTGATGGTAACAGTGAGAAAAGGTCATGCCCTGGGTGCTGGAGGTCCTTAATAATGGACGCTGCCTTTCTGAGACACCGCTCCCTGAAGATGTCCTGGGTACTTTGTAGGCTAGTACCCAAGATGGAGCTGACTTGATTTACAACCCTCTGCAGCCTCTTTCGGTCCTGTGCAGTAGCCCCTCTACACCAGACAGTGATGCAGCCTTTGACAAATTTCTATAGATGTGTGGTGGAGAGTATATTGACTGGCTGCATCACAGCTTGGTATGGATATACTGATGTCCTTGAACGAAAAATCCGACAAAAAGTAGTGGATAAGGCCCAGTCCATCATGGGTAAAGCCATCATGATTGAGCACACCTACACAGGAAAGCAGTATCCATCATTAAAGACCATCGCCACACAGGTCATGGTCTCTTCTCACTACTGCCATCAGGAAAAAGTTACAGGGGTCTCAGGACTCACACCATCAGGTTCAGGAACAATTATTACCCCTCAACCATCAGGCTCTCGCACCAGAGGGAATAGCTTCACTGGTCCCATCACTGAACTGTTCCCACAACCTATGGACTCATTTTCAAGGACTGTTTATCTCATGTTTTTTATATTTATCGCCTATTTATTTATTATTATTATTAGTAGTATTATTTATTTTTATCTTTCTTTTTGTATTTGTACAGTTTGTTGCCACCCTGCTGGGCGTGGTCTTTCATTGATTCTATTAGGGTTATTGGATTGATTGAGAATGTCTGTAAGAAAATGAATCTCAGGGTTGTATATGGTGACATCAGTGTATTATGATAATAAATTTACTTTGAACTTTGAACAATGATTTCGTTGTCACATCCCCTTGATGAGAGGGTTAAATTGCAGTCAAGAGGATGAGTTGTATAGAGTAAGAGGTCGTTGTTGTAGCACCACTCAGCCAGATTTTCAATCTCCCTCCTATATGGTAAATTGTCATCATGTTTGATTCAGTGAATGGCAGTGGGGTCAACAGCAAACTTAAATAAGCTGTGTTTAGCCACACCATCCTAAGTGTAAAGCGGGTAGAGCAGGGGGCTAAGCTCACAGCCTTGCGGTGCACATGTGCTGATGGAGATGGTGGAGGAGATGCTTTTGCCAATCTGAACTGACTAGGGTCTTCAAGTGAGCAAATCAAGGATCCAATTGCACTAGGAGGTATCGAGGCCAAGGTCTTGAAGCTGATTGATCAGTTTTGAGGGGAGGATAGTACTGAGTGCCGAGCTGAAGTCAATAAAAAGCATCCTGAAAGAGTTCCTATGCTGTCCAGGGTTGAGTGAAGAGCCAATGAATTTGCATTTTCTTTGGACCTGGGTGACAAATTGGAGTGGATCCAAATCACTTTTTCAGCAGGAGTTGATATGTTTCATCACCAATTTTTCAGAACACTTCATCACTGTGGGTGATAGTCATTAAGGCAGGTTACCACGCTCTTCTTAGGCACCGGTATAACTGAAGCCTGTTTGAAGCAGGTGGGTGTCTCAGACTGCAGAAGTGACAAGTTAAAGATCTCAGTGAATACTCCAGCCAATTGATCAGCGTAGTTCTTTAGTACCTGGCCAGATACCCCTCCTGGGCTGGATGCTTTCTGCGGGCTCACCCTCCTGAAGGACACTCTCACGTCAGCCTTAGACTGAAATCACAGGCTGATTGGGGGGCTGTGGGAGTTTGTGAAGCCTCTTCTCTGTTTTCATGGTCAAAGTGAGCATAGAAAGCTCATCTGCAGGTGAAGCCCTTTTGTCACCATAATCTTCAGTGTTAGAACATCAGAGATGCCTTCCACTCAGATGAGGTATGTAGCAGCATTCTGTTTGCCTGTTTAGTAGCAGGAGGACAATGATGGGACGCATTTTCAAGAATACTGTAAAACTTCTCTTTAGAAAAATATTTGTCCTGGGATTGTGGATGAATTTGATAAAGTCAAAGGCCTAATGTCTGTGAATGGATGAGTCCATTGGAGTCTGGAGGCTGAAGACACGAGTGCTGGGGTTAGACAACCGTACAGGGAAGAACACAGCTTGTTCTGCTGTTACTGTTCTGTCACTTGTGTCTCGCGTCGTTCTGCCAGGTAGGGTGGCATTCTATGTTGGCGCTGGAATGGGTGGGTGGGAGGTGTGGGAAAAAGGCTTGCTTTGTTGCTGTTGTCTTGTGTTGCTCGGTTGAACATCGTGGGCGTGCTATGTTGGTGCCAGAACGCTTGTGGACTGCCCCCAGCACACCCTTGGGTGTGTTGGTTGTTAGCACAAATGACCACATTCACTCTGTGTTTCAGTGTGCGTGTGATAAATAAATTTTTAATCTGAATCTGAGTCACAGAGCAGCTTATGTGGGTTCACCCACAAAATACTGGAGGAAGTCGGCAGGGCAGGCAGCACCTATGAAAATAAACACTCGACATTTCGGACTGAGACCCTTCTTCAGGACAGAAGGGGTTTGCTGTGTAGCTCTGCAGAAAATGGCGTTATTGGTTTCTGTGTGGGCGTGATCTCTGATACCAGCACTTGAAGGGTTAAGCTATGTTCTTACAGCTACCAAAAGGTGTTGCTATGGGAACTGAAGTGTGAAGGGTGTTGCTATTCTGAAACTAGATGCTGGACTTCCTGACCAACAGACTGAAATTGTTCCAGATAAGCAGCAGCACATCTACTGCCCTGGGGAGAGCATACAAACTCCTTACAGGCAGTGGTGCGAGTTGAGCCTGGGTCACTGGTACTGTAAAGTGCTGTCCTAACTACTATACTATCATTCCATGCTCCTGATTAACTATCAATAAATTCTGAAAACCTGTCAGATCTCCCTCAGTCTTTGATGTTCTAGGGAGATTTGACCAACCTTGTAGATACGGTTTCTTTTCAGATCCTTATTCAGCTCTCTCTTCAGTGCTACAGTTGAATCTGCCCTCACTGCATCTCTGGCATTGCATTTCTAACCCTGACATCTTCCCCACTCTGGTCTCTTACCTCTTCTCATCGTGTTGTTATCACTTCCCCCGGTGCCCCTCCTCCTTCCCTTCCCCCAAAGAGATTTTATAAGTATATGAAGGGAGAAGAGGGCCCCTCAAAGACCAAAGGGTGAAGCCACAGGAGATAGTAAGGCCCTCAATGAATATTTCTCCTCTCTTTTTACCATGGAGAAGTGCATGAAAACTTTGGAACTGGGTGAAGTAAGTGGGAAGATCTTGCAGATGATGGTGTTCAAAATATTGGGCTGTTTCTTTGAAAAACTGGTACACACCAAGAGACTAGTCAAAGCTGAATTTGGCGCAACTTTTACATTTTATTTGATGTGATTATCATTTAAACAACATCTTGATATCAGAATGGTGGCCACAGGAAGACTTAATTAAGTAACCAGGCCAGTCCTGATTACAGAGTAAAATGATTATCCGCAGGTCTAACAGCGAATCCTATTTTCTATTACAACAATGGGTGCATGCTGTTACATAATTGAACCATAAGACTGTAAGTTACAGCTGCAGAATAAAGCAATAGTCCATTGATCTTGCTCTATTATTCCATCATGGCTGATATATATTCCCTCTCAACTCCATTCTCCTGCTATCTCCCTGTGATCTTAAATACCATGACTAATGAAGAACCTATTGACCTAGGCTTCCACAGCCATTTGTCGTGATGAATTCCATAGATTCACTACCCTCTGGCTAAAGAAATCCCTCTGCATCTCCATTCTAAAGGGACATCCTTCTACTCTGAGGCTGTGTACTTTGGTCCTAGACTCCCTGACTATATGAAGCATCCTCTCCACATCCACTCTTTATAGGCCTTTCAATATTAGATTAGATTAGATTATGAGGACACGCAGTCCTCTTTTATTTTCATTTAGTAATGCATGCATTAAGAAATGATACAATATTCCTCTGGTGTGATATCACAGAAACACAGGACAGACCAAGACTGAAAAAACTAACAAAACCACATAATTATAACATATAGTTACAACAATGCAACAATGCCATAACTTGATGAAGGACAGGCCATGGCACAGTAAAAAAGTTCAAAGTCTCTCGAAAGTCCCACATCTCACACAGAAAGGAGAAGGAACAAAACTCTCCCTGCCATGCCTGACCACAGTTCGACTCTGAGTTGTCCGAGAACTTCGAGCTCCGATCAGCCCTCCGACACCGAGCACCAAGCACCTTCTCTGCCGAACGCTTCAACCTCAGCCTCGGTCGCCAGCAACAGGCAAAGCCAGGGATTTTGGGGGCTTCCTTCCGGAAATTTTCGATCGCACAGTAGCAGCAGCAGCAAACTGGGCATTTCAGAAATTTCTCCAGTTGTTCCTCTTCTTCTTCCAGGTTTCAATGAATACCCCCTCATTCTTCTAAACTCTAGTGAGTACAGGCCTAGAGCCATCAAACCTTCCTCATCCCTCCAGTAAGATGGTGACACGTTCGATTGCAACAGCTTCTAAAGGGTCAGCCAAAGGTGTTACTGTCTTTTTAAATGATCACAAGAACCTGCTGGGCATTAAGAACTTAAAATATTGTAGGTCTACCCCATCAGCGAGTTGCTCATTGGTGGAGAAACTGCTGGACTTGGTGCGGATTGCACTGTCTGTGTCAGAGAGGTGTCGGAGGAGTCAGTGCACGAAGGAAATGTGCAGTCTAACAACGACTGATCCTCTTAGTTGCTTTTCTTGTGATCGCAAGATCCTGTTGGGCATTTTTAAAATGGAATGCTGCAAGTCCGATTCGCCGGTTGATTGGTGGTTGGGGGAGGAGCTGCATGGCCTCAGTTATAGTGAGGCCCAGGCCTTATGTCAAAGTGTTGCCTGCTTATAGCAGCCCAGCAGAGACGCATCAGAGTCCATGCGCTCCACTGGAGGTGGTGTGGTGCGGAATCCAAGCTGGAGTCAGTGCTGCCCCCAGTGTTTGCTTGGCAGAAGACAACCCCTATTGTGTTCAACTGCAGACTGCTGCAACGTTCATGGACTCACGGTCTTGGACTATTTTTTAGTGTGACTGTATTTTACTGCTATTTTATATGTGCTGTATGTGCCTTGTGTGTGACTGTCGGTACTGTTTTTTGCACCTTGGCCCCAGAGTAATGCTTTTTCATTTGTCTGTATTCATGTGTGGTTGAATGACAATTAAACTTGAACTTAAACTCAATTAGTGAAGTTCCTGAAACTTGAATGTCGTTGCTACTGCATGCCATGTCTCCATTTTTATCTGTGATTCCCTGTCACCATATTAACACAAGCCACATCCCTACTTGCTCATTATTAGCCCTCTTTTGGAGGCACCACTCCTCGTAGTGTCCAGAGCCTCTTCAAGGAGCGGTACTCAGAAAGGTGGCATCCATCATTAAGAACCCTCATCCCCAGGACATGCCCTCTGCCCATTGTTACCATCAGGAAGGAGGTACAGAAACCTGAAGACACACACTCAATGATTCAGGAACAGCTTCTTCCCCTCTGCCATGTGATTTCTGAATGGACATTGAATCCATGAACACTACCTCACTACTTTTTATTTCTATTTTTTTGCGCAATTTATTTAATTTAACTATTTTATATGTATATGTGTGTATGTATATATATATATATTGTATATATTATATACTGTAATTCACTTTTTTTCTCTCTCTATTATCATGTTTGCATTGTACTGCTACCGCAAAGCTAACAAATTTCATGATAAATGTCGGTGATATTAAACCTGATTCTGATTCTGATTCACTATTCTTTCCCCTACAACAATATCTTAAAGGTACGCAAATCTCCAGGGCTTGACCGTGTATATACCCAAGAACAATGTGAAAGGTTAAAGAATAAATTGCAGGAGCCCTGGCTGAGATATTTGCATCATTGTTAGACAGTATATCGAAGGGTAGATAATGTTGTTTCTTTATTTAAGCAGGATAGCAGTAACGTAGTGGTTAGCTTAAAATTTAAAAACACAAACCAATCTTCCGTCCTTGGACTCACTTTACACCCCACGCTGTTGGAGCAGCACTGCCAGTATAATCAAGGACACGACCCACCCGGCCAAAACACTTTTCGTCCCTCTTCTCTCTGGGACAAGGCTCAAGAGCTTGAAGACTCGCACGGCCAGATTTGGGAACAGCTTCTTTCCAACTGTGATAAGACTGCTGAACGGATCCTGACCCGAATCTGGGCCATACCCTACAAATATCCGGACCTGCTTCTTGGTTTTTTGCACTACCTTACTTTCTCTTTTCTATTTTCTATTTATGATTTATAATTTAAATTTTTAATATTTACTATTGATTTGTACTCCAGGGAACACAAAGCGCAGAATCAAATATGGCTGTGATGATTGTACGTTCTAGTATCAATCGTTTGGCGACAATAAAGTATAAAGTAAATTTACAAACCCAGAATTCTGCAATTGGGGTATAATTCCTGTTGCTGTCTGTGTGGAATTTGTATGTACTCCCCAAGATCACTTGTATTTCTTTCCAGATGCTCCTGTTTCCTCCCACATTCCAAAGATGTAGTGGGTAAAGTTAGCAAGTTGTGGGCATGCTATGTTGATGCCGGAAGCATGGTGACGCTAACCGACTGCCCCCAGCACATACTTGAATTGTGTTTATCACTGACACAGAATGACCCATTTCACTGTATGTTTCAATGTACATGTGACAAATCAAGCTGAACTTTAAAAGAGAGGAGGCAAGGAAGCTAAGTCAAGAACAAATTAAGTAACTGGATACTTAAAATGAAAACAAAAGCAGTGGAAACATTCAGCTTATCCACCTGTATCTTTAGAAGGAGAAAAAGAGTTAACATGTCAGGTTAAAGACCCTTTAATAGTATTGATGCAGATTCTTCAACCTGAAAATTTACTGTTATTTCTTTTCATACAGATGCGGCCTGGCTTGCTGCCGCTTCTTAAGCCAATGACCGTACTGGGATGCAGGCCACTGACAGCATCTCAAGGGTCCTCAGTCCAGGGCCATTCTTTCATCTTCTCTCCAGGTGCAGCCCATCTCCTAAGCAGATCCTTCCTCTCCCAGGGATGAAGTCTTTATAGAGCTTCCGTTGGCGTTTCTGTAGCATTGGGATTTAACAGGATGGGGTCGCTGACCCCTTGCCCAAGCCTCCTTCTTTCGCAGCCGGTCTTGGGATGGTCCATGACAGGACTGCTTGGCCTGATCGGTTTTCAGCATTCCTTTTGCTTCAGTCTCAGCCTGATGCTGCACACAGGTCTGTTCAGGAGAGAAAAGTTGAGCAGGCTGATGGCTGCCAGGAAACTGAACGGTTAGTAAGAACTTTGCAACATTTGGCAATGGCACAGCCGCAGGAGAACCACAGTGATGAAGTACAGCAATCTGCTGTCACTACACATCAACAGTAAATTGGCACCCCTCGTGAAGGCATGACTCAAAGACTGTGAAACCTCTAAAGGTCAAGACCTCCCAGTTATGGCTGTCTAGCAAAAACTTGGAGGCCACCATGAGCAGATGAAAAAGTACTATCAGATGAAAAATTTTACCATCGAGGACATCAAAGGGTGATGCCACCAAATGACAACGTTCATTATTAAGAACCTCCCCACCACTGCCCTAGACAGTCGCTCTTCTCGTTACTACCAGCGGGGAGGAAGTATAGAAGCCTGAAGATGCACATTGTTTTAGGAACAGCTTCTTCACCTCCACCTGCAGATTTCTGAACAGACAATGAACCCATGAACATCACCTCTCTTATTGCACTACATATATATATATATAGTTGAGTTGGACAATCCACACCAATGGTTCATGAAAAGAGCTACTTTTTAATCAGGTTGGCGAGCGAGATTTTAGAGGCAGTGTTTTGCAGCAGATTCTCTGAGTTGAGGAGCGACCAATCAGCAGGAGGGATTCATTGGAAAGAGCCAATAAAAATAGCACAGATGCAAGCAAAGCGGCAATTCTTTAATGGCCATTCCTGTGAATGTGCTAGTCTTTAGAGTGTCTTTGGCTCATCGGGCTTAGGCGAGATCAGTTTTGGGTGAGGTAGATTGTCTTGTAAGTTACTCTTTCTGTGAAAATGGATTTAGCGCTTTCCCGTCATTTATGATGAATAAACTCATATCGGGCTTCAAGCCAGGTACAGGAATTGATAATAACTGACATTTCAATGACAAACTCTGCCATCTTCTTGAAGATGGCAGTGTTTGTCATCGAAATGCTGGCTATAATCAATGCTTGTAGCTGGCCAGAAGCCGAGAAGAGTTTATTTGTCATTACTCTCTCTATGTTCTTATTTGTTCATTCCTGATCTATTAGTGCACAGTATAGTGAGAATGGCTCCAGGGGCAGTGTTTTGTGCTGTCTGAGAGATGTGGGAAGTCTGGGAGATGTCCATGCTCCCAGATAAACACATCTGTACCAGGTGCTCTGAGCTGAAGCTCCTAAAAGAATGTATTAAGGAACTGGAGCTGCAGCTCGATGGCCTTCAAGTCATATGGGAGAATGAGGAGGTGATAGAAAGGGAGGTAGTTACCCCTAGGTTACAGGAGACAGGCAACTGGGTGTCTGTCAGGAGGAGGGGTGAAATACACAACCAGTGCAGAGTACATCTGTGGCCATTCCCCTCAATAATAAGTATACAACTTTAGATACTATTGAGGGGGTGACCTACCTGGGGAGCCACAGTGACCGGGTCTCTGGCACCGAGTCTGGTGCTGGGGCTCGGAAGAGCAGAGAGGTGAAGAAGACTGCAGTGTTGATAGGAGATTCCTCAGTCAGAGGAACAGGGATGAGATTCTGTGGGCGCAATGGAGACATTTGGATGATATGTTGCCTGTGTGGTGCCAGGATCAGGGATGTCTCAAATTGTATCCATGGCATTCTTAAGGACGAGGGTGAGCAGCCAGAAGTCTTGGTACATACTGCACCAATGACAAGGTGAGGAGGTCCAGCAGAGAGATTTTTGGGAGCTAGGTAGAAACTGAGAAACAGGGCCTCCAGTAATCTCTGGGTTTCTGCCTGTGCCACATGCCAGTGAGGGTAAGAATAGGATGATTTGGCAGGTGAATACGTGGCTGAGGAACTGGTATGGGGCAGGGGTTCAGATTTATGAATCATTGGCTTCTCTTCTGGGGAAGGTATGACTTGTGCAAAAGTAACAGGTTACACCTGAACCCGAGGGGGTCCAATATTGTTGCAGGTAGGTTGGCTAGAGTTGTTCTGGTGGGTTTAAACCAATTTGTCAGAGGGATGGGAACTGGAGTGATAGTGCTGAAGATGAGGTGGTTGGTTTAGAAACAGAGGTAATGTGTAGTGAGACTCCTAACAAGGAGAGGCTGATGACTGGGTAAAATTACAGTTAACAGGATTAGTTGCAACGTAAAAGGCAGACAAAATTAAAAAGAGTGAATAAAGGACTAAGGGTGTCATATTTGAATGCTTGTGGTACACAGAAAATGGTCGATGAACTTGAAGCACAACAACAGATTGGCAGGTATGATGTTGTAGGCATCATTGAATCGTGGCTGAAAGAAAATTATAGCTGGGAGCTTAATGTCCAAGGATACACATGGTTTTGAAAGGATAGGCAGGAAGGAGAAGGTGGCAGTATGGCTCTGTTGGCAAAAAATGAAATTAAATCATTAGAAAGAGGTGACATGGGGTCGGAAGGTGTTGGATCAATGTGGATAGGGCTAACGAACTGCAAGATAAAAAGGTCCTAATGGGAGTCATATACAGACACTAACAGTATTAAGGATGTGGTTTACAAATTACAATGGGAAGTAGAAAATGCATGCCAAAAGGGTAATGTTACAATAGTCTTGGGGGATTTCAATAGAAACATAGAAACATAGAAAATAGGTGCAGGAGTAGGCCATTCGGCCCTTTGAGCCTGCACCGCCATTTATTATGATCATGGCTGATCATCCAACTCAGAAGCCTGCACCAGCCTTCCCCCCATACCCCCTGATCCCCGTAGCCACAAGGGCCATATCTAACCCCCTCTTAAATATAGCCAATGAACTGGCCTCAACTGTTTTCTGTGGCAGAGAATTCCACAGATTCACCACTCTCTGTGTGAAGAAGTTTTTCCTAATCTCAGTCTTAAAAGGCTTCCCCCTTATCCTCAAACTGTGACCCCTCGTTCTGGACTTCCCCAACATCGGGAACAATCTTCCTGCATCTAGCCTGTCCAATCCCTTTAGGATTTTATACGTTTCAATCAGATCCTCCCTCAATCTTCTAAATTCCAATGAGTACAAGCCTAGTTCATCCAGTCTTTCTTCATATGAAAGTCCTGCCATCCCAGGAATCAGTCTGGTGGACCTTCTTTGTACTCCCTCTATGGCAAGGATGTCTTTCCTCAGATTAGGGGACCAAAACTGCACACAATACTCCAGGTGTGGTCTCACCAAGGCCTTGGACAACTGCAGTAGTACCTCCCTGCTCCTGTACTCGAATCCTCTCGCTATAAGTGCCAGCATACCATTTGCCTTTTTCACCGCCTGCTGTACCTGCGTGCCCACTTTCAATGACTGGTGTATAATGACACCCAGGTCTCGTTGCACCTCCCCTTTTCCTAATCGGCCACCATTCAGATAATAATCTGTTTTCCTATTTTTGCCACCAAAGTGGATAACTTCACATTTATCCACATTAAATTGCATCTGCCATGAATTTGCCCACTCACCCAACCTATCCAAGTCACCCTGAATCCTCTTAGCATCCTTCTCACAGCTAACACTGCCGCCTAGCTTCGTGTCATCCGCAAACTTGGAGATGCTGCATTTAATTCCCTCATCCAAGTCATTAATATATATTGTAAACAACTGGGGTCCCAGCACTGAGCCTTGCGGTACCCCACTAGTCACTGCCTGCCATTCTGAAAAGGTCCCGTTTATTCCCACTCTTTGCTTTCTGTCTGCTAACCAATTATCTATCCACATCAATACCTTACCCCCAATACCGTGTGCTTTAAGTTTGCACACTAATCTCCTGTGTGGGACCTTGTCAAAAGCCTTTTGAAAATCCAAGTATACCACATCCACTGGTTCTCCCCTATCCACTCTACTAGTCACACCCTCAAAAAATTCTATGAGATTCGTCAGACATGATTTTCCTTTCACAAATCCATGCTGACTTTGTCCGATGATTTCACCGCTTTCCAAATGTGCTGTTATCACATCTTTGATAACTGACTCCAGCAGTTTCCCCACCACCGACGTTAGGCTAACCGGTCTATAATTCTCCCTCTTTTTTTAAAAAGTGGGGTTACATTAGCCACCCTCCAATCCTCAGGAACTAGTCCGGAATCTAACGAGTTTTGAAAAACTATCACTAATGCATCCACTATTTCTTGGGCTACTTCCTTAAGCACTCTGGGATGCAGACCATCTGGCCCTGGGGATTTATCTGCCTTTAATCCCTTCAATTTACCTAACACCACTTCCCTACTAACATGTATTTTGCTCAGTTCCTCCATCTCACAGGACCCTCTGTCCCTTACTATTTCTGGAAGATTATTTATGTCCTCCTTAGTGAAGACAGAACCAAAGTAAGTATTCAATTGGTCTGCCATGTCCTTGCTCCCCATAATCAATTCACTTGTTTCTGTCTGTAGGGGACCTACATTTGTCTTTACCAGTCTTTTCCTTTTACATATCTATAAAAGCTTTTACAGTCAGTTTTTATGTTCCCTGCCAGTCTTCTCTCATAATCTTTTTTCCCCTTTTAAGCCCTTTGTCCTCCTCTGCTGAACTCTGAATTTCTCCCAGTCCTCAGGTAGATTGGGAAAATTAGGTTGGTCCTGGATCCCAAGAGAGGGGATTACTAAAATAACTACAAAATGGCTTTTTAAAGCAACTTGTGGTTGAGTCCATGAGGCGATCAGCTATTTTGGATTTGGTGTTTTGCAATTAACTGGAATTGATTAGCGAACTCAAGGTATAAGACTCCAAGGGGAAAATGATGATAACATGATTAAATTCACCCTGAAATTTGAGAAGGAGAAGCTAAACTCAAATGTATCAGTATTACAGTGGCATAAAGGGGATTACAGAGCCATGTGAGAGGAGTTGGTCGGAATTGATTGGAAAAGGACACTGGCAAGGATGACAGCAGAGACACAATGGCTAGAATTTCTGGAAGCAATTCGGAAGGCACAGGATATATACATCCCAAGGAGGAAGGAAGAAGGAGGAAGAGGTATTCTAAAGGCAAGATGACATGGCTAACAAGGGAAATCAAAACCAACATAAAAACCAAAGAGAGGGCATATAGTAGAGCAAAAATTAGTGGGAGGTTAGAGGATTGGAAAGCTTTTAAATACCAACAGAAGGCAACTAAAAAATCATTAAGAAGGTAAAGATGGAATATAAAAGTAAGCTAGCCAATAATATTAAAGAGGATACCAAAAGATTCTTCAGATACATAAAGTGTAAAAGAGACAGGAGTGGATATCAGACTGCTGGAAAATGATGCTAGAGGTAGTAATGGGATAGGGGGTAAGGAATTGGTGGATGAACTGAATAAGTGGTTTGCATCAGTCTTCACTATGGAAGACACTAACAGTATGGTGGAAGGTCTAGGTGTCAGGGGTCATGAAGTGTGTGAAGTTACCATCATTGGGGAGAAGGTTCTTGGGAAACTGAAAGATCTGATAGTAGATAAGTCACCTGGCCCAGATGGTGTACATCCCAGAGTTCTGAAAGAGGTCTGAAGACATTGCACAGGTATTAGTAATGATCTTTCAAGAATCACCAGATCATGGAAAGGTTCCGAAAGACTGGAAAATTGCAAATGTCATTCCACTCGTCAAGAAGGGAGAGAGGGGAAAAAATGAAATTATAGGACAGTTAGCCTGACCTCAGTGGTTGGGGAGATGTTGGAGTCAATTGCTAAGAATATGGTTTTAGGGCACTTGGAGGCACATGATAAAATAAGCCATAGTTAGCATTGTTTTCTCAAGGGAAAATCTTGACTGACAAATCTGTTGGAATTCTTTGAAGAAATAACAAGCAGGATAGACAAAGGAGAATCGATTGATGTTGTGTACTTGGATTTTCAGAAGGCCTTTGACAAGGTGCCACACCTGAGGCTGCTTAACAAGCTACTAGTCCGGGGTATTACATGGAAAGTTTTAGTATGGATAAAGCAGTGGCTGAGTGGCAGGAGGAATAAAGGGAGCCTTTTCTGGTTGGCTGCCGTTGATTAGTGGTGTTCCACAGGAGTCTGTGTTGGGACTAATTCTTTTTATGTTATGTGTCAATGATTTGGATAATGGAAGTGATGGCTTCATTGCAAAGTCTCAATATAGGTGGAGGGGCAGGTCATTTTGAGGAAATAGAGAGGCTACAGAAGGACTTAGACAGATTAGTGGAATGGGCAAGAAGTGGCAGATGGAATACAGTGTCGGGAAGTGTGGTAGAAGAAAGGAAAGGGTTGACTATTTTATAAATGGAGAGAAAATACAAGTCTGTGCTGAGGAAGACAAATGAAATATTTTAGCATTCATTTCAAGAGGTCTACTATATAAAAGCAAGGATGTGCTGTTCAGACTTTATAAAGCACTGGTGAGCAATGTTGGGATCTGCTAAAGCTGGAGAGGGTTCAAAGGAAGAATGATTTCCAGAATCAACCACTTGTCATATAAAGAGCATTTAATGGTTGTCTGCTCCTGTATTTTATTGTCTTATGGTTTTATACATACACACGTGCCTTTGTACAATGCTTTCAATGATTGCATCCTCCAAATCTTCATTTTCATTTTAACATTCAAGATGATTGTCAATACCTTCAAATTCTTCAATGTTCCTAACTTGTTGAAGTAGGGAAAATGTTTCATTTTCTGGGAGCTCCAAGCCTGAATGCTTGAAGCATAGTCATAGTCATACTTTATTTATCCCGGGGGAAACCGCAGTGAGCAAAACATTTCTGAATTGCCTTATTGCTTTTTTCTCATCAACTATCGGTGACAAAAACAATCACTGCTTTTTGAACACAAACACACGTGACTGATGCTATTTAAAAACTGTTCACTCTAGGCACAGTATAGTGTCTAACGGTCACACAAGTGCAATGTGACTGACCCTAGAAACTCTTCAGCAACAGTCTGGTGTCCCAAGTAAGTGGTGTACTGTCCCAAATAAATGAAGGGTATCCTGTCTATTTTCTCAAATCTTTTTGTACTTTAAGAGTTGTTCCAAATAAGTGGCTGCCACGATTAACTGATGGCCCATTTAACTATATATTATTACAACTTGCACTCTACTCCTGCTGCAAAAAAAAGCTTTTCACAACATATATCAATGATAATAAAGTGGATAGTCATATGAGCAGCTGGTGCATATCACAAGTCCTGGTTATGCAACCACTGACGCCAGGCAGACAATTTCTAAACAGTATTGATAATAGCTGGGGTCACCCATCTTGTAAAGACACTGCCCAGAAGAAAGCAATGGCAAAGCATTTCTGCAGAAAAATTTGCCAAGAATAGTCATGGTCATGGAAAGACCATGATCACTAGATGGCACAGAATGAATGAACCAATAAACCTGATTCTGATTCTGTTAGTGGTTTGACTGAGGTGAATTTAATTCTAGTTAAGGATTGACAGACATTGTGAATTCTGATGAACTGTTTACCTTTGAGGAACAATTGATTTGACAGTAGCAGGGCTCAATATCCAGCAATAAACAAGAGAAAATCTGCGAATGCTAGAAATCCAAGCAACTCACACAAAATGCTGGAGGAACTCAGCAGGCCAGGCAGAATCTATGGAAGAGCACAGTTGAGATTTTGCGCCGAGACCCTTCACCAGGACTGGAAAAAGAGATTACAGTTGACGTTTCGGGTCTAGTATCCAACAACAAACCATTTTATTACTTAATTAGAAAAAGTTGTTGATTATTGAAATAATTTTGAAATAATAATTAAATAATAAGTGTGAATAATGATTATATTAATTACCAGCAGATTTCTAAACATTTATAAACCAATTTCCAAAGACAGCAGGGTGTCTAGTGATTATCACTTTGCTGTTTGGATTTTTGAGGCTCTCCGTTGGTTGAGGTTGAATGTTGCATTCCAGTAATTTACATGATATGCAAGCCAGGGCAGTACGATATGGAGAGCAAGCTGTTTCCCATGCAATAGGCTCCCCCTCTCCACACAGATGATGAATCCAAAGGAACGGCAGCAACATTATAGGAGTTGCCAGTCAGCATTGAACTCAACGCAAGACTGCCTTAGGGTTTACTCTCAAAGTTTTACCCATGAGTGGGTATACTGCAAGACTGCAGAGCTCTGAAATCAGAATTTTCTTCTCCTAGATAATTTGTCAACCACAGCCTGAAGCAACTGGTTTTAAAGTACCTGTAACCCGCCTTTGCCACCCTTCTGTCAGTAGAAATGGTTCAGCCGGGCTTAGTAGCTAAGCCACGTATGAAGGTCAGGGACTGGACTTGGTTATCAGAGGCTATTTGAGATACACAGCATTGGGAGCATTTAATCAACACTAGAAGCTTAACCCCACTGCCCCCCTCCCCCCCATAGCTGTGACAACATTAACTGTACTGGTTCTGCAAAACAACATTTTCACAACATACTGTATATCAGTGACAATAAACCTGGTTCTGATCCTAGTTCCTGTTTTACTGAAGTGAATTGAACTCCAGTTAAGGACTGACCGTCATTGTGAATTCCCGTGAATTGCTTATCTTGGAGGAACAATTGATTTGACAATAGCAGAGCTCAATATCCAGCAACAACCCATTTTATTAGAAAATGACAATGATTATTGAAATAACTTAGAAATAATAAGTAAATAGTAAGTATGAAGAATGAACATAAGTAGCTGGGTGACCGTCAGGAGAAATGGAAATAGGCAGTTAGAGCAGAGCAACCCTGTGGCCATTCCCCTCAAAAACAAGTATACCACTATGGATACTTTTGTGGGGGTGACCTCCTGGGAGAATGCCACGGTGACCGGGTTACAGGCACTGAGCATGGGTCCGTGGTGCAGAAGGGAAAGAGAGAGAAGAAGGGAGCAGTAGTGATAGGGGACTTGATAGTGAGGGAGACAGGAGATTCTGTGGATGTGATCGGTATTTGTATGTTACCTCACAGGTGCCAGGGTCTGGGGTGTCTCAGGTCGCATCCACAACATTTTGGAGAGGGAAGTGGAGCAGCCAGATATCTTTGTACATATTGGTGCCAATGACATAGGAAGGAAAAGCAATGAGGTCCTGAAAAGAGAATTTAGAGAGCTAGGTAGAAAGCTGAGAAGCAGGACATCCTGGGTAGTAATTTCTGGACCTGCCTGTGCCACGCGCCAGTGAGGGTAGAAACAGGATGACTTGGCAGATAAGTGTGTGGCTGAGAAGCTGATGTGGGGGTAGGGCTTCAGGTTCTTGGATAATTGGGATCTCCTTTGGGGGAGGTATGATCTGTTCAAAAGTGACGGGTTGCACCTGAACCCGAGTGGGACCAACACTCTTGTGGGCAGGTTTGATAGAGCTGTTGTGGAGGATTTAAACTAATTTGGCAGGAGGGTGGAAACCAGAGTGCGGGGACTCAGGAAAGGACGGATGGTATAAAAGTAAAGATAGCACGCAGTCAGATTGTCAGGAAGGGCAAGCAGGTGATGAGACTTAGTTGCAGCCAATAGGCTGAGTATCAAATCATTAGGGATGCAGAATCAGAAAGGATAGCAAATACAGTACTCAAGGTGTTGTATCTAAATGCATGTAGTATAAGAAATAAGGTGGATGACCTTGTTGCACTATTACAGATTGTCAGGTATGATGTTGTGGCCATCACTGAATCATGGATGAAGGATGTTTGTAGTTGGGGGCTGGATGTCCAAGGTTACACATTGTATTGGAGGAATAGGAAGGTAGGCAGAGGGACTCTACTGGTAAAGAATGGCATCAAATCAGTAGAAAGATGTGACATAGGATCAGAAGATCTTGAATCCTTGTGGGTTGAGTTAAGAAACTGCAAGGGTAAAGGGACACTGATGGCAGTTATATACAGGCCTCCCCACAGTGGCTGGGAGGTGGACCACAGGTTACAACAGGAAATAGAAAAGGCGAGTCAAAAGGACAATGTTATGGTAGCCATGGGAGATTTTAACATGCAGGTCGATTGTGAAAATCATATTGGTAATGAATCTCAAGAGAGTGAGTTTGTTGAACGTCCAAGAGATAGCTTTTTAGAGCAGTTTGTCATTGAGCCTACTAGCTGATCAGCTATACTGGATCGGGTGTTGTGTAATGAACCGGAGGCAATTAAGGAGATTAAGGTAAAAGATTCCTTAGGAACCAGTGATCACAATATGATTGAGTTCAACTTGAAATTTGATAGGGAGAAGGTAAAATCTGAAATAGCAGTATTTCAGTGGAGTAAGGGAAATTACAGTGGTATAAGAGAGGAATTGGCCAAAATAAATTGGAAGGAGCTGTTGGCAGGGATGTCAGCAGAGCAGCAATGGCGTGCATTTCAGGCAAAAATGAGGAAGCTGTAGGACATGTGTATTCCAAAAATGAAGAAAGACTCAAATGATAAAATAGTACAACCATGGCTGACAAGGGAAGTCAGAGCTATTGTAAAAGTGAAAGAAAGGGCATACAACAAAGCAAAAATTAGTGGGAAGATAGAGGATTGGGAAGTTTTTAAAAACTTACAGAGAACAGCTAAAAAAATCATTAGAAAGGAAAAGATGAAATATGAAAGCAAGCTAGCAAATAATATCAAAGTGGATAGTAAAAGCTTTTTCAAGTATGTTGAAAATAATAGGGAAATGAGAGTGGATATAGGACTGCTAGAAAATGAGCAGGAGAAATAATAATGGGGGAACAAGAAGATGGCTGCTGAAGTAAATGTGTATTTTGCATCAGTCTTCACTGTGGGAGACACTAGCAGTGTGCCTGATGTTGTAGCGTGTGAAGGAAGAGAAGTGGGTGTAGTTTCTGTTACAAGAGAGAAGGTGCTCAAAAAGCTGAAAGACCTAAAGTTACGTAAGTCACCCAGACCAGAGGAACTGCATCCGAGGGTTCTGAAAGAGGTAGCATTAGAGATTGTGGTGGCATTAGAAATTATTTTTCAAAAATGATTGGACTCTGGCATGGTGCCAGAGGACTGGAAAATTGCAAATGTTACTCCACTCTAAGAAAGGAGGAAGGCAGCAGAAAGCAAATTATAGGCCAGTTAGCCTGACCTCTAGAAGATCTAGATGGGATAAAAAAAAATTGGAGGTGTTAACATCAACAATATAAGATATGCAGACGATACCACCCTAATAGCAAGTGCTACAGAAGACCAACAAATCCTCTTAGACAAAGTAGTACAATTGCAGAATTTGGTCTAACCATCAACTGTAAAAAAAAACAAATGTACGGTAATATCAAAACAGCAGGATACTCCCAACTGCCAATTGTACATCAGTAACCAATAGATTGAACAAAAGACCAGCTTTAATTACCTTGGTAGCTTTATATCACAAGATGTTATAAGTAGAAATAAAAAGAAGAATTGCTATTGCCAAAAGCAACTTCCAAAAAATGAAACCCATTTATAGCAACAGACACATTTCTATGACAACAAAGCTGAGGCTACTAAAATGTTACATCTGGTCAATCTTGCTGTAACACTAGAACTCCAAAGAAACCTAGAAATAATGGAAATGTAGTTTCTTAGAAGAATGCTGAAAATATCACATAGAGATAGGGTAACTAATGAGACAGTACTCCAACATGCCCATACAAAATGAGAACATTAAATGAGAGGAAACTTAAATTCCTGGGCCATGTCATCAGAAAGGGAGAAATAGAATGCCTTACATTACAAGGCCGTATGCCTGGGAAATGCGGAAGAGGAAGGAAAGAAGAAAATACATGGACTCTGTGAAAGAACTAACAGATCTAAGTGTGCGAGATATCATTGACACTGCATGAGATCATTCGATGTGGAAAGCCATGATCGCCCAAGCGTGTAACGCACAAGGCACATGAAGGAGAAGAAGCCTGACCTCAGTGGTTGGGAGGATGTTAGAGTCAATTGATAAGGACAAGGTGACAGGGTGACGGAGTACTTGGTAACAAAACAAGATAGGACAAAGTCAGCATGGTTTCCTTCGGGGAAAGTCCTGCCGATGAACCTGTTGGAATTCTTGGAGGAGATTACAAGTAGAATAGATAAAGGGGATGCAGTGGATATTGTATATTTGGACTTCCAGAAGGCCTTAGACAAGGTGCCATACATGAGGCTGCTTACCAAGTTAAGAGCCCGTGGTATTACAGTAAAGTTACTAACATGGCATTGGCTGATAGGCAGGACGCAGCGAGTGGGAATAAAATGATCCTTTTCTGGTTGGCTGCCAGTGACGAGTGGTGTTCTACAGGGGTTGGTGTTGGGACCACTTCTTTTTATGCTGTATATAAATGATTTGGATGATGGAATAGATGGCTTTGTTGCCAAGTTTGCAGATGATACAAAGTTTGGTGGAGGGGCAGGTACTGTTGAGGAAACAGGTAGGATGCTGAAGGACTTAGACAGATTAGGAGAATGGACAAGAAAATGGCAAATAAAATACCAAGTTGGAAAATGCATGGTCATGCACTTTGGTAGTAGAAATAAATGTGTGGATTATTTTATAAATGGGGAGAAAATCCAGGAATCTGAGATGCAGAGGAACTTGGGTCCTTGTGCAGAACACCCTAAATGTTAACTTGCAGGTTGAGTCGGTGGTGAGGAAAGCAAAAGCATTCATGTTAAGAGGTCTAGAATATAAGAGCAAGGATATAATTCTGAGGCTTTATAAGGCACTGATGAGTCCCCACCTTGAGTATTGTGAACAGTTATGGGCCCCTCATCTTGGAAAAGATGTGCTGGCATTGGAGAGGTTCAGAGGAGGGTTCACAAGGATGATTCCAGGAATGAAAGGGTTATCATACGAGGAATGTTAGATGGTTCTGGGTCTATACTCACTGGAATTCAGAAGGATGAGGGGGTTCTCATTGAAACCTTCCGAATATTGAAAGGCCTAGACAGAGCAGATGTGGAAAGGATGTTTCCCATGGTGGGAGAGTCTAGGACAAGAGGGCACAGCCTCAGTATAGAAGGGGGGGTACCCTTTCAAAACAGAGATGTGGAGAAATTTCTTTAGTGAAAGCGTGGTGAATTTGTGGAATTTGTTGCTACATACAGCTGTGGAGGCCAGGTTATTGGGTGCATTTAAGGCAGAGATTGATGGGTTCTTGATTGGACATGGCACCAAAGGTTATGGGGAAGTGGCCGGAAACTGGGGTTGAGGAGGAGAAAGAAAAAGGATCAGCTATGATTGAATGTGAGAGCAGACTTGATGGGCCAGATGGCCTAATTCTGTTCCTATGTCTTATGATCATATGATTATAGTAATTACCAAATCTCTAAACATTTATAACCTCATCATTTCTAAAAGACCATGTAACTCTCGCTTCGACTAGCAACTTAATTTAGGGGGTGATAGCCCCCGACCCGGCCAAACTTAAGAAATCTTGTTTGGGTGGATGCTGCGTGATGTGTCACCTGTTACAAATCAGTACCCCGAAATAATAGACAATACACAATATGCAATTAAATGATTAAGCTTTATAATTCTTACTTTGACTATATGGTTAGTAAAGCAACAAAATAAAAGAAAGAAAAAGGGCCCAATCTTATTAAATAGTCTGTTGCACAATGTTGGAGCTCACTGATAAGCCGATCATTCACCATCAACCTCCTGCGATCGTCGCTGCCCTTCGGACTCTCGTTCCGAGTCCACCCCATCCGGCGGTCTACCAACTCTCTCCATTCGTGTCTTCTCTCCTCTTCTCTCCCCGGCAAAAGCCCATGAAAAAGCTCCTTCCAGATTCACAAAACAGGGCATCGAAATCCTGATTGGCTAACCCAAACATTGCTGCTACAGAGAAACTGTTACTTCAGCAGTGAACATTGCAGAGAAGCCATTTCATTAGCCTTAGCAGTGAAGCATTACGGAGAAGCCATAACAGCGTGTTACAACCATAAGACATAGGAGCGGAATTAGGCTATTTGGCCCATCAAGTCTGCTCTGCCATTCAATCATGGCTCATCTTCTTTGTCCTCCTCAGTCCCACTCCCCAGCCTTCTCCCTGTAACCTTTAATACTGTATCCAATCAAGAATCTATCAAGCTCTGCCTTAAATACAGTCAACACCCTGGTCTCCACAGCTGCCTGTGGTAACAGATTCACCACCCTCTGGCTGAAGAAATCTCTCTGCATCTCTGTTTCTATGGACACCCCTCTATCCTGAGGCCATGTGCTCTTGTCCTAGACTCCCCCACCTTGGGAAACATCCTTTCAACATCTACTCTGTCTAGGCCTTTCAGCATAAGAACCCCCCCTCATCCTTCTAAATTCCAATGAGTACAGACCCAGACCTATCCTTGTATGCTAACCCTTTCATTTCCTGAATCATCCTTGCAATCCTCCTCTGAACCCCCTCCAATGTCAACACATCTTTTCTTAGATGAGGAGCCCAAATCTGTTCAGAATACTCAAGGTGAGGCCCCACCAGTGCCTTATAAAGCCTCAGCGTCACATCTCTGCTCTTGACTCTTGAAATGAATGCTAAAATTGTATTTGCCTTCCTCATCACTGACTCAACTTGCAAGTTAACCTTTAGGCCCCTTTGCATCTCGGATTTTTGGATTTTCTCCCCATTTAGAAAATAGTCTGCACATTTATTTCTACTACCAAAATGCATGACCATGCATTTTCCAACATTGCATTTGATTTGCCACTTTCTTGCCCATTCACCTAATTTGTCTTAGTCCCTCTGCAGGTTACCTATTTCCTCAACACTACTTGCCCTTCCACCAAACTTTGTATCATCTGCAAACTTGGCAACAAAGCCATCTATTCCATCACCTACATCACTGATAAACAGCATAAAAAGAATCAGTCCCAACACCAACCCCTTTGGAACACCACTAGTCACTGGCAGCCAACTGGAAAAGGATCCATTTATTCCCACTTACTGCCTCCTACTAATTAGCTAATGCTCTAACTATGCCAGTAACATTCCTGTAATACCATTTGCTCTTAACTTGTCAAATAGCCTCACATGTGGCACCTTGTCAAAGGCTTTCTGAAAGTTCAAATATACACATCCATTGCACCCCCTTTATCCCCTTTAAAAATGGCAGGTTGTCTGGGTATGAGCTCCCACTACGTATTAAATGCTCCCAATGGTGTGCATCTTAAATAGCCTCTGACAACCAAGTCCAGCTCCTGGTATTCACAAACAACAGGAATTCTGCAGATGCTGGAAATTCAAGCAACACACATAAAAGTTGCTGGTGAACGCAGCAGGCCAGGCAGCATCTCTAGGAAGAGGTGCAGTTGATGTTTCAGGCCGAGACCCTTCGTCAGGACTAACTGAAGGAAGAGTGAGTAAGGGATTTGAAAGTTGGAGGGGGAGGGGGAGATCCAAAATGATAGGAGAAGACAGGAGGGGGAGGGATGGAGCCAAGAGCTGGACAGGTGATAGGCAAAAGGGATATGAGAGGATCATGGGACAGGAGGTCCGGGAAGAAAGACAGGGGGGGGGACCCAGAGGATGGGCAAGGGGTATATTCAGAGGGACAGAGGGAGACAGCCTTTTTGTTGGCTTTGTGGAACAATCTATGTTCCATGCCTATTCTGGTATCTGTGCCCCACTTTTCCTTCGCTACATTGACGACTGCATTGGCGCTGCCTCCTGCACGCATGCTGAGCTCGTTGACTTTATTAACTTTGCCTCCAACTTTCACCCTGCCCTCAAGTTTACCTGGTCCATTTCCGACACCTCCCTCCCCTTTCTAGATCTTTCTGTCTCTGTCTCCGGAGACAGCTTATCCACTGATGTCTACTATAAGCCTACTGACTCTCACAGCTATCTGGACTATTCCTCTTCTCACCCTGTCTCTTGCAAAAACGTCATCCCCTTCTCGCAATTCCTCCTTCTCCGCCGCATCCGCACTCAGGATGAGGCTTTTCATTCTAGGACGAGGGAGATGTCTTCCTTTTTTAAAGAAAGGGGCTTCCCTTCCTCCACTATCAACTCTGCTCTTAAACGCATCTCCCCCATTTCACGTACATCTGCTCTCACTCCATCCTCCCACCACCCCACTAGGAATAGGGTTCCCCTGGTCCTCACCTACCACCCCTCTACAACCCTCTGCAGCTTTTTCCGGTCCTGTGCAGTGGAGTCTCCATACTGGACAGTGATGCAACCAGTCAGAACGCTCTCCACACACATCTGCAGAAATTTGCTAGAGCCTTTGGTGACATACAGAATCTTCTCAAGCTCCTAATAAAATATAGCTACTGGGGTTCCTTCTTCATAATTGCATCAATATGTTGCAGCTGGATAGATCTTCAGAGATCTGAGACCAAGGAATTTGAAACTGCTCACCCTTTCCACCGCTGACCCTTCGATGGGAACTATAGTGGCTTCCCCCGACTTCCCTTTCCTGAAGTCCGCAATCAATTCCTTGGTTTTACTGACACTGAGTTCAAGGTTGTTGTTGCAAACCACTCAACCAGCCAATTTATCTCGAACCTGTATGCCTCTGCTTCACCATCTGAGAATCTGCCAACAATGGTTGTATCATCAGTGAATTTATAGATGGTATTTGAGCTGTGCCTAGCCACAGAGTCATGACTGTAGAGAGAGTAGAGCAGCAGACATCCTTGAGGTGCACTGGGGTTGATTGTCAGTGAGGACTGGATATGATTTCTGATCCGCATAGACTGTAAATCTCTCCCTGAGCACATTATGATAATGCCTTCGTCACACAGACTACTATGGTCTGTGATAGAGGCCTGTCATGTTCTATAAGGAAATCAAGGGGAGCATGGAATATCAACCCTGCCAGTGATGCCCATGTGCTGAGCATGAATTACAAGAGAATCATGAATAATACTTGATTATCATTCGAAGTAAGACATAAGATAAAAATATTGTAGGTAATTGGAAAGGAAATTATGGAAAGATTGGGCAGATTTGAATTGTTTCTTCCAGAGCTGCAAAGGCCAAGAGGAGATCCAGTAGAGGCTTCATTTCAAGAGGTCTAGAATACAAGAGCAGGGAAGTGAATGATGCTGAGGCGTTACAAGGCTATGGTGAAATCCCACCTTGAGCATTGTGAACAATTTTGGACTCCTCATCTAATTGTCAATGACCCCTCCCGACCAACCCACAATCTCTTTGACCCCCTACCGTCAAGAAGGAAGGACAAGCATTAGGACAAGAACTGTTAGGATGGAAAACAGCTTCTCCTCCAGGCCATGAGACTACTGAACTCGCTGCCACCACCCGGGTCTCATCACGTATGAAGCGCCAATAGCATTATGCTGTTTACTTTCTAACTTGTATTGTTTTTGCACTTTATAATTGTTAATTTATTTGCGGTAATATTATTTTATATGTTATATACACTGTGCTTGCAACTTGATCCAAAGGAATATTGTCTTGTTTGGCGGTATACATGTGTACAGTTTAATGACAATCGACTTGAACTTGAAATTGACATCATTTAGTCAGAAAGGATTAGTATAAATGGACATTTGGCTGCTACAACATTGTGGGATGAAGGACCTGTTCCTGTGCTGTGGTGTTCTACGTTTAGGAAGTGTAGCTATCTGTTTACATTTCTAGATATGGAAATCCATTCCAAGATCTTGGAATTAGGATAAATCGAGGCAAATTATTGAGGAGCAAGGTCTAATATCTATAGTTGGAGTTTTCCCAGTGAGTTGATGTACATGAAATGGGAAGGGCTCATATGTAACTACACAAGTGATCCCGCAGATGCTGGAAATCCAGAGCAACTCGCACAAAATGATGGGGGATCTCAGCAGGCCAGCCAGCATCTATGGGGAGGAATAAACAGTCGGTGTTTCGGGCTGAGACCCTTCATCAGGACTGGAAAGGAAGGGGAAAGATGCCAGAATAAGAAGGTGATGGGAGGTGAAAGAGTATAAGCTAGAAACTGATAGGTGAATCACAAACAAGAGAAAATCTGCAGATGCTGGAAATTCATGCCACACAAGCAACATGCTGGAGGAACTCAGCAGGCCTAGCAGCATCTATGGAAAAGATTAAAAAGTTGATGTTGCAGATCAAGACCCTTCATCAGGAATGGAGGGTCTCGGCCCTCCTCCAATCCTGATGAAGGGTCTTGGCCTAAAACATCGAGTGTTTACTCTTTTCCATAGATGCTGCCTGGCATGTTGAGGTGATAGGTGAAGTAAGGAGGGTGGGGAGGGATGATGAAGTAAGAAGCTGGGAGGTGATAGATGGAAAAGGTAAAGAGCTGGAGAAGAAGGAATCTGATAGGAGAGGAGAGTGCATCATGGGAGAAAAGGAAGGAGAAGGGATACCAGGGGAAGGTGATAGGCAGGTGAGGAGAAGTGGCGAGAGGCCACAGTGGATAAATGATGTAATTTCTTAGTTTTGTAGTGGCGAGATTGGACGGACTTTTTGTCTAATTGTTGCAGCCAAATCGAAGAAACACCCGAATTTGTACTTGCATTATATCTTGCCACATTGAAACAGAACCAGAAGGTGATAAGATCTGATGCTGCAAACTGGAGTTTCCTGTCTGTAACTGCTGATGTGAATAAGTGGTTGTTTTACAGTTGGTTGGAAATCCAGAGGGAGTCATCTTGGCTCTTTATCTTCCTTGAATGGCTCTTCCTTCATTATTTTTGACGGAAGGCTCAGCATTGTGTTGACCCAGACTCGCTAAGCAGGATTTGGATGCTGACCATCAATTGTACGTCTGTGACAGTAAGTTACTATGAGACTTTTTAAAGTGTTTTTGGTGCATTATTGGCAATTGCTGATAATAGCTGAGCTACTGTCTGAGGTCAGCCTGTTCAGCAGGTGTTAATCAGCTGCATGCATTTTTAAAGCCCTTTCTGGGTGTAGTTTTGTCATCTGGTCAGACTCCATACTGATTTTCAGAAACTTTGTCATTTTGAATGCTGTACAGCGTGGGAATTGTGTGCTAATACCTAGTTTGGACTTTCTATGTCAGTCAACCATTTTCTAGTTGAATGTAGTTCTATGAAAATTGTGCAAAAGGTTCTAAATAGTGTCATTGAGAACTATCGCACAGGAACAGGCCCTTCGGCCCATCTAGTCTGTGCCAAATTATTATCCTGCCTGGTCCCATTGACCTGCGCTTGGATCATAGCCCTCCCATCGGTGTACTTGTACAAGCTTCTCTTAGTTGCTGCAATTAAACCCACAACCACCACTACTGCTGGTAGCTCATTTCACACTCGCAGCACCCCCTTGCGTGAAGAAGATCCCCCTTAAATATTTCACGTTTTACCTTTAGACCATGACCTCTAGTTTTAATCTCACCCAACTTCAGTGGGGAACGCCTCTTGCATTAACCCTACCTATACCCCACATAACTTTGTATACCTATGCCTCTGACAAATCTCCCTTCATTCTCCTAAACTGCAGGGGAAAATGTTCTTACCTATCTCAACATTTAAGAGAAAATTTGGATGTGTACATCGATGGCAGGGGCATGGAGGGCTATGGTCCGGGTGCAGATCAATGGGAGTAGGCAGTTTAAATAGTTCGGCACAGACTAGATGGGCTGAAGGGCCTGTTAGCATGAACACTGAGTTCTCTAATCTCTGGTGATTTCTCCCACCTCCCCTCTCTCTTTTTCCATGCTACGCTCTGAGCCCATGTCTTCTCCTCACCACACAATATGTGTGCTGCTCTGGATTGCCAGCATCTGCAGAATCTCTTGCGTTTATACAGAGGAACTGGCTGCACCTCTCGCATCCAGGTTGTTAGGCCAAACACTGATCAGAGGATATTAAATTCTGGCGTAGCCTATTGAGAAAACTGAGGCTAATATTGAAAAAGTAAACAATGCAAAAGTCAATTCAGGGGCTAAAAGTTATTCAGCGTTATTGAGGACATTTTTTTTACCGAATACTTGAATATTGCTGAGCAAATCTGCTGGTTCAGAAAGCATATTCAACAATATTTTTCTGAACAATGTCACTTGGAATGAAAGCAGAGAGTGCAGGTACTGGTATTTCTGTAGAACATAGAACACTACAGTACAGCTCAAAGTTCAAAGTAAGTATACATTATACAACCTTGAGATTCGTCTCCTAACAGGCAGCCATGAAACAAAGAAACCCAAAAGAGCCCATAAAAAACGACCATTTGAAACAAAAAGTACAGAGAAAAAATGCAAACAATGATGCAAGAAAACAGCCTTTTGAACTGAAGTCCAGAGAGAGTCCATTCCTAGATGCTTAGTTCAGTACAGAGTGGAACAGTGAACTGAATTGGCCCGTCCTTCGCCTTGGGCCTTGACATTTAAATCTGGGCTGGCATCTAAATGATCATCCAAACATTGGGTTTAGTCGTTATAATACACTCTGGGGCCTGGACCTCGCTGCCTCGATTTGGCCTGTACCCGACCTTTCTGATTTGGCCCGGCACTTAAATCATTGTCCAAACATCGGGTTCAGTCTCTATGACACACTCTGCGACCCGGACCCTGCCACCTTGATTCAAGTCCTTCGGCCTATGATGCTGTGCCAACCTTATAACTTACTCTAAAGTCAATCTAACACTTGGCTTCCACATAGCCCTCCATTTATTATCATCCATGTGCCAATCTAAGAGTCTCTTAACTGCTCCTAATGTACCTGCCTCGACCAGCAATCTGTGTAAAAACAACTTTCCTCTGACATCACTCCCATATTTCTCTCCATTAACCTTAATTTATGCCCCTGGTATTAGCCATTTCTCCCCTGGGAAAAAGTCTTGGGCTCTCTGCCCGATCTATGCGTCTTATCGTTGTGTACACCTCTTTCAAATCGCCTCTCAACTTTCTTCGCTCCATAGAGGAAAGCCCAAGCTTGGTCATGCTATCCTCATAAGATATGCTCTGTAGTCCAGGCAGCATCCCGATAAATGTCCTCTCCACCCTCTCTAAAGCTTCCATATCCTTCCTATAATGAGGTGACCAGAATTGAGAACAATATTCAAAGTGTAGTCTAACCAGGGTTTTACAGAGCTGCAATACCAACTCAGAAACGTAGAAACATAGAAAACCTACAGCACAATACAGTCCCTTCGGCCCACAATGCTGTGCTGAACCTGTACTTACTTTTAGAAATTACCTAGGGTTACCCATAGCCCTCTATATTTCCAAGATCTATGTACCTTTCCAGTAGTCTCTTAAAAGACCCTATTGTTTCCACCTCCACCACCAACGCCGGCAGCCCACTCCACACACTCAGCACTCTCTGCATAAAAAACTTACCCCTGACATCTCCTCTGTACCTTTTTCCAAACACCTTAAAACTGTGTCCTCTTGGGTTAGCCATTTCAGTCCTGGGAAAAAGCCTCTGACTATCCACACAATCAATGCCTCTTGTCATCTCTGTCAGGTCACCTCTCATCCTCCATCGCTCCAAGGAGAAAAGGCTAAGTTCACTCAAACTATTCTCATAAGGCATGCTTCCCAAACCAGGCAACATCCTTGTAAGTCTCCTCTGCACCCTTTTGAAAGTTTCCACATCCTTCCTGTAGTGAGGTGACCAGAACTGAGCACAACTTGCAGCTGTTGAACTAAATTCCCTGACTGATGATAGCCAACACACCATACAAATTGCTAGGGGAACTCAACAGACCAGGCAGCATCTCTGGAAAAGAGGAAACAGCTGGCGTTTCAGGCTGAGATCCTTCATCAGGGCTCACTTCCAGTATCTGCAGATTTTCTCATGTTTGCCACATACCATACACCTTATAAAACACACTATCACTTGCATGCAACACACATAAAAGTTGCTGGCGACCCTTTGTCAGGACTAACAGAAAGAAGAGCTAGTAAGAGATTTGAAAGTGGGAGGGGAGCGGGAGATCTGAAATGATAGGAGAAGACAGGAGGGGGAGGGATAGAGCCAAGAGCTGGACAGGTGATTGGCAAAGGGGATACGAGAGTATCATGGGACAGGAGGCCTAGGGAGAAAGAAATGGAGGAGGGGGGAAAACCAGAGGATGGGGAAGGGGTATAGTGAGGGGGACAGAGGGAGAAAAAGGAGAGAGAGAAAAAGAATGTGTGTATATAAATAAATCACGGATGGGGTACGTGGGGGAGGTGGGGCATTAGCAGAAGTTAGAGAAGTCAATGTTCATGCCATCAGGTTGGAGGCTACCCAGACGGAATATAAGGTGTTGTTCCTCCAATCTGAGTGTGGCTTCATCTTTACAGTAGAGGAGGCCGTGGATAGACATGTCAGACTGGGAATGGGATGTGGAATTAAAATGTGTGGCCACTGGGAGATCCTGCTTTCTCTGGCGGACAGAGTGTAGGTGTTCAGCAAAACGATCTCCCAGTCTGCGTTGGGAAACTTTGGGAGACCTATGGACATTGACCCTAAAATCTCTCTGTTCCTCCACACTGCCAATGAGTTCCAAGTGAGATTTATGCCTGATGAATGAAGATGAATATATCTCACTGGGATCTCCCAACAGCACTTAACTTCTGTGGACTCTATGGAGCCTCAATGCAGTCAAAGACTTTTGAACTATTTTTAAGTGCCTGCAATCAATGGGCAGTCACTGAGTATATTCAAGACTGTTTCTTTTTAGATATTAAAGCAGTTAAGCGTTATGATACTTGTTATAAGAAAATAGTACGGAGGCTCTAACATGGAATGCAGAGGGTTGTACAAGCATCCAGCTCCCTCATGGGTCCAACTCTCCCTGCCGTTGAGGACATCTTCAAGAGGCCATTCCTCAAGACGGCAGTGTCCATCGCTAAGGATCCTCGCCATCCAGGATAAACCCTCTTCTCATTACTACAATTGCTTTAGAAAATATGCATTACAGTGCAAAAGCATTAAATTACCATAAATTATGAAATAAATAAATAGAGTAAAAACAAGGAATAACAAGATCAGAAGTGGGGAGAGAGAGCAATTTCAAGTTGCTGGGTGTTAATATCTCTGAACACCTACTCTGGTCCTAACATATGGATGCAGCCATAAAGGAGGCAAGACAGCAACTATATTTTATTCAAAGTTTGATGAGATTTGGTACGTCACCTGAAACACTCGAAAATTTCTACAGCATTCTAACTGGCTGCACCACCATCTGGTATGAAGTCGGGGCAGGGGGGGATGCGGAGGAGAAATACTCCACAGGGTCGAAGTAAGCTGCAGAGAGTTGTAAACTTAGTCAGCTTCATCATGGGCACCAGACTCTATAGTACCCAAGACACCTTCAAGGAGCGGTTCCTCAAAAAGGCGGCATCCGTCATTAAGGACCCACCGCACCGCCCAGGACATCTCCTCCTCTCAATGTTACCATCAGGAAGCAGACACTCACTATTTCAGGAACAGCTTCTTCCCCTCTGCCATCCAATTTCTGAATGGACATTGAACCCATGAACACCACCTCACTACTTTTTTAAAAATTTCTGTTTTTGCACTATTTATTTAATTTAACTATTTACTGTAATTCACATTTTTTATATTATCATATATAGCATTGTACCGCTACCACAAAGTTAACAAATTTAACGTCATATGCCAGTGATATTAAACCCTGATTCTGATTCTGATGATGTTCATGGGCTCATAGACCGTTCAGTAATCTGATGGCAGAGGGGAACAAGCTCTCAATGTTTTTGGCTTTAATTTCTCTTCCCATTACTAACATCGGGGAGGAGGTACAGAAGCCGGATGTTGTGTTCGTTATTCAGGGAGAGTGCAGAGCACACCAGGACAACAGCATGCAGGATACTCAACTCAACTTTATTGACAACATTGTTTGTACAGTTTGTGAACTCCTCCCATGTGGAAGTGGCTATCTGAGTGGCATAGAAATGACACTACCAACTACCACTGCACCTGAATGCACACACTCAACAAAGAACAGCTTCTTTCCCCCTGCCATCTGATTTCTGAACAGCCCATGAATCCATTATGGGCTGTTAACGTGAATCTATTAACACCATTTCATTATTCCTTGTTTTTGTTACATAGAACATAGAACATAGAATAGTACAGCACAGTACAGGCCCTTCAGCCCACATTGTTGTGCTGACCCTCAAACCCTGCCTCCCATATAACCCCCCACCTTAAATTCCTCCATATACCTGTCTAGTAGTCTCTTAAATTTCACTAGTGTATCTGCCTCCACCACTGACTCAGGCAGTGCATTCCACGCACCAACCACTCTCTGAGTAAAAAATCTTCCCCTAATATCCCCCTTGAACTTCCCACCCCCTTACCTTAAAGCCATGTCCCCTTTTTCTTTTCTTTTTCTTTATTTTGTAATTCTATGTCTTGCAGCGTGTCGCTACTGCAAAACAACACATTTCACATCATACAAGCCAGTGATGATAAAGATGATTCTCTGATTCTCTGGCACTGAGGTACAGTGTGCATGAAGAGTCAACTGACCTACTCATAATTATTATGCAATTTAAGACATTCAAGTGAAAAAAAACTGGACAAATCTGCTTTAGATTCAGAGAGTCATAGACTGACACAGCGTGGAAACAGGCCATTTGGCCTGACTCTTTCATGCTTAACAGGATACCCACCTAAACTAATCGCATTAGACTGCATTTGGCCCATAATCCCTTAAACTTTTCCTGTCCATGAACCTGTCCAAGTATCTGTTAAGCATTGTACAGATAACTATACTTGGCTCTACCACCTCCTCTGGCACCTTTGCTTTCACCCACTACCCTCTGTGTGAAAAACCTGCTCTTCGGATCCCCTTAAGACTTCCTCTCTCACCTTAAACCAGTGTCTTCTATTTTTAAACTCCCGTACCCCTAGAAAAAGTCAGTGGCCCTCAACTATGTTCTGTATAATTTTATAAACCTCCATAAGATCATCCTTCAGCCTCTCTCATTCCACAGAAAACAGTCCCAGCCTATCCAAGATCTCCTTATAAAATCATAAGACATAGGAGCAGAATTAGGCCATTTGGCTGATTGAGTCTGCTCTGCTCTTCCATCATGGCTGACTTATTATGCTTCTCAATCCCATTCTCCTGCCTTCTCCCCATAACCTTTGAAGCCCTGACTAATCAAGAACCTATCAAGCTCCCTCCTTAAATATACTCAAGGGAGGTGACAACTGGAAGAAAGAAAGAGCTGATGGAAGAGGAGAGGGGAGCATGGGAGCAAGGAAAGGAGGAGGGGCACCTGAGGGAGGTGATAAGCAGGTGAGGAGAAGAGAAGGGGTAAGAGAGAAGCCAGAATGAGCAATGGCAAGGAAGAGAATGGGTAGTGGACAGAAATTGTCAGACATTAGGGGAAATTGCTGTTCACGCCATGAGGTTGGAGGCTACCCAGACAGAATATGAGGTGTTGCTCCTGCAACCTGCGAGGTGAGCATGGGGACCTTCGCTCCATTGCTCCTCTGCTGACCTCTAGGTTGTTTAAACATCGGCAGAGTATGTGTGCAGATACAAAGTGAGCTCAGCTGTGAATCAGCATTGAACCATCAGCTGTAGGTTAGCTTGATTCAGATAAAAAGAGCAAATTGGTTGAGACCTCCAGAATCAGAACCTGAATAAGGTTTATCAGGCTTGAACAGAAGGGGATAACTACACTTATTTTTCCCTATCATTGAAATATTCGCACAACTAATGATCTCACTTTAAGGACTCTTTATCTCATTATCTCATGTTCTCATTATTTATATTTGCACTTGCACAGTTTGCCTTCTTCTGCACTCTAGGCTGTTTAAACATTGGCAGAGTATGTGTGTATGTTAATCTTTCATTGATCCTGTTATGCATTACTATTCTTTAGATTTATAGAGTCACAGAGAAGTACAGCACAGAAACACGCCTTTTGGCCTATCTCGTGCATGCTGAAAACATTTAAACTGCCTACTCCCATCGACCTGCACTGGGAACCTACTCTTTGTATCCATACTGTCCATGTACCTATATAAAATTCACATGAACGTTGAAATTGAGCTTCCATGCACCACTCTAATGCCCCTCTGAGTGAAGAATTTTCCCCTCATGTTCCCCTTAAATTTCTCACCTTTCTCCCTTAACCCATGACCTCTGGTAGTAGTGCTTCCCAACCTCAGTGGAAAAAGCTTGCTTGAATTTACCCTCTTTATACCCTAGATATGCTGAGTATACCCACAAGAAAATGATTAATAAAATTAACTTTAACGTATGTCATGAAGTTTGTTGTTGTGAGGCAGTAATAACATGCAATATATAAATTACAATAAGAAAAATAAAAAGATGAAAAGTTAATAAAGATCAGCTTTATTTGCCACATTGAAACATACAGTGAGATGTGTTGTTTGCTTCAATGACCAACACACCCAAAGATGTACTGGGCTGTGCCGTGCTTTCAGTGCCAATATAGCATGCCTGCGTCTCACTAGCCTTAACCATACGTCTTTGGAATGTGACTGGAAACTGGGGCAGTCGGAGGAAACCCGCATCGTCACAAGGAGAACATACAAACTCCTTACAGCAGTGGCAGAAATCTAATCCCAATTGATGATTACTGACATTGTAAAGTGACTGTGTTAAATGCTACACTACTGTGCCATCCCTATAAGTAGTGCAAAAAAGCGAGGTAGTGTTCATGGGTTCGCGAACTGTTCAGAAATCTGATGGCGGGTGGGAAGATGATCCTAAAACGTTGAGTGTATTTCTTCAGCCTCCCATATCTCCTTCCTGACTGTAGTAATGAGAAGAGGTTACATGCATTTTTAAAATTTTTACACCAATTGCTTACTCCATCTGCAGTGAGTGAATCATGTTGACTGATTCAAGGGGAGATCTTTAATTTTGATGGACAAGTTTCAGTCCTAGATTTCTTAAGAAGTTGCAATTCCTAAATATATCTCTGCCTCAGTTGCATAAGATAGAATATCTCTGTATAGTTTTTCACTTCCCATTTCAAAAAGCAGTGTGTAATCTTAACTGTAATCTTAAATTGTTGTTAATTTGAGAGTCGGCTTCTGGGAAGCTCAGTCATTCAGCATCTACGTTATCTTGATGGATCTTGTGGCCTATATTTTGAGCTAAATTTGCACCATAAGGCCATAAGGCATAGAGTCAGAATTAGGCCATCTGGCCCATCAAGTCTGCTCCGTCATTCCTTCATGGCTGATTTATTATTCTTCTCAACCCCATTCTCCTGCTTTCTCCCATAACCTTTGGCACCCTTACTATTCATGAACTTATCAACCCCTGCTTTAAATATACCCAATAACGTGACTCAACACCTGTCTGTGGTAAGGAATTTCACAGATTCACCAGCCTCTGGCTAAAGAAGTTCCTCCTTATCTCTGTTCTAAATGGACTTTCCTCTATTCTGAGGCTGTGCCCTCCGGTCCTAGACTCACCCATTGTAAGAAACATCCTCTTCACATCCTCTCTATCTTGGCCTTTCAATATTCAATCCTTTCAATGAAATCCCCCCTCTTCTAAACTCCAGTGAGTACAGGACCAGAGCCATCAAACATTTTCTGCTGTTCCTGTCAACTTGAAACAGAATAAATTCAATCATTGAATTCATGAGGAAAAGTAAGCTAATAAATATACTTAATGTTTTTTTGCAAATCATTTATTGATGTTCAAAGTTTAAAGTAAACACTGTCACCATATACAACTCTGGTGTCTTCCCCTTTTTTTTTACAGTGCTGAAGACAGTTCTCAGCCTAAAAGCTCAACTGTTTATTTATTTCCATGGATGCAGCCTGACCTGCTGAGTTTCTCCAGCAATTTGTTTGCACAGAATCTCCTGTTTGTTCCCCTAATTATAGAATCTCCTATCACTACTTCCTCCTTCCCTCCTGAGTCAGTGTCAGAGACCTGCTCACTGTGGCTTCTCCCTGGTAGGCTGTACCCTCCCAACTGTAGCCAAAGTGGTATATCTACATATTATTGAGGGGAATGGCCATAGTGATCTGGGCCATACCCTCCAAATATCCGGACCTGCATCTCGGTTTTTATGCACTACCTTACTTTCCATTTTTATGTTTTCTATTTATGATTTATAAATTAAATTTTTAATATTTACTATCGATTTGTAATCCAGGGAGTGGGAAGCGCAGAATCAAATATTGCTGTGATGATTGTACGTTCTAGTATCAATTGTTTGGCGACAATAAAGTATAAAGCATAGTGTACTCTGCATTGGCTGTCTATTCCCATTCCCTCTCTTGACATTCACCCAGGTACCTGCCTGCTATAACTTGAGGCTGATTACCTCCCTGTAGCTCTGATATATCACCTCTTCATTTTCCTGTATGAGCCAAAGCTAATCCAGCTGCAGCTCCAGTTCCTTAACTCAGAGCTGCAGTTCAGAGCACTTTGTGCAGTTGCAGTTAAGGGAGACTGGAAATCTCCTAAAGGTCCCACTTCTCACACGAGTAACATAGCACTAAACCTGGATCCATTCTCAGCACACTAGCTATGTACTAAAAAATACTTACTAGAAACTTAATTAGAACATCTGCCTGTGCTTGCCAAGCCTGTTCTCGCCTAAGCCTGTTGAGCCAAAGCCAGGCCACTCTAACACTGCTCTACTCCTTAAATAGCTGCTCTGCTTACACCTCCTTTCTCTTTATCAGCTCAAGACTCACTCCCGATAAGACTTGGAGTTTTGAAATGGCTCTGGCTCTGCAATATCTCATTCCCTCACTCACTATCTCAAACAATACTCACTCCCGACAAGACTTGCAGTTTTCAGATGCGTCCCTATGCTTCCAGCACCAATATAGCAAGCCAACCACTCACTAACCCTAACCTGTACATCTTTGGAAGACGCGAGGAAGCCAAAGCACCCGGAGGAAACCAACACATTCACGTGGAAAATGTACAATCTCCATACAGACAATGGTGGGAAATTGAGCCCCAATCATAGTCATACTTAATTGATCCCAGGGGAAATTGGTTTTTGTTACAGTTGCACCATAAATAATTAAATAGTAATAAAATCATAAATAATTAAATAGTAATATGTAAATTATTCCAGGAAATAAGTCCAGGACCAGCCTATTGGTTCAGGGTGTCTGACCCTCCAAGGGAGGAGTTGTAAAGTTTGATGGCCACAGGCAGGAATGACTTCCTATGACGCTCTGTGTTGAATCTCGGTGGAATGAGTCTCTGGCTGAATGTATTCCTGTGCCCAACCAGTACATTATGTAGTGGATGGGAGACATTGTCCAAGATGGCATGCAACTTGGACAGCATCCTCTTATCAGACACCACCGTCAGAGAGTCAAGTTCTATCCCCACAACATCACTGGCCTTACGAATGAGTTTGTTGATTCTGTTGGTGTCTGCTACCCTCAGCCTGCTGCCCCAGCACACAACAGCAAACATGATAGCACTGGCCACCACAGACTCGTAGAACATCCTCAGCATCGTCTGGCAGATGTTAAAAGACCTCAGTCTCCTCAGGAAATAGAGACGGCTCTGACCCTTTGCTTGTACTGTGAGGCCTTGAGCTAATTGCTGAACTATAGTGCTGTACCATGCCCACCCATAGTGTTGAGGTTGCCTGTACAGATGGGGAGGCCAAGTCATTGAGTATACTTAAACCAGAGGTTAATAGGTTCTTGATTAGTCAGGGTGTCAAAGGCAATGGGGAGAGGGCTGGAGAATAGGGTTGTGAGGGATAGTAAATCAGTTATGATTGAATGGTGGAGCAGACTCGATGGGACAAATGGCCTATTTCTGCTCCTAAAGTCAGTGACCATTTATTAGGTACATCTGCACACCTCTTCATTAATGCAAATATCTAATCAGCTAATCACGTGGCAACAACTCAATGCATAAAAACATGCAGACAGTTGTTGTTCAGCCAGATCTTTAGATTGGGGAAGACTAATGGAATTATTGTAGATGGCAGATGTGAGAAACTTGGAAACTGCTGATCTCCTGGGATTTTCACATACAACTGTCTCTAGAGTTTACAGAGAATGGTGCGAAAAAGAAAAGAAAATCTAATGACAGGCAGTTCTGTGGGAGAAAATGCCTTGTTAATGAGAGAGGTCAGAGAAGAATTGCCAGATGAATTCAAGCTGAGAGGAAGATGACAGTAATTTAAATAACCTCACATTAAAACAGTGGTGTGCAAACACACAACACTTTGAATCTTGAAGTGGATAGGCTACAGCAGCAGAAGGCCACGAGCATACAGAAATGTATTCAGTGGCCACTTTATTAGGTTCCCCCCATACCTAATAAATTGGCCACTGAGCGTATATTGTAAACTCTTATAGTCTTAATCTCATCAAAAGTGAGTTTCCTCTCTGGAGCAGTGTAATTGATACTTTCTGAGTCATTGTGTGATAAGACTAGTAGAATGAGCCTTTTACCGGGATATGTACATATGTTTACGTGTGATTGGCTACTGAGGACAGCACTCAACAGGGCATTGCTTTTTAAAATCTCGAGCTTAAACATTTTATGCAAATTTCAGCTTGCTTAACAAGAATCAAGGCAATATTTTAAACAAGACATCCCAGCAATTTATCTGACAACGTGGAATGTCAGATATTTTGAAAGTATTAAAGATATGTCCAAAGTATACAACAGAATAAAATTATGGTGGTTTAGAGAAAATTTATTTAAGTTACAAGCTGATGCCTCTCAGAAACAGAATTTGAAAACGTAAGTACAAGAGATTCCACAGATGCTTGAAATCTTGAAGAACACACACAAAATGCTGAAGGAGCACAACAGGTCAGACAACATCAATGAAGAAGAATAAACAGTTGATGTTTTGAGCCAGAATCCAAGGAGTTTCACCACAGGTGTTGCTTGACCTGCTGAGTTCCTCCAGCATTTTGTGTGTGTTGCTCAGAATTTGAAAACAACTTTTCTAAACTTCAACTCAATTACAACTTGGATATAAAAATGCCTTTATCCCGAGTACTGGATAAAAGCAAAAGGGGGAGAAAGAAGATGAGCTGTTGTGATCCAGACCAAAGGAAAGCAGCTCAACTCGAAACGTTGACTGAAAATTCCCTCCACAAAACGCTGCCTTCACCAGTTGAGTTCATCCAACAGCTCAAACTTTTGCTATGGATTCTGGCACCTGCAGTCTCTCGATAGTTACCAGCAACATATTTTATGTTTGTCCTGCGATCTAAGTATAGAGCGGACAACCAGCGCCTCTTCCCCAGGGCACCACTACTCAGTACAAGAGGACATGGCTTTAAGGTAAGGGGTGGGAAGTTCAAGGGGGATATTCGAGGAAGGTTTTTTACTCAGAGAGTGGTTGGTGCGTGGAATGCACGCCTGAGTCAGTGGTGGAGGCAGATACATTAGTGAGATTTAAGAGACTACTAGACAGGTATATGGAGGAATTTAAGGTTGGGGGATTATACGGGAGGCAGGGTTTAAGGGTTGGCACAACATTGTGGGCCGAAGGGCCTGTGCTGTGCTGTAGTACTCTATGTATGCTGTTCTATGTATAGCCCCAAACTTTCAAGTGGAGTGTTTAATCTAATAGGAGAGGACGGTGGTCTATGGAAGAAAGAGAAGGAGGAGGGAAACCAAAGGGAGGTGATGGACAGCTGAGGAAAAGAGAAGAGAAAAGAGAGGAACCAGAATGGGGAATGGCCAGTTGGTTCCGCTCTACCTCTTTTCTTTTCTTCACCTGCATTTCAGTCCCTATGGTGGCCATCCTCCTTCCCTTTCTCCCATGATCCACTAATGCCTCCTATCAGATTCCTTCTTCTTCAGCCCTTCGCCGCATCCACCTACCCCTTCCTGGTTTCTTACTTCGTTACCCCCTCCTCCACCCACTCATCCTCTCCCTCATCTGGTCTCACCTATCACCTGCCAGCTTATGTTCCACCCATCACTGCCACCTCCTTATTTTGGCTTCTGCCTCTTTCCTTTCCCGTCCTGATGAAGGGTATTAGCCTGAAATGTCAACTGTTTAATTCCACCATAGATGCTGCCTGACCTGCTGATTTCCTGCAGCACCTCGTGTGTGTTGCTCAAGATAGTCAGCATCTGCAGAATCTCGTGTTAATGTTTAGCGATTGTGAATTGATTTCAATTACAGCTGAAATCAGCTCTCTCTCTGTCTATTTTTCACTCTGTATGTCTGTCGCTCTCTCTCTTGCTGTCTCTGTTTGCATCTGTTGCTGTGTCTGTGTCTATCTTTGTCTCTGTGTCTGTCTCTCTCTGTCCATCTCTCTCTCTCTCTGTTTCTCTGAGCATGTCTCCCTCCCCCTCCCTCCCCCATCTCCCCCTCCCCCTCCATCCCCCTCTCCCTCCATCCCTCCCTTTCTTATTCTTGATATAACGTTCACCTCTGAGTCAGAATCTTATGGGTTCAGCCCAGTTACAGAAGCGTGGGTCTCCCACAAGCCATTGCAAGCACGAGGCTAAATTTAGAGACACAGAGCCTGTCAGCAGAAAGCCAACTTTGACAGATGGATGTGTTAGTGTTTTACAGCTCTTACATTTCAGACGATGCTGGTTTTAAGCATTGAGTATAATAGATGTGTGGTTCTTCAACTTCCTTTCTCCTCCCACCACTTCAGAGTTGAAAACAAATTTATTATCCAAGTATATACGTACATGCCACCATGTACAACCCAGAGGATCATTTCTTGTTGGCATTTACAGGAAACACAACAGAATCAATGAAAAATCGCACCCAACAAGATGGACAAGCAACAATGGGCAAAACACATCAAACTGAGCAAATGCAAAATGAGAGAGAAAGAAAGAAATAACAATAAGAAGAAATAAATCAGCAGTAAATATTGAGAACATAAGATTAAGAAACCTTGAAAGTGAATCCATTGGTTGTAGAACAGTTCAGAGTAGGGGTGAGTGAAATTGAGTGAAGTTATCCCCTCTGCTTCAACAGCCTGATGGTTGAGAGGTAATAACCTCTGGTGGCGTGGCTTCGGAAATATTTTAAGCCCTACCCAACTTCTTTATTGTGTGGTGCATTCCTGAGTTTGACTAGTCAAAATGCAATAGGCTTGGGCATTTATTAATTTATATCTTTCAGCTTGCCAAACACAAGAAGTGACTGGAACTGTCAAAATATCTAATTGCTAGACAACCACATTTTCTCACCAGTAATTCTTTCTTCTTAACACTTAAGATTCTGCAGATGCTGCAAATTCAGAGCAACAGTCACAAAATGCTGGAGGAATTTGGTCAGGTAGCACCTATGGAGTGGAATAAAGAGTCAAAGTTTTGTGCCGGGCCCCTTCAGCAAGACTGGAAAAGAAGGGAGTGGAAGCCAGTATAAGAAGGTGGGCTAAGGGGGCGGAGTACAGGCTGGCAGATGATAGGTGAGACCAAGTGAGTGGGAAGGGGGATGGGTGTGGGAGGAGGGACGAACTAAGAAGCTGGGAGGGGATAGGTGAAAGAGGTAAAGGGCCGGAGAAGAAGGAATCTGATGGGAGAGGGACGTGGCCCATGGGAGAAAGGGAAAGAGGAGGGAATGGACAGTTGACAAAAAGAAAAGAAGGGGGTTAAGAAGGGGGGTAAGAAGGGAGGTGGAATGGGAGAAGAGAGCGCGGGGCAGGGGGGAGAAATTACTGGAAGTTAGAGAAATCGATATTCATGCCATCAGATTGGAGATTGCCAAGAGAACAGCGATTCAGGTTCAGTTCCTATCATTGTCTGATTGGGGTTTGTACTTTCTCCCTGTGACCGTGTGCATTTCATCCGAGTGCTCCATTTTCCACTCACATTCCAAAGACGAATGGATTAGGGTTAGTATGTGTGGGCACACCAGTTGGCGCCTGAACCATGGCCACACGTATGGGCTGCACCCAGCACATCCTCAGACTATGTTGGTAATTGACACAAACAATGTATTTCACGAATTCGAGAAAACTTGTAGGAGCTGGAAATCTAAGCAACACAGACAAAATTCTGGAGGAACTCAGCAAGTCAGGTAGCCTCTGTGGAAATGAATAAACAGTCATGGTTTCAGGCCAAAACACTTCTTCAGGTCTGAAAAGAAAGGGGCAAGATGCCAGAATAGAAAGGTGGGGTGAGGGGAAGGAGGCTAGCTGGAAGGTGATAGGGGAAAACAGATGGGTAGGAAAAGTAAATGACTGGAGAGGAAGGAATGTGATAGGCAAGAAGAGTGGTCATAGGAGAAAGGGAAGGAGGAGGGGATCCAGAGGGACGTGATAGGCAGGTGAGAGGAGATATAAGGCCACAGTGGGGAACAGGGGAAGAGTGGAAGAGGGGAGGGGGAGGAAAAACTTTTACCGAAAGTAGAAATCAATATTCATGCCATCAGTTTGGAGGCTACCCTGAAGGAATATGAGGTCTTGCTCCTCCACTTCGAGTCTAGCCTCATTGTGGCAGTAGAGAAAGCCATGAATTGATATGCCAGAATGGGAATGGGAAGTAGAACTAAATTGGGCAGCCACCAGGATATCGTGCTTGATGCAGCGGATAGAGCGAAGATGCTCACCAAAGCAGTACAGTACTTCAATCTGCATCAGGTATCACTGATGTAGACAAGGCAGCGCTGGGAGCATTGAATACAGTAGATAATCTTCTCAGGTAATGTGTCACCTCACCTAGAAGGACTCTTTGTGACCCTGAATGAAATAAACGTACACTTTTTTTCAAAAGGTTCTTCCAGATTCCATAGAACCATAGAACATTACAGCACAGAAACAGGCCTTTTAGCCCTTCTTGGCTGTGCCAAACCATTTTACTGCCTAGTCCCACTGACCTACACCTGGACCATAACCCTCCATACACCTCTCATCCATGTACCTGTCCAAGATTTTCTTCAATGTTGAAAGTGAGCCCGCATTTACCACTTCATCTGGCAGCTCATTCCACACTCCCACCACACTCTGTGTGAAGAAGTGTTCTCTAATGTCCCCTTTAAACTTTTCCCACTTCATTCTTAATCTATGTTCTCTGTTTTTTTTCTTCCCTAGCCTCAGTGGAAAAAGCCTGCTTGCATTCACTCTATCTATACCCAACATAATTTTATATACCTCTGTCAAATCTCCCCTCATTCTTCTACACTCCAGGGAATAAAATCCTAACCTATTCAACCTTTCTCTGTAAATGGATTTCTCAAGTTCTGGCAACATCCTTGTAAACCTTCTCTGCACTCTTTCAACCTTATTAATATCCTTCCTGTAACTTGGAGGCCAAAACTGCACACAATACTCCAAATTCGGCCTCACCAATGCCTTATACAACCTCACCATAACACTCCAACTCTTGTACTCAATACTTTGATTTATAAAGGCCAATGTACCAAAAGTTCTCTTTATGACCCTATCTACCTGTGACGCCACTTTTAGGGAATTTTGTATCTGTATTCCCAGATCCCGCTGTTCCTCTGCACTCCTCAGTGCCTTACCATTTACCCTGTATGTTCTACCTTGGTTTGTCCTTCCAAAGTGCAATACCTCACACTTGTCTGTATTAAACTCCATCTGCCATTTTTCAGCCCATTTTTCCAGCTGGTTCAAATCCCTCTGCAAGCTTTGAAAACCTTCCTCACTGTCCATTAAACCTCCAATCTTAGTATCATCAGCAAATTTGCTGATCCAATTTACCACATTATCATCCAGATCATTGATATAGATGACAAATAACAATGGACCCAGCACTGATCCCTGTGGCACACCACTAGTCGCAGGCCTCCACTCAGAGAAGCAATCCTCCACTAGCACTCTCTGGCTTCTTCCATTGAGCCAATGTCTAATCCAATTTACTACCTCTCCATGTATACCTAGCGACTGAATCTTCCTAACTAACCTCTCATGCGGGACCTTGTCAAAGGCCTTACTGAAGTCCATGTAGACAACATCCACTGCCTTCCCTTCATCCACTTTCCTGGTACCTCCTTGAAAAACTCTAATAGATTTGTTAAACATGACCTACCATGCACAAAGCCATGTTGACTCTCCCTAATAAGTCCCTTTCTATCCAAATACTTGTAGATCCTATCTCTTAGTACTCCTTCCAATAAGTTACCTATTACTGACGTCAAACTTACCAGCCTATAACTTCCTGGATTACTTTTAGAGCCTTTTTTAAACAACGGAACAACATGAGCTATCCTCCAATCCTCTGGCACCTCACCTGTAGATACCAACATTTTAAATATATCTGCCAGGGCCCCTGCAATTTCAACACTAGTGTCCTTCAAGGTCCGAGGAAATACCCTGTCAGGTCCTGGGGATTTATCTACTCTAACTTGTCTCAAGATAGCAAGCACCTCCTCCTCTTCAATCTGTGTAGGTTCCATGATCTCACTACTGGTTTGCCGTATTTCCATTGACTCCATGCCAGTTTCCTTAGTAAACACAGACGCAAAAAAAAAAAAATTTAAGATCTCCCCCATTTCCTTTGGTTTCATACATAGCCGACCACTCTGATCTTCACTCTGATCTCCCACTTACCAATTTTATCACTTACTATTCTTTTACTCTTAATATACCTGTAGAAGCTCTTTGGATTATTCTTCACCTCGACTGCCAAAGCAACCTCATGTCTTCTTTTAGCCCTTCTGATTTCTTTCCTAAGTATATTTTCGCACTTTTTATACTCCTCAAGCACCTTATTTGCTCCCTGTTTCCTATACAGGTCAAACATCTCTCTCTTCTTCTTTATCAGAATTCCAACACCCCTTGAGAACCAAGGTTCCTTACTCTCATTCACTTCGCCTTTAATCCTGACAGGAATATACAAACCCTGCACTCCCAAAATTTCTCCTTTGATGGCCTCCCACTTACCAATCACATCCTTGCCAGAGAACAACCTGTCCCAATCCATGTTTTTTAGATCCTTTCTCATTTCTTCAAATTTGGCCTTTTTCCAGTTTAGAACCTCAACCCGAGGACCAGATCTATCCTTGTCCATGATCAAGTTGAAACTAATGGTGTTATGATCACTGAAGACAAAGAGTTCCCCTACACAGACTTCAGTTACCTGTCCTAACTCCTTTCCTAATAGGAGATCCAATATTGCATCTTCTCCAGTTGGTACCTCTATATATTGGTTTAGAAAACTTTCCTGAACACATTTTACAAGCTCTAACCCGTCTAGACCCTTAACAGTATGGGAGTCCCAATCAATATGTGGAAAATTAAAATGCCCTACTATCAAAACTTTATGGTTCCTGCAGTTGTCTGCTATCTCTCTGCAGATTTGCTCCTCCAATTCCCGCTGACTATTGGGTAGTCTATAATACACCCCATTAATGTGGTCATATCTTTCCTGTTTCTCAGCTCTACCCATATGGCCTCAGTAGACAAGCCCTCTGATCTGTCCTGCCTGAGCACTGCTGTAACGTTTTCCCTGAGGGCAATGCCAACCCCCACCCTTCATTCCTCTGCCTCTATCACCTCTGAAACATCAGAACCCTGGAACATTAAGCTGCTAGTCCTGCCCCTCCTGTAGCCAATTTTCACTAATGGCTATAATGTTGTAATTCCATGTGTCAATCCACGCCATCAGCTCATCAGCCTTCCCCACAATACTCCTTGCATTGAAATAGACACACCTCAGAAGATTATTACCACCACACACAACCCTTCTATTTGTGACTTTGCATGAACTTTTAACATCATTTATTTTCACCCCCGCTCCACTATCTGCTCTGGCAGTCTGGTTCCCATCCCCCTGCAAATCTAGTTTAAACCCTCCCCAGTAGCACTAACAAACCTCCCTGCAAGGATGTTGGTCCCCTTGTAGTTCAGGTGTAAACCGTCTCTCATGTACAAGTCCCACCTGCCCCAGAAGATGTCCCAATGATCCTGAAATCTGAAACCCTGCCCCCTACACCAGTTCCTCAGCCATGTGTTCATCCGCCAGAGCATCCTATTCTTACCCTCACTGGCACGTGGCACAGGTAGCAATCCTGAGATTACCACCCTTGAGGTCCTACTTCTTAACTTCCTACAAAGCTCTCTATACTCACTCTTCAGGACCTCCTCACTCTTTCTTCCTATATCATTGGTACCAATGTGTACCATGACATCTGGCTGATCACCCTCACACTTCAGAATGCTGTGCACGCAATCAGAGACATCCTTGACCCTGGCACCCGGGAGGCAACAAACCATCTGGGAGTCTCTGTCACGACCTCAGAACTTCCTTTCTGTACCTCTAACTACCGAGTCCCCTATCACTACTGCTCTCCTCTTCTTCCACCCTCTCTTCTGCACTGCAGAACCAGACTCAGTGCCAGAGATCCAGCTGCCACAGCTTGTCCCAGGCAACTCATCCCATTAATTTAGTACCAATAGATCAGCATAATTCCTGCAGGAATGCCATCCCATGATGTTTTGTTAACTGGAAAAAGGTATCAACATACACAAGATTTGCACTATTTACAGATAGCTCAGTGGGCGGTTGGGTGGCACATGCACAGGCAGAACCGAGTGACTCAACACAACAAATACAATCCAGTTTGCTGGGAGTCTGGATGTTGTGCACTTTTTTTTTCTCTTGGAAACGTTACATTGCACCTTAAACGCAAGCGATTCGACAGATGCTGGAGATCTTGATCAGTGTAAACTCAAAACTTGATTTCTCATTCAGATCATATTGTTATAAATTGGCTCTTTGTTTGAAATTAAGTTTTCTGAGAACTCCCAATTCTTTTGACAGTGAGTCATGTTGCACTATCCAGCCAGTAATTGTGTTTTGCATACTGATGTCATGACACATTCTCTAACCTGCATTTCTTCATAAAACGCTGTGGATTAAGTATATTGCATAACTTTGTTTGCCTATAAGTCGAATCAAGGAACAACTGACAGACTTCAAAGACTTCCTAATTTTAAGTAATTTCTTTCCTTTTCAGGCCAATTGTTAAGTTATATAAAGAGGTAGTTAGTTCCCTTTAGATCCTATTTTACATCCTGGGAAGGCAGAAAAACTCTGAGAGTTATCTAAGCACAACTGGCTTTTGTCATCTTCATTTACAGTCCTGACAACGGGTTATGCTTCTTCAGAAGTGAGAGGGAACTTCTCACTTCTAACTCGAATATGAAAGCAAGGATGTAATGTTGAGGCTTTATAAGACCGTAAGACATAGGAGCAGAATTAGGGATTTGGCCCATTGAGTCTGCTCTGCTATTCAATCATGGCTGATTCTTTTTTCTCCCTCCTCAACCCCATTCTCTAGCTTTCTCCCCATAACCTTTGATGTCGTGTCCAATCAAGAATCTATCAATCTCTGCCTTAATGCACTGGTGAGGACTTACTTGAAGTATTCTCAGGTGTTTTAGGCCCTTTATCTAAGAGAGGATGTGCTAAAATTAGAGAGGGTTCAAAGGAGGATCATGAAAATGATTCCTGAATTGAGAGGCTTGTCAATGAGGAGTGTTTGATGGTTCTGGGCCTGTACTCACTGGAATTCAGAAGAACAAGGGGAGATCTCATTGAAACCTATTGAATGTTGAAAGGCCTCAATAAAATGGATGTGGAAAAGATGTTTACTTTGATGGGAGAGTCTAAGACCAGTGAACACAGCCTCAGAATAGGGGGATATCCATTTAGAACAGAGATGGGTAGGAATTTCTTTTATCAGTGGTGAATCTGTGGAATTTGTTGCCACAAGCAGCTGTAGAAGAGAAGTCATTTGGTTTATTTAAGACAGAGGTTGATTAGTCAAGGCATGAAGGGATACAGTCAGGAGATTGAGTCTGAGAGGGAAATGGATCAGCCATGATAAAATGGTGAAGCAGACTCAATGGGCCAACCTGCCTAATTCTGCTACTATATCTTATGGTGCTATGGTGTTATTGGCCCTAGTGCCCTTCCCTTGGACAACATCGGTGGCTTGGAGAGGGGGGACTTGCAGCATGGGCAACTGCCGGTCTTCCATACAACCTTGCCCAGGCCTGCGCCCTGAAAACCTTCCAAGGCACAAATCCATGGTCTCACGAGACTAATGGATGCCTATGGTCTATGCTCAAAATGTCAACTGTTTATTCTCCTCCACAAATGCTACTTGAACTGCTGAGTTCCTCTAGCATTTTGTGAGTGCTGACTCTCCCATTGTCGGAAACATCCTCTCTACATCCACTCTATCTAGGCCCTTCAATCTTTGATAGATTTCAATGAGATCCCCCATCATTCTAAGCACCAGCAAGTGCAGACCCACAGCCATCAAACGTTACTCATATATTAACTCTTTCATCCCTGGGATCATTCTCATGAACCTTCTCTGGACCCTTTCCAAAACCAGCACATCCTTTCTTCCATAAGGGGCACAGATCTTTTCACACTACTCTAAGCCCCTCTCAAGGGATGCACCCATGATCATTCCTGATGAGCAACATTTAGGAGAAGCACGACTGGGATGTATCATGGCTTACTACAGCAACTGCTCTGCCTGTGACTGCAAAAGAGTGGTGGACACAGCTCAGCACATCACAAAAACAAGCCTCCCTTCCATAAACCCTTCCTACACTTCTCTTTGCCTCGGTAAAGCAGCCAGCATAATTAAAGACCTCACCCATGGAGTTTAACCTGATGAAATATGAAGTAATGCACGTTGGTCAAATTGGGGGTTCAATAGCGTGGTGGTTAGCACAAGGCTTTACAGTACTGGTGATCCGGGTTCAGTTCCCGCTGCTGCCTGAAATGAGTTTGTACGTTCTTCCTGTGACCGCGTGGGTTTCACCTGAATGCTCTGGTTTCCTCCCACAGTCCAAAGACATACCAGATAATAGGTTAATTGGTCACCGGAAGTTATCACGTGATTAGGCTACGATTAAATCAGGGTTGCTCGGCAGCATAGTTCAAAGGGCCGAAAGGCCCTGTTTCATGTTGTATCTCAATAAATAAAATAAAATAAAAATGTGGTACGGTGTAAATGGCAATACTCAAACAGTGCTGATATGCAGAGGATGGTAGGGTTAAGGTAGGGTTAAAGAACCAGGGCATACAAGGAATGTAGAAAATCTAGTTAATAAGAAACAAAAAGTTTACAAAAAGTTTAAGAAACTAGGTACAGTTAGAGCTCTAGAAAATTACAGGGTAGCTAGGAAGGAGCTTAAGAATGGAATTAAGAGAGCCAGGAGGGACCATGAGAAGGCTTTCGTGAGCAGGATTAAGGAAAACCCCAAGGCATTCTGCAAGTATGTGAAGAGCAAGAGGATGAGCCGTGTGAGAACAGGACCAATCAGGAGCAATAGTGGAAATGTGTGCATGGAATCAGAGGAGGTGGCGGAGGTTCTTAATGAACACTTTGCTTCAGTATTCAACGGGGAAAAAGACCTTGGCAATTGTGGAGATGACTTACAGTGGACTGAAATGCCTAAGCAGATAGATATTAAGAAAGAGGATGTGCTGGAGCTTTTGAAAAGCATTAAGTTAGATAAGTCACCGGGACCAGGTGAGTGATACCCCAGGTTACTGTGGGAAGCAAGGGAGGAGATTGCTGAGCCTCTTGTGATGATCTTTGCATCATCAATAGGAATGGGAGACGTAATGGGTGATTGGTGCATTCTTTGAGGATGTAACAAACACATTGATGAAGATAGAGCAGTGGATATAGGATTTCAGTAAGGCATTTGATAAGATACCCCATGCAAGGCTCTGTCAGAAAGTACGGAGGCATGAGATCCAGAATTGGCTTCCCCACAGAAGGCAAAAGGTGATTGTAGATAGTTCATGTTCTGCATTGAGGTCGGTGACCAGTGGTGTTCTGCAGGGATCAGTTCTGGGACCCCTCCTCTTTGTGATTTTTATAAATGACCTGGATGAAGAAGTAAAAGGGTAGGTTAGTAAGTTTGCTGATGACACAAAGGTTGGGAGTGTTGTGGATAGTCTGAAGGGTTGTCAGAGATTACAACAAGACATCGATAGGATGTAGAACTGGGCTGAGAAGTGGCAGATGGACCAACCCAGATAAGTGTGAAGTGATTCATTTGGTAGGTCAAATTTGAAGACAGAATATAATATCTATATACTATTGAAACCCTGATGCTCTGTTTGTCTGTTTGTCACCTCCAATTAGTGCAAACGGTGCATTACAGCGGCACTATTTTTGGCTAAATTGACTTAAGGTGCACTAACTGACAGAATGCGGGCAAAGTTCAGGGTTATATATTAGTATAAAATTGCTCACTTGCCGAAATCAACAGCCTCGCTTTCACCCGAGAGCCGATGTCAGCCATGATGGAAACCGCGACGTGACAACACGACGCATGCGCACGGCCAGCCTCAAAAGCGACTCACGATGCTCACTGCAGCGACACCAACCAGAGCAAAGGGGCAGGGCAGCTCTATTTCGAGCGGTCACATTCTGCTAATCGCCATCAGCATGTGCAGGATTGGGACAGATCAAACTGAGACCCATCAGTAAGAGATAATTAAATCTTATTGTAATGATGTACTTCGAGACACCCATCAAACCTTTTGCTGCAGTCAAAGGACAGCGGTGACTATATCACGTCCATTTAGGAGAGCGCCAACCACATCGTCAAGAATAATCAGTATCCTGGAGGCTTTGGTGTTACTGCTTCGTATCTTCTATCCAGCATTAGGGTAAAAAAAAATATGGTCAGCCTAATTATGCTGCGTGGAAAGGGAAGGGGGACATTATGGTCAAGAGGTGACGCCAAACATCGTCAGGAAGCGGCAAGGAGAGGGAGGGAACAAGAATCAGATGAGGCCAGGGCTGCACGAATCCAGGATCAAAGAGTCAGGACAAAAAAGACGAGAGAAAAAGAGACAGAGGAGGAGAGGGATGCACATCTCCAAAATGAAAACAACTGGCATGGAAGGAGGAGAGACGAAGAGACATGGAGCTGAGAAATGCATGTCTCCAGGATCAGAGACAATCAACAAACAGCAGAAGAGATGAAGAGATGGGGGATGAAAGGGCTGCACGTCTCCAGAATGATGAGAGGCACAAGGGTATCAGATCAACCAGAAATGATGCCATCAAAAGTGTCCTTTGTTAAACGAGGAGGAGCTATATTTGCCTTGCTACACGTTGTTCTTCTTTAATAAACTGAGGTTTTCTTCTTCAATTTCCAAAGCAAAGCGATACCAATAGCATTCAGGAAAATGTAATGTTCATTCTGGTCACATCAGACTGCACTACCCTTCTCTCAAAGGCCCCAACAGGTCACCCCATTGTCTAGTTAAAGGTAAAACTCTTGGCAGTGTGGAGGATCTGAGAGATCCTGGGGTTTGTGTCGATAGGACACTCAAAGCTGCTGCGCAGGTGGACAGTGTTGTTAAGAAGGCTTATGGTGTGTTGGCATTCGTCAGTTGTGGGATTGAGTCTAAGAGCCATGAGGTAATGGTACAGCAATGTAAGACCTTGGTCAGACCCCACTTGGAGTACTGTGTTCAGTTCTGGTCACCTCATTACAGGAAGGATGTGGATATTATAGTGAGAGTGCAGAGGAGACTTACAAGAATGTTGTCTGGATTGGAGGCTGTACCTTATGAGAATAGGTTGAGTAAACTTGGCCTTTTCTCCTTGGAGTGATGGAGGATTAGATGTGCCCTGATAAAGGTGTATAAGATGATGAGGAGCATTGATCATGTGGATAGCCAGAGGCTTTTTCCTAGGACTGAAATGGCTAGCACAAGGGGGAATAGTTTTAAGGGGCTTGGAAATATGTACCGAGGAGATGTCAGGGGTAAGTTTTTCACACAGAGAGTGGTGGTGCATGGAATGCACTGCCGGTGGCGGTGGTGGAAGTGGATACAATAGGGTCTTTTAAGAGCCTCTTAGATAGATGCATGGAACTTAGAGAAATCGAGGGCTATGCTGTAGGGAAATTCTCGGAACTTTCTAGAGTAGGTTACATGGTCGGCACAACATTGTGGGCCGAAGGGCCTGTGATGTGGTGTAGATTTCTATTTTCTATGTTCTAACATGAGATAATGAGATAAAGAGTCCTTAAAGTGAGATCACTGGTTGTGCGAGACATTTGAATGATGGGGCAAGTGAACGTAGTTGTCCTTTTTTATTTGAAGAGCCTGATGGTTGAGGGGTAGTAACTGCCAACCACAGCTGATGAGCCGATGAAGTGACTGGTTCTAAGACACCAGTAAACTACCTTTTCCCCTTCTTCTGTCAGTAGAAACAGTTCTGCTGGGCTTAGTAACTAAACCACACATGAAGGCCGGGAGCTGGACTTGGTTATTAGAGACAATTTGCGGTGCATGCCATTGGGAGCATTTAGTAGGAGTGGGAGCTTGACCCCATTATCACCCCCAGCTATAACAACCTTTACAGGTTCATGATCTTCTTGCTCTTGAATTCTGTGTTTCTGCCAAGTGTTAAGTAGCCACATGCCTTCATAGCCACCTTGTTTATCTGCTTTGGTGCCTAGAGAAATCAACAGAGGAGTGCTCACTCTTTTCCTCTGTCCTTCTCAGAACTGGGCGCCCTGGTAGCAGAGCTGTTAGCACAATGCTATTACAGCTCCGGGCGTTCCAGAATTCAGAGTTCAATTCCGTCGCTGTTCCGTGAGGAGTCTGGACATCCTCCCCGTGGAATGAATAGGTTTTCCCCAGGTGCTCCGGTTTCCATCCACAGTCAAAAGACGTACTGGATAGGTTAATTGGTCGTTGTAAATTGTCCCCTGATCAGGTTAGGGTTAATCAGGATTGTGGCGTGGCTTAAAGGGTCGAAAGGGCCTGCTCCACGCATCATCCTAAACAAAAAATAAATAAATAAATTTATAAACACAAGAGATTCTGCAGATGCTGGAAATCCAGAGTAACACATGCACAAACAGCTGGAAGTATCAGCAGGTCCAAGATCCCCTCATGTTTTAAGAAGGCAACGATAATCCCAGTGCCAAAGAAGAGCAAGGTGGCATGCCTGAATGACTATCGACCTGTGGCTCTGACATCAATTGCTATGAAGTGCTTCGAGAGATTGGTTATGGCACACATCAACCACAGCCTACTGGTCAACCTCGACGCTTTGCAATTCGCCTACTGGAGCAACAGGGCAACAGCAGATGCCACCTCTCTGTACCTACCTTCCTCCTTAGAACACCTGAAGAATAAAGACCCATACGTAAGGCTCCTTTTCATTGACTACAGCTCTGCCTTTAATACCATTATTCCAAATAAACTGATTCCTAAGCTCCAGAACCTGGGCTTAGCACTCAGATCTGCAGCTGGATCTTCAACTTCCTCACAGACAGGACCCAGGCTGTAAAAATAGGGGACAAGCTCTCCTCTACAATCACTCTGAGCACCGGTGCCCCACAAGGCTGTGTACTCAGTCCCCTGCTGTACTCACTGTACACCCATGATTGTGTAGCCAAGTTTCCATCAAACTCAATATATAAGTTTGCTGATGACACAACAATTGTAGGCCATATCTTGGGTAATGATGAGTTTGAGTACAGAGAGGAAATTAAGAACCTGGTGGCATGGTGTGAAGACAATAACCTATCCCTCAATGTCAGCAAGACGAAGGAATTGGTTGTTGACTTCAGAAGGAGTAGCGGACCGCACGACCCTACTTACATCGGTGGTGCGCAAGTGGAACAGGTCAAAAGCTTTTAGTTCCTCGGGGTCAATATCACAAATGACCTGACTTAGTCCAACCAAGCAGAGTCCACTGCCAAGAAGGCCCACCAGCGCCTTTACTTCCTGAGAAAACTAAAGAAATTTGGCCTGTCCCCTAAAAACCTCACTAATTTTTATAGATGCACCGTAGAAAGCATTCTTCTGGGGTGCATCACAACCTGGTATGGAAGTTGTCCTGTCCAAGACCGGGAGAAGCTGTAGAAGATCGTGAACACGGCGCAGCACATCACACAAACCAATCTTCCATCCTTGGACTCATCTTACACTGCACACTGTCGGAGCAGTGCTGCCAGGATAATCAAGGACACGACCCACCCAGCCAACACACTTTTCGTCCCTCTTCCCTCCGGGAGAAGGCTCAGGAGCTTTGAAGACTCGTATGGCCAGATTCGGGAACAGCTTCTTTCCAACTGTGATAAGACTGCTGAACGGATCCTGACCCGGATCTGGGCCGTACCCTCCAAATATCTGGACCTGCCTCTCGGTTTTTTTGCACTACCTTACTTTCCATTTTTCTATTTTCTATTTATGATTTATAATTTAAATTTTTATTATTTACTATCAATTTGTAGTCCAGGGAGTGGGAAGCACAGAATCAAATATCGCTGTGATGATTGTACGTTCTAGTATCAATTGTTTGGCGACAATAAAGTATAAAATATAAAGTATAAGGTCAGACAGCATCCATGTAGAGGAACAGGCAGTCTACATTATTGTGCTCCCATTTCTGATGTTCAATCTTGTTTACTTCTAATACGAAAGGTAAAAACATCCATCTGCAAATTAAGATTTGATACCGCTTGGAGACGAGAGATCGGTGAATTGGTGTTTCATCACACCCATGCAAACCAAGCTGCTGTTTTGATTCTCTGCTCGTCTTAATGAGAAATAATTAAATGCTGCGCTGCTCACTGTCTATTTGTGTTCAGTAATGAGTTTCATGTCTGGTCTGATTGTGGCTCCAAAATAGAGGTAATTTTCTCAGTATGGATGTACCTGGTTGCCACTATCACAAATGGTTTTACAAATCCCATAACCAGAAATCTGGCTGAGGCAAATGTCAGCATTTCCGATCACTGAAATACTGATTAATAATTGAAGTGATGGAACCATGTAAATTTACTTATTAGAATCCATCACAGACATTAGCCTCCCTATTACTGAGGACATCTTCAAAATACGATTCCCCCAAAAGGCAGAATCCATTATTAAGGACCTCCACCAACCAAGGCATGCCCTCTTCTCATTGCCACCATCAGGGAGAAGGTACAGGAGCCTAAAGGCACACAGTCAACATTTCAAGGACAGTTCTTCCCCTCCACCATCAGATTTCTGAGTGCACAATGAATCCTTGAACACTACCTCACTACTTTCTTCTCTGTTTGCAATGCCTTGTGAGACCATAGATCTGATCTGCGCCTGGAAAGTCTTCACTCTCCAGGGCGCAGGCCTGGGCAAGTTTGTATGGAAGACCGGCAGCTGCCCAGGCTGCAAGTCTCCCCTCTCCACGACACCGATGTTGTCCAAGGGAAGGGCATTAGGACCCATACAGTTTGGCACCAGTGTCCTCGCAGAGCGACGTGTGATCAAGGACACAACACATTGCCTCAGCTGGGGCTCGAACTCACGACCTTCAGGGCTCGAACTCACGACCTTAACCACTTGGCCACATGCCCACTCATTGCAATGCCTAAAACAATATATATACATAGTACTGTGCAAAAGCTTTGGGCACATGTGTATAGCTAGGGAGCCTGAACTGCACAGTACTTTAATTGTCAAGGTGGAGCAGAGAGTGAGCAAGAGCAAAGGAAGTTGGGTATGGTGAGGGTGGAGCACTGTGGTGACAGAAAAGAAATTCCAGGGGTGGCGAGGGGGTTGGCGCGGGTGCAGACACACCCAGCCCTGAAACACTATGCAAAGTCATTTGATTCCCAACAACTCTGCTGTCTAAATTGATTAAGTCCTTCCCTGGAAACATTTGGGTGTTGACATAGGGTTCACACCAGCTGATGAGTGGTCACACCAGTTATTTGTGTGAATAAAATAGCTGGCAATTTCGGTCACACTAGTAACACAAGAAGCCGGCTGGTGGCATCAGCGCTGGACTTCGGAGCGAAGGCTCCCGAGTTCGAATCCAGCCTTGCACGTTTTCCATCCGTGCTGGGTTGAGCATCGAGCTAGCAACTCAGCCTTGTAAAAATAAAAAAGCCTGCTAAAAAAATGCCGTCATGACGGCGTCCCGATGATTCCACTCGGAGTTAAGGGCCTTCTTCTTCTTCTTCTTCTTCTTCTTCTTCTTCTTGTAACACAAGAAAGAGGAAGAGAAAATAACAAAATAATAAAAATTTACCTCTCTCAGACTCTAACATGCTCTTTCCCTCACATACGTTCATAAACTCTCTCACAAGCACTCTCACAAACTCTCTTTTAAACTCTCTCTATTAGAAACTCTCCTTCAAACTCTCTCTCACCAATTCTCTTTGAAACTCTTTCTCTCACGACATCTCTCTCACAAACTCTCTCCCAAACTCACTCTCACAAACACTCTATCTTTCAAACTCTCTCTGTCACAAACTCGCACACACACACACACACACACACACACACACACAAATTCTCTCTCACAATCCCACTCTCAGACAAACTCTCTCACAATCACTCTTGTAATCTCTCACAAACTTTCTGAGACTCACATAATCTCTCTCACACAATCTCTCTCAAGATCTCTCTCTCATAAAGTCTCTCTCTCTAACAAGCTCTCTCTTAAAATGGTCTCTCACAAAACCTCTCTTACAAACATTCCCCAACAAGCACTCACGTAAATGCTCCCTCACAAGCCCTGTCTCGCAATCCCTGTCTCGCAATCTCTGTTTTGCAATCCGTCTCACAAACCCTCCCTCACAAACCTTCTCTCACAAGCACCTCTCATGAACTCTCTCACAAACTCTCTCTCACAAGCCCCTCTCTCACAAATCCTCTCTCACAAACTCTCTCTCGTAAACTTTCCCAAACTCTCTCACACTCTCACAAATTCTCTGACAAACTCCCTCTCAAATGCTCTCTCACAAACTCTCTCTGAGAACCTCTCTCTCACACACTCTGTCTCACAAACTCTCTATCATAAACTCTCCATCACAAACTCTCCACCATAAACTCCCCCTCAAAAATTCTCTCACAAACTCTCTCTCACAAATCTCTCAGAAAATCTCCCTCGCAAACTCTCCCTCAAACACTCCCTCTCTAACACTCTCCCTCACAAACTCACCCTTGCAAACTCCCTGACATACTCTGTCTCACAAACTTCCATTCACACACAGATTCTCTCCCATAAATCTGACAAATGTACTCTCACAATCACTCTCTCACACAAATGCTCCCTCTCAAACAATATCACAAAATTCACACTATCCCTCCCTCACAAACTCTGTCTCACAGTCCTTCCTTCACACACATACAGATTCACTCTCACAATCTCTACCTCATAAACTCTCTGTCACAAACTTACCTTCACACACACAGTTTCTCTCTCACAAATGCTCGTACAAATGTTCTTTCACACCCTCTCTTTCAAACTCTCACAAAAACTGTCTCTCACAAACTTCCTCTCATAATCTCTCATAATCTCTCACAAACCTGGAATATCTAGCTGTAAAGTGCCGTCTTTTTTACCTACCACGGGAACTCTCTGGGGTCATTTTGGTAACAGTTTACATTCCAGTTCAGGCCAATGTCAAGCAGGTTTTAGATGATCTGAGTAATGGGATCAACATGCACGAAACAGTGCACCCTAACGCCTTCACCATCACCATTGGTTCCTAGGGGGACCAATATCCTGGCAGGGAGATTAGCGAGGGCTACTGAGGTGACTTTAAACTAGAATGGTTGGGGGGTGGGAATCAAATTAAAGAGGCTAGGCGTGAGGAGGTTAGTTCACAACAGGGGGATGGGAACCAGTGCAGAGAGACGGGGGGTGTAAAGTGAGGGTAGAAGCAAAAAGTACTAAGGAGAAGAGTAAAAGTGGCAGGCCGACAAATCCAGGGCAAGCATTAAAAAGGGCCACTTTTCAACATAATTGTATAAGGGCTAAGAGAGTTGTAAAAGAGCGCCTGAAGGCTTTGTGTGTCAATGCAAGGAGCATTTGTAATAAGGCGGATGAATTGAAAGTGCAGATTGTTATTAATGATTATGATATAGTTGGGATCACAGAGACATGGCTCCAGGGTGACCAAGGATGGGAGCTCAACGTTCAGGGATATTCAATATTCAGGAGGGATAGACATGAAGGGAGGGGAGGTGGGGTGGCGTTGCTGGTTAAAGAAGAGATTAACGCAATAGAAAGGAAGGACATAAGCCGGGAAGATGTGGAATCGATATGGGTAGAGCTGCGTAACACTAAGGGGCAGAAGACGCTGGTGGGAGTTGCGCACAGGCCACCTAACAGTAGTAGTGAGGTCGGAGATGGTATTAAACAGGAAATTAGAAATGTGTGCAATAAAGGAACAGCAGTTATAATGGGTGACTTCAATCTACATGTAGATTGGGTGAACCAAATTGGTAAAGGTGCTGAGGAAGAGGATTTCTTGGAATGTATGCGGGATGGTTTTTTGAACCAACATGTCGAGGAACCAACTAGAAAGCAGGCTATTCTGGACTGGGTTTTGAGCAATGAGGAAGGGTTAATTAGCAATCTTGTCGTGAGAGGCCCCTTGGGTAAGAGTGACCATAATATGGTGGAATTCTTCATTAAGATGGAGAGTGACATAGTTAATTCAGAAACAAAGGTTCTGAACTTAAAGAGGGGTAACTTTGAAGGTATGAGACGTGAATTAGCTAAGATAGACTGGCAAATGACACTTAAAGGATTGACGGTGGATATGCAATGGCAAGCATTTAAAGGTTGCATGGATGAACTACAACAATTGTTCATCCCAGTTTGGCAAAAGAATAAATCAAGGAAGGTAGTGCACCCGTGGCTGACAACGGAATTTAGGGATAGTATCAATTCCAAAGAAGAAGCATACAAATTAGCCAGAGAAAGTGGCTCACCTGAGGACTGGGAGAAATTCAGAGTTCAGCAGAGGAGGACAAAGGGCTTAATTAGGAAGGGGAAAAAAGATTATGAGAGAAAATTGGCAGGGAACATAAAAACTGACTGTAAAAGCTTTTATAGATATGTAAAAAGGAAAAGACTGGTAAAGACAAATGTAGGTCCCCTGCAGACAGAAACAGGTGAATTGATTATGGGGAGCAAGGACATGGCAGACCAATTGAATAATTACTTTGGTTCTGTCTTCACTAAGGAGGACATAAATAATCTTCCAGAAATAGTAGGGGACAGAGGGTCCAGTGAGATGGAGGAACTGAGCGAAATACTTGTTAGTAGGGAAGTGGTGTTAGGTAAATTGAAGGGATTGAAGGCAGATAAATCCCCAGGGCCAGATGGTCTGCATCCTAGAGTGCTTAAGGAAGTAGCCCAAGAAATAGTGGATGCAATAGTGATAATTTTTCAAAACCCATTAGATTCTGGACTAGTTCCTGAGGATTGGAGGGTGGCTAATGTAACCCAACTTTTTAAAAAAGGAGGGAGAGAGAAACCGGGGAATTATAGACCGGTTAGCCTAACGTCGGTGGTGGGGAAACTGCTGGAGTCAGTTATCAAAGATGTGATAACAGCACATTTGGAAAGCGGTGAAATCATCGGACAAAGTCAACATGGATTTGTGAAAGGAAAATCATGTCTGACGAATCTAATAGAATTTTTTGAGGATGTAACTAGTAGAGTGGATAGGGGAGAACCAGTGGATGTGGTATATTTGGATCTTCAAAAGGCTTTTGACAAGGTCCCACACAGGAGATTAGTGTGCAAACTTAAAGCACATGGTATTGGGGGTGAGGCATTGATGTGGATGGAGAATTGGTTAGCAGACAGGAAGCAAAGAGTGGGAATAAACGGGACCTTTTCAGAATGGCAGGCGGTGACTAGTGGGGTACCGCAAGGCTCAGTGCTGGGACCCCAGTTGTTTACAATATATATTAATGATTTGGATGAGGGAATTAAATGCAGCATCTCCAAGTTTGCAGATGACACGAAGCTGGGTGGCAGTGTTAGCTGTGAGAAGGATGCTAAGAGGATGCAGAGTGACTTGGATAGGTTGGATGAGTGGGCAAATTCATGGCAGATGCAATTTAATGTGGATACATGTGAAGTTATCCACTTTGGTGGCAAAAATAGGAAAACAGATTATTATCTGAATGGTGGCCGATTAGGAAAAGGGGAGGTGCAACGAGACCTGGGTGTCATTATACACCAGTCATTGAAAGTGGGCATGCAGATACAGCAGGCGGTGAAAAAGGCGAATGGTATGCTGGCATTTATAGCGAGAGGATTCGAGTACAGGAGCAGGGAGGTACTACTGCAGTTGTACAAGGCCTTGGTGAGACCACACCTGGAGTATTGTGTGCAGTTTTGGTCCCCTAATCTGAGGAAAGACATCCTTGCCATAGAGGGAGTACAAAGAAGGTTCACCAGATTGATTCCTGGGATGGCAGGACTTTCATATGAAGAAAGACTGGATGAACTGGGCTTGTACTCGTTGGAATTTGGAAGATTGAGGGGGGATCTGATTGAAACGTATAAGATCCTAAAGGGATTGGACAGGCTAGATGCAGGAAGATTGTTCCCGATGTTGGGGAAGTCCAGAACGAGGGGCCACAGTTTGAGGATAGAGGGGAAGCCTTTTAGGACCGAGATTAGGAAAAACTTCTTCACACAGAGAGTGGTGAATCTGTGGAATTCTCTGCCACAGGAAACAGTTGAGGCCAGTTCATTGGCTATATTTAAGAGGGAGTTAGATATGGCCCTTGTGGCTACGGGGGTCAGGGGGTATGGAGGGAAGGCTGGGGCGGTGTTCTGAGTTGGATGATCAGCCATGATCATAATAAATGGCGGTTCAGGCTCGACGGGCCGAATGGCCTACTCCTGCACCTATTTTCTATGTATGTTTCTATGAAACGTATAAAATCCTAAAGGAATTGGACAGGCTAGAGGCAGGAAGATTGTTCCCGATGTTGGGGAAGTCCAGAACAAGGGGTCACAGTTTGAGGATAAAGGGGAAGCCTTTTAGGACTGAGATTAGGAAACACTTCTTCACACAGAGAGTGGTGAATCTGTGGAATTCTCTGCCACAGGAAACAGTTGAGGCCAGTTCATTGGTTATATTTAAGAGGGAGTTAGATATGACCCTTGTGGCTACGGGGATCAGGGGGTATGGAGGGAAGGCTGGGGCGGGGTTCTGAGTTGGACGATCAGCCATGATCATAATAAATGGCGGTGCAGGCTCGAAGGGCCGAATGGCCTACTCCTGCACCTATTTTCTATGTTTCTATGTTTCTATCATTCTGGGGGATTTTAACCAGGCCAGTCTGAAAAAATCACTAAGCAACTACCATCAACAGATCACTTGCAATACCAGAGGAAACAACACACTGGACCATTGCTACACCACCATCAAGAATGCCTTCCACGCCCTCACTTCAGAAAGTCTGATCACCCATCTGTACTTCAACTCCCTGAGTATAGGCAGAGACTGAAGACTGCAGCACCAGTAATGAGGACCAAGAACGTATGGACAAAGGAAGCACAGAATCGCCTACAGGACTGCTTTGAATCAGTGTACTGGACTGTATTCAGAGATTCATCTTCGAATCTGGATGAGTATGCTGTAGTTGTTACCAACTTCATTGAAACCTTTGTGGATGAGTGTGTGCCCACAAAGACATACTGTACATTCCCAAACCAAAAGCTGTGGATGAGCCAGGGGGTACATCGTCTGCTGAAGGCTAGATCTGTGGCATTCAAGTCTGGCAGCCCAGGCCTGTACCAGAAAACCAGGTATGATTTGCAGGGGGCTATTTCAAGGATGAAGAGTCAATTTTAAATGGGGTTGGAGGCGACATCAGATGCACGGCAACTCTGGCAGGGTTTGCAAGACATTACTTCCTACAAAGTGAAACCCAATAGCATGAATGGCAGCGCTGCTTCACTGCCAGATGAACTCAGTGTCTTCTATGCCCGCTTTGAAAGGGAAAACAACTGCTGCTTCTGATGACCCTTTGATCTCCGTCTCAGAGGCCGATGTTAGGCTGTCTTTAAAGATAGTGAACCCTCGCAAGGCGGAAAATCCCAATGGAGTACCTGGTAAGGCTCTGAAAACCTGTACCAACCAACTAACGGGAGAATTCAGGGACATTTTCAACTTCTCACTGTTACGGGCGCAAGTTCCCACTTACTTCAGAAAGGCAACAATTGTAGCAGTGCCTAAGAAGAATAATGTGGGCTGTCTTAATGACTATCGCCTGATAGCACTCACATCCACAGTGAGGAAATGCTTTGAGAGATTGGTCATGACCAGACAGAACCTGGATCTCTGTACCTCCCTCTGCAATTGGATCTTTGACTTCCTAACCAGAAGACCACAATCTGTGCAGATTGGTGATAACATATCTTCCTCACTGACAAACTACACTGGCGCACCTCAGGGTGTGTGCTTTGCCCACTGCTCTACTCTCTATATACCCATGACTATGTGGCTAGGCATAGCTCAAATACTATCTATAAATTTGCTGATGATACAACCATTGTTGGTAGAATCTCAGATGGGGACGAGGGCGTACAGGAGTGAGATATGCCAACTAGTGGAGTGGTGCCGCAGCAACAACCTGGCACTTAACGTCAGTAAGACGAAAGAGCTGATTGTGGACTTCAGGAAGGGCAAGACGAAGGGACACATACCAATCCTCATAGAAGGATCAGAAGTGGAGAGAGTGAGCAGCTTCAAGTTCCTGGGTGTCAAGATCGCTGAGGATCTAACCTGGTCCCAACATATCGATGCAGTTATAAAGAAGACAAGACAGTGAGACTTTATTAGAGATTTGAAAAGATTTGGCATGTCAACAAATACACTCAAAAACTACTTGTTGTACCGTGGAGAGCATTCTGACAGGCTGCATCACTGTCTGGTATGGAGGGGCTACTGCACAGGACCGAAAGAAGCTGCAGAAGGTTGTAAATCTAGTCAGCTCCATCTTGGGTACCAGCCTACAAAGTACCCAGAACATCTTTAGGAGCGGTGTCTCAGAATGGCAGCGTCCATATTAAGGACCTCCAGCACCCAGGGCATGCCCTTTTCTCAATGTTACCATCAAGTAGGAGGTATATAAGCCTAAAGGCACACACTCAGCGATTCAGGAACAGCTTCTTCCCCTCTGCCATCTGATTCCTAAATGGACATTGAATCTTTGGACACTATCTCACTTTTTCTTAATGTACAGTATTTCTGTTTCTGTATGTTTTTTTAAAAATCTATTCAAGATATGTAATTGATTCTCTTGTTTATTTACTATTATTATTTTTATTTTATTTTTTTTGTCTGCTAGATTATGTATTGCATTGAACTGCTGCTGCTAAGTTAACAAATTTCACGTCATATGCCGGTGATAATAAACCTGATTCTGATTCTGAAATTCTCTCAGACTCTCTCAAACTCTCATAAACCCCCTCTCACAAACTCTCCCTCGTGCATTCTCCCTCACAAGCCCCCACCAACAAGCTCCTGCTCACGAACCAATTCTCACAAGCCCCTTCTCAAAAACTCCCTCTCACAAACTCTCTCACAAATGGTCTCTCATAACCCTCTCTCAAACTCTCACCGAAACTGTCTCTCACAAATTTCCTCTCACAATCTCTCATAATCTCTCACAAAACTCTGACTCTCACAAGCTCTCTCAACCTCTCACAAACTCCTTCTCACAAACCCCCTATCACAAACTCCTCACAAACTCCTTCTCACAAACTCTCTCTCAAACTCTCTCAGACACCGTTCCTCACACACTCACCCCCACAAACTCTCCCCCACAAATTCTCACCCACAAACTCTCCCTCACAAACTCTCCCCCACAAATTCTCCCTCACAAACTCTCGCTTATCAGCTCCCTCTCACGAGCACCGTCTAATGAGGCCCTTTTCACAAACCCCTCTCACAAGCTCCCTCTCACAAACTCCCTCTCGCAAGCTACCTCTCACAAACTTACTCTCACAAACTCCCTCTCGCAAAATCCCTTTCACAAACACTTTTTGAAAAATTCTCTCAAAATCTGTCTCGCTCTGACCCTCAGAAATTCTCACATGCTCCCTTTTACAAACTTCCTCTCAAACTCTCATACAAACTTTCACACAAACTCTCTCCTAAAAACTCTCCCTCGCAAATTCTCTCTCTCAGAAAAAACCTCTCACAAACTCCCGCTCATACGTTCTCTCCCACAAGCTACGTCTCACAAAGACCGTCTCACACACTCTGTCTTACAAACTCTGTCTCACAATCTATCTCTCACAAACTCTCTCTCAGTCTCTCACAGAGGCTCTCTTGCAAACACTTTCTTTCACAAAATATATCTCACAAACCCTATCTCACGAAACCTGTCTCACAAACCCTATCTCACAAACTCTCCTTCAAACACACAAATTCTCTCTCACAAACTGTCTCACAATCTCTCTCTCATATGCTGTCTCATGTAAACTCTCTCAGAAAATCTATTTCAGTAACCCTCTCTCACCTTCTCTCACATATTCTCTCTCTCAATCTCACAGCACTCTCTCACAAACTCCCTCACTAACTCTCTCACAAATGGACTCTCACGATCTCTCTCTAATACAATGTCTCTCTCTCACAAATACTCTCATAAACCCACTCTCACAAACTCTCCCTCACAAACTTCCTTTCAAAAACTCTCTTTAAATCTGTCTCTCTCTGACCCTCAGAAACTCTCAAAATTTCTTTCACACAAGCTCCCTTTTACAAACTTCCTCTTAAAATCTCACACAAATTCTCTCACAAACTCTCGCTCACCATCCCTCCCCGATGAGCTCCCTCTTACGAGCCCCCTCTAATGAGGCCCCTCTCACAAACTTCCTCTTGCAAACTCCCTTTCACAACCTCTTTCTCACAAACTCTCTTTCACACTCTCTCACAAACTCTCTCTCACTAACTCCATCTCACCAACTGTCTCTCAGAACCTTCATTTGTTCTGATGAAGATTGTGTGTGTGTTATGTTGGTGTTGGAACATGTGGCGACATTAGCCGGCAGCCCCCAGCGCAAGCTTCAGTTGTGTTCGTTGTTAATGCAAACAACAACTTCCTCTCTATATTTTCAATGTGCATGTGATAAACAAATGAATCTGTGTGTGAAATCAAGTTTCTTGCGGACTCTTGAGTCGTATCAAAGATGAAAATCATTTTGTTAAATGATCGCAATGATAAAAATTATAATCACTTATAGGGTAGCAATATTGTGCAGCAGTAATGAGAGAGAAGAAGTCATCACCCTGACACAGTGGTGTCAAGAAAACAATTTCTCCCTCAATGTCGCAAAAACAAAGGAGCTTGTTGTGGACTACAGGAGGTATGGAGACAGGCATCAATGGATCTGGGGTTGAGAGCTTTAAGTTCCTCTGCATACATATCACCAAGGATCTCACGTGGTCTGTACATACCGGCTGTGTGGTGAAAAAAGCACAACAGCGCCTCTTTCACCTCAGACCATTGAAGAAGTTTGATATGGGCCCCCCAAATCCTAAGAACTTTCTACAGGGGCACAATTGAGAGCATCCTGACTGGCTGCATCACTGCCTGGTATGGGAACTGTACTTCCCTCAACCGCAGGGCTCTGCAGAGAGTGGTGCGGACAGCCCAGTGCATCTGTAGATGTGAACTTCCCACTATTCAGGACATTTACAATGACAGGTGTGTAAAAAGGGCCTAAATGATCATTGGGGACCTGAGTCACCCCAACTACAACCTGTTCCAGCTGCTACCATCCGGGAAACAGTACCGTGGCATAAAAGCCAGGACCAACAGGCTCCGGGACAGCTTCTTCCACCAGGCCATCAGACTGATTAACTCATGCTGACACAACTGTATTTCGATATTATATTGACTATCCTGTTGCACATAATGTTTATTATAAATTACTATACTTGCACATTTAGACAGAGACGTAACGTAAAGATTTTTACTGCTATGTATAATAAGGATGTAAGTAATAAAGGCAGTTCAATTCATTTCAGTGACCTGGGTTTATTCGTGCCACTGTCAGGAAAGTATGGTCTCCCCCTGACTGAGTGAGTTTCCTCCGGGTGCTCCAGTTTCTTCCCACATTCCAAAGACACATGGGTTAAGGCTGACAAACTTTAGGCATGCCCTGTTGGTGTGGGAAGCATGGTGAGCAAACTTGTTGGCCGCTCCCAGCACACCCCTGGACTCTGTTGGTCATTGTTGCAAATGACACATTTCACTCTGTGGTTTGATGTTACGTAGAACATGGAATTTATTTATTCATTTATTTAGAGATACAGTGTGGAACAGACTCTTCTGGCCCAATGAGCCCCACACTCAGCAGCCCACCTATTTAACAATAGCCTGATCACAGGGCAATTTACAACGACCAGTTAATCTATAACTTGTACGTCTTTGGACTGTGGGAGGAAACCGGAGCATCTGGAGGAAACCCATGTGCAACGTTCCCTCTAATAAACAGTGTGCGCAAGTGTTTTGTGCTGTGTAATTTTTTGCCCAGTGACAACAGCATGGGCACATCAATAATTTCTTCAATAAAAACGGTATAAATACGCCAGTTCTAAAATCTGCAGACAAATCATTGCAAACTCCATGTTGTCAACACCGTCCATATCAGACACTGAAAAAGGAAATGTGGTTGTGTACGATGGTAAAATATACTTAACACGCCAATAAGGTAGAGGGCGACAATCTTCTGGGCGCAGCTCAAATTCCTTTGTACGCTAGTAGCAAAAGATGTGTGCACGCGCACACGTGCGTACCTTAGAGGGAACATTGGCCGCGTGGTCACAGAGAGGACTTTCAAATTCCTTACTGATGGCACCGGAATTGAACTCTGAACTCTGACACACTGCGCTGTAATAGTATCGCACTAACTGCTATGCTACCATTGCAATGGGCAGGATTGTCATGCAAAAGTTTCACCTGCATATGAACAGCAAATCAAAATGTTGCACTGACCGCTATGCTATCGTGGCGCCCAGAACTCTCCAGCGTAGTAAAGGCCCTTCAGCCCACAATGTCGTACCAAGTATATAATCTGATCTACAATCAATCTAGCCCTTCCCTTTTAGAATGGAGGTGTCCTATTAGAATGGAGATGAGGAGGAATTTCTTTAGCCAGAGAGCAGTGAATTTGTGGGATTTGTTGCCTGTGGTAGCTGTGGAGGCCAAGTCATTGGGTATATTTAAGGCAGTGGTTGATAGTTTCTTGATTAGTCAGGGCATGAAGGGAAACGGGAGAGAAGGCAGGAGATTGGGGTTGAGGGGAAAATGCATCAGCCATGGTGAAATGGCAGAACAGGCTTGATGAGCCAAATGGCCTAAGCCTGCTCCTATATCATATGGTCCTATCTAAGTGTTTCTTAAATGTCCCTTATGTATCTGAACATGTGCTGATGTACATATGACTATTAACTAATCTTTACATTTTATCTAAACACCTGGGTCCTTAATTTATTGTGGCAAGGTCTGGGTGGGCAACATTATCTAAATATTCGAAGAAATATTCAACTGAGACTTGGCTTTCTTCACTCAGGTTAAGTTTACCTTGGTTCCTTTCTTTTAAAAAAAAATTGGCCCTGGGTAAATTTCTCAAATTGCAGCCACAGCAGGCCACACCTCCCCTTTGTGCAGGCAGGTACTGTTCACTGCACTGTCTGGGGCGGGGCTCTTTCATTTCTCCCACTCGCAGAGTGACAGGGAAACGAACAAGAGTGATCCTAGACGCTGTAAGTAAGTCTTTATCTTAAATATCCTGAAGGTTGTTGGTATTTCTGCTGGGACAGCCAGTTTGCTCTGAACTTGCACCCACAAGGGCCATTAAAATGTTTTTTTGTGTGGAAGACTTGTTTCTACCTGTGTAAAGTTGCACTTGAGGAACTGAACCAGCTGTTGCTTCAGGAAGCCTTGCACTCCTCTTTACAATATTTACTGATTAATGCGTAATACTTTTGGTGTGTCTATGGATTCTTCCATGCCCAAAGCGGTGATCTTTCATGATTAGTTGAAAGCTGTGCAATTTAGAAAGAATCTGAACTTAAATCAGAGCACTTTGAAATCTGACAGGCCTTAACTTGTATATGGCTTACTTAATGATGCAAAAACACAGTATTCATTCAGGAAGAACACCTAACATGAGACAGAAAAGTTAAATTGATACTTAACTAGGTTGAAAGGTTGGCACAGTATCATATATTGCAGTACAATGCAAGATATAAAAAATACTACAAATTACAATAAGAACTATAAAAAGTTAAGTAAGTAATGCAAGAAGAGATCAAAAAGAGAATCATAAACAGGAGAAAATCTGCAGATGCTGGAAATTCAAAGCAGCACACACAAAATACTGAAGGAACTCAGCAGGTCAGGCAGTATCTATGAACAGGAACTGCCAACGTTTTGGACCAAGACCCTTCATCAGGACTGAGAAGGAAGGGGAAAGATGCCTGAATAATAAGGTGGGAGAAGGGGAAAGAGGCTAGCTGGAAGGCGATAGGTGAAGCTAGGTGTGTGGCGAAAGGCAAGGGCTGGAGAAGAAGGAATCCGACATGTTTATGGTTTCATTGTCCATTCAGAAATCTGATGGTGCAGTGGAAAAACTGTCACTAAAACATAGAGTGGACAGCCAGCAACTTTATCCAGGATGAAAAATGGCCTTTATGAAAGTGCATAATTTTAAGATGATTCTAGGAAAGTATAGGAAAGTCAGAGGTAGTTTTGTACAGAGTGGTGAGGGCGTGGAATGCTGCTGGGTGTGGTGGCAGAGGCAGATACATTAGAGGTATTTAAGTGACCCTTAGATGGTTGATAGAAAAATGAAGGGCTATGTGGGAGAGAAGGGTTAGGTTGAACTTGGAAGAGGTTAAAGGTCAGCATAACATTGTGGGTCAACTGTGCTGTACTGTTCTGTATTCTAAGTTCTAATCAGTCTTATAACCAGAGTATTTACACAAGCATGGATGCAACCTGCTGGTGATAAAATCACACATTTTCTTGCGTTGGTTGTCATTTTTGCCTTTTCTTCTTGTTAGAGGTTCCTTTCCCGTGTTATTTTGCTCATGGTATGGTAGTGTAGTGGTTTCTTCTGGGTGCTCCAGTTTCCTCCCACACTCCAGAGACAGTAGGATAATTGGTCATTGTAAATTGTTCCGTAATGAGGCCAGGGTGAAATCGGTGGGCTGCTAGGAGGCACGGCCTGAAGGAACAGAAGGTCCTGTTCAGCATTATATCGCTAAATAAATAAATAGATAAAAAATTCTCAATTGAAAGAACATAAACGTTTCAAGCTCTGCTTACATTGAGGGATCTTGCCTTCCATGGGAAGCTAGACCTTACACCTGAGGTGTGAATTCACATCTGATTACCTGTTTCTTCAGTCACGGGTACAGCAGAGTATATCAAGCGTGCAGATAGGATGCTTTTTATGGTGCATCGGTAAAAATTGGTAAGGATCGATGGGGACATGCCAAATTTCTTAAGCCTCCTGAGGAAGTAGAGGGATTGCTATGCTTTCAATCAACTATCCTAATGCAGTGTAAATTTTACTCTAAGTCGATTGAAAAACTGTGTGGGTTGTTTCAAAGAAGCTCTTTACAAATGGGTCTCACAGTTCGGCTTATTTAGTTTTGTCCCATGGACTACTTGCACATTATATCAGGGTACTTCTGAATAAAACTGATGGAGCGATGCAGATTATCTGGAAGCAGCCGGAGTAAATTCTCTCCAAGTATCATGTGTAAATCTAAGTTTCAGAGAAATGTGCCCTGTTCCGGCAGTGTATGTGACAATCAGCTGAGAGATTATTTTTTAATGACTTTCTGTTCTATTGTTAAGTATCAGAAGGAATGTACATGATAGAAGGGTGGGACATTTTTTTGTGTAACCACACAAGAGTTGCCAAACCAGATTTAATGCAGTTTGATGCTTCCTTATTCAATGCCAAAAATGCATTTACCTTCAAAGGAGCAGTGACTACTGTTAGCAGTATTTAGAGTCAGACACATGTACAGCTTAGAAAACAGGCCCTTTGGCCTATCTCATCTATGCTGAACAAGTTGCCTACCTAAGCTAGTCACATTGCCCTGATGAAGGATCTCGGCCGGAAACATCGGCTACTTATGCAATTTCACATTATTGTCATCCATCCGTACACACATATACCACCAAACAAAACATCGTTCCTTCAGATCAAGGAGCAAAAGACAAGTACATATAACTTGCATACAATACGCCTAAAGTAATATTACCACAGATAAATTAACAAATAATAAAGCGCATTTACAATACTAATTAATAAGTAAACAGTATAACGCCACTGGTGCTTCATATGTGATGAGACCTGGGTGGTGGCAGGGAATTCAGTAGTCTTACGGCCTGGGGGATGAGGCTGTTTCCCATCCCAACAGTTCTTGTCCTAATGCTATGGGACTTCTTGCCTGATGGTAGAGGGTCAAAAAGATTGTTGGGCAGTTGGGAGGGATCATTGCTAAGGGCCCTTATTCCTTTCCGTAGATGCAGCCTGACTTGCTGAGTTCCTTCAGCATTTTGTGTGTGTTGTCCATTTGCCTATGTTTAACCCAGATCCCTATAAACCTTTCCTATTCTCATACATGTCCAAGGTTCTTTTAAATGGCATAATTTTACTGCAGACTTCGTATACTGCAGATTTTACCCTTGTAATTAAAGTGTCAGTAAGTTGTTATCGTGAAAGTTGAAAATTACACCACTGTTGCTGGAAATCTGAAATGCCAGAGAAGAGACATGTGTTTCTCTCACTGGGATATGAGGTTCACTGGCTACCCTCACCTGTTTTAGCCCATCTGTCAATGCGGTGTGGCAATTGTCGCATGCAGACAGTAACTTGGAGCCACTGGTGAGTGTCACTGCTTCGGGAAGATAGGCCAGACCACGGTTCCTGGGCATTCTGGCTCTGTCAGTCTCCGGCATTGCCCACGAAGGTGCAGCAGTGGGCAATCACATTTCAATGCTTGCCCCAGGCCTCACAGAAACCTCTCCCCACCGCCTCGGCAGTCTACTGTTGGGATGACTGCACGACGGACGTGTCAGGAGAAGCAGGAGCTCACACCAACTTTAAGGAACAGGTCAAACTCTGCTATGGATGGGTCCAAGTCTGGCTGTAAAAGCATGAGAGTTGAGCATGTGGCTAGCATCACATCCCATTAAAACCCAGAGCTACAGAAGCCCCAAAGACCTCGTCCCTGAGAGAAGAAAGATCTTCGCCTAGAAGATGTATGAAGCCATGTGGTGAAAGTGGAAGCCACAGGGCAGATCAACCTTCTATTGGCCCAGGACGGAGGACTGTGGTGAGCTGCTGTCAGCAGCCTTTGCCCCAGTGGAGATGGTGGACTTAAATGGAAGAAGCACACAGATCAAGGTTGTTTAACAAACAGGGGCCTAAGTTACCAGAGAGGGATGTATGAAAAAAATTCTTCAGCTCTCTCTGTTTCTTATTACATGGAAAGTATGGTCTGTACTGCAAGATAAGCTTTACACCATCTCAGGACATATGACAATGATAAACCAATTCCAGTTAATGGCTGGTGCAGATTCGCTGGGCAGGAGGGTTGGGTTCTGTATCGTTTATGTTTATTTATTTTATTTAAAGATACGGCGCAGAACAGAGCTTTCCAGACCTTCGAGCCATGCCAGCCAGCGACCCACCAACTCAGTCCTAGCCTAATCACAGGACGATTTACAGTGACCAATTAAACTACTAACCGGTATGTCTTTGGCCTGTGGTAGGAAACCGGAGCACCCGGAGGAAACCCACACAGGGGAGGGAATGTATAAATGCGTTTACAGGGGACACCGGGATCGAACTCTGAACTCCGACATCCTGAGCTGTAATACGGTCACACTACCGCTAAGCTACCATGTCAACCATTCACATTTCAGTGATTCTGTTTGTGAGCTGTTGAGACGAACCTAGCTCAGTTTGTATATTCAGTATTGTCACATGTACTAAGGTATAGAGTGCCATGGTAACTTAGCAGTTAGTGCGACACTATTACAGCTCGGGGTTTGGAGTTTGGTGTTCACTTTTAGCGGCCTCTGTAAGGAGTTCATGTGCTCTCCTCATGACCACATGGGTTTCCTCCGGGTGCTCCGGTTTCACCCTACAATCCAAAGAGACATAGGTTAATTAGTCATTGTAATTGGGCTGGTATTAATTAGTTAATTTACTTAGAGATACAGTGTCCTTCCAGCCCTTCGAGACACACCACCCAGTAACCCTCCAGTTAACCCTAAACTAATCACGGGACAATTTAAAATGACCAATTAGCCTACTAACCGGTAGGTCTTTGGACCGTGGGAAGATACTGAACTCTAAGACCCAGAGAAAACCAACGCATTCGATGCAGTGGATGTACAGATTCCTTCGGGTGGCGACAGAATTGAACTTTGAACTCTGATGCCCCGAGCTGTGATAGCGTCGAGCTAACCACTACACTTCCGTGGTTAAGTAGGTGGGTTGCTGGGTGGTGTGGTTCATTGGGCTGGGAGGGTCTTGTCCACACTGTATCTAAATAAGAAAACAGTGAAAATCTTGTCTTGCGTGTTGTTTGCGCAGATCACATTATTACACAGTGCATTGAGCTAGAATAAGGTAAATCAATAACCTTCATGATTATAATAAGGTAAAACAATCAAGTGAGCACGTGGCCAAGTGGTTAAGGCATTGGACTAGCGACCTGAAGGTCGTGAGTTCGAGCCCCAGCCGAGGCAACTTGTTGTGTCCTTGAGCAAGGTACTTAATCACATATTGGACAACATCGGTGGCGTGGAGAGGGGAGACTTGCAGCATGGGCAACTGCTGGTCTTCCATACAACCTTGCCCAGGCCTGCATCCTGGAGAGTGAAGACTTTCCCGGTGCAGATCCATGGTCTCGCAATACTAATGGATGCCTTAAAAACAATCAATCAGTTGTTTATTGGTTATTGGCGGCTTTATTCATAATATACAGAATAAATGTATAAAAGAAACCAAAAAAGTGCCATTCAGGTAAATGAAAAAGTGCAACATCATAATGAGGTAGATTGTGAGGCCAAGGGTCATATATGAGGTCCGTTCAAGGGTCTGCTAACAATGGTATGAAGCTGTCCTTGAGCCTGGTGCATGCTTTCAGGCTTCTGTATCTTTTCCCAATAGGGGAGGGCAGAGGACAGAACGTCCAGGGTGGGTGGGTCTTCGAACATCCTAGCTGCTTTACTGAGGGCAAGAAATATAGATATAGTCAATAGACAGGAGGATGGTTCCTGTGATGAGCTAAGCTGTGTCCACAACTCTCTACCATTCCTTGTGGCCACATGCAGAGCAGTTGTTGTACAAGCCGTCATATATCCAGACATTCTACTTTCTAAGGTGCATCGGTAAAAATTGGTAAAGGTAGACAGGGACGTGCTGAATTCCGTTAGTACCATGAGAAAGGAGAGGTGTTGGTGAGCTTTCTTGGCAATGTAGTTGAACCTGAACAGGCTATTGGTGTGAATATTCACACCTAGAATATGAAATTCTTGATCCTCTTAATCTCCACATAGTTGATGTAAACAGCAGCATGTGCACTTCCCCTCTTCCAGATGTCATTGACCATCTCTTTTGTTTTGTTGACTTTGAGTGACAGATTATTGTCGTGACATCATGTCTCTAAGCTCTCTGTCTCCTTCCTGTACTCTGACGCATCATTATTTGAGATTCAGCCCACTACAGTGGTCTCGTCTGTAAACTTGTATATGGAGTTGCTGCAGAATCCGGCCACACGGTCATGAGTGTACAGGGTGTAGAGTAGAGGGCTGAACTCACAACCTTGTGCAGTGCCAGTGTTGAGAATAATCTTGCAGAGATGTTGTTGGATAACATTTCTGAGTGTGGTCTGTGGTCAGGAAGGCAAAGATCCAGTTGTAGAAGGAGGTATTAACTTTCAGGGTCTGGAGTTTGGTGATGAGATTGCTTGGAATCATAGTATTCACTTTACACTCACTTTACACCGCACGCTGTCGGAACAGTGCTGCCAGGATAATCAAGGACATGACCCATCCAGCCAACACACTTTTTGTCCCTCTTCCCTCCGGGAGAAGGCTCAGGAGCTTGAAGACTCATATGGCCAGATTTGGGAACAGCTTCTTTCCAACTGTGATAAGACTGCTGAACGGATCCTGACCTGGATCTGGGCCGTACCCTCCAAATATCTGGACCTGCCTCTCGGCTTTTTTGCACTACCTTACTTTCCTTTTTCTATTTTCTATTTATGATTTATAATTTAAATTTTTATCATTTACTATTGATTTGTACTCCAGGGAACACGAAGCGCAGAATCAAATATCGCTGTGATGATTGTACGTTCTAGTATCAATTGTTTGGCAACAATAAAGTATAAAGTATTGAAGGCGGAATTGTAGTCAATAAATAAAAGTCTGACATAGATGACTTTACTGTCCTGATGCTCCAGAGATGAGTGTAGGGCCAGGGAGATGGTATTTGCAATGGACCTGTTTCTGCGGTACACACTTTGCTATGTGTTGTCTGGGAGCTGGAGTTGATGTGTGCCATGACCAGCCTCTTGAAGCACTGAATGATGGTAGATGCTAGAGCCACTGGGCGGCAGTCATTGAGGCATGTTATCTTATTTTGTTTTCCATCAAGCGATGCCTCAAAAAGGAGGCATCCATTATTAAGGACCCCCATCATTCAGGACATGTCCAATTCTCATTGCTACTCTCAAGCAGGAGGTACAGGAGCCTGAAGACACACAATCAACATTTTAGGAACAACTTCTTCCCCTCCACCATCAGATTTCTGAATGGACAGAGAACCCATGTACACTAGCTCACTATATTTTCCCTCTCTTTTTGCATTATTTAATTAATTTAATATTCCTTATATATGTAGTACTGTGCAAAAGCCCTAGGTATATGTGTGTGTATATAGAGCTAGGGTGCCTAAGACTTCTGCACTGAACTGTATTTGTCAACATGGAGCAAAAAGCGAGTTTGTAAATCTGGCGGGAGCAAAGGATGTTGGAAATGGCGAGGGTGGAGCGCCACGGGAGGCGTGTGAGACAGGTGACAGAGAATAAGTGCCAGAAGTGGTGGATGGCACGGGAGCAGATACACTCAGCCCTGAGACACCAGGCGAGGTCATTTGATTCCAAACAACTGGTTTTTTGATCATTACAGAAGGTCTCTCTGGTGCTTCTCGCTCCCTCCACTCTCCCTGTCCCCTTTCCACTCTCAGTCCACAATAGAGACCCATATCAGAATCAGGTTTATCATCACTCACGTTTGTCATGAAATTTGTTTTTTGGGGGCAGCAGTTACAGTGCAATAAAGAAAGTTACAGAATTGTGCAGAAGTCTTAGACACCCTAGATACGTATATATATATATATATATATACCATATGTTCCTAAGACTTTTTGCATAGTACTATGCATATACTTATTGTAATTTATAGTTTTTATTATTACGTATTACAATGTACTGCTGCTGCAGAACCACAAATTTCACGACACTTTCTGTGGGGTCGCCCTCTGGAAGACTGATCTTAGGTTCATGATGGTGACTATAGATTTAGGTGCACTGGGGGCTGTCAGGGTGGGTGGTGACTTGCTATTTGGTTCTGCTCAAACTGTGGTGAGACACATAGAAGGGAAAGGCAGCTGCTTCTATCGTGTCTAGTGGTTAGTGATAGGAGTGGCTGTCTGATCTGGGCAGTCGGGCAACATACGAGGAAGGTACTGCCTGTCCCCAGTACTGAATCTCACTCAGCAGCCCAGCCAGGATGCAGCTCCAAGCAACTCTTCTCAGCGCTGAGTGGTTGCACCGTTTCTTCTTTGCAGCCTCTATCCTACCTTTCCCTTCTCTCTTTTTTCATTCCCCATTCAGGCTCACCTCTTACCCCTTCTCTTCACCTTCCTCTGGTGCTCCTCCTCGTTCCCTTTCTCCAGTGGTACACTCTCCTCTCCAATCAGATTCCTTCTTCTTCAGCCCTTTATCTTCTCCACCTATCTCCTCCCAGCTTTTTACTTCAGCTCCCCTCCCCTTCCTCCACTCACACCTTCCCCCTTACCTGGTCTCACCTAATACCTTCTGGCTTGTACTCCTTCCCTTCTCTCACATTCTCATTCTGCCTTCTTCCTCCTTCCTTTACAGCGCCGATGAAGGGTCTTAGCCTGAAACGTCGACTACTTACTCCGCTCCATAGATGCAGCCTGACCTGCTGAATTTCCCTGCATTTTGTGTGTTTTAGACTATGGAATGACTTCTTAGCAAGTTAAGATGGACTCTTGGCCTCACAATCTACCTTGTTATGACCTTGCACCGTATTGTCTACCTGTGCTGCACCTTCTCTGTAACTATTACACTTTATTCTGCTCTCAGTTATTGTTTCACCTTGCACTACCTCAGTGCACTGCGTAATAGAACATAGAACAATACAGCACAGGAACAGGCCCTGAGGCTCACAATGTTGTGCTGAACCAATTAAATTAGTAACCAAATAGCCAACTATACTAATCTCTTCTGCCTACACAATGTATTTCCTTCCATTTTCCTCACATTCATGAGTCTATCGCTTTCTTCTTCTTGGGCTCTTAGCTCCCAATGGAGCATAGGCCATTGATGACCTCTTGTCTCCGTTGTCCAAAGTCAACGGTGTGGTTGGACTTCACCAATGTTTCTGTAATCCGCTGTATCCAGAATCAGAATCAGGTTTATTATCACCAGCATGTGACGTGAAATTTGTTAACTTAACAGCAGCAGTTCAATGCAATACATAATATAGAAGAGAGAAAAAAAAATAATAATAAGTAAATGAGTATATCAATTTCAGTTTATTGAATAGATTTAAAAACGTACTAAAAACAGAAATACTGTATATTAAGAAAAGTGGGGTAGTGTTCAAGGGTTCAATGTCCATTTGGGAATCGGATGGCAGAGGGGGAGAAGCTGTTCCTGAATCGCTGAGTGTGTGCCTTCAGGCTCCTGTACCTCCTACCCGATGGTACAGGGGATTGGCCTATACATCTTCACCAGAGCCCTGTTAGCCATCCTTACCCATTTCCACCTCTCATGGCAGGGACATACGGTTGGTCTTGGAGAGGCCATGTGCCTACCTAAACATATATTAAAAGTCCCTAATATGTCTGCCTCTACCGCAATCCCAGGAAGAACTTTCCTGGTGCTCACCACTCTCTCTGTAAAAAAACTTCCTGCTCTCACCTGAAATGCTTGCCCTCTGGTATCATAAATTTCAACCCTGGGAGACAGACACTCTCTGTCTACTCTGTCTATGCTTCTCATAAACTTATAAGCCTCCATCAAATCTCCGGTCAGCCTCTGCTGATCCAGAGAAAACAACCCAAGATGATCCCATCTCTTGTTGTAGCAGGTTCCCTCCAATCCATGCAGTATCCTGATAAACATCTTCTGCACCCTCTCCAGAGACAACATCCTTCCTATAACAGGGCAACCAGAACTGTATCCAATACTCCAGATATGGCCTAACTAGAGTTTTATAAAGCTGTAACATAACTTTCTGAGCTTTGAACTCAATGCTTTGACATTCGCCCAGAGAGTTGGTGCAGAAAAGCTGTATCCATTCATCAAGAACCCCCATGTACTTAATCAAATTTCTCTTAAATGTTGAAATCGAACCCACATCCACCACTTCTGCTGGCAGGTCATTCCACACTCCTATTACCCTCTGAGTGAAGAAGATCCCCCTCACGCTCCCCTTAAACATTTCACCTTTCACTCTTAACCCAGGACCTCCAGTTCTAGTCTCACCCATCCTCAGTGGAAAAGGCAACAGATACAAAATGCTGGAGGAACTCAGCAGCCCAGGCAGCATCTGTGGAAAAGAGTAAACTGTCAACGTTTTGGGCTAAGACCTTTCTTCAGAAAAAGCCTGCTGGCTTTTAGCACAGGAAGATCATTTCATCAGCAAGAATGAAGTGAGTCTTAATCATATTTCATGATCTTAAGGCTTTAGCTTTTCAAGGCAGCAGCAAAGAGAGACTTCACTCAGAAAGCAAAGGAAAGAAAAGTTCATTTTTTCCCCTTCCCTTCTTTATATCTGGTCAGTTAGAATTGAAGAGATAACAGGCAGAATAGTTGAATGCTTCTCTCGCGGGATGTGGGAAGGCAGGGAGACCTCCAGTGTCCCTGATGACTACAACTGCGAGAAATACATCCAGCTGCAGCTTCTAACAAACCTCGTTAAGGAGTTGAAGCTGTAACTGGATGAACTCCAGATCATTTGAGAAGCTGAGGGGGTGATAGGTAGGATATATAGAGAAGTAGTTACACCTTGGGTGCAGGACACAGGAAACTGGGTGACAGTCAGGAAGGGGAAAGGAGTTAAGGAGCCACTGCAGAGTACCCCTGTGGCCATCCCCCTCAACAACAGGTATATCACTTACTGTCAGGAGGGATGACCTTACAGAGGAAAGTCACAGTGATCTGGTGTCTGGAACTGAGTCAGGCTCTGTGACTCAGAAAAGAAGGAGGGAGAAGAACCACGCGGTAGTTCAAACGTTCAAAGGTCCAATTTAACGTCAGAGAAGTGTACACAGTATACATCCTGAAATGCTTTTTCTTCACAAACATCCACAAAAACAGAAAAAAGTGCCCCAAAGACTTAACAACACATAAACGTAAGAACCCCAAAGTACCCCCCGCCATCTTCCCTCCCTCCCGCACGTAAGCGGCAGCGAGCAATAATCCCCCCTCCACCCCACCGGCAAAAAAAAAGCAAATATCGGCACTGCCACCGAACACTCAAGCATAAGCAAAGTAATAGCAAAGACACAGACTTGCAGTTATCCCAAAGACTTTGCGTTACATCTGGCATTCGACATACCACAGATTCTCTCTCTCCCTAATAAGGGAGAAGGAGGTGTCTACATTTTCCCAGCGAGTGGTGAGACATAACAAACAACTCATTGGTTTACGATGTTAAAAGTCCGTTATGTCGCTTTTTTCGAGCTCTGTGCCTGAAGATTGAAAAGATCTTGGGTCTTCGGACCACAACAGATATGCTGACTCCCCTGACGACACACGCATCTCCTGCGGTGACTCCGGCCCTCGATCTTCCCGCCTCCAGAGCCCCAAGATCTTAAGCTTCCGAATTCGAACCGGACTCTCAGGCCAAACTCTTGGTGTGCTGAACAACAGCCAGTCCTGAAACCCAGAGAGTGGGTCCCATTCCCTCAAAGAACTGAAGTCTGCATGTAACTCCTGGTCAGGGCCTTCAAAAGAACCCTGAAAGGGAAAATAAAGATACCAAAGATGGAAATAGAGCTGTTTCCGAAGATGCAAGCAAAGGAGACGCCGTTTAGCACCTAGTGATAGGGGATTCAATAGTTAGGAGAACGGACAGGAGGTTCTGTGGGCAAGAACAAGATTCCTGGATGGTATGTTGCCTCCCTGGTGTCAGGTTCTGGGATATTTCAGATCGAGTCCTCACAATCTTAAATGGGAAGGTGAACAGTCAGAAGTCTTGGTCCATGTAGATACCAATGACATGGGTACAATGAGTGACGAGGTTCTGCACAGAGAGTTCTGGGAGTTAGGTGCTAAGTTAAAGGGCAGGACCTCCAGCGTTGTGATCTCAGAACTGCCACCCATGCCACGTGCAAGTGAGGCCAGAGCTAGGAAGGTTATACAGTTGGGTTAAGGATAAGGAGTTGATGTAGGAGGGAGGGCATAAGATTTTTGGATCATTGGGCTCCAAAAGTGGGACCTGTACAGATGGACAATTTGCACCTGAACTGGAGGGGGACTAACATCCTAATGGAAATGTTTCTTTATGCCGCACGATGGAATTGCAGAGGGATGGGAAGCAGAGTGCCAGAGCAGTTAGTGGAGAGGTTGTGGAGGCAGATGTTGGTAAGACATCAGACAAAGTCAGGAATCAAAAGGTTGAGCATGGTGCGACTAGTGACCTGAGCAGCCTACATTTCAATGCAAGAGGTATCGTAGGAAAGGCTGATAATAGTGTCAAAGATGAGGTAGCTGGATTACAAACAAAGGCGATGTGTACCGAGGAAAGGCTGTTGATAGGGCAAAATTGAAAAGGATGAGTAGAGGACTGAAGGTGTTATATTTGAATGTGTGTAGTATATGGAATAAGGTAGATGAACTTGTGGCACTATTGCAGATTTGCAGCTATGAGAGTTGAGGATGGAATACGAAAGTAAGCTAGTCGATAATATTCTTCAGATTCTTCAGATACATGAAGTTTAAAAGAGAGCTGAGAGTGGATATCAGACTCCTGGAAAATGATGTTGGAGAGGTAGCAATGGGGGACAAGGAAATGGTGGATGAACTGAGTAAGTTGTTTGCATCAGTCTTCACTGTGGAAGACACTAGCAGTATGGCTGAAGTTCCAGGTATTAGGGGGCATGAAGTGTGTGAACTTACCATAACTAGAGAGAAGGTTCTCGGGAAACTGAAAGGTCTGAAGGTAGATAAGTCACCTGGACCAGATGGTGTACACCCCAGAGTTCTGAAAGAGGTGGCAGATGAGATCATGGAGCATGATCTTTCAAGAGTCAACAGATTCTGAAATGGTTTCAGAAAACTGGAAAATTACAAATGTCACTCCACTATTCAAGAAGGGAGAGAGGCAGAAGAAAGGAAACTATAGGCCAGTTAGCCTGACCTTAGTGGTTGGGAAGTTGTTGGAGTCAATTAAGGATGAGGTCTCAGGGTACTTAGAGGCACATGATAAGATAGGCCATAGTCAGTATGGTTTTCTCAAGGGAAAATCTTACCTGACAAATCTGTTGAAATTATTTGAAGAAATAACAAGCAGAGTAGACAAAGGAGAATCGGTTGATGTGTACTTGGATTTTCAGAAGGCCTTTGACAAGGTGCCACACGTGAGGCTGCTTAACCTGCTACGAGCTCATGGTAAAACAGGAAAGATTCTAGCATGGATAAAGCAGTGGCTGATTGGAAGCAGGCAAAGAGTGGGAATAAAGGGAGCCTTTTCTGGCTGGCTGCCAGTGACTAGTGGTGCTCCACAGGGGTCTGTGTTGGGACCGATTCTTTTTACGTTGTATGTCAATGATTTGGATGATGGAATTGATGGCTTTGTTGCAAAGTTGCAGACAATATGAAGATAGCTGGAGGGGCAGGTAGTTTTGAGGATGTAGAGAGGCTACAGAAGGACAGACAGATCAGGACAATGGGCAAAGAAATGGCAGATGGAAATAGTATAAGGAATTGGTTGAAGAAATGAAAGAGTTGGAGTTGATTATTTTTGAAATAGAGAAAAAATATATTAAATAAACTGAGATGATAAGGGATTTGGGAGTCCTTGTGCAGGATTCCCTGAAAGTTAATTTGCATGTTGAGTCTGTGGTGAGGAAGGCAAATGCAATGTTAGCATTTATTTCAATAGGATTAGAATATAAAAGCAAGGATCTAATGTTGAGATTTTATAAAGCACTGGTGAGGACTCACTTGGAGTATTATGATGAGCTTTGGACCCTTTATCTTGGAAAGGATATGATGACACTGGAGAGGGTTCAAAGGCAGTACACAAAAATTATTCCAGGATTGAATAGTTTGTCATATGAAGAGTGTTTGATGGCTCTGGGCCTATGTGACTTACAGTGGACTGAAAAGCTTGAGCATGTAGATATTAAGAAAGAGGATGTGCTGGAGCTTTTGGAAAGCATCAAGTTGGTTAAGTCACTGGGACCGGACAAGATATACCCCAGGCTACTGTGGGAGGTGAGGGAGGAGATTGCTGAGCCTCCGGCGATGATCTTTGCATCATCAATGGGGACAGGAGAGGTTCCGGAGGACTGGAGGGTTGTGGATGTTGTTCCATTATTCAAGAAAGGGAGTGGAGATAGCCCAGGAAGTTATAGACCAGTGAGTCTCACTTCAGTGGTTGGTAAGTTGATGGAAAAGATCCTGAGAGGCAGGATTTATGAACATTTGGAGAGGCGTAATATGATTAGAAATAGTCAGCATAGCTTTGTGCCTTATGAGCCTGATTGAATTTTTTGAGGATGTGACGAAACACAATGATGAAGTTAGAGCAATAAATGTAGTGTATATGGATTTTAGCAAGGTATTTGACAATGTAAGACTTATTGAGAGAGTAAGGAGGCATGGGATGCAAGGGGACTTTGCTTTGTGGATCCAGAACTGGCTTGCCCACAGAAGGCAAAAAAATGGTTGTAGACGGGTCATATTCTGCATGGGGGTCGGTGACCAGTGTTGTGCCTCAGGGATCTGTTCTGGGACCCCTACTCTTCGTGATTTTTATAAATAAGCTGGATGAGATCCTACCACTAACCACTAGACATGATATTCAGCCAGAGAGTGGTGAATCTGTGGAATTCTTTGTCACAAGTCTTTATGTACATTGATTGGTCTCGTATTGATTCTTGATTTTTGATTGGTCAGGACATGAAGGGATACGGGTAGAAGGCTGACAGGAAAACTTGATCAGCCATGATGAAATGGTGCAGCAGGCTCGATGGGCCAAATGGTCTAATTCTCCTACATCTTATAGTCTTATATTTCATATGCAAAATATGCCAAATATTCCCATTCGTAAATTCTGCACTCACAGATAATGGCTTTAAATAATGTACCGACAAGGCTCCTGCGTGGGAAAATGCCATTAGTGCAGTTCAGGATTTCCCAACATTTTTTAATGCCATGGATGCTTACCATTACCTGACGGGTCTGTGGATCCCAGGTTGGGAACCCCCCGTGCAGAGGGACAAAGATAACATTACTGACAAAGACAAAGATAACGTGGATGGAGGAGAAGATGGCGGCGTGATGGCAGCGCACGCGGCCACTTCAGTGGTGATGTCTGTTATCTGTCAAGTAGGGGACCATGCACAATCCTGAATTGATGGAGACAGATGTGAGAGTACGGAGGAACATCTGGAAAACTTCTGAAATGCCTGCTTCACTGCCGCTGCTACTGTGTGGTAACCGGAATCTCTGGGGCAGAAGGCCCCGAAATCCTCAGCTTTGCGTGCTTCAGCGGCTGGGGCGAGGTGAAAGGCGCTCGGCAGAGGATGGCGTTCGGGAGGCTGTATCGGAGAGGCTGGTCGGAAGCTCGAAGTTTTTGGACAGATGGACAGTGTTGGCTGTGGTCGGCTGCTTCCCAGGCATCAGCAAGTTGACGGTTCCTAGAGGTTTATGGCAGGGGTTTTCTCCCTTTTGCCGCTGCTGTTGGAGACTCGGGAGTCGATCAACTCGGGGACTTTTGAAACTTTATTTACCGTGCCCATGGTTTGTTCTTCATCAAATTATGGTATTGCTTTGCACTGCTAAGACATTAGGGGTATTTAAGAGCATCTTGGACAGGCACATGGATGAAAGAAAAATGGAGAGTTATTCCTATATGTTATAATTATGTGGTTGTCAGTGTTAGTCTTTGGTTTGTCCTGTTTTCTGTGATATCACTCTGGAGAAACATTGTGTCATTTCTTAATGCATGTATGCATTTCTAAATGACAATAAAAGAGGACTGAGTGTTCTCATAATCTAAAAATTTTACAGCTCTATAAAAGGCTGGTCAGGCCACACATTGTTAGTAGTTTAGTCACACCATTATAGGTTGGATGTAGAAGATTTAGGGAGGGTGCAGAAGCGATTTACCAGGTTGCTGCCTAGATTATTATGATTGATTGAGTGAGCTAGAGCTTTTCTGTTTTAAGCAAAGGTGGATGAGAGGCAACTTGATAGAAGTGTACAAGATGATAAGAGACAGATTGGGCAGACAGCCAAAGACTTTTTCCCAGAGTGGATATGGTTATTACCAGGGGGCATAATTTTATGGTAATTGGAAGAAAGTATAGGTGGGAGGTCAGTGATAAGTTTTTTACCCAGAGAGTGGTCAGTGCTTGGAGTACAATTTTAAGGGTGGTGGTAGAGGGACATTGAAGAGACTCTTAGATAGATTCGTGGATGACAGGAAGATGGAGGGTTATGTCAGAGGGAAGGGTTAGATTGATCTTACAGTTTATAGACCATAGTCTATACATGTGAAAATGTCTATAGCTGCACAGTTGAGAGAAGTTTGACTGGTTGCATCATGGCTCGGTATGGAAACACCAATGCACAAGAATGGAAAAGCTTACAAAATATGTTGGATGCTGCCTCATCCATCACAGGTAAAGCCCTCCTCACCATTGAGTACATTTTATTAGACACTAGACACTAGAATACTACAACACAGTACAGGCCCTTTGGCCCTCGATGTTGTGCCGACCCATATATTCCTTAAAAAAAAGTACTAAACCCACACTACCCCGTAACCCTCCATTTTTCTTTCATCCATGTGCCTGTCCAAGATGCTGTTAAATACCCCTAATGTTTTAGCCTCCACCACCATCCCTGGCAAGTCATTCCAGGCACCCACAACCCTCTGTGTAAAAAACTTACCCCTGATGCCTCCCCTAAACTTTCCTCCCTTAACTTTGTGCATATGCCCTCTGGTGTTTGCCATTCGTGCCCTGGGAAACAGGTACTGGCTATCCACCCTATCTATGCCTCTCATAATCTTGTAGACCTCTATCAAGTCCCCTCTCATCCTTCTATGCTCCAAAGAGAAAAGTCCCAGCTCTGCTAACCTTGCCTCATAAGACTTGTTTTCCAATCCGGGCAACATTCTGGTAAATCTCCTCTGCACCCTCTCCATAGCTTCCACATCCTTCCTATAATGAGGTGACCAGAACTGAACACAATACTCTAAGTGTGGTCTCACCAGAGATTTGTAGAGTTGCATCATGACCTCTCTACTCTTGAACTCAATCCCCCATTAATGAAGCCTAGCATCCTATAGGCCTTCTTAACTATCCTATCAACCTGTGCAGCGACCTTGAGGCATGTATGGATTTGAACTCCAAGGTCCCTCTGTTCATCCACACTCTTAAGTAACCGACCATTAACCTTGTACTCAGCCTTCTGGTTTGTCCTTCCAAAATGCATCACCTCACACATCTGGATTGAACTCCATCTGCCACTTTTCTGCCCAACTTTGCATCCTGTCTATATCCTCTTGTAACCTTCGACAACCTACAGCTCCATCCACAACTCCTTCAATCTTTGTATCATCCACAAACTTACTTACCCGTCCTTTCGCCTCTTCATCCAGGTCACTTATAAAAATCACAAAGAGCAGGGGTCCCAGGACAGATCCTTGCGGCACTCCACTAGTCACCGACCTCCAGGCAGAATACTTTCCTTCCACTACTACCCTCTGCTTTCTTGCTGTAAGCCAATTTTTTTATCCAAACAGCCAAGGTTCCACTGATCCCATGCCTCATGACTTTCTGGATGAGTCTCTCTTGGGGGACCTTGTCAAATGCCTTGATAAAATCCATGTAGACCACATCTACCACCTTACCCTCATCAATTTCTTTTGTTACCTTTTCAAAAAACTCAATTAGGCTTGTGAGGAATGACCCTCCCTTCACAAAGCTATGTTGACTATCCTTGAGTAGACTGTACTTCTCCAAATGCTCGTAGATCCTATCCTTAATAATCCTTTCTAATAGTTTGCAAACCACTGATGTAAGACTCACTGGTCTATAGTTCCCAGGATTCTCCCTATTATCTTTTTTAAACAAGGGAACTACATTTGCCATTCTCCAATCCTCTGGCATCTCCCCTGCAGCCAAAGAGGATTCAAAGATCATAGCTACTGCTCCAGCGATCTCTTCTCTCACTTCCCACAGCAACCTGGGGTATATCACATCCGGCCCTGGGGACTTATCAATCTTGATGTTTTTAAGAAGATCCAACACTTCTTCTTCCTTAATCTCCACGTTGTCCAGCACACAGGCCTGTTCTATTTCGACCTCACCCTGATCAAGTTCCTTTTCACTTGTGAATACTAAAGCAAAGTATTCATTTAGGACTTCCCCAACCTCCTCCGCCTCCAGGCACATGTTGCCTTTATCCTTTAGCAGCCCCACCTTCATTCTTATCATCCTTCACATACGCATAGAACGCCTTGGGGTTCTCCTTAATCCTACATGCCAAGGCCTTCTCATGCCCACTTTGAGCTCTCCTAAGTCCTTTCTTAAGCTCCTTCCTGGCTACCCTATATTTCTCATGAGCCCCTTCTGCTTCCTGCTTCTTATATCCAACATATGTTTCCTTCTTCCTCTTCACGAGTTGCCTCACGTGTTTTGTCAGCCATGGTTCCCTTTTCTTACCATTTTTCCTTGTCTCAGTGGGACAAACCTATCCTGAACCCAGCACAAGTGGTCCCTAAACTTCCTCCACATAACTTCTGTGCCTTCACCCTTGAACATCTGTTTCCAATTTACTCTCGCTAGTTCCTGCCTCATCCCTTCATAGTTAGCCCTTCCCCAGTTAAGCACTTTCCCATTTTGTCTGTTTTTATCCTTTTCCATAGCTATGCTGAAGCTAAGGGAGTTGTGGTCACTCTCACCAAAATGCTCCCCCACCAAGAGGTCTGCTACCTGACCAGGTTCATTAACCAGAACTAGATTCAGTGTGGCCTCTCCTCTCGTCAGCCGGTCCACATACTGTGTCAGGAATCCTTCTTGAACACACCTGACAAATTCAGCCCATCTATCCCCCGTGCGGTCAGGAGGTGCCAGTCAATACGAGGGAAGTTGAAATCACCCACAACTACAACCCTGTATTTCCTGCTCCATTCTAAAACCTGCCTGCTTATCTGCTCCTCGGTGTCCCGAGGGCTATTTGGGGGCCTATAGAATACTCCCACTCCCAGCACAGTGATTGATCCCTTCCTATCTCTGACTTCCACCCACACTGACTCAGTGGACACTTCCTCTGCAGCGTCCTCCCTTTCTATAGCCGTGATACTATCTCTGACCAATAATGCTACTCCCCCCAACCTTTTCTACCTCCTATCCTATTCCTTTTAAAACACCTAAACCCCGGTAACTGCATCATCCAATCCTGCCCTTCCTCCAGCCAAGTTTCAGTAATGGCTATAACATCGTAGTTCCATGTACTGATCCATGTTCTGAGTTCATCCCCTTTATTCCCAATATTTCTAGCATCGAAATAGACACATTTCAACCCCTCTAACTGGCTAGATGTACAAGCGTTTGTATGTTTTGTCCCCTGCCTGTCCTTCCTCACCAACTCAGAACACAGCATCATGCCCTTGTCCTTCTACCCTCATCTCTGCTCTCACATTCTGATTCCCACCCGCCTGCCAAACTAGTTTAAACCCTCCCCAACAGCCCTAGCAAACCTGCCTGCCAGGACTGTTGTCCCTTTCCAGTTCAGGTGCAGCCCATCCTTTTTGTACAGGTCAGACCTTCCCCAGACGAGATCCCAATGATTCAGAAATCTGAACCCCTGCCCCCTGCACCAACTCTTCAGCCACACATTCATCTGTCATAACTTCCTGTTCCTACCCTCTCTGTCTCGTGGCACAGGCAGCAATCCTGAGATTTCCACCCTTGAGGTCCTGCTTTATACCTTCTTTCCTAACTCCCTGTATTCCTTCTTCAGGACCTCATCCCTACTCCTATCTATGTCACTGGTCCCCACATGGACCACAACATCTGGCTGCTCACCCTCTCTCCTGAGAATACCGAGAACTCGATCCGAGTTATCGCGGACCCTGGCACCAGGGAGGCATCAGACCATCCGAGATTCTTGATCTCTCCCACAGAACCTCTTATCTGTCCCCCTATCAAATTCCTTATCACTACTGCTGTCTTGTTTTCGCTCCTTCCTTTCTGAGCTGAGGGTCCAGTCTCGGTGCCAGAGACGCGACCACTACAACTTGTCCCTGGTAAGTCGACCCACCAACAGTATCCGAAACAGTTCCCAGGATCAGCAAGTTTGCTGATGATACAAAGATTGGAGGTGTAGTAGACAGTGAGGAAGGTTTTCAGAGCCTGCAGAGGGACTTGGACCAGCTGGAAAAATGGGCTGAAAAATGGTAGATGGAGTTTAATACTGACAAGTGTGAGATATTGCACGTTGGAAGGACAAACCAACATAGAACATACAGGGTTAATGATAAGGCACTGAGGAGTGCAGTGGAACAGAGGGATCTGGGAATACAGATACAAAATTCCCTAAAGGTGTCGTCACAGGTAGATAGGGTTGTAAAGAGAGCTTTTGGTACATTGGCCTTTATTAATCAAAGTATTGAGTATAAGAGCTGGAATGTTATGATGAGGTTGTATAAGGCATTGGTGAGGCCGAATCTGGAGTATTGTGTTCAGTTTTGGTCACCAAATTACAAGAAGGATATAAATAAGGTTGAAAGAGTGCAGAGAAGGTTTACAAGGATGTTGCTGGGACTTGAGAAACTCAGTTACAGAGAAAGGTTGAATAGGTTAGGACTTTATTCCCTGGAGCGTAGAAGAATGAGGGGAGATTTGATAGAGGTATATAAAATTATGATGGGTATAGATAGAGTGAATGCAAGCAGGCTTTTTCCACTGAGGCAAGGGGGGAAAAAAACCAGAGGACATGGATTAAGGGTGAGGGGGGAAAAGTTTAAAGGGAACATTAGGGGGGGCTTCTTCACACAGAGAGTGGTGGGAGTATGGAATGAGCTGCCAGACAAGGTGGTAAATGTGGGTTCTTTTTTAACATTTAAGAATAAATTGGACAAATACATGGATGGGAGGTGTATGGAGGGATATGGTCCGTGTGCAGGTCAGTGGGACTAGGCAGAAAATGGTTTGGCACAGCCAAGAAGGGCCAAAGGCCTGTTTCTGTGCTGTAGTTTCTATGGTTCTATGGTTCTATGGAACACTGCCACAAGAAAGCAGCATCCACCGTCAACAAAAGGATGGTGCAAGAAAATGAATGTTAGGGTAGTATATGTTGGGTTAAGTGTACTTAGATAATAAATTAACTTTGAAATTTAAACACCCTGCAAGGATTGGTGGTAGAGACAGATTCATTCAGGACATTTAAGAATCTCATTGATTCATACGTGGATGAAAGCAAAATGGAGGGCTATGTTTGAGGGCAGGGTTAGATTGATCTTGGAGTAGTTTCTATCTTTTGTTTAAGTAAATTATAAAATACATTATAGAGGCCTGTAATTATTTGTGATCAGGTTTGGCACATTTTAGAGGCTGTACATATGCCATTGATAGCGATCAATGTGGGCTCAGTGGAGTTTTAAGTTCCTGGTTTTTGTTACATAGATCAGATTCTATCTGTGATCATAAAGTACTCTTTTTCTGGGCATTATGCAGTTCAAGGCCACCTCTTGTGCCAAGATGAGGCTACCTTCAGGGTGGAGGAGCAACACCTTATATTCCATCTAGGTTTCCTCCAACCTGATGGCATGAATATTAATTTCTCCTTCCAGTTAAAAAAAATCCCCGCCCACCTCCTCTATTCCCCACTCTTACTTCTTACCTCTTCTCACCCACATCATCTCCCCCTTTCTAACTTTCGGTAGTTTTTCCCTTCCACCTTCCCTCTTCTTCCATCTTCCTTCTCCTCACCTGCCTATCTTCTCCCCCTGGTGTTCCTCCTCCTTCCCCTTCTCCTATGATCCATTTCCTCTCCTATCAGATTCCTTTTTCCCCTGCCCTTGACCTTTCCCACCCAGCTAGCTTCATCTATCACCCTCCAGCTAATCTCTTTCCCTCCCTCCACCTTTTTTATTCTGGCATCTTCCCCCTTCTTTTTCAGTCTGAAGAAGGGTTTCAGCTGAAACATCAACTATTTGTTCAATTCCATAGAGGTTGCCTGACCTGCTGAGTTTCTCCATTGAATGGTTCCCTGGTATGATAAGATAGATTGTTGACCTCACCAAGCACACAAAATGCTAAAGGAAGTCAAGAGGTTATGCAGCAATAATGGAGAGGGGAAAAAACAGTCAGCATATTGTGCTGAGACCCTTCATTAGGACTGGAAATGAAGGGAGAAGAAGCCTGAATAAGAAAATGAGAGGGAGGGGAAGGAGTACAAGCTAAAAGGAGATAGATGAAACCAGATGAGGAGGAAGGTCGGAGGGTGGGGATGGAGTGAGAAGCTAGGAGGTGATAGGTAGAAAAGGTAAAGTGCTGAAGAGGAAGGAATCTGATAGGAGAGGAGAGTGAACCATGGTGGAAAGGGAGAGGGGAGGGGCACCAGTGGGAAATGATAGGCAGGTGATGAGAAGGGATGAGATGAGAGGGAAGCCTGTGAGGAATGGAATAAGAAGGAAAAGGGAAGGGGAAAACTTTTGAAAGTTAGAGAAAATGATGTTCATGCCATCAAGGTGGAGGCAACCCAGACAGAATATGAGGTGTTGCTCCACCATTATAATAGTAGAGGAGGGCATGGGCTGACATGTTGGAATGGGAATGGGAACTGGAATTAAAATGGTTGGTCGTCTGGTAATTCTGCTTGGCTTTCAGTAAGGCATTTGATAAGGATCCCCATGCAAGGCTCCTTCAGAAGGCAAGGAGGCATGGGATCCAGGGAGACCTTGCTTTTTGTATTCAGAACTGGCTTGCCTGCAGAAGGCAAAGGGTGTTGTAGATGGTTTGTATTCTGCATGGAGGTCGGTGACCAGTGGTGTACCGCAGGGATCTGTTCTGGGACCCCTCCTCTTTGTGATTTTTATAAATGACCTGGATGAGGAAGTGGAGGGATGGGTTAGTAAGTTTGCTGATGACACAAAGGTTGGGGGTGTTGTGGATAGTGTGGGGGGCTGTCAGAGGTTACAGCAGGACATTGATAGGATGCAGAACTGGGCTGAGAAGTGGCAGATGGACTTCAACGAGATAACTGTAAAGTGGTTCATTTTGGTAGGTCCAATATGAAGACAGAATATAATATTAATGGTAAGACTCTTCTCAGTGTGGAGGATCTGAGAGATCCTGGGGTCCATGTCGATAGGACACTCAAAGCTGCTGCGTGGGTTGACAGTGTTGTTAAGAAGGTGTATAGTGTGTTGACATTCATTAACTGGGATTGAGTTTAAGAGCCGTGAGGTAATGTTACAGTTATATAAGACCCTGGTCAGACCCCACTTGGAGTACTGTGCTCAGTTGTGGTCACCTCACCACAGGAAGGATGTGGATACTATAGAAAGAGTGCAGAGAAAATTTACAAAGATGTTGACTGGATTGGAAGGCGTTCCTTATGAGAATAGGTAGAGTGTACTTGGCCTTTTCTCCTTGGAGTGATGGAAGGTGAGAGGTGACCTGGTAGAGGTGTATAAGATGATGAGGGGCATTGATCATGTGGATAGTCAGAGACTTTTTCCCAGGGGTGAAATAGCTAACATGAAGGGGGCATGGTTTTAAAGTGCTTGGAAATAGGTACTGAGGGGATGTCAGAGGTAAGTTTTTCACACAGAGTAGTGGGTGTCTGGAATGCACTGCCAGTGGCGGTGGTGGAAGCAGATACAATAGGGTCTTTTAAGAGCTTCTTAGATAGATACATGGAGCTTAGAAAAATAGAGGGCTATGTGCTAGGGAGATTTTAGGCAGTCTCTGGAGTAGTTTACATGGTCGGCACAACATTGTAGGCCGAAGGGCCTGTAATGTGCTGTAAATTTCTACGTTCCATGTTTGACTGTAGCTCAGTTTCTGGAGCCTGCGTCATTCAGAGTCGACCATGGATGTTGTATCCTTGCTGTCTAAGGAGATGCAATAGGGAGAGCAAGCTGTTGCCCATGTAGAAGCTCCCCTCTCCACACAATCCAAAGGAACAGTGGAGACTGATACAGTTTGACACCAGCAGCGTTGCAGGACTTGCAGTCAGCACTAAACTCAATGTAGGATTGTCTTAGGGATTCCAGCTCTGGAATTTTCCCTTGGGGTTTACTCCCAAAACCTTCCCCATGACTGAGTATAGTGGCCAGACAGCGGCGGAAGTTTGAGATCTGAGTTTTCCTTCTCTTAGATCAGCTGTAACATTCCCATTACCAACTTATGAATCAGTACATGAGCAATAAAAAACAATTAAGTAAACTAATACCTTTTACTGTCTCAAAGTGGAGAAAAGTACCTCAGCTCAGGGCGTACACAGAAGTACAGTCAACATAACAAAGGTTAATTGACTTGTTTTAAGCTCTTTTTGTGTCGTACATTGATACTTTACACAGCAGTCAGGATGTGCCTCCAGGAACAAGAGTGCTATTTAAATCAGTTCCAAAACGAGTCAATTGCATGTCTCCTGACTAAAACGGTAAAGCCCTGAAAGACACAATTGGCAGGCTACGTCAGAATCAGAACGAAGTTTATTATCTTTGAAGTTTGTTGTTTTGTGGCAGCAGTACAGGACAATATATAAAAGTGTTACTGTACTCATGATTTATGCATTGAGTGCAAGGTTGTTGCTGTGACACCACTCAGCCAGCTGATTGAAGCCATAAGGTAAGATGAGGGAACGTACACCAGTCTTCAGCAAGGGATCAGGAGTGGAGAGTGTGAGCAATTTCTAAAGTTTCTGGGTCTCAGCGTCTCTGAGGATCCATCAATGCAATAATAAAGCAGGCACAGCAGTGACTATATTTCATTAGGAATCTGAGGAGATTTGATGTCTCACCAAAGACACTTGCAAATTCCTACAGCTGTACCATGGAGAGCATTCTAACTGGCTGCATCACCGTCTGCTGCAGTGGGAGGCACTGCACAGGATCAAAATAAACTGCAGAAAGTTGTGAACTCAGTCAGCTCCATTCTGGACACTATCCCCCTCAACATCTTCAAGGAGCAATGCTTCAAAAAGACAGAATCCATCCTTAAGGAGCCTGAAGGCACACACTCAACAATTCAGGAACAGTTTCTTCTCCTCTGCCATCAGATTTCTGAATGTACATAGAACCCATGAACACCACCTCACTGTTTTATTTTTTCTTTTGCACTACTTATTTAATTTAACTTTTTAAATATATATGTACCTCTTACTGTAATGTAGTTTTTATTATGTATTACAATGTACTGCTGCTGTATAACAACAAATTTCACAACATATGCCGGTGATGTTAAACCTGATTCTGATTCTGATATGTGTGTCATTAAATTTGTTTTTATTCTGACGCAGTGCAGGATTACTGTAAGATACAACAAAACACATAAAAAATAAACGATGCAAAGTAGACAAAAGATGAGGTAGTGTTCATAGTCTGATCAGAAATCTGATGGCAAAAGGGAAGAAGCTGTTCCCAAAATGTAGAATGTGTACCTTCAGACTCCTTCACCCACTCCCTGAGTGTAATTATCAGAGGAGGGAAAGTCCTGGATGTTAAGTGTTCCTAGTGATGGATGCCACCTTCTTGAGGTGTTGCTTTTTGGAGATGTTCTCGATGCTGAGGAGGCCGGTGCCCATGATGGAGCTGGCTGAGTTTACAATTCTGTGCAGCCCTTTCCAATCCTGTGCCTGAGTGCCACCAGTTCTGCAACCTATCAAAATGCACTTCATGGTACACCTGTAGAAATTTGCTCAGGTTTGGTGACATACAAATCTCTTCAAACTACTAATAAAAAAATAGCCACTGGCGTGCCTTCTTCATAATTGCATTAATATGTGTGACTCAGGCTAGATCTTCAGAGATGTTGACACCCAGGAACTTGAAGCTGTTCATTCTTTCTTCAAAGTTCAAAGTAGTAAATTTGTTGTCATAGTACGTATATGTTACCATATAGTATTTTAAACTTCAATTTCTTGCAGGCTTTTACAGCAAAATAAATAAATACCATAGAATTTGAGCAAAAAATACATTAGAACACTGGCAAACATTATGCAAAAGAAGATAAATTGTGCAAAAATGCTGAGAACAAGTTGCAAAAAATCCTTGAAAGTGAGTCTACAGGCTGGCATGGTTACAGCATGGACTAGATGGGCCGAAAGGCCTTTTTCTGTGCTGTGCTTTTCTTTGACTTTATGATTCATGGAATCAATTCAGTTACAGCAGTTCAGAAGCCTGATGGTTGTAGGATAATAGTTGTTCCTGAACCTGGTGTGTGGGTCCTAAGGCTTTTGTACCTCCTCCATTACGGCAGTAGCAAGAAGATAGTATGGCCTTGATGGTGGGGGTCCTTGATGATGGATGTGCTTTCTTGTGGTAGTGCTCCATGTAAATGTACTCCGTGGTGGGGAGGACTTAGCCTGAAATGGACTGGGCTGTATTCACCATTTTCTGTATCCTCTTATGTTCCTGGGCATTGATGATTCCATATCGGGCTATGATGCAGCCAGTTAGGATGCTCTCCACTGTGCATTTGTAGAAGTTCGTCAAATCTTTTAGTGACATACCAAACATATGCCAACTTCGAAGGAAGTAGAGGAACTATTATGCCTCCTTTGTGATGACACTTACATGCTGGTCCCAGGACAGATCCTCTGACAGGTTAACTAATGCCACGGTATTTAAATTGGCTGACCCTCTCCAATTACCTCTTAGCAATAACTGAACATACAAATTTTCAAACGTCCTGCATAAAGTCAATCTAACTTCTGCTCCTATAGAAATATGGGGGATAAAAACAATTTATTAAAAATAGATGCAACACACACAAAATGCTGGAGGAACTCAGCAGGCCAGGCTGCATCTATGTAAAAGAGTACAGTTGACATTTTGGGCTGAGACCTTTCAGCAGGACTGGAGTAAAAAAGATAGATTCACACCTGATTATCCCCGCCCCCTGGGTCCCCTCCTTCCCTTTCTCCTATGGCCCACTCTCCTCTCCTATCAGGTTCCTTACAATCCACCCTTGACCTTTCTCACCCACCTGGCTTCACCTATCATCTCTAGCTTTTCTCCTTCCTTTCACCACACCTCTTTATTCTGGTGTCTTTTCCCCTTTTTTTCCCCAGTCCTGATGAAGGGTCTGAGCCCAAAAAATGTCAACCATTTCACTTTTTTCCACAGATGCTGCCTGGTCTGCTGAGTTCCTCCAGCATTTTGTGTGTGTTGTTTTGGATTTCCAGCATCTGTAGATTTTCTCATATTTGTATTATAACTTATTTAATTACTGCCTGTTACGCCGCCACCACGAGGCAGCAATGAAGGTCCTTCATCTCTGGTGGTGTTCAGGGCTTCCTTCATCGTGTCAGTAGCATCCTCTCAGTCTTCACTGCTGTCAGTAATTCACGTCGCAGGTGGAGACTCAGGAATACACTTGCAGTCAGATGTGGAAAGATTCTTCATTGCTGTTTCCGTAACAGGATTGATTGACCAGCCAGAATTGTTAGCCGTGAGCTGATCCCCAAATCTGGAGGAGCAGTGGACAGCTCTTATTCTGGCCTCTACCCTTTGACATGTTTGGCATGGATGACCCCACCAACAGCCAGAGCTTAAAGCCCTGACTCCAGCCAACATAGCTCTCCGAGTCATTGAGGCATGCAAGTCCCCAAATCACAACAAGGTTGTGGTCCTCTTTGAGGTTGTAATTATAAACACATAGCTTAATCGAAGCAGAAGCTGGTGACTTGCTTCCCCTCTCTATGCCGGCCTTTTCACCTTCCAATAATGATGCATTTTGACTCGAAATGTCGACAATTCCTTTCCCCCTAACAGATGCAGCTTGACCCACTGAGTTCCTCCAGCAGAATGCTCATTGCATCTGCAATCCCTCGTGTCTCCAGCCAGTGAAAGTTCAAAGTAAGTTTCTTATAAAAGTTTGTATATGTTACTTACTTCCCTTTGCCCCTTCTCCTGAAAGTAGAAACCGTCTAACAGACCTAGTAGCTAAGCCACATGTCAAAGTCAGGAGCTGGACTTGGTTGTCAAAAACTATTTGAGACGCACACCTTTGGAAGCATTTAATATGCAGTGGGAGCTTATCCACACTACTTCCCCAGTTATGAGAACTTTAAGGGACCTTAAGAAGCCTTAAAATTAGTTGCTTTAGGCAGATGGGTCTCATCAGCCATGGTTTGCAACTCATCTAGAAGGAAAACTCTGATCTCAAACCTCGGCTGCCTTGTGGCTATACCCACTCATGGAGAAAGCTTCAAGAATAAACCCAAGGAGAAATCTTGAGCTGGAGACCTAAGACAGTCCTACATTGAGTTCAATGCTGCGCAGAGAGATCCTGCAGCATGAGCAACCGCTTGCTCTCCTTATCGTACTGCCCTGGCTTGCCTACTGTCTTGCCTATCACGTAGACAGCTAGTACGCAATGTCCATGGCTGACCCCGACCAGTGGAGGGCCACCAAATATATATGTCACCATATATCACCCTGAGATTGATTTTCTTGCAGGCACTTACAGGAAAGTAAAGAAAGACATCAATTTTATCCCTTGTTGAGATCGATAACGCCTTCTCATGTCTTTAATATCTTCTTCATAAATGCACTTCTTTTTATGATTATTCTCAGCAGAAAATGAGTTGGATATGTCCATAACGTAACTGCAGATGCTAAGCAGTGAATGAGTATCCCTTGAAAGCAGTTAGTTCTACATTGACCATCTTACAGAACAATCCACCCAGTTCTACCAGCTCCCTCCCCTGCCTGGGTCACACATTGTTTCATAATGCTCCTTCAAAGTATCCTGAGAGAGTTTATTAGGCTAGGCGATATAACACTGTTGGGCACCACGTTTGCATAGCAGTTAGTGCAATGCTATTATAGCTCGGGGCAGTCTGGAATTCAAAGCTCAATTCCAGTGCCATCTGTAAGGAGTTTGCAAGTTCGCCCCGTGAACCGAGTGGGTTTCCTCCGGGTGCTCCGGTTTCCTCTCACAGTCGAAAGGCGTACTGGTTTGTTGGTTAATTGGTCATTGTAAATTGTCCTGTGGGTAGGCTAGGGTTAAATCAGTTGGTTACTGGGCTGCGCAGCTCGAAGGGTCGGAAGGACCTCATCCCCGCTGTATCTCTAAACAATAAAATTTTCTAAAATTTCATTGAGAACCAATAAAAAAGTAGTACTTACAATAACTGAAGAACAAAGGACAATATAATGCAGTACAGGTCCTTCGGCCCATGATGTTGTGCCATCCTCTTAGCCTGCTTAAAGATAAATCTAACCCTTCCCTCACACAAAGCACATTTATTCTGCCATAGACGTGCCTGTCTAAGAGTCTCTTAAATGTCCGTAATGTAATACCTATTCGACCAGCCAGGGCAACCCCCGTCACTCTTTGTGTGGAAGAACTGCCTCGGACACCCCTCTTGTACTTTCCTCCTATCACCTGAAAATCACACGCACGAAATGCTGGAGGAGCTCAGCAGGTCAGGCAGCATCTGTGGAGAAGAGTAAACAGTTGGCGTTTGAGGCTGAGACCCTTCACCAGGACCCTCCCTGGCTCGAAATTTCAACTGTTTATTCTTCTCCATAGATGCTGCATGACCTACTGAGTTCCTCCAGCATCTTGCGTCTGTTGCTCTGGATTTTCAGCATTTGCAGATTTTCTTCTGTTCATACTTCAAAATTATGCCCTCTTGTTTCACCCTGGGAAAAAGTCTCCATCTGTCCACTCGATCTATACCTCTGATCATTTTCTACGCCTCCATCAAGTTACCTCTCATTCTCCCTCTCTCCTTCTCTCCTTCACTCGCTCAGCCTATTTTCATGAGACATGCTCTCTAATCTAAGACACTCAATAAATCTCATTTTGTGACCAACGCCACACAGCAGCAGTCAGTGTATTTTAATGAAAACAATTAAAGAATGCTTCACAGACAAGAATTACTCACTGATATAGAAATAGAATGTTATTCCTCATGAGCTCTCTCAAGTTTCCAATTGAAATGAGTTCATATCCAGCAGGGTAAGGTATCAGTGGATTAGAGATGCAGAATCAAAAAGGGTAGCAAATACAGTACTCAAAGTGTTATATCTCAATGCACAAAGTATAAGAAATAAGGTGGATGATCTCGTTGACCTTTTACAGATTGTCGGGTATGACATTGTGGTCATCACTGAATCGTGGCTGAAGGATGGTTGCAGTTGGGAGCTGAAATTCCACAGTTACACGTTGTATCAGAGGGAGAAGGAGGCAGGCAGAGGGAGAGGTGTGGCTCTGCTGGTAAAGAATGGCATCAAATCATTAGAAAGATGTGACATTGGATCGGAAGATATTGGATACTTGTGGGTTGAGTTAAGATACTGCAAGGGTAGAAGGGCCCTGATGGTAATTGTATACAGGCCTCCAAACTAGTATAAAAAGAGAGCTTCATGGATGTTTAGACATTCCAGAGCACAAACAAAAGAAAATCTGCAGTTGCTGGAAATCCAAGCAGCACACACAAAATGCTGGAGGAACTCAGCAGACCAGGCAGCATCTATGGGAAAGAGTACAGTCGACTTCGAGCAGTCCGGCCAAAGGGTCTCGGCCCAAAATGCCGACCGTACATTCTTCTGGTCAGACTGGTCGACTGGTTAGATCTCTCGGTGGGAGAGCATTTTGGAGGTAGCAACCACAACTCTATCTCCTTTATCACAGTGCTGGAGAGGGACAGGAGCAGACAATTTGGGAAAACATTTAAATGGGGTAGGGGGAAATATGATGCTATTAGCAGGAACTTGGGAACAAAAATTGGGAGCAGACATTCTCAAGGAAATGCACAACAGAAATGTGGCTGAAAAGTTCTGTAAAGGTATGTTCCATTGAGGCAGGGAAAAGATGGTAGGGTAAAAGAACTATGGTGTGCAAAGGATGTAGAAAATCTAGTTAAGAAAAGAAAAGCTTACAAAAGGTTCAAGAAACTAGGTACTGTTAGAGCTCTAGAAAATTACAAGGTGCCAGGAAGGAGATCAAGAATGAAATTAGGAGAGCTTGAAGGGGCCTGGAGAAGGCCTTGGTGAGCAGGATTAAGGAAAACCCCAAGGTATTTTACAAGTATGTGAAGAGCAAGAGGATGAGCCATGTGAGAATAGGACCAATCAGGTGCGATAGTGGAAATGTGTGCATGGAGCTGGAGGAGGTAGCGGAGGTACTTAATGAATACTTTGCTTCAATATTCACCAGTGAAAAGGACCTTTGCAATTGTGGGGATGACTTACAATGGAATGAAATGCTTGAGTGTATAGACATTAAGAAAGAGGATGTGCTGGAGCTTTTGAAAGGTATTAAGTTAGATAAGTCACTTGGACCAAATGAGATATACCCCAGGCTACTGTGGGAAGATAGAGAGGAGATTATTGATCCTCTGGCAATGATCTTTGCATCATCAATAGGGATGGGAGAAGTACCTGAGGATTGGAAGGTTGTAAGCATTGTTCCCTTGTTCAAAAAGGAGAGTAGAGATAACCTAGGAAATTATAGACCAGTGAGTCTTGCTTCAGTGGTGGGCAAGCTGTTCGGAGAAGATCCTGAGAGGCAGGATTTATGAGCATTTGGAGAGACATAATCTGATTTGGGATAGTCAGCATGGCTTTGTCAAGGGCAGGTCGAGCCTTACGAACCTGATTGAATCCTGGAGAAGGCCTTGGATAACAAAGCACATTGATGAAGGTAGAGCAGTGGATGTAGTGTATATGGATTTCAGTAAGGCATTTAATAAGGTTCCCCGTGCGAGGCTCATTCAGAAAGTAATGAAACATGGGATGCAAGGTGACCTTGCTTTGTGGATCTAGAACTGGCTTACTCACAGAATGCAAAGGGTGGTTGTGGATGATTCATATTCTCCATTGAGGATTGTGACCAGTGGTGTTCTGCAGGGATCTGTTCTGGGAACCTTCCTCTTTGCGATTTTTATAAATGACCTGGATGAGGAACTAGAAGGGTGGGTTAGTAAATTTGCTGATGACACAAAAATTGGGGGTGTTGTGGATAGTCTGGAAGGTTGTCAGCAGTTACAGTGTGACATTGACAGGATGCAGAACTGGGCTGAGAAGTGGCAGATGGAGTTCAACCCAGATAAGTGTGAATTGGTTCATTTTGGTAGATCAAATTTGAAGACATAATATCGTATTAATGGTAAGACTCTTGGCAGTGTGGAGGATCAGCAAGATTTTGGGATCTGTGTCCATAGGACACTCAAAGCTGCTGCGTGGGTTGACAGTGTTGATAAGAAGGCGTATGGTGTGTTGGCCTTTATCAACCATGGGATTGAGTTCAAGAGCATGAAGTAATATTACAGCTATGTAAGACCTTAGTTAAGGCTGATTTATACTTGTGCGTCAAATGGACGCCGTAACCTACTCAAGTGGCCTACACGTGTTGTGAGCATTTATACTTGTGCGTTGGTGTATCTGTGTCGCTCTGCAATTCGCACACGTCACACATGCGCACGCACCTGCCTGTGCAAGGCTTCATGGTCATGGTAGTCTTTCTCAGGGTAAACAAGTTTCAAGCGAGTGTCTTTTTTCATAAAAGCGAAATGTGTCCTCCATAGTTTCAGAGGTCTGTAAAGCTTTATGGAAAGCATTGCAGCCAGGGTTCCTTCCCTGCCCTTCAGCCACCCAATGGGAAGCTATTGCAGTGTAGGAGGAAATGCGATGCTAACAAGCAGACCAATCACAGTTGTTGCGTCCGCATGACCGCAACATGTAATTACATTTTGGGAGAGGTGCGCGTCAGGCTATGGCGTAGGGATCCGCATAGGCTCTGCATAGAGTTCGCGGCAACGCCGTACCTGTGGTGTCGATTTGACGCAGAAGTATAAATCAGCCTTTAGACCCAACCTGCAGTACTGTGTTCAGTTCTGGTCACCTCATTACGGGAGGATATGGATACTATAGAGAGAGTGCTGAGGAGGTTTACAAGGATGTTGCCTGGATTGGAGAGCATGCCTTATGAGAATAGGTTGAGTGAACTTGGCCGTTTCTCCTTGGAGTGACAGAGAATGAGAGGTGAATAAGATGATGAGAGGCATTGATCATGTGGATAGCCAGAGGCTTTTTCCCAGGGCAGAAATGGCTAATATGAGGAGGCATAGTGTACTTGGAAGTAGGTACAAGAGGGATGTCAGGGATAGGTTTTAAACACAGAGGGTGGTGGGTGCGTGAAAAAACTGCCAGCAAAAGTGGTGGTGGTGGATACACTAGGCTCTTTTAAGAACCTCTTAGATAGGCACATGGAACTTAGAATAGAGGGCTATGCGGTAGGGAAATTCTAGGCAGTTTCTAGAGCAGGTTACATGATTGACACAACATTGTGGGCCAGAGCACCTGTAATGTGCTGTAGATTTCTATGATTTTATGTTTTTATATTTCAAACAGTGGCTGGAACTTAGAAACATAGAAACATAGAAAATAAGTGCAGGAGTAGGTCATTTGGCCCTTCGAGCCTGCACCGCCATTTATTATGATCATGGCTGATCATCCAACTCAGAACCCCGCCCCAGCCTTCCCTCCATACCCCCTGACCCCCATAGCCACAAGGGCCATATCTAACTCCCTCTTAAATATAGCCAATGAACTGGCCTCAACTGTTTCCTGTGGCAGAGAATTCCACAGATTCACCACTCTCTGTGTGAAGAAGTTTTTCCTAATCTCGGTTCTAAAAGGCTTCCCCTCTATCCTCAAACTGTAACCTCTCGTTCTGGACTTCCCAACATCGGGAACAATCTTCCTGCATCTAGCCTGTCCAATCCCTTTAGGATCTTATATGTTTCAATCAGATCCCCCCTCAATTTTCTAAATTCCAACGAGTACAAGCCCAGTTCATCCAGTCTTTCTTCACATGAAAGTCCTGCCATCCCAGGAATCAATCTGGTGAACCTTCTCTGTACTCTCTCTATGGCAAGGATGTCTTTCCTCAGATTAGGGGACCAAAACTGCACACAATACTCCAGGTGTGGTCTCACCAAGGCCTTGTACAACTGTAGTAGTACCTCCCTGCTCCTGTACTCAAATCCTCTCGTTATAAATGCCAGCATACCATTCGCCTTTTTCACTGCCTGCTGTACCTGCATGCCCACTTTCAATGACTGGTCTATAATGACACCCAGGTCTCGTTGCACCTCCCCTTTTCCTAATCGGCCACCATTCAGATAATAATCTGTTTTCCTATTTTTGCCACCAAAGTGGATAACTTCACATTTATCCACATTAAATTGCATCTGCCATGAATTTGCCCACTCACCCAACCTATCCAAGTCACCCTGCATCCTCTTAGCATCCTCCTCACAGCTAACACTGCCACCCAGCTTCGTGTCATCCGCAAACTTGGAGATGCTGCATTTAATTCCCTCAACTTAGGCTACAGTTTGTAATAGGAAATAGAAAGGGTGTTTCAAAAGGGCAATATTATGATATTCAAGGGAGATTTTAACATGCAGGTAGACTGGGAAAACTAAGTTAGCATTGGACCACAAAAAAAGTGAATTTGTTCAATGCCTACGAGGTGGCTTTTTAGAGCAGTTTGTCATTGAATCTACTAGGGGATCAGCTATAATAGATAGGGTGTTACGTGATGAACTGAAGATGGTTAGGGAGCTTAAGGTAAAGAAACCCTTAGGAAACAGTGATCACAATATGATTGAGTTCAACTTGAAATTTGATAGGGAGAAAATAAAGCCTGGCACAGCAGTATTTCAGTGAAGTAAAGGAAATGACAGTGGTCTGAGAGAGGAGTTGGCCAAAGTAAATTGGAAGGAGATGCTGGCAGGGATGACAGCAGAGCAGCAGTGTCTTTATTTTGTGGTAAGAATGAGGAAGGTGCAGGTTAGATGTATTCCAAAAGCAAAGGAATTCTCAAATGGCAAAATAGTACAGCCATAGTTGACAAGGGAAATCAAAGCTAATGTAAAAGCAAAAGAGAGGGCATACAACAATGCAAAATTTAGTGGGAAGACCAAGGATTGTAAAACTTTTAAAACCCTACAGAGAGCAACTAGAAGAATCACTAGGAGGGAATAGATGGAATATGAAAGCAAGTTAGCAAACAATATCACAGTGGATAGTAAAAGCTTTTTCAAGTACGTAAGAAATAAAAGAGAGATGAGAGTGAATATAGGACTGTTAGAAAATAAGGCTGGAGAAATAATAATGGGGTCCAAGGAGATGCACTAAATGAATATTTTGCATCATTCTTCACTGTGGAAGACACTAGCAGGCTGTTAGTGCACATCGGGGATTAAACAGTGTTACGGAATGCAGGCCATCAGTGCACATTAGGGTTTCAATGTGTTACAGAATACAGGCCATTAGTACACATCGGGGATTAAACAGTGTTATAGAATACAGACCATTAGTGCACATCGGGGATTAAACAGTTTTACAGAATACAGGCTGATAATCCATATCGAGGGAGTGGCTGCAGAGAGGTGTGGTTTGTGAAGTGAAGTGACAGTGAAACTGCAAGAACTAAGACTTCTGTACTTCCTGCCCAATAGTAATAGAGAGAATGAAGCTTGGTCTGGATGTAAGGGGTCGCTGATGAATGATGCTGCTTTCTTTTTGCAGCACCTCATGTAAATGTAGTCAGTAATGGGAGGGCTTTTCCTGTGATGGAATGGGTTATATTCATCACTCTCTGTAGATTTTTCTGTTCCTGGACATTGGTGTTTCCATATCAGCCCATTATACAACCAGTCAGGATATTCTCCACTGTGCATCTATACTAGATTATTAAAGCTTTGAGGACGTGCCAAACCTTTGCAAACTTTTAAGGAAGTAGAGGCGCTGTCTACGGTTATTTGTACACTGTATTTCATAGGATTGCTTTTAGGTTTATATTTATTGTGTTTTTTATGCTTATAGTGTTTTTTATGTTGTGTCAGGTCTGGTATAACAAAAGTTTTGTTCTCTTTTACACCCTTGTACTGAAGAATTTTGAATCTTAGATCTTTGTGATGGTACTTAAGTTCTGCTCCCAAGACAGATCCTCTGATATGTTAATGCCAAGGAAATTAAGGCTTCTGACCCTCCCCACCTCTGTTCCTCTAATGACGACTGGCTCATGGACTTGATTTTTAGTAGTTTTGGTGCTATCTCTTCTGCGGTATTTCCAATGCTTCATTGAACCAGATTGGATCTCTTGACTTGAACACTCCAACAGAATCACGGCCATGTGGGGTGAAGTGAAGTGTAGTCTATCTCGGTCTCTGGAATTCTGAAATCAATCTGATTTGTTTTATTCTGTGGATAAACTGGCATATTGTGCTGACAGTACAATCTTTATATATACCCAGTAGCTACTTAATTAGGTACACCTGTACACCTGTCCATTAATGCAAATATCTATTCAGCCAACCAAGTGCAGCAACTCAATGCATACAAGTATGTAAATATGGTCAAGAGGTTCAGCTGTTGTTCAGATCAAATATCAGAACGGGGAAGTAGTGTGATCTAAGTGACTTTGACTGTGGAATGATTGTTGGTCGTAGATGGGGTAATTTGAGTATCTCAGAAACTGTTTATTTCCTGGGATTTTCACACACAACAGTTACTAGAGTTCACAGACAATAGTGTGAAAAACAAAAAAAACATCTGGTGAGCAGCAGTTCTCGGGCAAAAACACCTTGTTAATAAGAGTGGTCAGCGGAGAATGGCCAGACTGGTTCAAGCTGACAGGAATTCAAAGAACCACGTGTTGTGACAGTAATGTAGAAGAGCATCTCTGAACACACAAGATGTTAAACCCACTGAGTGTTGCTAATATTATGCCATCCTGACCCATCAGCACTTAAAGCAGAGTTTTCTGTAAATTCACTTTGTACTGAAGTGGAAGGTTGAAGGCTGAAGCAGTCTATGGATGTCAGCAATGCATTGCTAGGTAAGTTAATTATTTATTTTTATTTATTTTTGCAGTGCAGAATAGATCCTTCCGGTCCAATGTGCCACACCACCCAGCAACCCACCAATTTAACCCTAACCTAATCAGAGGATAAGTTTCTCAACCTTAAGGTTGTCATAGCTGGGGGGGGGGGGGGTTTAGTGGGGATAAGCTCCCAATATCTATTAAATACTTTCAATGGGACACATCTCAAATAGCCTCTGACAACCATGTCCAGCTCCTGGCCTTCACGTGAGGCTTAGCTACCAAGCCCAGTGGAACTGTTTCAACTGCCTTGCTGCCATACCCACTCATGGGAAGGCTTCAGGAGTAAACCCAGAGGAAAAATCCAGAGCTGGAGTCCCTATGTTGAATTCAATACTGACGGGAAACACTTACAAAGCCATTGGTGCCAAACTGTATCAGTCTTTTCTGTTCCTTTGGATTTATCAGCTGCATGGAGAAGGGAGCCTACTGCATGTGCAACAGCTTGCTCTCCATATCGTACTGCCCTGTCTCGTGTATCACCTAGACAGCTATACACAATATCGATGGGCACTCCGACCAGTGGGGAGAGCCTCATACTCACAGGATAATTGTTACCCAGCCCAGCATGAAAGTGTGCAAAGAGCCATCCAGATTCAAATCCTGGACCACTTGCCTTGAAGTCTGGTGCGAATGCCGTTATACCAACGGTCAGCTAATTAATGACCTGCTATCCGACCAGTCTTTGGACTGTGGGAGGAAACCAGAGCATCTGGAGGAAACCCACGTGCTCCGCAGGGAGGGCGTATAAACACGGAACTGCACTTCAAACTCCAACGCCCTGAGCTGTGACAGCGTTCGCTCTAACTGCAACGCTACCACAGCACCCCTCTGAACTGTGTGTATTTAGTAATATGGTAGCAGCGTAAAATTTCCTGGTGGGCCTCCTCAGTCTCGACATAGCAGTTCATGCCCCCAAGGATTCATGTGCTCCTGTTGTGCTCAATTGTATGTGACCACAAGGAGATCAAAAAGAGAAAGGGACCAAAACGAGGCAGATGAAGGGTGGATGACAGGATGGCAACTCACTACCAGTCAAAAGCCTGGTTTAGAGAGTTTGGGGGCAAAATGGATGAAGAAATTAAGATGTGAATAGTTCACGGAGAGGGAAATAATGTTATACTGCTATTTTGAGGGAATTGAGGCCAATTGAAGAACTACTGATGTTATAACTTTGTTCAAAAGAAGTATGTAAAAATAGACCCTGCAGCAATATCACATCTACAAGGAGCACTGGCACAGGAAAGTGGCATCCGTCATCAGGGACCCCCACCACCGAGGCACGCTCTCTTTCCACTGCTGCCATCAGCAAGTTGGTACAGGAGCCTTAGGACTCTCACCACCAGGTTCAGGAACAGTTATTACCCCTGACCCATCAGGCTCCTTAACCAGCATGGATTACTTCACTCACACTAAGCTGATTCCGCAACCTGTGGGCTCGCTTTCATGGTCTCTACAGCTCATGTTCTCAGTATGCCTTACCCTGGCAATCCATGCATCCATCACTCTGTGCTGAATAGTTTCTAATTAGCGTTTCTTGCGTGCACGCGTGTGGCTGTTAAACACTACACCAAGCTTAGAGTGATCAGTTTTTAAATAGCTTCAGCTACGTGTCTTTGTGCTGAAAAAGCAATGATTATTGCCGTTGATTGTTCGCGAGAAATAAGCAGCAAGGCAATTCAGAACTGTTTTGCTTACTGTGTTTTCAAGCATTCAGGCTTGGAGATGGCAGATGTGGCCAGGAGTGAAAATGAAATGATTTCACTACTTCAACAAGTTAGGAATTACAAAGGTATTGACAATCAGAATCAAAATCAGAAACAGAATAGGGTTTAATATCACTAGCATATGTCATGAAATTTTGTTGTTATGCATTGCAGCAGTACATTGCAATGAATAATAATAAAAACCGTGAATTACATTTACTATATTTATATTTAAAAAGTTAAGTTATAGAAATAGTGCAAAAAGAGAAAAAAAGGCAGTGAGGTGGTGTTCATGGGTCCTATATCGATTCAAAAATCTGATGGTAGAGGAGAAGAAGCTATTCCTGAATCTTCGACTGTTAGACCATAAGATATAGGAGCAGAATTAGCCCATCTGGCCCACCTGCCATTCCATCATGGTGATCCATTTTCCCTCCCAGCCCCAATCTTCAGTCTTCCCCCATGTCATCTTGAATGTTACAGTGAAAATGAAGATTTAGAGGATGCAAAGGCATTGTATGAAGGCAGTCCATTATCTGCACCAGGTGTCTGCACTGATTTTGTTCATTTACAGAAAATCAAAAGAACATGGCGAATGAATTCTTTTGTCAATAACTATTAGAAACTGATACACAGTTTTACAGAACTGTAGAGGTATTGGCAGCATTTTAATTTGTTTTCTATTTTATTTAAATACAGAAATTGTTTCTCAGACAGTAGTTCATCATTTTTTAAAAACTCTTTCCATGGAGCTTCAGCTAATTTTGGCAGCTGTTTAATTGGACCAAAACGTATTGGTCCTGATGTGTCCCTATGAATCTAATCCATCGTATTTATTAATGAATATAAGGATGAATGCTAAAAAATGAATGTGCTGTCTTGCATTGAAGTATTCTGTTTATCAACACCAATACTTTCCGACTTCCTCTTTACAGGATTAACGAGGCTAGCACTATGACTGATGGGGACTACGATTATCTGATCAAGCTTCTAGCTCTTGGAGATACAGGAGTTGGCAAAACCACCTTTCTCTATCGGTACACAGACAATAAATTCAACCCCAAGTTTGTCACCACAGTTGGGATTGACTTTCGGGAAAAGAGACTGGTAAGTAATTGCTTATTTTCCCACTGTTCCAGGTGTAATCAAATATCTGAAATTCTTAGGACCAGAAGTGTTAACGATTTTGAATTTTTTTGGCTCTTGGAATATATAGTGCCTAGAAAAAGTATTCACACCCACTCCCATGAAAACAAATTTCTACAAAGTGTTCTATATTTGTGATTAATTTAGATCACTTTGTAAAGCCCTGTTTTTACTTTAGCACGATAAGTCTTTTTCTGTTGATCAGTGTCAAAGAAAGCCAAATTAAATTCACTGTGATTCAATGTTGTGAAACAAAAAAAAACGTGAATACTTCCAAGGGGAGTGAATAGTTTTTAATGGGCACTATATAATGAGATAGCTTGGGGTCGCTATTATTTCTGTCTCTGAATTTATGTGCTACCAGTATGCAGTCTTCCTCTTACACTTGTTCATCACACATACAGAATGTACTGATGCAGCTGTTCAGTGTGTTAGACTCTCATCGGCAATGATCTTGGCAAACTCATCACTAAATTTCTCTGTGCTTCATCACCAGCAGTCGGTTTATCGCCACAAATCTTAAAAAAATTAATGCCGTGCCTTTTCTTAAATTTCTGCAACCACCCTGCTGAACATCCACAATTACTTTCAATTTTCATTTCACCATGATAGATGTTTGCTTGTTGCATGATCAGCATACCATTATGTGGCATGCGTTCACTCTGACACTGATGAATCCACTCTTTCAATACACGATCGAGACCTTCATTTCACTTTATGCCTGGGAACTTTTTCAGCACCTTGTGGAATTTTCCATTTGTGATCTCAACAAAATTTCGGATTTTGAATGTTTTCTGATTTTGGAATTTCTGTTAAGGAATACTCAACCTGAAATGTCAAAATCTAGATTAAAGAAGGAAGATGCAACTAAATATACTTGAGGGGTCATGGTAGCGTAACGGTTAACATCACGCTATTACAGCTCAGGGCATCGAAGTTCTGAGTTCAATTCCAATATCCTCTGTAAGGAGTTTGTACATCTTTCCATAAGCAAATGAGTTTCTTTCAGGTGCACTGATTTCCTCCCACAGTCCAAAGACCTACCGGTTTGTAGGTTAATTGGTCGTTATAAATTGCCCCATGATTAAGCTAGGGTTAAATAGGTGCATAACTGTGCAAGGCAGCTCGTTGGGCTGGAAGGGTCTGTTCTGTGCTGTATTAGTAAATAACAAAAAAAAAAGCTATATTTTGATTTTATTATAAGATTGTCAACTAATTAGACAGTACACGGACAGATCAAAACCACACTAAGAAGTGGTCCAAGAACCACTGCTTATAAAAATGGAGGAAACAGAATCAATCAGGTTTTTCAACCGGGTTAAAGATAAAATTAAAGATGATCTTTATTTGTCATATGTACATCAAAACATCGAATCATATGCGTTGTTTGCATTAATGACCAACACAGACTGAGGATGTGCTGGGGGCAGCCTGCAAGTGTCACCATGATTCCAGCACTAACATAGCGTGCTCACACCTCACTAACACTAACCCGTATGTCTTTGGAATGTGGGAGGAAACTAGAGCACCCGGAGGAAGTCATGCTGTCACAAGCAAAATGTACAAGCCCCTCACAGACAGTGGCGGGAATTGAACACACTCATTTTATAAAGCGTTATGCTGACCGCTACACGACTGTGCCGGGTTAATGTTCTATTGGATAAGCAGAGGAAGAGCATTATTTCGGTTAGGTGAAATGGGTAAGGGGTGGCATTGACTGAACTGGTCTACAGGGAGCAGATGGGACTCGGAATCGGAATCAGAATCTGGTTTATTATCACTGAAATTGTGAAATTGGTTGCTGTGCGCAGCATAGCATTGCAATACATTTAAAAAATACTCTAAGTTAAAATAAGAAATAACATTCATTTTCCCAGGGCTGAACTTGGTAATACGAGAGGGCATGAGTTTAAAGTGTTGGGAGGAAAGCATAGAGGGAATGTAGGAGATAGATTTATTTACACAGAGGATGTCAGTGGAGCACGCTGCCGGGGTGGTGGTAGACACAGGTACATAAGGGGCATTTAAAAAACTCTTAGATAGGCACGTGGATGAAAGAAATTAGGAAAGGCTATGTGGGAGGGAAGGGTGAGAGTACTCTTAAAGTAGTTAACAAGGTTGGCAAAATATTGTGGGCAGAATGGCTTATACAGTTTTTCTCTGATAATTAGCAGTGTACAGAAAGATGATTCAACACTCACTGCTTATAAAATTGGACAAGAAAGGAAAACAGATGAGAGTCTTAACAATCAGTGAATGGCCACAGTTGGTAGTTAGATTCTTATTGGAAATAGACCATAAGACAATTAGACCATTCAGGCCATCGAGTCTGCTGAGCCATTCCATCATGGTTGATTTATTATCCCTCTCAACCCCAATCTCCTGCCTTCTCCCCATAACCTTTGACACCCTGACTAATCAAGAACTTATCAACCTTCTCTTTAAATATACTCAATGATTTGGCCTCCACAGCCATCACCGGCAATGAATTCCACAGATTCACTATCCTCTGGATAAAGAAATTCCTCCTTCTCTCTGTTTTAAATTGATACCCCTCTGTTCGTGAGTCTATGCCCTCTGGTTCCAGATTCACTCATGATAGGAAACATCCTCTCCACATCCACTCTATCAAGGCCTCTCAATGTTTGAAAGCTTTCAAAGAGGTCACTCCTCATTCTTCTGAACTCCCATGAGCACATGCCCAGAGCCAGCAAATGCTCTTCTTGTGTTAACCTTTCCATTCCCAGAATCATTCTCATGAACTCTCTCTAACCCCCTCCAATGCTAGCACATCTTTTCTTAGATAAATGTGCTGCTTTCAGTCCCCAAGCGTTGTCATGCTTCCAACGCCAACGTAGCATGCCCACAACTTACTAATCCTAATTCTTTCATCTTTGGACTGTGGGAGGAAGCTGCGGCACTTGGAGTAAACCCATGCAATCATGGGGAGAATGTACAAACTCTTTCCAGCTGGAAATTGAATCCTGATCTTGCAGCTGGTGCTGTAAAGTGTCACTTATGCTACATTGCTACCCTTAACTGGACAGTCTAGCACCTGGTAAAAATATTGTGTTGTTAAAGAAATTATGAGACCATAAGATACAGGAGCGGAATTACGCCATTTGACCCAATATATCTGTTCTGCCATTTCATCATGGCTGATCCATTTTCCTCTGAACCCCAATCTCCTGCCTTCTTCCAGTATCCCTTCGTACCCCGACTAATGAAGAATCTGTCAGCCTCCACCTTAAATATACCCAATGACCTGGCCTCCATGACTGCAATGTGGCAACATATTCCATAGATTCACTACTCTCTGGCTAAAGAAATTCCTTCTCATCTCTGTTCTAAATGGACGTCCCTCTTTTCTGAGGCTGTCTTAGACTTTGGTCTTAGACCCCCCACCATAGCAAACATTTCCAAATCTACTCTATCAAGGCCTTTCAGTATTTGATATATTTCAATGAGATTCCCCTCATTCTTCTGAATTCCAGTGAGTACAGGCCCAGAGCCAACAAACACTCCTCATATGATAAGCTTTTCAATCCCAGAATCATTTTTTGTGAACCTCCTTTGAACCCTCTCCAATGTCAGCACATCCTTTCTTAGATAATGGGCCACAAAATATGCACAATATTCCAAATATATTTGGAGTATATAAGTAGTAAAAGAGAATCGAGGGTAGATATAGGACCAATAGAAAATGATGCTGGAGATATTGTAATGAGAGATGCAGAGATGGCAGAGGAACTGAATGCGTATTTTGCATCAGTGTTCACAGTGGAAGACATCTGCAGTATACCAGACATTCAAGAGTGTCAGGGAAGTGAAATATGTGCAGTGAAAATTACGACTGAGAAGCTTAATGGTCTGAGGGTGGATAAATCTCCTGGACCTGATGGAATGCACCCTTGGGTTCTGAAGGGAGTAGCTGGAGAGATTGCGAAGGCATCAACAATGAACTTTCAAGAATCGATGGATTCTGTCAATGTACCAGATGACTGGAAAATTGCAAATATTACTCTGCTATTTAAGAAGGGTGGGAGGCAGCAGGGAGGAAACTGTATTTCTGTTAGCCTGACATCAGTGGTTGGGATTGTTGTTGGAATTGATTGTTAGGGATGAGATTACGGAGTAACTGGAGGCATCTGACAAAAGAGGCTAAAGCCATCATGTTTTCCTGAAAGGAAGATCCCGCCTGACTAACCTGCTGCAATTTTTTGAGGAAATTACAAGCAGGGTAGACAAAGGAGATGCAGTAGATGTGGTGTACTCGGATTTTCAGAAGGCCTTTGACAAGGTGCCGCACTTGAGGCTGCTGAGCAAGATAAGAACCCACGGAATTACCGGGAAGTTACTAACATGGGTGGAATATTGGCTGATTGGCAGAAAACAGAGAGTGAGAATAAAGGAATCCTATTCTGGATGGCTGCTGGTTACCAGTGGAGTTCCGCAAGGGTCGGTGTTGGGACTGCTGCTTTTTACGATGTATGTCAATGATTTGGACTATGGGATTTGCCGATGATACAAAGATAGGTGTAGGAGTGGGTAGTGTTGAGGAAACAGAGAGCCTGCAGAGAGACTTATATAGTTTAGGGGAATGGGCAAAGAAGTGGCAAATGAAATACAATGTTGGAAAGTGTATGGGGTACACTTTGGTGGAAGAAATAAAAGGGCAGACTATTATTTAGATGGAGAGAGAATTAAAAATGCAGAGATACAACGGGACTTGGGAGACCTTATGCAAGATACTCCAAAGGTTAATCTCTAGAATGAGTCGGTTATGAAGAAGGCAAATGCAATGCTGGCATTCATTTCTAGAGGTATAGAATATAAGAGTAGGGATGTGACGTTGAGGCTCTATAAGGCACTCGTGAGACCACAATTAGAGTATTGTGTACGGTTTGGGCTCCTTATTTTAGAGAGGATATACTGACATTGGAGAGGATTCACAGAAGATTCATAAGAATAATTCCAGGAATGAAAGGGTTACTGTATGAGGAACATCTGGATGCTCTTGGGCTGTATTCCCTGGAGTTCAGGAGAATGAGGGGGGATCTCATAGAAACATTCCGAATGTTAAAAGGCCTGATCAGGTTAGATATGGCACAGTTATTTCCAATGGTAGGGGAATCTAGGACAAGAGGGCATGACTTCAGGATTAAAGGACGTCCATTTAGAACAGAGATGTAGAGAAATTACTTTAGTCAGTGGGTGGTAAATCTGTGGAATTTGTTGCCATGAGCAGCTGTGGAGGCCAAGTCATTGAGTACATTTAAGGCAGAGGTAGACAGGTTCTTGATTAGCTAGGGCATCAAAGGGTATGGGGAGAAGGCAGGGGAGTGGGGATGACTGGAAGAATTGGATCAGCCCATGATTGAATGGCGGAGCAGACTCGATGGGCCGAATGGCCTACTTCTGCTCCTGTATCTTATGGTCTTATGGTCTTAAATGAGGCTGCACCAGCACCTTATAAAGCTTCAACATTATATCCTTGCTTTTGTATTCCAATCCACTCGAAATGAATGCTAACATTGCATTTGCCTTCCTCACCACCAACTCAGCCTGCAAATTAACCAGTAGGTAATTGTGCACAAGGAGTCCCAAGCCCCTTTGCACATCAGATTTTTAAAATTTTCCCTCCATTTATAAAATAGTCTGTGGTGCTCAGGACTCTATCAGCTGCGGCCCTTTTACCCATTGGTGGAACATGGATTATATCAATGTCATAACAGTTTGTCTAGTTATTCCTAAGAAATGGTAATAGAAGAACTTCCATCCTTCCCAAATTTGCAATGCAAATCTTGCTGTCCCATAATTCTTCGCATAGATGGCCTCAAATATTTCAGAACAGTTTTGAGAGAGGTGCTGTGATGGATGAGCTCCACTATTGCTTCTATATTCAATACACAAGCCAGGGTAAGATGATACGGAGAGCAAGCTGTTGCCCATGCAGCCAGCTCCCCCTCTCCACGCAGCTGATGAGTTCAAGGAAACGGCAGAGACCCATACAGTTTGGCACCAGCAGCATCACAGAAGTTGCCATTCAGCATTGGACTCAACATTGGACTTCCTGAGGCGATCCAGCTCCAGGTTCTTCGTCGGGGTTTACTCCCGTGAGTGGGTACAGCTGCAAGGCAGCAGAGGTTTGAGATCAGAGTTTTCCCTCTCCTCAATGAGCTGCCAACCATATGCCGATGAACCCCATTTGCCCAAAGCCAGTGGTTTTAAGGTGCAGCTGGTTTTAAAGCCCCCAGTAGCCCACCTTTGCCCCCTTCTCCAGTCAGTAGAAATGGTTCCATTGGGCTTAGTAGCTAAACCACATATGAAGGCCGGGAGCTGCTCTTGCTTATCAGAGGCTATTTGAGATGCATTCCATTGGGAGCATTTAATAGATAGTGGGAGCTTATCCTCATTACTCCCTTGGCTTATAACAACCTTAAAGTACATCAGTATGGTTATTTTAAAATATGAATGTAAAGTGAGACATTTTCCTGTCCCAGTTTACATAAAGCTCCCAGAAGAGAACGTGAAGTAGTGTAGATGTCTAAACCTGGAAAACCATGAAAAATCTGACGTTACCCATGGTGAATTTTATTGTAAGGTATTCACAACCATTACACACTGCATGAAGTTTGTTCTGTTCACAATCCACGTGAGCTTTATATTAGCACAGGCATTTGCCCTGCTATAATCCTGCACTGAAAATTAACTTTTAATTATTAATAACCCAGTTGTTATACTCTTGGCTGGACCTCTTCAATTGAATTAACGTTTAATTGTCATTCTACCATAAATGAATACTCACGAATACAGCCAAACGAGGCTGTGTTTACTCCGGGCCCAGGTGCAGAACATAGTACCAACAGTCACGCAGCACAAAGCACATACGAGATAGCAAGTGCATAAAGATTTCATTAAGATACAGCCGTGCAATAAAAAAGTCCTGACCCGTGTCACAGAAATATGCAGACAACCACAACAGGGCTTGTCTTCTGCCAAGCAAACACTGGTGGGGGTGGGGGGGGGGGGGGGTGCAGCACCAACTCTAGACTGAATACTGCGCCACAACGCCCCTGGTCAAATATAATACCGTTTGTTTTCTGCCGAGCAATTACTGGGGAGGGGTCTGCACCAACTCCAGATGCTGTATGACAAGTTGGACTTTTGACCTCACAATCTAACTTGTTATGGTTTTGCACTTTATTGTTTACCTGCACTGCACGTTTCCACTTTATTCTGAATTCTGTTCTTGTTTTACCTTATTCTAGCTCAATGCACAGTGTAATGAATTGATCTGGAAGGACCTATTCTGTGCTACATCTAAATAAATGAATGAATGAATAAATGAATAAGTAAATAAAAATGCGTAAACCTATTCCAATACCAATATTAATCTAGTTTTTGATTCCCCAACCACGAGAAAAAAACCGTGGACAGAAGATACAAAAGCCTTGAAGTATATAATACTCGGCTCAAGGACAGCTTCTATCCCATCGTTATCTCGCTGTTGAATGGCTCCCCAGTATGATAAGATCAATTCTTGATCTCACAATCTATCTCGTTATGATTTTGCATTTTACTGTTCACCTCTGCCACATTTTCTCTTCCGCTTTTAGACTTGTAGCGGTTAGCGCTTTCCTTTACAGCATCAAGTAATCACAGACCGGGGACAAATTCCCACTGCTGCCTGTCAGGAGATTGAACTTTCTCCCCTTAACAGCATAGGTTTCCTCTGGATGATGGATTTCCCCCCCAAAGACGTACAGTTGGGGTTAGTTAGCTCTGTTGGCAGCAGGAGCATGGAAGTACTTGTGGGCTGTCTAGTACAATTCTCACTGATTTGATTTGATGCAGACGATGCATCTCACTGCATGTTTTGATGTTTCAATGCATATGTGCCAAATAAAGCTAGTCTTGAAGAATAAACTCTTCTCGCGCGTTCAGCCATGTACTGGTTTTATTTCAATGGCTGCCTTCCACCAGGCAGTCCCAAAAGCCAGACAATATGCACGGTGGAAACCCACATCAAGGAGAAGAGGAGGTGTATCCATTTGGGTTACCCAGAGAAACTGGCGGGAGCAGAACATTGCCTTCACAATGGCCATAGGATTGACTTTAATGGCACAAAACTACTGTGCTGCATGAATGACCTTTGGGACTGCCTAGTAAAGGAAACCATTGAAGTAAAAACTAGAGGAAAAGAATTTTAACAAAGGCAATTTCGAACGAGGTTGGAGGTGACACTGGATTCATAGCAACTCTGGCAGGGTCTGCAAGACATTGCTTCCTACAAAGCGAAACCCAATAGCATGAGTGGCAGTGATACTTCACTACCAGATGATCTCAATGCCTTCTATGCACTCTTTGAAAGGGGGAACACAACTACAGCTGTGAAGATCCCTGCTGCACCTGATGACCCTGTGATCTCTGTCTCAGAGGCCAATGTTAGGCTGTCTTTGAAGAGAGTGAACCCTCGCAAGGCAGAAGGTCCCAATGGAGTACCTGGTAAGGCTCTGAAAACCTGTGCCAACAAACTAGCAGGAGTATTCAAGGATATTTTGAACCTCTCACTGCTACAGGTGGAAGTTCCCATTTGGTTCAAAAAGGCAACAATTGTACCAGTGCCTGAGAAGAATAATGTGGGCTGCCTTAATGACTATTGCCCAGTAACACTCATATCAACAGTGATGAAATGCTTTGAGAGGTTGGTCATGGCTAGACTGAACTCCTGCCTCAGCAAGGACCTGGACCCATTGCAATTTGCCTATCACTACAATAAGTCAACGGCAGATGCAATCTCAATGGCTCTGCACACGGCTTTAGACCACCTGGACAAAACAAGCACTTACATCAGGATGCAGCTCATCGACTGTAGCTCAGCATTTAATACCATCATTCCCACAATCCTGATTGAGAAGTTGCAGAACCTGGGCCTCTGTACGCCCCTCTGCAATTGGATCCTTGACTTCCTAACCGGAAGACAACAACCTGTGCAGATTGATGATAACAGATCCTCCTCGCTGACAATCAACACTGGTGCACCTCAGGGGTGTGTGCTTAGCCCATTGCTCTATTCTCTATATACACATGACTGTGTGGCTAAGCATAGCTCAAATACCATCTATAAATTTGCTGATGATACAACCATTGTTGATAGAATCTCAGGTGGTGACAAGACGGCATACAAGAGTGAGATATGCCAACTAATGGAATGATGTCACAGAGATGAAAAAGCTGATTGTGGACTTCAGGAAGGGCAAGACGAAGGAACACATACCAATCCTCATAGAGGGATCAGAAGTGGAGAGATTGAGCAGCTTCAAATTCCTGGGTGTCAAGATCTCTGAGCATCTAACCTGGTCCCAACATATCGATGTAGTTATAAAGAAGGCAAGACAGCAGATATACTTTATTAGGAGTTTGAAAAGATTTGGCATATCAACAAATACACTCAAAAACTTCTTTAGTTGTACTGTGGAGAGCATTCTGACAGGCTGCACTGCATCACTGTCTGGTATGGAGGGGCTACTGCACAGGATGAAAGAAGCTGCAGAGGATTGTAGATCTAGTCAGCTCCATCTTGGGCACTTGCCTGCAAAATACCCAGGATATCATCAGGGAACAGTGTCTCAGAAAGGTAGTGTCCATTATTAAGGACCTCCAGCACCCAGGGCATGCCCTTTTCTCACTGTTACCATCAGATAGGAGGTAAAGAAGCCTGAAAGCACACACTCAGCGTTTCAGGAACAGCTTCTTCCCCTCTGTCATCTGATTTCTAAATAGATATTGAATCTTTGGACACTACCTCACTCTTTTTTAATATACAGTATTTCTGTTTTTGTATGTTTTTTTATTTGTTCAATATACGTAATTGGTCTACTTGTTTATTTATTATTATTTTTATTTTATTTATTATTTTTTTCTGTCTCTGCTAGATTATGTATTGTATTGAACTGCTGCTGCTAAATTATCAAATTTCATGTCTCATACTGGTGATAATAAACCTGATTCTGATTCTGATGAAAATCTCGCTCTAAGTAAGAACTGGAATTCCATTGTAAACAAGGTGGGACAGCAGAAACCTGATTGGATGAGGACTAACCAATCAGGAGGGACGGACGACAGTGGTATAAATGCCACCGGACCAGACATGCCCAGGCATCAACCCCGATGAAGGTGGCAGAGTTTGTCATCAAAACATTGGCTAAAATCAATACCTGTACCCGACTGGAAGCCTGAGAAGAGTTTATTCTTCATATAAAAGCACTAGATCCCTTTTCAAAGCTAATCTTATCTAATCTTAGATTCAGCACGGTAACAGGTCCTTCAGGCCCAAAGAGCCAGCGACACCCATGTGAACAATTAACTTACTAACCTGTACCTGTTTGGAATGTGGGAGAAAACCAGAAAAGTCATGGGGAGAATGTATGAATTCCTCACGGACAACATCAGAATTGAACCTAGGTCAGTGGAATAGTATGCTAATGCTACACCTAGTTAATGCCTTGTTAATGAAAGATGTCAAAGGAGAATGGCCAGACTGGTTCAGAATCAGGTTTAATATCACTAGTATATGTCGTGAAATTTGTTAACTTTGTGGCAGCAGTACAATGCGATAATAAGTAGTGGAAAAACAGAAATAAAATAGTTGTGAGATAGTGTTTATGGTTTCAATCTCCATTCAGAAATCAGTTGGCAGGTGAGAAGAAGCTGTTCCTGAATCGCTGAGTGTGTGTCTTTGGGCTCTATCCAGACCTTTGATCATTTGATAGGTTTCAATGAGGTCACCTGTCATTCTACTGAATTCTATGGAATACAGGCCCAGAACCAACAGATGTTCTTCGTATGACAAGCCATGAACCTTCTTTGAACTCTCACCAGTTTCAGTACATCTTTTCTAAGATAACGAGTCCTAACCTGCTCACAATACTCCAAGTGAGGCCTCATCAGTACTTTTTGAAGTTTCAGCATGACTTCCTTGCTTTTATATACTAGTCCTCTTGAAATGAATGTAAATATTTTATTTGCCTTTTTCACGACAGACTCAACCTGTAAATAAACCTTTAAGGAATCCTGCACAAGGACTCCCAAGTCCTTTTGCACCTCAGTTGTTTGTATCTTCTCTTCATTTAGTAAATAGTCAACCTTTTCCCTTTTTCTACCAAAGATGTTGCATTCCTTCTGCCATTTCTTTGCCCATTTTCCAAACCTTTCGAAGTCCTTCTGTAGCTTCTCTACTTCCTCAAAACTACCTGCCCCTCCACCCATCTTCATATTGCCGGCAAACTTTGCAACAAAGCTATCATTCAAATTATTGACATATAACCTAAAAAGAATCAGTCCCAACACAGACCCCTGTGGAACAACACTAATCACCAGCAGCCAGTCAGAAAAGGCTCCTTTCTCTGACTCTTTGCCTCCTGCCAATCAGCCACTGCTTTATCCATGCTAGGATCTTTCCTGTAATACCATGGGCTCATAGCTTGTTAAGCAGCCTTATGTGTGGCACCCTGTCGAAGGCCTTCTGAAAATCCAAGTACACAACATCAACTGATTCTCCTTTGTCCATCCTGCTTGTTACTTCTTCAAAGAATTCCAACAGTTTTGTCAGGAAAGATTTTCCCTTGAGGAAATCATGCTGACTATGGCCTGTTTTATACCTATTTTATAATGTACCTCCATAACCATAGCAGAATCAATGAAAGTCCACACCAACAGGGCAGACCACCAACTTGCAAAAGACAAAGTGAAAGAAAAAAGAAGTAATAATGATAATGAATACTTTGTCCTAATAGTAATATCTACAACTGGTGTCATCTCAAAGGTACTACACAATAGCATTCAACAATTAGGATTACACAACAATATCTATGTAAATCTTCAGAAAATCACAATGCTAAACACCACTAGAATAGTCCAAAAGTTCCCAGCAATTGACAAGTAAGTGTGTTTGGCTAGGCCTGTAGTTCAGGTCATACCAGCTTGAGCAGAGAAAAAAATAAACAAACAAATAATAATAAATAGGCAATAAATATCAAGAACATGAGATGAAGAGTCATTCACAGTGGAGAAATGAAAATAGAAGATTTGTCACATGATGTTGTGGACGAGGAAGCCAAGGGAAGAGATCAAGTCATAGAGGGAACAATAAAAGGATTAAAAAGAGAATACTCCAGTGAACTAAATGCACCTTCCCACAATCAATGTGCACAAACTAGAAAGAACATAAAGGAAAAGAAAATAGGAAGATGACTTAAGTCCAAAAGAAGTGGAAGAGGATAATTCTTGAGAAATTAGCAAATGCCGAGACATTTACAAGAAACTAGAAGAAGAAAAAGACAGGAAGTTGAAAAGAGAAGAAAGGTGTCCAGAGCTGTACAAACAATTTCTTGCAGTCTCAGAATCAGCTCCTAGAACCACCATTGAGGATTGGAGGGAGGCGAATGTTGTCCCCTTGTTCAAGAAAGGTAGTAGGGATAGTCTGGGTAGTTATAGACCAGTGAGCCTTATGTCTGTGGTGGGAAAGCAATCTCTTCCTTCGCCTCGTGGAGTAGCCGGGGGAATATTCCGTCAGGCCCTGGGGACTTATCCATCCTAATGTTTTTTAACAACTCCAACACCTCCTCTCCCTTAATATCAACATGCTCCAGAACATCAGCCTCACTCATATTGTCCTCACCTTCATCAAGTTCCTTCTCATTGGTGAATACTGAAGAGAAGTATTCATTGAGGATGTCGCTCACTTCCACAGCCTCCAGTCACATCTTCCCACCTTTATCTCTAATCGGTCCTACCTTCACTCCTGTCATTCTTTTGTTCTTCACATAATTGAAGAATGCCTTGGAGTTTTCCTTTACCCTACTCGCTAAGGCCTTCTCATGCCCCCTTCTTGCTCTTCTCAGCCCCTTTCTTGCTACCCTATATTCCTCAATAGACCCATCTGATCCTTGCTTCCTAAACTTCATGAATGCTACCTTCTTTCACTCAACTAGATTTTCCACCTCACTTGTCACCCATGGTTCCTTCACACTACCATTCTTTATCTTCCTCACTGGGACAAATTTATCCCTAACATCCAGCAAGAGATCTTTAAACATTGACCACATGTCCATAGTACATTTCCCTGCAAAAACATCATCCCAATTCACACCCGCAAGTTCTAACCTTATAGCCTCATAGTTTGCCCTTCCCCAATTAAAAATTTTCCTATCCTCTCTGATTGTATCCTTTCTCATGATAATGTTAAAGGATTATCCTTCCCTCCTACCTTTTTTATTTTGGCTTTTAGCCCCTTCCTTTTCAGTCCTGTTGAAGGGTTTTAGCCCAAAATGCCGACTATTTATACATTTCCATAGATGGATGGTGGGGTGGAGATATTTCTCTACCAAAGAAAGTGTAAGGCACTCTGTCCCTCTGTTAGCCTGCAGGTCACCCGTGGGCTAGGTGTAGCACCTGCTTATCCCCCCGACCAGCGTCACTTGAAGCCATGGGAGTAGGTGGTGGATGGTCGTATGAGCTGGTGCCTATCACAAGTCCTGGTTATGCAACCACTGATGCCAGACAGACAAACTCTGAAGAGTATTGACAGTGGCTGAGGTCACCTGTCTTGTAAAGACACTGTCCAGACGCAAGCAGTGGCAAACCACATCTGTAGAAAAAATTTCCAAAAACAGTCATGGTCACGGAAAGAGGATGATCACCCACATTATATGACACGGCTCATAAAGATGATGTTGACAGATGCTGCCTAACCTGCTGAGTTCCTCTATTTGTATGTGATGCTCTGGATTTCCAGCATCTGCAGAATCTCTTGTGTTTAATAATTGTAGGCTGATGTGAATAATTGTTTATTTCAATAGTTGTCTGCAACAAGCCATCTTTGACCTACCAAATTAAAACCACTGAAAGATTTTATTTACGTTTTAGGTACATCACGTGGGAGGCTCAAATGGTAAAACAGGAAACCCGTTTAGAATCCATCTCCAGCTGTGGGATACAGCTGGGCAGGAAAGGTAATGTTTCTGATAACTATTTTGGAGTTACCTTATATTTTGTACAATGATTGATTTAATTTTCTCAAACAATGACAGAGGCCGTTAGACAAAGATATAACAATGTCTCATTATGTTAACCAGAGGTCTGGACTGTTCAAAGTTCAAAGTACATTTATTATCAAAGTATGTATACATGATACAACCTTGGGATTCATACTGAGAATGCAATTTGTGGAGTCCTTAAAAGGGTGTCCATGGATTGTGGAATCCGTTCAGTGTTGAGGTGAGTGAAGTTAGCCACATCAGTTCAGGAGCCTGGTGGTGGAGTGGTAGGAACTGACCTGGTAGTGTGGGTCCTGAAGCTCCTCTACCTCCTTCCTGATGGCAGCAGTAATAAAAGAGCATCGCCTGGGCTGCTGGGATCCTTGATGATGGATGCTGCTTTCTTGTAGATTTGTAGTTTGCAGACGTCATGAAAGTTGGTGGTGATTTGATAGTGTATAGGGTTGTCAAGGGTTACAAGGGGATGCTTATAGGATGCAGAGCTGGGCTGGGAAGTAGCAGTTGCAATTCAATCCATGAAACCTGGAGGGTCAAAATTGAAGGCAGAAATCAGGGTTAATGGCAGAATTCTTAGCAGTGGGGAGGAGATCCCTCAAAGTTGCAGTGCAAGCTGATAGGGTCGTTAAGAAGGCATATGGTGTGTTGGCCTTCCTTAGTTGAAGGATTTAGATCAAGAACCAGGGTAATGTTTATTTATTTATTTATTTAGAGATACATTGCGAAACAGGCCTCTCCGGCCCACCGAGCTGCATCATCCTGCAATCAATTTAACCCTAGCCTAATCACAATGATCAATTAACATACTAACAGGTGCATCTTTGGACAGTAGGAGGAAATCGGAGCACTCAAGGGAAACCTACACACACATGGGAAGAACATACAAAGTTTCTTACAGAGGATGCCAGGATTGAACTCTGAACTCCGAAGCACTGAGCTGTAATAGCGTCTTGCTAACCACTACACTACCACAGCATCCTAATGATGCCTGGATTAGAAAGCATGTCTCATGAGGATAGGCTGAGTGATCTAGGTCTTTTCTCTTTGGAGGAAAGGAGGATTGGTTGAAGTGTACGAGATGATAAGAGTCATAGACCGAGTGGACAGTAGGAGGCTTTCTCTGCAAGACAGAAAGGCATAACTTTAAAAGAAAGTATAGCAGCAATGTTTGTACATAGTTTATCTTCTTTTGCACATTGGTCGTTTGGCAGTCTTTGTTTATGTGTAGATTTTCACAGATTCTATTGTATTCCCTTTTTTTTATTGTGAATGCCTACAAAAATGAATCTCATGGTAGTATATTTAGTTTAGTAATAAATGTAGTTTGAACTTTGAATGTTGGTGTGCAAAACAAGCCTTTCATTGTGACAAGAGTAAACCAACCTTGTTTCATTTCTGATGAAGGACTGTTCATAAGATATAGGAGCAGAAACTGGCCATTTGGTCTATTGGGTCTGCTCTGCCATTTTATCATGGCTGATTTACTATTTATTTCTACACATTTCCCCTGCCTTCTCCCCGTAACCTTTAATACCTTTACTAATCAAGCAATTCTCAACCACTGCTTTAAATATACTTAATTACTTGGCCTCCGCAGTTGCCTGTTGCAATGAATTCCACATATTCACTACCCTCTGGCTAAAGAAATTTCTCCTCATCTCTGTTCTAACATATTATGATTACAGCCTTTTATGAGATCCTTTCCTTTAATGTCCGTAATCAAATCTGGTTCATTACACAACACCCAGGCCAGATTTGCCATTCAGTGGATGGCTCAACCACAAGCTGCTCTAAAAATCTATGTTGTAGGCATTTTACAAATTGCCTCTCTTGGGATCCAGCACCAGCCTGATTGTCCCAATTTACCTGCATATTGAAATTCCCCTATGACTATCATAATATTGCTCCTTTTTACATGCCTTTCTATCTCCTGTTGTAATTTGTATCCCAAATCCTGGCTACTAATTAGAGGCCTGTATACAATTCCCATTGGGGTCCTTTTATTCTTTCAGTTTCTTAACTCTATCTACTGGATTCTACATCTTACTATCTATGTCACCTCTTTCTAAAGATTTAATTTCATTTTTTTCCAACAGAGCTACTCCACCCCCTCTGCCCACCCCCCTGTCCTTTCAATACAATGTGTATACTTGGATGTTAAGCTCCCAACCATGGTCTCCTTTCAGCTGTGACTCAGTAATGCCCATCAAGTCATACCTACCAATCTCTGACTACACTGCAAGATGATCTATCTTATTCCATATATTACATACATTAAAATACAACACCTTCATCACCCTTTTTGATTTTGCCCCCATGTTACACTTCAACTCATCCCACTGACTGCAATTTTGCCCCATTATTTGACTGTCTTCCTCACAGTTTCACTATTCAGTGTATCTACTTGTAAACCAACTACCTCATCTTCAGCCATATCATTGCGGTTCTCATCCCCCTGCCAAATTAGCTTAAACCCTCCCCAATGGCTCTAGTCGACCTGCCCACAAAGATATTGGTCCCCCTCAGGTTCAAGTGCAACCTATCCTTTTTGTACAGGTTGTACCTACCCGCGAAGAGATCCCAATCATCCAGAAATCTGAAACCCCGCTCCCTGCATCAGTTCCTCGGCCACGCACTCATCTGCCAAATCATCCCAGTCTTGCCCTCAATGATGTGTGGCACATGTAGCAAACCAGATTACTACCCTGGAGGTCCTACTTTCAGCTTTCTATCCAACTCCCTATATTCTCTCTTCAGGACCTCATCCCTTTTCCTAGATGTGTCGTTGGTACCAGTATGTACCATGACCTCCGGCTGTTCACCCTCCCTCTTTAGAATGCTGTGGACTCATTCTGAGACTTCCCTGAACCTGGCACCTGGGAGCCAAAATGCCATCTGGGTGTCTTTATCACGTCCACAGAATCTCCTGTCAGCTGCCCTAACTATGGAATTCCCTATCTCTACTGCACTCCTCTTTCACCACCCGCCTCCCCCAAATTCCCTTCAGAGGTAATCCTCCCACATTATTTCAGTTTCTCCTACAGATGGTGCCTGACCAGCTGTGCATTTCTACAGTTTGCTTCTGTGTTTCTTCCTGAATTGCACATTTGGAAAATCCTGTTTTTGTACAAATGTGTTTCATTGGTCTTAGAGTGAGATAATGACCAAACAGCAGGATGTCCCCTTCAAGCTCCTATGGTTCTGCTATTCACTGCTGACAAGCCAATCAAGAAATGTTTTGTTCTGAGCACATTAACCATGAGTTCTGAATGATTAAATGACTTAAACTGAAACCTAAACACATATTCAACAGGGTCTTCCTTCTTAGTCTTGTACTATAAATGAAGGCCTGTTATAATTTGTAACTGTATTTCTTCATGATGAACAGAATTCTATTTTCTCCTCTTCATGTGTTACTGAACTCAGATTAGAATCAAAGTCAAAGTTAATTATTATTGAAGTACCTATATTTCACTGTATACTACCCTGAAATTCACTTTCTTCCAGGTATTTACAGGAGTTACTACCCTTCAACCATTGGACGTCTCAGCCAAAGTGGATAACTTCACTCACCTCCACCCAGAGCTGATTCCACATCTATGGACTCACTTTCAAGGACTCTACAACTCATGTTATTTGTTTAGCTATTTATTTAGTATAGTCAAGCAACACACATCAAAGTTGCTGGTGAATGCAGCAGGCCAGGCAGCATCTCTAGGAAAAGGCAAAGTCGACGTTTCGGGCTGAGACCCTTCGTCAGGACTAACTGAATGAAGAGCTAGTAAGAGATTTGAAAGTGGGAGGGGGAGATCCGAAATGATAAGAGAAGACAGGAGGGGGAGGGATGGAGCCAAGAGCTGGACAGGTGATTGGCAAAAGGGATATAAGAGGATCATGGGACAGGAGACCTAGGGAGAAGGAAAAGGGGGAGGGGAGGAAAAACCCAGAGGATGGGCAAGGGGTATAGTCAGAGGGACAGAGGGAGAAAAAGGAGAGTGAGAGAAAGAATGTGTGTATATAAATAACGGATGGAGTACGAGGGGGAGGTGGGGCATTAGTGGAAGTTAGAGAAGTCAGTGTTCATGCCATCAATTTGGAGGCTACCCAGACGGAATATGAGGAGTTGTTCCTCCAACCTGAGTGTGGCTTCATCTTTACAGTAGAAGAGGCCGTGGATAGACATGTCAGAATGGGAATGGGATGTGGAATTAAAATGTGTGGCCACTGGGAGATCCTGCTTTCTCTGGCGGACAGAGCACAGGTGTTCAGCAAAGCGGTCTCCCAGTCTGCATCGGGTCTTGCCAATATATAGAAGGCCACATCGGGAGCACCAGACACAGTATATCACCCCAGCCGACTCACAGGTGAAGTGTCGCCTCACCTGGAAGGACTGTCTGGGGCCCTGAATGGTGGTAAGGGAGGAAGTGTAAGGGCATGTGTAGCACTTGTTCCACTTACAAGGATAAGTGTCAGGAGGGAGATCAGTGGGGAGGGATGGGGGGGACGAATGGACAAGGAGGTCATGTAGGGAGCGATCCCTGTGGAAAGCAGAAGTGGGGGAGGGAAAGATGTGCTTAGTGGTGGGATCCCTTTGGAGGTGGCGGAAGTTACGGAGAATAATATGTTGGACACGCAGACTGGGAGATCGTTTTGCTGAACACCTACGCTCTGTCTGCCAGAGAAAGCAGGATCTCCCAGTGGCCACACATTTTAATTCCACATCCCATTCCCATTCTGACATGTCTATCCACAGCCTCCTCTTCTGTAAAGATGAAGCCACACTCAGGTTGGAGGAACAACACCTTATATTCCGTCTGGGTAGCCTCCAACCTGATGGCATGAACATTGACTTCTCTAACTTCCGCTAATGCCCCACCTCCCCCTCGAACCCCATCCGTTATTTATTTATATACACACATTCTTTCTCTCTCTCTCCTTTTCCTCCATCTGTCCCTCTGACTATACCCCTTGCCCATCCTCTGTGTTTTTCCTCCCCTCCCCCTTTTACTTCTCCCTGGGCCTCCTGTCCCATGATCCTCTCATATTCTTTTTGTCAATCACCTGTCCAGCTGTTGGCTCCATCCCTCCCCCTCCTGTCTTCTCCTATCATTTTGGATCTCCCCCTCCCCTTCCCACTTTCAAATCTCTTACTAGCTCTTCCTTCAGTTAGTCCTGACAAAGGGTCGTGGCCTGAAACGTCGACTGTACCTCTTCCTAGAGATTCTGCCTGGCCTGCTGCGTTCACTAGCAATTTTGATGTGTGTTGCTTGAATTTCCAGCACCTGCAGAATTCCTCGTGTTTGCGTATTTAGTATAGTTTTTATATTTGTATATATTGTCTTCTTTTGTACAATACAAACAAGAGAAAATCTGCAGATGCTGGAAATCTGAGCAACACACTCAAAATGCTGGAGGAACTCAGCAGGCCAGGCAGCTTCTGAGGAAAAAAGTACAGTCAACGTTTGGGCCCGATGTTGCCTGTCATGCTGAGTTCCTCCAGCATTTTGTGCCTGTTTCATTTGCAGATTGCCTGTTTGTCAGTCATTGTGTGGAACTTTGATTAGATTAGATTAGATTATGAGGACACACAGTCCTCTTTTATTGTCATTTACTAATGCATGCATTAAGAAATGATACAATGTTCCTCCAGAATGACGTCACAGAAAAGAAGACAAACCAAGACTAAAAAACTGACAAAAACCACATAATTATAACACATAGTTACAACAGTGCAAAGCAATACCGTAATTTGATGAAGAACAAACCATGGGCACGGTAAAAAAAGTCTCAAAGTCTCTCGAAAGTCCCATCATCTCACGCAGACGGTAGGAGGGAGAAACTCTCCCTGCCATGAACCTCCAGTGCCGCAAACTTGCCAATGCAGCATCCTGGAAGCACCCGACCACAGCCGGTTCTTGAGCCCATCTGAAAACTTCGAGCCTCTGACCAGCCTTCCGACACCGAGCACCGAGCACCACCTCTGCTGGCCCTGGCAACAGACAATAGGCAAAGCCGAAGATTTGGGGCCTTCCCCTCTAGAGATTCTCGATCGCACTGTAGCAGCGGCAGCGAAGCGGGCATTTCAGAAGTTTCTCCAGATGTTCCTCCGTGCTTCTCACGTCTGTCTCCATCAAATCAGGATTGTGTACGGTACCTACTTAACAAATACCAATACCATTTTGGAGCGGCCATGCGTGCTGCGTCGCGCCGCCTTCTTCTCCTCCCCGCCCCTATTCTATTGTATTCCATTATTCTACTGTGAATGCCTGCATGAAAATAAATCTCAATAAGAAAACAAGTTTGGTAGCAATACCTATACTTTGATAAGAAATTAACTTAGAAGTTTAGAAATAAAGAAATGTAACAAAAGATATTTCTTTCTTTATTTAGAGATACAGCACAGAATAGACCCTTCCAGCCCTTGCAGCTGCATCACCCAGCAACCCCCAGTAACCCATTTAACCTTAACCTAATCACAGGACAACTTACAATGACAAGCTAACCTACCCAGTATGTCTTTGGACTGTGGATGGAAACCAGAGCACCCAGGGAAAACCCACACATTCCACAGGGAGGACCATACCGAGACTCCTGACAGAGGACACTGGAATTGAACTCAGAACTCTGACACCCCCGAGATGTAATAGCGTTGTGCTAACCACTATGCTACCATGGTGCCCAATTATATATAATTTATATATTTATGTAAAACTATGCATGAGACTGACAAACAATTAATGTGCAAAAGACAAACTGTGTAAATCAAAAAAAATGTAAATAAATAATAGTGAGAACGTGAGTTGTAGAGTCCTTGAAAGTGACATAGGGTGTGGAATCAGTTCAGTGTTGAGGGAAGTTATCCATGCTAATTCAGGAGCCTGTTGCTGGAAGGGTAATAACGGTTCCTGAACCAAAATCAGGTTAATTATCACTGACATGAATCGTGAATTTAGTTGTTCTACATAAATCAAAAAGTAAATGAATAGTGCTAACTAAAAGAATAAAAAAGTAATGTTGATGGGTTCGTGGACCATTCAGAAATGGTGAACGGGAGGAAATTGTTCCTAAATAATAAATCATTAAATGTAAATCATCCAAATTTTTCTGGGACCCCTTTATCTTAATTCCAGGAAAGCATTTGTTACTGTAGGGAGGAGCTGATTCTTAAAACAGAGTTTTGTATAACTTTAAATAGCTTACTTGCAAGGTTGAAACTCCATAATGAGGCATTCTTCCATGGTTGACTATAGTGATAGATGTAACTGTTGTTACACAACTTAGGTATGTGTTTTTGAATTGGTATGACATCTGTTTTGTTCCGGTAGGTTTCGAAGCCTTACCACAGCCTTCTTCAGAGATGCCATGGGATTTTTACTGGTCTTTGACCTAACAAGTCAGCAGAGTTTCATGAATGTGCGGAACTGGATAAGTAAGTTACAGAACTCAAATTTTTCCAAGTTAAGTTATTTTTTGTCCTGAAAAACATTCTCGTTTTCACTGTGTACCGTACCAGCAGTTATGGTCGAAATGACAATAAAAAGTGACTTGGCTTGACTTTTTCAAAGAGTGGAGTGTTTTGAAAACTCAAATAACCTGTCCCTCTACATTGGGAAATGTAAGAATTCTGAGAAATTGTAAGAGTGCATGCTTCAGGAATTTGGAATTTTCTATCAATGTACTTTTGGAAACTTCATAACTTCATTATTTAAACACCACTTGTTAATCCGTACTCACAAACTGGTGTGCAGATGGCCACTGCGTGGAATGTATAGCTTGTCATCCCAAGGGACAAACACCCATCAAAATTAACTTAAGCAACAGTAATGAAGAATATCATAATACTGAAGAATAAGTAATCAACAAGGCCAGATGATATTCACTTGGGACGTCCCTTTAGAACAGAGATGAGGAGGAATTTCTTTAGCCAGATAGTGGTGAATCTGTGGAATTCATTGACAAGGACAGCTGTGGAATTCAAGTCACTGGGTGTATTTAAGGCAGTGGTTGATAGGTTCTTGGTTAGTAAGAGCGCCAATGGTTGCAATGAGAAGACAGGAGAATGGTGTTTTGAGGGACATGGTGGCGTGATGGTTAGCACCATCAACCCAGGTTCAATTCCCACCGCTGCCTGTAAGGAGTTTGTACATTCTCCCCATAACCGCATAGGTTTCCTCTAGGTACTCCTGTTTCCTCCCACAGTCCAAAGACGTACTGGTTGGTAGGTTCATTGGTTATTGTAAATTGCCCATGATTAGGCTAATTTAAATTGGGGGATTGCTGGGAGACACATTTCGAAGGGCTGGAAGGGCCTACTCCACTCTGCAGCTCAATAAATAAATAAATAATAAAGTAAATCACCATGTTTGAATAGCAGAGCAGTCTTGATGGGTCAAATGGTCTAATTCTGCTCCTATGTCTTACTGTCTTTAAATAGGTTAGTGGAAATCATGCAGATGTCCTAACCATAAGCTTCCCAAGTTTTAAAGTGATGTGTTGATACGGTGTTTGTGATATGTTTGGGCTTATTTGACTACTTGTTACAGAGCCTTTTTGTCTGCTGCAGTGCAGCTTCCATACCATAAAGGGGTGCTTGTTAGAAAGCTCTCTACAGCATATCTGTAGAATGACTTGAGCATAGATGTGCATAGCCCAGCTCTCTGCAGCCTCCTCAGAAAGTGGAGGCATTCAATCATTCGTTCTGTCATGAGGATATTATTAGACTGATAACTGGGATGGAAGAAGTGCATTACTTTCCTTTGATTAAACGGAGGTAGCATGGCTTCGTCAAATGTATGTCTTTCCTGATGTGCATGTTGAATTCTTTGAAGAGGGAGCTATGAAAGGAGACAGCAAAGCAAATTTGTATAAACACATGATGTTCTGCAGATGATGGAGATCCAGAGCAACACACACAAAATATTGGAGGAACTCTGCAAGCCTTTGTTGAGACCATTGCATAGTTTGCATGAAGCCCATCATAAAAGACAAGACTGGAATGAGATGAAGGGAGTTAAATACCACTACAATGAAACACGAATGGGCTGGAACGTTCATACTCATGAGCGTGATTGCCAAACCCATTCCACAGCCTGCGTATGGGGACATGGAAACCCCATAGTAGACTCTGGGGTCATGACAAAAGCTAATGTTGATACTCATGAAATTGAAGCAAATTAGGAAACTGATTGGTTGTCTGATGACAGCGGTCACAGTTTAACTGGTTCAAGGTTCAAAGTAAATGTTATTATCGAAGTACATATATGCCACCATGTACAACCCTGAGATTTATTTTCTTGTGGGCATACTCAACAAATTATAGAACAATAACAGGATCAGGTTCCTCCAGCATTTTGTGTGTGTTGCTTGGATTTCCAGCATCTGCAGATTTTCTCTTGTTTATGATGAAGACGTCACCATTTTTAAGAAAAGACTATGATGAGCTGTTTTAAAGTATGTACAATCATTCAAAGTGCATGCAGTCCTTAACAATGCCCATTATAAAAATGGGAATATCGTCAATCATGTGAAAGAATCCTGTCTTAATGCAAGCTAATGAAGCAAAGTTCATTGGTAATTATAAAAGTTGTACATTTAACATTTCAGTAATATTTGAGTAATCTTGTTATCTTGTTGAATAAGCATTTTTATTCATTAAAATAATTCATATGAATTGCATATGGCATCATGCTACCGCGTGGCATGTGCACACCTCACTTAAAGTAAACACAAAGTTAGACCTGCATTTCGGACTCCCACCTCTTCCTTTGAATCAGTTTGAAGATACAATAATCACAAGAGATTCTGTAGATGCTGGAAATCCAGAGTAACACACACACAAGAACCTCAGTGGGTCAGGCAGCATCGAGGGAGAGGAGTAAACAGTCAATGTTTCAGTCCGTGAACCCTCATCACGAGTAGTGTTCGCTGGATAGTTTCAAGGTTTGCTTTCTCTGAGTTCCTATCTTCCAGGTTGAAACTCACCCCATGGCAGCCAGTTATTTTTGCAGCTTTATAGTAATGGAAAAATTCCACAGAGTTGTCACAGCCTGGTGTAGAATCCCGCACCTCTACAAGGAGCAGTGCCACAAGAAAGCAGCATCATTTATCAGGGACCCATACCATCCAAGCCATGCTCTTTCCTCACTGCTTCCATCAGGCCAGAGATAAGGGAGCCTTATGTTATTACAGGAAAAATTCTATCATAGATAAAGCTTTGGTTGATCGGCAAGAAGCAAAGAGTGGGGATAAAGGGAGCATTTTCTGGCTAACTGCCGATGACTAGTGGTGCTCCACAGGGCTCTGATTCTTTTTATGTTATATGTCAATAATTTGCATGTTGGAATTGATGTCTTTGTTGGAAACTTTGCAGAAGGTACGAAGGTAGATGGAAGGGCAGTTAGGTCTGAAGAAGTAGGGGGGCTACAGAAGGACTTAGACAGATTAGGAGAATGGGTAAAGAAATGGCAGATGGAATACAGTGTCAGAAAGTGTATGGTTATGCAGTTTGGCAGAAGAAATGAAATGGTTGACTAACGTACAAAAAACAGAGGTGCAAAGGGGCTTCGGAGTCCTTATGCAGGATTCCCTAAAGGTTAATTGCAAGTTGAGTGTGTGGTGAGGAAGGCAAATGCAATATTAATTTCAAGGGGACTAGAATATAAAAGCAAGGACATAATGTTGAGACTTTATAAAGCACTGGTGAGGCCTCACTTGGAGTATTGTGAGCAGGTTTGGGCCTCTTGCCTTAGAAAGGATGTGCTGACATGGGAGAAGGTTGAAAGGAGGTTCATGAAAATGATTTCAGGATTGAATGATTTGTCAGATGAAAGGCATTGATGGCTCTGGATCTGCATTCACTAAAATTCAGAAGAATGGGGAGTGACCTCATTGAAATCTATCGAATGCTGAAAGGTCTTGATAGAGTAGATGTGAAGAGGATGTTTCCTATGGTGAGAGTCTAAGACCAGAGGACACAGTCTCAGAATAGAGGGGCATCCTTTCAGAATAGAGATGAGGAGGAATTTCTTTAGCCGCAGTGTGGTTCATCTGTGGAATTCTTTGCCACAGACCAATTGGAAGCCAAGTCTTTATGTATACGTAAGGCAGGGATTGATAGATTCTTGATTGGTCAGGGCATGAAGGGATATGGGGAGAAGGCAGGAGACTGGGCCTGAGAGAGAAATGGATCAGCCATGATGAAATGGCGGAGCAGACTCGGGCCAAATGACCTAATTCTGCTCCTATATCTTATGGTCTTATACCTGAACCACCAGATTCAGGAACGGTTATTACTCTACAATCATCAGGTTGCTGAACCAGTGTGGATAATTTCACACACCTCTACTCTGAACTGATTCCACAACCTGTGGACTCACTTTCATGGACCCTACAACTCATGTTCTCAGTATTATTTATTTACTTATTTGTATTTGCACAGTTACTCTTTTGCACATTCATTGTCAGTCTTTGTGTTTAGTTTCTCCATTAATTCTATTGTATTTCTTTACTGTGAATGGCTACAACATAAGGAATATCAAGATAGTATATGATGACACTTTGATAATAAAAATTTACTTTGAACTCATGGAAATCTCGGACCATGGGTGAGCCTGAAGGCACTCACTCAATGATTCAGGAACAGCTTCTTCCCCTCTGCCATCCGATTCCTAAATGGACATTGAAGCTTTGGACACTAACTCACTTTTTTTAATATACAGTGTTTCTGTTTGTACACATTTTTAAATAATTTATTCAATATATGTAATTGATTTACTTGTTTATTAATTATTATGTTTTATTTTATTTATGTTATTTTTTCACTGTGCTGGGTTAGGTATTGCATTGAACTGCTGCTACGAAGTTAAGAAATTTCACATCACATGCCGGTGATAATAAACCTGATTCTAATTCTGACTACATACGTCCTGTGTACTGCAGACAAAGCCAGAGAAGTAGCTGACATAGTATTTATTATTTAGTCTTTGGAATGCTGGCAAACCTGTCAAGGCAGTGGTTAGAACCAGCATGAAATCTCCTCAAGGGCATTGAGTCAGCTGTGTAAAACTGAAGTTAGATGCAAAGCCAGATCAGGTGGGGCAGTATCCTCCTCTGAAGCTGCTAATCAAGCCAGATAAACCTTTTACAACTGTACAAACAAAATAACAAAATGTCTCCATTCCAGGTCTGAGAACAGGCCATGCTTGAGAGAGGTTGAGAAGACAAGTTCTTTAAGTGCTGAGGCATTTTTAGAAAGATTGGGGAAGGTCGCGTTCAAAGGTCGGAATGACAATTTGGGCTGAAGGGCCTGTACTGTGCTGTAAGGTTCTTTCGTGGAGTGAAGGAAGATGACAGACGACTTGATAGAGGTGTACAAGATGATAGATCTAGTGGATAGACAATCCCTTTTCCCAGGTGGAAATGGCTGATACGAGAGAGCATAATTTTAAGGATACTATAGTGGGAGGGTGCCTGAAGTAAGTTTTCTTTTCAAAGAGAGTGGTGGATGTATGGAATACCCTGACAGGGGTGGTGGTAGAGGCAGATACATTAGGGAAATTAAAGAAACTCTTAGGTAGGCACATGGAGGGTTATGTGGAAGGGATGGATTAAAATGATCTTGAAGTAGCTCAAAAGTTGTCAAAACTATGTGGGCCAAAGGGCTTGTACTGTGCTGTAATGTTCTAATGTTCAAATTGAGAGCCACGACACAGAAAAGGAGATGAGGCCGAGATCAAATTGGCCCTAATCACATTGAATAGTGAGGCAGACATAATGGGTCGAATGGTCTACTCCTGTCCCACAATATGATTGAAGTGATCACAATATGATCGAGTTCACTTTGAAATTTGAGAAGGAGAAACTAAATTCCAACGTGTCAGTATTTCAGTGGAACAAAGGAAATTACAACTGCATGAGAGGGAAACTGGCCAAAGTTGACTGGAAAGGGACACTAGCAGGAAGGACAGCAATGGCTGAAGTTTCTGCGAAAAATGAGGGAAGTGCAAGACAGATATATTCCAAATAAAAAGAAATTTACGAATGAGAGAAAGACACTACCATAGCTGACAAGTGAAGTCAGAGCCAAAGTAAAAGCAAAAGAGAGGGCATACAAGGAAGCCAAAGCTAGTGGGAAGATAGAGGACTGGGAAGCTTTTAAAACTTGCAGAAGGAAACTAAGAAGGACATTAGGAAGGAAAAGATAAATTATGAAAAGAAGCCAGCGACTAACGTCAAAGAAGATGCTAAAAGCTTTTTTAAGTATATAAAGTGTAAAAGAGAGTTGAGGGTAGATATAGGACCAATAGAAAATGACGCTGGAGATATTGTAATGAGAGACGTAGACATGGCAGAGGAACTGAATGCATATTTTTCTCAGTCTTCACAGTGGAAGACACCTGCAATATACCAGACATTCTAGAGTGTCAGGGAAGTGAAAATTGTGACTGAGAAGGTGCTCAGGAAGCTTAATGGTCTGAGGGTGGAGAAATCTCCTGGACCTGATGGAATACACCCTTGGGTTCTGAAGGAAGTAGCTGGAGAGATTGCGGAGGTTTTAACAATAATCTTTAAAGAATCAATAGATTCTGGCATTGTACCAGATGACTGGAAAATTGCAAATGTTACTCTGCTATTTAAGAAGAGTGGGAGGCAGCAGAAGGAATACTAGAGATCTGTTAGCCTGACATTAGTAGTTGGGAAGTTGTTGGCGTCAATTGTTAGGGATGAGATTACGGAGTACCTGGAGGCACATGACAAGATAGACCAAAGCCAACATGGTTTCCTGAAAGGAAAATCCTGCCTGAGTACTGTAGTTCTTTGAGGAAATTACAAGCAGGGTAGACAAAGGAAATGCAGTAGATTTTCAGAAGTCCTTTGACAAGGTGCCGCACATGAGGCTGCTTAAGGGCCCATGGAATTACAGGGAAGTTACTAGTATGGGTGGAGCATTGGCTGGTTGGCAGAAATCGAAGAGTGGGAATAAAAGGATCCTATTCTGGCTGGCTGCTAGTTACCAGTGGAGTTCCACAAGGGTCAGTGTTGGAACTGCTGCTCTTTATGACGTATGTCAATGACTTGGATTATGGGATTAATGGATTTGTGGCTAAATTTGCCGATGATACAAAGATAGGTGGAGGAGCGTGTAGTGTTGAGGAAACAGAAAGCCTGCAGAGAGACATAGATATCTTAGGGGAATGGGCAAAGAAGTTGCAAATGAAATATAATGTTGGAAAGTGTATGGTCATGCACTTTGGTGGAAGAAATAAATGGGCAGACTACTATTTAGATGGGGAGAGAATTCAAAATGCAGAGATGCAAAGGGACTTTGGAGTCCTTGTGCAGGATACCCTAAAGGTTAACCTCCAGGTTGAGTCAGTGGTGAAGAATATAATTGCAATGTTGGCATTCATTTCATATAAGAGCAGGGATGTGATGTTGAGGCTCTATAAGGCACTCGTGAGACCACACTTAGAGTACTGTGTGCAGCTTTGGGCTCCTTATTTTAGAAAGGTATACTGACATAGAAGAGTGTTTAGAAAAGATTCATGAGAATAATTCCAGGAATGAGAGGGTTACCGTATGAGGAACGTCTGGCAGCTCTTGGGCTGTGTTCCCTGCAGTTCAGGAGAATGAGGGGGAGTGTCATAGAAACATTCCGAACTTTAAAAGGTCTGAACAGATTAAATATGGCAAAGTTATTTCCCATGGTAGGGGAATCCAGGACAAGAGGCCACAACTTCACGATTGAAGGACACCCATTTAAAACAGAGATGAGGAGAAATTACTTTAGTCAGAGGGTAGTAAATCTGTGCAACTTGTTGCCACGAGCAGCTGTGGAGGCCAAGTCATTTGGTGTATTTAAGGCAGAGATAGATAGGTTCTTGATTAGCCAGGGCATGAAAAGGGTATGGGGAGAAGGCGGGGGAGTGGGGAGGGAAGAATTGGATCAGCCCATGATTGAATGGCAGAGCAGACTCAATGGGCCGAATGATGTACTTCTGCTCCTATACCTTACGGTCTTTGTTTTCTTATTATTTTGTATTCTTATGTTTTTATGTTGTAAAGCACTTTCCACCTAATTGTTATTAAACTGCAAGTTCCAGAAATTATACCCTATGGTGAAAAGCAAACGCACTGACGCACATCAGTGAGGCTGCAAAAGATACTGGAAATCTGAAGCAACACACACACAAATTGCTGGAGGGGTTCGGCAGGTCAGGCAGCATCTACAGAGGGAAATGGACACTCGACACTTGCACTGTTTCTAGTACACCCGATGCCGTCTCCTCTACATGGGCGAGGCCCGACATAGACTGGGGACCGCTTGGTCGAACACCTGTGCTCCGTCCACCAAACACAAGATTTCTCAGTGACCAACCATTTTAATTCCCGTCCCCAGTTCCACTCTGACATGCTGTAGCTGTATCGTGCCATCATGGGGTCATGGTCAGACTGGAGGAGCAACAGATATTCTGTCTGAGTAGCCTCCAACCTGCACATCAACATTTCCAACTTCTGATAATTTAACTCCCCCCCCTTCAATTCCCCACTCTGTGTCAACCCCCTCCCCTTACCTTTTCCCTTCTCCCCAGCCTATCAGCTGTTTCTGGTGCCCCTCCTCCTTTCCTTTCTCCCATGGTCCACTCCCCACTCCCAGTAGATTCCTTCCTCTCCCACCCAGCTGGATTCACCTATCACCTTCTAGCTATCCTCCTTCTCCTCCCCCCCCCCCCACCCCGCCACCTTTTCATTCTGGCATCTTCCCCCTTCCTTTCCAGTCCTGAAGAAGGTCTGAAACATCGACTGAAACCTGCTGAGTTCCTCCGGCAATTTGCGTGGGTTGCTTTTTAAACTTGCCGTTCTCAGCTTCGGTGCTTGAGCCTCCCGGTTCAGAGCAGCTCAGACTCTTCACTGCCACCTCCAGGTTGCTTGAGTTACTGACATTTTTAATGCTCCCTTTTTATTCAGGTCAGCTCCAAGCAAATGCATACTGTGAGAATCCTGATGTGGTGCTAATTGGGAACAAAGCAGATTTATCCGATCAGAGGGAGGTAGAGGAGAAACAAGCGAAAGAGCTAGCGGAAAAATACGGGTGAGTATTTGCTCACTGGAGCTTTTTATTTTGATATTCACTCTCCGGGGGCTCAGGCAGGAGGAGATTCAAGTGACCATTTAATTTTAAGACAATAAGACCTAGCAGCAGAATTAGGCTATTTGGCCCATCGAATATGCACCACCATTCCATCATGCCTGATTTATTATCTCTCTCAACCCCATTCTCCTGCTTTCTCCCCCTAACCTTTGACACCCTGACTCATCAAGAATCTATCAACCTCTGCTTTAAATATACCCAGTTACTTGGCCTCCACAGCAGTCTATGGCACTCTCTGACTAAAGAAATTCCTCCTTGTCTCTGTTCTAAATGGATGTCCCTCTCTTCTGAGGCTATGTCCTCTGGTCCCAGACTGGCCCACCATCGGAAACATCCTCTCCACCTCCAGTCTATCTAGGCCTTTCAATATTTGATAGGTTTCACTGAGATTCAGATTCAGATTTATTTATCCCATGTGCATCAAAAGGTACAGTGAAAGGAGTGGTTCGTGTTTATAACCATCCAGGAGTGTGCTGGGGGAACCAGCTAGTGTCGCCACATAGTCATTGGATTGGTTTTTACTTATCCAGCACCACCATTTTATTTATTGATTTATTGAGATACAGCACAGAATTGACCCATCGAGCCACACCACCCAGCAATCCCCTGATCAAATCCTAGACTAATCACGGGACAATTTACAATGACCAATTAGCCTACCAACCCAGTACATCTTTGGATTGTGGGAGGAAACCGGAGCACCCAGAGGAAACCCGGGGAGAATGTTCAAACTCCTGACAGGCAGTGCAGGGAATTGAACCTTGGTCGCCTATAGTGTAAAGCATCGTGCTAACTACTATGCTACCGAGCCAGCCCATTTTCCACAGTAACTTTAAGGACGTGGACCCCCAGATCCCTCAGTTCCTCCACACTGCTAAGACTCCTACAATTAACCCTATGTTCTGTCTTCAGGTTCGATATTCCAAAGTGAATTACTTCAAACTTTCCCAGATTGAACACTGCCACTTCTCAGCCCCGCTCTGCATCCTGTCAATGTCCTGTTGTAACCTACAATGACCTCCTGCACTACCCACAATGCCACAAGCCTTTGTGTCATCTGTAAACTTACTAACCCACCCTTCCACTTACTCATTCAATTGCAAAGAGCAGGGATCCCAAAACTGACCCTTGCAGAACACCACCGATTATCGACCTCAAGGCAGAATATTCTCCATCTGCAGCCAACCTCTGGGTTCTGTGGCAAGCCAATTTTGTATCCATACATCCCTAGATACCATTTTTTTTAATTTTCTGAATGAGCCTACCATGAGGAACTGTATAAAATGCTTCACTAAAATCCATATACACCACATCCATTGCTCTCCCTTCATCAACTTGTTCTGTCGCTTCCTTAAAAAATTCAATCACACTCATGAGGCATGACCTGCTCCTCACAAAGCAATGCTGACTATCCGTAATCAAATTATGCTTCCCCAAATGCTCATACATCCTGTCTCCAGGAATCCTTTCCAAGTGAGGTAGAGTCGACCAAATGAGTGGTCCCTGGAAAATGCAGAGTGTGGAGAAAGGGGAGTGGAAAGATACCGAATGTAAAATGACAGGGACGGGGAAGATACAGAATGCAGAGTGAGGAGAAGGGGGAGAAGGGAAGATACAGAATGCAGAATGACAGGGACAGGGTAGATACAGAATGCAGAGTGAGGAGAAGGGGGACGGGGAAGGAAGATACAGAATGTAGAACAAGGAGGAGTGCGGAAGATGCAGAATGTGGAATGACAGGGACAAAGTTGAGAATGCAGAATCGGGGGAGAGGAGGAGATGTAGAATGTAGAATGAGGGGCAGAGGGGAGATGTATAACGTAGAGCAAGGAGGAGAGGGGGAAGGGAAGATGCAAAATGTAGAGTGAGGAGAGGGGAAGATGTAGAATGTGAGGGAGAGTGGAAAGGGGGAAGATGTAGAATGTAGACTGAGGAGGAGAGGTGGCGGGCGGAGGTGAAAATGCAGAAGGAAGAGAAGAGGGGGAGATGTGGAATGCAGTACAAAGAGGAGAGAGGGGAGATATAGAATGCAGATTGAGGAGGAGAAGGGGAGATGTAGAATGCAGAAGGCATTGGAGAAGAAATGGGGACTGGTGTAAATGCAGAATGCAGAACGAGGAGGAGGGGGGATGTGGAGAGGTGTAAATGCAGAATGTAGAACCAGGGTGAGGGAAAGATCTAAAATGCAGAGTGAGGAGGAGGGGGAGTGGTATAAATACAGAATGTAGTATGAGGGGGAGATGTAGCATGCAGAGCGAGGAGGAGGGGGCATGGGGAGAGATGTAAATGCAGATTGTAGAATGAGGGGCAGGGTGACACATGGCTGATTGTGGGACCGTACTGGGAAATAAGAAGGATAATAGCTTGAATATGGAACCTGGTGGGATGGAGCTCTATTTATGTCCCATCCCATGGAAGAAGTCAGCAGGAATTAGAAGAACTGAGCCTAGGATCTCCATCCACTGTGGTCGAGAAGTCACACTTCACACTTCAGTTTATTGATAAGGTGTACATCAAAATGTACTGTGAAATGTGTCATTTATGTTAACAACCAACACTCTTAAAGGTGTGCTGGGGTAGCCTCAGCTTAGCGTTTGAATTGCAATGTAGATATGTCTATCACATTTTCTGCTGAGAATAATCATCAAGAGAGGTGAATTGATGAAGAGGATTTTGAAGATAAGGCAGGGTAATATCGATCTCAGGATGGATTACAAGTTCAAGTTCATTGTCATTCAACATGTGTAGAGCTAACCGAATCAATATCCCTCTGTAACCAGGGTGCAAACACAGTACATATTTGATATACAGCATATAGAGTAGTAACAGATAATAAAATCTATAATGATGTTAGTGTTACACATTAATGATTGAGCCTTTCAGTGGAACAGTGTAAATACTGATTCCATTATTAATGTTATTACAATGAGAGCTTTCGGTCATATTGTAAAAAGGATGCAAAAGTCTTAGGTGCATGTAAAACCATTCTGTAAAGTGAAGGTGCCTTCAAAAACAATGAAATATAATGTTTTTAAATATCAAAAAATTACCATAAAGAGCAGTAAACAGTAAAAAAGAACTAAATCAAACCATTATGTGGTGTGACCACCCTTTGCCTTTCGAATTGCATCAAATTTCTTAGGTACACTGACGAGAGGTTTCTTGAGAAAATTGACTGAAAAGTTGTTCCAAGAATGTTGGAGAACTTGCTACAGTTCTACAGACTTTGGCAGTCTTGCTTCCATCTCTACAGGTGATCCCAGACAGCCTTAATGATGTTAAGATCAGAGCTCTGTGCAGGTCATACCATCTGAAACCACATAAAAAATCTATGGTGCCCAAGACTTCTGCAGAGTACTGTACATGCACTGGAAAAGTTGAAAAGGAAAGTATTTATTAGAGTGGTACCAGCATTGAACAGTTAATTCAGATTCAAATTTATTTATCATACCAACATGAGTTGATAGCATTAATAATCAATACACCAAGTGTATGCTGGGGGCAGCCCATAAGCGTCACTGCACATTCCCAGACATCCCACCCTGCAAAAACGCATTTCAGGGAGGTAGCACCATCAATTTGCGGGAGACTCCGGGAACTTCCGGGGGAGGTGGGATGTCTGCAATAGAGTAGCTCCTTAGCAGCTAGTCAGCTAGTTTAAATAACGTTAGCTATGCTAATGAATGAATGACACCTGTTAAACTCACCTCAACATGTCTTTTACAGTCTTAACCCACCATGGGCAATAGAAAAGTCACTGTTGCAAACAGTGCAGCGAGCAACACTGTCATTATTTTTGACCCCTATTAGGCAGGAGTACACTTTAGGGTAGTCTGGGGTGATGTACATTTTATATTTTCTTTTTTTGGAACACTCTGCCATGGTGTTCTCTCGTTCTCTCGCGTGCTCTCTCTCTCTCATGGTCACTCTCTCTCTCTCACTCTCTCTCTCCCTCTTGCTCTCGCTCTCGCGCTCTCTCGCTCTCTCGCTCTCTCTCAAAAAAATTGATTTCCGGGACATTGCATATAATTTGCGGGCATCAGAGAGCCACTATTAATATGCAGGAGACTCCCGGAACTTCTGGGAGAGGTGGGATGTCTGCATTCTAGTGCCAACATAGCATGCCCACAAGACTCAGCAGAGCAACACAGAAGAAAGTAAGCAACAAAACAACAACAGCTAACAAAAAAAGCCTGGTAACCCCCTCCAAACTATGCACACAGGCAGTCAACACAGACAAAATGCTGGAGGAACTAGCAGGTCAGGCAGCATCTATGGAAATGAATAAACAGTTTCAGGCTGAGACTCTCCTTCCAGACTGAAAAGGAAGGGGCAAGACACCAATTTAAAAAGGTGAGGGGAGGGGAAGGAGGATGGCTGGAAGATAATAGGTGAAGCCAGGTGGGTGGGAAATGTAAAGGGCTGGTGAAGAAGGAATCTAATAGGAGAGGAGAGTGGACCATAGGAGAGAGGGAAGGAGGAGGGGTCCTCAGGGAAGTAATAGGCAGGTGAGAAGAGGTAAGAGGCCAGAGTGGGGAATAGAAGAGGAGACTGGCAGGACAAATCGATATTCATACCATCACAATGGAGTCTATTCGGGTGGAATATAAGATGGTGCTCCTTCACCCTGAGTGTGGCCTCATTTTGCACGGGAGGAGGTCATGGACCAACATGTTGGAATGGGAATGGAAATCAGAATTAAAATGTTTGGCCACCAGGAAGTTCTGCTTTTGACAGTTTTTTAAACCTCAGGACAGACCTCTTGCCTCTAGTGGACTCGGACTTGCTGACATTGGAGCTTTTACTTCCCCAGTGGACTCGCAGATATTGACAGACTTGGGGCTCTGCCCAAGTGGGCCTCAACTTCCAGATTTCCAACTCCACCTTCGTGCTTGATCCTCAGCATCAATCCGAGGACCCCACCTATCACAGAACACTAGGCCTCAAACTCCTGGCTCACCAGTGATGGGTCCCTGAAAACTAAGCCTTAAACATTCACGAATCCAGGAAGAACTGGAAGGCCTCACCTTGGTACAAGTGAGATGGAGAAAAATAAATTGGGGAAAAAGGAGTGGTGTCGTTACAGGAGGAGTGAGAGTGTGAAGTCTGTGCAGCTGTGGAAAACTGGAGATCTTATAAGAGATGTCGGCAGCTACTTTATCTCCTGAGACAAACAGAGGAATCCAGAAAGGGAAAGGAGATGCTAGATATGGACAATGTAAGCTAAAGAGCAAAAATGAGAAAGGTTTTTCTCTCTGGAGAGGAGGATGGGAGGTGACTTAATAAAGGTGTACAAGATGATAAAAGGCACTGATAGAGTGGAGAGCCAGGGACTTTTTTCCCTGGATGGATATGGCTAACACACGGAGGCATCCGTGATTGGAAAGAAGTATAGGGCAGATGTCAGAGGCTTTTTTTTTGCACAGAATTTGAACCTGGTTTAATATTGCCTTCATAAGTTGTGAAATTTATAGTAGAATAAGAGAGTGGTGGGTGCGTAGATCGCCTTGCTTGGGGTGGTGGTAGAGACAGATACTTTAGGGACATTTAAGATACTCTTAGATAGGCACATAGGTGAAAGAAAAAATAGAGGCTATGAGGGAAGGGTTAGATTGATCTTAGTGTAGGTTAAAAAGTTGGACAACATTGTGGGCCAAAGAGCCTGTACTTTGCTCTAAAGATCTACAAAGGAGATAAAAATTCAATTCTGCATCAGCACACGATGTGACACCAGTGAAATCATCAGTGTATTGGGGAAAGAGTTCGAGGAGTTCTCCCATCCAGGAATTGGAGTTGGTTCATTGTTGGCACATGCACCAAGATACAGTGAAAAGCTTGTCTTGCATACTATTTGTATAGATCGATCCGTTATACTGTGATTTGGGGAAGTTCAAGATAAAACAATAACAGAACGCAGAATAAAATGTTACTCTAAAGTAGACACTTTAAACCACTTTTTACACGGATGTTTACATTCTAAATGGTGGTAGCTGTTGGTCCCGTCCAACAGTGACAGGGAATCTGTGCTGGGAGAATTTTTAAAGTGGAAAAGCTGTTTCACTGAGGCAGTTCCGCTGTCTTGACCTCAGAAGTCCAGGTCCAGTGGTACAAACAAGTGCCACAAATTGTGTCTTCCTTGATTACAGTGGACGACCAGGACTTCTTCAATGCCTTGTCATGCCTCTCGCTCTCCACGGAGCGTTGCAGTGCCGCCTTCCTGTCCGTTGGACCTCATAGTAGTTCTCATCCGTCCAGTCTGCCAGAGCTGATTTCACATGCCTGCACAGGCACGTGGCTACCTCACCAGGGTACGAGGCCGCCGGCTGCTCTGATGTGGTTTAGCCTGCTTGTTGAAGTGGTGTACCAAGGCATGGCCGCGGTCGCATGCAGACTGCTACTTGGAGCCACAGTTGAGAGCTGAGAATCCAGTGAGGACCAAAGGCGAGTGGGCTGCCCTGGAATGGACACAACAAGCCCCCTCACCAAGGTGCTACCCCTCCCTGGGCACCCCATGCACCACACATTCTAAGTACATGCTGGTATTTATGTAATTATGTAAAGTTTATTCCAAATACATCCTTTAACCCAACTTTAATTTTTATATAATTCATTATTATTTGTAATTATTTAATGTTTTTTGTTGCATGTCACATCTGACCTACACACTTTGGCAAATTTCTAATCCATATAAATGTACGTCTATGGAGAATAAAGCTAATCCTTGATAAAGTGTTACACTTACAGAGAAAGTGCAATACAGATAGACAATAAGGTGCAGGGCCATACCGAGGTAGATTGTGAGGTCAAAACTCCATCTCATTGGCTGGAACAGGCACCGCTCCACATCTCCAACAATGAGACAGGCCTATTGTGAGCCCACGTCAGTTCCCACGGCTACACACAGATTCAGGAGAATGTGAGAGGAATCGAACGACAGGTGACTGGACACCAGGGCAAGTTCTGCAGCTGAATTTTTATTCATTGATTCCTGTTGCATTTCTTTCTCCTATTGTGAATGCCTGCAAGGAAATGAATCTCAGGATAGAATATGGTGGCATACACACAGTGGTCAATTTATTAAGTACCTAATAAAGTGGCCTCTGATTGTATGTACAGGTATGTGGTCTTTTGCTGCAGCAGAGCATCCACTTCAAGGTTTGACGTGTTGTGCATTCAGAGATGCTCTTCTGCAGGAGCCAGGAGATACTCTACCCCACCTGGCACCAACAATCTTTCCAAAGTCAAAGTCACTCAGATCTCATATCTTCTCCATTCTGATGTTTAATCTGAACAACAACTGAACCTCTCGACCATGTCTGCATGCTATTGTGTATTGAGTTGCTGCCACATGATTGGCTGATTAGATATTTGTACTTTATAGTGAGTGGTGAATCTGTGGAATTCGTTGCCAGAACAGATTGGGTCTCCACTTGATGAAATAATAAATAAGTCTTTGCCATTTTATTTCTTTTCCTTGTACATTTTGTTTGGAACATATAACATAGAGCAGTACAGTAGAGAAACATGCCATTTGGCCCACTAGGTTGTGCCAAACCAGCTTAAAAAAATTCAAGTGCTCCCAAACACTAATCCCTCCTGTGAACCTATGTCCATATTCCTCCGTCTTCCTTACATCCACATGTCTATCCAAACATCTCCTAAAAGCCTCTAATATATTTGCGTCTGTCACCACAGCAGGCAAGGCATTCCAGGTATCCACCACTCTCCGAGTAAAACACTTACCCCTCACTTTTCCCTTGAACCTACCTGCTCTCACATTCAATGCATGCCCTCTGGTATTAGACACTTCTACCCTGGGAAACAGATACTCAGTTCATTCTATCCACGCCTGTCATAATCTTGTAAACATCTAACAGATCTTCACTCAGCCTCTGACGGTCCAGAGAAAACAGCCCAAGTTTATCCAGCCTCTCACAAGAAAAATGGAAGCTCACCTGATCTTCTCTTCATTCCACAGGATTCCATACTTTGAAACAAGTGCTGCTACTGGGGCCGGCATTGATGACTCTGTAATTGCCTTGCTGGACTTAATAATGAAACGCATGGAGGAGTGTGTTGACAAGAGCCAAATACCTGAATCAGTCACTGGAACCTCAGGCCAGAAACTTGAAGATACCAATCCAAACGACAAAAAGTGTGCCTGCTAGAAGCACGGGTCATCCCAGCTGAAGAAGTTTTGCATGTAAATGGTTCACCAGAAAAGTTTATTTTCCTATCTCATTGTTTTTTTTTTAAAACTCTCTTGCTGGTCATCTTCACTGTAACTAGGGGATATTGTTGTAGATAAGACTATTTAGGTATTGCAGAAAATGACAATTGAGTATTTTAATTGGAAGAGTTTATCTATAAATGTATACCTCACTACACCAGATTATACACCCCAGCCATAATAAGCCACTGAAATGCTTCCTGCCAAATACTGATATTGCCAAATAATTACAAGAAACTTGAATTTCCTTATGGTTCAAAAGTGAAAAGGAAGGCCATCAAGTTACAAAGGCCGATTCACTTGCAAAATACACACAGTGGCCACTTTTATAGGTACAGTAGTGTCCCTCATTGGGTGCCTCGGTGGTGTAGCGGTTAGTGCAAAGCTCATGCAGCCCAGAGCATTCTGGAATTCAGATTTCAATTCATCTGTAAGGAGATTTTACATTCTTTCCATGACCACTTGGGTTTCCTCCAGGTGCACCAGTTTCCTTCCACAATCCAAGAATGTACCATTTAGTAGGTTAATTGGTTATTATAATTTGTCCTGTGATTGGGCTAGTGTTAAGCAGGTGGGTTACTGGGCGGTGGGGTCATTAGCTACAAAGGGCCTATTCCGTGCTGTAACTCTAAATAAATAAATACCTAATAAACTGGCCACAGGAGTAGAACCAGTGTGATCTTCTGCTGCTGTAGCCTATCCACTTCAAGGTACGATGAGTTGTGCATTCAGAGATGCTCTTCTGCAAACCACGGTTGTAACGTGTGGTTATTTGAGTTACTGTCGCCTTCCTGTCAGCTTGAACCAGTTCATCAAGAGCATTCTCCTCTGATCTCTCTCCTTATCAAGGCTTTTTCACTCATAGAACTGTTACTCACTGGATTTTTGTTTTGTTTTTCACACCATTCTCTGTAAACTCTGGAGACTGTTGAGTGTGAAAATCCCAGGAGATCAGCAGCTTCTGAGATACTCAAACCACCACATCTGGCACCAAAAATCATTCCACAGTCAAAGTCACTTAGATCGCATTTCTTCCCCATTCTGATGTTTGGTCTAAACAACAACTGAACCTCTTGACCATGTCTGAATGCTTTTATGCATTGAGTTGCTGCCACCTGATTGGCTGATTAGCTACTTGCATTATCGAGCAGGTGTACTGTTGTACCTAATAAAGTGGCCACTTAGTGTAAATTACAATTCAATCAAATGATTGCAGAAATATGCATGATCACATGGATATTCTGAGTTTTCCTGTTCTTTTTAGGTATAGTGCTTTCTTCTGAAGTATAATCAATATTTTTTATCCCTTAGCTCTTTCTTAACAAAAAGCTTTGACCTCCAATCATCCCTCCTCAGTTGGGGAGATGGTAAATGTGATTGGGGCGTATCAGCTCAGTGGAAAGATCACAATTATTGTGTAGTTTCCATCTTGCAATACCTGTAAGACATCCAGAAGGCAGCCACAATGAAGCCACTCTCAGGCTGGAGAAGCAAAGCCCCACATTCAGTCTGGGTAGCCTCCAACCTGACGGCATGAATGTTGATTTCTCCAACTGCCTGTATTTTATCTCCCTTCTCTCTTGTTTTCTCTTCTTCATTCTGGCTCCTTTCACAGCCTGCTTCTGGTGCCCCTCCTCCTTCCTTTTCTTCCATGGTCCACTCTCCTCTCCTATCGAATTCCTTCCTGTTCAACCCTTTACCTCTTCCATCTTCACCTCCCAGCTTTTCACTTCATCTATCCTCCCCTACTCACCCACCTGCCCATCAATTGGATTCACCGATCACCTGCCAGCTTGTACTCCTTCCCGTTCCCCCATCTTCTTATTGTGGCTTCTCTTGCTTTCTTTTCCAGTCCTGAAGAAGGGCCTCAGCCTGAAATGTTTATACCCTTCCATAGAAAAACTGCCTGACCTGCTGAGTTCCTCCAGTAATTTGTGTGTTGATCTCGCCAAACAAAGGCTTCGGTGCAGACTTTGTCCAGTGATTGACTTTCCATTCTCAATTATACATCTGGATGTTTTTCTGCATGGAATATTGACCACTTGTTAGAAATTCGCAGGAGCAAACTGCAAGATCACATGGAGTTGGTGTTCAAGATAATGGGCGATTTGTTAAAAACCGGAGCGCACCAGGAGACCGGTCATAGCTGATCTACCTGAGCTCAGTTGATGAGATCACCAGTAAAACTACGTAATGGGGGTGACAGAAAGGCGTAATTAAGTCACCGACTAGGTCCTGATTACAGTATAAAATGATTATCCACAGGCCTAACAGTAAATTCTGTTTTCTTTTACAACACTGGGTGCATGCTATAACATGATTAATGATGTTTCTGAAACTTGGATGTCATCAATGCTGCATTCCATGTGTCTGCAGTTCCCTGTTGCCACACTAGCACAACCCACGTTCTATTTAATCAATGAATCTTGATTTCTCCTTCTGGTTAAAAAAATTCCCACCCCTCCTCTCTTTTTCTATTCCCCACTTTGGTCTCTTACCTCTTCTCACCTGCCGATTACTTCCCCCTGGATCCCCCTTCCTTTCCAGTCCTGATGAAGGGTCTTGGCCTGCAATGTCGACTGTTTTTTAATTTCTATAGATGCAGACTGACCTGCTGAGTTCCTCCAGTACTTACTATTTACTTGTCGTTACCTGCCCTTGCCATTCTTTCCCCTACAACACCCCCATCACTGCACAGAATGGTGGCAACAGGAAGACTTCATGAAGTGACAGACTAGGTCCTGATTACAGAATAAAATGATATCCACAGGTTTAACAGTAAATCCAGCTTCCTGTTACAACGATCGGTGCAAACTATAAAATAATAACTTGGGTGTCATCGTTGCTGCATTCCATGTCTCTATTTTTGTCTACGGTTTCCTGTTACCACATTAGCACAACCCACATCACTCTTTACTAGTTATTGACCCTCACTAATCTTTCCCCTACAACAAATGGAATACCATATTTCTCTCAGTGTGATATAATTTGTGCTTTCTGAGTAATTCATGCAGCTAACTGACATCCATAACAAAGTAGGAAACCAAAATTAAAATGTCAAAGTAAATTTATTATCAAACTACATGTATGTCAACATATACAAACCTGAGATTCCATTTCTTGTGGGCATACTCAACAAAGCTACAGAATAAGAAGCATTACAGAATCAATGAAAGACCATCCACTAGCGCGTTCAACTAGGCTGGAAAATAATCAGCAGGTCAGGCAGTATATGCGGAAAAGGAAACAGGGCTAATATTTCAGTCCAAAAGTTTGATGTTATCTCAGTTTCTCTTTTCTAGATGCTGCCTAACCTGCAGAGACTTTCCACAATTATCTGTTTCAGTTCTGGTCCTTCCGCTGTAGAAAGGATGTTGAGGCTTTGCGGAGGGTGCAGAAGAGATTTACCAGAATGCTACCGGGATTAGAGGGCGTGTGCTAAAACAAGGGTCTGGATAAGCTTGTGCTGTCGTCTCTAGAGTGGCGGAGGCTCAAGGGAGATCTGCCAGAAGTTTATAAGATTATGAGAGGCACAGAAAGTGTAGACAGTATATTTTTCTCAGGGTTGTAATGTCTACTATCAGAGGACATACAATGAAGGGGATAGGGAATCATTTCAAAAGCGATTTGAGGGGCAAGATTTTTTAAACAAAGACTGGTGGATGCCTGGAACGCGCTGCCTGGGATGGTGGTAGCAGTGTTTATATTATGGACTTTTAAGAGACATTTAGATAGGCACATGAATATGAGGAAAATGAAAAGAGATGGACATTTTGCAGATAGAGGGGGTTAGTTTGGTTGGCCATTTGATTACTAAGTTAATTGGTTCAGCATAGATTAGGTGAGCCAAAGGGTCTGTTCCTGAACTCTATTGTCTATGAAACCTCTAGATTTATATCATCTGTTTTTTTCCCCTCATTTTCACTGGTGGCTGCCCAAATGGGAAAGAACAATTCAGAATTTCTGTCACTTCTTATATAATAGGTAAATACTGTAATTAGTAGATTGGTCAATTCCACTGAAATTCAAAGCTAGAAGGGCAGCATAGTAGCACAGCGATTAGCACAACACTTTTCAGCGCCAGCCGTAAGATCAGGGCTCAATTCGCACCACTGTCTGTAAGGAGTTTGCATGTACTCCCAGTGATTCCTTTGGGCACTCCGGTTTCCTCCCACATTCTAAAGAGGTACGGGTTAGGATTAGAAAGTCATGGCGCGCTATGTTGGCGCTGGAAGAGTGGTGACACTTGCGGGCTGCCCCCAGCACATCCTCGATGCAAAGTGACGTGCTTCGCTGTACGTGTGACAAATAAGGCTCATCTTTAGAAATAGCAGAGTCTGTAGAGTCATTGACATTATCTGAGGACATTCTTTTCAATAAATTGAAAAAATCCATTAAACATCAAACCCAATAATGAATTTTTTAAAATATTATTTTCTGGCCCATGTAGATGATCTTTCAAATGACTCTTTGAGTGATGTTATGCGTACAAGTACAAACTGCCTTTCTCCGACCATCATTCCAGAGAGTGTAATTTTCATATGCAAATTACTCTTTTCCCTATCCCAATGATAAAAATACTAATGAACTTTTGAAGTTCAGCACTGAACTGACTCTGCAGCAGTGGCCTGAAGCCATTGGCTCTCACCTCAGCACTGAACTGTCTCTGTGGCTGTGGACTGCGGCCATCGGATTCCTGGTCCAGCTGCTGTACTGAACTGTCTCCGTAGCTGTGGCTATGGCCTGTGGCCATCAGGCTCCTGAATCGGCTGCAGCACTGAGCCGCATTCCTTTTGTGAGTATGTGCAAGAAGACAAATCCCAAGGTTGTATATGATATACATACTTTCATAATAAATATACTTTGAACATTGAACTTATGAACTTTAATAATAACAACACACACAAAACGCTGGAGGAATTCAGCAGGTCAGGTAGCATCTATAGAAATAAATAAACTGTAGACCTGCTGAGTTCCTCCAATGCTTTGTGTGTGTTTCTCTGAGCTTCCAGCATCTGCAGAACCTCTTGTGTTAATAATAACAATATTGCCTTTAGGGAAGCTTTAATATGGCCACTAATTTGAAACTGCCTGGGCGATCTGACCAGAGGATGCAGCCTCAGAACAGAGGGTCATCCACTTGGAACAGAGATGAGGAAGAATCTCTTTAAGCAGAGGGTAGTGAATCTCTGGAAACCACTGCTGCAGACAGCTGTGGAGGCCAATTCATTGGGTATGTTTAAGGCAGAGGTTGATAGGTTCTTAGATTAGTCAGGGCATGAAGGGATAGGGCAGAAGGCAGGGGATTGGGGCTGAGAGGGAAATGGATCAGTAATGGTGAAAAGGCAGAGCAGACTCAATGGGCCAAATAGTGGCCTAATTCTGCTCCGATATCTTATGGTCTAACACACTGCCAAGGGAGGTTAAGAGACATGGATGATAAAAATGGAACGTTATGGGCTGTGTAGGAGGGAGAGACTAGATTGATTGTGGAGTAGGTTCATATGGGTTAGCACAACATTGTGAGCCAAAGGGCCTGCACTGTGTTGTTCTGCTCTCTGTTCTATGTTTAAAGGAGATTTATGTGGTAAGTGTTTTACACAGGGTGGGGTGATGGCTGCAGGTACGGTAGCAATGATTTAAGAGTCATTTGGGCAACCAAGGGATGCATACCATGTGTAGTTTAAAAATGGAGTGTTATGGCCTGTGTAGGAGGGAAGGATTAGATAGATCATGGAGTAGGTTTAGACAGGTTGGCACAACATAATAGGCCCTACTATACTGTTGTATTCTCTTACTCAAAATTCATCTGACGCTAACACTATTCTCCATTTCCTCTTACCTTGCCTAGATCTTCTCTCTTTCCTTTCAAGTTAATTGGATCAATTCAGAATCTGAAACAATGCAGCTGCTGGGGGAGCTATGTGGGTCGGGACAGATCTGGATTTCTGGACAGATTTGGATCTCCCAAAACATTGACAGTCCATTTCCCTCGACAGATGCTGATGGATTAAACATCAGAAATTATTGAGCATTTAGATAAAAACCCTGAGATAGGCTTGACAATGAAAGAAAAAGTGTTGAAAGGAACATGCACAAAGAAGGGAAGTGGGAAATGGCTGGAATGCACTGCCAGGGGTGTTGGTGAAGCCTGATACATAGAGGGCATTTAAGAGACTCTTAGATAGGTACATGCATGCAAGATAAATGGAGGCTCTATGCTGTGTAGGAGGGAAGGGTTAGATTGATCATGGAGTAAGTTTGTATCGGTTAGCACAGCATCATGCGCTGAAGAGCCCACACTGCACTGTACTGTTCTACGGCAAGAGGTTGCTGGTGAACCACGACGACGTTCTATGAGCTTCATACAGTACACCCAAGTTGGTGTGGTCTTTCATTGATTCTTTTATGGTTATTGCTCTATTATGGATTTATTGAGTATGCTGGCAAGAAAATGAATCTTGGGGTTGTATGTGTACTTTGATAGTAAATTTACTTTGACCTTTGAACTTTCACCCCTATGTGTAACAAACCCCTTTTCAATAGATCATCTGCTGAGGTTAACTTGATTCGCCATTATTGATCCTGCCAACTGACACTTGAATTGCTGATCCATTCTCTCTGCATCACTGTTAACTGATGTTGGTTGCGCAGGCTAATGATCGTGTAATTGAAAAGCAAAATCTATAGATGTTGAAAATCAGAGAAGTGTAGAAATACTCAAAATCAAAATTATTATCAAAGTACCACACACAAAATGGTGGAGGAAGTCAGCAGGTCAGGCGGCATCTATGGCCGAGCCCCTTCATCAAGACTGGAAATGAAGTGGTAAAAAGCCAGAATAAGACAGTATACACAGTATATGCTACCATATACTACCTTGAGATTCGTTACTTGTAGGCACTTGCAGGAAATAAAAGAAATACAATAGAATTTACGAGAAAACTCTACATAAGCCAAGACTGACAACGAAACAATGTGCAAAAGAAGACAAATTGTGCAAATATAAACACTGAGGACATGAGTTGTAAAGAGGCCTTGAAAGTGAGCCTGTAGGTTGTAGAATCAGTTCAATATTGAGGTGAGTGATGTAATCTACTCTGGTTCGGGAGCCTGATGGTTGTAGAGTAATAACTGTTCCTGAACATGATGGGACCTCAGGCAGATCATGCAGGAGTTTTATAAGGAAACAGAATTATCCAGTCAGGTCAATGCCCTTTCATCAGAGCTTGGATCATTAAGTAATCTGTTATTGCACTCATCTATCAGCTCGGACATCAGTGACTTTCCAAGCAGGGACTACTTTATAATGAAGATATGTAGATAACATCTCGCCACATTATGCTACATACTATGCTGTGATTTCAGATATGGTCTCACCATTTGAAGGTATGTGGAAAGCTCCCGTAAACTTGACAAATGGTCAGGATGTGTGAATGAAGCTTGTAAGCAAGGCAGGCACTAAGTGCACAATCCAATGAGAAGTTAGTGTCCTTCCCCTTCCCCCTTCTTCAATTCCTCTTACCCTTTTTCCTCACCTGCTTATCATTTCTCACTGGTGCCCCTTCTACTTCTACTTCCCCCATGGTCCACTCTCTTCTCCTATCAGACTCCGTCTCCAGCCTTTTACCTTTTCCACCTGTCACCTCTCAGCTTCTTCCTTCCCCACCCACCTAGCTTCATCTATCATTTGCCACACACACACAATTCTAGAGGAGCTCAACAAGTCAGGCAGCATCTATGGAAATGAATAAGCAGTCAACATTTCAGGCCGAGACCCTTCTTCATCTCTCACCTTCTAGCTTCTACTCCTTGCCCTCTCCCCATTTTTTTATTCTGACATTTTCCCCCTTTCTTTCCAGTGTTGATGAAGGGTCTCGGCCTGAAATGTTGACTTTTTATTACTCTCCATAGATGCTGCCTGACCTGCTGAGTTCCTCCAACATTTTGTGTGTGCTGCTTTGGATTTCCACCATCTGCAGAATCTATTGTGTCCTGTTAGTAAATTCCTGATGAAGGGTTTCAAACCAAAATGTCAACATTTTAGGCCGCGACCCTTCATCAGGGCTATACCAACAAAATTCCTTTCCCTAGATGTTGTCTGACTTGCTGAGTTGCCCCAGAATTTTGTGTGTGTTAATCTGGAGTTTCAGCATCTGAAGAAACTCTTGTGATTATACTTTGTTGGTTCTGTTCTTTCTTTATCTTTTTGACACATCAACTCCCAGTTGCTATTCTTCTCATTTTTAGCTTCTGTCTTCTATTTGAGCTTTGCAAGTTTTGGAACTGAGGGCCCTTTATCTATTTTACAATTTAAGATTAACATTAAGTATCAAGTGTATTTGTGGAAGTTAGTCTTCAACTAACCAGCAAGAGTGATACAAAAATGTGATACAATATAGCAATAGACACTTGATATATTAAGGAACACGCACAACACGCTGGAGGAACTCAGTAGGTCGGGCAGCATCCGTGGAAATGAACAGTCAACGTTTTGGGCCGAGACCCTTCGTCAGGACTCATATATGATATATTAAGGTATCACTTTAGTATCTAATGGACATACACCAGAGAAACTCATGTATGTATGGGAGTTGTTTCTTGTAACACAGAGAGAAACTTCAACGAATGTATCTTCATTGGAAATGCTTGACAAACGTAGCACTCAGATCCATTTTCCACATATTCACCTGCTTTGTACCGTTGAGCTCTGCTTAGCTTCCACATCGTTTCCCTTTACAATATCTTCCATATTCCTTATCAAATGCAAATATTCAGATGGATGAAAAGAAATAAAAATAGTTTTATCCTAAACCTCTTTGTTACAGTGTTGCTTGATTTCTGGTTAGTGATGATGCACAGAATGTTGTTGTAAGGATGTCAAAGGTTATTGGACTGTGGGAGGAAAGGAGAGGACCCTCACTCCAAGGGGAGGATGTACAGAGACTCCCTAAAGAACAGCGACAGAATTGAATGTCCCAAGCTGTAATAGCATTGGGCCAAACACTATGCTACCGTGGTGTCAGGTATGGAAAAGACTGGATGAGCTGAATAGCTTAATTCTACTCTGGAGCAAAGGTGTAATGCTGAGGCTTTATAAAGCATCGGTCAGACTGCACTTGGAGTACTATGGGCAGTTTTGAGCCCCTTACCCAAGAAGCAATGTGATAATAATGGAGAGGGTCCAGAAGAGAGTCACAAAAAATATTCAGGGAATGAAAGGGTTAAGATATAAGAACTGTATACGAATATAAAAGCAAGGATGTAATGTTGAGGCTTTATAAAGCACCAGTGAAGCCTCACTTGGGGTATTGTGAGCGGTTTTGGGCCCCTTAACTTGGAAAGGATGTGTTGCCACTGGAGAGGGTTCAAAGGAGGTTCATGAAAATGATTGATGGCTCCTATGTCTTATGGTCCTATGATACCAGATAGAAATAAGTTATGATGTTTATGAATGACAGAACAGACTCGAAGATCATAGGACCACAAATCATAGGAGTGGAATTAGGCCATTCAGCCCATTGAGTCTGCTCTGCTGTTCAATCATTGCAATTTTTTCCTGTCAACTACACTCTCCCACATTCTTCCCATAAATAGCAATCAAGAACCTATCAAAGTCTGCCTTAAATACACCAATTGACATGGCTACTACAGCCTTCTGTGGCAACAAATTCCACAGATTCTCCACCCTTTGGCTGAAGTGAAGGACTAAACGGCAAACTCCAGTGTCTAATTCGAAGGTTACTAGGCTCTTATGACCTAATGACCTACTGACTACAACATATTGCTGTCCGAAGATTGCACAGAAACCGACCATTTGGCACATCTAGTCCATGGTGAGCTATTATTCTGCTATGTAACTCATGTTTCTAAGCATCTCTATGAGGCAGTGCCTCAGGAAACTGGCATCCCTCACTACAGATCCCTACCATCTGGTCCATGCCATCTTCTCGCTGCTACCATTGGACAGCCTGAAGACCCACACCACCAGGATCAGTAACAGCTACTGTTGAGGAATTAGGAAAAGTAATGTGAAGCCTTTATTAGAATCATAGAACTATAGCACACTACAATACAGAAACAGTCCCTTTGGACCATCTAGTCCGTGCCAAACAATTAAACTGCCTAGTTCCATCAACCTGTACCTGGACCATGGACCTCCATAGCCACGTACTTATTAAGATTCCGCCTAAGTGTTGAAATCAGATCTGCATCCGTAATTTCTGCTGGCAGCTCATTCCACACTCACAGGCCAGGTTATTGGATGTATTTAGGGCAGAGATTGAAAGGCTCTTGATTCGTCAGGATGTGAAAGGTTATGGGGAGGAGCCAGGTAAATGGGGTTGAGAGGGAAAATGGATCAGCTGTGATGAAATGGCAGAGCAGACTTGATGGGCTGAATAGCCTAGTTCTGCCCCAATGTCTTATGGTCTTATCATTTTAGAGTGATTGGAGGAAAGTGAGGGGGTGTTAGATTTTTACACAGAGAGTGGTGGGCGCATGGAATGCCTTGCCAAGGGTGGTGGTAGAGCCAGAAATTAGAGACATTTAAGAGATAGGAACATGGATGATAGGAAAATGGAGGGTATGTGGGAAGGGGAGGGTTAGACTGATCAAAGAGTAGGTTATCCTGAAATTCTTTTTCTTCGCAAACATCCATGAAAACAGATGAGTGCCCCAAAGAATGAATGACAGTTAAATCTTAGAACCCCAAAGCTCCCCCCTCCCATGTGTAAGCAGCAGAAAAGCAATGATCCTCCCTCCCCACCAGCAAAAAAAGCATCGGCACCCCCCCCCCCCCCCCCACCGAGCTCTCAAGTGTGCAGCAAAGCATATCAATAAAGACACAGACTTGCAGTCCCCCAATGACTACTCTTTCACCTGGTAATTTGACATACCACAGGTTCTCTCTCTCTCTCGCTCCCAAATAAGGAAAAAAGAGGTGTCCCCGTTTCACGGTGAGAGGGGAGACATCACAAACAACTTGCTGATTTATGTTGTTAAAAGTCTGTTGCGTCGCTTTATCTGAGCTCTCTGCCCAATGAACTTGGGTCTCTGGGCTCACTGCTTTCAACCTTCTGCGTACTCCCACGGCACACCTGTTTCCTGCGGAGGCACTGACCTCAAGTCCACCCACCTTCGGAGCCACAAAATCCCGGAACCCTGAAGGTGCGCTAGTCTTCCAGACAACATCCTTGGAATATCGAATAGCTGCTACTCATGAGACCCCAAGAGTGGGTCCGGCTCCCGCAAAGAACCAAAGTCAGTGTGTAACTGCAGGTCAGGGTCTTTGAAAGAACCCTGAAAGGGAAAAACAGAGATATTAAAGATAGAAATAAAGCTGTTTCCGAAGATGCAAACAAAGGAGTCGCCGTTAGGTGCCATCGTCTCCTAAGCTCCACCCTGATCACGCTGTTGGGCTAAATGACATGTACTGTGTGCCAATGTTTTACTTTCAAATATGTAAGGAAAAACCTATCACTGCTTGAAATACTATGAACATTAGACAAATGTGATCAGATGCTTGACATGTTAGCATATCCTTGTTTAATGTGTAAATCATATCGATAAAGCATTCTACAAATATTTCAAAATACTTGCTCTGGCTTTCTGAGGATGTCTGTCCATTAGAAGATGAGATGAAGCACTTGCTGGTGCAAGGTATTATTTCCCAGGGCATACACTACACATGGCAATGTTATTAAAGTGCACAGTGTCCTTTAGTTTCTCGCTGACATATCCTGGATCAAAAGGTTTCAATCTACCTGACTGTTTGAACCAGAGTACATCATGCTGAAAGTAATGAATCAAACATGATTTAAAATCTCCTGCTGGGGCATCAGTTTGACATTTTATGAGTCCCATCATTTGTTGTAATGTGTGAAGAAACTCATTGCTTCAACACAGAACACAGATCAAAGAATAGTGTATCAGTTAGTGTTACTCTTTGTATCACCCAGTGACACAGGTTCAATTTGCTGCTGCTGTCCGTAGGGAATTTATTCATTCTCCCATGACCACATGTGTTCCAACCCATATTTCCTCCCACATTCCAGAGATATACCGGTTAGATTAGATTTATTTATTTTTCAAAGATGCATTGAAACATCAAAACATACGGTGATATACGTCATGTTGCATCAATGACCAGTCTGAAGATTCTGGGGACAGTCCGCAAGTCTGGGGACAGTCCGCAAGACTGGCCACGCTTCCAAAACCCACAACTCATTAACCTTAACCTTAACATTTGGAATGTGGAAGGAAACCCACACAGTCATGAGGAGAATGCACAAACTCATACAGACAGGGTGGGAACAAACCCTGGACGTTGATCACTAGAACTGTAAAGCCAATGTACTAACCACTACGTTACTAAGTTGTGGGCATGCTACGCTTGCAGGCAGCCCTCAGCACATCCTTGGGCTGTGTTGGTTGTACATGTAAATGACATATTGATATACATTTGACAAGCAATACTAATCTTTAGAAATCTTTAATCTTCAGAAAGCATCCTCACTTCATTGAAATCGTCAGCTGCCTCAGCTTTTGACCCCAATGTGTCACGACTCTGACGCAAGTCATCTGGGTGAGTATATGGATCAGGGAGGTGAAGAGGGCTATGGCTAAATACAGGCAAATGGGATTCGCTAACTGAGCAACACAACTGGCATGGATACACTCAGACTCAGAGCTGTGATCTCCATGTGGATATTGATGGACTGCTGAGCTCCTCTCCCTAACTACCAACACCCCCCTTGTCCTTCTGCACTTGTGACATCAACACTCCTGCTGGATTACTTTACCTTCATTACAATCCAGTCATTAACTTCAGGAAGGACTGTGGTGCACTTGCTCCTGTTAACAAAAATGACGTTGTGCTTGTGAGGGTTGAGAGCTCAAAGTTCAAAACTTCAAAGTAAATTCATTATCAAAATTCATATATATCACCATATACAACTCTAAGATTAATTTTCTTGTGGGCATACTCAACAAATCTATAGAATTAATGTAAGACTATACCAACTTGGGTGTTCAACTACAGTACAAAAGACAACAAATTGTGCAAATACAGAAAGAAAGAAATAATAATAATAATTGTAATGCAATAGATATTTAGGGCATGAGATGAAGAGACCTTGAAAGTGAATCCATCGGTTGTTGGAACATCTCAATGATGCGGCAAGTGAAGTTTGATTGAAATGATCCCCTTTGGTTCAAGAGCCCAATGGAAGAGGGATAGTAACTGTTCCTGAACCTGGTGGTGTGAGTCCTGAGGCTCTTGTACCTTCTTACTGATGGCAGCAGTGAGAAGAGAGCAAGCTCTGAGTGCTGGGGGTTGAGATGATGGATGCTGTTTGGCTGTGACAGCACTCATGTAGGTGTGGTCACTGGTGGGGAGGGCTTTACCTGTGATGTACGACTATCTTCAGAATTTTTGGTTCAAGGGCATTGGTGTATCTATACCAGACTATGATGCAGCCAGTCAATATACCATCCACTACAAATCTATAGAAGTTTATCAAAGTTTAAGATGTCGTGTCGAATCTTTTCAAACTCCTAAGAAAATAGAGGCACTGGCATGCTTTCTACGTGCTGGGCTGAGGATACTTCCCCCAAGATAATAACACCAAGGAAGTTAAGGTTGCTGCCCCTTTCCGCTTCTGATCCTCTGATGAAGACGCACTCCTGGACCTCTGGTTTCCTTCTCCTGAAGTCGATAATCAGCTCCTTCAAGTTCCTAGGAATGAACATCATCAACAGCCTGACCTGGTTCAAACATGTGGATGCTACAGCCAGGAAAGCTCACCCAATCCCTCTACTTGCTCAGCAAACTTGGCACATCACCATCAATGCTTATCAACTTTTTTCACTGAAAAATATTCTGTCACGGGTTGATCTGGCAACTGTTCTTCAAGAAACTGCAGAGACTTCTGGACACAGTTCAGTACACCACAGAAACCAACCTCCCCTCCATGGACTCAGTCTAGTCTTCTCACTGCCTCAGGGATCAAAGACCCTACCAACCCCAGACATATTCTCTTGTCCTCACTCCAACTGGGCAGAAGATACAAAAGCTCGAAAGCAGGTGCCATCAGGCTTAAGGACGGCTTCTACCTCCCACACCCCTGCCCTTTTATTGTACTCTTTGAACAGATCTCTTGTATGAATGAACTCTTGACCTCGCAGTTTAGCTCATAAACTTTATGGTTCATGTGCACTGAGCTTTCCCTATGGGTGGCGGGGTGGAGATACATCACTACCAAAGGAGGTGTAAGGTGTTCCTTCCCTCGGCTAGTCCCAAGGTCACCCTTGGCCAAGGTGTAGCACCTGCTGAGTCACTGCCCCCCCCCCCATGACTGATCAGGATCACGTGAAGCCATGGGAGCACGTGGTGGATGGGATATATGAGCAACCAGTGGATATCACAAGTCCTGGTTATGCATACACTCACTCAAAATATCCTCATAAGGAAAGCTCTCTAATCCAGGCAGAATCTGGTATATCTCCTCTGCACCTTCTCTAAAGCTTCCACTCCTTCCTGTAATAAGGAGACCAGAGCTAAACACTTCATTCCAAGAGTAGTCTAATCAGCGTTTTGTAGAGCTGAAACATAACCTCATGGCTTTTGAGCTTAATCCTCTGACTATTGGAGGCCAGTACACCATACATCTTTTTAACCCTACTAACCTGCATAGCAATTTAGAAACATAGAAACATAGAAAACCTACAGCACAATACAGGCCAAAAACCTCAGCCATCTACTTTTTTCAAGCATGACTTTTGTAATATCTGCTATCAACAAAATTAAAGCTCATCCACTAAATAGCAAATTATTTCACCAGTTGTGCCAAGATAACGACGAAATGTTTGAAAGCTTGCTTCTTCACATTGAAATGTGTTGGCCATCAAAAGGCTGCTGCTTAAAACATTGCTTCGATCTTTTTGACACTGGTTGAATTTTTGTTCAAAGCCAACAAGGGCTAGGGAAACAAGATTGAACTTCCTAAACAACCTGTCTGACAAAATGAAGATTCTAATAATGAAACTGTAGGGTGAGAATTTCAATTTAATCCAGGCAAGAAGTGCAATGTCCACTCTTATCAGAAGATTGGAAATATATGAGCAAAACATTGTGAGAAGAATGTTCTCACAATTTCCCTGAATGGAAAGTATGGCACTCTCTTTCACAGACGGTGATTTCCAGGAGTATTGCTTACACCTGCAGTCACTGAAGAAGGATTTTCAGATTCAATTCAAGGATTTGAACAATCTAGAAAATTCTGGACTAGGTAAGTAACCCATTTCTTTGCAAGGTGGAAGAACAGGAAGAGAGCTTGCAAGAAGAAATTAACAAAATTCAGAAAGATGAAGCAGCAAAAATGCTTTTCAAAAATGTTGGCTTTTGTGGTATGTGGCTACACTGTCATACAAAGTTTTGTGGTCTTTGGAGAAGAACCAAACTGCTGTTCATTGCATTTCCATCCTTCTACCTTGTTGAAAGAGGCTTCAATGCAGTGAATCACATACTCACAAAAAATAGAAACCTCTTGAACATTGTTACACATGGGGACTTAAAGCTTTTGCTGTCAGATATTTTAACTCTTACTAAAAACTAGGATCACATTGATTAAGAAGCTGCTGTACAGCACACAGGTACTGTGTAAGCTAGGTTTAAAGACAAATAAAAATTTAAAGCAGAATCATTTTCCTCATATGGTAGACATGTTTTTACACTTTGTGGGTACTGGAAAATATATTGTGTCTAAGAGGGGTGTTGGCAAGTATGAGCTATTGTACCCAATGTTTCTGATGTGGCCTGTTCTATATTGGTGAGAACCGATGTAGATTGAGGGAACCACTTTGTTGAGCATTTTCACTCCATCAACAAAAGTAGGATTTTCAATGATCTAATATATTTATTTATTGAGATACAGCGTGAAATAGGCCCTTCCGGCCTTTCAAGCCACACTCGCCAAAAATCCTCTGATTTAATCCTTGCCTAATCACGGGATAATTTACAATGACCAATTAACCTACCAACCAGTATGTCTTTGGATTGTGGGAGGAAACCAAAGCACCCGGAGGAAGCCCTTGCTGTTCGAGGAGCACATACAAACTTCTCACAGATGGTGGTGGGAATTGAACCCAGGTCACCTGTACTGTAAAGCATTGTGCTAACCACTACACTACCTTTTCCAGTGCTAAACCATTGAATTTCCAATCCCCATTCCTATTCCGACATTCACTTGGAGTATTGTGAGCAGTTTTGGGTCCCTCATCTAAGAGAGGATGTGCTGACACTGGAGAGATTTCAGAGGAGGTTCACAAGAATGATTCTGGGAATGAAAAGGTTACTTGATGGTTCTGGGGCTGTATTCACTGAAATTCAGAAGAATGAGGGGGGATGTCATTGAACCCTATCAAATAGTGAAAAGCCCACATAGAATGGATGAGGAGAGGATGCTCCCTTTGGTGGGGGAGTCTAGGACCAGAGTCAGAAGATTGGGGCTGAGAGAGAAATGGATCAGACATGATGAAATGGCAGAGCAGACTCGATGGGCCAAATGGCTTAATTCTACTCCTATATCTTATGGTCTTATAGACAAGTCAGTCCATGGGCTCCTCTACTACCACGATGAGCCACTCTCAGGTTGGAGGAGCAGTACCTCATATTCCATCTGGGTAGCCTCCAATCTGATGGCATGAACATTGATTTCTCCAACTTCTGGTAACTTTTTCCCTCCCCCTTCCCTCTCCTTCAATTCCACACTCTGTCCCCCCTACTACCTCATCTCTTCTCCTCACCTGTCTATCATTTCCCCCTGCTGCTTCTCCTCCTCCTTCCCTCTGTCCACTCTCCTCTCCCGTCAGATTCCTTCTTCTTCAGCCCTTTACCTCTTTTGGCCTTATCAACTCTCAGCTTTTTACTTCATTGCCCTCTCCCCCACCCACTTGGCTTTACCTTCTAGCTTGTCCTCATCCCCCCACCCTACCCCACCTTCCCCCACCTTCCGTTTTTATATCTTCCTCTTTCTCTTCCAGTCCTGATAAAGGGCCTCAGCCCAAAACATCAATGGTTTGTTTGTTTTTCTAGATGCTGTTGAGTTCCTCCAGCATTTTGTGTGTGTTCCCCAAATACCATCTTCCAGTTTTCCTTTGATCCACAAAGAACAGGCAATGAGAGACAATTAAATAGTTTTATTTAAAACAAACAAATCAGTTTGTACACACATATACTGCTCATTTTCCCTATTTATAATCAAAATGAGCATGCAGTAAATATTTAAACTACATATTATTCCTATGGAATGGCCGTATTCTGTAAAGCAGTAGGTGATATGTTTGTTAGACATTTCAAATGCTCGCGTTGCTGAAATCTTTTCCAGAGCTGAACATTAACAAGAATTACGTGTAAATTTTATAGTCCTGTGCTTCTGAGGGGTTTTCATTTGATCACTCAAATGTTCTCCTCAGTAATTTTCTTCCCTATCACATAGTTTCTTGACAGATTATAGTATTTTAAAAACCTCGGAGCTCAAGTGGTCTTTAATTTCTCTGTACGCACCCAGTTTCAGACAAATGTCATTCTGCACTTTATTTTCTGGCAGTTTCTGAATTAGCTGGCCCCTGAGAAGCTAGTGGGTGGTTGTGTGCGGTGGCAACAATTCTCTCCTGTGAGGATTCCCTCTGTGGTGAACGTCCTGTGATATGGAGCTGGTTAACCCATGGTCACACACTTGCCTTTTTCCAATTCATCAGCATCTGGTAAGGGGTTTTGTTTCTATTGAGCGTGTAAGCAGTTTTGGGACGAGGGCTGGAATCAAAGCAGTGCAAAAGTTAGAAAAGAATTAAATGGCTGACATGAACATTCATGAAATTTAATGGGTTTCTTGATGTAAAAGTCTGGTCCTGCTACCAGTCACATGAATTTTAAATTAAAGATTATGTTCAATTCCCTTCCTTGTGGGCTGCATGGGAAGTGCTACGGTTCATACAAACCTTTACAATTCCAGCTGTAAGGTTGGGCGCCAGTTCCTGCTGCTGTCTATGAGGAGTTTGTACGTTCTCTCCGTGACTGCACGGGTTTCCTCCAGGTGCTGCAGTTTCCTCCCACATTCCAAAAGGTGCATGGGTTAGAGTTGATGATTGTGGGCATGTTATGTTAGAGCTGGAAGTGTGGTGACATCTTTGGGCTTCCCAGCACAATCCTTGATAATGTGAATTGAAGGAAACGACGCATTTCACTGTATGTTTCAATGCATATGTGATAAATAAAGCTAATCTGTAATGTTTAAGATTCAAAGTAACAGATGTACTTTGCCTCATCTAAATTCTCTTGGAATCCTTTGACAATCTCCAATCTTCAAACAATTTCTTTGTATTCTATTTATTTTAAAGATTTTGAAGCTTAGCTTTATATGTCACATGTATATCGGAAGAGAGTGAAATGCATAGTTTGTGTCGATGACCAACACAGTCTCAGGATGTGCTGGGGACAGTCTGCAAGGGTCACCATGCTTCTGATGTCAACCTAGCATCCCCACAACACACTAACCCTAGTCTGTACATCTTTGGACTGTGGGAAGAAACCAGAGGAAACAAACTCCTTAAAGACAGTGGCGGGAACTGAACTCCAATTTTCTGATCGCTGGTTCTGTAACACAGTATGCTAACCGGTATGCTAGCCTTCCCACAGCCAGAAGATGGCACGGTTTTTAATTAAACCCTTCCAAGAGGTGGCACTGTAAAGCTTTATGCCAACTGCTATACTACCATGATACTTTTGTCTGTTTATATTTAAATAGTTTGTCATTCACATCTGCTATTGCACAAAGTACACTTATCAACAGTTGGCGCAATGTACATGAATGCATTTAATTTACCCCACTTATGTCTTCCCCCCTCTAAGAAATGATTTAATTGCAATACTATATTGTTACAGGGGTAGTGGGTTCAGATACATCTCTACCAAAGGAGGTGTAGGTCACTCCTTTCCTCGGCTAGCCTGCTGGTCACCCTTGGGCAAAGTGTAGCACCTGCTTAGCTCCCCCCTCCCCCCCACCCCGGCAATCAGGGTCACATGAAGCCATGGGAGCAGGTCATATGAGAAGTCGGTGCATATCACAAGTCCAGGTTATGCAACTGCTGATCCCAGGCAGACAAACTCTGAAGAGTATTGATAATGTCTGGCATCACCCTTCTTATAAAGCCACTGCCCAGAAGAAGGCAATGGCAAACCACTTTTGTAGAAAAAATTTGCCAAGAACAATCACGGTTATGGATAGACCATGATTGCCCACGTCATACTACATGGCTCATAATGATGACGGTGATCAAAATTGTTGACTCTTGACCAATTTCATGAACAAGTATAGTGGGGGAGCAGTAATTCACTGTGGTTGAGGGGAAGAATCTGCTGGTGAAGATAGAAGGAACAGTCCTCTGCTCTACATAAACTACCACACGAAGCTTCATCAGCAAAACAACAATCAGGAAAGATGAAAATAAGAGTACAGTGGCAAACCACTTCTTAGAAAAGTTTGCCTAGAACAATCATGGTTGTGGATAGACCATGATCGCCCATGTTATACAATGGCACAGAACAAACGAACGATAATCTTATGGAAGATCCTACCTTGCGGAGTTCACTGGTGAATTATTTTCCTTCTGGTTTTCAGAGACAACTTCAACTTTATATTTGAGGCGACTATTCTGTTGGTAAATATACAGTTAGAAATGATAAATCACATTGTGTTCTGGTGAGCAATTCCGTATTCCACAGCTAAACCAATAGGAGGCGGTCTGTTCTATTTAGAACGCACGTGTTATATTAGCAGAAGGATTATCACAGAGCTGTAGCTCATTGTTAAGTTGCCAGTTAGATATTGAGTTGAAGAATAATCTGGAATAAAATTTTGGAATAAATGGGGGTGTGTCTCATTGAAACCTACTAACATCCTGTTAACATAATTTCTTTAGCCAGAGAGTGGTAAATCTGTGGAATTTATTGCCCCAGGCAGTTATGGAGATCAAGTATTTAAGGCAATTCATTGCCTTAAATATACTAGAGGTTGATAGATTCTTGATTGGTCAGGGCATGAAGGGATACGGGAAGAACAGGACAATGGGACTGAGAGGAAAAATGGATTAGCCATGATGAAATGGTAGAGCAGACATGATGGACCAATAACCTAATTCTGCTCCTATATCTTATGGTCGTATGGTCTTAACATGATTTTGTGTCTGTATGTGCTGTATTGTAACTATATGTGCTGTGTGTGACTGTATGTACTGTGCTTTGCACCTAGGCCACAGAGGAATTATGCTTGTTTAGCTCTATACATGTGTATGGTTGAGTAACAATAAACTTGAACTCGAGTTTTGAAAGGCATAGATAGAGTGGACATGGAAAGGATGTTTCCAGTACTATTCTGGAATAGTAGGACCCAAGGGCACTGTCTCAGAATAGAGGGACATTCCTTCAGAACAGGGATGAGGAACAATTTCTTTAGCCAGGGGTTGGTGAATCTGTGGAGGCTGTGTCATTGGGTATATTGGAAGCAGAGTTCAATAGGGTCTTGATTGGTCAGGGTGTTAAATGTTACTGGTTGAAGGCCAGAGAATGGTTGAATGACCACAAACTTGAACCTGAATTTTGAAAGACCTAGATAGAGTAGACGTGGAGAAAATGTTTCCAATTGTGCAGATTCTTGGACCAGAGAGCACAACTTTAGAAAAGAATCCTTTGGAACAGAAATGAGGAGAAATTTCTTTAGCCAGACGGTGGTGAATTTGTAGAATTCATTGCTACAGATGGCTGTGGAGACAGCTGAATATCTTTAAAGCAGAGGTCGTTAGGTTCTTCACTAGTAAGGTTGTCAAAGGCTATGGGTGAAGGCTGGAGAAGGGGATTGAAAGAGATAATAAATCAACCATGATGGAATGGCAGAGCAGACTTGATGGGCTGATTGGCCAAATACTGCTCCTATGTCTAATGGTCAAATGGTCTAAAACAAAGGAATGAATGTTCTGCGTGCCAATCAGTGTCCATGGAGGGAGAAGTAGGTTTGGTGTTTCAGTTTAATAATCCTTCATCAGAACCTTTCACTGTCCAGAAACATTGACTCTAACACTTGCTAAGTGGCTGGGTATTTACAGTATCCACAGCGTTTCACTTTTCAAAATCAGTAAAATATGCTTGCAGTCAATTAAACAAGAAAGGAAAGAGTCAAATAGCCATTCTTGAGAGCTTAATGGTTTTAAAGGTTAAAGATAAAGATTAGCACAGTTTGTCACATATAGTGAAATGTGTCATTTGGGTCAAATCAAATCAGCAAGGATTGTGCTGACGGCAGCCCACAAGTGTCTTCGTGCTTCCAGTGCCAACATAGCTGCCCACAACTCACTAATGCTAACATGTACATCTTTACATTGTGGGAGGAAACAGGAGCACATATACGACCATACTGTAAGACACTGGAACAAAATTAGGCCATTTGGCCCATTGAGTACACATGGGTTCAACCAGGAGGAACCCATGCTGTTACACATACAAACTCCTTACAGGCAGTGGCAGGAATTGAACCCAGATCAGTGACTGCTGGCGTTGTAAACTGATTCTACTAACCGCAATGTTACCGTGCCGTCCTACTGTATGAATATGCCACCCAGTACCGTGCCATGAATTTAGTAATTAGTAATTCAATATGTTCAAAGCAAATTTCTTTTATCAATGTATAAAACATAGAACATAGAATATCAATCAGTACAGCACAGGTCATTTGGCCCACAATGTTGTGCCAAACCAGCTAAAAAGCATATCTAAAAATCACCCAAACACTAATCCCTCCTACCTACACCATGTCCATATCCCTCCATCTTCCTTACATCCATGTGCCTATCCAAACGTCTCTTAAAAGCCTCTAATGTATTTGCCTCTACCACCATATCAGACAGTGCATTCCGGGCATCCACCACTCTCTGAGTAAAAAACTTAACCTTCACATCGACCTTGAACCTACCCTCTCTCACCTTCAATGAATGCCCTCTGATATTAGAGATTTCAGCCCTGGGGAAAAGATACTCTCTGTCTACTTTATCTATGCATCTCACAATCTTGTAAACCTCTATCAGATTTCCCCTCAGCCTCCAGAAAACAACTCAAATTTATCCAGCATCTCATGATAGCACAAGCCCTCTAAACCAAGCAGCATTCTGGTTAACTTCTTCTGCACATTCCAAAGCCTCAACATCCTTCCTTAAGTGGGGTAACCAGAACTGTCCATAGTAATCCAGACTTGGTCTATCCAGAGTTTTATAAAGTTGCAATATAACCTCCTGACATTTGAACTCAATGCCTCGACTCATAAGAGCAAGCATTGCATAAACCTTCTTAACCATCTTATCGACCTGTGTAACCACTTTCAAGGAGCTATGAAGTTGGACCCCAAGATCTCTCTGCTTAGCAACACTGTTAAGGATCTTGCCCTTAACAGTGTACTGTCTCCTTGCATTTGCCCTACCAAGGTGCAACACCTCACATTTACATTGGTTAAACTCCATCTGCCATTTCTCAACCCATATCTGCAACTGTTCTATGTTGTGCTGTATTCTTTGCTAGTCTTCTACACTATCCACAACTCCACCAACCTTGTTATCATCCACAAATTTGTTAACCCACCCATCTACATTTTCATCCAGGTGATTACAAACATCAAAGAGAGCAGAGGTCCCAGAACAGATCCCTATATAACTCCACTAAATACAACCTGCGTAAGTCCCTTCAACCACTACTCTGTCTTCTTTTCACAAGCTAGTTCTAAATCCAAACAGCCATGTCACTGCAGACCCCATGCATCTTAATCTTCTGGATGAGCTTCCCATGAGGGATTTTGTCAAACACCTCACTAATGTAGACAACATCCACTGCCTTACCCTCATCAATCTCTCTCGTCACCTTGTCAAAAATTTCATTCAAGTTGGTAAGACACGATCTGCCGCACACAAAGCCATGCTGACTCTCCCTAATTAGGCTGTGGGTTTCCAAATGTAAATATATCCTAAGAAGTTTCTCCAGTAATTTCCCTGCAACTGATATGATGCTCACCAGTCTATAATTCCCAGAATTTTCCCATGTTCTCTCCTTAAATAGAGGTATAATATTAGCCACTCACCAGTCCTCCGGGACCTTGGCTGTGGCTCGGGAGGGCCTAGAAATCTTGTCTCTTGCCTCCTTCAATAACCTGGGGTAAATCCTTAATACTCATTAGAAGGCTCAATACTTCCTCCTTCTTGAGCTCTAAACACCCTAACATATTTATACACTCAGCACTGATCTCCTGGTGCATCATACCCTTTTCCTTGGTAAATACTGAAGCAAAGTACTCATTAAGTACCTCACTCATATTCTCCATGTTCAAGCTAATGGTCCCCCCTTTATCCTTGAATGGTCTCAACCTAGTTATCCTCTTGCTCCTGATGTATGTGTAGTTTGCCTTGGGATTCACCTTAATCTTACTTTCCAAGGACTTTCCATGGCCCCTCCTGGCTTTCCAATTCCCCTTCTTCAGTTCTTTTCTGGCTCCTTAATACTCCTCATGTGCTTCCAAAGCTTTGTATACCTTTCCTTTTTCATCTTTACTACATTCATCACCTCTCTGGACATCCAAGATTCTCTTATCTTTCCATCCTCGTCCTTCGTTCTAACAGGAACGTACCTTTCTCGTACTCTGTATAATTGATCTTTAAACATCCTCCGTATGACAGATATGGACTTGCCAGAAAAAAGTGTTTACAATTAATGCTTCTTCGTTCCTGCCTAATGACCTTATAATTTGCCCTATTCCAATTTAAAACTCTTCCACAAGGACCATAATTATCCTTATCTATAGCTATCCTGAAAGTTGAGTTGTGATTTCTGTTCCCTAACTTTTCACCCACTGAGAGGTCAATCACCTGGCCAGGGTCATTACCCAACACCAGCTCCAGTATGGCCCCTCCATTCGTTGGAGCATCCACATATTGATGTAAGAAACCTTTTTGGATACACTTAACACATTCTGCTCCATCGAAACCCCTTACACTAAGGAGATCCCAGTTTATATTAAGGAAGTTAAAATCCCCCATGACAACAACCCAATGGCTATTGGGGTGTCTGTAGTACAATTCTATCAGTGTGAATGCACCCCTCCTATTCCTGAGTTCCACTCAAATGGACTCAGTGTCTGACCCCTCTATTATGTCTCCCCTGAGTGCAGCTGTGATATTGTCCCTGATTAGCAGTGCAAGCCCTCCCTATGTTTCACTCCTCCTCTATCTTTTCTGAAACATTGAAAACCTGGTACATTAATCACCCATTCATGTCCCTCTCTCAACCAAGTTTCAGTAATGGCTACAACATCGTAGTTGTATATATTGATTCATGATCCAAGTTCATCACCCTTACCGATAATACTCAGAGCATTAAAATATTTACACTTCAAATTATCCAACCCACCATACCTGTTATTTCAATTTTGCCTTTCAGTACTTTCCCTGACATCTGCTTTACTGTCCAATCCATTCCCTTACTGACCTGGGGCTTCGATTCCCAGCCCCCTGAAAACTAATTTAAACTCTCCCAAGTAGCGTCAGCAAACCTCCTGGCCAGGATATTGGTTCCCCTCCAGTTCAGGTGCAACCTGCTCCTCTTGGACAGGTCACTCCTTCTCCAGAAAAGGTTCCAATGATCGAAGAACTTGAAACCCTGCCTCCTGCACCATCTCCGCAACCACTCATTTATCCAGGTCATCATCCCATTCCTACCTGCACTAGCCCTTGGCACAGGGAGTAATCTGGAGATTACTACCCTGGAGGTTACATATGTTACCATATCACCCTGAGATTCATTTTCTTACAGGTATTCACAGTAGGACAAAGAAATATCATAGAACCAATGAAAAACGACACACAGACATGAATGACAAACAACGTGCAAAAAAGACAAAGTATGCAAATACAAAATAAATAAATAAGCAAACAAACAGATAAATAATACTGAGGACATGAGTTGTAGGGCCCTTGAAAGTGAGTCCATAGGTTGTGGAATCAGTTCAGTGTTGGGGTGAGTGAAGTTATGGACACTGGTTCAGGAGCCTGATGGTTAAAAGGAAGTAACTTTTGCTGAACCTGGTGGTGTAAGCCGTGAGGCTCCTGTACCTTCTCCCTGATGGCAGCAGTGAGAAAAAAGCATGGCCTGGATGGTTGGGTTCCTTGATGATGGAGGCTGCTTCCTTGTGGCAGGGCTCCTTGGATATGTGCTCATTGGTGGGGAGGGCTTTGCCTGTGATGGACTGGGTTGTATCTACTACTTGTTGAAGGCTTTTCTGTTCTTGGGCACTGGTGTTCCATACCAATGTAAGTTATGTTGAAGCTTTCAGGATGACAAAAGAAATTAGTGATGTCAAAGACAATGACGGAAGTGCTTAAGATGAAAGACTGAAATTGCTGTCATATATTAGAAACCGACAAACCATGGAAGGAAGACAAGGTTATACATCCAGAAAATAATAGAATTAGCAGCCATCTGTTGTGTAAATTGGCTCAATACTCATAAACAAGAATCATGAAGACTCAGAATTATTGATTTAAAGTAAAGTGTGTTTGCAATATCAAATCAGCTGGAAATGTTATCGATTTCTGCTGCATTTTTCTCAAAACATCAATAAATTTATTACTGTCTATTACAAAACGTCAAATGGCTTTCCCAAAAATCAGTGAGTTTGTCCTGTTGATAGAGCATGTACAGATTGCAGCCTTCCTTTGTGTGTCACTCTGTGAATCATTGCATCCTAAGCTTCTCCTTTGGAAATACTAGCAGAGAACAACCATATTTCATAGAATTATAGAGTCGTAGTCCTGTCAGTTAGTAATGTCAGTCTTATTGTCTCCTTCATTTCCTGGTGACCTGAAATTTATTATTATTTCCTCTACACGAGAGGAAAGGCATCTTAAGTCTTGGTGTTTTGCACATGGGTTGACTGTTTGTCTTTGTGTGTAGTTTTTCATTGTTCTATTGTGTTTCTTTGTTCTACTGTGCATGCTATCATGAGAGACTGGATGAACTTGGGTTGTTTTCTCTGAAACGCCTGAGGCTGAGAGGTTTAATTGAGGTTTATAAGATTATGAGAGGCATAGATAGAGAAGGCATGGAATATCTGTTCCCAAGGTTGAACTTTCCATTACCAGAGGGTATGAGGGCATGAATTGGGGGTGAGAGGGAGTAGGTTCAAGGGCAGTATGAGGGTTACGTTTTTAACTCAGAGTGGTGGGTGCCTGGAATGCACTGCCTGGTATGGTGGTAGAGGTAAATACATTGGAGGTTTTTAAGAGACGTTTGGATAGGCATATGGATAGGTAAGGAACATGGAGGGGTGTGGACATAGCGTAGGTAAGAAGGATTGGTGTTTGGGTGTTCTTGATTTGCTTTTTCGCTTGTTCAGCACAACATTGTGGGCCAAATGGCCTGCTCCTGTGCTGTACTTCTCTATAAAAGTTTTGCAAGAAAATTAATTTCAAGGTAGTATATAGTGACATGTACAGTACTGTGCAAAAAGTCTTAGGTGCATAAATTGTATACAACTAGGGTACGTAAGACTTTTGCACAGTACTGTAGTAATCATGTATTTTTTAATTTATTCATTTATGGGATGTGGGGGTCGCCAGCTAAGCCAGCTTTCATTGCCCATCCCTGGTTGCCCTTGAGAAGGTGGTGATGCGCTGCCTTCTTGAACCGCTGCAGTTCCTGGGGTGTAGATACACCCACAGTGCTGATAGGGAGGGAATTCCATGATTTTGACCCAGCAGCAATGAAGGAATGGTGATATGTTTTCAAGTCAGAATGATGAGTGACTTAGAGGGGGATTTCCAACTATCGCACAGTACTGCTGCCACAATAAAAAAAAACAAATTTCATGATATAAGTGAGAAATGATAAACCTGATTCTGATACGGGCCCTTATTGTGGACGGAGAGTGGGAAGGGGGCAGGGAGACTGGAATCATGGCTGGGAAAAGGGGAAGGAAGAGACGAGGGAGCAGGAAGCCCCAGAGAGACATTCTGTAATGATGAATAAATCAATTGTTTGGAATCAAATGTCCTTGCTTGGTATCCCAGGGCTGATATCTCAGGCCAGCACCACACTCCCTGCCCCTGGAACTTCTTCTCTGCTGCTTGTCACATACCCCTCCCACGGCACTCCCACTCACCATTCCCAATGTCCTTTACTCCCGCCAGATTCATAAACTTACTCTCCTCTCCAAATAGAGTACTGTGCTACCTCGCTATATATATATGTCCCTAAGACATTTACACAGTACTGTATGTATTTTGATAATACAAAGAATATTGAACAGTACAGCACTGCAACATCGAACCACAAAGTTGTTCCAATCTAATTAAATTACTAATCAAATAGGCAACCTACTGTAACTAACCCCCTCTGCCTGTTTAATATTCATATCCTTCCATTTTCCACACATTCAGGTGCCTATCTATATGTCCCTAATGTACCTGCCTCTATCACCCCCCCCCCCCCCCCCCAGGCAGTGCATTCCAGGCACAACTCACCAGTATCTACAGCACTATACCTGTTGTTGAGTGGAATGGCCACGGGGTACTCTGCACTGGCTGCCTATCCACTTTCACCCTCCTGACAGTCATCGAGTTGTCTGTGTCCTGCACCTTGATAGTAACTGTATACCTCTCTGTATGTCTTGTCTATCAACACTCCAGCCTCCTGAATGATCTGGATTTCATCCTGTTCCAGCTCCAGTTCCTTAGCACGGTCTGAGAAAAGCTGCAGCTGGACTCACTTCTTGCAGGTGTAGTCGTCAGAGACATCAGATGTCTCCCTGCTTTCCCACATCTTGCAAGAAGAGCATTCCACTATCCTGCCTGATATCCCCACTGCTCTAAATGTAAAAAAAGAAAGAAAGAATAACTATTTTTTTTAAAAAATCTACATACGGCCTAAATTTCTCCTAGGCTCAATGAGCCAAAGCTTCAACTCCCCACTGCAACACTGGTCCACTCACACAATGGCAGCTCCCACAATAGCTACTCTGCTTAATCCTAACTTCAGTCAATCTAGTCGACACCAAACTAAGAATCTGCATAATCACATTGATCTGCACCAGGCTACATTTGCAGAGACAGGAGTAATTTTCTTTGCTTAAGAACTATGTGTATGTCACATAAGCAATGTTAACTGTTGGACCGGGACGTAGCATTGTTACTTTTCTTGTACGCTTGTTTGTATTTTTATATAGTTGCCTATATACATGCATTGTTCAGTTAATTTTTCAGTAATTATGGTGCAGTTACATCTGTATTTTTCTAGAAACTTTCTAGTTTTCAGTAGCAGGTGTTGCACCATTTGAATCAGTCTATTTTATAGGTTAATGATTATCGATGGAATTTTGTTATCTCTAGTCTAAGTATGAAATGACCACGACTACTTTTTCCTTTTGTATTTTCTTTGTTCTCTTTGTTCTGTATTAGTCAGGGCATGAAGGGATACACAAAAAAGGCAGGTGATTGGGGCTGAGAGGGAAATGGATCTACCATGGTGAAATGGAAGAGCAGTCTCGATGGGCCAAATGGCTAATTCTGCTCCTATACCTTATTTTCTGTTACCCATATAGCAGGCTCCCTCTCTCCACACAGCTGATGAATCCAAAGGAATGGCAAAGTCTGATACAGTTTGGCACCAGTAGGAGTGGTCAGTCAGTGTTGAATTCAATATAGGGTTGTCTTAGCTCTGGATTTTTCCTTGGGTTTACCCCCAAAGCTTTACTTGTGAATGTTAAAGATGGGGGCATGACTGGAAGTTCAGGAAATCAATGTTCATTCCATCAGGTTGGGAGCTACCCGGACGGAATTCAAGGTGCTGTTTCTCAAACCTAAGTATGGCCTCATCACAACAGTAGAGGGGGCCATGGATGGACATATCGGAGTGGGAATGGAAAGTGGAATTAAAATGGATGGCCACTGAGAGATTCCACTTTTCCTCGCAGATGGAGCATAAGTGCTCGGCCAAGCCATCTCCCATTCTACGCTGGGTGTCAACGTAGAAGAGGCCACACCGCATACACCGGACACAATAAATGACGCTAAGTGCCAGGAGGGAGCTCCATGGGGAGGGACAAGTGGACAAGGGAGTCATATAGGGAACGATCCCTGCGGAAAACAGAAAATGGGGCGGAGGGAAAGATGTGTTTGGTGGTGGGATCACGTTGGAGGTGACGAATTATGTGTTGGATGCGGAGGCAGTTGGAGTGGTAGGTGAGGACAAGAGGAACCCTATCCCTGGTGGGATAGCTGGAGGATGGGGTAAAAGCGGATGTGCATGAAATGGAAGAGGTGCAGTTAAGGGCAACGTTGATGGAGGAGGAAGGGAAGCCCCTTTCTTTGACGAAGGAGGACATCTCCTTCACTATGGAATGAAAAGCCTCATCCTGAGAGCAGATGCTGTGGAGACAGAGGAATTGAGAGAAGGGGATAGCGTTTGTGCAGGGTTGAGATCAGAGTTTTCCTTCTAATTGAGTTGCCAAACACAGCCGATTATAATATTTCCTAATCATTATCATTCCTGATCATATTGATAACGAACCTCAATCAATGCTTTATTTCTGTTTATTTATACTACACAGTAGCATAGTGGCAGGCAGAACACTTTACAGTACCAGTGACCCAGGTTCATTTCCTTCCACTGCCTGTATGTAAGGAATTTGCATATTCTCCCAGTGACCACGTGGGTTTCCTCTGGGTGCTCCAGTTTCCTCCCACAGTCCAAAGACGTACCGGTTGGTAGGATCAAACCACAAACAAGAGAAAATATGCAGGTGCTGGAAATCCAAACAATACACCCAAAATGCTGGAGGAACTCAACAGATCAGGTCACACCTCTGGAAAAAAGTATAGTCGACGTTTCGGGCCCAAACATTTCAGTCCTGCCGAAAGGTTTCGGCCCAAAACGTTGATTGTACTTTTTTCCATAGGTACTACCTGATCTGCTAAGTTTCTTCAGCATTTTGTGCGTGTTGCCCAGTTGGTTAATTGGTCATTGTAAATTTTCCCGTGATTAGGCAAGGGTTAAATTGGGGGACTGCCAGGCCACGTGGGTTGAAGGTCTGGAAGGGCCTCTTCCGTGTTGTATCTCAACAAACAAATAAATACCTCTGCTTCAAGTATGCCCATTTGTTCCTTTAGTTTTGCTATGACTTCATGTTGTTTCTCCAACTCCATTTTTAAGTTTTGAATCTGTGAAGAGAATAAAAGAAAACAAAAAGTGTGAAATAAAAAAGGTAGACAGACATGATTTCACTATCACAAGAGTTTGACCTTAAGATTTAGCATATTATCAAAGATCCGATAAGATTAGCTTTATTTATCATATGTACATTGAGACATCAAGACATACAGTGAATTGCAACGCCTCATGTCAATGACCAACACAATCTAAGGATGTGCTGGGGGCAGCCCACAAGTGTTGCCATGATTCCTGCCTCAACATAGCACGCTAACTTACTAATCCTAATGTACATTATTTGACCGTGGGAGGAAAACAGAGCACTCAGGGGAAATCCGTGTGGAACACATACACATACTGGTGGAACTCAGCATCTATGAAAAAGAGTAAACAGTCAACATTTCAGACTGAGAGCCTCCTTCAGGATTCCTGACCTGCTGAAATCCTCCAGCATTTTGCGTGTGTTGCTTTGGATTGCCAGCATCTGCAGACTTTCTAGTGTCTGAAATCCACAAGGTCACGGGAGAACGTACCAACTCGTTACCAGACAGTGATGGAATTGAACCCGAGTCGCTGGTGCTGTAGTAATGTTACACTAGCCACTACAATAGTGTGCTGCCCCAAATAGAGGTCGTTGATATATCAAATCTTGTGGGATATCCAATAGTCAATATTAGTTAACGCAAGTTGTAACTGCTTAAGGATTCCTGGTTAATCAAAATGGCTGTTTTGAGGAATCCATTCAACCATTCCAGTTTCCTAAGCAACCAGATCATGGCTGCTCTGCACCTCAATGTATCTGCCTAGACTCTGTACCTCTTGTCATTAGGTCGCCATGGTAGCGTAGTGTTTAGCGTGACACTATTACAGCTGAGGGCGTCAGATTTCAGAGTTCGGTTCCGGCGCCATCTGTAAGGAGTTTATATGTTCTCCCTGTAACCATGTATGTTTCCTTCAGGTGCTCTAGTTTCCTCGCACTGCCCAAAGAGATCCAGGTTAGTAGGCTAATTGGTCATTGTAAATTGTCCTGTGATTAAGCTAGTGTTCAATAGGTGGTTTGCTGGGCGCCACGGCTTGTTGGGCCAGCAGGGCCTGTTCTGTGCTGTACCACTAAATAAGTTTATATTAAGACGTGTAACTCCCCACCATCTACACCTAGGGAAATGCTGGATGCACAAAGCACTGCAGAAAACTGGTAAGGTAATTATTCAAGTGGTCTTCCAGGAAGTCAGTGTGGGCCTTTGATCAATTAGCTGATTTTTCCCAACCAAAACTTGAACTGAATTGAATTGACTTTATTACTTACATCCTTCAGATACATGAGGAGTCAAAATCCTTACGTTACATCTCCATCTTTATGTGCAATGTGCAATTTATAGTAATTTATAATAAATATTATCTACAACAGGAGAGTCTATATAACATAGAAATACAGTTGCGTCAGCATAAATTCGTCAGTCTGATGGCCTGGTGGAAGAAGCTGTCCCTGAGCCAATTGGTCCTGGCTTTTATGCTGCGGTACCATTTCCTGGATGGTAGCAGCTGGAGCAGTTTGTGGTTGGGGTGACTTGGGTCCCCAATGATCCTTCAGGCCTTTTTTACAGACCTGTCTTTGTAAATATTCCAAATAGCGGGAAGTTCACATCTACAGATGCGCTGGGCTGTCCGCACCACTCTCTGCAGAGTCCTGCGGTTGAGGGAAGTACAGTTTCCATACCATGCAGTGATGTAGCCAGTCAGGGTGCTCTCAATTGTGTCCCTATAGAAAGCTCTTAGGATTTGGGGACCCATGCTAAACTTCTTCAACTGTCTGAGGTGAAAGAAGCACTGTTGTGTCTTTTTCACCACACAACTTGTATGAGATTCTCAGTGATGTTTATGCAGAGGAACTTAAAGCTGTTCATCCTCTCAACACTAGATCCATCCAGGCTCCTCCTCAGGAGTCTAGCTCCATTCCACCTGTAGTCCACAACCAACTCTGTTTTTGTGACATTGAGGGAGAGGTTGTTTTCTTGACACCACTGTGACAGGGGTGATGACTTTTTCTCCGCAGGCTGCCTCATTATTTGAGATTAGGCCAGTCAGTGTAGCGTCGTCAGCAAATTCAATTAGCAGATTGAAGCTGAGGGAGGCAACGCAGTCATGGGTATACAGAGAGTAAAGGAGAGGGTTGAGAATAATCGTTGCGTAAAATAACATCCTGTTATTAGCCCAAATGCCCAATACAAAATGGGATATTATTTAACCACACAGAAAACAGATAAACATAAGGATCATTGGATAATGAGCCATTTTCATGCCATCTTTTTTAGGTTTATGAGGCACCATATTTTGAGGTTCTTTTTTGAACTAATTTTCCTTAAAGATGAAGCGTTACTTAAAATCAGGAATTTCTCAATTTGTTCTGCATGTGACACACAATACAGGATTGACTTCAGGTATAGTCAGTGGTGGCCAACAACTTTCAACTCAAGGCACCATACCATTTTGGAGTTTCTTTGGCCAATATCTGCCTCAACCAAAAGGACGAAGAACACTTTAACATATTTCTGAAGTCTGCTTCTGCACAGCTGCCAGCCAAATCCCTTTCCTTGACCTTTCTGACACTGACCAATGTTCCCTCTATTTTGTAATGACCAGTGTACACAAAAATCTTGTGCTGTGCACTTTTTTCTTTTGCCCAGTGGCAACAACATGTGCCTACTGAATTTTACATATGGAAGTATTCATTTTAACACCTAGCAAAACATTGTCAATGAGAACTTTGATCTCCTCTGAGTTTGATCATTTTCACTATCATTTATCTGCACTATCACAAAACATACTAGCAGGCCTGTAGCAGGTAATAAAGGATTTTCTCACCAGAGCTTTTGCACACCATCCACGTGTGATTTACCTGCTAAATGATGCTTTAAAAAGTCAAATTTCCAAATATCACTTCACTTCTTCCCCCATGCAAACTCTCCAGCAACAATTCAGGAAGGTAACACCAGTTTCTGTATTGTCCATAAATATTTCTTGCAGCTGCACATTCCTGACCTCATGACCATTCACTGTAACTGTTCTACTATTTCATTAAGCTATTTTGCTTTAAATGAACTAGCAGTTCTTTTGCACCTCATGCCCTTTGCTACTTTGGAATTTGACATAGTGAATCAACGATTCCTTCAATAAAAACAGTAGAAATAAGCCAGTTCTAAAATCTGCAGATAAATCAGCACAAACTCCATGGTTGTCAACACCGTCCACATCAGAAACCAGAAAAGGAAATGTGATTGATTATGATTGTGAAATATACTTAGCATGCCAATGAGGTAGAGGGTGACAGCCTTTTGTGCTCAGTTTAAATTCCTTTGTGCGTTATTAGCAAAAGATGTGTTTGCATGCACATGTGCACACCTCAGAGGAACCATTGATACGTACTTTCCATTATCTAGAAGGTGCCATAAGTCCTCTGTTCCCTTTACTAACTTACTGCCTGTTAATAAAAGTTCTCTATCTCTCGCATTGTTCATGGCTTCCTTCATCATGTCATAGCTTGCTCTCCGTTTTCACTACCGTCAGTCACGCAAGTCCTGAGTGGAGACTCAGGAATACCATCGCACTCAGATGTAGAAGGAACCTTCATTGCTGCTTCCATAACAATTTTGTTTTATCATTCAAGATTCTAAGCCCTGAGATGAACCCCCCGAACCTTCAGGACCAGTGGACCATTCTTAGTCTGGACTCTACTCTTTGCCTGTTTGGCATCGGTGACCCTTCCAAGAGTCAAAGGACAAAGCTCTGACTCCAGCCAATATAGCTCTCCAGGTCACTGAGGCACGCAAACCTCCAAACCATGACAAGGTTGTGGTCCTCTTCCAGGTGATACATTCCCCATTGCAGTTTTTCAATGTGCTAGCTTTGATACTGAGTGCTGGCAGGTGGCCACGAAACTCATTCTAATTGACCTCCAAACTCAGGACTGTAATCTTGAACAATACAGAGGAATGAGACAGCACCCTCTTTATAGCTCACTACTACAGTGTGAAATATGGTTATTCTCGAGGAAAATGCAACTCTGATCCTTGAGGTGCGGGCTTAGCCCACTGCTCAACTCTCTACACACATGACTATGTGGCCAGATACCGCACACACACAATCTATAAATTTGCCAACTGCTGCTGGCAGAATCTTTGATGGTGACAAGGTGGTGTACAGGAGTGAGATAGATTGGCTGCTTGTGTGGTGTCAGTACAACAACAACACACTCAGTGGCAGTAGAACCAAGGAACTGATTGTGGACATAAGGAAGGGTAAGTCAAGGGAACACATACCAATCCTCATCGAGGAATCAGTACTAGAAATGGTGAACAGTTACACGTTCTTCAGTGTCAATGACTCTGAAGATCTATCCTGGCCCAATATTGAGGATCGAGGAACGACTGCACAGGCGCGTGGACATCAGCGAGTTAGACCGGGGGGGGCGGGGGAGAGTATAAAAGAAGATCATTTTTTTCTTTGGCGGTTTGATCAAGGAATGACTGCGCAGCCACATGGATGTCAGTGAGTTAGACAGGCAGGAAGAGTATTAAAAGAAGACAGCTTTATAGAGCAGGCATCAGAGAAGCACGTGATGGAGTAGAGGGAGTCAGAGTAGGAGGGCTTTGGCTCGACGGGGCTTCGGTGATAATGGGTCGAGGCCAGGTAACTTACTTGTGAAGAATAGGAATAGGAATTATGTCCGTGAGGCCGGTGTTCTGTACTGGGTGTCAGATGTGGGATGTTTGGGAGACTTCCAGCCTTCCAGACAGCCATATTTGCACCAGGTGTGTCGAGCTGCAGCTCCTTAGGGACCAGGTTAGGGAATTTGAGATGCAGCTCGATGACCTTCGTCTGGTCAGGGAAACTGAGGAGGTGATAGAGAGGAGCTATAGGCAAGTAGTCACACAGGGGCCTCGAGAGACAGATAAGTGGGTAACAGTCAGGAGAGGGAAGGGCAAGAGTCAGATACTAGAGAGTACCCCTGTGCTGTCCCCCTTAACAATAAGTACCTCTGTTTGAGTACTGTTGTGGTAGATGGCCTACCTGGGGGAAGCAACAGTAGCCATGCCTCTGGCACAGAGTCTGGCCCTGTGGCTCAAAAGGGTAGGGAAAGGAAGAGGATGGCAGTAGTGATAGGGGTCTCTATAGTTAGGGGGTCAGACAGGTGATTCTGTGGATGAAGGAAAGAAACGTGGATGGTAGTTTGCCTCCCAGGTGCCAGGGTCCGGGATGTTTCTGATCGTGTCCACGAAATCCTGAAGTGGGAAGGTGAACAGCAAGAGGTCGTGGTACATATTGGTACCAACGACATAGGAAGGAAAGGGGAGGAGGTCCTGAAAACAGACTACAGGGATTTCAGAAGAAAGTTGAGAAGCAGGATCTCAAAGGTATTGCCTGTGCCATGCAACAGTGAGTTTAGGAATAGAATGAGGTGGAAGATAAATGAATGGCTGAGGAATTGGAGCAGGGGTCAGGGATTCAGATTTCTGGATCATTGGGACCTCTCTTTCGGCAGGAGTGACCTGTACAAAAAGGACGGGTTGCACCTGAATCCAAGGGGAACCAATATCCTGGCAGGGAGATTTGCAAAGGTTATTGGAGAGAGTTTAAACTAGGATCACTGAGGGGTGGTAACTGAACTGAAGAAATGGAGGAAAGAGCGGTTGGCTCACAAATAGAGAAAGCTTGTAGACAGTGTGAGAGGGAAGATAGGCAGGTGATAGAGAAGGGACGCGCTCAGACTGATGGTTTGAGATGTGTCTATTTTAATGAGAGGAGTATCATGAACAAAGTGGATGAGCTTAGAGCGTGGATCAGTACTTGGGGCTATGATGCTGTGGCCATTACAGAGACTTGGATGGGTCAGGGGAGGAAATGGCTACTTAGAGTGCCAGGCTTTAGATGTTTCAGAAAGGACAGCGAAGTAGGCAAAATAGGTGGGGGCGTGGCACTGTTGATCAGAGATAGGGTCACGGCTGCAGAAAAGGAGGAAGTCATGGAGGGATCGTCTACTGAGTCTCTGTGGGTGGAAGTTAGGAACAGAAAGGGGTCAATAACTCCACTGGGTGTTTTTTTAGACCACCTAATAGTAACAGGGACATCAAGGAGCAGATAGGGAGACAGATTCTGGAAAGATGCAATAATAACAGGGTTGTTGCAGTGGGAGATTTTAATTTCCCCAATATTGTTTGGCATCTCCCTAGAGCAAGAGGTTTAGATGGGGTGGAGTTTGTTAGGTGTGTTCAGAAAAGTTTCCTGACACAATATGTGGATAAGCCTACACGAGGAGAGGCTATGCTTGATCTGGTATTGGGAAATGAACTTGGTCAGGGGTCAGGTCTCTCTGTGGGAGAACACTTTGGAGATAGTGATCACAATTCTATCTGCTTTACCATATCATTGGAGAGGGATAGGAACAGACAAGTTAGGAAAGCATTTAACTGGAGTAAGGGGAAATATGAAGCTATCAGGCAGGAACTTGGAAGCATAAATTGGGAACAGATGTTCTCAGGGAAATGTACGATAGGAATGTGACAAATGTTCAGGGGATATTTGCGTGGTGTTCTGCACAGGTATATTCCCATGAGACAGGGAAAGGATGGTAGGGTACAGGAACGGTGGTGTACAAAGGCTGTTGTAAATCTAGTCAAAAAGAAAAGAAAAGTTTAGGAAAGGTTCAAAAAACTAGGCAATGATAGAGATCTAGAAAATTATAAGGCTAGCAGGAAGGAGCTTAAGAATGAAATTAGGAGAGCCAGAAGGGGCCATGAGAAGGCCTTGGTGAGCAGCTTTAAGGAAAATCCCAAGGCATTCTACAAGTATGTGAAGAGCAAGAGGATAAGATATGAGAGAACAGGACCAATCAAGTGTGACAGTGAAAAAGTGTGTATGGAACCGGAGGAGATAGCAGAGGTTCTTAATGAATATTTTGCTTCAGTATTCACTCAGAAAAGGACCTTAGTGATTGTAGGGATGACTTACAGCAGATTGAAAAGTTTGAGTATATAGACATCAAGAAAGAGGATGTGCTGGACCTTTTGGAAAGCATCAAGTTGGATAAGTCACCGGGATCGGACAAGATGTACCCCAGGCTACTGTGGGAGGTGAGGGAGGAGATTGCTGAAACTCTGGCAATGATCTTTACATCATCAATGGGGACATGAGGGGTTCCAGAGGATTAGAGGGTTGCAGATGTTGTTCCTTATTCAAGAAAGGGAGTAGAGATAGCCCAGGAAATTATAGACCAGTGAGTCTCACTTCAGTGGTTGGTAATTTGACGAAGATCCTGAGAGGCATGATTTATGAACATTTGGAGAGACATAATATGATTAGAAATAGTCAGCATGGCTTTGTCAAAGGCAGGTGATGCCTTACAAGCCTGATTAAATTTTTTTGAGGATGTGACTAAACACATTGATAAGGTAGAGCAGTAAATGTAGTGTATATGGATTTCAGCAAGGCAAGGCTTATTGAGAAAGGAAGGACATATGAGATCCAAGGGGACCTTGCTTTGTTGATCTGGAATTGGCTTGCCCACAGAAGACAAAGTGTGGTTGTAGATGGCTCATATTCTGCATGGAGGCTGATAACCAGTAGTGTGCCTCAGGGATCTGTTCTGGGACCCCGTCTCTTTGTGAGTTTTATAAATGACCCTGATGAGGAAGTGGAGGGATGGGTTAGTAAATTTGCTGATGACACAAAGGTTGGAGGTGTTGTGGATAGTGTGGAGGGCTGTCAGAGGTTACAACAGGACATTGATAGGAAAACTGGCCTGAGAAGTGGCAGATGGAGTTCAACCCAAATAAGTGCGAGGTGATTCATTTGGTTGGTTGAATATGATAGCAGGATATAGTATTAATGGTAAGACTCTTAGCAGTGTGAGGATCAAAGGGATCTTGGGGTCTGAGTCCTTAGGACACTCAAAGCTGCTGCACAGGTTGACTCTGTGGTTAAGAAGGTATACGGTGCATTGGCCTTCATCCACCATGGGATTAAGTTCAAGAGTCAAGAGGTAATGTTACAGCTGTATAGGACCCTGGTCAGATCCCACTTGGAGTACTGTGCTCAGTTCAGGTCACCTCACTAAAGGAAGGATGTGGAAACTATAGAAAGGGTGCAAAGGAGATTTAGAAGGATGTTGCCTGGATTGGGAAGCATGCCTTACGAGAATAGGTTGAGTGAACTTGACCTTTTCTCCTTGGGGAGACGGAGGATGAGAGGTGACTTGATAGAGGTCAATAAGATGATGAGAGGCATCGATTGTGTGGATAGTCAGAGGCTATTTCCCAGGGCTGAAATGGCTAACACAAGATGGCATAGTTTTAAGGTGCTTGGAAGGAGGTACAGAGGAGATGTCAGGGGTAAGATTTTAATGCAGAGAGTGGTGACTGCGTGGAATGTGCTGCCGGTGATGGTGGTGGAGATGGATACAAAGGGGTCTTTTAAGAGGCTCCTGAATAGGTACATGGAGCTTAGAAAATAGAGGGCTATGGGTAACCCTAGGTAACTTCTAAAGTAAATCCATGTTTGGCACAGTGTTGTGGGCCAAAGGGCCTGTATTGTGCTGCATGTTTTCTATGTTTCTAATATATTGATGAAGTTACAAAGAAGGCACGTCAGTGGCTTTTTTTTCATTAGAAGTTTAAGGAGATTTGGTATGTCATCAAAGACCTTAGCAAATTTCTACAGATGTATTACGGAGAGCAGTCTAACTGATTGCATGGCATGGATGTGCCAATGTACTGGATTGGAAAAAGCTACAGAAAGTTGTAAACTCAGTCAGCTCCATGATGGTACTAACTTCCCCACCATTGAGGACATCTTCAAAAAGTGATGACTCAAAAAGATGATGTCCATCATTAAGGACCCCCACCACCTAAGACACGTCCTCTTCTCATTACTACCGTCAAAGGAGATACAGGAGTCTGAAGATACGCTCAATATTTTAGGAAAACCTTCTTCCCCTCCACCATCAGATTTTTGAATGGGCGGTAAACCCATGAATCCTGCCTCATTACTTAGCTCTCTTTTTATTTTTCTATTGATTTTTTAATATTTCTTATTGCAACTTAAAATATTTTATTATGTAGTGCACTGCACTGCTGCCACAAAACACATTAGCAGTTAATGCGGTGCTGTTACAGCTTGGGGTGTTGGAACTCGGAGTTCAGTCCAGGTGTCCTCTAAGGAGTTTGTACATTCTCTCCGTAACGATGTGGGTTTCCTCCAAGTGCTCCAGTTTCCTCCCACAGTCCACAGATATACTGGTTAGTAGGTTATTAGGTAAATTGTCCTGTGATTAGACTAGGGTTAAATTGGCCGTTGTTGGGCGGCGCAGCTCGAATTGCTGAAAGGGTCTGTTCCGTGCTACATCTCTAAATAAAATAAATAAGCAAATTTCGCAAAATAGATCAATGATAGTAAACCTGAATCTGAATCCGTTTCTGATTCTGCTCCAAGAGAACCACGACCTTGTTGTTGTGTTTGAAGGCATGCATGCCTCAGTGACCCGGGGAGCTATGCTGGCTGGAGTCAGGGCTTTATGCTTTGCCTCTTGGTAGAGTCACCCATGCCAAACAGATCAAAAGGTAGAGGCCAGACTGAGAGTGGTCCACTGGTCCTCTAGGTTCAGCGGGGTTCAGCTCAGGGCTAACAACCCTGACTGTTAAAACAAAATTGTTACAGAAACAGCAATGGAGATTCCTTCTATATCTGAGCGCGATGGTATTCCCGAGTCTCCGTTCAGGACTTGTGTGACTGACAGTACTGAAAACCAAAGGGAAGCTACTGACATGATAAAGGAAGCCAGGAACACTGCCAGAGATGGAGGACCGTCATTGCTGCCCTAAACGCCAGTGGCATAATGGGGAATAAGTATATAGGTAATTCTGATCAACCGAGGCAGCAGGAGAACTAGATGTCAGGGGTTTTTTGATCTTTATCGAAATTAATATTTTATTTTAAGAAATATAATAATCTTCATGCCATCCAACTTACCTTGTTTATTGCACTGTGTAGATTTCGATGTTGCTGTGTGACAACATTGTCGAGGTGAAAGATCTTTTCCTGCAGTGTGGAAGACTCCATTTGAAGACTCTGAAACCTGCTAACAAATATTTCCACATCAATCATATAGAAATCACGTTCCAGTGAAATACCAGCTAGAATGTAGCATTGGAGAGGGTCCAGAGGAGGTTTACAAGAATGACCCTGGGCTAACATATGAGGAGTGTTTGATAGCTCTGGGACTGCATTATGGGAAACATCCTTCCCACATCTACTTTGTCTAGGCCTTTCAACATTCGAAAGGTTTCAATGCGATCACCCCTCATCCTTCTGAATTCCAGTGAGTACAGACCCAGAGCCATCAAACATTCCTCGTATGATACCCCTTTCATTCCTGGAATCATCCTTGTGAACCTCCTCTGGACCCTCTCCAATGCCAGCACATCTTTTCTAAGATGAGGGGCCTAAAACTGTTACAATATTCAATGTGAGGCCTCACCAGTGCCTTATAAAGCCTCAGCATCACATCCTTGCTCTTGTATTCTAGACCTCTTGAAATGAATGCTAACATGGCATTTGCCTTCCTCATCACCAACTCAACCTGCAAGTTAACCTTCAGGGTGTTCTGCACAAGGACTCCCAACTCCCTTTGCACCTCAGATTCCTGGATTTTCTCCCCATTAAGTAAATAGTCCGCACATTTATTTCTACTACCAAAGTGCATGACCATGCATTTTCCAACATCTATTTCATTTGCTTCTTTCTTGCCCATTCTCCTAATCTGTTTAAGTCCCCCTGCATCCTACCTTTTTCCTCAACATTACCTGCCCCTGACCAATCTTTGTGTCATCTGCAAACTTGGCAACAAAGCCATCTATTCCATTGTCTAAATCATTTATATACAGCATAAAAAGAATTGGTCCCAACACCTGCAAAACACCACTAACCACTGGCAGCCAACCCAAAATGGATCATTTTATTTCCACTCACTGCCTCCTACCAATTAGCCAATGCTCTAAGCACGTTAGTAACTCTCCCATAATACCTTGGGCTCTTAACTTGAGAAGCAGCTTCAAATTTGGCACCTTGTCAGACCTTCTGAAAGTCCAAATATACAACATCCACTACATCCCCCTTATTTATCCTACTTGTAATCTCCTCAAAGAATTCAAACAGGTTAATCAGGCAGGATTTTCTCTGAAGGAAACCATACTGACTTTGTACTATCATGTCCTGTGTCACCAAGTTCTCCATCACCTCATCCTTAACAATTGACTCCAACATCTTCCCAACCACTGAGGTCAGGCTAACTGTGATATAATTTGCTTTCTGATGCCTTCCTCCTTCCTTAAATAGAAACATAGAAATATAGAAAATAGGTGCAGGAGTAGGCCATTCAGCCCTTCGAGCCTGCACCGCCATTCAGTATGATCATGGCTGATCATCCAACTCACAACTCTGTACTTGCCTTCTCTCCATACCCCCTGATCCCCTTAGCCACAAGGGCCATATCTAACTCCCTCTTAAGTATAGCCAATGAACTGGCCTCAACCGTTTCCTGTGGCAGAGAATTCCACAGATTCACCACTCCCTCTGTGAAGAAGTTTTTCCTCATCTCGGTCCTAATAGGCTTCCCCTTTATCCTCAAACTGTGACCCCTTGTTCTGGACTTCCCCAACATCGGGAACAATCTTCCTGCATCTAGCCTGTCCAATCCCTTTAGGATTTTCAAGCAATGCACATCAAAGTTGCTGGTGAACACAGCAGGCCAGGGGAGAAAGACAAGAGTGGGGGGAAAAGCCCAGAGGATGGGCAAGGGGTATATTCAGAGGGACAGAGGGAGAAAAAGGAGAGAGAGAGAAAGAATGTGTGTATAAAAATAAATAGCAGATGGGGTACGAGGGGGAGGTGGGGCATTAGCGGAAGTTAGAGAAGTCAATGTCCATGCCATCAGGTTGGAGGCTACCCAGACGGAATATAAGGTGTTGTTCCTCCAACCTGAGTGTGGCTTCATCTTTACAGTAGAGGAAGCCGTGGATAGACATGTCAGAATGGGAATGGGACGTGGAATTAAAATGTGTGGCCACTGGGAGATCCTGCTTTCTCTGGCGGACAAAACGTAGGTGTTCAGCAAAGCGGTCTCCCAGTCTGCATCGGGTCTTGCCAATATATAGAAGGCCATATTGGGAGCACCGGACGCAGTATATCACCCCAGCCGGCTCACAGGTGAAGTGTCGCCTCACCTGGAAGGACTGTCTGGGGCCCTGTCTGGGACCCTGAAGGAAGTGTAAGGGCATGTGTAGCACTTGTTCTGCTTACAAAGATAAGTGCCAGGAGGGAGATCAGTGGGGAGGGACGGGGGGGGATGAATGGACAAGGGAGTCGCGTAGGGAGCAATCCCTGCAGAAAGCAGAGCGGGAGGGAAGATGTGCTTAGTGGTTGGATCCCGTTGGAGGTTGCAGAAGTTACAGAGAATATTATACGTTTCAATAAGATCCCCCCTCAATCTTCTAAATTTCAACAGGTATAAGCCTAGTCGTATGAAAGTCCTGCCATCCCAGGAATCAATCTGGTGAACATAAAAGAGTGGAGTGACATTTGCAATTTTCCAGTCCTCTGGCACCATGCCAGAGTCCAATGATTTCTGAAAGATCATTTCCAATGCCTCCACAATCTCTAGCGCTACCTCTTTTAGGACCCTAGGGTGCAGTTCATCTGGTCTGGGTAATTTACTTACCCTTAGGTCTTTCAGCTTTTTGAACACCTTCTCTCTTGTAATAGTAACTGCACTCGCCTCTCTTCCCTCACACACTACAGCATCAGGCATACTGCTAGTGTCTTCCACAGTGAAGACTGATGCAAAATACTTATTTAGTTCATCAGCCATCTCCTTGTCCTTGAACTCTTCAAGGAACTTCAGGCTGTTTACATATTACACAGATTGAGCTGAAGGTTGAGGAAAGACAGGCCATGGACAAACAAGATGAGGTTCTGCATGAACAAATATCAACTTATTCCATTCCTAGACTGGATTCTCCAGAGCTGGTTTGAGGAATGCAATAACAACAACTACATTTATATAGTAATATGCATTTTAAAAAAATATTGGAGGCACTTCACTGATATATGAACAGCTGTCAAGTCGAAGGCAGTATCAGAAGGAGTATGGCCAAGAGTTAGGATGTTAAAGAGGATTGGTTTTTTGAGTCTATTTCGGAATATAAGCAGTGACAGCAGAGTTCATGTGGACCAATGTGGTACATGGAACATGGTAGGGATGTGGATGTACAAGACCATAAGACAAAGGAGCAAAATCAGGTGATTTGGTCCAATGAGTCTGCTCCACCATTCCATCATGGCTGATATATTATCCCTCTCAACCCCATTCTCCTACCTTCTCCCCATAACATTTGATTCCCTTACTAATTAAGGACCTAGCAACGTCTGGTTTAAATATACCCAATGACTTGCCCTCCATAATCATTCATGGCAATGAATTCCACAGATTCACCACCATCTGGCAATTCTTCCTCATCTCTGTTCTGAAGTGTCATCCTTCTATTCTGAGGCAGGGCTTTTTGGTTTTAGGCTTCCCCCTACCTACAGAGAATACAAGACAAAAGGCTAATACAAGGGAGTATAACTTTAAGGTGTTTGGGTGAACATATAGAAGATGGCGGCACAACGCAGCGCGCGCGGCTGCTCCAAATTGAAATCGTATTTGTGAAGTAGGATGCCGTGCACAAACACGAGGAATTCTGCAGATGCTGGAATTTCAAGCAACACACATAAAAGTTGCTGGTGAACGCAGCAGGCCAGGCAGCATTTCTGGGAAGAGGTACAGTCGACGTTTCGGGCCGAGACCCTTCGTCAGGACTAACTGAAAGAAGAGCTAGTGAGAGATTTGAAAGTGAGAGGGGGCGGGGCCATGCACAATCCTGATTTGATGGAGACAGACGTGAGAAGCATGGAGGAACATCTGGAGAAACTTCTGAAATGCCTGCTTCGCTACCACTGCTACTGTGCGATCGAGAATCTCCGGAGGGGAAGGCTCCAGATCCTTGGCTTTGCCTATTGCCTGTTGCCGGGGCTGGGGTCAAAGCGCTCGGCAGAGATGGTGCTCAGTGTCGGAGGGCTGGTCAGAGGCTCGAAGTTTTCGGACGGACTTGGAGTTGGACTGTGGTCGGGTGCTTCCAGGATGCTGCATCGGCAAGTTTGCGGCGCTGGAAGCTCAAGGCAGGAAGAGTTTTCTTCCTTCAACCGTCTGCGTGAGATGATGAGACTTTCGAGAGACTTTGAGACTTTTTTTACCGTGCCCATGGTTTGTTCTTCATCAAATTACAGTATTGCTTTGCACTGTTGTAACTATATGTTATTGTGTGGTTTTTGTCAGTTTTTTCTTAGTCTTGGTTTGTCCTGTGTTTCTGTGATATCATTCTGGAGGAACAAATTGTATCATCATCTCTTAATGCATGCATTACTAAATGACAATAAAAGAGGACTGCGTGCCCTCATAATCTAATATAGGGGAGATGTCAGAGGTAGATATTTTTGCACAGAGAGTATAGGTATGTGGAACATTCCACAGAGGTGTTGGTAGAAGCAGATACGTACATTATTTAGGGGGTTCTTAGATAAGCACGTTGATGATAGATAATTGGAGGGCTATGGAGCAGGGAAGGGTTAGATTGATAAACACAAGAGATTTTGCAGATGCTGGAAGTCTAGAGCAATGCACACAAAACACTGGAGGAACTCAGGAGGTCAGGGAGCAGTCATAGAGAAGAATAAACAGTCGACATTTCAGGCTGAAACCCTTCATGAGGACAGTCAGGTTAGATTGATCAAGTATGTTAAAGGGTTGGCAGAACATTGTGGGCTGAAGGGCCTATACTGTGCTGTAATGTGCTATGATCTGTGTTCATGGTGGTGATCGTGGAGGAGCGGAGAGGGATTCAATAAAGGATGCTCTTCGTAGCAAGGTTTATGATTTTGCATGTGTTCAAACACTCTGTAGGTGAATGCATAAAAACAGAAAATATTTAAAAGTGAACTAATGTAAATAAATATAAATCAAGGCAAGTTAAGGATCAAGGATAAAGTGCTGAAATAAATAAACCAGGATTTTGAAAAGTGTCTGGTTATCCAGCTGATTTCTTTAAACACCTATTAATAATACCTCAGTGCCCCATGTGTCAGAACAGTAAGACTGCAATTGATTAGTGTCTAATGACTTATTGTTTGCTCTCTGAACAGAGGGTAGAAATTCAGTCTCAGCTGCATTTGCTAAACATGCAGTATTGTGACTGGAAATCAAAGGAATCAAATGCCATTTAAGTCATGCATTTTAATGTTTATGAATTGCATGTGCCCAAGAACATTGGCAAATTATAATTAATGCTTCATTACATTAAAAGTTTCAAATGATCAAACTAACCAGCTTCAAGCTGCCTGAAAGCACACAGCAAAACCGATTCCATCAAACTTAAGTGAATATATTAAATTATATTTTACTTAGAGATACAGCGCGGAACAGGCCTTTTGGCCCAACGACCACATTGCCCAGCAAACCACCTATTAATCTCTAGCCTAATCACAGGGCAATTTAGAATGGCCAATTAGCCTACTAATCAGTAGATCTTTGGACTGTGGGAGGAAACGGGAGCACTCAGAGGAAATCCATGCACACCCGGGAAGGAAAGTACAAACTTTCTTACCGAGGTCGCCGGAATTGAACTCCAAACTCCAATGCCCTGAGCTGTAATAGCATGGCGCTAAATGCTATGTAACCATAGTGGCCCTAACATAAACAAGGTCAGTTAGAGATAAGCTATTCTGCAATTTATGGTTACAAATGGAGAGAGCTAGGACTTCATGTAACTATGTCTGAGTTCAAAGTTCAAAATATATTTATTTTCAAAGTATATATGGCCTGTTCGCAGGAAGACATAGACCAGCATCTGAAGATATATAATGATCCTGAAAGAGAGCAGGAGTTGGGAGAGTGCGACATCCTAATAGACCCACCTGAACCGGATGTGCAGATCGACATGTCAGAGCTGCAACTAAAGGAAGTCAGAGAGGTTGTCCGCAAAGCAAGGGCAAGCTCGGCTCCAGGACCAAGCAACACCTCGTACAAAGTGTACAAGAATTGCCCCAAACTCCTGCTTCGTCTGTGGAAGATCCTGAGAATTTTCTGGGGAAGGGGGAAGATCCCAGAACAGTGGAGAGTGGCTGAAGGGGTGTGGAGGAAAATGCCACCCAGATAGATCAGTTTCGCATCATCTCCCTGCTGTGTGTCGAGGCGAAGATCTTCTTCAGTGCAGTTTCTAACCGGCTGTGCACCTACCTAGCAGAGAACACCTATATTGATACATCAGTCCAGAAGGGTGGCATTTCAGGGATGCCGGGCTGTCTGGAGCACATCGGTGTGGTGACACAGCTCATCAGGGAGGCCAGAGAGAACAAGGGCAACCTGTCAGTGCTGTGGCTCGACCTGGCAAATGCATATGGCTCCATTCCGCATAAGCTGGTGCAGCTCACACTGACCAAATATCACGTCCCCAGCAGAATCCGAGACCTTGTCGCTGATTATTACAGCAACTTCAGGATGAGGGTCTCTTCAGGAGCAATTACATCAACCTGGCACAAGGTGGAGATCGGCATCATCACAGGATGCACTGTCTCAGTGACACTGTTCTCCCTGGCCATGAACATGCTCACTAAGTCTGCTGAACCAGAGTGCACAGGGCCCAGAATGAATTCCGCTCAACGGCAACCACCTATCAGGGCATTCATGGATGACCTCACAGTCACCACAGAATCAGTCCCAGGCTGCCGGGGGATTCTGCAAGGGCTCGAAAAGCTGGTGGAGTGGGCCCGGGTGCGTTTCAAACCTGCCAAATCAAGATCGATGGTGCTGAGGAAAGGGAAGGTGGAGAACAAGTTCCGGTTCAGCATCACAGGCACAGCCATCCCAACCATCACAGAAAAGCCAGTCAAGAGCTTAGGCAAAGTTTTTGACAGCTCTTTAATGGACACAACATCCATTCAGGCAACCTGCACCGAGTTGGATGGCTGGCTGAAACTTGTGGACAAGTCTGGCCTACCTGGGAAGTTTAAAACCTGGGTGTATCAGCATGACATTCTTCCCAGAATCCTGTGACCCCTCCTCGACTATGCAGTTCCGATCTCGACAGTTGAAACCTTAGAGAGGAGGGTTAGCGACCACCTCAGGAGATGGCTGGGGCTGCCAAAGAGCCTGAGCAGCATCGCACTCTATGGACACCACAACAAACTGCAACTGCCCTTCAAATCCTTGGAGGAAGAATTCGAGGTAACAAGAGCCAGAGCAGTGCTACAGTATAGGGATCCAAGTAAGTACTGGCAGGAAGTGGAGGGCAGAGGAAGCTGTTCAGGAGGCAGAGGCGAGGCTGTGTCACAGGAGGCTGGTGGCAGTGGTCACACGAGGCCGAGCTGGGCTAGGATCCTTTCCAATTCCCCAAGTGGACACCAGAGGGAAGGAAAGGTGTCGTCTAGTTCAGGAGGAGGTGACAGCAGTAGTGGAGGAGATGAGAGCCTGCAAGGCAGTGGGAATGAAGCAACAGGGAGCTTGGACAAGATGGGAGAATGCAGTTGAGAGGAAAGTGACCTGGGCTGATCTTTGGAAAGTCGAACCACACCGCATCCAATTTCTCATCCAGGCAGTGTACGATGTGCTTCCAAGCCCATCAAACCTGCACATGGGGCAAGGCAGAGTTATCTGCGTGCCCACTGTGCTCCAAGCGAGGAACCCTGGAGCACATCCTCAGTGGCTGCGCAAGGGCACTTGGTAAGGGACGGTACAGCTGGAGGCATGATCAGGTCCTGAAGACCATCGCTGAAGCTGTCAGCACAGGAGTTGAGTGGGCGAAGCGGTCCCGACCCTCCAAGCAGACCATTGCTTTTGTCAGAGCTGGGGAGCAGCCAATACCTGCCAAAAGAACACCTGCAGGCATTCTGACCTTTGCAAGGGATTGGCAGCTGTTGGTGGACCTTGAAGGGCAGCTGAAGTTCCCCAACCATATCGCAGCCACCACCCTGCGACCAGACATTATCCTAGTGTCTGAGTCTACTAAGCAAGTGGTGCTGCTGGAGCTGACAGTCCCATGGGAAGATAGCTTGGAAGAGGCCTTTGAAAGGAAGCTCTCCAAGTACACAGGACTGGTCAGCAACTGTCAGCAGGCTGGATGGAGAGCGAGGTGCCTCCCAGTGGAGGTTGGTTGTAGGGGATTCGTAGCCCATTCTTTAGTTAGAGCCTTCAGCATTCTGGGCATCAAGGGAGAGAGGAAGAGGAGAGCCATCCGCAGTACCACCGATGCGGCAGAGAGGGCCTCAAGATGGCTGTGGCTCAAAAGAGGGGAGCCATGGAGTCATAAGTAGCTAGCCATCTGGACACAAGCTGCGGTCTGATCAGCCCCGGCTGGGTCACCTGGAGGAGGTTGTATGATGTTGAAAGACCCGAAACACCCGATGATTCCAGGAACATCACTGAAGGTATGTCCAGAAGCATCAATAGTTGTATGTACACAGCCTATGTCATCATATATGAGATTCATTTTCTTGTAGGCATTCACATGAAATAACAAAATAAAATATAATTTACAAAAAACTCTGCATAAACAAAGGCTGACAAAATAATAATGTGCAAAGGAAGACAAATTGTAGAAATAAATAAATAAATAAATAATCCTGAGAATATGAGCTGTCAGGTCCTTGAAGTGAGTCTGTCGGTTGTGGAGTCAGTTCAGTGTTGAGGTGAGAAGTTATCAACTCCAGTTCAGAAGCCCAATGGCTGAAGGGTAATAACCCTTCCTGAACCTAGCAGTATGGGACCTAAGGCTCCCGCACCTCCTGCAGGATGGTAGTAGCGAGAAGAGAGCACGGCCAGGATGGGTGGGGGGGGGGTGGTGTTCCTAAACTGGAGTGTGAGTTCTGAATTTTCTAATGTATCAAAGAATGAGAGAATTATCTGGGAAGGTCAACCCTTGCAAGAAGCACACAGTCAGTAGAATCTATGATTCATGCTGCCAGAGACCTTGGTTGAATATTGAACTGCCCGTGTGGCGTTTGATCGATCCCCCAGCAAAAGCATGGGGTGTTTCTTGAGTTTCTGTTTCCTCACACATCTCACAGAAATGTGATTTAGTGAATTAATAGGGCTTTGAAATCTGACCTTAGCATGTAGCTGCGTGGCAGAACCAGGGAAGGGTTGAGCAGAATGCAGGAGGAATAAAATTATTAATTTTGTAAAAATTGGGTTCTTTTGGGTTTCTTGCATTGTGGCTGCTTGTAGGCAAAGGTTGCATAATTTGTACATACTTTGATAGTAAATTTTCTTTGAAAGTTTGAAACTTTGAAAATGAGATTATTGCAGGATTAGCATAACTGGAGATCGATGGTCATAGAGCGATGAAGTCATTGACCAATGCAGTACAGAAACAGGCCCTTCAGTCCATCTAGTCCATACCAAACTGTTATTCTGCCTAGTCCCATTGACCCACACCTGGATGATAGCCCTTCATACTCCTCCCATCAACGTACTTATCCAAACTTCTGATAAGTGTTGAAATCAAACTTGCATCCAGCACGTCCACTGGCAGAACGTTCCACACCCCTATCACCCACTGAGTGATGTTCCCCTAGATATCTCTTAAATATTTCACCTTTCACATTTAACCTATGACCTCTCAATCCCATTTCATCCAACCTCAATGGAAACAGCCTGATTGTACTTGCCCAATCCACACTACTTATAATTTTATATACCGCAATCCAATTTCACCTCATTATCCCACACTCTATGGAATTAAGACCTGATTCAACCTTTCCCTATAACCCAGGTCCTCAAGTCCCAGCAACATCCTTGTAAATTTTCTCTGCACTTTTTCAATCCTGTAGATATTTTTCCTGTAGATAGATGACCAGAACTTCACACAATGAATCAAATGTGGTTTTACACAACATCCTAACATCTCAACTCCTGTAACACACATCAAAGTTGCTGGTGAACGCATCAGGCCAGGCAGCATCTCTAGGAAGAGGTACAGTCGACGTTTCAGGCCGAGACCCTTCGTCAGGACTAACTGAAGGAAGAGATAGTTAGTCCTGACAAAGGGTCTCGGCCTGAAACGTCGACTGTACCTCTTCCTAGAGATGCTGCCTGGCCTGCTGCGTTCACCAGCAACTTTGATGTGTGTTGCTTGAATTTCCAGCATCTGCAGAATTCCTCGTGTTTGCGATCCCAACTCCTGTCCTTTGATTTAGTACACGCTCAGCAGGCTGAAGGGCCTGTTTCAATTCTGAATCTCTTTTTGATGCTACAAGTCTAACCATTCTCTTCCCTTTCCTTAGAGGGGCTTACATTTGATTGGTTTAGTTACTTAAGGGAAGGGAGAGGAGAATATATCTGCGACTGTCTGCTCAAGGGACTTCAGTTATACAGCTGGAGGTGCCTCAGTTTCTCTCAGTGCCCATTAGATGCAAGGTACTGTGGGAAATGTGGATGAAAACAATGAGACTGAATTACACTATTGTGGCCCCCTGGTACAAAAGGTCATTCAGTAGGATAGATTAGATTGGAACAATGTGCTTCCAGGTAATAGCATTCACAATTCTCTGTGGTTCAATAAAATGAATTCATGCTCCATTTGGAACCAGAAAGATAAATTACTGGTTCAGGTGGAAATAAATGAGACTGAACTAGAAGACGCATTGAGACATGTTTGAATAGCGATCAGAGGACCTGATTAAGTAAAAGAAGGAGTTGCATAGGAGGTGTAGGCAGGAACAAATGTGTTACTTGATGAGTAAATAAGGAATGCAAGAGAACACTTAAAAAGAAAATCAGGAGGGCTAAAAGAAAATGTGAGGTTGCTCCAGCAGACAAGGTGAAGGAGAATCTTAACATATGGGGGAGATCTTTAATGGAGCTTAATACCCAATGATACACATTATATGGAAAGGACAGGCAGGAAGACAGAGGAGGCAATGTTGCTTTATTAAGAAATGAGATCAAATCATGAGAAACAGATGACATGGCGTCGGAAGGTGTTGAATCGTTATGGATAGAGCAAAAGAACTGAAAGGGTACAAAGACCCTGATGGGAGTTGTATACAGACCCCCAAAGAGTAGTAAGAAATGTTGCCTACAAATTACAACAGGAGATAGAAAATGCATACGAAAAGGGCAATGTGACAATAGCCATGGGGGACATCAATATATAGGTAGATTGGAAAAATCAGGTTGGTGCTGGATTCCAGGAGAGGAAAAATTTCTATAGTGCCTCTGAGATGGTTTTTTAGAGCAGCTCATGGCTGAGCCCACTAGACGATCAGCTATTCCGGATTGGGTGTTGTGCAATAAAATAGAATTGATTAGAGCACTTAAGGTAAAAAAAAACCCTTAGGGAAAAGTGATCATAATATGATCAAATTCACCCTGAAATTTGAGAAGGAGAATCTGAAGTCAGATGTATCAGTATTACAGTGGAATAAAGGAAATTACAGGGGCCTGGGAGGAGTTAGTCAGAATTGATTGGAAAAGAACACTGGCAGGGATGACAGCAGAGCAGCAATGGCTGTAATTTCTGTAAGCAATTTAGAATGCACAGGATATGTATATATCCCGAAGAGGAAGAAGTATTCTAAAGGAATGATAACACAATCGTGGCTAACAAGAGAAGTCAAAAACAACGTAAAAAAAGGAGGGCATATAATAGAGCAAAAATTGGTGGGAAGTTAGAGGATTGGGAAGCTTTTAAAAACCAACAGAAGGCAACTAAAAATGTCATTAAAAAGGTAAAGATGAAATACAAAATAAGCTAGCCAATAATATTAAAGATGATATCATAAGTTTCTTCAGATACATAAACTGTAAAAGGGAGGATGTCAGATTACTGGAAAAGGATGCCGCAGAGGTAGTAAAGGAGAACAACAATATGGCGGATGAACTGAATAAGTATTTTGCATCAGTCATCACAATGAAAGGCACTAGCAGTATGGTGGAAGTTCCAGGTGTCTGGGATCATGAAATGTGTGAAGTTACCTTAACTAGAGAGAAGGCTCTTGGGAAACTGGAAAGTCTGAAGGTAGATAAGTTACGTGCACCAGATGGTGTACACCCCAAAGTTCTGAAAGAGGTGGCTGAAGAGATCGTGGAGGCATTAGTAATGATCTTTCAAGAATCCCTAGATTCTAGAATGATTCTGGAACACTGGAAAATTGCAAATGTCGCTCCACTATTCAAGAAGGGAATGAAGCAGAAGAAAGGAAGTTATAGGCCAGTTAGTCTGACCTTAGTAGTTGGGGAAAATGTTGGAGTCGATTATTAAGGATGAGGTCTCAGGGTATTTGGATGCACATGATAAAATAGGCCATAGTCAGCATGGTTTCCTTAAGGTAAAATCTTGCCTGACAAATCTGTTAGAATTCTTTGAAGAAATAACGAGCAGGTTAAATGAAGGAGAATCTGTTATTGTTGCATACTTGCATTTTCAGAAGGCCTTTGACAACCTGCCACACAGGAGTCTGCTTAAAAAGTTACAAACCCATAGTATACAGGAAAGTTTCTAGCATGGATAAAGCAGTGGCTGATTGGCAGGTGGCAAAGAGTGGGAAGAAAGGCAGCCTTATCTGGCTGACTCCCAGTGAATAGTGATGTTCCGCAGGGGTCTGTGTTTGGGCCAATCTTTTTACATTATCTGTCAACGATCTGGATGATGGAATTGATAGCTTTGTTGCAAAATTTGCGGACAATATGAAGTGAGGTGGGGACCAGGTAGTTTTGAGGAAGTAGAGAGGCTACAGAAGGACTTGGACAGATTAGGAGAATGGGCAAAAAAATGGCAGATGGAATATAGTGTCAGGAGGTGTACGGTCACACACTTTAGTAGAAGAAATGGAAGGATTGACTATTTTTTAAATGGAAAGAAAATACAAAAACAACGAGGTGCAAAGGACTTGGGAGTCCTTGTGCAGGATTCCCTAAAGGTTAATTTGCAGGTTGAGTCTGTGGTGAGGAAGGCAAATGCAATGCTAGCATTCATTTGAAGAAGACTAGCATATAAAAGCAAGGATGTGATGTTGAGACTTTATAAAGCACTGGCGGGGGCCCCTTATCTTAGAAAGGATGTGCTGAAACTGGAGAGGGTTCAAAGGAAGTTCAGGAAAATGATTCCAGGATTGAATGGCTTGTCATGGGAAGGCTCTGGGCCTGTGTTCGCTGAAATTCAGAAGAATGATTGGTGACCTCATTGAAACCTATCGATGGTGAAAGGTCTTGATAGAGGGAAGTGGAGAATATGTTTCCCATAGTGGGGGAGTCTAACATCAGAGGACACAGCCTGAGAATAGTGGGTGTCCTTTTAGAATGGAGATGAGGAGGATTTTCTTTTGCTAGTGAGTGGTGAATCTGTGGAATTCTTTGCCACAGGCAGAAATGGTAGAGAAGACTACCTGATGGGCCAAATGGCATAACTCTGCTCCTGTATCTTATTAATTTTGTTTTTTGCATCCGTATTTACTTGGGAGACGGACATGGAGTCTGTAGATGTGAGGCAATGCAGCAGTGCAGATTACAAGGGAGAAAGTGTATACCATCTTGAGGCAAATTATGGTTGCTAAATCCCCAGGGTCTGACAATGTGTTCCCTCAGATCATGTGGGAGGCTGGTGCAAACACCACAGGGGCCTTCGCAGCAAGACCAAGGACGGACTGGGCTGTATTCACTACTTTTTGTTGGATTTTCCATTCAAGGGGATTGGTGTCTCCATACGAAGCTGTAATGCAACCAGACAACGTTCTCTCCAACACATATCTATAGAAGTCTGCCAAAGTTTTAGATATCATGCCAAACTTTCGTGAACTTCTAAGGAAGTAGATGTGCTGCCATGCTTCCTACAGATGCTGCCTGGCCTGCTGCGTTCACCAGCAACTTTGATGTGTGGTGCTGCCACGCTTTCTTTGTAATGCATTGATGTGCAATTCCCTCAATCCTCTGACTAATGAAGGCAAACGCACCACAACCCTTCTTAACCACAATCAAACTGCGCGACAACTTTGAGGGTTCTCTGGACATGAAACCCAATATACCACTGTTCCTCCACACTGTTAAGAATCCAGCCTTTAACCCTGTATTCTGCCTTAAAATTCAACTTTCCAAAGTGAATAACATCACACTTTTCCAGGTTGAACTCTATTTCAGCCCAGCTCTGCATCCCGTCAATGTCCCATTGTAACCCTTGGCAACCTTCTACATTATCTACAACACCACCAACCTCTGTGTCACCTGCCAACATACTAAGCCACTCTCCCACTTCCTCATCGAAGTCATTTATACAAATCTTGAACAGTACGCATCTCAGAACAGATCCCTGTGGAACACCACAGGTCACTGACCTCCAAGAATATAGGTAAAATGAAAATAACTGTTGGGTTAGCTCTCATTCTGAAGGCTGTAATGAAGCCGGGTATTTCTCAGCCCAGAAGATTAAATATAGATTATTTATATAGGCAATAGAAACAAAAGTAGAGAATACATGGATGAAATTAGCTTATACAGTGCCTATAAAAAATATTCACACCCCCCTTGGAAGATTTCATGTTTTATTGTTTGACAACATTGAATCACAGTGGATTGAATTTGGAGTTTTTGACACCGATCAACAGAAAAGGACTCTTTCATGTCAAAGTGAAAACAGATCTCTACAAAGTGATCTAAATTAATTACAAATAAAAAACACAAAATAATTGATTGCATAGGTATTCACCCCCTTCGAGTCAGTATTTAGCAGACGCACCTTTGGCAGCAATTACAGCCTTGAGTCTGTGTGGATAGGTCTCTATCAGCTTTGCACATCTGGACACTGCAATTTTTCCCCATTCTTAACAAAACTTCTCAAGCTCTGGCAGATTGCATAGGGATCGTGAGTGAACAGCACTTTTCAAGTCCAGCCACAAATTCTCATTTGGGCTCTTGATTTGACCATACTAGGACATTAACTTTGTTATTTTTAAGCCATTCCTGTGTATCATTGGCTTTATGCTTGGGGTCATTGTCTTGCTGGAAAGCAAACCTTCTGTAAAGTCACAGACCTCATATAGATTACATCAGATTTTCCTCCAGGATCTCCCTGTATTTTGCTGCATTCATTTTACCCTCTACCTTCACAGCCTTCCAGGGCCTGCTGCAGTGAAGCATCCCCACAGCATGATGCAGCCACCACCATGCTTCACGGTAGGGGTGGTGCATTTTTGATGATGTGTAGTATTTGGCTTATGCCAAACATAGCATTTAATCCAATGGCCAAAAAGCTCAATTTTGGTTTCATCAGACCATAGAACCTTCTTTCAGCTGGCTTGAGAGTCTCCCACCTGACCTTCTGGCAACTCTGGCTAAGATTTCAACAGTGGCTTTCTCTTTGCCGCTCCCTCATAAATCTGTGACTGGTGAAGCACCCGGGCGGCAGTTTTTGTATGTGCATTCTCGCCCATCTCAAACCACTGAAATTTGTAATTCCTCCAGAGTTGTCAAGGGCCTCTTAGTGACCTCCCTTCTTGCACAGTCACTCAGTGTTTGAGGATGGCCTGCTCTAGACAGATTTGCAACTGTGTCATATTCTTTCCTTTTCTTGATGATTGACTTTGCTGTACTCCAAGGGATAGTCAGTGACTTGGAAATTTTCTTGTATCCATCTCCTGATTTGTGCTTTTCAATAACCTTTTCACAGAGTTGCTTGGAGTGTCCTTTTGTCTTTGCGATGTAGTTTTTGCCAAGATACTGACTCACCAGCAGTTGAACCTTCTAGACACAGGTATATTTTTACTACAATCAATTGAAACACCTTGACTGCACACAATAATCTCCATTTAACTAATTATGTGACTTCTAAGCAACACACATCAAAGTTGCTGGTGAACGCAGCAGGCCAGGCAGCATCTGTAGGAAGAGGTGCAGTCGACGTTTCAGGCCGAGACCCTTCATCAGGACTAACTGAAGGAAGAGTGAGTTGTCGACGTTTCAGGCCGAGACCCTTCGTCAGGACTAACTGAAGGAAGAGTGAAGGAAATGTGACTTCTAAAACCAATTGGCTATAGCAGTGATGATTTGGTGTGTCATATTAAAGGGGGTAAATACTCATGCAATCAATTATTTTGTGTTTTATATTTGTAATTAATTTAAATCACTTTGTAGAGATTTGTTTTCACTTTGACTTGAAAGAGTCTTTTTCTGTTATCAGTGTCAAAAAAGCCAAACTAAATCCACTGTGATTCAATGTTATAATAAAATAAAGCATGAAAACCTCCAAGGGATGGTGAATACTATTTATATGCACTGTCGCCTTCTGAAGAGTATAATTCAGAATGCTCAAAGACCATGTAACAAAGATAACACAATAATCACGCTTCACTTCAATATTCATATGAACTTAGAAAAAGAGCTTGAAGGATGAATCCATGGTCTGAGGCAATATATTGACCAGTTAAGAAAGGGTCAAAAAATTTTAACTTCTGTGCAGTGTAAATAGTGTTACTTAGACGCTGGAAGCGGTGTAGTGTTGTGTCTATTGTCAGTTGTGTCTGGCCTCTCCTGTGGGTGCTGCCCTCCAGTGTTCAACCAGTGGAATCACAGGCTGATTTGCTGGATACTGTACCATTAATTTGCGGGACATGTCGCTCAGAGTCTTGGGCTAAGTATATGTTTCTTTGCTTGCTGTTTTGAATGCACTGTGCATGACATGCACCTTGTCTGCAGAAGAACACTGTTTCATTCAACTGCATCCATGTATGGTGGAACTTGATTTTATGTGATTTAATTTGATTTGAATCTTTGCGTGAAGGGAGGTCACAATATGATACATATTTATATTTAAATTCCAGGTTTTTAAAAGTAAATGTAGCCTGTTTGGACGATATGAGGAGCAGGATGGATGAGATATATTGGAAGATTAGATTAAGCTGTGTGATGGCAGATGAAAAACAGCAATTGTTTAAAGAAATAATTCATGGTTCTTTTATTCACTGCAGAATAAAATCTGCATCAGAAAAGTTTTTTTAGTTTAGTTGATTAATTCTGTTTAGATTAGTTTTTTTGGGGGGGTTATTATTTTTTTTCCTTTTTCATGTTTTTTTTTTAGATATTTTTCTTTGTTTTATATTATTCATTTGTATCCGATATGATTGCGAGTTTTATCATTTAAGTGTTATCTAGCTTTATAATCACTTATGTTGATTATAACAATGTATTCCCATTAACTTTGTACTACTACCATGTTATGTTTATTTTATGAAACTAATAAAAAGATTGAAAAAGAAAAAAGTAAAGAAAAAGAAAAAGAAAAAAAGAAAAGAAAAAGAAAAAAAAGAAAAGTTACTGATCCTGAGAGGAAAGTGAGATGGAGTCAGTCAGTTCAGTGCCAGTTTTAATATGGCTGTAGATAAACTTGTTTTTCATTTCTACAACGCTACTGCAAGCTTGATTCATTCAGAGTAGATTTCAGAAGTGTGGGTATATTGTTTATCTGGGCTCTTCTTTCCTTTTCACTCACTGAAGAGTTGTATGTCTGGAAGAGGGATGCACAGACAGGGGTGGTGAGGGCCGGACAGAATTGTACACTTGGTGAAGTAGATAATCATCTACAATTCTACAATCCAGTGTGTAACTCAGACAAATATCTGTAAGCCTTCCTTGCAGTGAGAAGCCAGTGTTAATCTATTCATGTATTCGCTTTTATTCCATTTACACTCAGTGGCATGTTTATTAGGTACCTCCTATACTTAATAAGTGGCCACTGAGGGTTTGTTTGTGGTCTTCTGTTGCTGTAGCTCATCCATTTCAAGGTTCAACATAACTATGCAACCAGAAACACATCACTGACTATTTGAGTCAGTGTTGCCTTCCTATAATAAAGCCATGGGAGCAGGTGGTGGATGGTCATATGAGCAGCTGATGCATATCACAAGTCCTGGTTATGCAACCACTGACACTAGGCAGACAATCTCTGAAGAGTATTGATAATGGCTGGGATCACCCATCTTGTAAAGACACTGCCCAGAAGAAGGCAATTGCAAAGCACTTCTGTAGAAAAATTTGTCTAGAACAATCATGCTCTTAGCAGCTGTGCAGGCCAAGTCTTTATGCATATTTAAGGCAGAGGTTGACAGATTCTTGATTGATCAGGACATGAAGGGATACAGGGAGAAGGCAGGAGATTGGGGCTGAGTGGAAAATTGGATCAGAAATGATGGAATGATGGAGCAGACTTGATGGGCCAAAATGGCCGAATTCTGCTCCTATATATTATGGTCTTATGATCGCCTACATCATATGACACGGCACACAATAATGATGATGATGATGATGATGATGATGATGTCACCTTCCTGTCATTTTGAAGCAGTCCATTCTCCCCTGACCGCTTTCATTAACAAGGTGTTTTTTTTTACCATGGAACTACTGTTCACTGGATTTCTTTTTTTTTCCACACCATTCTCTGTAAAAATCTTGAGTGTTAAAATCATAGGAGAACAGCAGTTCTGAGACACTCAAACCACTCCATCTGGCACCAACAGTCCTTCCATGGTCAAAGTCTTTAAAGATCACATTTCTTTCCCGTTCTGATGTTTGGTCTGACCCACAGTTGAAACTCTTGAACATGTCTGCATGTTCATTAATGCAAGTATCTAATTAGCCAATCACATGGCAGTGCATAAAGGTACCTGAAAAAGCGGTCACTGAGTGTATTTTGTAATGACTAGTAACAAGCAAAGGAAATCAAAAGGACACTAGAGGAAGAGAAGCAGAAGAATGATGAACAATACAGATAATAGGAGATATGAAGAAATAGAGATAATACCACAATGTTAGGAAAAAGTGATAAACGCAAGAGATTCTGCAGATGCTGGAAATCTTGAAACTCAACAAGTCAGGCAGCATCTACGAAGAGGAATAAACAGATGATGTCTTAATCTGAGACCCTTCTTCAGGACATCATGAAAAGGTGATGAAGACTTAACTATTGCCTGCACAATAATTAACAATGCATATTGTGTGTTCATTTCACCTGACTACAGTGAAACCACTTCCACCCAAAACTCCCCAGCTTCTCGCTCCATCCACACTCCCCCACCCACCTGCATTCGCCCTCACCTGGTCTCACCTAACACCTGCCAGCTTGTGGTCCTTCCACTCCCCCACCTTCTTATACTTGCTTCTTCCATCGTCCTTTCCAGTCCTGATGAAGAGTCTCGGCCCGAAACTTCAACTGATTATTCCCCTCCATAGATGCTGACTGACCTGCTGAATTCCTCCAGCATTTTGTGTGGTTTTTCAGCGTCTGCAGAACCTCGCGTGTTTGGCTTTTGAGCCTTGCTTTCTTTTATTGAACTTTCCTGAAATCACTGGACAGAATGTCTCCTAGGCCTCTTTGTGTTCTCTTTACCAGCAAACCAAGCAAGCAAATGAGCATGAAAAAGTATCTCAGGAGAAATGTCTGAGAAGTAAACATCCTACCTCCTTGCGCCGTCTGGAACATCTATAGAAGCATAATGCGTACATTCCATCTCATTCTCCACAAACTGCTTCCTCTGCATTAACTCCTTCTTCTCCTGTGAAAAATATATTTGAATACAAGAGCCCTTTAACTGTACAGCACATTTCCAAATTAATAGAACTGATCTTAATTTGAAATAGATAGGGTTGAGAAAAGTTAACCAGTCTTCAGTCAAGACCAGCAGGAGGATATACCGTACAAATTCCAGTTCAAGTTTAAGTTTAGTTATCATTCAACCATACATGAATGCTCATGAATACAACCAAACAAAACACTGTTACTAAGGGGCCAGGATGCAAAACACAGAACCAACAGTCATACACAACACAAGGCAATGTAGCGCATCCAAGATAGTAGTAAATGTATAGTCACACAAGTATACATACATGTGTGTCTCTTAGTCACATATACGTACATATAGCTTGGGTGACAAACACTTTTGCACAGTATTGTATATTGGTTAAAATAGGAAATTGGTTGGGAAGCAGAAATAAAAGTACTTAGCTTTGTATTAGTTCAGTAATGTTGTTATTTGTTAACTGGAAAGACAGTTCCCAAACGAACATGACAAAGAATCTAAGCACTGTGCAAAAGTCTTGGGCGCCCAGGTTATGTATATGTGCCTAAGACTTCTGCACAGTACTGTATTACTTACCATAAGATAATAAAACCATAAGAATGAGGCCATTTGGCCCATCGATTCTGCTCCACCATTTCATCATGGCTGATCCATTTCCCTCTCAGCCCCAGTCTCCAGCCTTCACCTTGTATCCCTTCATGCTCTGACTAATCAAGAATTATCAGCTTCTCTCTTAAATACACCCAGTGACCTGGCCTCCACAGCCTCCTGTGGCAACAAATTACTCAGATTCACCACTTTCTGGCTAAAGAAATTCTTCATCATTTCCATTTTAAATGGACGTCGTTCTATTCTGAGGCTGTGCCCTCTGGTTTCAGAAACCTCCACCATAGGAAACATCCTCTCCGCATCTACTCTATCAAGGCTTTTCAACATTCAATAGGTTACAACGAGATTCCTCCTCCTTTTTCTGAATTCCAGTGAGTATAGGCCTACAGCCATCAAATGTTAAGCCTTTCAATCCTGAAATCATTTTTGTGAACCTCCTTTGAATCCATTTGTAATGTCTGCACATCCTTTCTTAGATAAGGGCCCCAAAACTGCTCACAATACGCCAAGTGAGGCCTCACCAGTGCCTTAAAATGCTTCAACATTAGTTAAGTCAAGTCAAGTCAAGTTTATTGTCACTTAACTATGCGCAGGCATACCGCTTGATGAGGCTACGTTTCTCTAGACCAGGATGTTAATGGTTAAACCAATTTTTGTCAAAACAGAACTGACAGTGAATTTGATGTGATTGTACAAACACTGGAAGAAATTAAACTGCAAGAAGTTGTTTACATCTTTTTTCTTCTCGGCCTGCCACTCATTTTAAATAATACAAAATTAGATATTATACAAAAACCAATCTTTATGTATTTGCGTCATGCATGGTTTGCTATCAAGGCCATCTCCATTTGCCTGAAAGAACTGAATTGTCTTTTGCAGCCACTGTGTGGTTAAGGTATTTTAGCTGGTAGACAGTTCCATGCTTTTATCAATACTAATTAACGATAAAGATTAGCTTTATTTGATTTGTATGAATGGTATGCAAGACAAGATTTTCACTGAACCTTGGTATGGTAGGCCTCCATGGATGTTGTGTTCTAGCTGTGTAGATACACAAACCTGGGCAGTATGACATTGAGAGCAAGCTGTTGTCCATGTACCAAGCTCCCCCTCTCCATGCATCTGATGAACCAAAATGAATGGCAGAGACCAATACAGTTTGTATGTGCGACAATACTAAACTATTCCGATACTAATACCAAAATGTGACTCCTCACAGTTACTTGACTTATAGTTAAAGGTTAAAGGTTAGCTTTATTTGTCACATGTACATCAAAATGTACAGTGAAATACATTATTTGTGCCAATGACCAACACAGTCCGAGGATGTGCTGGGGGCAGCTAGCAAGTGTCACCATGTCTCCGGTACCAATATAGGATGCCCCTACCTCACTAACCCTAACCTGTTCATCTTTGGAATGCAGGAGAAAACTGGAGCACCCAGAGGAACCCACGTAAGCACTGGGAGAATGTAGAAACATATAAACATTGGCCGATTTATTTTTCTTCAAAACTCCATTCTCCTGTTTTCTTCCCGTAACCTTTGATGCCCTGACTAATCAAGAATCTATCAATCTCCACTTTAAATTCAGAAGAATGAGGGGTGACCTTATTGAAACCTATTGAATGGTGAAAGGCCTTGTTAGGGTGCATGTGGAGAGGATGTTTCCTATGGTTGGAGAGTCTAAGACCAGAGGACACAGTCTCAGAATAGAGGGGTGTCCATTTAGAATGGAGATGAGGAGGAATTTCTTTGGCCAGACAGTGAATCTGTGGAATTCTTTGCCACAGGCAGCTGTGGAGGCCAAGTATTTATGTATATTTAAGGCAGAGGTTGAGAGATTCTTGACTGGTCAGGAAGGGATAAGGGGAGAAGGCAGGAGAGTAGGGTTGAGAGGAAAATTGGATCAGCCATGATGAAATGGCTGTGCAGACTTGATAGGACAAATGGCCTAATTACGCTCCTATATCTTATGGTCTTATAGTCTTAAATATACCCAGTGACTTGGCCTCCACAGCCATCTGTGGCAATGAATTCTACAGATTCACCACCCTCTGGTTAAATGAATTCCTCTTTATTTCTTCTAAAGGGATGACCTTCAGTTCTGAGCCTCTGCCCTCTGGTCTTAGACTCCACCAGAGGAGGAAACATCCTCTCCTCTTCCATGGTGTCAGCATGCTTCCAGAATCAGCATAATATGCCCACGATTTACTAACCCTAACCATATGTCTTTGGAGTGTGGGAGAACCCAGAGGAAACCCATGTGGTCACAAGGAGAACATACATAATCTATGTAGATAATGGAAACGACTGAACCTGTTGAACATGTCTGCATGCTTTCTGCCGCTGTCTGTATGTTCTCCCCATGGCCTCATGGGATTCCTGGAGGTGCTCCAGTTCCCTTCCACATTCCAAAGATATCCGGGTCAGATTAATGAGTGGTGTACATGCAATGTTGGTGCTGGAATCGTGACAACACCTGCAGGCTGCCCAGCACAATACTCACATATAGTTGTGCTAGACCGCAGAACATTTTTCTCTGTTTCTGCAGAAATATGACCTAAAATGTGATCAGATCTTTACTTGTCCAACAGCTAGATAAAGAGAGCCCAATTAAATAAATAACACAAAATAACATTATACTTCATTTATTTATTGAGAAAAATGATCCAATATTAATGCATTTGTTGGAAAAAGTATGTGAACTTTTGGGGTAAATGCCTTCTACAAAACTATTTGGAGTCAGGTGTTACAATCAATGAGATAAGATTGGATATGTGGGTTGTGGAGTTGCCCTGCCCTATAAAAATGACACACAAAGTCAGGTTACTGACAGAGACTGCTCTTGTCATGAAAGATCTATTCCATGCACTCACCACACTCTGTGTAAAAAACTTACCCCTGACATCCCCTCTGTACCTACTTCCAAGCACTTTAAAATTGTGCCTTCTCATGTTAGCCATTTCAGACCTGGGAAAAAGCCTCTGACTATCCACATGATCAATGCCTCTCATTATCTTATACACCTCTATCAGGTCACCTCTCATCCTCCGTCACTCCAAGGAGAAAAGGCCGAGTTCATTCAACCTATTCTCATAAGGCATACTCCCCAATCCAGGTAACATCCTTGTAAACCTCCTCTGCACCCTTTGTATATTTTCCACAACCTTCCTGTAGTGAGGTTACCAGAATTGATCACAGTACTCCAAGTGGGGTCTGATCAGGGTCCTACACAGTTGTAACATTACCCCTTGGCTCTTGAACTTAATCCCACGATTAATAAAGACCAAATGCACTGTATGCCTTCTTAACCACTTAGTCAACCTGCACAGCAGATTGAGTGTCCTATGGACTCGGACCCCAAGATCCCTCTGATCCTCCACACTGCCAAAAGTCTTACTACATTCTGCCATCATGTTTGACCTACCAAAATAAACCGCCTCACACTTATCTGGGTTGAACACCATCTGCCACTTCTCAGCCCAGTTTTGCATCCTATCGATGTTCCACTGTAACCTCTGACAGCCCTCTACACTATCCACAACACCTCCAACCTTTGTGTCATCAGCAAATTTACTAACCCATCCTTCCACTTCCTCATCCAGGTCATTTATAAAAATCACGAAGAGTAGGGGTACCAGAACAGATCCCTGAAGCACACAACTAGTCACCAACCTCCATGCAGAATATTATCCATCTACAACCACTCTTTGCCTTCTGTGGGCAAGCCAATTCTGGATCCACGAAGAAGGTCCCCTTGCATCCCATGCCTCCTTACCTTCTCAATAAGCCTTGCATGGGGTACCTTATCAAATGCCTTGCTGAAATCCATATACACTACATCTACTGCTCTACCTTCTTCAATGTGTTTAGTCACATCCTCAAAAAATACAATCAGGCTCGTAAGGCACGACCTGCCTTTGACAAAGCCACGCTGACTATTACTAATCATATTATGCCTCTCCAAATGTTCATAAATCCTGCCTCTCAGGATCTTCTCCATCAACTTACCAACCACTGAAATAAGAAATGAACCATGGTGCACATCTCTTTATGTGCACCATGCCTTGATCAAAACAACTTTCAAAGGACCTTAGAAGAAGAATTGTAGAGATGCTTGAAGCTGGAAAAGACTCCAAAAGCATTTCTAAAGACCCTGTATATTTATCAGTCCACAGCAGGAGAAATTGGAGGAATGGAGGAAACTCAGTAATGTTGCTATTCTCCCTAGGAGTGGGCATTCTGCAAAGATCACAGCAAGAGCACAACATACAATGCTGAAGGATCTGAAAAGGAACCCAATGGTAACAGCAAAAGACCTGCAGAAATCTCTAGAACTTACTCTGTTCATGTATCCACTATAAGAAAAACACTGAACTAGAATAGTGTTCATGGACGGACACTGCGGAGGAAACCACAGCTCCCTCCAAAAAAAACTGCACGTCTCAAGTTTGCAAAAGACAAGCTGGATGTTCTACAATGCTTTTGGGACAATGTTCTGTGGACAGATGAGACAAAAGTTGAACTTCTTGGCAGATATGCACATTGCTATGTTTGGAAGGAAAAGGGCACTCCACACCAACACCAAAACCTCATCCCAACTGTGAAGCATGGTGGAAGGAGCATCATGGCTTGGGTGAACACAAGGAATTCTGCAGATGCTGGAAATTCAGACAACGCACATCAAAGTTGCTGGTGAATGCAGCAGGCCAGGCAGCATCTCTAGGAAGAGGTACAGTCGACGTTTTGGTCCGAGACCCTTCATCAGGACTAACTGAAGGAAGAGCTAGTAAGAGATTTGAAAGTCATTTTCAAATCTCTTACTAACTCTTCCTTCAGTTAGTCCTGACGAAGGGTCTCGGACCAAAACGTCGACTGTACCTCTTCCTAGAGATGCTGCCTGGCCTGCTGCGTTCACCAGCAACTTTGATGGATCATGGCTTGGGGCTGCTTTGCTGCCTCAGGGCCTGGACAGCTTGCAAACATTGAGAGGAATTACAGTATATCAAGATATTTTACAAGAGAATGTCAGGGTGGCTGTCCATCACCTGAAGCTTAAGAGAAGTCAAATAATAAAACAAGACAATGATCCAAAGGACAAGAGTAAATCAACAACAGAATAGTTTAAGAAAAAGAAAATACATGTTTTGGAATGGCTGAGTCAAAGTTCTGAACTTAATCTTACAGTTATATTGTGGAAGGAACTGAAGCAAACAGTTCATGCATGGAAGCCCACCAACATCTCAGAGTTGAAGCAATTTTAGAAACATAGAATAGAAGCATAGAAAACCTACCACACAATACAGGCCCTTTGGCCCTCAAAACTGTGCTGAACATGTCCTTACCTTAAAACTAACTAGGCTTACCCATAGCCCTCTATTTTGCTAAGCTCCATGTACCTATCCAGGAGTCTCTTAAAAGACCCTATCGTTTCCACCTCTACCACCACCGCCAGCACCCATTCCACCACTCACCACTCTGTGTAAAAAACTTACCCCTGACATCTCCTCTGTACCTACTTCCAAGCACCTTAAAACTGTGCCCTCTCATGCTAGCCATTTCATCCCTAGGAAAAAGCCTTTGACTATCCACATGATCAATGCCTCTCATTATCTTGTGCACCTCTATCAGATCACTTCTCATCCTCCGTCACTCCAAGGAGAGAAGGCCGAGTTCACTCAACCTATTCTCATAAAGCATGCTTCCCAATCCGGGCAACATCCTTGTAAATCTCCTCTGCACCTTTTCTGTGGTTTCCACATCCTTCCTGTAGTGAGGCAACCAGAATTGAGCACAGTACTCCAAATGGGGTAAGGAGGAATGGCCTAAAATTCTTCCAAGCCGATGTGCAGGACTGACCAACAGGTTACTGGAAACGTTTGGTTGAAGTTTTGCTGTACAAGGGGGTCACACCAGTCACTGAAAGCAAAGGTTCACATACTTTTTCCAACATATACACATGTAATATTGGATCATTTTTCTCAATAAATAAATGAACAAATATAAAGTTTTTGTGGAATAAATATAAAGATTTAATTGGGTTCTCTTTAACTAGTTTTAGAACGTGAAGAACTTACTGCATTTTAGGTCATATTTATGCAGAAGTTGAGAACATTCTACAGGGTTTACAAACTTGCTTGCACTATTGTACCTGTTTTGATGCAAAATTACTCAATTCACTGTAGGTTTCGGTGTACATGTGACAAATCATTGTGATCTAATAGTTGATCTTTAAATCTATGGGAATGAGGTAGGTCACCTTGTGCCACAAAATTAACCTCTTGCTCAACAGGGCTTGAAATTTTGACTGTTCATTCATTTCCAAGGATGCTACTTGGCCTGCTGAGTTCCTCCGGCATACTGTGTGTGGTGCTCTGGATTTATGCATCTTCAGAATCTCTTGTGTTTAAACTTTAGAGATAATTGTTAATTTCAGGAAAGTGGAAGTACGGTGAACGGCCTACATCAGGGGATCAGCAGTGGAGACAGCCATCAGCTTTAAATTCCTGAACGTTAACATATCTGAGGATCTGCACGTAGATACAATCACAAGGTAGGTGCACTGGCATTTTTACATTCTTAGGAGGTTAAGGAGATTGACTTGTTGTGGAAAACTCCAGCAAACTTTTATAGATGTTCTGTAGAAAGTACGTATCTTTCTTGTTTTCATTGTGACCTGCTATTCCAATTGGAATGTGGAAGAACATAAGAAGCTGCAGAGAGTACGCAGTGGACTTAGCCCGTCATGTTTGTAACTTCAAAACATTAAACTAATTCAAAGGAAGACATGGGGGTCTGAGAGTGCAGGAAGACATGGGAGTCTGGGAGTGCAGATCTAACTTTGTGTTTAAGCGAAGCTGCACTTATCACATAGTAACGTGATGATGTATACATTTCACATATTTATACATAGTTATATAATTACTCAAATATTAGTTAAATATTGAATACACAACATAGTCCAATACATCATGGGCACATCCTTTCTCACGATCGGTTGTATCCATAGGAGGCACTGCCTCAAGACGTCAACGTCCAACATCACAGATCCCCACAACCTGGGACATGCCATGTTTTCACAGCTACTATTGGGTCAGAGGTATGGAAGCCTGAATTCCCCCACCACCAGGTTCAAGAACAGCTACTTCCCTTCAACCATTCAGTTCTTGAACCAACCAGCAGACTGCTAATCACTACAGTTTAGCAACACTATCACCATTTTGCACTAAAATGGACTTGTTCAAATGTACTTTATTGTAAACATTGTATAGAATTTATGTTTAATTCATGTTTTTCTTGTGAATACTGCGTATATGACACTATGTACCTGTGATGCTGCTGCAAGTAATTTTTAATTACGCCTGTGCAAACATGTACTTGTAATAACAGTACTGTGCAAAAGTCTTGGGCACTTGTAAAAAATAAGCAAAGCAAAGATGCTTTCAAAAATAACGAAATGAAAAGATTTTAACTATCAAAAAATTTACTATAGAGAACAGAAATCAGTAAAAAATCAAATCAAATCAATATTTGGTGTGACCACCTTTTGCATTTAAAGCTGCATCAATTCTCTTGGGTACACTGTCATGCAGTTTTATAAAAGAACTTGGCTGGTGGGTTGTTCTAGACATCTTGGAGAACTTGCCATATTTCTGCTGCAGACTTTGGCTGTCTCGCTTGCTTTTGTCTCTCCAGGTAAAACCAGACAGCCTCGATGATGTTGAGATCAGGGCTCTGTGGAGGCTGTACCATCTGAAACTGTATAAAAAATCTAGGGTGCCTAAGATTTGCACAGTACTGTAGAACAATAAACTCAATACTTTGACTTTGATCTTGACCTTAATCAGTAATCTTAACTCTGCCTGCTGAGATCAAAAGTCAAAAAGCAATTTTAAAGTGCTGAGTTTGACATAGACTTAGATGGCATTAGCATCTCATGAATAACAAAGCTGTTTTCTCATTATAAGTTTCATTTGCCAAACCTTAATGCAATCATGCACTAGGTACATGTCCAAAGTTAATAATTTTGTTTTGTTCAGGCTCATTCATTCTACCTTTTCCATCCTTTCTATTCTCCTTTCCAGCTCCATCGCTCTGTTCTGTTTCTGCTGCAGTTTCACCTCAAGGTCATTGAAATTTTCGATACTTCTTTGCAACTTTTTCTCCTGCTCCTCTGCAAAAGCCTAAAAGGGAAGCAAAACAAGGGAAATTAATGGAGTCACAGAGTGCTAAAGGACAGAAACAGGCCACTTAGCCCATCTAGTCTATGCCAAACTGTTATTCTGCCTAACCTGGAGCAATGTCTACAATACCCCTCCCATCCATGATATATCCAAAATTCTCTTAAATGTTGAAATCGAACCTATATCCACCACTTTTGCTAACAGCTCACACTCTCACCACCCTCTGAGTGAAGAATTTCCCCTTTGGGTTCCCCTTAAATATTTCCCCTTCACACTTAATCTATGACCTCTAGTTCAAGACTCACCTAACCTTACTGGAAAAGAGCCTGCTTTGCATTTATCCTATCTATGCCTCTCACAGTTTTGTATATCTCTATCAAATCCTTCCTCATTCTTGAATGCTCCCAGGAAAAAAGAAGTCCTAACCTATTCAACTTCTTCCTATAATTCAGGACCTCAGGTCCTGGCAAGATCTCTGTATTGTTTCAAACTCATTGACTTCTACTGTATGTAATGCCCTGGTAAAGGTTTCACTGCTAATGTAATGGTCTTTCCGTAGAAGCAGTGTCTGAGTTACGTTAGAGATAATGGGTGCTTTGGCGTGTGAGCCATCCAATCAGGGAAGCAAGTTTTTTGTGTACCCGACACCAGTGTAAGCTGGGGTCTTTGTTCAGTGGAAGGTGAAGAGAAAAGACACTGGAGAGAACTGGTCATAGGGTTCAACCCGGTGCGGACCACGATTCGATGGAGCAATGCACGGAAGCCTACTTGGACCCTTTTTGTGTTTTTCATTCTTTTCTTTACTAATCCTTTAGTTGAGTTTACATTCATAAATTTTATTCCCTTAATTGTATGCAGTGTGCTGTCTGTTGTTTCTTGGCATCAAGTTGTAACAGGGTAGCAAATTACACAGCATCCACACAAACCGGGGATTGGGATGGGAGGGCCGTCCCAATCTAATGGATTTGGTGGGACCAGAGTGTGTATTCCCTAGACTTACATAGCCCAAGGAAACCGGGGTTTTGTGTACTTGCTCATCCTCCTATCTCTCTGCTATGCTATAGAATCTGCTATAGGTTTACTATCCCTGTCTAGTATTGTCACCAAAGGCTCTCGCAAATTTCTACAGAAGCACATGGAGAGCATCCTGACTGCTTGCATCGCTGTCTGGTATGGAGGGGCCACTGCACAGGATCAGAAAAAGCTGCAGAAAGTTGTAAACAGTCAGCTTCATCATGGGCACTAGCCTCCCCAGCATCGAGGACACCTTCAAAAGGTGATGTCTCCAAAGCTGGTATCTGTCATTAAGGACCCCCATCTCCCAGGGCATGCCCTCTTCTCATTGCTACCCTTAAGGAGGAGGTACAGGAGTTTGAAGACATACATTCAATGTTTTAGACACAGCTTCTTCGCCACTGCCATCAGATTTCTGAATGGATAATGAAACCATGCACAATACCTCACTACTATTCTGCTCTCCTTTTGCACGACTTATTGTAATTTATAGCTTTTTTATACAGTACAATGTGCTGCTGCCACAAACAACAAATTTCACAACATACACACGAGAAAGTCTGCAGATGATAGAAATCCAAAGCAACACACACAGCAGGACAGGCAACAACTATGGAAATGAATAAGCAGATGGCGTCTTGGGCCAAGAGTTTCAAGAGTGAGAAGGAAATGGGAAAACACCAGAACAAAAAGATAGGGGGAAGAGGAAGGAGGCTAGCTGAAAGGCTATCATACCAGTGATATTAAACCTGATTCTGCCTCTGATTCTGGATACTTCCTTCTTGCATTTGATCTCCCAAAGATCAACAGCACGCACTTGTCTGGTTAAAATCCATCTACAATTTTTTTGCCCGTACCTCCAACAGATCTACACTTGCTGTATCTAGTGATGACCTTCCACATTACCCACAACCCCATCAACTTTTGTCTTGCCTGCAAACTATGAATCAGACCACTACATCTTTGCCCAAATCATTTAAATACATCAGAAACAACAGAGGTCCCAGCAAGGATCCCTGCAGCTGGAGATCACTGCAGATAAGTGTGGTATTCACTTTGAAAGGTTGAACTTGAGACAGAGTACAGGGTTAATGGTAGGATTCTTAGCAGTGTGGAGGAATCTTAGGATCCAAGTTCATAGATCCATCAAAGTTGTATTACAAGTTGATAGGGTGTTTAAGAAGCTGAATGGTGTGTTGGCCTTCATTGTTCCGGAGACTGAATTCCAAAGCTGTGACGTAATGTTACTGCTCCATAAAACCCTGGTTAGACCACACATGGAATATTGCGTTCAGTTTTGGTCGCCTCAATATAGGAAGGATATGGAAGAGGATTCGGATACAGGAGCAGGGAGGTACTACTGCAGTTGTACAAGGCCTTGGTGAGACCACACCTGGAGTATTGTGTGCAGTTTTGGTCCCCTAATCTGAGGAAAGACATCCTTGCCATAGCGGGAGTACAAAAAAAGTTCAGCAGATTGATTCCTGGGATGGCAGGACTTTCATATGATGAAAGATTGGATCAACTAGGCTTATACTCGCTGGAATTTAGAAGATTGAGGGGGGATCTGATTGAAACATATAGAATTCTAAAGGGATTGGACAGGCTAGATGCAGGAAGATTGATCCCGATGTTGGGGAAGTCCAGAACGAGGGGTCACAGTTTAAGGATAAAGGGGAAGCCTTTTAGGACCGAGATGAGGAAAAACTTCTTCACACAGAGAGTGGTGAATCTGTGGAATTCTCTGCCACAGGAAACAGTTGAGGCCAGCTCATTGGCTATATTTAAGAGGGAGTTAGATATGGCCCTTGTGGCTACGGGGGTCAGGGGGTATGGAGGGAAGGCAGGTACAGGGTTCTGAGTTGGATGATCAGCCATGATCATACTGAATGGCGGTGCAGGATCTAAGGGCCGAATGGCCTACTCCTGCACCTATTTTCTGTTTCTATGTTTCTATGTTTCTATGGAAGATTTAGTAAGGGTGCAGAAGAAATTTATTAGGATACAGCCTGGATTAAAAATAATTTCTTCTGAGGATACACTGAGAAAGATAAGGCTTTTCTCTTTGAAGAGAAGGAGAATGAGAGGTGACTTGATAGAGATGTAGAAAATGATAAGTGGTATACATCAAGTGGACAGCCAGAGATATTTTCTTTTGCCAGAAATGGCTAATATGAGAGGGTATAACCTGAAGGTGTTTGGAGGTAAGTATAGAGAAGATCTCAGATGTCAGAGAGTAGTGGGTGCCCTCTTCCAGGGGTGGTAGAGTCAAATGCATTAGGGATATTTAAGAGATTCTCGATAGGCTTATGGATAGATGGTGTACTATGGGGGGCATAGTGGTTAGAACGATTACATCTTGGGGTTTCAGGGTTCAGAATTCAATTCTGGCATCCACTGTAAGCAAGTTTGTACATCCTACACGTGTGTGTGTGTGTCTGTGTGTGTGTGTGTGTGTGTGCGCGCGCACACGCATTTCCTCCAGGCACTCTAGTTTCCTCCCACAGTTCAAATATGTTAGTAGGTTAATTGGTTATTGTAAATTATCCCATTATTGGACTAGGTTTAAACCGGTGGGTTGTTGGCAGCATGGCTCACTGGTCCAGAAGGGCCTGTTGCATGCTGTATCTCAATAAATAAATAAATATGAATGGCAATGTGGGAGGGAAGGGTTAGATTGACCTTGGAGTAGGTTTAAGGGTCAACATAACATTGTTGTCTAATTATAAATTGATAGAGTGATAGAAAAGTAGAGCGCAGAAAATAGGCCCTTTGGACCATCTAGTCCATGCCAAACTATTTAAACTACCTACTCCCATCGACCTGCACCAGGACCACAGCCCTCCGTACCTGTGCTATCCATGTAGTTACTCAAACCTCACTTAAACATTGAAATCGAGGTTGCATGCACCGTTTACGCTGGGAGCTGGTTCCACACTCACAACCCCCTGAGTGAAGAAGCTTCCCCTCAGGTTTCCCTTCAACATTTCACCTTTTTCCCACAACCCATGACCTCCAGTTGTAATCCCACCCAACATCAATGGAAAAAGCCTGCTTGCATTTACCCTATCTATGTTCTATATATAACAGCACTGGTCAAAGCCTGTCAGAGTACCTGATCTTCTAACAATGATAGTTTTCTAACATCTGTATGGCTATTTTCCCTTCCCTTCGATCCACACTATAACACACAGAAGGGTCTGACGGGAGGCCAATCTGCCTCCAAGTCCCTGCTCGGAACGAGACCAAAAGAACATCAAGTAAAACTAGGTAAAGCTGGAAACTCTGGTACCATTTATATAATTGTTTATTTTGGTGATACAGTGCAGAATAGGCTAATCAAACCGCGCCACCCCAACAATCCATGATAACCCTGATTTAACCCTAACTAATCACAGAACAATTTACAATGACCAATTGTACTCGATACACCTTTGAACTGTGGGAGAAAACAGGAGCACCTGGAGGAAGCCCATGCATTCCACAGGAAGGATGTACACAGGTTCCTTACACACAGTGTCTGAATTAAACTTGGAATCCCAATGCCGCAAGTTGTAATAGCTTTGTGCTAACTGCTATGCTTCCATGGTGCCCTAAGTTACGATCGTATTGAATGGCAGGGAGGTGGCCTACCCCCGCTTCTGTTTTCCTGTGTTCTTGTGTTACTAGAGATCTAATAGATGATGAGACTATCTTTTCAGGAACTGCAATCTCTGGAAAAGGTGGCTACCGATAACAGTGTGAAGAAACGTTATTATTGAAAGTGGAATAGGAACCGCAAGTGGAAAATCTGCTGTTTAACCAGATGCTGCTTGGCTTGCTGAGTATTGTTTGTTTTTTAACTTTAGATGCCCAACACCTGCAGCTTAGTAATTTTCATCAACAGAAGATAACCCATCTTCCATGTTGGATCGGACAGATTCCGGTCTATCTTATACTGGATAGAAGCGGGCAGGAAGAATCATTGTGGGCACTACCCACCATGAAAACTGCTTTTTACAAAAGTTCTCTTCTGGAAAGCTATATGACTATCAAAACAAAAACTTCACACCAACTTAAAAGATGTTTCCCCCCAGGGAGTAAATCTGATCAATGCCCACCCACCCACCTCCATCCACTGCCCCCATCATTGCATTATAAACACTAAACAATGCTGTTTACATTGTAAATACATGCTGATGTTTATTTATGTATCCTACTGTGCAAAAGTCTTAGACATACATATATAGTTAGGGTGAATAAGACTTTTGCATAGTACTGTATTTGCAAACATGGAGCGGAGAGTGAGTTTGTAAATCTGGCGGGAGTAAAGGATGTTGGGAATGACAGGGTGGAGCACTGTGGGAAGGGTGCAGGACAGGTGGCAGAGAAGGAGTGAAGGAATGCTGAGGAATGGGATGGTGTGGGTGCAGACACACCCAGCCCTGAGACACCAGGCAAGGTCATTTGACGTTTGATCATTACAGAATGATCCCTCTCCCTGCCCCCTTCCCAATTTCAGTCCACAATAGAGACCCATATTGGAATCAGGTTTATCATCACTCACATATGTCATGAAATTTGTTTTTCCTTTGTGGCAGCACTATACTGCAATACATAACATTACTACAGTACTGTGCAAAAGTCAAGCACCATTTTTTATAAAGCTGATCTTTGACCCTTACTCAGAAACATTGATAATGAAAAGAAACCTACTGACACATGATTCCATCTGATAGAGAATATCACAAGTCCTGGTTTTACCCATTCTTCCTACTCTTTCTAATATTCAGACATTTACTTTTATTTTATTCAGAGATACAGCACAGTAACAGGACCTTCCAGCCCAATGAACCCACTCTGCCCAAATACAACATGTGACCAATTAACATTTTTGGTCCATACGAGTTTGAAATGTCAAGGAAAACCAGAGTTTTGGACCCATTATCTAAAAACAGATGTTCTGACATTGAAGAGGGTCAAGAGGAGGTTCAAAAACATTAATCCTGGGGAAAAAAGGGTTAATGTATGAGGAGCATTTGATGGCTCGGATCCTGTACTTGCTGAAGTTTAGAAGAATGGCTGGGGGGAAGGGATTTCATTGAAACCTATTGAAAATTGAAAGGCCTAGATAGAGTGGACATGAAGAGAATGTTTCCAACAGTGAGAGAGTCGAGGACCAGAGGGCATAAGCTATAGAACAGAAGGACGTCCCTTTAGAACAGAGATGAGGAGGAATTTCTTTAGCCAAAGGGTGGTGAATCTTTGGAATTCATTGCCATAGATAGCTATGGATGCCAAGTCACTGGCTATATTTTAAGCAGAGGTTGATATGTTATTGAATGTTAAGGGTGTCGATGGTTGCAGGGCAAAGGCAGGAGAATGGTGTAGAGAGGGAGAGTAAACCAGCCATAATGGAATGGTGGAGCAGGCTTGTTCAGCCAAATGGCTTAGATCTGTTCTGCACTTAAGACTTGTGGTCATCAGGATGAAACCCACGTGATCATGGAGAGAAATGTACAAACTCCAAACACGGACAGTGGTAGTATTGACCGTAAGACCATAATGCAAAGGAGCAGAATTAATCCATGTGGCCCTTTGTGTTTGCACCACCTTCCATCATGCTTAATTTATTATCCTTCTCAACCCCACACTCCCTGTAAGGTTTCACACCCTGATTAATCAAGAATCTATCAACCTCTGCATTTAATATACCCAATGACTTGGCCTGTACAGCTGTCTGTGGCAATGAATTCCACAGATTCACTGTCCTCTGGCTAAATAAATTCTTCATCATCTCCGTTTCAAATGGATGTCCCTCAATTCTGAGGTTGTGCCCTCTAGTTCCAGACTCACGCACTATAGGAAGCATCATCTCCACGTCTGTTCTATCTAGGCCAGGGGTTCTCAACCTTTTTTATGCCAAGGACCAATACCATTAAGCAAGGGGTCCATGGAGCCCAGGTTGGGAACCCCTGGGCTAGGCCTTTCACTTGATCCCGGATCACTGGTGACGTAAAGCTGTTTTACTAACAGCTACGCCACCATGCCATCCATTACCTGCAGTCTCTGCTTGTCTTGCTCATGCCTCTGCTTCAGTTCATCCATTTGCTGCTGATAGTGCTTGTAGAGTTTCTGTGAAGCATTCTGAAGAGCCGCAGCACCTGCTTCCTGGGTGGCCTCCAACTAAAGACAAGATACATTTAAGAACGTGAGTGGTGACAGAACATTACATCACACATTCCTTTACGGGATTATAATGTAAACACGTTCAATCACCTCGTAGTTAGGTGAAGGGTGTGAAAACTCCAGAAGTGAAATGTTTTATATTATCAGGCTTCTTTTGCCAGTATCAACCACTTATACTGTACCTCCAAGAGGACCACAACCTTGTCATGGCTTCCAGGTTTCATTAGGATTTTGAGAAGATTTGGTATGTCATCAAAAACTCTCAAAATTTTCTACAGATGTACTGTGGAGAGCATTCTAACTGGCTACGTCACCATCTGGTTTTGGACGCTACTGCACAGGATTGAAGTAAGCTGCAGAGAGTTGTAAAATTAATCAGCTCCATCATGGGCACTGGCCTCCATAGTATCCAAGACATCTTCAAGGAGCAATGCCTCAGAAAGGTGGCTTCCATCACCCAGGTCATGCCTTCTTCTCACTGTTACCATCAGGAAGGAGGTACAAAAGCCTGAAGGCACATACTCAGTGATTCAGGAACAGCTTCTTCACGCCTACCATCTGATTTCTGAAAGGACGTTGAACCCATGAACACTACCTCACTACTTTTTTAATTTCTATTTTTGTACTACTTATTTAATTTAACTATTTAATATACATGTACTTTCTGTAATTCACAGTTTTTCTCCAATGTTATTCATTGCATTGTACTGTTGCCACAAGGTGAACAAATTTCACAACATATGCCGTTGATATTAAACTTGGTTCTGATTCTGCGTGCCTCAATGACCCGGAGAGCTATGCTGGCTGGACTCAGGGTTTATGCTTTGGCTCTTGGTAGGGTCATCCATGCCAGGTAGGTCAAAGGGTAGAGGCCAGTCTGATAGCAGTCCACCGGGCCTCCAGGTTTGGGGGTTCAGCTCAGGGCTAACAACCCTGACTGGTCAAACAAAACTGTTACAGAAACAGCAATGAAGATTCCTTCTACATCTGTATTGTGTGGTATGAAAATGGCCAAGGACAGAGAGAGCTGTCCTTTGCTGCTCTAAACATCAGAAAAAAAACAGGCGTAATGGGCAGTACATATGTAACCACTTATAGCTCCTTTAGACAGAGGTTATAGACCATAAGACTTAGGAGCAGAAATAGGCCATTCAGTAGATCCTTCATCATGACTTGGATCGACCTTGCAACAGGATTTGGCCCACAGAGTCTGCTCCACCATTCCATCATTGCTGATTAATTATCTCTCTCAACCCCGTTCTGCTGCCTTCACCCCAGAACCTTTGACGTTTGGCTAATCAAGAACCTATCAACCTCCAATTTAAATATATGCAATCACTTGGCCTCCACAGCCACCTCTGACAATGAATTCCACAGATTCACCACCCTCTAGCTAGGAATCTTCTTCCTCATGTGGCTTCCTCTCTACCATTGTGGATGGAGATCTCACCCACATTTCCTTCACTTTTTAAATGCCTGACCTCATTCCTTCTCCCCAGGACAGAACAGAGATACAGCTTCCTTGGTAGTTATGTTCCACTCTGCTTTGCATGCAGCTGGTACCCTTCGTAATTATCTCCAGCTCTAACGTGATCCCACTTCCCGTCTCCTCCCCTGCCTGCTTTTCACAAGGACCTCTCAGAATCAGAATCAGGTTTGTTTTCAGTGACTTATATCATGAAATCTGTTTTTTTTTTTGTGGTAGCAGTACAGGGCCATGCATAAAAATGAATAAATTGTGCAAAGGAGGAATAGCAAAGTTGTGTTCATGGTTTCATGGACCATTCAGAAATCCGATGGCAAAAGCCTGAAACATGTACCTCAGAGACAGCTTCTACTATGCTGTTATCAGACTCTTGAAGAAGAGGAAAGAGTGATTAGTTTCAAGTTCCTGGGTGTCAATATCTCTGAGGATCTATCCTGGACCCAACATATCGATGCAGCCACAAAGGCGGCATGGTAGTGGCACATTTCATTAGGAGTTTGAGGAAATTTGGTATATTACCAAAGACATTTGCATATCTGTACAGATATACCATGGAGAGCATTCTAACTGGTTGCATCACAGTCTGGTTTGAGAGGGGGTGGGGGTTGGTGGCTACTGCACAGGATTGAAAGAAGCTGCAGAAAGTTGTGACCTCAGTCAGCTCCATCATGGGCACCAGCCTCCATTGCATCAAGGACATCTTCAAGGAGCAATGTCTGAAAAAGGTGGCATCCATCAAGGACCCTCATCACCCAGGACATGCCCTCTTCTCATTGCTATCATCAGGAAGGAGGTACAGGAGCCTGAAGGCCCACCCTCAGCAATTCGGGAACAGCTTCTTCCTCTCTGCCAGCAGATTTCTGAATGGACATTGAAGCTATGAACACCACCTCATTTTTTTTTTGCACCACTTATTTAATTCAACTATATATACTTATTGTAATTCACAGTTTTTATTATTTTATATTGCAATGTACTGCGGTCACATAGCAACAAATTTCATGACATAGGCCAGTGAGATTAAACCTGAATTTGGTTCTTGCATGATAAAGAACTCCTGACGTATTGACCTATCTCATCGTGAACCTTGCACCTTATGTGATTACCTGCACTGCACTTTCTCTGTAACTGTATCATTTTATTCTGTATTCGGCTATCGTACTTTAACTTCTCACTCTGTAATACCTCGATGTACTCATGTATGAGATAATCAACATGGATAGCATGCAAAGTAGGCTTTCCACTCTATCTCAGTGCATTTGACAATAATAAACCAATTACTTATGTATAGTTTTTTCATAAATTCTACTGTATTTTTTATTTTCCTATAAATGCCTGTCAGAAAATGAATCTCAAGGTGATATATGGTGACATACTGTATACATACTTTGACAATAAATCTATATTGAACTTTGAACCAATTTCCATAAGTACTGCTTGACTGGCTGAGTTCTTACAACCTTTCTGATTTTGCTGTGGTTACTGTTCGCTTCATTAATGGAAAAGGAATTCTTTTGTAGTTCTAGAATAGCTGTCTGCTAGCTACAACATAAGTTTTACATAATTATATCCCATTACACAGATCACATTAAACTTCTTTGTGTGTGAGGTGTTTTTCTGAGATAGGATAACAAGCTAAATCAATGCAAAATCTCCTTATTGCACCATTCTCCTGGAGAAAAATTACCCTATTTGTTCTATAAATGTGGTATTCTTCAACAAAAATCACAAGCGTTTTTGAAAATATTTTTTAAACCGCAGTCTTATTTGTGGATGATGGGGTGGAGGTACATCTCTACCAAAGGAGGTGTAAGGCACTCTTTCCCACCACTAGTCTGCAGATCACCTTTCAGCAAGGTGTACACTTGTTTAGCCCCCAGTCAGGGACACGTGAAGCCATGGGAGCAGGTGGTGGATGGTTGGATGAGCAGCTGGTGCAGATCACATGCCCTGGTTATGCGACCGCTGACGCCAGGCAGACAATTTCTGAAGAGTATTGATACTGACTGGGGTCACCCTTCTTGTAAAGACACAGCCCAGAAGAAGACAATGGCAAACCACTTCTGTAGAAAAATTTGCCAAGAACAATCATGGTCATGGAAGGACCACGTCATATGACACGGCACAAAATGACCAAATGAGTCTGACTTGAATTCACACAATACACAACGTAATTGCTGTGATGTTAAGTAGGTTGGACTCACTGCCAGGTCAACTTAAATATCGTTTGGCAAATTACCAATCTTAAGTAACCTTTCCACAGTGCACATGCAGGTTCAGTGGAATTCCTCTGACTTAATGGTTGGATTTAGAAACATAGAAGCATAGAAACCATACAGCACAATACAGGCCCTTCGGCCCACAAAGCTGTGCTGAACATGTCCCTACCTTAGAACTACCTAAGCTTTACCCATAGCCCTCTATTTTTCTAAGCTCCATGCAGCCATCCAGGAGTCTCTTAAGAGAGCCTATCGTTTCCGATAGGGATTTGCGATATAAATTTGGACGGCACAGTAGCAGGGCATTGGCGTGACACTATTACACTGCCAGCAAGCCAGGTTCGATTCCGCCATTGTCTGTAAGGAGTTTGTACGATCTCCCCGTGACCATGTGGGATTCCTCCCTCATGCTAAAGACATACAGGTTAGTAGGGTAATTGGTCACATGGAGGTAATTGGACAGCATGACTCATTGGGCCGGAAAGCTTGCCATGCTATACACTAAATAATTAAAATAAAATTCAAATCCCCTCTGTGGCAGAAGAGTAATTTAAATTTAAGTGGTTAAATACATCTTGAAATGAAATGACATATATCAGTAATAATTACCATGAAAATACTGGATCTTATTTACTAATGTCCTCAGGAAAGGAAATCAGCTATCCTTACTCTATGTGTAATTTCACACCCACTAATTTGGTCACTCTTTACTGTCAACTCTATGAGAACAATTTTGCCTGCTTGTTGAACACTGACTAAAAAGACATTCTCCTAAAGTGACAGGAAGGGTGGGTATACATGTTCCCAGATCCCCATCACTAATCCAATTCCTGGATGAACTTGAAACCCTGTCCCTTGCCCTGATCCAATCTCCAGCTTTGAATTCCATTCCAACCGAGATTCCCGATCCCTGTTTCCAACTTCTAGCTGTCAGATCCCTGGACCCTGGCTTGGGCCTATGGCAGAGCTAAGATTCCTGATTCCTACTGCTGACTTCCAACCTGACTACGATCTCTAATTCGCAGCTTTGGCATCAGTCATCCTGAAAATGATTCCTGATCCATGCCATCATAATTCCTTGGCTAACCCAATTCCTGGCTCCATTCCCTGACCTGATCGCAATCTCAGATCCCTGACCTGATCGCAATCTTGGCTTCTTCATTTTGACTGTTTAATTGAATTTGATGTCAAACTCTTGCTCTGATCTCAATCCAGCCCTCATTAACAATTCCTGACTCTACCATATAGACTGATCTAGAGTGCAAAATCTCTGATCTAAACCTGAATGCAGATCCCCATTACTGATTGATCGCCAGACTTCTATCACCAACCGCATTGTTATGTTTTGTAACTCCAGAAACTCACTGAAGGAAAAACACGGGAGCCAGGATACTTGTCCACTTAGTTTTTCTTATTCTTTTTCTTTTCCTTTTTTTTTAGTGAGGCACTCACATACCTTGGGTGGCAGGGTGGGTCTCTACCAAAGGAGGTGTGAGGCATTCCCTTCCTCTGCTAGCCTACGGGTCACCCTTGGGCAAGGTGTAGCATCAGGGTCACGTGAAGCCATGGAAGCAGGTGGTGGATGGTCATATGAGCAGCTGGTGCATATCACAAGTCCTGGTTATGCGACCACTGACGCCAGGCAGACAATCTTTGAAAAGTATTGATAATGGCTGGGGTCACCTGCTTTGTAAAGACACTGTCCAGAAGAAGGCAATGGCAAACAACTTCTGTAGAAAAATTTGCCAAGAGCAATGATAGCCCACGTCATACGATAGGGCACATGATGATGATGACACCCACATATGACATGTTGCGTAATGAAGTATACCATTCACGTACTTCTTACATTTTACCCATGAAACAAATGTTTAATCAAACAATATATAAAGATTCAAAGTATAATCAAAGAATGTGTAAATTATGCAACTTTGCTCACAGGTAGCCACAAAGCAAGAAATCCAAAATAACCCAATTAAAGAATAAAATAAAAGACCAACACCTGATGCACAAGAGAAAAAGGTGAAAAAACACAAATCATGCAAACAATTGATGCGAACAAACAAACAACATTCCGAACCATATTGAGTCTTCAGATTTGAACCCCCAGAGCAGTCCAGAGTAGGCCCAAAGCCTCACTTATTAGATCATCATATTAGTGGGCGCAGAGAACAGCAGTCAGGGCAGTTGACATAGTGTCAGCGCTATGGCAAGGGCCATCACAGAGAACGACCAAAATCAGCTCTTGTCTCAACCGACACCCTGTCTTTTCAGTTTATTTGGACCAGTGTTTAAATCTACCAAAAAACAGAACAGCAAAAGGCTCCGACACCCTGGAGAAGGAATGAACATCATGAAAAGTGAGCAAAATCAACTCTCACCTCTGATCTGGCCCAGTGTTTAAATTGTCTAAGTAGCAGATTTTACTTCACACTAGGATCTGGCTGCTGCAAAGGCCTCGGGGCCTAGACCATACCACCCAGTGACTCACTCTGGGCCCAGACTTTGCTACCCAGCCCAAAGCCACTCTCAAGCTCTTCAAATCAACTCAGTGTCTCAAATGATCCAACCTCACATCTCGGCCAGTTGTACAGGCATTGGAAATCCACAGCCCCAAGTTCTCCTCTCTGAGTGGCTCACACCATCTGCGTCGATTCTGCAACACACCATTCCCCTAGCCATCAATCTCCTCCTCACTGTTTGCAGCAATAATTTAATACAATTTACCTCACAAAATGAGCTTTTAGTGATGCATTTCTTACCTCTTGGACTACCAGTAAGCTGTTACATGAGTTCAGGTGCGCCATATTAACCAGAAGTATTTACAATACTACACAATTACTACTGAAATAGTAATTACACTACACCCACCACTGACCATCACTTCACCTCTTCTATCTTCCAGTCCTGAACCTTGGATCTGAGTTGTACAATAAATATCTCCAGCACCCTGTTCAATGAAGCTCACTTTGAATATAAAGAAACACAATCTGCTGATCTGTTTAACCAAATGTCTCATCAAAGTTCAAAGTAAATTTATCATCAAAGTACGTATATAACATCATATACAACCATGAGGTTCATTTTCTTGTGGGCATACTCAATAAATCCATAGAATAATAAATCTATACAAAATCAATGAAAGACCTCACCACTTAGGCACTCAACCAATGTACAAAAGACAACTGTACAAATTGAAAAAGAAGAAATAGATATGATAATTAAATAAACAATAACTATTGTGAACATGAAATGGAGTCATTGAAAGTGAGTCCATAGATTGTGGAAACATTTTAATGATGGGGTGACTGAAGTTGAGTAAAGTTGAGCCCTTTGGTTCGAGCATGATGGTTGAGGTGTGAGTCCTTCGTTATAATAGTAGACACCAACACAGATACAGTTTTTAATACTGTAGCTTTGAACTGATCTGAGTCTCTATTAGAAGTCATTGATTTGCTAGTGGCAAGAAAAGTTGAATATGTTGCACAATATAGGAATCTAAGAAATTGGAGCAGGAGTCTGGCCCGTCAAGCCTGCTCCACCATTCAGTAAGAACATGATACATCTGTGTGTGGATCACCTGCCCTTTCCCAAAAATCCTTAATTTTCCTGCTTTATAAAAACATATCTATTGAAGGGTCTCAGCATGTTTATTCCTTTCCATAGATGCTGCCTGACTTGCTGAGTTTCTCCAGCGTTTTGTGTGCGTTGTTCTGGATTTCCAGCATCTGCAGAATCTCTTGTGTTTATCTGTCATAAATCTATTTATTAAGGTAGACCCTACTCCTTCTCTGGGTTCAGAATTCCAAAAATTCACTACTCTCTGGGAAAAGCAGAGGTCTTCCAATTCTTGTAACCAAATGTAAATAATGAACATTGAATACTGCAAATGGTAACTGAAGGTAATGGATCTAGAAGAAGGCAGAACCCACAGCCTTAACGTTCAGTCCAGCTTCACTGGCGTCCCTTTGTGTTTATTTGCTTGTATGAAGTCCAGTGGTTGATTTTAAACATTTCATGCTCCCTTTTCATGCTTCTATCTGGTTCTGTCACCATCTGGTATGGAGAGGCCAATTCCCCTCGTCAGAAAATGCTGCCAAGGGTTGTAGACTCAACCACCTCCATCACAGGCAAAAGCTTCCCCACCATCAAGGACATCTTCAAAAGGCGGTGTCTCCAAGAAGGTAGCATCCATCATGAAAAACTCTCACCATCCAGGACATGCTCTCTTTGCATTGCTACCACCAGGGAGGAGATACAGGGATCTGAAAATGCACACCCACTCAACATTTTAGGAACAGCTTCTTCCCCTCTGCCATCAGATTTCTGAACAGACCCAGAACCCATGAACACTACCTCAGTATTTTGCTCCCTTTCTGCACTACTTATATTTTTACTGGGTGTTGGGGGTCCTTAATGCTGTCCCCAGTGCCCATGATAGAGCTGGCTGAGCGTACAACCCTCTGCAGCTTTCTTTAATCCTGCTCGGTGGCCCCTGTATACAAGGTGGTGGTGCGGCCAGTTAGAATGCTCTCCACAGGGATACGACTCTCTGGCAGGGGAATCAGCACCTGGAGACATTAAGTCCAAAGCTCCTTCACTGTTGCCAGCGATAAGCCATGGAACTCCCTCCCCAGCAGCATCATACTTACAAGAAGTAGTGATTTAGGAAATTAACTCATCATCATCTACTCAAGGATGACCAGTGAGATACAAGGTATAGGTAGTGTGGACAGCTAGCAACACTGTCGCAGAGTGGAAATGGCTAATACAGAACTGCCTGTTCTGTCCTGTGGTATTCTGCTGAGCATTGTAGGAATGCACTTTTGCATTCCCCCAGGATAGTCAGAAGTGTTGGTTTACTTACTTGGAGATACAGGGCAGTAACAGGCCCTTCTGGCCCATGTGACCAGTTAACCTACCAACTCATATGTCTTTGGAATGTGGAGGAAACCAGAGCACCTGGAGGAAACCCACCCAGTCACGGGGAGAACGTACTTACAGATAGCGGTAGGGATTAAATTCGGGTCACTGGCACCATAAGCGTTACGCTAACTGCTACGGATGACACTTTTCACTGTATATTTTAATGTACACGTGATAAATAAATCTGAATAAAGAATAAAAGAGCACGATTTTAAAATGATTCGAAGAAAGTATGGGGGGATGTCAGAGGTAGCTTTTTTTCACACAGAGACTGGTAGGTGCGTGGAACATGCTGGTGTTGGAAACAGATACTTTAGGGACATTTAAGAAACTCAGATAGGCACATGGATGATAGAGGAATGGAGGGCTACTTTGGAGGGACGGGGTAGATTGATTTTACTTACTGCCCATTACGCCACTGGCATTTAAGGCACCAATGAAGGTCCTCCATCTCTGTTACACTCAGATGTAGAAGGATTCTTCATTGCCGTTTCTGTAACAGTTTTGTTTGACCAGTCAGGATTGTTAGCCCTGTGCTGAACCCCCTAACCTGGAGGACCGGTGGACCATTCTTAATCTGGCCTCTACCCTTTGACCTGTAGGCATGAGTGACCCGACCAAGAGCCAAAGCACAAGGACCTGACTCCAGCCAACATTGAGGAATGCAAGTCTTCAAACCCTATGACAAAACTGTGATCCTCTTGGAGGTAAATTAATCTTGGAGTAGGTTAAAAGGTCAGCAAAACATTGTGGGTCATAGGGCCTGGCCTGTACTGTACTGTTCTATGTAACCCACAGCTTTGCTGTGTGAGAATCGCAGATGTGCAGAATGCAGGATTGGATGACATAATTGACCAGTGATAGTTTTAACAATAATACAGGAGTACTATAATGGCATGAAGAGGTGATATCTGAAAAGGATGTTCCCAATAGTGAAGAACTAAAGACCAGAGAGCACAGCCTCAGAATAGTAAGGACACTGGTAAATTTCTATAGTTGTTACCATGGAGAGCATTCTAACTGGCTGCATCACCATCAGGTATGAGTGGGGTTGGTGGGTGGTGGTGTGGTGTGGGGGCTACTGCACAGGATTGAAATAAGCTGCAAAGAGTTGTAAACTTAGTCAGCTCCATCATGGGCACTAGCCTCCCCAGCGTCATGGACATTTTCAAGGAACAATGCCTTAAAAATGTGTCATCCATCATTAAGGACCCCCATCACCCAGGTCATGCCTTGTTCTCATTACTACCATCAAGGAGGAGGTATAGAAGCTTGATGACACACATTTATAGATTCAGGAACAGCTTCAACCCCTCTGCCATCCGATTTCTGAATGGACATTGAACTAATGAACAGTACCTCACTACTTTTCTTATTTCTATTTTCGCATTACTTATTCAATTTAACTACTTAGTATATGTACCGTACTTACTGTAATTGTTTTTTTCTATTATTACGTATTTTATTAATTCCTAAGGTTGTCATGGCCAGGGGTCGTAGAGGGGATAAGCTCCCACTACCTATAAAGTGCTCCGAATGGCATGCGTGACTAACAGCCTCTGACAACCGAGTCCAACTCTTGGCCTTCACGTGTGGCTTAGCTACTAGGCCCAGCAGAACTGTTTCTACTGACAAGCGAATTGGCAAAGATGGACAACAGGCACCCCTCAAAACCAGCTGCTTTGGGCAGGTGGGGCTCGTCAGCCTTGGACGACAGTCCACCTGATCTGCCTTGCCCTTGCCCATGGGAAAGGCTTCGGGAGTAAAGCCCAAGGAAGAAATCCGGAGCTGGAGTCCCTAAGGCAATTTGATGTTGTTCACAACGTCACTCTGGCAACTTCTATGACAACATTGGTGCCGAGCTGGATCAGCGCTTGCCCTTCCCTTGGACTATGGAGAGGGGGAACCCGCTGCATGGGCAACAGCCAGTTCTTCAACTCTTCCCGCCCAGGCTCACACCCTGGAGAGAACACAGTCTACCAGCAGCGCAAACTCATGATCCCCAGGATAGATGGCTGCCTGCTACGTATTGCATTGTACTGCTGTCGCAAAGACAAGTTTCACAACATATGCTGGTGATATTAAATCTGATTCTGATTAGAAGGGTGTCCCTATAAAACAACAATGGTCTTATTGTCTATTTCAGGAAGAAAGAGCACATAGGTTATTGTGACTAACTATGGTTGAGGGAGGAATTTTAACAAAGGCAAGTTGAGAACTGCATTATTTCTAATGCCAGATAAACAACATTCCGCCCGAAGAAAAAACATCTTAAGCCAAATAACCTCCTTCAGTACTGAACTCATGACAATTTATTATCTGTGCTCCCACCTGTAGATCCAGTTTGCTTTCCTGTTGCACCAGTGTCTCTGTCACAACACTTAACAAGCCATAGCTTGACTAACACACTCAAAATACTGGAGGAACTCAACAGGTCAGGCAGCATCTATGGAGATGTACAGAAGGTCCAGAGGAGGTTCACGAGAATGATCCCAGGAGTGTTTGATGGCTCAGGGCCGGAACTCACTGGGGTTTAGCAGAATGGGGCGGAGTGTGATCTCATTGAAGCCTATCAAATATTGAAAGGTCTGGATAGAGTAGACGTGGAGGGGATGTTTCCTACAGTGGAAGAAGTTTAGGACCACAGGGCACAGCGTCAGAATAGAAGGATGTGCATTTAGAACAGCAATGAGGGAAGATTTGTTTGGTCAGAGGGTGGTGAATTCATTGCCGCAGACAGTTGTGGAGACAAGTCAAGCTGAGGTTGCTAGGTTCTTGGTTAGTCAGGCTACCAAATGCTATAGGGAGAGGCAGGAAATGTGGTTGAGAGGGATAATGGATCAGCCATGATGGGGTGGCAGAGCAGACCAAATGCGCTGAATGGCCTAATTCTACTCCTATATCTTGTGGTATGGTCTTATGGCTTTGATAAAACAATACGTTCTTGTATCCAACTCTTCTTTCTTTATCAATCTTTTTATTAATTTTAAAAAAGTACATATATACAAACAAGAGGAAGATTATCTCAGATATCTATATCGATAACAATACATATAAAAGGTAAAGTAAACATTATCAAGATCATACATAGTATTAATCTAATAGTATATAATAAAAAATAAGATAATTAATTCTCCTCTTAACATTTCATGAAAAGAAAAAAAGAAACTTCTATAATTTATATATATATATATAAAAACATAAACCCACTCTTCTCTATAAACAGAAAAGAAAAAAAAAAAAGGGGACTGGGCAGCCCATATTGCGAGTAAAAGCAAGAAAAAAGAGAAACTTTCTGAGCAAATTCAAAGTTTTGAGAAAGTAACTGGAAGAGCAAGAAATCAAACCATATGAAAATATTGAATAAAAGGTTGCCAGGTTTCTTCAAATTTAAAGGATGTTAATCAACGCCTGACTTCTTATTTTCTCTAAACTGAGACAGGACATAATGGAGGAAAGCCAATAAAAAACAGTAGGTGGATTGGAGACCCTCTATTTAAGCAAAATGGCTTTCCTAACCATTATGTCCTGTCTCAGTTTAGAGAAAATAAAGCTATCATCCGTTGAGCGGAAACAGGAACTTATCCTGCTTCCGGTGGAATGATCCCAAAAATTGCTGTAAATAAATTTGGTTGTAGGTCCAAATTCAAGACTTTTGATAAAGTTTCGAAGACATCTTTCCAAAAATTATCTATCTTGATACAAGACCAAAACATATGAGTTAAAGTAGCCACCTCATCTGTCACAAATAGGATTAATATTGGGAAAAATATGGGCTAATTTATCCTTTGACATATGTGCCCAATGTACTACCTTGAACTGTACCAAGGAATGATGGGCACAAATAGATGAGGTGTTTACCAAATGAAAAAATTTATCCCATTGATTATCTGAAAGTGACTCTCGAAATTCCAATTCCCACGCAGCTTTAATTTTATTGTTAGATACCTTTCACAAATTCAATAACCATTTATAATTTGTAGCTATCAATCCTTTTTGAAATGGTTTAACCTAAAAAAGGGTATCTATCATATTGGGTGGATAAGCAGAGGAAAAGTTTGGAAGTAAACTATGTAAAAAATTCCTAATTTGTAAATATCTAAAAAAGTGTGCATAAGTCATATTTGTCCACTAACTGAGTGAAGGACATTAAACAATCCCCCATAAACAAATCTAAAAAAGTTATTATTCCTTTGCTTTTCCAAATTAAAAAGGTCTGATCAGAAATTGATGGTTTAAAAAAAAATTAAGATGGATTTTACTAGAAAGAACAGGGTTATTAAACTCAAAAAATCTACGAAACTGAAACCAAATTCTTAATGTATGTTTAATAATGGGATTCAGGTCTCGACTACCAATCAAAAAGGAAAAGAAGCTCCCAGTAAAGAGGCCAAAGAATACCCCTTAACTGAGTTTTTCTCCAAATCCACCCATAAAGGACAGTCATGTATGTCTGAATAATGATTTCCAAAACAAGATATATTGAATATTAATTGCCCAGTAATACATTCTAAAATTTGGCACAGCCATACTATAAGATAAAATTTTAGAGTCTATTCTATCAAAAAACAGTTTAGGAACAAAGGAAGGGATTGCTTGAAATACATATAAGAACTTCAGTAGCACTATCATTTTAATAGCATTAATTCAACCAATTAATGATAATGTCATAGGAGACTATTTAGAAAGTATTTGTTGCGTGTATTCAATTAATGGAAGAAAGTTATATTTATACGGGTCCTTAAAATTTTTGGTAATTTTAATACCAAGGTAAGTAAAGTTATTTTTCGCAATGCTAAAAGGAATTTGATCGTATTGATCCAAGTAGTTATTAATAAGAAATAACTCACTTTTGTGCAAATTTAATTTATATTCAGAAAAACTACTAAATTCAGAAAATATAGATAACATAGGGGGAATAGATTTCTTAGTATCTGAAATTTAAACTAACAGGTCATCTGCATACAATGAAAACTTATGCACTTTATCTCCTCTCTTAATACCTTGAACATTGTTGGAGCCCCAAAGGTTCTAAAGCCAGATTGAATAACAGCAGACTAAGAGGACAGCCCTGCCGGGTTCCCCTATATAGCCTAAAATAAGGAGGTTGTTAGTTATAACTGCCACCATAGGAGCTTGATAGATCAGCTTAATCCAGGAAATAAAACCTGGACCAAAATTAAATCTTTCTAAAACCTCGAATAAATGTATCCAACTCGATGAGAGAGAAAAACACCAACTCTAATTATCTACTTAAAACTACAAAACTACGTTTATTAGGACAGAACAGAGCAAGCATTAAAATACTTACCCAGGCATGCTTGGGCCCCTCTCACTGCAGCACTCCATACTGCCTGATCTGTGGTATTGTTCATGGCCAGCCCAACGGTGAAGCCCCAAAAGAACTACCCCAAGCCCCCGAATGCCCCATTTTATAACCGTTCCACTGATATGAAATTCTGCTGTAAGTGAATCAATATGTAGCACCATCTCAAACCACTGAATTAGAACCAATCACTTGTCACCTCTATTTACAAATACCAACCCTTGAGGGCCTCCATTAGCCTGGGTTAACTACAGACGGGGCATCCCAGTTGTCTACATGATACGCACGCCAGTACAATATGGAGAGACAACAGGACCCATACAACAGGCCACCCCTCTCCATGCAGCTGATGAACCCAAAGGAACATTAGATATCAATACAGTTTAGCACCAATGGCATCACAGCAGTTGCTAGTCAGCATTGAACTGAATTTAGGACTGCCTGAGGGGTTCCAGCTCTGGATTTTTTCTTTGGGGTTTACTCCCAATGCCTTCCCCATGAGTGAGTATAGCCACAAAGCGGCAGAGTTTTGAGATCAGAGTTTTCCTTCTCCAAGATGAGCTGCCAACTGTGGCAGACAAGTCTCATCTGTCTAAAGCGACTGGTTTTAAGGCCAGTAACCTGCCTTTGCCCCTTCTCCTGTCAGCAGATAGGATTCCACCAGGCTTATGAAGGCCAGAAGCTGGACTTAATTGTCAGAGGCAGCTTGAGATGCATGCCACTGAGAGCATTAATAGCAAGTGGGAGCTTATTCCCATTATTTCCCCTGGCTAAAACAACCTCAATGAGTCCCTTACCTACTGTACGTTCAACTAACTTCCACAATGTTCCCATATTAGTGATCAATGCACCTGCAGCCAGCTCTGTCACATTCAAGGCCACAGTGGTGGTGAGGCATTCAACAAGCACAAAGATTAACCCTTTACAATACAGGAGGGGAACAAACACTTGACTGATTGGGCCAAGACCCTTCATCAGGAGATGTTTATGATTTGACACACCATACCTGTGTAGCCAGTTCTTTATTTTCTTGTAGAAGAGCACAAAGCTCTGCATCCTTGGCTTTAATCTCATCCAGAATCTGATGATACTTGGAACATAGTTCGGTCATAGACGGGTCAGACTCGTTTGTATCAGACGACTCTGCCAGTGTTGTCTGCAAAAAATCACATGAAATGTTATAAGACCGTATGATATAGGAAAAGAATTAGGCCATTTGGTCCATCACATCTGCTCTACCATTTCATCATGGCTGGTCCATTTTCCTCTCAGTCCAAATATCCTGCCTTCTCCCAGTAACCCTTCATGCCCTGACTAATCAAGAACTTATCAACCTCAGTGGAGGCTAGCTCAGTAAATATATAAACATTTTAAAAGACAAGGTTGGATAGATCTTTGCATGGTAGGGGGATTAAGGGTTATTGAGAAAAGGCAGGTAGGTGGAGGTGAGCCCATGGTCAGATAGCCATGATCTTGTTGAATGGTGGAGCAGGTTCGATGGGCCAGATGGCCGACTCCTGCTCCTATTTCTTATGTTCTTGTGTTCTCCACCCTAAATATACTCAATGACTTGGCCATTGGGTTATTGTTATTGACTGGTTACTTTGGTAAAACCTCATCTTCCCCAGAACATACTGGTGCAACCCTGCACTGCCAGCATAGAGAGCGTCCTTACATGTCTCTCAGGTTGTATTATTAGTTTTTGTACTTCTGCGTGTTTACTGCTAGCTTATATATGCTACAGGAATGTGTGGCTTGTGCTGTGCATGACTGTAGGTGTGGTGTTTTGCACCATGGCCCTGGAAGAACACTGCTTTATTTGGTTATATTCATGGGTATTTATGTATGTTTGAATGACAATTAAAAACATGAACATCAACTATAACATTCTGGTTTGTTGCAACATATGAAAACTAAAGTGGGCTGTCAGGTCAGAAGAAAAGGTTTTTGGCTGCAGATTACCATCATTGTAGGACTTGTATGTGTCCAGGACAAGGAAGCAGACAGGAAAAACCATTGTGGACACTGCTCACCCGGCAAACCGCCTCTTCCAAAAGCCCCCCTTCTGGAATATGCTTTAGGGCTATTAACAAAGAGACCACACCATCTTATAAGTTTCTTCCCCAGGCAGTTAAACTGATCTACCATTCTATGTGGCTCCTGCCCGCTCAGGCACTGCACTGCATTGTAAACACTTCAGACCACTTTTTTTATAATGCTGTTTATATCCACATGGAGCATTGTCACAGGAAAGTAGCATCCAGCATCAGCGACCCTACCACACAGGCTGCGCACCCTTCTTGCCGCTGCCACCAGGAAGAAGGTACCAAAGCCTTCGGAATCACACCACCAGGTTCAGGAATAGTCATTACCCTTCAGCTATCAGGTTCTTGAACCAGAAGGGACAACTTCTCAATTTCACTCGCCCCATCACTGAACTGTTCCCACAATCTATGGGTTCACTTTCAAGGACCAATCATCTCAAGTTCTCGATCGTTCAAAGTTCAAAGTACATTTATTATCAAAGTACATATATGTCACCATATACAACCCTGGTATTCATTTTCTTGCAGGCATAGTAAATAAATACATAATAGAATTAATAACCAGAATAGGATCAATGAAAGATCTCACCAGATGGGCATTCAACCAATGTGCAAAAGACAACAAACTGTGCAAATACAAAAAGAAAGAAATAATAATAATAATAAGTAAATAAACAATAAATATTGAGAACATGAAATGAAGAGTCCTTGAGAGTGAGTCCCTAGATTGGAGGATCATTTCAATAATGGACAAGTAAAATTAAGTGAAGTTATCCCCTCTGGTTCAAGACGATGATGTTTGAGGAGTAGTAACTGTTCCTTAACCCGGTGGTGTGAGTTCTGAGGCTTCTGTACATTCTTCCTGATGGCAGCAGTGAGGAGAGAGCATGACCTGGGTGATGGGGGTCCCTGATGATGGATGCTGCTTTCCTGTGACAATGCTCCACGTAGATGTACTCAATGGTGGGAAGGCCATAAGGATTTGGAGAATGGGAACCCTAACAAACTGGTTTGTAATTCACAAACATTTATTGTGCTTGAATGTATGGTAAACGGGAGGCTTTTAAACATGAAATATGGAGAATTCAGGAACAGCATGTTCTATTTGGAATGAAGGGAAAACTGGCAAGATTAAGGAATCCTGGATGAAGAAGAATACTGAGAGAATCTGGTCAGGAAAAAGAAGGAAGAATATGTTAGATATCAGAGCGAGGATCAAGGAGATCCTTGAGGAGTATAAAGAATATAGGAATACATTTAAGAATGAAATTAGGAAATTAGATTTGGAGTTGGCATCAATATGATTTAGGGGTGGCATGGTCGTGTACTGGTTAGTGCAACACTGTTATGGAGCCAGCTGTAAGATTGGGGCTTTGATTCTCACTGTTGTCTGTAATGGAGTTTGTACATTCTCTCCTTGACCATGTGGGTTTCCTCTAGGTGCTCCGGTTTCCTCCCGTAGTCCAAAGATGTACAGTCAGGGTTAGTAATTTGTGGGCATGCTACGTTGGCACTGGAACCTTTGGGTTGCTCGATGATTTGATTTGACATAAACGATGCATTTCTATGTACATTTGACAAGTAAGGCTAATCTTTGATCTCAAACACATAGATTCTGCAAATACAGGAAATCCACACACAAAATGCTGGAGGAACTCAGCAGGTCAGATAGCTTCTACAGAGAAGAATAAACAGTGAGTGTAATCTTTAATCTTTTCTAACTTCCAGTAACTGCTTCTCTCTATTTTCCTACCCTTGGTTTTCCCTTATTCCTGTGCCCTCTTCACCTCCTCTCTTCCCCTTACCTCCACCCTCGTGTGACCTACCCATTATCCACATCTTCCTCACTCTGATTCCCCAGTTCCTTTTCTTTATCCCACTCTTCACTGTTCTCTCATATTGGATTCTTTCTTCTTCGAACCTTTGCTTTTTCTGCCTGTTGCCTCCCAGATTCTCAATCATTCGCTTTTACCCCTTCCCTCCCTATTTTCCTGTCTCACCTATTACCCATCAGCTCACGGTCCTCTCCTCCCCCCCCACCCAGACTTTTATTCCAGCTTCTGACCACTCTCTTGGTCCATTGGCCCAAAATGCTGACTGTTCATTCCCCTCCATAAATGTTGCCTAACCTACTCAGTTCCTTGAATATTTTATGTGTTTTGCTTCAGATTTCCAGAATCTGCAGAAGCTCTTGTTTCTGAATTCTCTGGTGGAGTTTGGACAAGATTTGTGTTGATATCCCAAAATTGCCATCACAATGTTGGCAAATGCCAGCAGTTCTGGCAAATTCCTGACCATAAACTACACCCAGTGACCATGTTATTAGGTAAACCTGTACAACTGCTCATTAATTAAATACCTCATTATCCAATCATGTGGTAGCAACTGCATAAAAACAAACAAATATGGTCAAGAGGTTCAGTTGTTGTTCAGACCAAACATCAGAATGGGAAAGAAATTTAATATGAGTGACTTTGACCGTGGAATAATTGTTAGTGCCAGACGGGTTGGTTTGAGTATCTCAGAAGCTGCTGATCTCCTGGGATTTTTACATAACAATCTTTAGAGTTTACAAAGAATGGCGTGAGAAACAAAAAAAAACATCAAGTGAGTGGCATTTCTGGGGGGGGGGGGGCGTCACGTGATGACGTAGGATTGAGACGTGTAAATCCAGTTCTCCCGTAAAAAATCAGCAAAGTACCATTTAGACAAAGTAAAGTTAATAAATACTTTCTGAAAACGACTTATAAACTTCGTAAGACTACTCTACGATATGCCTTGTAAACCGCAGAGATGGAGCCTTGGATTCAGGTTGGATCTCCTTCAGAGGAGACGCATTTTATCTCTGACGTAGAAGAACGGGGAGCAATGGCGGCGGTAGCGGTCTCTCGGAAGAAGATGCCGGAATTGCGCATGCGCAAAGAAGTACGCATGCGCAAATGGACACAATTTAAACTACAAGTACTGACGGCCACTGCAACTGAAAGTGACTCAGAGTCAGAATTGGATATCGCAGAGAATACAGATGAAGAAGAGGAGGAAGAACTGGAAGAGACTGGAAGTAAAGGAGACGACAGAGACACAAGAGAGGCTTTATTGCAATTAACGGCTGAACTAAGAAAATTAAGAACAGAGCTTAGAGACGTGAAGATGTGCTATGATAAAGCTATGAAAAGATGGGATAAAATGGATAAGAAACTTCAGAAGATGGAAAGAAGAATGGAGCATATTAACGATAGAGTGGAAAAAACAGAAAATAATGTGCTTGTCTGGAACACGGAAAGAAATTGACTCTTGGAGAAAGTGGACGTGTTGGACAATTTTAGTAGACGTAATAACATTAAAATTATTGGTCTTAAAGAAGGTATAGAGGGAGATAATCCAATAGAATTTTTTCAAAGATGGATCCCGAAAACCTTGCAAATGAAAGAGGAAGACCGATCAATTGAAATTAGGCAGGTACATAGAGCTCTAAGACCAAAACCACAAGATGACCAATATCCACGATCAATTTTAATAAAATTCTTAAGATTTCAAGACAAAGAAAGGATTCTACAGGCAGCTGCCCAAGCTGCCAAGAAGAGAAAAGGGCCACTGATGATAGAAGGGAAGAAAATTTTTTTCTACCCTGACATAAGTTATGAACTTTTGAAAAGAAGGAAGAAGTTTAATCCAGTGAAAAAAGCCCTGTGGGATCACGGTTATCAATTTATATTGCGTTATCCTGCAACCTTGAAGATTTTTTTGCCTGGTGGAGAAAAAAGATTTTTTGACGATTACCGGAAAGCGGAGGAGTTTGTGTGAGATTCTTTGAATATTCACCAGGTACAAGAACAAACTTAAGGGAGCGAGATGGACTGAAGACTGGATCAAGGATTAGGCCTGTTGAATTTTTAGGCGGATGAATATATAAATATATTATTAATTATATGAGGGAGGGGAAGAAAGGTTAAAATTTGAGGAATATTAGCTGGGAATAATAACATTAATTTTTATATATAATTTTTTGTTACGGGGGAGCTGGAAGAAACACTGACCAATTGCCACGTCATTCATGAGTGCAAGTGTGGCAATAGCCACGACCCACACAATGGAGGGGGGTAGTGTTGTGTATCTTTCATTCACAACATTAGTGGGGGGGTATTTTGTTTTTTTCTTTTTTTTGTATCTTATCTATCTTTTTTTTCTTTTTGCCTGGATGATTGGGAGGGAAACACATAGCAACATGGTGAAGTTCAAAGAGATTCCCAAGGGAACAATGAGAGTTGAGAAGTTAAGTAAAGTTTTAGATTTTAAGAGATAAATATGTAACACTTTTGAATATTTGGAGCCCTTATTTATAGCTCCGATGATGAAGATCTTGGTTCCTTGGGGGAAAGTAACAAATATATAAAAAATTTATTTTTATCCCATGGAGCATGTGCAAACCTTCCAATATTCAGGCGGTTCCCTTTTTTTTTTCTTTTTTTCTTTTCTTTTTAGATAGGAGTATATATCGGGAGGGAGGGTTAAGGGGAGGGGGGAGGGTAGATATTTTTCTTTCTCTTGTATCACTTTGAAAACTCAATAAAAATTATATTAAAAAAAAAAGTGAGTGGCAGTTCTGTGAGCAAAAGATGCCTTGTTATTGGGAGGGATCAGAGGGGAATGGCCAGGCCGGTTCATACTGGTGACAGTAAATCAAATTAACATGTGTTACAACAGAAGTGTGCAGAAGAAGTGTTCTCTGAATGCACAACACATTGAACCTTGAAGTGGATGGGCTACAGCAGCAGAACACCATGAACGTACACTCAGTGGCCATTTTAGTAAGTACACGAGGTAGCTAATAAAGTGGCCATTGAGTGTATATCTCAATTCCAAACAAAGCCATTAATTAATAGAGCAGCTTTCAGGGAAATTTTAACAAGGTAGGTGGAGCATAAATCCATTGTTATGAATAGAAATTCCCGGGGAATGACAATGAAGTACAATATTAGGTGTGACAATAAGGATAACTCATGCATCACTTAGGGTGTAGCATGAAACAGGTGGTGTCATATAGTGAGTCAAATCATATTTTGCTGTGGGCGTATGTGCTCAAGGAAAAACAATATAAGTTAAAATATGATTAAGTTAGTCATAAGGTGATTTGATAGAGGTGTACAATGTCAGAATCAGAATCAGGTTTAATATCACTGGCATATTGTATGTCATGAAGTTTGTTGTTTTTCCAGCACTGGTACAGTTCAATACATAATTATTTTAAAAAACTGTATATTACAATGTTATATGTAAATATGTATATGTCAATAAGTAGTTCAAAAGGAGAGCAAATAAGAAAAAAAAAAGAGAGGTAGCATACATGGGTTCAATGTCCATTCAGAATTCTAATTGGCTTAAGACTCACACAACCAGGTTATTGACCCTTAACCATCAGGGTCTTCAACTAGAGGGGATAACTTCTCTCAACTTCACTCACCCCATCACTGCTGTTCCCACAACCTTTGGATTCACTTTCAAGGACTCTTCACCTCATGTTCTTGAAAATGAATCTCAGGGTTGTATATGGTGACATTTATGTATTTTGATAATAAATTTACTTTGAACTTTGAAGAAACTGTTCCTATACTGTTGAGTACAAGATGATAAGAGGCATAGATTGATTGGACAGCCAGAGACATTTATCCAGGACAGAAATGGCTCATACAAGGGGACAAAATTTTAAGGTGATTGCAGGAACGTATCGGGGGGGGGGGGATGTCGGAGGTAAGTTGTTTTACACAGAGAGTGATAAGTCCATGGAACACTCTGCCAGTGGTGGTCATAGAGGCAAATACAGAAAGGGCATTTAATAAACAATTAGGCATATAGATGATAGAAAAAACGGGTTATGGAGGGTGGAAGGATTAGATTGATTTCAGAGTAAATTTAAAGGTTCACACAACATTGTGGGTTGAATACCCTGCACTGTACTGTACTGTTCAATGTTCTATGTACTATATTAGAGAGAAACAAAATTTCTATCCATACAATATTTTCAAAACCTTTACACACAACAAATCAATTAACAGCTGATGAAGAGTATTGATAATGGCTGGGGTCACCTATCTTATAAAGACAGCGTCTAGAAAAAGACAATGGCAAACCACTTCTGTAGAAAACTTGCCAAGGACAATCATGGTCATGGAAAGACCATGATCGCCTACATCATTCTAGACACGTTACAAAACGAACAACTGACAAGGAACAATTACATCTTTTATAAAAGTGCATTTGTTTTTTTCCCCAGTTTTAACTTAATTTAATTATGATGGGTGTAAATTGGGTAAATGTATGCAAGCTTTTCCCCCTAATTTTGGGTGAGATCATTGGTTGAGGGTGAAAGGTGAAAAGTTTAACTAGAACACGAGGGGGAACTTTTTTCACTCAGAGTCTGGTGAGAGTATGGAACGAGCTGAGGGAGGAAGTGATGAATATGGGTTCAATTTCAACACTTAAGAGAAATTAGGATAGGTACATGGATGGAAGGGGTATGGAGGTTATGGTTCAGGTGCAGATCAATAGGGCGAGACAGAATAATAGTCCAGCTTGGACTAGATGGGTCAAGAGGCCTGTTTCTGTGCTACAATGTTCTATGACTCTATGATTCAATTAACATAATTTAACTTCATTTTGTTTTTTTTTTCTAATTGGTCTATGTGATTTTGAATACCTCTCAATGTCAAAGGTATTCACAGAACTTAAATGACAAACACCATTTTGACACGAATACCGGATGTTACATAGAACAGTGCAATACCAACTCTTCAGCTCATGATGGTGTGTCGGCCATTTTACCTACCGGAAGATCTATCTAACCCTTCCCACCTACAGAGCCCTTTATTTTCCTATCATCAATGTGCCTATCTAAGAGTTTCTTAAGTGTACCTTATGTACCTGCCTCTTCCACTACCCCTGGCAAGGGTCACCATGCACCCAATAGACTGTGTAAATATCCTATCTCTGACCTCCCCCCTATACTTTCCTCCAATCACCTTAAAATTATGCTCTCTTGTATTAGCCATTTTCACTCTGGGAAAAAGTCAGTATTGCCATCTGCTTGTGCTAGCTGACCCTCGCTCTCTGCTGCCAAAGGCTTCTCTCATGCACTGGGAATCAGCTTCCTTGAGGAAGATGGTGCCCTGGACCAGCTAGAATGAGCAATATAATCTGGTGCAGAAGCAACCAACAACGTCAAGGTCAAGGAAGGTCTTACCCGCTGTGAGACAAGTAAAAAGTTTAAAATTCAAAGTAAATGTATTTTCAAAGTACATACTGTAAATGTCACCATATACAATCCTGAGCTTCATTTTCTTGCTGGCATACTCAATAAATCCATAGTAGAATCAATGAGAGACTGTACCAACTTGGGCATTCAACCACTGTGCAGAGACAATAAACTGTGCAAGTACAAAAAGGAATAACAATAATCATAATAAATAAGCAATAAATATCAAGAACATGAGATGAAGAATCTTTGAGGGAGAGTCCATAGGTTGTGGGAACATTTCAATGAAGGGCAAGTGAAGTTATCCCCTTTGGCTCAAGAGCCTGATGGTTGAGGGCTAATAACTGTTCCTGAACCTGATGGTGTCCTATAGATAATGGATTACTGTTGGCATACCGGTGGAGTCATACCCCGGTGAGATAGGGACATGCCTATCCTAGCACGTAAATTCAGCTCTGGCAGACAGGAAGGTGGTTCTGCAATGTTTCATGGAAAACAAAGGGTACGACAAGGCACAGAGAATGTCCTCGTCATCCACTGCAACCAAGGAGGGACCCAGTTTGTGACACTTGTTTCTACCACTGGACGTGGATTTCTGAGGTCAAGATAGTGGAACTGACCCAGTGTAATGGCTTTTCCGCTGCAAAATTCTCACGCAAGAAGATCCCTGTCATTGTCGGACACAACAGACAACCACCACTGTTGACGTACAGCAACTTTCCCCTACCCTATATCCTATGGCTAAGTACAGCTCTAATGCCATGTTTAAGTTTGCTAATGACATCTTTGTGTTATTAACCAGATCAAAACTAGATGCAAATTGGCATAAAGGATGGCGATTGAAAATTTGGTTGAATGGTGCCTCAACAACAACTTCTCACCCACCATCAATGAACTGATTATTAACTACAGGAGGAAGAAACTGGGGGTCCATGAGCCAGTTTTCATCAGGGACTTTAAATACATGGCATCACCATTTCTGAGAATTTGTCCTGGGACCAGCAGGTAAGTGCCATTATAAGAAGGTACCACAGCACTTCTACTTTCTAAGAGGTTTGCGTAGATTTGACATGTCATCTAAATCTTTGACAATCCTCCATAGATACACAGTGGAGAGTATCCTGACTGGTTGTATCAGGACCTGGTTTGGAAACACCAATACCCAGGAACAGAAATGTCCACAAAAACTGGTGGATACAGCTCAGCCCATCACAGGCAAAGCCCTCCTCATTATTGAACACACTTACAAGGAGCACTACCAAAAGAAAGCAGCATCAATCATCAAGGACCTCCACCATCTGAGCCATGCTCTCTGCTCACTACTATCATTGTTGGACAGGAGGTAAGGAGCTGTAGATCCCACTCCACCAGTCACAGAGTCATTGAGGAGTACAGCACAGAAACAGGCCTTTTGGCCCATCTAGTCCATGCTGAAACCATTTAAACTACCTACTCCTATCAACCTGTTCCAGTACCATAGCCTTCCATGCCCTACCATCCATGTACTATCCCAAACTTCTCTTAAACAAGCTTGCATGTACCACTTGTGCTGGCAGCTTATTGCACACTCTCACGACCCTCTGAGTGAAGAAAATTCCCTTCATGTTCCCCTTAAACATTTCACCTTTCACATCTAACCTATGACGTCATGTTGTAGTCCTACCCAACATCAGTGGAAAAAGCCTGCTTGCATTTACCCTCTCTATACCCTTCATAATTTTATATACCTCTATCAAACCTCCTCTCAATCTTCAATGTTCTAAAGAATGCAGTCCTAACCTATCCAATCTTTCCTTATAACTCAGGACCTCTGGACCCAGCAACATTCTTGTAAATTTTCTCTGTATTCTTTCAACCTTATTTACCTCATTCCTGTAGGTATGATGTAAACAACAAACTCCACATAATACTCCAAATTAGGGTTCACTGATGTTTTATACAACTTTAATATAATATCCCATCTTCTGTACTCAATACATTGATTTATGTAGGCCAATATGCCAAAAGCTTTCTTTACAGCCCTCTCTAGCTGTGATGCCACTTTCAAGGAATTATGTCCCTGTATTCCCAGATCCCTTTGTTCTACCATACTCCTCAGTGCCCTACTCTTCATTGTGGAAGACCTACCCTGGTTGACCCCACCGAATGCAAATCCTCACACTTGTCTGCATTAAATTCCATCTGCAATTTTTCAGCCCATTTTTCCAGCTGATCTAGATCCCTCTGGAAGCCATGATAGCCTTCCTCACTGTCCACTACACCCCCAATCTTAGTGTCATCCACAAATTTGCTGATCCAGTGTACCACATTGTCATCCAGATCACTGATATAGATGACAAGCAGGGAAGCACCTAGTAGTGATCCCTGCTGCACACCACTAGTCACAGGCCTCCAGTCAGACAGGTAACCCTCTATTATTACTCCCTGGCTTCTCTCATAAAGCCAATGTTTAATCCAATTTACTATCTCATCCTAAATGCCAAGCAACTGAACCTTCTTGACCAGCCTGCCATGTGCAACTTTGTCAACTGCTTTACAAAGTTCATGTAGTCAACATCCAGTGCTTGCCTTCATCCACTTTCCTGGTAACTTCCTCAAAAAACTCTATAAGATTGGTCAGACGTGACTTGCCACGCATGAAGCCATGCTAACTATCCTTAATCAGTCCACGCCTATCCAAATACTTATATATCCAGTCCTTTAAAATACATTCCAATAACTTTCCCACAACTAATGTCGGACCCATCGGCCTATAAATTCCTGGTTTTGGATGTATCATATTTCTTTATTTTCCTGTAACTGCCTGCAAGAAAATGGATCTCAATGTAGAATATGGTGACACAGTATGTATACTTTAATAATAAACTTACTTTGACTTTGATATCCTCCGCCAGCAGCAGTAAGATCAACAAACATATCTAATAGTACCTTTATCTCTTGAGTTGGGCTGCGAATTAGTCCATCTTCAGCTTCAAACATATCCCGTCGCACATTCTGTAGTGTAATTCGCATCTAGAAGGATAACAGTTTGAGAAAAATCAGAATTTCAACAACTGACACTTCTGAATCTGCTGATAAATCAAATTCTTGGGGCTCCTATGGATTTTGTCTAAAATGAAAAGTAGTTCTTTGCCTGTTTTTGCTAAATGTTCAATGCTTTATAACACTTGTAACACAAAATAATAATTGTCAGAAATCCCAAAAGTTCAGCATCCCCAATCAGAATCAGGCTTATTATCAGATATACATTGTGAAATTTGTTGCTTAGCAACAGTACAGTGCAATACATAAAATATTACTATAAGTTACAATAAGAAATATTAAAAAAGTGCAAAAAGGGAGCAAAGCAGTGAGGTATTCATGAACTATTCAGAAATATGATGGTAGACGGGAAGAAGCTGTTCCTAAGATGTTGAGTACGTTCTTTTTTCAGGCTCCTGTACCTCTTCCCTGATGGTACTAATGAGAAGAGGATGTGTCCTTGATCTTAGGGTCCTGAATGATGGATGTCACCTTTTTGATAGACATCTGCATAGCCTATTGAAGATGTCCTCAATGGCGGGGAGGGTTGTACCTATGATGGTGCTCACAGGGTTTTCCATACTTCCTTTAAGCTCTCCAGGATCCCATTTCCTGCACTCCCTGGGTCCTTTTCCCAGGTTTCTCCTTAAACTAACTGGGACTGTAAATTCCGTGCTTCCATAACACCCACTGGACACTGCTTCCCATACTCGATTTAAATCATCAGGGACCCTTTAAACCAGAAAAATTAAAATGCTGTTACTAAATATCTAAAGAATATGAATTAAAATTATGTGGGAGTATTAATAAATCTACAGAAACCCTACCACTCTGACACCACCAAATTTGTAAGGGTATCAGATTATCAGAGTTAGAACATAGAACAGTAGACTGCAGGAAAAAGCCCTACGGCCCACAAAATTAGTAATCAAATGAACCATCACTTGCCTATCACTGAATTGTTCCCAAAATTTATCGCCTTCCTTTTAAGGACTCTTCATCTCCTGCTCTCGATATTTAGTACTCATTTATTTATTATCATTATCTCTTTTCTTCTTTCATTTGTATTTACACAGATTGTTGTCTTTAGCACATTGGTTTTCTGTCCTGTTGGTGTGGTCTTTCATTGCTTCTATTCTGGTTATTAGAATTACTGTGTATGCCCAAAAGAAAATGAATCTCAGGGTTCTAAATGGTGCCATACATGTACTTTGATACTAAATTTACTTTGAAGTTTGAACTTTTGAACTCTGAACTAAACTAATCCTTGATGCCTCCGCAATCTCCATATCCCTCATATTCATGAGTTTATCTAAACATCTGTTAAAAATCCCTAATTGGGGTATGGACAGGAGATTCTGTGGCTGCGGAAGAAATGCCAGATGATGTGTTGCCTCCCAGTGCTAGGATCCAGGATGTCTTAGAGCAGTTGCAGAAGATTCCTAAAGGGGATAATGAGCATGCTGCACATTGGCACTAGTGACATACATAGAAAGGGGAAGAGGTCCTCACAGTGAGTCTAGGGAGTTAGGAAAGAGGCTGAAGAGAAAGACTTTCAAGGTAGTAATCTCTGGATTACTCCCAGTGGTATGTACGAGCCGGGGCAGGAATAGAATGGCAGTATAGATGAATGAATGGCTGTGGAACTGGTGCCCGGCAGGGCTTCAGATGCTTGCATCATCGAAACCTCTTCTGGGGAAGGGAGTGACCTGTATGAGAGCGAGGGAAGCACTGAATCTGAAGGCAACCAATATCCTGGCCGGGAAGTTCACCGGTGCTGCACGGGGCATGGGGGGCGGGGGGCGCGGTTTAAACTAGCTTTGCAGGGGGTTGGAACCAGAACACCAGGTCAGAAAGTGGAGGGATGGAGGGAAATGTAGATGTCAGGCAGGAGCAAAGTAAACAGGTACAACAGGATGGATAGTTTGAAGTGTGTGGTATTTTAATGCTAGGAGTGACATGGGTAAAGGTCAATACACAGAACTATGATGTGGTATATCCATTACAGAGACTTCATTGAGAGAGGGACAAGAATAGGTGCTCAATGTCCCAGGGTTCCAATAATTTAGAAAAGATAGAGTGGGGGGTGTAAAAGAGGGGGGAGGCGGAGTTGCCCTACTCATCAGAGACAACATCACAGCTGCACTTAGAGGGAGCAGAGTAGTGTCTATATGGGTACAACTCAAAAATAGGAAAGGTGGAATCCCTCTGCAGACACCTCCCCATCCCCCAGCAGTGAGCAGTTATGGAACAGTGACCACAACATCCTAAGTTTTAAGATAGCTACAGATAAAGATAAGTATGGACTCTGCTGTTAGAATGACTTTTGGGTTCAGCACATTTAAATTTAACAAATGACTTCAGCCACCAATCTTCAAATCTGAATATATGCAGATTTAATTTAAAACGCAGCTCTGAACAATAGGTTCCTAAAAGCCTAAATCACAATGCTGATTAAAATTCACTTAGATGTCTGTGGTGTGGGTGCAATTTGGGATGTATGAAGTTTGTGTGTGGTTTCAAAGAAAAACATTGTAGAAACATTGTAAATATGGAATTGTTCAGCACATAAAATATTAAGCCCCAGGTTAGATTAGCCAGACCTTTCCACCAAAAGCATCTCCAAATAATGCCTGCTTCATATCCACCAGTACTTTCCTCCGGTGATTTCATTCACACAACAACATTTGCGGGATAGTATTAAATTGGAGGAGGACAAATTAAGAAAGCACTTGAAAGGAGCTAGGGAGAGTTAATTGACAACAGCTGGTTTGGGGTAAGTCCAAATCTGACATGCAAAGGATTTAAGAGCATCTGGAAAACTATGGTCTAATTAGAGAGAGCCATCTTGGCTTTGTGCAGAGCAAGTCGTGTATTACTAACTTGATTGAGCTTTTTGATCAGTTGATGAGGGTGATTGATGAAGGTAGAGCTGTGGATGTGTCTACTCTACATGGATTTTAGTAAGGTGGTGACAAAGTCACTCATGGGCCCCTCAACCTCTTTCTCCTGCCTTCTCCCTGTAATCCTGATTAATCAAGAACCTTTCAACCTCCACTTTAAATAAACCCAATGACTTGGCCTCCACGGCCATATGTGGCTATGAATTCCACAGATTCACCACTCTCTGAATAAATTATCCTTCACAGGTGGTTATTTTGGTTTATCCACCTGTGGCTCCTGTGAAGCCTTATATTTGATCAAAAGCAAAGTAGATTGTCATCAGAATTATTAATATTTCACCTGTTTTATGTATTCAGTCTCTTCTTTGATTTGTGAGATAGCAGATCCATAAAATGGTTTTCTTTCTTCTTTTTCATGGCTGTTGGCTTCCAATATCCTAATTTCACTGTGGTACATTGTGGGCACAATAATTATATAACCTTGTCTGAAGAAAAAAAGAAAGATATTAGACAATTCTATATATTGCTTTGATGTTTCATAACTCTGAATGGTATGTTTGTATTTCTTCTAATCAGATGTACACTCAGTAGCCACTTTATTAGCTACCTCCTGCACCTAATAAAATGGCCACTGGGTGTACGATGGTGCCTCCCTGCTGCCGTAGCCTATCTACTTCAAGGTTCAACATGTTGTGTGTTCAGAGATGCCCTTCTGTACACCAATATAAGACCATAAGATATATGAGCAGAATTAGGCCAATTGGCCCATTGAGTCTTCTCCAACATTTAATCATGGCTGATCCATTTTTCCTCTCAGCCACAATCTCCTGCCTTCTCTCCGTATCCCCTCATGCCCTGACCAGTCAAGAATCTCTCAGCCTCTGCCTTAAATATACGTAAAGACTTGGCCTCCGCATCTGTCTGTGGCAACAAATTCCACAGAGTCATTTGAGTTACTATTGCCTTCCTGTCAGTATGAACCTGTCCAGCCACTCTCTTCTGATCTCTGACATTTTACCCACAGAACTGCCATTCACTGTATTTTTTTGTTTGTGTTTTGCTCCACTCCCTGTAAACTCCAGCAACTGTCAAGAATGAAAATCCCAGGAGATCAGCAGTTTCTGAGATACTCAAACCACCCCATCTGGTACCAACAACCATTCCACAGTCAAGGTCACTTCAATCTTTTAGAACAGAAGTGAGGAAGAATTTTTTTAGCCAAAGAGTAGTGAATCTGTGGAATGTTCTGCGACGGACTACAGTTGAGGACAAGTCCTCAGGTGTATTTAAAGCAGAAGTTGATAGATTCCTGATTGGTTGCGGTATCAAGGGTATGGTGAGAGGGCAGGTGTATGGGGTTGAATGGGACCCAGGATCAGCCATGATGAAATAGCGGAGCAGACTCGATCAGCTGAAAGGCCTAATTCTGCTCCTATGTCTTATGGTCTTATAGTCTTACAATCACATTTCTTCCCCATTCTGATAGGTGGTCTGCGCAACAACTGAACCAATTGATCATATCTTCATGTTTTAGTGCATTCAGTTACTGCCACATGATTGGCTGATTAGATATTTGCATTAACGAGCAGATGTACAGGTGTATCTAATAAAGTGGCTACTGAGTGCACGATGAACATTCAGGTCAGACCATTGGTAAATCTTCTTGTGTAACTGTTCCAAATGAAGATTGTCTGGATGGCTGTAGATTGGCTATCCAAAACATTGCCACTATCCAGCACAGATTAAAAGATTTGCTTTATTTTTTTATATTGGTCTGTCTGTCTATTTATTTATTAGGATGCAATGTCGAATAGGCCTTTCTAGCCTTTTGAGTGTTACCACCCAGCAAACCCCGATTTAACCCAAGCCTTGATCATGGGACAATTTACAATAACCAATTACCCTACCAACTGTTACGTTTTTGGACTGTGGGATGAAACCGGAGCACCCAGAGGAATCCAAGCATTCACAGGGAGAGCGTACAAATTCCTAACAGACAAATGGCAGGAAACATACATCAAAACATATAACCTTGAGATTAATTTTGATGCAATAATATCAGAAAAGTAAGGAAGTACAACAACATTTTTGAAAAACTACAGATAAACAAAGACTGATAGAGGATCTGTATGAACAGTATGCAAGACTTGCTTTTCACCGTACCTTGGTACACAGGACAACTACGAAACATTTCCAATTCCAGTTCCGCCACAGGTCATAGTAGTGTTCAATGATCAAAGGAAATTTATTGTCAAGTAAGTATACGTCATAATGTACTATATTGAGATTCATTTTCTTGCAAGCATTTAAAGGAAAATAAAATACAACTGAGTTTATGAAAATTTGACACAAACGTGGCTGACAAACAATGTGCAAATAAGAATTAATAATACTGAGAACATAAATTGTAGAGTTCATCCACCATTCCTGTCCTATTGAAAGTTTGATGACCACTGCTGTGTTTCTCAACCTGCTGCTTTATAAATTGCTGATACAAGATAGTTAAGGATGTAAGACCATAAGACATAGGAGCAGAAGTAGGCCATTCAGCCCATTGAGTCTACTCCGCCATTCAGTCATGGGCTGATCCAATTCTTCCAGTCACCCTCACTCCCCTGCCTTCTCCCCATACCCTTTGATGCCCTAGCTAATCAAAAACCTATCTATCCCTGCCTTAAATACACCCAATGACTTGCCCTCCACAGCTGCTCGTGGCAACAAATTCCAGATTTATCACCCTCTGACTAAAGTAATTTCTCCGCATCTCTGTTCTAAATGGACATCCTTCAACCCTGAAGTCGTGTCCTCTTGTCCTAGAATCCCCTAGCATGGAAAATAACTTTGGCATATCTAGTCTTTTAGCATTCGGAATGTTTCTATGAGATCCCCCCTCATTCTCCTGAACTCCAGGGAACACAGCCCAAGAGCTGCCAGACATTCCTCATACAGTAACCTTTTCAGACCTGGAATCATTCTCGTGAATCTTCTCTGAACCCTCTCCAAAGTCAGCATATCCTTTCTAAAATAAGGAGCCCAAAACTGTACACAATACTCCGTGTGGTCTCACAAGTGCCTTACAGAGCCTCAACATCACAGCCCTGCTCTTATATTCTATACCTCTAGAAATGAGTGCCAACATTGCATTCATCTTCTTCACCACCAACTCATCCTGAAGGTTAAGCTTTAGGGTATTTTGCACAAGGACTCCCAAGTCCCTTTGCATCTCTATATTTTGAATTCTCTCCCCATCTAAATAATAATCTGCCCATTTATTTCTTCCACCAAAGTGCATGACCATACACTTTCCAACATTGTATTTCATTTGCCACTTCTTTGCCCCTTCCCCTAAACTATCTAAGTCTCTCTGCAGGCTCTCTGTTTCCTCAACATTATCCACTCCTCCACCTATCTTTGTACCATCGGCAAATTTAGTCACAAATGCATTAATACCATAGTCCGAATCATTGACATACATCTTAAAAGAGCTGCGATCCCAACACTGACCCCTGCGGATCTCCACTGGTAACCAGCAGCCAGCCAGAATAGGTTCCCTTTATTCCCACTTTCTGTTTTCTGCTGACCAACCAATGCTCCACCCACGCTAGTAACTCCCCTGTAATTCCATACGTTCTCATCTTGCTAAGCAGCCTCATGTGTGGCACCTTGTCAAAGACCTTCTGAATATCCAAGTACACCACGTCTACTGCATCTCCTTTGTCTACTCTGCTTGTAATTTCCTCAAATAATTGCAGCAGGTTTGGCAGGATTTTCCTTTCAGAAAACCATGCTGGCTTTGGCCTATCTTGTCATGTGCCTCCAGGTACTCTGTAATCTCATCCCTAACAATAGATTCCAAAACTTCCCAACCACTGATGTCAGGCTAACAGGTCTATAGTTTCCTTTCTGCTGCCTCCCACCCTTCTTAAATAGCAGAGTAACATTTGCAATTTTCCAATCATCCGGTATAATGCCAGAATATATCAGTTCTTGAAGGATCATTGTTAATGCCTCCACAATCTCTCCAGCTACTTCCTTCAGAGCCTGAGGGTGCATTCCATCAGGTCCAGGAGATTTATCCACCCTCAGAGCATTAAGCTTTCTGAGCACCTTCTCAGTCGTAATTTTCACTGCACATACTTCACTTCCCTGACACTCTTGAATGTTCGGTATACTGCAGATATCTTCCACTAGGAAGACTGATGCAAAAAACGTATTTAGTTCCTCTGCCATCTCTACATCTCTCATTACAATATCTCCAGTGTTATTTTGTATTGGTCCTATATCTACCCTCAACTCTCTTTTACCCTTTATATACTTAAAAAAGCTTTTAGTATCCCATAGCAACCTTCTCTTGAACATTCCTCTTGCAGCTGAGTCAATCTCCTTTATACACCTCTCAATGACAATTGTGGACAAACTTGTGTAATATGACACACCACCTGTTCACACTGTGTTATCTTCTGCCCTTCTGTTTAAACGTCTATGTTTACAATGTACAATTTGGTAAAAACAAGGCAAAGCCTAACAATTTTTTTCACATTTTCTTCCCATATTTTGCAACCTTGCTACAGGCCCAATGTCGGTCTCGACCTTACTTCACTTCCCCATGTTTGCATGACCTCTTCCACCTTCTGACGGTGTTGACAGAAACTAATTGTGGGTAAAGATAAGTTTTCTGCTGGTGCTACTTGTAATAAATATGCAACACTGAGCAATATAATTGACCTTGTACAGAGACAGGCATTTCAAGATCCATGTGTGGTGCACTGAGTCATATGCTTTCTGATAGTCGATCCAGGCTGTGCTTAGGTTGGTTTGCCTGGTCTTGGAGTCATGACTGCGTTGTCTACCAGTAGTTGGTACTTGGAGCCCCTGGTTCCATTACCAATCTTCAGCCTGGTGGCTATGATGCCTGATTGGAGCTGCCATGTTGTTGAAAGGCAGGTTATAGGCTGGTAGTTTGATGGTGTTGCTCCTTTGTGAGGACCCTTCACTGTGAGTACTGTCCTTCCTTAAGTTAGCCAGTCAGGGTGGGAGGCTGCTTCAGGCAGCTAGTTCATTTCAGCTGTCAGTCGTGTATGTAATGTTAGTTTCTTCAGCCTACAGGCGTGGATCATGTCAGGCCCTGGTGATGTCCAGTTCTTCATACTTGCTACCCTTTGCTGGACATCTACTGCTGTGATGGTGACTGGTTCTTCCTCTGGGAGACTGCAGAGGCTTGCTTGTAGGTCTTTCAGCCATTGGGCACTGGTGTTATGTGATGCTTCTTTCTCCCATACACTCTTCCAGTATTCCTCAGTTGCTGTTTTGGTTGGTTCAGGTACTGGCATGTTGTTGGTCTGGAACTGTGCAAATACTTTTCCTGGTTCTTTGGAGAAGAGTGAATGGACTAACTGAGCTGCAGAAAGTGGGAAGACCCAAGACTCATCTCAGCTACTGTGGAAGTCCATAGCCAAAGTCCTGGAAACTGTCAAGTAACAGTTAACAGCTCTGGCTACCAGACTACAGAGGTAAACTAAGGACGCAGAGGCCAAGTGAACACTATTATATTCTGCTCCGGCTTTTTGGATTCCAGTTAATTGGGACAAATTGGGGCCAGTACATTTTGGCCCAACTAAGCTGCTGCCCCAATTTTGCCGAAGTTTCATGGAAGTAATTAAAAAGTTATAAAAAAATACAAACTGAGTGACAAATTGTTTATTTTAAATGAAATATGCAACATATAAGAACACTGCCATTAGTACTACAGAAGTGTGTATTAGTTTCGAACAGTTGTTGATGGAGGAATTCAGTGGGGGTATGCTATGAAGAAAATCAATGCAGGCGCCTAGTGCTGCATTCATGGACTGCCTTCATACATGTTTTTGATAATTGCATCCTCCAAATCTTCATTTTCATTGTTACATTCAAGACAATTGTCAACAGATAACTCAAATTCTTCATAGTCTCTAATTTGTTGACGTAGTGAAATCATTTCATTTTCACTCCCGGCCATTTCTTCCGTCTCCAAGCCTGAATACTTGAAACCATAGTGAGCAAAACAGTTCTGAATTGTCTCATTGCTTATTTCTCACCAACTCTCAGTGATAGAAGTCAGTTTTTTTGAATACAAACACACACAACTTGTGTTATTTAAAAACTATTCATTTTAAACACGGTGTAGTGTCCAATGACCACCAAAGTGCACATGACTGACACTAGTAAGAACCTGTTTGGCAAGTTTCCTGCCCGATTAAGCGGTTTAGTGTCCCAAATAAATGAAGGGAATCAAGGCAATTTTCTATATTTGTCTTTGTTTTTGCAGGTTTGATGTTGTCGTTTTAAGTTAAATTGGACAGCTATATGGACAGGAGAGGAATGGCGGCTAGGTGAGAGTAAGAGTTCGGCATGGACTAGAAGGGCTGAGATGGCCTGTTTCCATGCTGTAATTGTTATATGGTTATATGCTTATATAAGAGTTGTCCTAAATAAGTGGCTGCCCCAATTAACTTGAATACACACACACACACATATATATATATATATATATATATATATATATATATATATATATATAGACACACAGGGTCAATTTCAACATTTATGAGAAATTTAAATAGGTACATGGATGGAAAGGGTGCAGAGGGCTGTGGTCTAGTGCAGCTCAATGGGACTAGGCAGATAAAAGGTTCGGCACAGACTCAATGTACTAAAGGACCTGTTTCTATGCTGTACTGTCCTATGACTCTACAAACATGCCACGGGACACCCAAGATAAGAAAACAAGGCTCAAATCTCAAACACAAGAGATTCTGTGGAACAACCAAAACAACAGCAAGTCAGGCAGTATGTAGGGAATGAATAGTCAGCTTTTCAGGCAGAGCGACTTCATTGGGATTCGAAAGGAGTCCTTTCATTGGGATGCTTGAAAAAGAAGCTGGTGATAGATGGAAGTGGTAAAGGGTTGAAGAAGAAGGAATCTAATAGTTGAGGACAGTGGACCATGGGAGAAAGCAAAGGGGGAAGGGCACCAGAAGGGAACAAATTCAAGCTGGAGAAATTCTGTCTGAGTAGCCTCCAGAGGGCTGTACTGCACTGTACTGCTGTCACATAACAAGTTTCACAACATTTTTCAGTGATAATAAACCTGATTGTGATTCAAATACATAATATACATAAAAATTGGCACTGGTGAAGGAACTGTACAACAGTCCCTTCCGGCCTTTTGAGCCACCCTGTCCCAGCAACCCACAAACTCGATTAGCACTAACGTTATCATGGAACAACTTATCAAATATCAAAAGGCCTTAATAGAGTGGATATGGAGAGGATATGGTGGGGGAGTCTAAGACCAGAGGACACAGCCTCAGAGTAGAGGGACGTCCTATTAGAACAGAGATGAGAAAAATTTCTTTAGCCAAAGAGTAGGGACTCTGTGGAATTCATTGTCACAGGTGCCTGTAGAAGCCAAGTTTTATGCATATTTGTTGATAGATTCTTGGTTGGTGAGGGCGTGAATGGAAACAGGGAGAAGACAGGAAATTGAGGATGAGACGGAAGATGAAATAGCAGAACAGACTCGATGGGCTAAATGGCCTAATTCTGCTCCTATATCTTATAGTCTAATGGTCTAATTTATAATAGACAGTTAACCAACCGGGTGTGTCTTTGGACTGTGGGTGAAAACTGGAGCACCTGGGGAAAACCCAGACATTTCATGGGGAGGACCTACAGAGGCTCCTTAAAGAATGGCACCAGAATTAACCTCTGGACTCCAGAATGCCCTGAGCTGTAACGGCATCCCACGTACTGCTACGCTACTGGGGCTATTGAACTTACAACAGAAAAAGGTGGGAAAGAAGGGTTTTAAACAAAATAACACCATCCACAATTTGGTAACACAATCCCTAGGGTGTGCTTGGTAACTTGATAATCCTTTTGAACTTCCCTTTTTAAAATGGAATACATCTACAATAGTAGCACACACAAAATGCTGGAGGAACTCAGCAGGCCAGGCAGTGCCTATGGAAAATAGTAAACATGATTCGAGACCCTTCATCAGGACTGGAAAAGAGTAAGGTGCTGGGGGGAGGGGAGGAAGAAGTACAAGGTGGGAGGTGATAAGAGAAACCGGGCGAGGGAGAGGAGTGAAGTAAAGAGCTGGGAACATAACTGGTGAAAGAGATAAAGGGCTGGAGAAGGGGAAATCTGATAGGAGAGGGCAGTAGACCATGGAGGAAAGGGAAGGGGGAGGAGAACCAGAAGGAGGTACTGCCAGGTAAGGAGATAAGATGAGTGAGGGAAATGGGAATGGGGAATGGTGAAGGGGTGGGAGTGCAATTACTGGAAGCTCGAGAAATCGAGCCTTCAGGTTGGAGGCTACCCAGACGGAATATAAGCTGTTGCTCCTCCAACATGACTGTGGCCTTATAGCAACAGTAGAGGAAGCCATGGACTGACACGTCAGAATGGGAGTGGGAAGTTAAATTGAAATGGGTGGCCACTAGGAGATCCTGCTTTTTCTGGCAGGCAGAGCAAAGGTGTTTGGCAAAGCAGTTTTCCAATCCACATTGGATCTCACCGATATACAGGAGGCCACCTGGGAGCACTGGATACAGGAGATGATCCCAACAGACTCACAGGTGAAGTGTCGCTTCAGCTCGAAGGACCATTTGGGGTCCTGAATGGCGGTCAGGGAGGAGGTGTAGGGGCACTTGTTCTGCTTACAAGGATAAGTGCCAGGAGGGATATCAGAGGGGACAGATGAATGGACAAGGGAATTGCGTAGGGAGTGATCCCTGCAGAAATTGGAAAGTGTGGGGAGGGAAGGATGGGCTTGGTGGCATACTACTGGAGCTGGCGGAAGTTACGGAGAATGATGAGCTGGGTTTGAAGGCTAGTGGAGTGGTAGGTGAGGTCAAAAGGAACCCTATCCCTAGTGGGGTGGCAGGAGGATGGGGATGAGGGCAGATGTGTGCGAAATGGAAGAGATGCGGGTACGAGCAGCATTGATGGTGGAGGAAGGGAAGCCTCCACCTTTGAAGATGGAGGACATCTCAGTGGTTATACATCTACAGATTATGAATAGCGTTTGTTATTCCTAATCACATTGAAACATATTTAATGAATTACTTCATTGACCAAGCACAATGTCAATGTATAGACTGGGATCATATTAATTGGGGTAGTGAACTGCTCAGACCACCCTTGATTCGTGAGGTGTTAACTAGGTAGAATAAAAGTATAAACATGAGAAAGTCTGCAGAAATCCAGAACGAGACACACAAAATGCTGGAGGAACTCAGCAGACCAGGCAGCATCCATGGAAATGAATAAACAGTTAACGTTTTAGATCAAGACCTTTCTTCAGGATTGGAAAGAATATATAGCTAGGGGAGGGGGAAGATACTATCTAGAAGGTGATAGGTGAAGCCAGGTGGGTGGGAAGGGTCAAGGACTGTTATAAGAGGTATTTTTTACACTTTTTTTCCAATGATCATTGAGGCACAGGGAGATCTGAATTTATTGACTAGTACCTTTATTGTTTAAACTAACAAATACGTAAATTCATACATGAAATACCTTGTGTGACACACGAACCATCTACTTTTATGTCTATTCCTCATCAATTCAAATATTGCATTCCAGTGTTACTGGCCACCGGTCATGTGTCTGTCCTTTAACACCTTGTTATTGGCTCTGCTCCAAGCCAGCGTCCATTTATTGCCTTCTCCCCATCAAACAGTCGAAAATTTATAGCTCTTTGTTCTCAATCAGCAACCAGCTCGAGTCACTCCTGGTAGGCACCAACCCCAGCATTCACAAACCTGCATGTTATATCCAACCAAAGAACATCTCACAAATAACTTCTTATTTGGAAATGATCGTCCGTCCAGCAGATTAGCTGAAGTATCATTGTGTCTTCTTTAAAACACTGATCAAACTCAGCATGTCAAGCACACAAAATGGAGAATAGAGTGTCGCCACAAAATGGCAGTCTCCGTCTCCAAGTATGCGGCAAGAACAAAGATAGTTAGTCTGTCTGCTTCCACTATCCTTGATTCATTTGAATTCACTGATTTATAGAACGTAATTGTTTCTAGCCAACAGAAGGAATTTGATTTGAGAGGAGAGTGGACTATAGGAGAAAGAGAAGGAGGAGGGAACCCAGGGGGAAGTAATGGCAGGTAAGAAGTAAAAGGCCAAAGTTGGGAATGGAGGAAATGGTGGGGGGTGGGGGGGGGAGAAAATTTGTTTACTGGAAGGAGAATGTGATATTCATGCTATCAGTTTGGAGGATACACAGAAGGAATATAAGGTGTTGCTCCTTCACCTCACCTTGGCACAAGTGGAAGCCATGGACCGACACATTGGAATGGGAATGGGAATGGGAATCAGAATTAAAATGCTTGGCCACCAGGAAGTCCTGCTTTTGGCCGGTGATGTGGAGATGCCAAAGAAGCGGTTTCCCCAATTTACGGCGGGTCTCACCAACAGGAGGCCGCTTCTGGAGCACCGGAAACAATAAACAATGGCAATCTTAAGAGTCTCTTAAATATCCCTATTGTATTAGTCTCTTACACTTATCCCAACAGTGCATTCCAGGCACCCACCACTCTCTGTGTAAAATACCTACACCTCTGCTAAACTTTCCACCACAATCCTTAATCAGATGTCCTCTGGAACTTGCTAACACTACTCTTGGAAAAAGATGCTGACTGTCCATTCTATCTACGCCTCTCATAATCTTATATACCTGTACCTCTATCAATATGCCTCTCACCCTCCTTCTCTCCAAGGAGGAAACCCCTAGCTTGCTTAAACTATCCTAATAAGATGTGCTCTCTAATCCAGGCAGTGTCCTGGTAATTCTCCTCTGCACCCTCTCTAAACCTGTACCAGACACGGCATGAACATCAGAGGGAAGCAGGGGTCTAAAAATGAATTACCAAGCCTTCGGTCAAGATGTCACTGAACTGCAGTCTCCGTTCAGATTATGCCTCAGACTTAGCTGTTGTTTACAAGTTCAAAGTTCAAAGTAAGTTTATTATCAAAGTACATATATGTCACCATTTACAATCCTGAGATTCATTTTCCTGGGGGCATAATCAATAAATTTTTAATAGAATAGTAACCATAATAGAATCAATGAAAGACCGCACCAGCTTGGGCATCTAACCAGTGTGCAAAAGACAACAAATGGTGTAAATACAAAACAAAAGAAATAATAACAATAATAATAAATAAGAAATAACTATATAGAACATAAGATGAAGAGTTTGAGAAAGTGAGTCCATAGGTTGTGGGAACTGTTCAGTGATGGGGTGAGTGAAGTTGCGTGAAGTTATCCTCTTTGGTTCAGAAGCCTGATGGCTGAGGGATAATAACTGTCCCTGAACCTGGTGGTATGAGTCTTGAGGTCCCTGTACCTTCTTCCTGATGGCAGCAGTGAGAAGAGAGCATGCCCTAGGTCATGAGGGTCTCTGATGATGGATGCTGCCTTCTGTTTAGTTGATTTTTAGGTTCGTACAAATGGTTTTGGGGACAGAGAGGGGAGTTTGGGGTCAGGTTAAGGTTTAGGGACAAGAAGGTTGTGGAATTAGAGGTCAGACTGGAGTTCAGGTGGCTGCTGTATGTTTGAACTCTTTCAATGTGTATATGTGATGAAGGGCATCCTTGGGGAGACCAGTGAAAATGTGGGCTGGTGGCCACTCAGGTCAGTGAGTTGATGGCAGCTTGTGGGATAAGAGATCTATGTGGTAGGAGGCACGAGTGCTGGAGACCGCCTATTTAGTAGGCAAGTACAGACTCTGAGACCTAGTGTTCAAGGTTCTGCCATCAATGAGTCCAGAGTTTGAGGCCTGGAGTTTGGTGTCCTAATCCATGGTCTTCATTCATAATCCAAGGGTTATTAATAAAGATCAAAGACTGGAAGTCAATCAGAACCCTATGCATCGAGGCATGATAGCTAGACGCCTTAGTCTGTGGATGCTAAGGGGCTGTGGAGAGGAGTGACTGATGTGTACAGGTATATAGTAGTGGTGGGGGTGGTGCATTGGGTTAATGGGTGGGATCAGCCTGATAGCCTGGGATAAGTAACTATTTTTGAGTCTAGTGGTCCTGGCATGGATGCTGTGTAGCTTCTTCCCCGATGGGAATGGGACAGGCAGTCCTTATGCAGGGTGAGTGGGATCCTTCATGATATTGCTAGCCTTTATTGGGCAGCTTTCTGTATGTATGTCCTTGATGGCAGAAAGGCTGATGCCAATGATGTATTGGGCCATTCTAACTACCTGGTGTAGACCCCTCCCCTCAACAGAATCAAATCTCACTCTCAATGACTCTAAAACCTCAAATGTTTCCAGATCTGAATGCAATGCTGTAGAGTTTTATATAATTTCCTGACTCTTGAACTCAATTCCTCAACTGATGAAGTCAAGCATATTCCTTTTTCCCCTCTATCAACCTGTGTAGCCCCATAACTTAAAAGACCCAGAAGAAGGTGATGGGCAGGTAAGGAGATAAGGTGAGAAAGGGAAACAACAATGGGGATCAGTAAAGGAGAGGAGAGGGGCAATAACCGGAAGTTTGTGAAATCGAGTTTTATTTCTGTACATATCCATCACCTCCCTCTGGTGCTCCTTCCCCTTCCCTTCCATCCATGGTCTTCTACCCTCTCCTATCAGATTCCCCCTTCTCCAGCACTTTATCTCTCTCAGCTTCCCAGCTCTCTACTTCACACCTCACCCTCTCCCAGTTTCACTTATCGCCCGTCACCTTGTACTTCTTCCTCCCCTCCCCCCGCCTTCCTATTCTGACTTTTCCCCTTCCTTTCTCGTCCCGCAAAGGGTCTTAGCCCGAAATGTCGACTGTCCATTCATTTCTATAGATGCTGCCTGGCCTGCTGAGTTCCTCCAGCATTTTGTGGGTGTTGCTCTGGATTTCCAGCATCTGCAGACTTTCTCGTGTTTGTGAAAGGACAAATAATATAGGTTGCATTGAACAATGGAATATTTCACTTCCAAAGGAGGGGGCATAACTTTAAGGTGATTGGAGGAATGTATGGCGGGGGGGTGGGGTGAAGCCAGAGTTAAGTTTTTTCACAAAGGGAGTAGAAAGCACAACTGGGGGCAGTAGTAGAGGCAGGCGCATTAGGGACATTTAAGAGACTCTTAGATAGGCACATGGATGATGGAAAAATGGAAGACTATGTGGGTGGGAAGGGTTAAATTGATCTTAGAGTAGATTAAAAGGTCAGCACAACATCATGGACTATCATATTCTATATTCTATTCTATGTACTAAAATGAACTTTCCTGCTTATTCAAAGCCAGGAAAGTATCTACTAATTGACATCATTTTGTATTATACTTCAATCAGAAAACAAAAAGTAGGTTTCAAAATTAAAATAATTTACAGCTGTGGAATTATTGCTTTTGAATGAAATATCAGAGAGAATTAATAGTACTCACCGTTTTAAAATGGAAGCAGATCTTTCAATCTGGATATACCTGTAATTCAGCAGCTATTAAGGGAAGTGCCACCGATGTGAACGATTTGTAGGTATGTTATCCAAATCTTGGGTCATGATAGTTTTCATTCAAGTAGTCGATTAAAACTTTTTGCAGCCAGTGATCGATTAAAACTCGGTAATACTTGTGTGCATTGCGCAGGATGTGACCTGTTGAAGAAACTCTACCTTTGTACTTCCTCATTGGCAGTTTTCCAACAGTGACAACATCATTTAAAGGTGAACGGCCATACATCCAGCTGCTTGCAGTGTAGGAATCTTGTGAAACACAGTGCTGAATTGGAAATGGGAATCCATTTGAATTGAGTCAAGTGTGCTATCACTGGAGAAAAAAACCTTTAAGCTGGTATTGCGAGTGTTTTAGTTAAAACCAGATAGAGAACACATTTAAATTATCCAGGCTATTTACTGTAGCTACCGGCTCACAAATATTAGCATACCCCTACGTGATGTTTAGTATATTATCATGTAGACTTTCCCCAACAATCAAACAGAAACTGTGAATTTAAAATGAAGTGTAATAAACAAGGGATATGATCGTATCTAGAGTAACACACACAAGAGACTGGAGGAACTCCGCAGGTCAGGTAGCATCAATAGAAATAAATAAAGAGTCAACATTTCGGGCTGAGAACATTCATCAGGATAGGAAAGGAAGGGGGAGGATGCCAGAATAAGAATAAGAAGATATTTATTTATTGGGCTACAGCCGAAGTAGGCCTTACCAGCAGTTTGAGGTGTGCCATCCAGCGACCCACTGATTTAACCCCAGCCTAATCACGGGACAATTTACAGTGCCCAATTAACCTACAAACTGGTACTCCGTTGGAGTGTGGGAGGAAACCAGAGCACCCAGAGGAAACACATGCAGTCACGGGGAGAACATACAAACTCCTTACAGGCAGCAGCGGGAGTGATTGAATGATTGGATTCATTGGGTTACTCGAATTAAGACCATGCTAGAGAATTAACCTCCCAAGGAATTATGCTAAATTAACTATTTTACTAAAACTTAACCATAAATATTCCATCATCAATTCTATATAGTAATGCATTGAAAAGGGGAAAAGAGATATCTTTGTTCCATTAGGATGCTGATTTCAAACTAAATCAACTTGAACATAGAATATAGAACATAAAACTGTACAGCACAGTACAGGCCCTTCAGCCCACAATGTTGTGCCGGCCTCATAATCTACTCTAAGATCAATCTAACCCTTCCTTCCTATATCCTACCAGACCCTGAGGACTTTTCTATCATTAGTTTCAGCACATCTTCTTTCTCAACGTTGACGTGTTCAGGTATAGCAATCTGTTTACACTGTCCTCACAAACAACAAAGTCCCTCTCAATGGTAAATACTAAAGCAAAAGTTTTCATGAAGGATCTCCCATACCTGCACTGACTCCAGGCACGTTTCCTCTTCGACTCTGATCGGTCCTACCCTCGTGCTGTTACCAGTTTTCGATCGGTACAATGACAAGCTGAATTGCCTGCGTGCATGTGGTCATCTGCAACTGCTGAGAGCTGCCTGCTCTTGCTGATAACACCCATGCACCATCAAGTTACAGGACATGTCACTCAGGGATCTGGGCTATATTATATATGTTTGTGCGACTATATGTCTACCACTCTCTTATATGTGCTATATGTGCCTTGTGATGTGTGTGACTGTTGGTACTGTGTTTTGTACCTTGGTCCAGGAGGAATACTGTTCCATTTGGCTGTATTCATGTACGGTTGAATGACAATTAAACTTGAGTTGATAAGCAGGGAGTAGGCAGTAGATGGTTGTATGAGCAGCTGGTTCATATGAGCAACAGGCCTGAACAGATTAGATACGGCAAAGTTATTTCCCGTGGTAGGGGAGTCTAGGACAAGAGGGCACGACTTCAGGATTGAAGGATGTCCATTCAGAACAGAGATGCGGAGAAATTACTTTAGTCAGAGGGTGGTAAATCTGTGGAATTTGTTGCCACAAGTGGCTGTAGAGGCCAAGTCATTGGGTGCATTTAAGGCAGAGATAGATATGTTCTTGATTAGCCAGGGCATCAAAGGGTATGTGGTGAAGGCAGGGGAGTGAAGATGACTGGAAGAATTGGATCAGCCCACGAATGAATGGCGGAGCAGACTTGATGGGCCGAATGGCTTACTTCTACTCCTATATCTTATGGTCTTATTTCACAAGTCCTGGTTATGTGACCACTGACACCAGGCTGACAATCTTTGAAGAGTATTGATAATGGCTGGGGACACTGCCCAGAAGGAAGCAATGCCAAACCACTACTGTAGAAAAATTTGCCTGGAACAATCATGGCCATAAAGACCATGATCGCCTATGTTATACGACACGGCATGTAATGATGATGATGATGAGTTTTATTTTTATTTCATTTAGATAAGAGAATGAGGAATTAACCAATATTTGGCCAATTTAAGTGCCAGGACAAATCCAAAAGTTCATAGTGTTGGGGCCAGAGGTGAAAGATGGACCAGTGTTCTGCTTGCTACTCTACAGGGCTTACTCATCCCTACACTGAACTAAGGCAACTACGGGCTCCTGAATTGTCTGCATTTGGGTTTGTGGCACTAGACCCACTTTGATGAACTTCAATTCCGAATGCTATTTGCATACTTATGTTGTTTGCATGATTTGTTTTTTTTCTGCGCATTGGGTCCTATCTGCTTTCTTCTTTTGTGGCTGACCGTAAGAAGACGAATCTCAAGATTGTATATAGTATACAGACTTTGATAGTAAATGTACTTTGAACTTCGAGATACAGCATGGTAATAGGCCCAACAAGGCTGAGTCCTGCCAATTATGCCTCTGTGACCAACTAACCTATTAAGCCATAGGTCTTTCAAATATGGGAGGAAACCGGAGCACCTAGGGGAAACCCACATGATCATGGGCAGAACGTACAAACTCCTGACAGGTAGTGGCAGGAATTGAACCTGGGTTGCTGGTGCATTACGGTGTTACGCTAACCATTACTCTACTGTGCTGTACCTGTACTACCTCAGTGCACTGTGTAATGATTTGGTCTGTATGAACAGTACGCACAAGCGTTTTGCTCTATCTCAGTGCATGCAGCAACAATAAATCAATTCCATCTGCAATCATCTCATATTTCAGAACTAGAATCAGACCAAGTTTAATATCATCGGCATTGGACGTGAAATTTATTAGCTTGTGGCAGGAGTACATTGCAATGCATAACAATAAAAGCTGTAAAATTACAGTAAGTATGTGTGTATAAATGTTTTAAATTAAATTAAATAAGAGGTGCAAAAAGAGAGAGAGAAAAAAGAAAAAGTGGTGAAGTAGTGTTCATGAATTCATTCCATTCAGCAGTTGGATGGCAGAGGGGACGAAACTATTCCTGAATCATTGAATGTGTGCCTTTCAGCTTCTGTACCTTTTCCCTGATGTTAACAATGAGAAGAGAGCATGTCCTGGGTGATTGTAGTCTTTAATGATGGATGCCACTTTCTTGAGGCATTGCCTTTTGAAGATGTCCAGTGTTCTGGGGAGGCTAGTGCCCATGAGACAGCTAACTGAGTTCACAACTTTCTGCATCAATCCTGTGCAGTGTAATCAGTTAGAATGCCCTTCATGATACACCTGTAGAAAATCGTGAGTGTTTTGTGACATACCAAATCTCCTCAAGCTCCTAATGAAATATAGCCACTGGCATGTCTTCTTTCAGCTGCATCATTAGGATGGGTCCTCAGAGATCTTGACTTTCTCTGTAGCTGTTACACTTTCCTTCCAGCTTTTTGATGAAACAAGTGACCATGTTATGATATTCAAAATGTTAATGCCAGCTTTGTTAATACATTTAATTTTTACTGGTTGTATTAATAAAACAGGTCGACCTTCACTCATCCAACTACCCGTAACCTGGTTCCTTTGATAATCCAGCACTGATTATGCTTAATGTGATCCTTCTGTAATTTGGCATTTTCACTAATCCGGCACTCCTCAGGTCCCAGTGGTGCCGGGTTAGTGAAGGTCGACCTGTACTAGTAAGTGTACAGCATATCAGAACATACCATTGCACTTAGAGAATCATATTTAGATCTACAGTAGAAATATAGCGCAGGAGATATTTTGACTATTGATCCATGCCAGCTTTTTGAAAAAACCATAACTTTTAAACCCTGCAATTTTATTTTGCTTCAGATAGACCAAAAAAATTGGAGCAGAATTAGGCCATTCAGCAAATCAAGTCTGCTCCACCATTCTATCATGGCTGATTTATTATCCCTCTCAACCCAATGCCTATCTGTATAATCTTTGATACCCTGGCTAATAAACAACCTATCAACTTCCACTTTAAATATACCCAATGACTTGGCCTCTGCAGCCATCTTTGTCAATAGATTCCACAGATTCACTAATTTCTGGCTAAAGAAATTTCTCCTCGTCTCTGCTCCAAAGGGACATCCCTCGATTCTGAGGCTGTGCCCTCTGGTCCTAGACTCACCCGCTATTGGAAACATTCTTTCCATATCCATTCTATCTATGCCTTTCAATGAGACCTCCCCCTTATTCTTCTAAATTCCTGTGAGTACAGGCCCAGAGCAATCAAATGCTCCTCATAGTTAATGTAACTTTCTTAGGCAATGCTTAGATAATTCCTCTGTGGCAGTCACAACTGAATTTACATGTACTGATCTTAAAGGCAGTACATTCCAGATCACAGCAATCATTTCCTGCAATGTGTTCTCTGCTTCTTTATAAATCATCTTACATTACTGGTTCTTGTCAGTGGGAAGGAAGAGTTTCTCTGTAAGTAAATAACTTAAAACCCTTCATGAATTTAAATAGATCTTCTATCAGTAGTGTTGTGTCTGTGCACAACTTACATATACATTAAATAAATGCATGCAAGCAGGAGATGGCGACATAGTGCTAAGGGTGGTTTATTGCTGTAAAAGAAATAGATCCATACATTACACTTCCTCACCCTTTAGATTAATGCAACATGTATGTACAAAACATTCAATTTCCCTTTCATAAACCCATATTCCAAATAAGCATACTTTTGCAATAAAATCTATAACTAACTTCACAGTTTCAAAGATTCAGTCTTTTGAGTGGTGTTCTGTTTCTTTCTGGATAGCGCCTCTGGACTTGTGGAGTGGTATGAGGTTTAGCAGGTATCTTGACAACAATAATATTCTTGTCGCATCTCTGGACCTGTGGAGAGGCATCACGTTTGATGAGTGTCTTGTCGAAGACAACATTCTCGGTTTCCAGTGTCAGTGACATCATCATTAAGAGGAAAATCCGGTGACTGTAATGTGCCCATCTTGTTGGATGCAATCGACTTTTATAATAGACTTTTTTTTAAAACTTTCTTTACTAACTCTTTGGTTAAGTTAATGTTTACAAATATACCTCTTTATTACTGCATGCAGAGTGCGATCTGTTATTTCACCCCAACGGGCTGCTGCAGGGCAGTAAGTTACATAGCATTCACACAAACTGGGGTTTGGCTGGGCGAGACATCTCAATCTTACTGATTTGGTGGGACCAAAGTCAGACACACCCTAGACGTATGAAGCCGGAGAAAGGTGGGTTAATCACCACGGAATCCAGTGGCTGTTTGAGAGGGGCATTTTCCGAGACCCTCAGTAAAAGGGGGCTTTCATCCATCACTAAAGTCACAGTCCTGGGAAGTTTGCACAGTTCTCCAATGTATTCAGAAGCAGGCCCTTCCAGCCCAATGAGCCACACTACCCTGATTTAACCCTAGCCTAACCACAGGACAATTTAGAATGACCAATTAACCTACTAACTGGTCCGTCTATGGACTGTGGGAGGAAATCAGAGCACCCACCTGTTTCAACGGGGAGAACGTACAAAATCCGGCACTGGAATTGAACTCTGAACTTCAACGACCTGAGCTGTGATAGTTTTACACCAACTGCTACGCTATCATTGCTAATGTGCCAACCTCAACCACTATTCCTGACAATACACACCACCCTCTGTGTGAAGAAGCTGCCCACGGCGTCCTTGTCAAATTATGATCTCAATCCTATGCCCTCTTGGTTTTAGCTTGGTTCGCATGTGAAATGCAGTGAAAAGTGTCGTTTATGATAATAACCAGCACAACCGAAGGATGTGCTGGGGGCAGCTCGCAAGCATTGCCACAGAATCTGGCACCAACATAAAACGACCACAATGCTCAGCAGAACAACACAGAACACAACAAGCAACAAAGCAACAACAGCAAAACAACCTCATTCTTGATGAGGGTCTCAGCCCGGATCATCAATTGTTTTTTCCCCTCCATGGTAAAAACAATTACAACAAAACATACAGGGAAACAGCAGCATGGTGCGGAGATTTCAGAGCAACAGATGAATCCGTAGTGCTCCGTACCTGGGAGTGAATTAGCCACCTTTCACTGAGTAACCATAAGCATTCATCTGATTAACGGTTAGCTTTCATTGTCACACGTATATCGAAGCATCAAAAAACATAAAGTGAAATGCGTTGTTTCGAGTCAACAACCAACACAGTATGAGGATGTGCTGGATGGCAGCCCACAAGTGTCACCATGTTTCTGGTGCCAATATGGCATACTTATGGTCTACTAATCCTAACTGTACAGTACTGCGAAAGAGTCTCAGGCACATATATACGGCGAGGGTGCACAGAACCACATCTGTCAACGTGGAGCAGAGAGCGAGTCTGTAAATCTGGTGGGAGCAAAGGATGTTGGGAATGGTAAGTGTGCAGTGCCACAAGACAAGATTTGCCAGGGGCAGGGGATTGAAGTGCGTACGCCCAGCCCTGAAGCACCAGGCAAGGTCATTTGATTCCAAACTAAGAGGAGGCAGGAGAAGATGGCGGCGTGACGCAGCGCTTGTGCAGTTCTGAATGAATATCGTATGTGTTAGCTAGGGGCCGTGCACAATCTGGATTTGATGGAGACAGCCATGAGAAGCACGGAGGAACATCTGGAGAAACTTCTGAAATGCCCGCTTCGCTGCCACTGCTACTGTGCGATGGAGAATCGCTGGAGGGGAAGGCCCCAAATCCTCGGCCTTGCCTATTGCCTGTTGCCAGGGCCGGGGTCGAAGCACTCAGCAGAGATGGTGCTCGGTGCTCAGCGTCAGAGAGGTGGTCGGAGGCTCGGAGTTTTCGGATGGACTCAGAGTCAGACTGTGGTCGGATGCTTCCAGTATGCTGCATCGGCAAGTTTGCGGCGCTGAAGGTTCATGGTCTGCGTGAGACGATGGGACTTCCGAGAGACTCTGAGACTTTTACCGTGCTACAGTCTGTTCTTATTAAATTATGGTATTGCTTTGCACTGTTGTAACTATATGTTATAATTACGTGGTTTTTGGCAGTTTTTAAGTCGGTTTGTCATGTGTTTCTGAAATATCATTCTGGAAAAACGTATCATTTCTTAATGCATGCATTACTAAATGACAATAAAAGAGGACTGCGTGTCCTCATAATCTAATCGGCATATTGATCATTACAGAATGTCACTCTGGTGCTTCCTGCTCCACCCCTCTCCCTTTCCCTTTCCCAACCATGATTCCCCTCTCCCTGCCTCCTTCCCACTCTCAGCCCACAATCGAGACCCATATCAGAATCAGGTTTATCATCACTCACATATATCATGAAATTTTTTTTTTTTGCAGCACCACTACAGTGCAATACATAAATTTACTACAGTACTGTGCAAACGTCCTAGGTACCCCTGCCTAGGAATTTTGCTCTGTACTGTACATCTTTAGGATGTGGGAGGAAACTGGAGCACCTGGAGTAAACCCACACTGTCACAGATAGAAATTACAAACTCCTTACTGGCTGCAGTGGCAATTGAACCTCCATTTGTGATCACTGGCCCTATAAAGCAATTGCACTAGTCACTGCGCTACTGAGCTACCTGTGCCTGCTGTACTATTATGCATCTGACAGGCTGAAGGCAGGAACGGGGTACTGATTGTGGATGATCAGCCATGATCACAGTGAATAGCAGTGCTGGCTCGAAGGGCCAAATGGCCTGCTCCTGCACCTATTGTCTATTGACTCAGCAAGGGCTATGTTGCAACAATTGCACCTGCTGACATTGCTTAACTGTTTAAATAAAACAAAGCTACAGAGAGAAGTGGATCAAAACGGTCAGTGTTAACAAAACAAAGTGGAACAAAGGTGCTTTGGTACCGCACTCCCTTCCTCTCCCACTGGTGGATTGCCTTTTTCTAACAGCATTGAGTAAGGCTGTTCAACTGAAAATGTCATTGTCATAGAGAATAAAATATTCCATATTTACTGCACCCATGCTGACCAGCAAACACCCATTCCTACCTCAAAAGCACCCTGACCATTCTTCAAGTATTCTCAACAGGGTCAGAAAAAGTTGCAAGAAGTTGCAAAAAGTGACTATCTTAGTCAGCTCCATCATGGGCACTAACCTCCTCAGTATCAAGGACAGCTTCAAAAGACAATGCCTCAAAAAGGTGGCACGCATCACCCAGAACATGCCCTCTTCTCATTGATACCATCAAGGAGGAGGTACAGACGTGACATTTTAGGGACAGCTTCTTCTTCGCCTCTGCTATCAGATTTCTGAATGGACAGTGAACCCATGTACACTACCTCACTTTTTTTGCTTCACTTATTTAATTTACAAGTGCTGTGCAAAAGGGGTGCTGGCAACAACTGAACCCAGAAGCGGAGAAACAGCAGACTCCCACGTAGAGATTGAAACAAGAGGTTGTACAAAAGAATTCCAACAGAACATCGGAGGTGCAACTGAGGGACAATGCTTGGTCAGCATTCTCACCACAGGGACTCGGCAATCAGTGCTAATCGAGAGTCCGAAATTAAACCATCATAGAAAGTGGAAAACCAAGCCCCTCACAATTACCGTGACAAGATGAAACAGAAAGAGCAAGGGCTTAGCGACTCTATTTAAGACAACAATTAGTAAATACAGATGCTCGAGAAACTTAGAAACCCAACTCTCTACAGCAAGCGGTAGAGGCCCACAGGGCTCATGACATTGATTTCTTGCAATGCTTTCAGTCTTCAGTTCAGACCCACTTCAACCTGATATTGACTGGTCAGATTTCTGAGAGGATACATGCTCTTTTCAGCATCAACGGAATTTAATCTGTTCTTTAATTTGAGCAAGCTAGGGCTTTTCTCTCTGGAGCAAAGGAGTCATAGAGAAGTACAGCACAGAAACAGCCCCTTTGGCCCATCTAGTCCATGCTGAAACCATTTAAACTGCCTACTCCCATCGATATGCACTAGGATCATAGCCTTACCACCAACGTACCTATCCAAACTTCACTTAAATGTTGAAAACAAGCTTGCTTGCATCATTTGTGCCGGCAGCTCATTCCACACTCTCATAACCCTCTAACCAAAGAAGGTTTCCCGCCACATTTCTGTTAAACATTTTACCTTTCACCCATAACACATGACCTCTTGTTGTAGTTCCGCCCAACATCAGTGGAGAAAGCCTGTTTGCATTTACCTTACCTATATCCCTCATAATTTTGGATAGTCTATTAAATCTCTTCTCAGTCTTCTACGCTCAAAAGAATAAAGTCCTAATCCATTCAATCTTTCCTCATAACTCAGGTTCTCCAGACCCGGCAACATCCTTGAAATTTTTCTCTGTATTCTTTCCATCTTATTTACTTCTTTCCTGTAGTAAATGCCCAAAACCGCTCTCAATACTCCAAATTAGGCCTCACGAATGTCTTATATAACTTCAACATAACATCCTATCTCATGTACTCAATACTTTGATTTATGAAGGTCAATGTGCCAAACGCTTTCTTTCCGACCCTACTTACCTGTGACACCATATCAACGAATTATGGACCTGTATCCCCAGATCACTTTGTTCCACATCACTCCTCAGTGCCCTACAATTCACTACCGAAGTGCAGCATCTCGCACTTGTCTGCATTGAATTCCATCTGCCATTTTTCAACCCTTTTCTCCAGTTGATCCAGATCCCTCTGCAAACCGATAACCTTCTTTATTGTCCACAATGCCCCCAATCCTGATGTCACCTGCAAATTTGCTGATCCAGTAAACCACATTATCATTCAGATCATTGATAGAGATGACAATAAACAATAGCACCTGCAACACACCACTAGTCACAGGCCTCCAGTCGGAGAGACAACTGTCTGCTAGCAGGCTCTGGCTTCTCCCACAAAACCAATGTCTAATCCAATTTGCTACCTTATATTGAATGCCGAGTGATTGAACCTTTTTGATCAACATCCCACGCAGGCCCTTGTCAAATGCCTTACCTAGTTAATATAGACAACATCCACTGCCTTTTCTTCATCCACTTTCCTGGTAACTTCCTCGACAAACTCTATAAGATCAGTTAGACATGACCAACCATGCATGAAGCCATGTTGGCTATCCTTAATCAGTCCATGTCTATCCAAATACTTATATATCTGGTCCCTTTGAATACCTCCCAATATCTTTCCCACAACTGATGTCAGACTCACCAGCCTATAATTTCTTGGTTTCTGTTTAAAGGCTTTTTTTAAAAACAGTGGAACAACATTGGCTATCTTCCAATCCTCTGGTACCTCTCCTGTCACTAAGGATGTTTTAAATGTCTTTGATAGGCCTTGGCAATTTTTGCACTTGCCTCCCATTGGGTCTGAGGAAACACCTTGTCAAGCCCTGGGGATTTATCCACCCTGATTTGCCTCATGACACCAAACACCTCCTCCTCTGTAATCTGTATAGGGTCCATGAGGTCGATGCCACTTTGCCTCACTTCTATAGACTGTGTCCATCTCCAGAATAAACACATGTAAAAAAATTATTTAAGATCTCCCACATCTGCTTTGGCTCCACATGGGGTAACATTGTGAACTTCCAGAGGACCAACTGTGTCTCTTGCAATCCTTTTGTTCCTAGCATATCTGTAGAAACCCTAAGGATTCTCCTTCACCTTGTCTGCTAAGGTAACTTCATGTCTTCTTTTAGTGTTCCTGATTTCCTTCTTAAGTTTTCCTTTGCATTTCTTGTACTCCATAAGCACCTTATTTGTTCCGATCTGCCTATACCTGCAAAGCACTTCCTTTGTTCTCTTAACCAGGGCTTCATTGTCTCTTGAAAACCAAGGTTCCCTATACTGAACATCGACTTCTTTAACTTCCCTCCAACCTGATGGCATGAACATCGACTTTTCTAACTTCCGCTGAGGCCCCGCCTCCCCCCTCGTATCCCATCTGTTACTCATTTTTATGCACACATTCTTTCTCTCACTCTCCTTTTTCTCCCTCTGTCCCTCTGAATATACCTCTTGCCCATCCTCTGGGTCCCCCCCCCATTGTCTTTCTTCCCGGATCTCCTGTCCCATGATCCTCTCGTATCCCCTTTGCCAATCACCTGTCCAGCTCTTGGCTCTATCCCTCCCCCTCCTGTCTTCTCCTACCATTTTGGATCTCCCCCTCCCCCTCCAACTTTCAAATCCCTTACTCACTCTTCCTTCAGTTAGTCCTGACGAAGGGTCTCGGCCTGAAACGTCGACTGCACCTCTTCCTAGAGATGCTGCCTAGCATGCTGCGTTCACCAGCAACTTTTATGTGTGTTCCCTATACTTGTTATCTTTACCTTTTATTCTAACAAACACACACAACCTTTGTATTCTCAAAATTTCACTTTTGAAGGCTTCCCACTTACTAAATACACCTTTGCCAGAAAACAGCCCGTCCCAATCCACACTTGCCAGATAATTTCTGATACGATCAAAATGGGCCCTTTTCCAGTTTAGAATCTCATCCCGTGGACCAGACCTATCCTTTTCCATATTTACTTTGAAACTACTGGCATTGTGGTCACTGGATGCAAAGCGTTCCCTTACACAATCTTCGGTAAGCTGCCATGTCTCATTCCCTAATAGCAGATCAAGAATTGTACCCTCTCTCATTGGGACTTCGACATACTGATTAAGGAATATTTCTTGAACACATTTGACACGCGCTATCCCATCTAGCCCTTTTACAGTATGGGATTCACAGTCAATATATGGAAAGTTAAAATTGCCTACTATAACAACCTTGTGTTTCTTGCAATAGTCTACAATCTCCTTACACGTTTGATTATCTAGATCCCTCGGACTGTTGGGTGGTCTTTAATATAGCCCCATTAATGTGGTCATACCTTTCTTATTTCTCAGTTCTATCCATAATACCTTATTAGACGAGTTCTCCAGTGTACTGACAGAACATGGCGGTAACAATTTCCCTGACTAGTAACACCACCCTCTTCCTTTAATCCCTTCCGCTCTGTCACGTCTAAAACAATGAAACCCCGGAATTTTCAGCTGCCATTCCTGCCCTTTCCAGCAACCAAGTCTCACTAATGATTACAATGTCATAATTACAGGTGTCGATAGATGCCCTGAGCTCATTTGCCTTTCCTACGGTACTTCTTGCATTGAAGTATACTGAATGCAGCTCAGGACACTTGTCGCACCATGCTCAATCTTTTGATTCCTAACTTTGCCTGAGGTCTTAACAACATATGTCTTTACAACTTCTCTACTAAGTGTCTTGGTACTCTGGCTCCCATCTCCCTGCTATTCTTATTTAAACTCCACTGTGCAGCATTAGCAAACTTTCCCGATGCCATATTGGTCCTGCTCCAATTCCGATGCAAACCATCTCTTCTGTACAGGTCCCACCTTCCCTGGAAGAGAACACAGTGATCCAAAAATCTTATGCCATGTGTTTAACTGCATAATCTTCCTGGTTTTGGCTTCACTAGCACATAGCATGGGTAGCAATCCTGAGATCACAGCCCTGGAGGCTCTGCTCTTTAACATAGCACCTAACTCCCTGAATTCCCTTAGCAGAACCCTATCACTTATCCTACCCATGATATTGTTCACCACGTGGACCATGGCTTCTGGCTGTTCACCTTCCCACTCAAAATTGCTGGGAACTCAATCTGAGATGTCCTCAACCCTGGCACCCAGGAGGCAACATACCATCTGGGGATCTCGCTCTCACCCACGGAATCTCCCATCCGTTCACCTAACTATTGAATCCTCCATCCCCACAGTTCGTCTCTTCTCCCCCCTTCCCTTCTGAGTCACAGAGCCAGACTCAGTGCCAGAGACCCGACCACTCTTTCAGGTCTTTTAGGTCATCCCCCAATAGTATCCAAAGTGATATAGTGATATACCTGTTGTGGAGGGGGTTGGCCACAGGGGTGTTCTGGACTGACGCTTATCCCCTTTACCCTTCCTGACTGCCACCCAGTTTCCTGTGTGCTGAACATTTCCCCCAGCACTTTCTTAGGTGCTCTGGTTACATAGAGCTATAGAAACATAGAAAAAACTACAGCACAGTACAGGACCTTCAGCCCACAACATACAGGAACATGTACTTTCTTTAGAAATTACCTAGGGTTACCCATAGCCCCCTATTTTTCTAAGCTCTATGTACCTATCCAGGAGTCTCTTAAAAGACCTTATCCTATCCACCTCCACCACTGCCACTAGTAGCCCATTCCACGCACTCACCTCTCTCTGCGTGAAAACCTTACCCCTGATATCTCCTCTGTACCTTCTTCTAAGCGCCTTAAAACTATGCCCTATGGTGTTAGCCATTTCAGCCCTGGGAAAAAGTCTCTGGCTATCCACAATATCAATGCCTCTCATCATCTTATACACCTCTATCAGGTCACCTCTCATCCTCTGCCGCTCCAAGGAGAAAAGGCCAAGTTCACTCAATCTATTCTCATAAGGCATGCTCCCCAATCCAGGCAACATCCTTGTAAATTTCCTCTGCACCCTTTCTATAGTTTCCATATCCTTCCTGTAGTGAGGTGACCAGAACTGAGCACCGTACTCCAAGTAGGGTCCGATCTCGGTCCGATATAGTTACAAAATTAGCTCTTCGCTCTTAAACTCAATCCCAAGGTTGATGAAGGCCAATGCACCGTATGCCTTCTTAACCACAGAGTCAACCTGCACAGCAGCTTTGAGTGTCCTATGGTTCGGACCCTAAGATCCCTCTGATCTTCCACACTGCCAAGAGTCTTACCATTAATACTATATCCTGCCATTATATTTGACCTACCAAAATGAACCACGTCACACTTATCTGGGTTGAACTCCATCTGCCATTTCTCAGCCCATTTTTACATCCTATCAATGTCCTGCTGTAACCTCTGACAGCCCTCCACACTATCCACAACACCCCCAACCTTTGTGTCATCAGCAAATTTACTAACCCATCCTTCCACTTCCTCATCCAGGTCATTTATAAAAATCACGAAGTGTCAGGGTCCCAGAACAGATCCCTGAGGCACACCACTGTCCTCCATGCAGAATACAGCCACTCTTTGCCTTCTGTGGGAAAGCCAACTCTGGATCCACAAAGCAATGTCCCCTTGGATCCCTTGCCTCCTTACTTTCTCAATAAGCCTTGCATGGGGTACCTTATCAAATGCCTTGCTGAAATCCATATACACTACATCTACTGCTCTACCTTCTTCAATGTGTTCAGTCACATCCTCAAAAAATTCAATCAGACTCGTAAGGCATGACCTGCCTTTCACAAAGCCATGCTGACTATTCTTAATTATATTATGCCTCGCCAAATGTTCATAAATCCTGCCTCTTGGGATCTTTTCCATCAACTTACCAACCACTGAAAGTAAGACTCACTGGTCTATAATTTCCTGGGCTATCTCTACTCCTTTTCTTGAATAAGGGAACAACATCTGCAACCCTCCAATCCTCCGGAACATCTCCTGTCCCCATTGATGATGTAAAGATCTTTACCAGAGTCTCAGCAATCTCCTCCCTCACCTCTCACATCCAGTACCAGTGACTTATCCAACTTGATGCTTTCCAAAAGCTCCAGTACATCCTCTTTCTTAATGTCTATATGCTCAAGCTTTTCAATCCGCTGTAAGTACTCAAGTAACATTTCACCGTATGTTTCAGTGTACTTGAGATAGGCGGGAGAATGGGGTTGAGAGGGATAGTAAATCATCAATGATGGAATGGGAGAGCAAACTTGATGGGCTGAATGGCCTAATTCACCTCCTCTGTCATTATATAAATGAGTGAATCCAAATCTAAATCAAACGGAAGCTGCTCCAGACTTTGTACCACACTACTGTCAGCCTGTTACTGTCCTCTATCAATTAAAAACAATCCCCAGTCACATTCATCTTTCTTGGTAAAGTAATTGATGAATTGGTGAAATACTTTTCATGTATATTTATAAACAAAAAGCTAAATCCTTTCCCAAAATAGCTTAGTGTGATTTCTTGAAGGGAAGGGTTATGTCCACGTTGGAAATTTTCAGCCCCATCCTACTCCTGACCAAAAGACCAGAAGACGTAGGGGCACAATTAGGCCGTTCGGCCCATTGTGTCTGCTCCGCCATTTCTTCCTGTTAGAATTCTTTGAGGAAATTACAAGCAGGATAGATAAAGGGGATGCAGTGGATGTTGTATATTTGGACTTCCAGAAGGCCTTTGTCAAGGTGCTATAGATGAGGATGCTTACCAAGTTAAAAGCCCATGGTATTACAGGAGAGCTACTGGCATAATTAGAGCATTGGCTGATTGATAGGAGGCAGCAAGTGGGAATAAAAGGATCCTTTTCTAGTTGGCTGCCAGTGAGTGGTGGTGTTCCACAGGGGTCGGTGCTGGGAGCACTTCTTTTTATGCTAAATATTGATGATTTATGTGATGGAATAGATGGCTTTGTTGTCAAGTTTGCAGATGATGCAAAGTCGGGTAGAAGGGCAGTAGGTTTTGAGGAAACAGGTACGATGCAGAAGAACTTAGACGGATTGGGAGAATGGGCAAGAAAGTGGCAAATGAAATATAAGCAACACACATAAAAGTTGCTGGTGAACACAGCAGGCCAGGCAGCATCTCTAGGAAGAGGTACAGTTGACGTTTCCAGCCGAGATCCTTCGTCAGGACTAACTGAAAGAAGAGCTAGTAAGAGGTTTGAAAGTGGGAGGGGGAGGGGGAGGGGGAGATCCGAAATGATATGAGAAGACAGGAGGGGGAGGGATGGAGCCAAGAGCTGGACAGGTGATTGGCAAAAGGGATATGAGAGGATCATGGGACAGGAGCCCCAGGGAGAAAGAAAAGGGGGAGGGGGGAAAAGCCCAGAGGATGGGCAAGGGGTATAGTGAGAGGGACAGAGTGAGAAAAGGGAGAGAAAAAGAATGCATGTATATAAATAAATAATGGATGGGGTACGAGGGGAGGTGGGGCATTAGCAGAAGTTAGAGAAGTCAATGTTCATGCCATCAGCTTGGAGGCTACCCAGACGGAATATAAGGTGTTGTTCCTCCAACCTGAGTGTGAAATATAAATGTTAATGTTGGAAAATGCATGGTCATGCACTTTGGTAGTAGAAATAAATGTGCGGACTATTTTCTAAATGGGGAGAAAATCCAAAGATCTGAGACGCAAAGAGACTTGGGAGTCCTTGTGTGGAACACCTAAAGGTTAACTTGCAGGTTGAGTTGGTGCTGAAGAAGGCAAATGTAATGTTAGCATTCAATTCAAGAGGTCCAGAATACAAGATCAAGGATGTGACGCTGAGGCTTTATAAGGCACTGGTGAGGCCTCACCTTGAGTATTCTGAACAGTTTTTGGCTCCTCATCTTAGAAAAGATGTGCTAACATTGGAGAAGATTCAGAGGAGATTCACAAGGATGATTCTGGGAACGAAAAGTTTATCATGTGAGGAACGTCTGATGGTTCTGGCCTGTACTCACAGGAATTTAGAAAGATGAGGGGGATCTCATTGAAACCTTTCAAATGTTGAAAGGCCTAGACAGAGTAGATGTGGGAAGGATGCTTCCCATGGTGGGTGAGCCTAGGGCAAGAGGGCACACTCTCAGGATAGAGGGGCACCCATTTAAAACAGAGGTGCAGAGAATTTTCTTTAGCCAGATGGTGAATTTGCAGAATTTGTTACTACAAGCAGCTGAGGAGGCCAGGTCATTGGGTATATTTAAGGCAGAGCTTGATAGGTTCTTGATTGAACACAGCATAGAGGTTATTGGGAGAAGGTCGGGGAGTGGAGCTGAGAAGGGGAAAAAAGAGATCAGCTATGACTGAATGGCAGAGCAGACTCGATAGGCCTAATTCTGCTCCTGTGTCTTATGGCTGATTCATTTTCCTCTCAACCCTATTCTCCTGCCTTCTCCCTGTAACTTTTCATGACCTGACAAATCAAGAATGTATCAACCTCCACCTTAATATATACCCAATGATGTAGCTGCCACAGCCACCTGTGGCAACGAATTCCACAGACCCACATCACATTCTGGCTAAAGAAATTCCTCCTCAACTCCATTTTAATTCTAAGTGCAAAATCAGCTGTGGCTATGTCCTCATCGAGGGATCAGCAGTGGAAAGGGTGAGCAGCTTCAGGTTTCTGGGTGTCTGCATCTATGAAGATCTACCCCGAGCTCAATATATTGATGTATGCCAACCTTCATTAGGAGTTTGAGGAGAATTGGTATGTGACCAAACGCTCTAGCAAATTTCTACAGATGTACTGTGGAGAGCATTCTGACTGGTTGCATCACTCTCTGATATGGAGGAGCTTTTGCATAAGATCGGGAAAAAATTTCATTGGGTTGTAAACTCAGCCAGCTCCATCATGGGCACTAGCCTCCCCACCATCACGGAAATCTTCAAAAGGCAGCATCCATCATTAAGGACTCTCAACAAGCCCTCTTCTCATCACTACTATCAAGGAAGAGGGACAGCAGCCGGAAGAAACACACCCAATGTTTTAAGAATAGCTTGAACTCCACCAACAGGTTTCTGAATGGCCCATCAACACATGAACCTCATTATATTGCTCTCTCTTCTTTAGAGGTACAGCATGGAACAGGACATCCTGGCCCAGTCAGCCACACCTACTTAACCTTTGCCCAATCAGAGGACAATTTACAATGACCGATTAACCTGCTAACTGGTAATTCTTTGAAATGTGGGAGGAAACCCGAGCACCTGGAGGAACCCCGCATGTTCACGGGGAGGACGTGCAAACTCCTTACAGACTGCACCAGGATTGAACTCTGAACTTCAATGTCCCAAGCTGTATCAGAGTTGTGCTAACCACCACTGTGTCATGATGCCCAGAAGAAATCAGGCCAATTAATCCAGAGACAAAACTTTGAACCATTATTTATTTATTTATTTAGCACTACCTCACGGAACAAGCCCTTCCTTCCCAATGAGCCACACCTCCCAGCAATCTACTTAACACTACCATAATCACAGGACAATTTACAATGACCAATTAACCTACTAAATGGTACATCTTCGGACTGTGGAAGGACGACTACTTTTGCACTACTTATTTTTTAATAGTTCTTTTTCTGATTGACAGTGATGTTTCTATATCTCGCACTGTACTGATGCTGCAAAACAATAAATTTCACAACGCATCAGTAATAAACTTGATTCTGATTCTGATGTCTGGCACTAACTTGCCTCATTGTCCTGTGGTGCCCTCTGCTGGTGATCTGTGGTTACTGTGTCACAATTTCTCATTCTCCTGCTTGCTTTTCCCTCCCAAGCAAGCAACTGCTAAAAACTATACAATATGACCAGCAAAGTTCTTTACTGTCAAGATTTGAAAATGTTATCTCTGTTGTAATGTCAGAAACATTCATTCAATCATTTATTTTATAATTTACTTATCTCTTATACCTTTTAAACTTGTTCTATCTGAAATGGACTATCATTTTTCAATGATGTTATACCTCTGAACTAATTACTAAATAACTTCTGTACACTACACCATTTAGAATTCCAATTCAAATCCATGGAACAAGATAGAACATTTCCCATATAGATGGAGGTGCACAAAATTAATGCAGTTATAGATAGGGTAAATACAAACAGACTTTTTCCACTGAGGTTGGGTGAGACCAGAACAAGAGGTCCTGGTGTAAGAGTGAAAGGTGAAATGTTGAAGGGGAATATGAGGGGGAAACATCTTCACTCAGAGGGTGGTGAGAGTGTGGAACGAGCTGCCCACGGAAGTGGTGGATGTGGATTTCATTTCAACATTTAAGAGAAATTTGGATCAGTACATGGATGGGAGAGGTATGGAGGGCTATGGTCCAGGTGCAGTTCATTGGGCCTGGACAGATGAATACTTCAGCATGGACTAGATGGGCTGATTGGGCTGATTGGCCTGTTTCTGTTCTATAACTCTATGAATATGAGGAACGTTTGTCCGCTCTTGGACTGTATTCCTTGGAGTTTAGAAAAATGAGGGGGGACCTCATACAAACATTTCTAATGTTGAAAGGCATGGACAGAGTGGATGTAGCAAAGTTGTCTCCCATGATGGAGGAGTCTAGTACGAGAGGGCATGACTTAAGGATTGAAGGGCGCCCATTCAGAACAGAGATGCGAAGAATGTTTTTTGGCCAGAGGGTGGTGAATCTGTGGAATTTGTTGCCACGGGCAGCAGTGGAGGCCAAGTCATTGGGTGTATTTAAGGCAGAGATTGTTAGGTATCTGAGTAGCCAGGGCATCAAAGGTTATGGTGAGAAGGCGGGGGAGTGGGACTAAATGGGAGAATGGATCAGCTCATGATAAAATGGCGGAGCAGACTCGATGGGCTGAATGGCCGACTTCTGCTCCTTTGTCTTATGGTCTTATGGAATAGAACAGGCCCTTCAGCCCATGATGTGGTGCTGACCCCATCCTCAGCCACACTGGGAGAGACCCTTCACCAAATGGAGCGCAGTGATTGAAGGGTCGGTGGTCTAATTTAATATCAGAAAATGTATACAGTATACAACCTGAAACTCTTACTCTTCGCAGACATCCATATAAACAGGGGTAAAAAACCCAAAGAATGAATGACAGAAAAATGTTAGAACCCCAAAGCTCCCCCCTCCCACAGCCCAGCAGCAGCAAAAGCATCAACCGTCCCCCCTCCCCCTCACACCACTTGCTCCAGCAAAAGCATCAGTCCTCCCCTGTCCCCACCCACTATGCAAACAATAGCAAGCTCCTGAGGATTCGTCAGAAATACCGTCCATCCCATCATTTTGACACCTCAGACAGGCTCTCCCCTCTCACGAATGAGGGAAAGAGAGATATCGCTCCTGCCACTGCAGGTGGAGTGGCCACCATCTCGCTGTTGCAATGTTACAATTTGCAACGTTGCTTATTCGAGTTCAGTCAACTCAATGGTAGCTCGCTCTGCCCTCTCGGAGTTAGGAACAACAATAGATCTTGCCAATTTTTGGGATCATAGAAAATAGGAGATTCCATCATAGTACTTGCCTTTCGCCCCATGCTGTTTTATCGACCCTTTAACCTACTCTAAGATCAATCTGATCATAAGACTATAAGAGATAGGAGCAGAATTTGCCTCTTATCCTTTTGAGTCTGGTCTGTCTGTCATTTCATCATGGCTGATCCATAGGAGAGGACATAACATGGCTACCGGACATGACGACGCGTGGGTTCGTCCAGGCGAGGACATGACGACGCTTGGGTTCATCCAGGCGAGGACATGACGACGCTTGGGTTTGAACTCCAAGCCAGAGACTGGAGAAGGACCCAGAACCTGGGTCTTGACTTGGGCTCGGACTCTGGAACTAGGCAAGGACAAGACATGGCTGCAGACTACAGTACAAGACGTGGAACTCCTGCACAGGATGAGGCACATGGACAGGATGAGAGCACAAAGCCTTGACTTGGACAGGACAAGGTTCTTGGACGTGGCTAGGACTAGACAAGTTACTCCTCGGCTGGGCGAGGCACAAGGACAGGACAAGAACACAAAGCCTTGACTTGGTCAAGGGGGACAGGCACACAGAACCTTGGTTGAGGGAGACAGGAATGTAGAGCCTTGGTCTAGGAAGACAGGAACATGAAACACAGAGCCAGGACCCCTCCTTGGAAACAGGGTGTAGAGCTGGGACTCATACACAGAACACTGAGAGACAGATCTCCACTCAAGGTAGTGGCAAACGGGCAGAACTACCCAGCAGAGGTGAGGGCACAAAGAGACAGTTCCCAACACTAGGTAGCAGCAAACGGCCAGACCAACCAAGCAAAGGCGTGGACACAGAGATGGTTCCCAACATTAGGTAGCAGCAAATGGCCAGACCTACCTAGTGAGGGCATGAACACAGAGACAGTTCAAAACAACAATAGACAGTTCCTTATCTTGCTTCGGCAGTTGAACTTGACAGCAGTGCAGGCGAGGGTTACAAGCAAGGCAAGGCTCCAGGCGAGGTATGGCTTCAGACACTGGTTGCAGGGCAAGACTTCAGGAGGAAGGGGCAAAGAAAGGATTCAGACAGGCAGTTTGGACAGGAACAATCCAGCAGCCAAACCCTGGTCTCCGGAGGTATTTATGTGTCTGCCCAAACGAGAATCATGTGCCTTAATTAGAGCACCCAACAGAACAATGGAAAACTGGAAAACCTGGAATATGGATCGAGGGACCGGTCCATGAACTGGAATGCAGACTTCACGGACCGGACCATGACAACAATTTGTGCTAGTACCTTCTCTACTCTAATTGCTAATACTTTGGAAAAGACCTTAGAATCCATATTCAACAAAGATATAGGTCTATATGATGCACATTCAGTGGGATCTTTATCTTTTTTAGGAATTAAAGAGATAGATGCTTCGTAAAAGGATTGTGTACGTAACCAGGGAAAAAGTGTCTGAAAAAGATTTATAAAATTCAACTGTATACCCATCTGTGCCAGGTTATTTACCAGAATTGATCGAAAAAAATGCTTTCTTTATTTCCTCTTCAATAATGGGTACATCTTATGCTAAACATTCATCAGCTGGTAATTTCAGAATATTTAGTTTCCTAAAAATTCATGCATTATAGTAGGATCATCAGGAAATTCTGATTGACATATATTGGTATAAAATTCTTGAAAAGATTTATTAATTTCATCATGCTCAACCGTCAAATTACCATCCCGTCTACGAACCTTATTAATCTGATGTTTTGCCAAAGCAGCTTTCAATTGATTAGTCAGTAATTTACCCAATTTATCACCATGTATGTAAAATTGACTCTTAGTTTTAAGTAATTCATTTTCAATCGGGGATGTTAATAACAAACTATGTTGCATCTGAACTTCAACTCTCTCTTTATAAAGCTCCAAATTAGGAGCAATAGAATATTTTTCATCAATTTCTTTAATCTTATCAGCCAATGTATGTATTTCACTATTAATACATTTTTTCACTCCAGCAGAGTATGAAATAATTTGCCCGCAGATATATACTTTAAAGGTATCCCATAATATTCCACTGGAAGTTTCTTCCATTGAGTTAGATGAAAAGAAAAATGCAATCTGTTCTTTAATGACATTATCAAAATTTAAATCCTGGAGCAAAATAGAATTGAACTGCCATTGTCTAGTACTAGAAATTACACCCCTAAATTCAATTGATAATTTCAAAAGCGCATGGTTGGAAATGACGATTGTATCATACTCACAGGTAGTGACAAATGAAACTAAACGAGAATCAATTCTAGAGTAATTATACATGAGAAAAGAAAGAGAACTCTTTATCATTAGGATATAAAAACCTCCAAATATCTAAAATTCCCGAGTCAACTGAAAAGGAATTAATGAAAATAGCAGATTTGTTTGGAAGTATCTGATTGGGCGCAGACCTGTCCATCATAGGATTCAAACAACAATTAAAATCACCACCCATTATTAACATTTATTCTTTTAAATTGGGAAGAGATACAAATAAATGCTTAAAGAATTCAGGATAATCAATATTTGGTGCATAAACATTAACCAAAACTACTTTTTGGTTATAAAGTAAACCAGTAATTAAGAGAAATCTACCATATGGGTCTGAGATTATATCATAATGAACAAATGAGATCGAAGGATCTATAGAAATGGAAATACCTTTCACTTTGGTTGATGAGTTTGTGTGAAACTGTTGTCTTTTCCAAAACCTAAAAAAATGCTGATTATCGTCCTTCCTCACATGACTGTCCTGCGCAAAAATAATCTGAGCATTCAATCTATGAAAAACTTTTAAAATCTTCTTCTGTTTAATTGGATGATTCAAACCATTCGTGTTCTATGAAACAAAGTTAATAATATTATCCATTTTCCTTAAATAAACTATATGGCAAGTAGTGGGTTAACCAAATTGCATAGGAAACTCATGAATCAGGAAGAGGAACAAAAGTTTAAAGAGGAACCGGAAGTTACGACAATACTGACATTTTTGTAGTTTCAAATCAGCCCAAGTGAAAAATATTGAACTAAAAGTAACCTCCTCCCCCTCCCACAAAGCCCCAAAATCTGGCCAATAAGCAGCCAGTAAACTATCTAAGAATGACTCAACCCCCATCTCTCTTGACGGCAAGTCTCCAATTCTAAAAAAAATAAAAACCACCCATAGTCTAAATATTGCGAAGGCAATGCCAAACACAGTTAGATGATAAAAAACAACCCTTTGCAGACCATTTTAAAAGACCTGGTCTTAAGAAATAAAAAAGAGCACAATCTTAATAATATTTCAAGAAAAATCAAATAATCATCGTCAGAATCTGAATAATTTTCTAAAACGGACAATTAAAAATAAAAAAATATACAATAATCAAGGTAAAGGAAAGGGACATTAACATAGAGCAGACATAAGCCGGAACAAAGTACCAGAGGGCTCAGCCCAAGGGCAAAGCTCCACAAACTTAAAATGTCCGAATCGATAAGCTGGTTATTAACTAATAAACCAGGTGCATACAAACTTAAGGGAACGGTAAATTAATTAAACATCCAAGCTCAAAGAATGTTCTTCGAGAAATCATTGTGCATTAACCATGGATTTAAACCATTTAAACGAATTATCAGGTAAAACAACTCTTAAGCGAGCGGGATATAGCAGAGCCGGTCGAGAATGCCTTTGATATATTTCCAACATCACCGATTTAAAACGCGATCTTTCTTGCAGTACCTCAGGGTAATAATCTTCAACCAAACAAAACTTAAGATTTTGATGTACAGTAATTCCTTTCCGACGAGCAATTCGAATTAAGTGCTCCTTAGTACTCACATAGTGAAATCGAAGAATTACAGGACACGGATTTAACTCTTTCGATGGTTTGGATATTAACGATCAATGCATGCAATCGAGTACCAGAGGAGAGGAGAAGACCTCCAAGCCAAAGACTTCCATTAAGAACTGAGAAAGAGTCTAGTAAGGTCCCCGCTCTCAACGTCTTCACTGAGTCCTATTATTCGCAAATTCTGTCTGCGACTATGACTCTCCAAATCAATAATCTTGGCTTTATACTGCTCCAATGTATGAGTAGTCGAATTTAATTTCTTTTCCAAAGAGTTCATTCTAGAATCCCTCTGTTTTCCCACTTCAGTAAGCTCTGAAATTTACCGTTGCTGTTTCTCGCTCTCTTTTCCAAGAGCTGTCAATTTACTTTGATTCTCCTTCAATGTTACTTTCAATGTAGCGAATCTCTTGTCAAGTTTTTCATCCAATAGATTCGAGATAGCTTGCAAAGTAAGTTGAGGCTGTTTAGGTTGATCGAAAGTACCTTCCTCGTTCCAGTTTCTATTACTGGTTTCTTTGCCTTCGGCTAATGCCTTTCTTAGTCTGGAAGTCACTTTCGTTGATTAGAATTCAGAATTCAAACATATAAAGGTGTTAAAGACACTTTGATATATATAATGGAAGGGTGATAAGAAAATTGAAAAATGTCCAGAGCCCAGCTAAAATATGACCTACTCCATCTAGCGCCACCAATAGAATCCACCACCTTCCTATTGTCAACAAACTTGGCCATAAAGCCATAAATTTCTTCATCTAAATCATTGACATATAATGTAAAAAAGAAGTAATTCCAACACCAAACCCTGGGGAAAACCATTAGTCAGTGGCAGCCAATGAGAAAAGGCTATTCTTTACCTACTACCAATTAGCCAATCCTCTATCCATACTAGTATCATTCCTGTAATACCATGGGCAATTTTTCAGGAGCCTGTTGGTTATGGGGTAATAACTGTTCTGGACCTGGTTTCATGGGTCCTGAGGCTCCAACACCTCCTTCCTAATGGCAGCAGCAAGAAGAGAGCAATAAATAAAGAGAACATTTAAAGGACTATCTGCAAGTTACAAAATGTTCTCAAGATGGAGAGATCATTTGCATCAAGATAATCATCTTGAAGTTTTGTACATTGTCTGGAGTAAATGCAAAAAGAACATTGCTTATCAGAGCAATCCAAACTCAAGCAGCTGAGCGAGGAGATTGTATCAGAATGAGAAACACATTTCATATCACTGACGTGTTGTTTCATAGCAATACATTTTAAAAATCTATAAATGACAATGAGAAATATATATATATATACATATATTCAATACTGAACAAAAGTCAGGCGCATATATACATATATATATATACATATCTAGAGTGCCTAAGACTTTTGCACAGTACTGTAGTAATTTTATGTATTACACTGTACTCCTGCGGTAAAAAAAACAAAAACAAATTTCATGTCATCTGTGAGTGATGATAAACCTGATTCTGATATGGGTCTCGCTTGCGGGCTAACAGTGGGAAGGGGACAGGGAGAGGGGAATCTTGGTTTGAACTGATGCACTCAAGGTGTGTAAGCTGAATTATTACATAGTACATACACATCCTGATTTCACACAGGTAACCAAACAGAGCAGCTGCAAGGATAAAGATGGGGAACTTAGCTGGGACACTTACAGTTCAATTAGAGTCAAAGTCATAGATCACTACAGCACAGAACGAGGCCCTTGGGCCCATCTAGTCTATGCTGGACAATTTAAATAAGTCATGCAAAAACAGAGCTAAAAAAGCTGCATGTGATTCATAATGCAGGTTGTTGACTCTTCATTGCCACCTTGTGGTCAATAATTGTTCTGAAGTTTGTGGTCACTAATGGAAGTACAGTGTATGATAAAGACAGGTAGCAGACAGGCCTTCAAGAAAATTATAAGTATTCACAGGGTAACAGCTCTGTAGGAAGTTATATCAGAACAGTTACTAGTCTGCAACCATCAGACTCTTGAACCATAGGGGATAACTTTACCCACCCCAACGCAAAAGTAATTCAACAACTCACCTTCAAATCAAATCAAGTTTAATTATCATTCAACCATACATAGATACAACTGTATGAGACAGAGATCCTCTGGGGCCAAGGTGCAAAATATTTAAAATGGCAAGGAAACATTCAAAATAGCGAGCAAACAAGCATATTCACTTGAAAAGAAACATATATGATCCAACATCCTGAGCGACAACGTCCAGCATTCGATGGTATAGTCTCCCGGTAGTGTGCAGACACTTGCGATCCAGACTGTCACTCCACTGCTCGAACACGGGAGGGCAGCACCAATGGGAGGAGCCAGGTCCCAGATGAGGCACGCTGTAACACCTCCACACCGTCTCACCTGGTCAGCAGCAGCAGGCAAACCCGAGACTTGGGGCCTAGTCCTTGCTGCAGCCGGGGCTGCACAGCTCCCAAATCATTGCCCCTCCTCCAGACAAGGCTAACAGGCGTGTGGCTACTTACATTATCACTGTCCAACAGAGTCTTGTGATGACATGTGAAATGTCCGAGACAATCTCCCAGGTTATACTGTACTAACTTCGATGCTTCCAAGTTGGAGGCAGCAACACAGTTTGCAGCCAGCCCAACTGTTCCATATAAACTGGCTCCTCTGACACACCAACGGACTCCTCCAATATCCCAACCGGCTCCTCCGATGTACCGACCATCACCTTTCCCAAAATTCCGACAGGCTCCTTCATCAACATCCGACTGGCTCTGCTGCTGACACCAACTCAGCTACTCTGATCAACAAGCAGCTCACTGATGGAGTAGCCCTGCAGTATGCAACGTTCTTGGAGTAGAATTGTCATTGGATCATAAGAACCAAATTTTGCAAAGAGAAAGGTACCTTTGGTTGTCCCTGCAAGACTGTAACTCATTTTCTCGAATTTATTGTTTATTTATTATTATGTTTTTACCTTTTTATGTATTTGCACAGATTGTTTCTTTTGCACATTGGTTGTTCATCTGACTTTGTGGTGTGCAGTTCTTTTCACTTATTCTATTATGTTTTTTTGTATTTACTATAATTGCCTGCAAGAAGATGAATCTCAGATTAGTGTCTGGTGATATATATGTAGTTTGAACTTTGAACTAATGCACTCAAGGTGTGTAAGCTGAATTATTACACAGTACATACGCATGCTGATTTCTCACAGGTAACCAAACAGAACAGCTGCAAGGATAAAGATGGGGAACTAATGGATACAGAGTGTTGGAACTTAGATGGGTCACTTACAGTTCAATTAGAGTCAAGAAGTCACAGAAGACTACAGCACAGAACTGAACGTTTGGCCCATCTAATTTATTCTGAGCTATTAATCTGCCTTGTCCTGTTGGCCTGCACCTGGACCATATCTCCTTACCCCTCCCATCCACGTATCTATCCAAAAGTCTCTGAAATGCTGAAATTGAACCTGTATTCACAATTTCTGATGATAACTAACACCATTCTCTGAGTGAAGAGGCTTTCCCTCAGGTTTCCCTGAAGTATTTCACCTTTCACTCTTAACCTATGAGCTCTCACTCTAGTCTTGCCCAATAACAAAGAAAACATTCTGTTGCATTCATCCTATTTTTACCCCCTCATAATTTTGTATACTTCTGTCAAACCTCCCCTCATTCTCCTACGGTCCATGGAGAAAAAGACTGAACCTATTCAACCTTTGTCTATAACTCAAGCGCCAGTAACATCCTTGCAAATTTTCTATGTACTCTTTCAATCACACACCTTTCCTGTATCAACACACACAGCATGCCAGAGGAACTCAGCCGGCTAGGCAGCATCTATGGAAAAGGGTGTTCAGTCGACATTTCAGGCTGAGACTTTTCATCGGGACTTGCATGAGCCCTGAGGAAGAGTCTGCGCCTGAAACATTGACTGCTAAATCTTTTCCATAGATGCAGCCTGGCCAGCTGAATTCCTTCAGCAAGTTGTGTGCATTGCTTGGGTTTCCAGCATCTGCAGATTTCCTTGTGTTTGTGTCCTTCCTGTATCATATTAGTAACTCATAAAAATCCAGATACAGAAATAATAGAACATTATAGCCTTTGGTCCATGATGTTCAAAGTTCAAAGTAAGTTTATTACTGAAGTATATATATGTCACCATATACAACCCCGAGACTCATTTTCTTATGGGCATAATCAGTATTTCCAAAAATCATTACAGAATCATGAAAGTCAGCACCCAGCGGGACAGACAAGCAACTGATGTGCAAATACAAAAGGATAATAATAATAAATAAACAATAAATATCAAGAACATGAGGTGAAGAGTCCTTGAAAGTGAGTCCATAGGTTATGGGAACTGTTCACTGATGGGGTGAGTGAAGTTGTCCCACTGGTTCAAGAGGCTGATGTTTGATGGGTAATAACTGCTCCTGAACCTGGTGATGTGAGTCGTAAGGCTCCTGTACCTTCTTCCTGACGTCATCATTGAGAGGAGAACATGGCCTGGGTTATTCCTGATGAATAACACTGCTTTCCTGAGGCAGCCCTCCATATAGATGTGCTCAGTGGTGGGGAGGATTTTACTTGTGATGGACTGGGCTGTACCCACTACTTTTTGTAGGATTTTCTATTCAAGGGCATTGGTGTTTCCAAACCAGGCTGTGGTTCAGCCAGTCAATATATTCTCCACTACACATCTGTAGAAATTTGTCAAAGTTTAGTTAACATGTGAAATCTTCAAAAACTTTGAGGAAGTAGAGGCGCTGCTATGCTTTCTTCATAATTGCACTTACACGCTGAGTTCAGACAGGTTCACTGAAATTATAACACTGAGGAGTTTAAAGTTCCTGACCCACTCCACCTCTGTTCCCTCCAATGAGGACTGGCTCAAGGACCTCTGGTTTTCTCCTCTTGAAGCCAATAATCAGCTCCTTGGTCTTGTCCACATTGAGTAGGAAATTGTTGTTGTGGCACCACTCAGCCAGATTTTCATCCTCCCTCCTATATGCTGGTTAATCACCACCTTTGATTCAGCCAATGACAGTGGTGTCATCAGCAAATTTTTATATGGTATTGGTGCTTGCTTAGCCACGCAGTCATTAGTGTAAAGTGAGTAGAGCAGAGGGCTAAGCACACAGATGTGTTACCCCTATGCTGAGGGAGACTGTGGAGAAGATGTTGTCAATCCGAACTGACAGGGTTCTGCAAGTGAGAACATTGAGGATCCGATTGCACAAGTAGATATTGAGGCCAAGGTCTTGAAGTTTATTGATTAGTTTTAAGTTGTGGCAACCACTTAATCTACCCTAAGATCAATATCCCATCCAGCCCTGGGAACTAATCAATTCAGACCATCAAGTCTGCTCTACCATTCCATCATGATTGATTTATTATCCCTCCCACCCCCATTCTCCTTACTTCTTCCCATACCCTTTGACTCCCTTATTAATCAGCAACTAATCAACCTCCACTTTAAATATACCCAATGGCTTGGCCTCCACAGTCATCTGTTACAATTAATTCCACAGATTTCCCACCCTCTGGTTAAAGGAATTCATTCTCACCTCTGTTCTAAAGGGATGACCCTGTATTCTGAGGCTGTACCCTCTGGTCCTAGACTTCCCCAATATAGGAAACATCCTTCCAACATCCACTCTATCTGGGCTTTTCAATATTCAATAGGCTTCAAAGAGATCTCCTCTCATTCTTCTAAACTCAATAAGTACTGGCCCAGAGCTGTCAAATGCTGCCTATATGTTAGTTCATTGTATGTTTTGATGTGCATGTGAGAAGTAAAGGAAATCTTTGTGAAATCTCATTAGTTCTCATCCATTAATAATTCCAATTAGAGAAAAAAATGGAAGCAAAAGGGAAAGAATCTCTGTCATGGACAGTCCCGAGCCCAGCTGCAAAAGGTATGAGGCTAGCAACCCCATCCCATAAAAACCCAGCACTACTGAAACACCAACAGAAGCTACAAAGACCTCATTGCTTGGAGAGGAAGGATCTTCACCTCAAAAGCGTATGAAGCCAGATGGTGAAAGCAGAAGCCACAGGGCCTATCAACCTTCTGTTGCATAGGACGACTGAGGAGAACCCACGTGCAGGACACCAGCACGTCGACTGAGTTGAGGATGCTGACGTAGACATAGAATAGCAACCCGGAGGAATCTTGACAAGGAGACAGGATTTACAGGGACTATCTGGAAACTAGAGCCAAACTTGGAACTAAACTTAGAACTAACAGTTCTAATCAGACAAGAGAACGAAGTATTGCACGAGAATGGACCAACAAACTGGCAACCTGTGTGGTGACACCATCATACTTATTTCACAGTCTCTGATGCAAACCAGATGTACCGTCTCATTAAGTAAACTAGCAGCAATTGGAAACCTAATAGCTGAAATTAGGGCATAATCAGGGAGAAAGGAGCGTTAAAGGGGAACAGCCAAACGGAACCATGACACTTTCAGCCCAGGACAGAGGACTCTGGGGAGCTGATGTTGGTGGCCTATCCCTCAGTAGGGATGATGGGTCTAAGAAGAAATAGAGGGAAAGAGAATTACATATAGAACCATAGAAACTACAGCACAGAAACAGGCCCTTTGGCCCTTCTTGGCTGTGCCAAACCATTTTCTGCCTAGTCCCACTGACCTGCACACAGACCATATCCCTCCATACACCTCCCATCCATGTATCTGTCCAATTTATTCTTAAATGTTAAAAAAGAACCCACATTTACCACCTCGTCTGGCAGCTCATTCCATACTCCCACCACTCTCTGTGTGAAAAAGTCCCCTCTAATGTTCCCTTTAAACTTTTCCCCCCTCACCCTTAACCCATGTCCTCTGGTTTTTTTCTCTCCTTGCCTCAGTGGAAAAAGCCCGCTTGCATTCACTCTAGCTATACCCATCATAATTTTATATACCTCTATCAAATCTCCCCTCATTCTTCTACGCTCCAGGGAATAAAGTCCTAACCTATTCAACCTTTCTCTGCAACTGAGTTTCTCAAGTCCCGGCAACATCCTTGTAAACCTTCTCTGCACTCTTTCAACCTTATTTATATCCTTCCTGTAATTTGGTGACCAAAACTGAACACAATACCCCAGATTCCGCCTCACCAATGCCTTATACAATCTCATCATAACATTCCAGCTCTTATACTCAATACTTTGATTAATAAAGGCCAATGTACCAAAAGCTCTCTTTACGACCCTATCTACCTGTGACGACACTTTTAGGGAATTTTGTATCTGTATTCCCAGATCCCTCTGTTCTACTGCACTCCTCGGTGCCTTACCATTAACCCTATATGTTCTACCTTCGTTTGTCCAATAAATCTTTGTTCAATAAATCTTGTTGAATTTTAGGGGAAATCTATAGTTACATGAACATATAGACATGAGAACTGCCGGTGGAGTAGGTTGAAAAAAGGAAACACAAAAGTCTAAGTTTGGAGTACACACACACACACACACACACACAGAATGCTGGAGCAACTCAGCAGGACAGGCAGCATCTATGGGAATGAATAAACAATCAACATTTCAGGCTGAGATTCTTCATTTGGATGGGAAAAGAAAGAAAGAAGCCAAAATAAAAAAGGTGCAGAGAGAGGAAGAAGTATCATCTGTCTTCAAAGTTCAATATGAATTTATTATCAAAGTATAAATATGTCATTATATACAACCCTGAGATTCATTTTCTTATGAGCATACTCAGTAAATCCATAGAATAATAACCTTAGCAGAATGAAAGTCTGCACCAACTTGGGTGTTAAACCAGTGTGCAAAAGACAACAAACTGTGCAAGTAGAAGAAAGAAAAATAAAATTTAAAAATGTGGAAAAGGTAAAGGGCTGAAGAAGAAAGAATCTGATAGGAGAGGAGAGGGGGTCATGGGGGAAAGAGAAGGAGGAGGGGCACCAGGGTAGGTGATAGGCAGGTGAAGAGAAGAGAAGGGGGACTTGGGAGCTGGAATGGAAAAAGAGCAAAGGGGTAGGGTGATGGGAAGAAGTAACCGGAAGTTACAGGAATCGGTGATCAAGCCATCAGGATAAGGACTATTTCTTTGTTTCAGGTTTCCAATATTTACTGTTTTCCCCCCATTTATAATGTCCATCTGGACTAAAATACTCTTCTTCAACAGATCTGTGTCCATCCTCAATGGTGAGGGTCCCAACCTCGTGTCCACAGATCTCTTGTTTAATGGTATTGATCCAAGGCATAAAAAAGTTTGGGAACCCCTGCTCTACAGAAAGAATTACAGACACACCATAAAGTATTTGAATCAAGTGTGCTGCTCACTTTAAACAAACAGGTTTTCAATAGTTATATCTTTGTCAATGCTAGAATAAATAGCCGAGTTAACTTTTATCTTCGTATTACTCAGTGGGACAAGTAGCGAAGGAAGGGAGGGAGGGTAGACAAACATGAGCCTGAAGACCCACTCTCAGTGATTCAGGAACAGATTGTCCCTTTCTGTCTTCAGGTTTCTTAATGGTCTATGAACCCATGAACACTACCACATGAACACAAGGGGGCGGGTGAGATCTGGGCCTGGTGTCCTGCTCACCCAGGGAAAGTGAACGCGCAATACATCGCCTCTCCTCTCCCGGTGTAGTGATCACCGCGTGGTCACCGTCTGGCCTGCTAGGCAGGAGGCCACTACGAATGGCCTCTCCTACATTACTGCATCCATAGCAACACCTTCTCGTCTATGCCCCCCCGTTTCCACCGAGCTTGCTACGTCATGGCGCGACCGAGTGTCTGGCGGTGTAACTGGATGGGTAGGCTGGGCTCGTTAGCCTTGTCAGGCCATCCACCTCGGAGGAGGACACTCCGACGTAAATCCTACCACCCGAGGACCTCGCTATCACCGTCCCAACTTGCTAGGCTATGGCAGATGAACCCCGGGTGTAAAGGGTGGGGCCAGTACCGCGCACACTGCACTCCACCTAAAATACCATTGCGCAGGCCGAAGGACACGCCCACATCTACGACCATCCTCCCCCCATTCATCAAGCCCTGCAGTGATGGGAAAGGGGCGAAAACGGCAGGTGGAAGATGACACTGGAAGCCGCAGTTCCGATCCCGCACAGGCGGTTCGGGTGTATGGGTCGTCTGATGTTGACCCTGGAGACGACGATATCATTCAGCAGCACCCTGAACGACCAAGCAGACTTCTCTGGGGACAGCACTGCTTGCTCCACATGGAGAGGGGCCTGGAAAAGGTGGCCTAACCAAAGCTCGTTTCCATCCCCCAGTTGGCTAGCCGCGGTCAACGGGCATCCTCAAATGTGGTCGAACAACAACAAAAAAGAAAAGGTGCACACCTGCCTCACAAGGAGTGCAAGGACTAAAAGCTCGCATGCTGGAACATCAGAACAATGCTCGATACAGCAGATAGTGGTCGCCCAGAACGACGCTCCGCTCTAGTTTCTCATTACCTTTCAAGACTGAATGTAACATCGTCGCTCTCAGTGAAGTCCGCTTCCCAAAGGAAGGCAACCTTCAAGAACATGGCGCCGGCTACACCCTCTACTGGTCAGGCAAGCCAGAGACTGAGAGATACCTTTCTGGCATTGGCCTTATGGTCAAGAACTCCATTGCCTCCAAACTTGAAAAATTACCAACGGGTCACTCCAACCACATCATCTCCATGTGCCTCCCACTTCGAACCAAGCAGCAGGCCACACTCTTCAGCGTGTACGCCCCCACTCTTCAAGCAGATCCTGCAGAAAAGGGCAAGTTTTACTCTGATCTGCACAACCTCGTGTGGAACGCCTCTGCAGATGACGTCTTCATCCTTGGCGACTTCAATGCCAGAGTAGGCCAGGATTCAGAAGTCTGGAAAGGAGTACTTGGCAATCATGGTGTTGGAAACTGTAACAACAACGGGCGCCTTCTGTTAGAGTTTTGTGCAGTGCAGCAACTCACTATTACTAACACCATTTTCCAGCAGAAAGACAGTCTGAAGACAACCTGGATGCATCCTCAGTCCAAGCATTGGCACCTCATAGACTACATCTTGGTGTGCCAGAGAGACCTTTGGGACGTCTTATTCACCCGAGTTATGCCCAGCGCAGAGTGTCATACGGACCAACGTCTTGTCCGCTGCAAACTCAGTCTCCATTTCCAACTCAAGCCAAAGAGAGGAGGCGCTCCAAGGAAGAAGTTTCAGGTTGGCAACCTCCAGTCCCCTGAAGTGAAAACTGACTTTCAGATGAATCTTCAGTCGAGGCTTCAGGATCCCAGTTTCCCCACCGACTCCTCTCCAGAAGTGCTTTGGGAACTCCTAAAAACCACCATCCTGCAAACCTCTGAAGAAGTCCGAGGGTTTTCCACAAAGAAGAACAAGGACTGGTTTGATGAAAACAACCAGGAGATCCAAGAATTGCTGGCGAAGAAGAGATCCACCCACCAGGCGCACCTTGCTCGGCCGTCTTGTCCTGATAAGAAAGCAGCCTTCCACCTTGTATGCAGCAACCTCCAGCGCAAGTTTCGAGAGATTTAGAACATGTGGTGGACCAACCTCGCAAAGAGAACTCAGCTTTGTGCAGACACTGGTGACTGCAGAGGGTTTTATGAAGCCCTGACAGTGGTGTACGGCACTTCGCACCACGTCCAGAGTCCCTTGCGCAGTGCAGACGGTCAGGCACTCTTCACAGACAAGGCATCCATCCTGAACCAGTGGTCGGAACATTTCCAGACTCTCTCTAGTGCCAACCGCATGGTCCAAGACTCAGCAGTTCATCGCATCCCACAACAGCCAGAGAAAACAGAACTGGACAAGATTCCAACCCTAGAAGAGAAAGTCAAGGCCATAGAGCAGCTGAAAAGTGGCAAGGCAGCGGGAGTTGATGGAATTCCACCTGAGATTTGGAAGCATGGGGGCCCAGCGTTACACACCAAACTCCACGAGTTCTTTGTCTGCTGCTGGGAACAAGGTAAACGACCACAGGACCTCCGTGATGCAGTCATCATCGCCCTGCATAAGAACATGGGGAAAAAGTTCGACTGCTCCAACTATCGGGGATAACGCTCCTTTCTATTGCAGGAAAAATCCTCACAAGAGTACTCCTGAACAGATTGGTGCCCATCATTGCAGAAGAACAACTCCCAGAGAGCCAGTGTGGCTTCAGAGCCAACAGGAGCACCACCGACATGGTATTTGTTCTCAGGCAGGTCCAAAAGAAATGTAGGGAACAGAGCAAGGGAATGTACGTGAAATTTGTTGACCTTACCAAAGTGTTCGACACTGTGAGCAGGGAAGGTCTGTGGCAAATCATGGAATGACTGGGATGCCCCCCAAAGTTCCTCAGCATGGTCATCCAGCTACACGAAGATCAGAGTGGCCAAGTCAGACACAACAACGACCTCTCAGAACCCTTCCCAATAGGCAACGGAGTAAAGCAAGGCTGCGTCCTCACGCCGACTCTCTTCACCATCTTCTTCAGCATGATGCTCGAAAGGGCCATAGAAGACCTTGATGATGAGGACAGTGTTTACATCTGATACCGCCCTGGTGGCAACCTGTTCAACCTGAGGCGACTACAGTCCCACACCAAGACATTGGAGCAACTCATCCAAGAGCTACTCTTCGCCGACGATGCTGCCCTTGTTGCCCACACAGAGATAGCCCTGCAGTGTATAACATCCCGCTTCACAGAGGCTGCCGAGCTCTTCAGACTGGAAGTCAGCTCGAAGAAGACAGAAGTTTGCCATCAGCCCGCACCTCAGGAAGATTACCACCCTCCCTGTATCTCCATCGATGAGGTAGAGCTGAAGGCAGTCCACCAGTTCAGCTACCTGGGGTGCACCATCTTCTCAGATGTCAAGATTGACAAAGAGATTGACAACAGACTCAACATCCACTGGAGTGACTTTGTCACCAATATCGAAGTCCTCGAACAGGTGGAGGTCACCAGCATTGAGGCCATGTTGTTGAAGACACAGCTGCGCTGGGCAGGGCACATCTTCAGGATGGAGAATCATTGCCTGCCCAAGATTGTGCTGTATGGCAAACTCTTCACTGGCCACCGTGACAGAGGGGCACCGAAAAAGAGGTACAAGTACTCTCTGAAGAAATCCCTTGGTGCCTGTCACATTGACCATCGCCAGTGGTCTAACCTAGCCTCCGATCACGAGGCCTGGCGACACACCATTCACTAGTCTGTCTCCTCCTCGTCAGCTACCAGCGAGCCTGCAGAAGATGTGGGCAATCCCCTTCCTAAATCTTCGTTCACGAAGCCAAGCCATGACTGACTGACCTCACAATCGATGGATTGTCCATGATTGCCAGTCCATGGATGAGGCCACACTCAGGTTGCAGATGCCACAACTTATATTCCATCTGGGTAGCCTCCAACCTGATGGCATGAACATCGACTTCTCTAACTTCCAGTAACGGTCCTCCCACTCCTTCACCATTCCCCATTCCTTTCTCCCTCTCTCAGACTATCTCCTTACCCGCCCATCACCTCCCACTGGTGTTCCTCCCCTTCCCTTTCTTCCATGGCCTTCTGTCCTCTCCTGTCAGATTCTCTCTCCTCCAGCCCTTTACCTCTTTCATCAATCGACTTTCCAGCTCTTTACCACACCCCTCTCTGTCTCCCAGTTTCACCTATCACTACTAGCATGTATTTCTTCCTCCCTTTCTTCCTCTTTCCTACTCTGACTTCTCAGCTATTTTCCAGTCCTCATGAAGGGCCTTGGCCTGAAATGCCAACTGTCTACACTTTTCCCTAGATGCTACCTGACCTGCTGAGTTCCTCCAGTATTTTAACATAAGAACGTAAGAAATAGGAGCAGGAGTAGGCCATCTGGCCCACTGAGACTGCCCCACCATTCAATAAGATCATGGCTGATCTGTCCTTAAACTCAGCTCCATGAACCTGCCTTTTCCCCATATCCCTTTATTCCCCTAAAATGTAAAAATCTATCCAACTGTATCTTGAATACAAACAAGTGAAGAAGCTTCAACTGCTTCCCTGGGCAGAGAATTCCACAGATTCACCACTCTCTGGGAAAAACAGTTTCTCCTCATCTCCATCCTAAATCTTCTCCCCTGAACCTTGAGGCAATATCCCCTAGTTCTAGTCTCACCCACCAATGGAAACAATTTTCCTACTTCTATCTTATCCATCCCTTTCAAAATTTTGTATGTTTCTATAAGATCCCCTCTCATTCTTCTGAATTCCAGAGAGAATAATCCTAGGTGACTGAATTTCTCCTCATAGGTTAACTCCTTCACCTCTGGAATCAACCTGGTGAACCTCCTTTGCACTGTCTCCAAACCCAGTATATCCTTCCTCAAGTATGGAGACCAGAACTGCACACAGTACTCCAGGTGTGGTCTCATCAGTACCCTGTATAGTTGCAGCATGACCACCCTGCTCTTGAGTTCAATCCCTCTAGCAATGAAGGCCAACATTCTGTTTGCCTTCTTAATAACCTGTTGTACCTGCAAGCCAACTTTTTGCCATTCATGAACAAGCACTCCCAAGTCCCTCTGCACAACAGCATGCTGCAAACTTTCACCATTTAAATAATAATCTGCTCTTCTATTATTCCTTCCAAAGTGGATGATCTTGCATTTACCAACATTGTATTCCATCTGCCAGACCTTGGCCCACTCACATAACCTATCTATATCTCTCTGCAGACTCTCCACATCCACTGTACAATTTGCTTTTCCACTCATCTTAGTGTCATCAGCAAATTTTGCTACACTACACTGAGTCCGCTGTTCCAAATCATCAATCTAAATGGTAAACAGCTCTGGGCCCAGCACTGACCCCTGTGGCACCCCACTCACCACTGACTGCCAACCAGAGAAACACCCATTTATACCAACTCTCTGCCTTCTATTGGTTAACCAATCCACTATCCATGCCAATACACTTCCTCCGACTCCATGTATCTGTATCTTATTTATAAGTCTCTTGTGCGGCACCTTATGGAATGCCTTCTGGAAATCCAAGTATACGACATCGACCTGTTTCCCCCTATCCACTGCACTCATTATGTCCTCAAAGAACTCCAGTAAGTTTGTCAAACAGGACCTACCCTTTCTGGATCCATGCTGCGTCTGTCCAATGGAATCACTCCTTTCTAAATATTTCACTATTTCTTCCTTAATGACAGCTTCAAGCATTTTCCCGACTACAGATGTTAAGCTAACTGGCCTGTAGTTGCCCGTCTTTTGCCTAGTCTAGAGATTTCTGGTAAATGATCACCAACGCGTCTCCTATAACTTATGCCAATTCCTTCAGCACCCTGGGATGCATCCCAACAGGACCAGGGGACTTATCTACCTTCAGGCCCTCCAGTTTTCTCATCACTATCTCTTTAGTGACAGTGATTTTATCAAGGTCCTCACCTCCCATTTCGTCCATAATGTCCTTCTTTGCCACCGTGAAGACTGACACAAAATAGTCGTTCAATGCCTCAACCATTTCCTTATCACCCAATATCAATTTCCCCTTATTATCTTACAAGGAACATACGTTGGTTTTAGCCACCCTCTTCCGCTTTATATATTTATAAAAACTTTTGCTATCTGTTTTTATATTTTGTGCTAATTTACTTTCATACTCTATCTTCCCTTTCCTTATTTCTTGTCCGGTTGTTCTTTGTTGCATTTTAAAGTTTTCCCAGTCCTCCAGTCTCCCACTACTCCTTGTGACTTTGTACACATGAGCTTTTTGTGGGTATGTTGCTTGGATTTCCAGCACCTGCAGATGACCTCTTGTTTGTGATCTGCTCTCTTCGTTCACTGCTTATTTTTAATATATTTCTGATTGTAACTTATAATTATTTTTACGTTTGCACTGTGCAGCTACCACAAAACAGCACATTTCAGGACCTACACTTAGAAAATGCTGGAATTGCAGGGAAAGGACACTCAGTAGCCACTTTATTAGGTACACCTCTACACCGTGGTATGATTATTGGTGTCAGACAAGGTGGATTGAGTATGTTGACCTACCGACAACTGATCTAGGTTAGACAATTCACTACTTCACTCTTAAATAATCAAAGTTTGCATTTTATTGTGTCTGTACAAACATTAACGTAGTTATATTGACCCTGGGCCAACAACTTAACTCATGAATTCTACAGTTCCCTCTGTACCAATAATCAGTCAGACCACTTCTCCAATTTACAACATCAATATAGGGGTCTCCTATTGGCAAACAATTGGTCCTTCTTCTCTCAGTCCTGCTGTGGAAGTCTTCCTCTCGATAATAAACTGTCGAAGCTTTGGGACAAGACCCTTCTTCAGGACTGAGCTCTGTCTACCTATTTCCATAGATGCTGCCTGACCTGCTAAGCATCTCCAGCATTTTGTGTGTGCTCCTTTATCAATTCAAATATTGTGTTTTGATCTCTTTGGCTCTGGCCTATCAGGCTAATGAGTCTTACCTTCCCATTCTGGTCCAAGCCAGCATCATTTTATTGCCATTCTCACAAGTGACAACTTGTAATGAATGTCTCTGTTCTGAATCAGAGCAGACCAGTCAGTTACTAGCTTCCAGCTACTCAGGTCAAACACAGACTCCCCTATTTGTAAACCTGCATGTTCTATCAAACCAAAGGACACCTCACATTTGACTTTTTATTCAGAAATTATCTCTAATCCAGCAGATTATCAGGAGCATCATTGTGTCCACTTTAAAGCAATCTGAGACAGCTATTCCTGAGCAAAACCAGTTCACAAAATGGAGGTTACCGAGCAGCTTCACAAAATCGCAGCCTCCATTCCTTCAAGCACATGGGAAGAACAAAAACAATTGGTTTGTCTATTTCCACTGTCCTTGAATCATTCGAGTTCAATGTTTCTTTCCGTAATTTAATTCCTTCATGGCCACCAAGTATCTCAGAAACAGCTGCTCTCCTGGGATTTTCACACACAACAATCTCTGGAGTTGCTAGAGAATGATGCAAAATACAAACAAAACATCCACTCAGTGGCAGTTCTGTGGGTGAAAATGTCTTGCTAATGATAGAGGTTAGAGGAGAATAGCCAGACTGGTTCGAGATGACAGGAAGGCTACAGTAACACAAATAACCACACTTTACAGCAGTGGTGTGCAGAAGTGCGTCAGCGAACACACAACACGTCAAAACTTGAAGTGGATGGGCTACAACAGCAGGGAACCACACCGGACTCCACTCATGTAGCTAATGAAATGGCCACTGAGTGTATGTTGTATAGTCTTCTGGTCTTACTTTATCTGCAATGGGTTTCTTCTTCTAGCCAATGTAATTGATACTTTCTGAGTCATTGTGTGATAAGACTGGTTGGTCAACAGCGCCATCTCCTGTATGTTTATTGGAATATTTTATTCTCCAAATTACATCAAAGTTTTTTTATTTTATGCGGATATGCAGAACTCAGGGATTGGAAAAGATAGCATTGGCCCTGGGGTTAAAGAACTGAACTGGATTAAAATAGATTTGAATAGCCTGGGAAAGGCCCTGGCAAAAGTTGATTGGAAGCAGCTGCTTTGTAGGTAAGACAATATCCAATAAGTGAGAGTCTTTTTGAAGTGAGACGGCAAGTGTCAAAATGTTTGGATATGACCGAAGTGCAGAGAGAGAGAGACTGAAACTGGTCAACAGTTCACTGGCTTTAATGAGAGCTAATGCAGAAATTAAAGGAAAAAAGACAAAAACAGGACTATTAACTAAGAATCTCAAATTGTAAGTTTAATGCCAATGCTGCGGTTGGAAGCAATAACTAAATCCTAAATGAATACTATTCCTTTCCAGCGTCAGTCCAAATGGTAGTCCTCTTTCCTGGACAAGGACGAGGGCAAGCAGGGAGAACATAACAGAACAGCATAGTACAGGGCTTTCAACCGATGATGTGTCGACCTTTTAACCTACTCAAGGTCACTTCCCTCATACATAGCCCACTATTTTTTTATCATCCCTGTGAAAATCTGAAAGTTTCTTATATGCCCATAACATATCTGTCTCTATCACCACCCCAGCAGCACGTTCCACACACTCACTAATCTCTGTAAAAAAAACTACCTCTAACGTTCCCCCCCATGTCACCTAAAACTCCCCCAGTCCCTATCAATTCCCACAGCTTTTACATTAGGAGCAATTTATAGTAACCAATTAACCAATCAATCCAGGATGTGAGAGAAAACCAGAGGACCCAGAGGATATCCACACATTCACAGGGAGGAACTGCAATCTCCACACAGATTCACAGGGAGGAATTTCTATCTCCACACAAGGAAAGCTCTCTGATCCAGAGAGCGTCCTGGTGAATCTCCTCTACACCCTCTCTCGAGCTTCCACATCCTTCCTATACTGAGGTGACCAGAACTGAAAACAATATTCCAAATGTGGTCTGACCAGGATTTTATAGAGCTGCAACATTTTGCTAGAGCTGTTCAGGAGGGTTTCAACTAATTGGGCAGGGGGATGAGAAACCCCTGATAGTGCTGAGGTTGAGGTAGTTGGTTTACAAATAGAAGCAGTGTGTCGTGAGACTGCTAGCAAGGAGAGGCTGATGAAAGGGCAAAATTACAGCCAACAGGATGAGTTGCAATGTAAAAGATGGACAAAATCAAAAAGGGTGAATACAGGACTGAAAGTGTTAAATCTGAATGCACACAGTATACAGAATAAGGTAGATGAACTTGTAGCACAGTTACAGATTGGCATGTATGATGCTGTTGCCACAACCACGGATTTGGCAGCGCAATAGATACGGCAATTGCGCTTGTGAATTTACACGTGTCAGCTAATTATTATTTAATCGTGATAGCATTTAACTCCATACTTGTCGTCGTAGTGCTCGTCGAGACTTGATGGCGCATAGAAATGCTTCGCTGCTGTTTTGCGTTCGGCTTTCCCTGAGATATTGGACTTTCAAGTCAACTGACTCTGAAGACTAGCTGTATTCGCTTAATGATCAGATGTTCTTTTCAGCTGCAATGTAAGCTTCGTTTTCCTTTTGAGAGTTTTAGTTAACGGCCCTGTTTGGCCTAGTGTTTATCGTTTTATTTTCCCTTTAACACTGTTCGTATTAAAGTCTGAGAACTCTCGACCTGCTTCACTGTCTCTCACACCGCACTTGGGCCATATTCGAGCCTGGTAACAGTTGTAGGCATCACTGAATCATGACTGAAAGAAACATAGAAACATAGAAACATAGAAAATAGGTGCAGGAGTAGGCCATTCGGCCCTTCGAGCCTGCACCGCCATTTATTATGATCATGGCTGATCATCCAACTCAGAACACCGCCCCAGCCTTCCCTCCATACCCCCTGACCCCCGTAGCCACAAGGGCCATATCTAACTCCCTCTTAAATATAGCCAATGAACTGGCCTCAACTGTTTCCTGTGGCAGAGAATTCCACAGATTCACCACTCTCTATGTGAAGAAGTTTTTCCTAATCTCGGTCCTAAAAGGCTTCCCCTCTATCCTCAAACTGTGACCCCTCGTTCTGGACTTCCCCAACATCGGGAACAATCTTCCTGCATCTAGCCTGTCCAATCCCTTTAGGATCTTATACGTTTCAATCAAATCCCCCCTCAATCTTCTAAATTCCAACGAGTACAAGTCCAGTTCATCCAGTCTTTCTTCATATGAAAGTCCTGCCATCCCAGGAATCAATCTGGTGAACCTTCTCTGTACTCCCTCTATGGCAAGGATGTCTTTCCTCAGATTAGGGGACCAAAACTGCACACAATACTCCAGGTGTGGTCTCACCAAGGCCTTGTACAACTGCAGTAGTACCTCCCTGCTCCTGTACTCAAATCTTCTCGCTATAAATGCCAGCGATTATAGCTGGGAGCTTAGTGTCCAAGGGTACACATTGTATCAAAAGGACAGGCAGGTAGGCCAAGGAGGTGGCATTGCTCTGCTGGTAAAAAATGAAATCGAATCATTAGAAAGAGATGACATAGGGTTGAAAGGTGTTGAATCGTTGTGGGTAGAGGTAAGGAACTTAGAGGGTAAAAAGATCCTGATGGAAGTTATATATAGACCCCCAAACTGTAGTAAAGGTGTGTTCTATAAATTACAATGGGAAATAGAAAATGTATGCCAAAAGGGCAATGGTACAATAGTCCTGGGCGATTTCAATATGCAGGTAGATTTGAGAAATCGGTTTGGTTCTGGATCCCAAGAGGGGGAATTTCTAGAATGTCTATGAGATGGCTTTTTAGAGCAGCTCGTGGTTGAGCCCACTAGGGGATCAACTGTTCTGGACTGGGTGTTGTGCAATGAAATGGAATTGATTAGAGGGCTTAAGGTAAAAAGAACCCTTAAGGGCAAGTGATCATATGATTGAATTCACCTCGAAATTTGAGAACAAGAAGCTAAAGTCATATGTCTCAGTATTACAGTGGAGCAAAAGGAATTACAGAGGCATGAGAGAGGAGTTGACTAGAATTAATTGGAAAAGAACACTAGAAGGGATGACAGCAGAGCAGCAATGGTTGGAATTTCTGAAATCAGTTTGGAAGGCACAGGATACATACATCCCTAAGGGGAAAGAGTATTCTAAAGGCAAGATGACACAACTGTAGCTAACAAGAGAAGCCAAAGCCAACATAAAAGCCAAAGGGAGGGCATATAATACAGCAAAACTCAGTGGGAAGTTAGAGGATTGGGAAGCCTTTAAAAACCAACAGAAGGCAACAAAAAATAAGTAAGGAGGAAAAAACAGAATATGTAAGTAAGCTAGCCAATAATATTAAGGAGGATACCAAAAGCTGCTTCAGATACAAAAGCTATAAAAGAGAGGCGAGAGTGGATATCGGACCACTGGAAACTGACGGTGGAGAGATAATAATGGGGGACAAGGAAATGGCGGAAGATAATAATGGGGGACAAGGAAAGGTTCCAGAAGACTGGAAAATTGCAAATATCACTCCACTCTTCAAGAAGGGAGAGAGGCAGAGGAAAGGAAATTATAGGGCAGTTCAACTGACCTCAGTGGCTGGGAAGATGTTGGAGCTGATTGTTAAGGATGTGGTTTTGGGGTACTTGGAGTCACATGATAAAATGAGCCATAGTCAGCATGGTTTCCTGAAGAGAAAATCTTGCTTGACAAATCTGTTGGAATTCTTTACAGAAATAACAGCAGGATAGATAAAGGAGTATTGGTGGATGTTGAGTACTTGGATTTTCAGAAGACCTTTGACAAGTTGCAGCAAATGCAGCTGATTAACAAATTAAGTGCCTATGGTATTATAAGAAAGATCCTGTCATGGATAAAGCAGTGGCTGATTGGCAGGAGACTCTCGTTAAAGACAGCCTAACGTTGGCCTCTGAGATGGAGATCACAGGGTCATCAGGTGCAGCAGGGATCTTCACAACCTTTCTCCCTTTCAAAGCGGGCATAGAAGGCACTGAGTTCATCTGGTAATGAAACATCGCTGCCATTCATGCTATTGGGTTTCACTTTGTAGGAAGTTGTAATGTATCATGTGAGTATTCGTAGCGTCAGAGTGCGTATGACGTCAGGATGTAGAGAAGTAGAACGGAAGTCTGGTGAATAAACGTGGTTGTTCAATCTACATCGGTGTCCGAGTCACATCAATATTATATGGTGTCAGAAGAAAACGTGAAAAATAAAAAGGAAGAGAAGACACGTAAAAGATGTCGCAGTTACAGCCTCCGTCGAGTTTAAGCCTACAAGGTAATCTTGCTGAGAACTGGAAAATATGCATCCAGAAGTTTGAGCTGTTTTGCACCGCTACTGGAGTAGCTGAAAAGATGGAGAAAGTGCAATGTGCTACGTTTCTGCATGTGGCGGGGGAAGAGGCAATAAAGGTTTGCAACACGTTTGTCTTCTAAGATGATGAGCAGGATAAAATTGAAGTGTTGAAGAAAAAGTTTCAAGATTACTGCGAACCGAGAAAAAACCTACCGTACATCCGACACGTTTTTCACGAGGGCTCAAGGACCAACGGAGACCATAGACGCCCACGTAACAGATTTGAAGAGCAAGGCAAAAACCTGTGAGTTCGGACAACTGCATGACTCTTTAACACGTGACAGGATTGTATGCGGCATACATGATGATCAATTGAGAGGCAGGCTACTGAGAGAGGCAGATCTTGCATTAGAAAAGGCGATTGATGTTTGCTGTGCCAGTGAGATCACGTCAAATCAGGTTAAAGTGCTCAATGAAGAGATTGAAGTGCACAAAATACAAACTGTGAAACCCACTGGGGAGGGGAGAAGAAATCAAAAATAGAAGAAACTGTGAAAATTGACAAGAGTAGGACAAAGCCAGCTCCACAGGATGATCAAAAGGAAGTTAATTGCAACAGGTGTGGTTATAAACATGGATACAGAAAATGTCCAGCCTTTGGTCAGACATGCAAGTTATGCCAGAAAAGAAATCACTTTGCAAAGATGTGCAAGTCGAAGGAGCATGCAAGGAAAATGCGTGCTGTGGGACAGGGTGAGGGCAAAAGTGACATGTTCATTGGCACAGTTGAAGTGGAACAGGAGGTATGCATCAAGAATATTGACAATGCAGAGATGGAGGATGAAGATGATTGGACTCAAGATCTGATAATAAACAGGAGGAACGCGACATTTAAGCTTGACACTGGGGCAAAGTGCAATATAATGTCAGCAGAAACATTCAACTCACTGGACATCAGAGGAAGACTGAAAAAATCCACCTGCAAGCTTGTTGAATATTTTGGCCACAAGATGGCGCCACTGGGCAAAAAAGTACTCACCTGTGTGTACAAAGGTCAACAATACAAGATTGAGTTTGAAATAGTACAGCAACATGTTCCAGCAATACTGGGCAAAGCAACATGCACAAAGCTAGGCCTGGTGAAGCGAATCTATGGTGTTGAAAAAGAAAATGACATTCTCAAAGACTTTGATGACTTGTTTTCTGGATTAGGATGTTTACCAGGGAAACACCATATCCAGATTGATCCAACTATTGCACCAGTTGTGCATGCCCTGAGAAAGAATCCAGTAGCTCTCAAGGATCAAGTAGTGGAGGAGCTACACAGAATGGAATAGATGGGAGTCATAACAAGACAGATAGAACCGACTGACTGGGTGAATAGTATGGTGACAGTGTTCACAGAAAAAAAGACGAAGATTTGCATAGATCCACAAGATTGCAACCAAGCCATTAAAAGAGAGCACTATCCGCTGCTCACGGTTGAAGAGGTTGTCTCCCGCATGCCTAATGCGAAATACTTTTCAGTACAGGTGTCCCCCGCTTTTCGAACGTTTGCTTTACGAAACCTCACTGTTGCGAAAGACCTACATTAGTTCCGTTTTCGCTAACAGAAGGTGTTTTCACTGTTACGAGAAAAGCAGCGCACGTCCCAAGCAGCCGCTCTCCTCCGGATTCTGAACTGCATTCTAGCTGGCATTGCTTAAACACGTGCCTGTGAGCAGCCATTTGCAAGGTGAGTTCTAAGGTACAGTATTGGAAAAGCCTGAAAGAGCTCATAAGGGGGTTACACTTAGCGTAAAACTAGACATAATTAAGCATTTCGATCGTGGTGAACGAAGTAAGGACAAAGTGAGTTTGGCTTGTGGAAGTTGACGAAGATGATGTTGAAGAGGTTTTGGCATCCCATGACCAAGAACTGATAGACGAAGAGCTGATGCAATTGCAAGAGGAAAAGATAGCAATCAAAACCGAATGCAGTAGTGAAAGTGAAGTCGTCCAGGAACTGAACATGAAGCAACTGCGTGAGATTTTCGCTGCAATGATAAAGTACGACTTTAATTTTGAAAGGGTACATTGGTTTAGGGCATATTTGCAGGATGGTTTGAGTGCTTACAAAGAACTGTATGATAGAAAAATGCGCGATGCTAAGCAGTCAAGCAAGTCTTCCGCATCAGCCACAGCAGACGACCAACCTCGACCTTTGACATCAAGGCAGGCAGACATAGAAGAAGATGACCTGCCTACCCTCATGGAAACAGATGACAAGATGACACCCCAGTGTCCCGGGCCGCAGACAGATACCGATCCGTGGGGAATGCAGTGGTAGCCGGGAGGCACCCAGCACATCTTTAAGAAAAAAAGCCAAAATAAACAAGCTAATTAATTAGGTGCCGCCCGGCACGTAAATGTCGGCCCAGATCAAAGGTGATTGCTGATTGCTTCACATCTGATCTGGGCCGACATTTACATGCTGGGTAGCACCTAATTAATTAGCTTATTTATTTTGGCTTTTTTCTTAAAGATGTGCTGGGTGCGTTCTGGCTACCGCTGTACCCCTGCGTGCTTCGTGGATCAGTATTGGGTCACTGCTCGGAGGGTGGGGGCCACTGCAACACCCCAACCTCCGACAAATCAGCCTAACACACCATCATCAGTGTGCTTGGCGCTGTCCCAATTCCAGTAAGTGATACTACATTGTACATACATTATTTCTACTTTATATCGGCTGTGAATTTTTACGTGTTATTTGGTATGATTTGGCAGCTTCATAGCTTAAAGGTTACTGGAGAGCGCTTGCGCCGTGTTTTTGCCGAGACCGCTTGCGTGAGATTTTTGCTATGGAGAAAAGTGCAGGCAATTATTGTGGAAAAGTATTTCTACTTTATATAAGCCGTGTATTCATCATATCATTCCTGCTTTTACTATATGTTACTGTTATTTTAGGTTTTATGTGTTATTTGGCATGATTTGGTAGGTTATTTTTGGGTCTGCGAATGCTCACAAATTTTTCCCATATAAATAAATGGCAATTGCTTCTTCGCTTTACAACATTTTGGCTTACGAACTGGTTCATAGGAACATTCTACCTTCCAATGGCAGGGAAAACCTGTATTAGATGCAAATCAAGGTTTCTGGCAGGTCTAGCTGGATGAAGAAAGTTCCAAATTATGCACTTTCAACACGCCCATAGGGAGATATCATTTCCTGCGTCTACCCTTTGGGATTTCTTCTGCATCAGAGGTATTCCAGAGATCGTGGCACAAATGTTTGAAGGCCTGGGCAGGGTGGTCAACATCTTTGATGATTTGCTGATATAGAGTGACACAATTGAGGAACATGATCAGAGACTGAGGAAGCTCCTTGAGAGAGCACGTGAGTACAACCTAAAACTGAACAAAAGTAAATGTAAGATCAGAACTACAGAGATCAAATACATAGGTCATGTACTCAGCGCTGATGGACTAAAACCAGATGATGAAAAGGTCAGAGCAGTGGTACAGCTACCACCACCCGAAGACAAGCAAGAACAAAAGAAAAGTCTTGACACATTGAAGCAGTTGGTTACCAATGCACCAGTTGTCAAGTTGTATGATGTCAATAAACTGGTGACGATGTCTGTGGATGCCAGTTCGGAGAGAATAGGAGCTGTTATACTGCAGGATGGGAGGCCTGTGGCGTATTGATCATGAGCACTTATGGACTGTCAATGCCGATATGCTCAAATCGAGAAGGAATTACTCGCCATAGTTCATGGGTGTGAGAAGTTCCACCAATACGTATATAGCAAAGAAATCCAGGTTGAGAGTGATCACAAACCACTTCAGAGCATCTTCAAAAAACCACTCCACCAAGCTCCTATGAGGCTGCAAAGGATACTTCTCAGGCTACAGAGGTACACTCTCACAGTCACCTATAAGCCAGGAAAAGAACTGTACATCGCTGATGCTTTGAGCCGTGCTTACCTCAAAGAGCAAAAGGAAGATTTGCTAGGAAGAGAGCTGGAGGTCAACTGGATTACACCTCAGCTACCCATCTCTGAGGAAAATTTGAGCATGTTCAGGAAAGCGACTGCAGACGATCCTGACATGCAAATGCTAAGAGACATTACAATGAATGGATGGCCAACAGAAAGAAAAGATGTTCCAAAGGAAATGCAGAAATACTGGACATTCGAAGAGGTAATCAGCTATGCATCAGTACTAATGTTCAAAACGGCGAAACTCATTGTACCAAACCAAATGAGACAGGAAATGCTGAACAGAATTCATGAGTCACACCTGGGGAGAGTGAAATGTAAAGAAAGAGCGAGGGATATTCTCCATTGGCCAGGCATGTCAACTCAGATAGAGGACATTGTGTCTCGGTGTGCTGTCTGTAATGAAAACAAAAACAGCAATCCAAGAGAGCCTCTGCTTCCCCACCCACTACCAGGAAGACCATGGGAGTAGATTGGCACAGATCTCTTTCACGACAATGGTGCAGAATATCTGCTTTGTGTGGACTACTATTCAAGATATCTGGAGATCACCAAGTTAAGTGACATGTCCAGTCGAGGTGTCATTACCGCAATGAAGTCGACATTCGCAAGACATGGTATTCCAGATATTGTCGTTAGTGACAATGGTCCACAATATGCCAGTGGTGAGTTCAGAGGGTTCTCAGAAAGCTAGGAATTTCAACATGTTACTTCCAGTCCAGGGCACGCTCAGTCTAACGGACAAGCAGAGGGAACTGTACAAACTGTCAAGAACATGCTCAAGAAGGCACATAGCAGCAACGGTGACCCTTACATTGCTCTGCTTGAATACCGCAACACACCGATTGAAGGTGTGGAGTTCTCTCCTGCGCAGCTGTTGGTGGGACATCGTCTGAAGTCCAAAATGCCAACATCCACAACTCTACTGACTCCTGAAGGGAATGTTCAAGTACATGACAAGCAAATAAAGCAAAAGAGCTACTATGACAGACATGCAAGACAGTTGCCAGATCCGCATACAGGTGAAAATGTCAGAATACAGAGAGGAGACACTTGGCAACCAGCTGTGGTTGTGAACAGACATCAGCAACCAAGATCCTTCAAAGTTTGCACACCAGATGGAAGAGTCTACAGGAGGAACAGGAAGCATCTGCTGAAGACAGGCCAGAGAGAGTTTCCACGTACAGATACACAGGACATTTCCACATATACAGACATGGAAACAAACGACACCAAGAGTGATGCAGACCGCAAAGACACAGAGGTCACTCAAGAGACTGACACGGATGAAGGACAAGCACAGTCACAGTTGTATCACACACGGTCTGGGAGACGTCAAACTTCCAGCTAGATACAGAGACTAGACATACATACAGTCTCACACAGTTTGAGGCAAAGTCACATATGTTATAAGTTCCAAGGTGTGAATTAAAAGGTTTATTAGCTAATGTTAGTAAAAAAAAATTCACTGCTGTTAGTATTGTAAGATACAATGCAGAATACAGTACAAGAAGGTAAAATTTTTTTTTAGTTTATGTCATGGTTGTTGCACTGTAAGATGGGCATACCTAGAGGCATTGTTTTGGTAATTCACAGTGTTGTAAAAAAGAAAAAAGAATCTTGAGAAGGGGTATGTAATGTATTGTGAGAGTATTCGAAGCGTCAGAGTGCGTATGACGTCAGGACGTAGAGAAGTAAAATGGAAGACTAGTGAATAAACGTGGTTGTTCAATCTACAGCGGTGTCCGAGTCCCGTCAATATTACAGAAGTAGTGTCTTGCAGACCCTGCCAGAGTTGCCGTGCATCCGATGTCGCCTCCAACCTCATTTGAAATTGTCTCTTCGCCCTTGAAATAGCCCTCCACATTTCATACCTGGTTTTCTGGTACAGGCCTGGGTTGCCAGACTTGAATGCCACAGATCTTGCCTTCAGCAGACGATGTACCTCCTGGTTCATCCACGGCTTTTGGTTTGGGAATGTACAGTAAGTCTTTGTGGGCAGACGCTCATCCACACAGGTTTTAGTGAAGTCAGTAACAACTGCAGCATACTCATCCAGGTTCAAAGATGAATCCCTGAATACAGTCCAGTTCACCGATTCAAAGCAGTCCTGTAGGCGCTCCTGTGCTTCTTAACAACCCTATCAAACAAAGCAGCAACTTTGAGCGATGTATTTCAAAATCTCTCTGTTCTTCCACACTGCTAAGTTCAATCATTATGTGCCGTGTTGTATAATGTGGGTGATCATGGTCTCATGATCATGATTGTTCTTGGCAAATTTTTCTACAGAAGTGGTTTGCCATTGCCTTCTTCTGGGCAGTGTCTTTACAAGATGGGTGACCCCAGCCATTATCAATACTCTTCAGAGATTGTCTGCCTGGTGTCAGTGGTCTCATAACCAGGACTTGTGATAATCACCAGCCGCTCATACGACCATCCACAATCTGCTTCCATGGCTCCACGTGACCCTGATTGGTGGGACTAAGCAGGTGCTACACCTTGCCCAAGGGTGACCTGCAGGCTAGTGGAAGGAGCCTTACACCCCCTTTGGTAAAGAAATATCTCCACCCCACCACACATCACTGCTAAAAATCCTTCTATTAACCCTGAATTCTGCCTTCAAGTTAAATGTTCCAAAGTGAATAATTTCACACTTTTCTGGGTACACCGCCACCTACCACTTCACACCCAGCTCTGCATCCCGTCAATGTCCTTTGTGACCTACGACAACCTCCTACACTATTCACAACACAACCAACAACCTTCATGCCACCTGAAAACTTATTAACCCACTCTTCTGCTTCCTCATCCAAGTCATTTATAAAGATCACAAAGAGCAGGAGTTGCAGAACAAATCCCTACGGAAGACCTTCTGACAGATACACTCCATTTACAATCATCCTTTTCCTTCATTTCTGTATGAACACAGTCAACTTCCCATGGATTCCATGCTTCCTGACTTTCTGAATGAACACACCATGGAGAACTTAGCAAGCATTTTACTTATATTCGTCATATTTAGCATATTCTTATGTATATTCATCCATATTCACCACATCCACTGCTCTACCTTCATCAATGTGCTTTGTCACATCCTCAAAAAAAATCTCTCAGACTGAAGAGACATGACCTGCCCCTCACAAAGCCATGCTAACTGTTACTAATCAGACTGCGCTTCTCCAAATACTTGTAATACCAGGGACACCACAGTAGCACCATGGTTAGCACAACACCGGGGCGTCAGAATTCGGAGTTCATATTCTGGCGTCAACTATAAGGAGTTTGTACGTCCTCCCCGTGAAACGCATGGGTTTTCTTCGAGTGCTTAGGTCTCCTCCCACAGACCAGAGACGTACTGGTTAATAACTTAATTAGTCATTGAAAATTGTCCTGAGATTAGGCCAGGGTTAAATGGGGGGTTGCTGGGCAGCACAACTCAGAGGGCCGGAAGGGTTTATTCCACGCTGTGCAAATAAATAAATAAAAGTAAACATTGCTTCTAAGAATCTAAGAATAACTGAAGTACAACTCACTGCTCTATAATTCCCAGGGTTATCCGTACTCCCGTGCTTGAACAAAGGAACATTATCTGAGCTATTGGTAGTGGCAGATACATTAAGGACTTTTAAGACACGTTTGACCCGGCTGGTGGCGTAGTGGCATCAGTGCCGGACATCGGGATGAAAGGTCCCGAGTTTGAATCCAGCCAGCTCCCCTGCACACTTTCCATCCGTGCTGGGTCACGAGCTGGTGATCTCTTTGGAAACTCACCCGGCAGAAGGCAATGGCAAACCACTGCTGTAACTTGTCACGTACGCGTTTCCCCACTACATCAGAGAGGCGTGGAGGGAAATCGTCCGCTAACCGGAGAAACTCTGGATGTGATGTGCCTTTCCTTTCCTTAGATAGGCACATAAATAAGGATTTAGTGCTTTCCTGGCGTATCTGACAAATAAACTCTTCTCGGGCTTCCAGCCGGGTACAGGTAATAACTTTAACCAAGGATTCAATAACAATCTCTGCCATCTTCATCAAGGATGTCTAGTTCAATGGTATATTTATTAAAAAAACCTGTTGCCCGTCCCTCCTGATTGGTTATTCAACCAATCAGGCTTCCACTGTCCCTCCTTGTTTAAAATTGAATTCCAGTTTTTTTGGAGCGAGATTTCAACTTTGTTAAGATTCTTATTCTCTAGTCTTAGTTCAATAGCATCCTTCACCAGGTGGTCCCAAAAGCTATTAGTTCTCCAGGTGTTCCCAAAAGCATAGTAGTTCTGCGCCGACTAAGTCAATCCTATGACCATTGCGTATGTAGGTCTTGCTCCAAGTAAAAACTGGAATTCAAGTGTAAACAAGGTGGGACAGCGGGAACCTGTTTGGTTGAGGACTAACCAGTCAGGAGGGACAGATGACGAGGGTAAATATACCACCGATCTAAACATCATCCCTGACAAAAATGGTGGAGTTTGTTATTGAAACATTTCTTAAACTTGACACCCGTACCCAGCTGGAAGCCCAAGAAGAGTTTATTCGTAGACACACGGATGTGAGGGAAATGGAAGGATATGGACATGGTGTAGGCAGAGGGGGATTAGTTCGGTTGCCCATTTGATTACTAATATCAATGGATCAGCACAATATTGTGGGCTGAAGGGCCTATTCCCCTACTATACTGTACTGTGTTCTATGTCCTATTTGGCACTTTCCATTCATATTTAGCTAGATATTTTGACATTTTTTTAAAACTAACATTTACTGAGAAATGGGTTTCCATGCAAATAAAACAACCATATTTCTGACATTCCTCAGCACCTGTTACATAAAAGACAGCCCAGAAGATTAATTTCACCTACAAAGAATCCATTTTACCGAGTTAAATCAGGTTATACATTAATAAGACAAAAACCACAGGCAGCTGGAAGTGCATGGTGCATGATATTTTACTAATGCTGCCTGTGACTGAAGTACAACTTTTCACCAGCATTATTTCACAGTGAGGTTACCTTCTCACAGGCTCTGTTAGGTTTTTCTTCCTACAGTTCTCTATCTGCACTCAGTGGCTACTTTATTAGGTACACCTGTACACCTGCTTGTTAATGCAAGTATCTAATCGGCCAATCATGTGGCAGCAACTCAGTGCATAAAATCATGCAGATAAGGTCAAGGGGTTCAGTTGTTGTTCAATCCAAACATCAGAATGGGGAAGAAATGTGATCGAAGTGACCTTGGCCATGGAATGATTGTTGGTGCCAGATGGGGTGGTTTGAGTATCTCAGAAACTGCTGATCTGGGATTTTCACACACAACAGTCTGGAGTTTACAGAGAATGGTGTGAAAAGCAAAAAAAGAAAATCCAGTGAGTGGTAGTTCTGTGGGTGAAGTGCTTTGTTGATGAGAATAGTCAGAGGAGAATGGCCAGACTGGTTCAAGCTGACAGTAACTCAGATAACCATGCATTCCAACAGTGTTGCACAGAAGAGCATCTCTGAACCCACAACATGTTGAACTTTGCAGTGGATGGGCTACAGCAGCAGGAGGCCACAAACATACACTCAGTGACCACTTTATTAGGTGCAGGAGGTAACTAATACAGTTGCCACTGAGTGTATGTGAAGACCTTAAAGGACACCCTCATGTCGGATCACTTTATCCTCTTAAATTACCAACATAAGTCAATATTATTTAAGGGATGACATGATAAAGGACTAGTTTATTACAGTATCAACAACTCTGGTTCAATTCCCGCTGCTGTGCAGGAGTTTGCACGGTACGTTCTCCCCATGACCATGTGGGTTTCCTCCATGTGCTCCAGTTTCCTCCCACATTCCAAAGATACACAAGGCGGTACGGGCACCAGAAGGGCCTGTTATCAGGCTGTATTTATTTATTTGTTTATTTACATTAACTTTTATACAGAGATACAGCACAGAACCGGACCAACAAGCTGCACCGCCCAGGAACCCAACTATTTGACACTAGCCTAATCACAGGGAAACTTACAATGGCCAATTAACCTGTTAACCGGTATATCTTCAGACTGTGGGAAGAAACTGGAGCATCCAGGGGAAGCCCATGCGGTCTCGGGAAGAACGTACAAATTTGCCGACAGAGGACACTGGCATTGAACTCCGAACTCTGACGTCCTGAGCTGCAATCACTTCAGGCTAATGGACACACTTCCATGGTGCCTTCTAAAATAAATTTAAATCTGAAACAATTTGCCAGTAATGGTTTTACGTCAGTGGTGTGAATAAAGGCAGATGCTGTGCTAATGTTGTATATGTTGAATAGTTTATCTCCATTTCATATTCTATACTTTTACACAAAATGCTTCTTATATTTTGCTCAGCAATGATAAAATATTTTCCCTGGAAGGGCTTGCTACTTGTACTGAATTTCTAAATAAAAACAAACACTGTGCTATTTCAATTAAATTGTACTCACTGTCAGAAATCAAGTCAAGTTCAAGGTTAATTGCCATTCAACCATACATGAGTATCCTTGGATAGAGCCAAACGAAATAGTATTCCTCCCGGGCCAAGGTACAAAACATAGTACCAACAATCAAACACAGCACAAAGCATATATAGCACATACAAATAGCAGTAAACCTACAGTAACCCTTTGGTCTTGCCAATGAACTAGTGAACTGAACTTGTGGTATTCTACATTACCAATGTCCAACGGGGTCCTGTGATCACAGGAAAAACCTCCAAGACAATCATTTGCATCATTTGTTAGACCATGCACCAATTCCAATGCCTTCCTGTAGTAGGTGGCAACACAGTCTGCACCAAGTCTAGCTCCGCCACTAATGAGCAATTCACTAGAGGGGAAGATCTACAGTACTTGACATTCTTGATGATTTACTTTCTTTTGTATTCTTCACCCCTTCACCTTTCAAACTATCACCTCCCAGCTTCTCACTTCATCCCTCTCCTGATCCATCCACCTTCACCTTCACCTGGCTTCACCTGTCACGTTCCTGTTTGGACTCCTTCTCCTTTCCCCCACCCTCTTACTCTGACTTCTGCCCCCTTCCTTTTCAGCCCTGGTGAAGCGTCTTGGCCAAAACATCGACTCTTCATTCTGCTCCTTAGCTGAGGCCTGACCTGCTCAGATCCTGCAGCATTTTGTGTGTGCTTATCTCTCATATGGATATTGTTTTTTTATTACCACATGTATTAAGATCCAGTGAAAAGTTTAAAGGTCAAAGTAAATTTATTATCAAAGTACATAAATGACACCGTATACAGCCCTGAGATTGATTTTCTTGCAGGCATACTCACGACATCCAATAGCCACAATAGAATCAATGAAAAATCGCACCAACAGGGCAGTCAACCAGTGTGCAAAAGATAACAAACTGTGCAAATACAAAATGAAAAAAGAAATATTAATATTAATAATCATAAATGAATAATCAACCTTGTCATGGTTTGGATGCTTGTGTGCCTCAATAACCTGAAGAGCTGGAGTCAGTGGTTTATACTATATCTCTGGGTAGGATCATCCATGCCAAACAGATTAAAGGGTAGAGGACAAACGAAGGGTGGTCCACTGGTGCTCCAGGTTCGGAGGACCAGCTGAGAGCTAACAACCCTGACTGGTAAAACAAAACTGTCATAGAAACAGCAATGAAGAATCCTAGTCCGGCATGGATAACTTCATTCACCTCAACACTGAACTGATTCTACAACCCATAGACTCACTTTCAAGGACAATACAACTCATGTTCTCGGCATGATTGATTAATTGATTGGTTGATTTTTCTGTTTGCACTGATCGTCTTCTTTTGTACATTGGTTATTCGGTTAAGTTTTTCATTGATCCTATTGTATTTGCTCTACTGTGAATGCCTGCAAGAAAATGAATTTCTGAGCAGTATATGGTGACATTTATATATTTTAGAAACATAGAAACATAGATAACCCACAGCACAATACAGGCTCTTAGGCCCACAAAGCTGAGCCGAACATGTACTTACTTTAGAAATTACCTAGGGTTACCCATACCCCTCTATTTTTCTAAGCTGCATGTACTTATTCAGCAGCCTCTTAAAAGGCACTATCATTTCCGCCCCCACCACCGCCGCCGGCAGCCCATTCCACGCACTCACCACTCTCTGCGTAAAAAACTTACCCCTGACATCTCCTCTGTACCTACTTCCCAGCACCTTAAAACTGTGCCCTCTCGTGTTAGCTATTTCAGCCCTGGGGAAAAGCCTCTGACTATCCACATGATCAATGCCTCTCATCATCTTATATACTTCTATCAGGCCACCTCTCATCCTCCGTCACTCCAAGGAGAAAATGCCAAGTTCACTCATCCTATTCTCGTAAGGCATGCTCCCCAATCCAGGCAGCATCCTTGTAAATTTTGTCTGCACCCTTTCTATGATTTCCACATTCTTCCCATAGTGAGGCGACCAGAATTGAGCACAGTACTCCTCTTTTCAATATTTTTATTAGTTTCTACATAGAAGAATACAGAGTACAAGAAAGTGTATATAAAAGGTCAAAAAAGGATTAAGAAAGTACCTACCAATTACATTATATCTATTTTTGAGTATAAGAGCTGGAATGTTATGATGAGGTTGTATAAGGCATTGGTGAGGCTGAATCTGGAGTATTGTGTTCAGTTTTGGTCACCAAATTACAGGAAGGATATAAATAAGGTTGAAAGAGTGCAGAGAAGGTTTACAAGGATGTTGCCGGGACTTGAGAAACTCAGTTACAGACAAAGGTTGAATAGGTTAGGACTTTATTCCCTGGAGCGTAGAAGAATGAGGGGAGATTTGATATATAAAATTATGATGGGTATAAATAGTGAATGCAAGCAGGCTTTTTCCACTGAGGCAAGGGGAGAAAAAAAACCAGAGGACATGGGTTAAGGGTGAGGGGGGAAAAGTTTAAAGGGAACATTAGGAGGGGCTTCTTCACACAGAGAGTGGTGGGAGTATGGAATGAGCTGCCAGACGAGGTGGTAAATGCGGGTTCTTTTTTAACATGTAAGAATAAATCGGACAGATACATGGATGGGAGGTGTATGGAGGGATATGGTCCGTGTGCAGGTCAGTGGGACTAGGCAGAAAATGGTTCGGCACAGCCAAGAAGGGCCAAAGGGCCTGTTTCTGTGCTGTAGTTTCTATGGTTCTATGGTTCTATGGTTCTATAATAACAATCTCATTACCCCATATTCATGCAAGTTAGTCAATAGTTATATTGAAATATACTAATTTATTACAAAAAAAGTCTAACCCCTACCAAGATAGAAGCTGTTTATTAAGGAGAAAAAAAGAGAAAATACCTTCTTGTATAATAAAAATTTAATAATAGCCAACATCTGATTTTAAACAATGAATTGAGGGTTTTGAAAGTTTTGAAAATAATTCAGAAAGGGTCCCCACAATGTCTGAAAGTCTTGAGGAGATTCAGAAATTGAACAATGAATCTTCTCTAAATCTAAGCATGACATAACGTCGCATAACCATTGAGCATGAGTAGGAGGAAAAACATCTTCCAAATTAAACAAAAGCACCCTCCTAGCTATAAGAGAGGTAAAGGCCAAAACATGTAAATCAGATGTCTTCAGCTTGATATCTTGTCCTGCAACAATACTGAATATCCGTCAGAGGATTAGGCTTAAAATTGACTTTGAAAAGTAAAGAAAAAGTTTGAAAAACTTCCTTCCAATATTTTTGAACACACGGACAAAGTCCAAAACATATGAATTAATGAAGCTTCTCTGTTATTGCATCTGTTACAGTAGGGAGATATATCTGAATAAAAATGAGGTAGCTTAACTTTAGTCATATGGACTCTATGTACCTCCTTAAATTGTATGAGGGAATGACGAGCACATAGCAATGAAGTATTAACCAGTTTAAAAATTTCATTCCAAGTTTCCTCAGATATTGATGTCTGTAAGTCTTGTTCCCAGAGATTCTTAATTTTGTCTAAAGGAACATTCCTCGTCTCCAGTAACATACCACAAATATTAGATATTGAACCATTATGAAAAGGTGTCAAATTAAAGATTATGTCTAGTAAGTTCTTGTCTGAGCTTATAGGAAATATGCATAATTGAGATCTTAGGAAGTCTCTGATTTGTAGATATCTAAAAAAGTGAGTTTTGGGTAAGCAATATTTAGCTCACAATTGTGCGTGGTCAAGTGGTTAAGGCATCCGTCTAGTGATTTGAAGGTCACTAGTTCGAGCCTTGGCTAAGGCAGCTTGTGTGTCCTTGAACAAGGCACTTAACCACACATGCTCTGCAATGACACCGGTGCCAAGCTGTATGGGTCCTAATGCCCTTCCCTTGGACAACATCAGTGACATGGAGAGGGGAGACTTGCAGCATGGGCAACTGCTCATCTCCCATACAACCTTGCCCAGGCCTGAGCCCTGGAAACCTTCCAAGGTGCAAATCCATGGTCTCATGAGACTAACGGATGCCTATATATATGCTCAAATGAGAAGAAAATTCCTCCAACAAACAGATCCCAAAAACATTTAATACCAAACCTGTCCCATTCTTTAAAAACTAAATCAGTCATGGAGGGTTTAAAAAATTAGAATAAATAGGACTAGAAAGGGAAAATCTCAATAAACCAAAATGTTTTCTAAATTGTATCCAGATCCTCAGAGTATGTTTAACTATTAAAATTATCAGTTAGTTTACTTACAAATAAACTAAGTGAGGATCCAAGAAGAGAAATAATAGAAAATTTATTAACAGAGTTAGCTTCTAAAGAAACCCATACTGGACAGTCTACATGACTAATGTAATATAGCCAAAACGTAAGATATCGTATATTAACTGCCCAGAAATAAAACCTAAAATTAGGTAAGGCTAAGCCTCCAGACTGTTTAGGTTTTTGAAGATGAACTTTATTTAAACGAGGACGTTTATTTTTCCATATATAGGAGGATTCAAGAGAGTCAAAAAAGGATATAGGAATAAAAACAGGTAAAGCCTGAAAAAGATATATAAATGTAGGTAGAATATTCATTTTAATAGAATTAGTTCATCCAATCAACGATATTGAAAGAGGTGACCAATTTAATATTATCTTTTTTACATGGTTCAAGAAATTAAGTAAGTTTTCTTTAAACAAGTATTTGCAATTCTTAGTGACTGTTACACCCAAATAAGTAAATTGATTCCTTAAAATTTTAAAAGGAAGAATAGTATTAATTGATACCGAATTATTTAAAGGAAATAATTCCCCCTTATGTAGGTTCAATTTGTATCCTGAAAACTGGCTAAAACGGGAGAGTAAAGAAAGTACACAAGGTAACGAGGTCTCAACATTAGAGATAAAAAGCAATATATCATCAGCGTAAAACGAGATTTTGTGGGTGATACCTCTCCTTAAAATACCACAAATATCATTAGATTCTCGAAAAGCAATGGCAAGGGGTTCTAAAGCTATATCAAAAAGCAAAGGACTCAACAGACAGCCTTGTCTAGTTCCGCGGTGAAGTTTAAATGGTTTGAAATTTTGAAAATTAGTAAGAACCCGAACAGAAGGAGATAAATAAAGTAATTTAATCCATTGAATAAAATCTGGTCTAAAATTAAATTTTTCTAAGGTTTTAAATAAATAATTCCATTCAACCCAATCGAAGGCCTTCTCACACATTCCAATATCTCCTGAGAAGGAGAGTAAATAACATTTAATACACTGCGTATATTAAAATGGGAATATTGGTTTTTAATAAATCCAGTCTGATCATCAGAAATAATAGAAGGTAAAATATCTTCAATCCTACGAGCCAGAAATTCAGAAAGAATTTTAGTATCAACATTGAGTAATGAAATTGGCCTATATGAAGGGCATTCAGCTGGGTCCTTGTTATTTTTTAGGATAAGCGAATTAGAAGCTTCACAAAAAGATTGAGGCAAACTACCCAATTTGAAAGAATCCAAAAAGACTAAGTGTAACCGTGGTATAATTAATGAAGAAAAAGCCTAATAAAATTCTCAGAAAATCCATCTGGACCTAGAGCCTTCCCCAAATGTAATGAACGTATAGCCTCAGCGATTTCCTCTTAAGAAATGGGTTGATCCATCTGTTTGCAATTATCTGCAGAAAGTACAGGGATATTCAGTTGATCTAGAAAATTATTCATTACAGAATTATCTTTAGGGGAATCAGAACTATAAAGTTTAGAATAGAATTCTCTAAAGGTATCATTTATTTCAGAGCAATCAGTTGTCCTATCACTATTAGTTTTGCAAAATTCTTTAATTTGTCGTTTAACTACAGAAGTTTTTAATTGGTTGGCCAATACTTTGTCTGATTTATCTCCATGAGTGTAAAATTGAGTTTTATCTTTAAGAAGTTGAGTTTCAATTGGATAGGTTAACAGAAGATCGTATTTAGTTTTAACTTCAACACGTTTTTTATATAAAACAGGATCTGGAGCTACAGCATATTTTTGATTTAATTGTTTCAATTGATTGGCTAATTCAATTCTTTCTTTATTAGTTTTATTCTTAACGCTCACCATATAAGAAATAATTCGTCCTCTAATATAGGCCTTGAAAGTATCCCATACAATAAGATTAGAAGTCTCTTCCTTTTTATTCTCTTCAAAAAACAAAATAATATGCTTCTCTCGAAATTTTAAATATTCCTTATCAGATAACAAAGTTGTATTAAAATGCCAAAATCTGTTGGTTTGAGGAATACCAGGGAGCTTTAAAGATAGAAATATAGGAGCATGATCTGAAACAGCAATCTCTTTATATTCACAGGAGTGAACTGATGAAATCATTTGACTACCAATAAAAATTATTCAATCCTGGAATATGTATGATGAACACGGGAAAAAAATGAATACTCCCTATCTAAAGGATATAAAAAACGCCAAACATCAACAATACCACACTTCAATAAAAAGGATTGAATAAACAAAGTTGATTTAATAAGAGACACTGGTTTAGATGATGATCGGTCTAAAATTGGGTCTAGCCAACAGTTAAAAACTCCTTCCATCACCGAAGAATAAAGATTCAGATCTGGTAAAAATGAAAAAAAAAACGCCAAAGAATCCTGGATCATCTACATTTGGGGCATACACATTGGCAAATACTATTAATTTATTATCTACTTTTCCTGAAACTATAACAAAATGTTCATTAGTATCAGACACTACTTTATGTTGGACAAAGGAAAGTGTACTATCTATGAGAATTGAAACTCCACCAGATTTGGCCTGAAAAGAAGAGTGAAAACAAAGTCATTCCAACGGCTAAAAAAATGTAGACTATCACATTTGCGTAGGTGAGTTTCTTGTAAGTAAATAATAGGGACTTTAAATTTCCTAATATAAGCAAAAATCTTATTATGTTTAACAGGGTGATTTAACCCTTTCATGTTAAAGCTAAGTAAATTAATAGTTTGGTCCATTTTTAATATTATTTAAAGGAAGGGTTAAAATGTAAGTTAAAAAGCAAGCCAGAAACCTTGAGAAATGATAACCAAGCAACAAGTTGGCTAAAAATTCAAAAACTGCTTCTGAGAAAAAAAATATCCCGCCCACTTTCCAAAGAAAGAAATCCGACTAATAGAAAATCGGCATCTACAACTACGGACAACCCCCCAAAAAACCTGGTGATCACTCCAATTAGTTTCAAGGTTATTTATATTCCAACCTAGACTAAACAATATCCAAACAAGAGATTCAATTCTCTTATATCAAAAATACAGTATTAAAAAATACAAAAGGAAATTAGTTACAAAGGTTTACCAGAAGTAAAAGATACAATTATTCATACAGAAAGACATTAAACATATAATCTTATATCTTCATGAAAAACAGACTAAGCCTTCAAATTTAAAAAACCTTTGTGCTTCAGCATTCAAACAATACCATTCGAAGGATCCATCTTTATTGTGATTCTCAGTCAAACTGGGTAGCCAAGGGATGGGTTAAAACTCTCGTTAAAAAAATTCCAACAAAGTTTGTTTAAACTTAGCAAGTTCCTGCATAACCTCAGGCAAATAAGCTTCGAGAATCTTAATATTCCATCCTATAATCAATTATGCCCCTTCGACGGGATTTGCAAATTAAAAGTTTCTCATGTAATCTTGTGTCTTCATGTAAGGAGAAACTAAATAGCTAGCCTTCAGATTTAGCCTTCGGATTTTAAAAAATTTTGTGCTTCAACAGTCAAGCGGAACCGTTCGAAAGATCCATCTGTAAGTGTGATTCTGAGTCAGGCTGGGTAGCGAAGGGAAGGCTTGAAACCCTTATTAAAAAGCTCAGACATAACTTCTTTGAACTTAACACGTTTCTGCATAACCTCTGGCGAATAATATTCAACAATTCTAATCTTGCGACCATTATAATCAATCATGCCTCCTCGATGAGATTTGCGAATTAAGAGTTCCTTTGTTTTAAATTCCTGAAAATAGATTATGACTGATCTTGGTCTCTGACACTTAGGAGGTCTAAACGCAGGAGATCTGTGAACTCGATCGATCATAGGCACTGTGGTAAACCACATATATGCTGTAACTGGGTTAACTGTCTGGACATGCCCCTCTGCTGACTGCCCCTGTGGCTCCTCCCACAGAATCCTGAATAAAGGTGATTTCACCTTGCCCCTCCCCCTCAGTCCGGGGGCAGACATCCAGCATGGAGGTTGTATTGTACAGCGAATAAAAGCCTTTTAGTATTTACCCTACTTCAATTTTTTAGAGTTATTAAAGGTGCTTCATTCACAGACCTCAAAATCTCTGGAAATAACTCTGGTAAAAAGTTTGCAAAAAACTCCATAGGATGATTACCTTCGATTAATTCTTTGAGACCCAGAACCCATAGGTTGTTCCTTTTACTTCTATTTTCTAGGTTGATAATCTTCTGTCTTAACTTTTCATTGGACTTCGATTACTTTTCACAAAGCTTCTGCAATTTATCCACTTCCGTTTCCAGAGACAGCAAAATTTCTTCATTATTTTTATACGTTTATCGTGTTCATTAAGAGTTTGTTGAATAGAATCCAATTTACCATCTATTTGTTTAAATTCCAAACTGAATTGTTGAAATTTCTCAGAGGCTTCTTGTGTATAACTTTGCAGCAAATCCATAATAGAATCCAAAGAAGCAGGGAAATCATCCTTTTTAGTACCTCTGGCCCTCCTTCCAGCCATAATGAAAGAACATCACACTTAGAAAAGAAGCTTCAAGACAGCTTGGAAATAGTAAGATAATTAAAGTTGGAGCAATGACAGATTGCTGTAACTCCATCAACCACCACCAGGAAATCCAGCACAGTACTCCAAGTGGGGTCTGACCAGGGTCCTATATAGCTGCAACATTACCTCTCGGCTCCTAAACTCAATGCACCGTACGCCTTCTTAACCACAGAGACAACTTGCCCAGCAGCTTTGAGTGTCCTATGGACATGGACACCAAGATCCCTCTGATCCTCCACACTGCCAAGAGTATTACCATTAATACTATATTTTTCCATAACATTTGACCTACCAAAAAGAACCATCTCAAACTTTTCTGGATTGAACTCCATCTGCCACTTCTCAGCCCAGTTTTGTATCCTATCAATGTCCTGCTGTAACTTCTGACAGCCCTCCACACTTTCTATAACACCCCCAACCTTTGTGCCATCAGCAAACTTACTAACCCATCCCTCCACTTCCTCATCCAGGTCATTTATAAAAATCACGAAGAGTAAGGGTCCCAGAACAGATCCCTGAGGCACTCCACTGGTGACCAACCTCCATGCAGAATATGACCCGTCTACAACCACTCTTTGCCTTCTGTGGGCAAGCCAGTTCTGGATCCACAAAGCAATGTCCCCTTGGATCCTATGCCTTCTTACTTTCACAATAAGCCTTGCATGGGGTAGCTTATCAAATGCCTTGCTGAAATCTATATGCACTATATCTTCTTCTCTACCTTCATCACAAAGTCAGGCTGACTATCCCTAATCATATTATGCCTCTCTAAATGTCATAAATCCTGCCTCGCAGGATCTTCTCCATCAACCTACCAACAACTGAAAATAAGACTCACTGGTCTATAGTTTCCTGCGCTATCTCTACTCCCTTTGTTGAATAAGGGAACAACATCTGCAACCCTTCAATCATCCGGAACCTCTCCCGTCTCCACTGATGATGCAAAGATCATTGCCAGAGGCTCAACAATCTCCTCCCTCATCTCCCACAGTAGCCTGGGATACATCTCGCCTGGTCTCGGAGACTTATCCAACTTGATGCTTTCCAAAAACTCCAGCACATCCTCTTTCTTAATATCTATATGCTCAAGCTTTTCAGTCTGCTGTAAGTCATCCCTACAATCACCAAGATCCTTTTTCGTAGTGAATACTGAATCACAGTATTCATTAAGTATCTCCACTATGGTAATGAATTTACTTTGAACTTTGAACAACATCTCAGTGACAAAACCATGCAGTCGAATCCCTGTACAGAAACACCATGAAAATCCAAACTCCAGCCAGTGTAAGAAATAATGATAATAAATAAATATTGAGAACAGTCCTTGAAAGTGAGTTGATTGGCTATGGGAACGTCTCAGTGATGGGGGAAGTGAAGCCAAGCAAAGTTATCTCCTTTGGTTCAAGAACCTGATGGATGAGGGTTAATAACTGTTCCTGAACCTGATGATGTGTGTCCTGAAGCTCCTGTCCACGGGAAGAGAGCATGGCCTGGATGGTGGGGATCCTTGACGATGGATACTGCTTCCCTGTGACAGCGCTCCGTGTGGATGTGCTCAATGGTGGGAAGGGCTTTACCTGTGATGGACTGGGCCACATCCACTTTTTTTTGTAGGACTTTTCATTTAAATTTGAAGTTTGTACATTGTACATCAGGTACTTTTTGCCCATGTTCAACCTTTATTTCAGGCAGATAAAGCTGTACTTTTAACACACCCACACACCAGGTTTGGGGGCGGAGGGGCGGGTGGTGGTGAGCCAAGAGAAAAAATAAAGGGAAGTAGAGTGAAACCAAAACACCAGTCACTTTGAAACTTCAATCCGTTGAGTACAAAGCTGGTTGACACTTCATCAGTAACATGAGAATGAATGGCATTCAATTCTTCACTGTGTTTCACAGGTTTTCCACTGTTATTTGATCCTTTGTGGCCTGTTTCAATTTATCTTGCTCCATTGATAAGCTCTTCAGCTGAACCAGAGCTGGTGACATTCCTTTCAACAGAATTTCTCTAATGTTTCCCCATCATTGTAAATAGTGATACTTTGATATGGTTTAGATGGTTAATGCACTTGCAGTTGGATTACAAAGCTGTAGTGTGCAGTTGATGTCTTCACTCAGTGGAGGAGTGTGTGCTTATGATTGGTTTCAACATAGAGAACTAGTGAAAGGAAAATCAGCTGCAACCACAAGTCCTGAGGTTGCGAGTTCAGAAATTACTATAGTCCAGCACCAAAATCATTGAAGTCATGGGTGATGGCATGAACATCGATTTCTCTAAGATATTCCTTTAGAACTGGAATTGGAATTGCTTTTCTATTTTCAAATGTTCCAAGGTGCAGTGAAGAACATGTCTTCCACACTGTTCATACAGATCAAATCATTACACCGTGCACTACAGTGGTAACAGAATCCGGTTTATTCTCACCAGCATATGTTGTGAAATTTGTTAACTTTGCAGCAGTAGTACAATATTATACTTTGTACATAATAATGTAGAAAAAGTATGAATTACGGTAATAAATTACTGTTCAATGACCATTCAGAAATCAGATGATAGAAGGGTAGAAGTTGTTTCTGAATCCTTCAGTGTTACCTACAGGTTTCTGTATCCACTTCCTGATGGTAGTAATGAGAAAAGGGCATGTCCTGCGTGGTGGGGTTCCTGAACGATGGACACATTTTTGAGGCAATGCTCTTTGAAGATGCCCTGCATACTATGGAGCCTAGTACTCATGATGAAACTGACAAAGTTTACTGTTTTCTGCAGCTTACTTCGATCCTGTGCAGTAGCCCCCCACCCCCATACCAGCTGGAGATGAACCAGTTAGAATGCTCTCCATAGTACATCAGTAGAAATTAGCGAGTATTTTTGGTGACGTACCAAATCTCCTCAAACTCCTAATGAGATATAGCTGCTGTCATGACTCCACTGTAGCTACATCGATATGTTGTGTCCAGGTTAGGTAAACAATTATCAGGGCGTCACAGTTGCAGAGAAAGTGCAGAGCAGGAAAACAATAAGGCACAAGATCATAACGAGGTAGCTTGTGAGGTCAAGAATCCATCTAAGGAACCATACAATAGTGTGTGAACAGTGGTGTAGAAGCTTCCCTGGAGCCTGGTGGTTCGTGTTTTCAGGCTTTTATATCTTCTGCACAATGGAAGACGGGAGATGATACAAAAGCCAGAAAAAATACAGCATCAGCTTCAAGGTCAGCTTCTAACCCTTTGTTATAAGACTAACTTCTTCAACAGACAGTTTGATTTGGCATCAATTGCTGTCGGATTACATTCCAGTGATGTGCCTTTGGACGTAGACATACGGAAGAAGTTGTTGCTCGCAGTTTTGAGGAGTATTAATTCTTCTAAGTTACTGCATTGGAGATTCCAATCCACCCATTATTCTAGATTTTAAGACATGCTATTATCTCATGAATAATGTTATTCACTGGCTTTAATGCCTTTTATGTAATAAACTTTCCTCCGTGGTTTCAACCTTATTGCCCTCCAAATTTTAGTTTTCCAATTCTTATTCATATTTTACAATCCATTACTTTATCTACTGATACACTTAGACCATAAAACCATAAGTCATAGGAACATAATTATGGCATTTGGCCCATCAAATCTATTCTGCAATCCATCGTGGCTGATTTATTATCCCTCTCAATCCCATTTTCCTGCCTTCTCCCTGTAACCTTTGACGCCCTGACTAATCAAGAACCTATTAACCTCCACTTTAAATATATCTAGTTCCTAAAGGATAATTTAATCATACCCTGTTCCATAGTTGATCATTTTTTCATCTAATATATCATCCTTCATATTACCCCCTCCTCCTTAAGGCATCATTGAAATCTATGGTATGTTGAAAGGCCGAGATAGAGTGGATGTGGAGAGGATGTTTCCTCTAGTGGGGGAGCCTAAGACCAGAGAGCTTAGCCTCAGAACACAAGGATGTCTCTTTAGAAGAGAGATGAGGAGGAATTTCTTTAGCCAGAGGGCAGTGAATCTGGAATTCACTGCCGCAGGGAGGAGTAGCAGCCAAGTCGTTGGCTATCTTTAAAGTGGAGGTTGTACGGTTCTTGATTAGTAAGGGCATCAAGGGTTACATGATGCTCTTCTATTCTAAGGCTGCATAGTGCCTTCTTAATCCAGGAACTCGAATCTGCTTTCCCTTTTCACCACTGACCACTTGATGAGGACTGGTGTGTGTTTTCCCAACATGCCCTTCAATTCCTCGGTCTTGCTGATGGTGAGAGCGAGTTTGTTGCTGTGACACCACTCGATCAACTAGCTGAGCTATCTCTTGTATGCCTGTTCATCACTATCTGAGACTTTACGAGTAACAGTGGTAAAGCTAATTGCTACCTGCTGTCCACCGTGTGAGCTCAGCTCATGAGAGCACGTAGAAATGCAGTCAACCTTCAATTACAGAAAAAATGCATTTAGAAACCAAATATATAAGATCAAAATAGTAATTTAACACTCCCATTGGAAAGATCAGGAGCATGGGTTTGAGAATGAGCTAATTCTACAGTTCTACGGCCAAACTCCATTCTCCGATGAAAGTTGTGGAATTACCCTTTAAATAGCGTGAAACCTACTCATGATTTATTTGTCAGAGGTGAATGCGCTGCCTGGGGTGGTGAAGGCAGATACGTTAGCGACTTTCAAGAGGCGTTTAGATAGGCACGTGAATGTGAGGAAGGACTGTGTAGGCAGAAGGAACAATTCTAATTGGCCATTTGATTAAAGATCAAAGTTCAAAATAAATTGATTATCAAAGTGCAGATATATATGTCACTATATACAGCCCTGAGAGTCATTCTCTTGCAGGCATGCTCAGTAAGTCCAAGAACCATAACAGAATCAATAAGAGCCGACACCAAGCAGGGCAGAGAAACAGTCCATGTGCAAAAGACAGCACATTGCGCAAATACAAAATAAATAACAATAGTGATAATAATGATAAATAAATAACCAATAAATATCAAGAACATTAGATGAAGAACCCTTGAAAGGGAGACCATAGATTGTGGGAACAGTCTAGTAATAGGGTAAGTGAAGTTCAGTGAAGTTGTCCTCTCTGGTGCAAGAGACCAATGTTTGAGGGGTAATAACTGTTCCTGAACCTGGTGGTGTGGGTCTTGAGGCTCCAGTACCTTCTTCCTGTTTCCTTTGTCATGACATTGTGGGCCAAAGATCTGTTCCTGTGCTGTGCTGTATAGTTCTATGTTCTATATTCTAAATTAATGATTTAATCATTCGAATATGTTATATGGTAATCCAGATTTCAAATTTGAGAAAGAGAAGCAAAAGTCAGATGCATCCCTTTCAGATGCATACAGTGAAGTAAAGGGAATTACAGAGGCATGAGAGAGGAGTTGGCTAGAATTGATTGGAAAAGAACACTGGCAGGGATGACGGCAGTGTAACAGTGGCTAGGTATGTCACTATATACAGTCCTGATCTATGGAAAAAAATTACAGTTGACTTTTCAGGCCAAAACCCTTTGGCAGGAAGGCCCGAAATGTTGACAGTACTTTTTTCCATAGATGCTGCCTGGCCTGCTGAGTTCCACCAGCATTTTGTTTGTAGTGCTCAGATTTCCAACATCTGCAGATTTTCTCTTGTTTGTGGATATGGGAAGGATGTTTCCTATTGTGGGAGAGTCTAGGACCAGAGGACACTGCCTCAGAATAGAGGGGTGTCCTTTTAGAACAGAGATGAGGAGAAATTTCATTAGCCAGAGAGTGGTGAATCTGTGGACTTCGTTGCCATAGGTGGCTGTGGTGTCCAAGTCTTTATATGTATTTAATGAAGGCTTTTTAATTTATTTATTTACAGGATGTGAGTGTCATCAGCATTTATTGCCCATCCCTAGTTGTCCTTGAGAAGATGATGATAAGCTGCCTTCTTGAACCACTGCAGTCCCTGAAGTGTAGTTACACCCACGGTGCTGTTAGGGAGGGAATTCCATGACTTGGACCCAGTGACAATGGCGATATGTTTCCAAGTCAGGATGGTGAGTGACTTGGAAGAAGATTTCTAAGTGGTGGTGTTCCTAGCTATCTGCTGTTCACATTATTCTAGATGGCAATGGTCTGGAAGGCTGGAAGGTACTGCCTTAGGAACTTTGGTGTGTTGTTGCAGTGCAATTTATAGATATTACACACTGCTGCAACTGTTCATCAATGGTGGAGGGATTGGATGCTTGTGGAAGAGGTACCAATCAAGTTGGTTGCCTTGTACTGGATGGTGTCAAGCTTCCTGAGTGTTGATGGAGCTGCACTCATCCAGGCGAGTGACGAGTATTCCATTACACTCTTGACCAGAGCCTTGTAGATGGTGGACAGGCTTTGGGGAGTCAGGAGGTGAGTTACACACTCAGGATTCCTAGCCTTTGACCTGCTCTGGTAGCCACAGTGTTTCAGTGTTTATATGGCTAGACCAGTTCAGTTTCCTGTCAATGGTAACCCCCAGGATGCTGATAGAAGGGGATTCAGTGACGGTGATGCCACTGAATGTCAAGGGATGACGGTTAGAGCCTTTCTTGTTGAAGATTGTCATTGCTTGGCACACATAGCTTGAATGTTACTTGTCACTTGTCAGTCCAAGCCTGGACGTTGTCCAGGTCCTGTTGAATTTGGGTATGAACTGCTTCACTATCTGAGGAGTCACGAATAGTGCAGAACATTGTGCAGTAATCTGCAAACATCCCCACTTCTGACCTTATGATGGAAGGAAGGTCATTGATGAAGCAGCTGAAGATGATTGGTCCTAGGACACTTCCCTGAGGAACTCCTGCAGTGATATCTTGAGGATGAGATGATTGACCTCCAACCACCTCAACCATCTTCCTTTGTGCCAGGTATGATTCCAACCAGCGGAGGTTTATCCCCTAATTCCCATTGACTCCATTTTAGCTAGGGCACCTTGATGCCATACTTGGCCAAATACTGCCTTGGTGTTGAGGGCAATCACTCTCCCCTCACCTCTGGTATTTAGCTCTTTGGTCCATGTTTGGACCAAGGAGCTGTTGAGATTAGGAGCTGAGTGGCCTTGATGGAACCCATACTGGGCATCTGTAAGCAGGTTATTTCTGAGTAGGTGCTGCATGATAGCACTGTTGATGACCCTGTCCATTGCTTTGCTGATGATCGAGAGAAGGCTGATAGGGCGGTAATTGGCTGGGTTGGGCTTGTCCTGTTTCTTGTGTACAGGACATACCTGGGCAATTTTCCACATTGCTGGGTAGATGCTGGTGTTGTAGCTGTACTGGAACAGCTGGTTAGAGGCATGGCAAGTTCTGGAGCACAGGTCTTCAGGACTATTGCCGGCATTTTGTCTGGGTCCGTAGCCTTTGAGGTATCCAGTACTTTCCGCCGTTTCTTGATCTCATGTGCAATGAATCGGATTGGCTGCATACTGACATCTGGGATGCTGGGGTCTTCTGGAGGAGGCTGAGCTGGATCATCTACTCGGCACTTCTGACTGAAGATTGTTGCAAATCAGCCTCATCTTTTGCACAGGTGTGCTGGGCTCCTCTGTCATTGAGGATGAGGATATTTGTGGAGCATCCTCCTCCAGTGAGTTGTTTGATTGTCCACCACAATTCACAGCTGGATTTGGCAGGACCACAGAGCTTAGATCTGATCCATTGGTCATGGGACCACTTAGCTCTGTCGATTACTTGCTGCTTATGGTGCTTGGCATGCAAGTATCCTGGATTGTGGCTTCACCAGGGTGACACCTCATATTGAGGTATGCCTGGTGTTGTTCTCGGCATGCCCTCCTGCACTCTTCACTGAACCAGGGTTGATCCTCTGGTAATGTTAGAGTGGGGAATATGCTGGTTCATGAGGTGACAGATTGTAGTTGAGTACAATTCTGCTGCGGCTGGTGGCCCACAGCGCATCATAGATACCCAGTCTTGGGCTGCTAGATCTGTTCGAAATCTATCCCATTTGACACAGCGATAGTGCCACAACAATGCAGTGGAGGGTTTCTTCAATGTGGAGACAGGATTTAGTCTCCACAAATACTGTGCGGTGGTCACTTCTACCAGTGCTGTCATGGACAGATGCTTCCGTGGCAGGCAGGTTGGTGAGAATGAGGCCATGTGTTTTTCCCTCTTGTTGGTTCCCTCATCACCTGCTGTAGACCCAGTCTCGTAGCTCTGTCCAGTAGGACCTGACTAGCTTGCTCTGTGGTGGTACTACTGAGCCACTCTTGGTGATGGACATTGAAGACCCCACCCAGAGTACATTCTGTGCTCTTGTCTCCCTCAATGCCTCTCCAAGTGCTGCTCAACATGGAGAAGTACTGATTCCTCAGCTGAGGGAGGATGATACGTGGTAATCAGCAGCATCTTTCCTTGTCCATGTTCAACCTGGTGCCATGAGACTCATGGGGTCCAGAGTCGATGTTGAGAGCTGACAGGGCAACTCCCTCTCCACTGTATACCACTGTGCCACCACCTCAGCTAGGCCTGTTCTGCCAGTGAGACAGTACATACCCAGGAATGGTGATGATGGAGTCTGGGATGTTAACTATAAGGTATGATTCTATCAGTACAACTATGTCCAGGCGGTTGCTTGACTACTCTGTGAGACAGCTCTCCCAACTTTGGCACAAGTCCTCAGATGTTAGTAAGGAGGACTTTGCAGGGTCGACGGAGCTGGTTTTGCAATTGATGTTTCCAGTGCCTAGGACGATACCGGGTTGTCCGTCTGGGTTCATTCCTTATTATTTTCTTCTTAGCGGTTGGTTTGCTAGTCTATTTCAGAGGACGTTTAAGAGTCAGCCACATTGCTGTGGGTCTGGAGTTATATATAGGCCAGACCAGGTAAGGATGGCAGGATTCCTCCCACGAAGGACTTTTGTGAACCAGATGGGTTTTTATGACAATTGACATGGTTCATGGTCATCAGATTTTTTTTTATTGAATTTAAATTCACTATCTGCCATGGTGGGATTGCTTGATTCTGATTGGTCAGGGCATGAAGAGCTATGGGGAGAAGGCAGGATATTGGGGCTGAGAGGAAAAATGTATCAACCATGTTGAAATAGCAGAGCAGACTTGATGGACCAAATGGCCTAATCCTGCTCCAG